>NC_143013.1:291217132-292534132 GCF_055824585.1 Amblyomma mixtum | reverse complement strand
GACAATAACTGTCCATATCGAGTACTTCATGCTGGATTATGACAACCTCCGTCAGTCTTCGGCACTTCAGGTCTTAAGCATGGAGACGATGGCGTTAGGTGCCATGACAAAGCAAAACGAAGAGGTCGCTGCCGTCCATACAAACGAATGCAGCCGCTCAACGTTTCTATATTTCACAGTTCACAAACAATTCAACGTAATAACAAACTGCAGAAGCTCTGTAATTTGTTGTTACGTTGAACTGTCCGTGAACTGTGAAATATAGAATCTCTGCAATTATGGGTGAGCGCGTGATACTCCTGTAAAACTTCCAAATTGCCATTTTTAGTGATTGACACTCGAGTTTAGAGCCATTCGCACCGCATCCCACGGTTAACTTCACTGGAATTGGCTGCAAAAGTAATCACTTCGTAGTGAATTCGGCGAACTCTCTCCACTTGGCTGAAACACTATGCACGTGAACAGTCAGCTTTCCTGTCAGGCAAAAATTCCTCTACAGTCCCGGTGCGATCTCGTGGATACATCTGCCGGGCGATACGCTGTCAGCGCTGCATTCAATTCGTTTAATCTTCAACTCAAGGACGCTATCAAACCTGACAGTATCCTTTCTTGATGTAGGAAAGTACTTGAGCCACTGCATGGGCTTAAATAAGGCTAGCACAGCGCCTAATGTATCGTCCCGCGTTTCGCCGTGGTTGCCCAGTGAGGCGCCTGTCGTGGAAGGCAGTCGCAGCGGCTTCGCCTTAGAAACATAGAGGAGAAGGAGGAAAAGCGCATGCCTAGTACGGTGCTCGGAAAAGTACATTCCTAATGACACTTTTCTTCCCAGTGTAGCACCATGTCGCAACAGTGGCATTTCATGAGGCGAAATGTAACCGCTCTAAGTGGCCCTAAATTTGCCCGTCCTTCACCCGTATAGCTACATCACTTCTGCGGAGGCAGGCAGTGGATCGCACACTGGTGAAATGGCGAACAAAAAGTGAAACTGCCTTTAGACAAGTGCGATGCAATAAAAATAACAGGCCCGTGAGCGCGGTGAGCGAGAACGCATGCAAAACCGCATCAGCAAATCACATAAGCGGGGAGACGTGGGTTGCGAGCCAGTCCCTTGTTTCCCTACAATCCCCACTTATTTTAAGCAGCGTTTTCCGATTCTACGCTTTTATGTGCCAACTCGAAACATTTCAAGCTGTATATCACTCATCATTTGCAGAGGGCACGTGTTCTTCTGCGGAAGACCCTCGGTAAAATTGGAAGCGAACCGCCGCCGCATACGTTTCAGCACGCGCCGCCGGCTGCAAGTAGTCGATCTCGCGGCGAATCGCACAGCGATGCTTATTGCGCGCTACACTTTGGGGGACGAACGTAGACAGAAGGAAAGACACTGACAGGGTGGAGCGCGAACTCACAACTGACTGTCCTGTCAGTGCCCTTCCTTCCTTCTAAGTTCGTCCCGTAAAGAGTAGCGCGAAATAAGCATCATGCACAACCAACTAGACTCCGTGTTCGACCTATTAAGAATCGCACACGCACAATAACAAGCACTGATGACTGTATCCGGCCGCAGGGGTAAACGCGAGAGAAGCTTCGATGACGGTCTTCGCCTTCGCACGCGACTCTGGAGTGATATGCCTCCTGTGGACTCTCGTAACCAAGCCACCCCCCCCCCCCCCTTCCCCCCTTCAACCTTTTCCCTTGTTGCTTCGATTCTGGTATCAGCAAATACATAAATGACGGCTCCGAGTGGGGAGGCAGGTAGCTTGCTTGAAAATGTGCTGACGAGGACACGAGGATGCATGATTTGGCGGTGGGCGGCGAAAGTCGGAAGGTTGGTTTGTGTGTATAGTTTCACCTAAGCAGTAGCTGTGGTAGACTTGGTAAGGGGTGTCACAAAGCGTAAGCCATGAGGGGCCATGTCGGAGGAGAAAGACAGTGTTTCGAGCATACCCAGCAATTGTGAACAAAAGCACATTTCAAAGAGAAAGAGTTTATGAACTCAACTTTAAAAAAAAAATATGATCAGAATTCACTATAAAAACCAACATTCCTGCAGTTCTCCCGTAGGCAGGCCCGAATTTTTTGCTATGAATGTTTTCGCAATCGGCAGAAAGTTTCCTTATTGGTTTTCTCTGCCAGTCTTAACTACTTCTTGGGAGAGATGGAAAAACTTCAAAAGAAAGATTTTGTAACGCATCTGAAGAATGGACCATTGCCTTCACTATTTTCGTAGCAGTATCTTACAATAATCCAGTATTCCAAATTTATGTCCAATAACGCTGGACATGGGCGCAGGTTTTGTATCACCGGCGTAATCGACATGTTCAGCTTCCATAAAGCATTCGTCTTTTCCGTAATTAAAATTTTGACAAAGTTCATGTTTTGGTAGGGCTCCTCCACAACACTACTCCACAGATTAGGTGCGTCCATAATTTTTTTTTCACTTTATGTGGAAAATTTTGCAGGCTCAAATGCACTGGATTCTCTTCACTGAAACCCTTCGCCTTTTTTCTTAATCCTAGTTCCTGTACAATCAAA
This sequence comes from Amblyomma mixtum, assembly GCF_055824585.1. Taxonomy (NCBI): domain Eukaryota; kingdom Metazoa; phylum Arthropoda; class Arachnida; order Ixodida; family Ixodidae; genus Amblyomma; species Amblyomma mixtum. Next base: position 292,531,597 of record NC_143013.1, on the reverse strand, counting down.
TAAAACTTTGGCGCCACGTGTGTAATCTAAATTTATTTCGTTAAATTATTTTCAATTAATATTCGTTTATTTGTATCTACTAATAATTAAGCATTTTGGAATCATAATGTGCCACGGAGTGGAGTCGTTGCTTCACTCACCTTTGCGAGGGAGATGGACGCTAGTTGTAACAAAAAAATGGCAGTGGCTTAGCTCAGCTAGGCCAGGATAAACGTAGCGAGAGTACGGTTAAACTTGCTTACACCTTGCCGTTTAGCTTGGTTTCTCTCCGGCTACGTCCAATGTTGAGCTTTGGCTGTTATCCCCCCATTGCGTCTTATTGCGGCTACATTAAAGACGGGACATATGTTATGCAGCAAAGTGTGACGCATTCATTTTATTTCCGGTTCTTCGCCTTGTAGTTGAAGCCTGGCTTCTTTCAGTCTCTCCGACTAACTATCCACAGCTACCGACGGCTCCACCGAGCCGCCTTCTATATATATATATATATATATATATATATACAGCTGCACCAACCCCCCTCCTCCTACGCCGCATGCGCACAGCTGTTGCAACTTGGCTTCGCCGGCACGCCGCGGCACCGGCTCCTCCTGTGACGTCACGCCAGATGGCGCGGCGAGCGGCGGCCGCCAGCTGCGGCTGTTGCTAGGCGACGGCTGAAGGTCACGGTGCGGCCACGGCGAAACTGGTGCCGCGGCTTAGCGGCGAGACTTGCGCGTAATGTAGCTCTCGCTACAAAAATCTAAATGACCACAACTGCGAGTAACTCAGCACAATGCCACGTTCATCTCATTTTATTTCACTTTTGTCTAAGCGCACACGATTAAGGGGAAAAGAAGAAGAGACAATCGGAGGAATAAGGCCAGAGTAACAAAATCATGCCTGACCTACAGCTGCGATTTTAGAAAGCTTGATCGCAGCAAAGACCGTGCCCAGTGCAGGCGCCTTTGGCCTCCAGCTCGGGCAAAAAGACGCAAGATGGTCACTTCTTGCCGGTGCCGCCATAGCAGTACGAGGCCGGAGCGCACCGGGGGCACGAGGTGGGGGTGGCTCGCGGGTAATAGCAGGCCGAGCTGCAAATGGGGCAGGCGGGCGCTGCAAGGAAAAAGGGGGGGAAGAACTTTACTGAGGAGACGAGAGGGACAGTTTCAGTAATAGAAGGAAGTTGACGAAAGGAGTGGATAAAACGCCAGTAGAGTTTTCTGCACCGCAACCACATCTTAACCTGGTTATGTATATTATCCATTATGCATATTCTTTTTTTACCACACATAATAACTTGATGCAATGCTTTACCATCAGACATTGCCACAGAACTGGCCCAAATAAGTTCCACTATCTTATTCACTCACGTTTCAACAACTAAAAAGATTTTTTTTTTCAGCTGCACTTCAGCAAACTTTTTCAGGCCTTGTCTTGTTTTCCTTTTTTTTTTCACTTGTACTTCAGCGTACTTTTTCTGGCGTTGCCTTTTTCTTGCGGTGATTCATTATTCATTCCTAAAATTTCTCTGTAATGTGTATTGTTTAGACTCTTTTTGCGAGTGCCTATTTTTCATGACTATTTGTGATTTCTATTTATTTTATTTTAGTGCACTATTACAACCTTTAATTGTAACCAATGTCTTGTACCCCCCGCCCCCCCCCCCCCCCCCCCCCCGCCCCATCTAATACCCTCGAATTAGAGCTTTTGGTAGTATTTTGAATAAATAAATAAAGTGAACGCCGAAATAGACAGCAACCCATATGAACCCGTGGCTGCCTGCGTAAAACTATTAATCTTCATCTACTGATCATCTGCCGATCGCGATCTTCTAGTGGTTGTCAAAACTGTCTACCAAGGACACCAATCATTTCGTTCAGGTGCGTGACTGGAACCCGAGCATATAAGCGACCCCACTAATCTGCATTTCCCGATAGCGAAGTGCGTTTTAGCACGCGTAATACGACGTCAATGTTTGGTCCAGAATATCTGAACCTTCGGGAAGAAATGAATAGGTATATATTATAGGTATATATGAATAGGTATAGGTATATATTCAACAGCGGCTTTTCTTTTTGCCGTGAGCTTTGGTCTCGAGCAATTGCGACTTAGTTCTGCTGTGGCCACGACTACACTTAGGCAGAAGTCAAATTTTCTTCAGTGTGAAAGCCTAAGCCTAACCTTTCAAATATTTAAGTCTGACTCTCGTTTAGCAAATAAAACGGCGATATCTTTCAACGACGCGCACCAGCATTTTGGCGCCACAAATTTGATGTATAAAGGAACATGGCCAAATATCTGGGGAATCCGAATAGAGCAAGTCCGCCCCAAAAAAAGTGATACAAATAGTCTGAACACGCACTCAGAAGACCACAAAGACCGACTGTGCCGCTATGACAGTGCGACTTTGCTAGATACAGCGAACGAAGACACGGCACTGAAACTTCGTAGATCTCCCAACTACTTCTAGGAGTGACAGGGTCACCCATATGCAGCAGTTATTGCTGAATTGCGGGAATGTTTACGGGCCATTGCCACTTTCTACCTTTCTAATAAAGCGTTCTTGCTTTATGTCATTCACCCCACCACTGCCACTCACAGCCGTTTCCGGTCGTATAAATCTCTGTACCTATTGAACTTGCGCTCATTTGCTGCCTCCGAGTGTCCCCTGATTGTTTTCTTTTTTTAAATTTATCCGAGTGAGGTTAAAGAAGGAAGCGCAGGTGGTTCGATCACTGGTTCACAAACCTACACCGGATGTATCCGTCAGGCCGGCAACCTAAACATGCAGTCAACTCGTCATGGATTTTATTTTGAAGCCGCTTTGTTTCGCCGTAAAATTTTGCTCGAAAGGGCACCCAGGAATAGAAGCGTGCCTTCGAAATACACGTCTTTTTCATTGCTTATGCTTCGTTAGACACGATCATCTTTTAGAGTGCACGACACAAGCGGATGTTTAAACAGATTTTTGTACAAGCCCGTAAGCCTGTTTAGGCAGATAAATAATTTGCTTTGGGATCGCGGCCACAATAAGAGGCGAAGCGCGAAGTCTGTCCCCTTAGCACACGAAGCTTCCGATTAGCTAAGGGTCAGCTAACACAGTGGCATTGATTTGTCTAATTCGCACCCCTTTCTGGAAAATCACACAACTGCTCACTCACTCACTCACTCACTCACTCACTCACTCACTCACTCACTCACTCACTCACTCACTCACTCACTCACTCACTCACTCGCTCACTCACTCACTCACTCACTCACTCACTCACCCACCCACCCACCCACTCTCACTCACTCACTCACTCACTCACTCACTCACTCACTCACTCACTCACTCACTCACTCACTCACTCACTCACTCACTCACTCACTCACTCACTCACTCACTCACTCACTCACTCACTCACTCACTACAGATCTACAGCCCAGGCCAATAGGCAGCTAGTTTCTCAGGAGACAAGTTTACCGGTTGTACTGCGAGCAGGGAAACAGCAAGTTTACAGACTTGGGAAAACTCCTCACTAACGCAAGCGTGGGAAGGTGGCCAGAAGCCATTTTCGTTGGCTTTGGAGCCAATAAAAATTTATATGCAGTAGCTGTGCCTAGTAGCGCATGGAGAGCGAAATCTCCTCACTCTACGCTTTACAACTCCGGTGAGTCCTTTACTGTCACCAGTTATCCCCAGTGCGCAATTAGCTCAAAGTGCCAGTCACCCTATCTCACTACAGCCGGAAGAAAACACGATGCAGAAAATGAGGCCTTTTCTTACCCCTCTCTCCAGCCATGTGTGCTCTCGAAGCGAGCGGCACAAAACAAAACAGAACATTAACCAAAGGACCGCGCACCGCATGAAGCAAATGCGTGGAATGGCTTTCGTCTCTTTTTCCAATGTTCTATGTTTCTGAGGTGCTGCATTCAAATACAAGAGCAAGAAACCCAATTGTGGGCACCTGTTCAATGAAGCTGTATAAACCGAGGCAAATGTCTTAGAACGGGATCCTTCAGAGAAAGATAACGCGAGTAGTGTGCTAGTAAGACTGGTTTTTTCCTGGGCGAACGGGTGGACGAGAGGCGGTCTGCGCGTGCAGGATCGTTGAAGGGGGATATTGGGAATGCTGGGGGGTGGTGGTGGTGGTAAAAACTTTTATTTTGTGAAATAGAGTTTGGGAGCCACAGAGTGGCCCCGCTACATGGTCGGCGTCCCTAGTTCGGGACACCGCATGACGAGGCCCCGTCTCTCGCCCGTTTCACCAGAGCCCTTTGGGACTCAAGCGAGGAGCAGTTGAGGAGGGCAGTCTCCCATGCCTCTCTGGAAGGGGTAGGGGAAGGGGGGAAACCGGCAGTCGGCTCTCGGCCGTTGAAGAGAGCAGGTCGTTTGTATTGTGAACCCCTGTCGAAACGTCTCGTCAGCAGAATCATGGAGCGTTTACTGGATCAGCGATATGCGATCTAAATTTGTGTAAATCTTGGTAAAAAAGGAACAGAGACTCACGACATGACTAAGAAGCCTACGGTGAAACTGCCATGGGTAGATCAGGTGTTTGTTGAATGGAACAAGCTGTTACGAGAACGCAAGAAAAGAGTGGAAGACGACGACCGCTCCGGACGCCCTTCGACCAGCAATACCAACGAACATGTGTAGCGAGTGAAACATTTACTGAACAGTGATCGTAGGATGAGTATGAGAATGATTGCTGATGACTTGACCATTCCTCAAACCCATGTTTTTGAGATCGTGACAGAAAACTTAGCCTTGAGGAAAGTGTGCGCGAAGTTGGTGCTGGGAGTGTTGTCAAGAGCAGAAAGCCAACCGGAAAGCGATCCGCCAGGATCTTCTTCATCATCTGAATGAGGACCCCGATTTTCTGCCCAGCCCAAGGCGGCAACGCTGCCTCAGACCCCCTACAGCCCTGGCTTGGTCCCGCCAGACTTTTTTCTATTCCCGAGAATGAAATCGACGCTCAAGGGGAAGCATCACGTGTCGGTAGAGATGGTTTAACAGGCCGTGACGAGGGAGCTAAACAGCATTCCGGTCCAGGCGTCCCTGGAGGCGTACGAAAACTGGAAAACTCATTGGCAGCAGCGTGTAGGTGCGGAAGGGTGCTACTTTGAAAAATTCTAATCGTTTGTACTATTCTCTTGAATAAATTTTATTAAAAAAAAATGAGTCCTACTACTTTCAGAACAGACCCTGTATATAGGAGACTGCGCTTCATCGGGGTCGCATATCTTGACTTGATGCGTACCAAGTGATTTGTGCATTGAGAGCTTGATATGCACGCTAATAAACGCTTCAATACTCACGGCAGACGCAGATGCCGCAGTAGCTGGGGTACTCGATGCCCAGCTCACACGGGCAACGGCACGGCAGCGACGGCAAGCAGCCCCCTGTGTATAGATATGGTCACAAGTTGTGTGGTTAGCGAGGTTATCATCGGATAAAAACAATACCTTTTCGTGAGCAGGATCTTATGTAGCAGTTTATTCCCACTTGTAATGTGTAACAAATAAGCATCATCAGCCTGACTACGCCCACTGCAGGGCAAAGTAGAAGGCTACAGAACGGTGCTGTGCACTCTAAGCGCAGATACATCTATATGGGCGTAAAAAGGGAGTAGGCTGTCCTCTGGTGCACTCAGCTTTGTAGAGGGTGTAGGCTAGAGGACGGCTTTACACCCTTTTTACTCCTTTCTGTATAGAATGATAACCGTCCATTACCAGGAAATCAGGAAAGTACCCAGCCAGTGCCGTTACGCCTACCGGTCTATCAGACTCGTGGAGGAAGGAAAACTCGGGAAAGGTCCTCGCTATCCGCGCTGCACACCAAGAAGTGCGCCGGAAGTCACGCGCTTTCGCAAGGACTGCTGGGAGTCTTTGGCCGCCGGCGCAGCCAATAGTAACGCTAGGCGCAGCGGCGTCGTCTGCTGCATTGTCTTCTTCGTATGCGCAAGCGCGCGAAGGCGGCGGCCAAGTAGGAGGGGTGCACGGGGAAGCCGGCTTCAAAAACTGTGACGTAACCGCCTCATCTGAATTCTTTCCTTCCTCCATGATCACGTTCTGTTCTGCAGCCACTCGGTCATTTTCTATCTTTCTTACATCGAGGATAATTTCTGTGTGCTATTTTTGAATGTTAAAGCCTTGCGCCACGTGGTGGTAGCCGAGGAAACTAGAAGCGTTAATCCTGAATTTGGTAATGCGTACCGTCTCGGCTTACGCACAGACGGAACAATTAACTTGCCGGCAGAGGCTTCGTCACCAACCGAGCAACAAAACAGCTGGAAGATCTGACAACAATCCAAGCTTCCAAAAAGCACGATGATGCTTAAGGATCGCTAGAATCTAAAAAGAGTAGAACATGCTTCGTCTTTGGTTTTCAGCTTGTGCGCTACCTATTTTAAAATCGATTTTAATTCCTATAATTCAAAGGAGGTCAAGATATAGCTCTATATATTTAAAATGAGGGAAATAAAACATGGCAGTAGATAAGCTTATCTGCAATCTAGGTACAAGAATGTAGAGCAGACTCCTTAGCAGTGCGCTTCCTGCAGTGACGCGCCGCCCGCTAGGATATACTGCAATCTCGCCGCTCGCTGGGTGTTCATAGGCCTAGCCTGCTTGGCATCGAAGCCACAGCGGACGGCGCTTTAAAGCTAGTCACCGCCTATCATATAAGGCTGATGCAGTTACAAGTGGACTTTGTACAGAACGATCCCGCTTTAAACTTAGGGCCCCATTAGTTTTCGCAACGCCGTCGGCAGCGAAGCAGGTCAGGCGAAAGCCACCGGTAGCCTTTGGTCAACTGGGTTGGCTTCGCCGCGCGAAAGGTTACCGAACGCTGGCTTCCTCTCATAACAGCAGTGTCGCGTGAGAAAGGGGTTCATCAAACCAAAGGTTAACCGGAGCCACATCTCACGTTTTCCTTGTGACGCAGTTTTAGAGCATCTCCTCGTGTCTAGCGTTGGCTCTGGCTCCCAGCGTGAAAAATTATCGCGGAAACGACGTTCCCGCGATATCGAATGTTCCGTTGAACGAAAGTTCAATAAACGCAAGCAATGGGGCTATACTGCTGCGTGGGATATTGTAGGAGATGTTTTGACTGTTGGATATGAACAATAATACCATATATCTCGAGTTGATATATTCAATATCGCCTGCAAGCAACATCTGCTGTGTTCACAGCTCATGTATCTAATGTGCGTTTGTTGCAAGAGCGAATGAAGAAACCGAAACCGAGCTTAGTCACAACGTCATCGTAGCAATGACCGGCACCATGGTATAACAGCCAACGCTTGCAATTACCCTCACAGATGAAGCTCCTAGATTCACCGTAAATGCTGAGCACTTGGAATACCTTTCTCTAGATGCCTAGAACAAACTAGTTTTCTTTTTTGCGCCAATTTTACATGACCTTACCGGACATTCCCTCCCCTGCAGAAAGGTATCACATCAGCAGTAACCCTGTATGCCTACTGGGCGGCAGCTGTGCTTGCAGGCCAAATTTTCTCCGACTCAACAGCTACGGGATAATCTCAGCAAGCGGCAAACTCCAATGTGGAATCGGAAAAATAGGAACACAATTCTAATTTGTCCCGTGTAAGCCTCGACTGTGCGCAGTTCTCTAACCACAAGACGCATCTCCTCTAACTCATCCATAAGTATAGCCTCAAAATGGGGAAGGCTTTCCTCGAAGCTACTCACCTGAAGCTTCTTCAGAATATATGGCGATGAGAGTGAAGGCCAGCAGCACCTTGATCATCATTGCCATGGCTGTAGAAAGTAAATGGTGTTACGTACTCGAGCATGCAGCGTTGATAAGTAAACTTCATCTTGTTTAACTTGGTCACTTAAAATATCGCTCATTTTCCTTCGGTCTTTCGTTTAGGTTTTGGTAATGCCTTTCAGTTCGTGTATTTGAGTGGTGCACCAAGTTTCATCGCAGCAACTATAACCGCGTCTCTTACCGCGATATGAGGCAGTGCCACTTACGTAAACGAGCGGTTCGAACATTCCAATTGGAATCTGCCCCAACCACACCATGGCTCGCCGACTTCACGATTTGATTTGCCCGGGACTCCTATTCGAAGCACAGGAGCTGAAACCATGCTTGGCAAGGGGTTCACTTTTACGTTACGCTTGCAAAGATCTGTGCCTAGCATATACGTGCATCCAATGCGTGATGTAGTCGCAGTTTTCAGCACCAGCTTGAAGTAACCAGGCGGAAAGACGGCAGTGATGACTGCATCACGAGTTATTTCGAAGAAAGTGTACTGAGTACTGGCTGGGACGTTTTTATAAGGAACAGTTTCATGCCTTAGCCAAGCTTTGGAACAAAAATTTTATTTCAAAATGATATCTTTTCCTTCAGTCGCGGTTGATTCGAAAGCGATTGTGGCGTAACAGTTGGCTCTTTCGCTGATGCACTCTAATGGCGCATTCCAAACGGCGATCCGAAGCAAGTTTTCGGACTCCGCTAAAGCAAAGAGCTCATTTCAATTGGCGATTTGGATTCATATACTATGTTTTGACTGGTCCGCAATGGTGGGCTTCCTGGACTCCTTAGGCTTTCTGCTCCTATGTGGATTCGGAGAGGCACTCCGGACCGCCTACTGAAATTCGCCTTAAAATCTACTATATAGGCTACTGCTCATTTCGCTCCCTTCTATATTTCTCAGAGGTTATGGCACTCGGCTGCTGACCCGAAAGACGCGGGTTCGATCTCGGCCGCGGCGGTAGAATTTCTTTTGAGGCGAAATTCTAGAGGCTCGTGTACTGTGCGATGTCAGTGCACGTTAAAGAACCCCAGGTGGTCAAAATTTCCGGAGTCCTTCACTACGGAGTCTCTCATAGCCTGAGTCGCTTTGGGACGTTAAACTCCATAAACCAAACCAAACCATATTTCTTTCAGTCTCATACTTGTAAGAATTTCTTTGAATTCAAATTTATTCTCTACTCTTAACGATGCTGCCTTTTTAGTAGCATAATACGCAGCAAAATGGCATTTACAGTTCGTAGATGCCAGGTAGAAAGTCTCACCTTGATTTTAGTAGTGCCCGTTGAACGTGACTGTCGGTAGAAGAGCAAAGGTTTACTGAGGATTCTTGAGGACAACGGGGTTTTAAAACGCGCGTCCAGCAGAACCACGTGACGTTTAGTGGCGCTGGAAGTCGGAGCGTCGAACACTGTCCTTTCCTTTCTCCAGCGTCCGTCTGCTACAGCTCGTAGCACGTGGCACTATCAACTTTTACACGATTTTTGACCTCCACAAAGTCCGCTAGATCAAAGCACGTGTATACTGCAGGAGCAAAGTTCGCAAAATAAACTAACACAAACGACACTATGCGACTGAAAACGCGCAACCGGAGGACGTTGCCCCTCGGACACAAACCATAAAACTGCGTATGGTATCCAATTCAAGGTACACGAAGTGCTTTTATACCACAGATACGGGACCGGGAATGAAAGTATGGACAGTATGTTTGTTTTGTCATTTATATTGTTTCCTTCTCTAGAGCGTTCCTCGTTCATGCTAGCAGAACTGAGAACAGAATAAGTTTTGCAGGAACATGACATGTGAGCAGAACTGAGAGCAGACTAAGTTTTGCAGGAAGATGAAGACATCACGAAACGATGCGCTTTTTCTGCAAGCCAGGAAATATAATTGGCGAATGAAGTGTTTTCGGCTAGCCGATGACCGATCATCTCTACGTATAGAAATAGTTCGCGATGACCAAATTGTACCTTGACAATAAAAGCTCCAGGATATTTATTTGACGCTACACACACTACACATTACCTTTCCGTTCGTGAAATACAAGAATACGCATCTCTTGTTGGGGATGTTGACTGTAAACTTTCCGGCCTTTTTTTTGTTAACTACCCCCGCATCAGTGGCGGCATTGGTACCATCGGATTCCATTGATATCAGCAAAGTCTGCATATAACATAATCAATAATTTGAGGCAGCTGTCAGCTTGCGCAGCTCAACCTCTGGGCCTGTGCTACCTTAAAGGGAAGAAATCGCGTCTTTTGACGCAACTGATCGTACAGATATCGGATTTAATTTTTCCTGGTGATTTAGGTTGCAGATAATCTGCAGCACACGTCACAGGCAGCGGCGCATGGATGACTAATCACCTCATGTTCGTTCAAATACCATTCACAGTTGAATCAACGGGTGTCTATGCAAACGACGAAAGCTTGGAGCCCATTTCTGTGATGAACACACATTTTTCCAAGGACTTCAAAAAGAAGAGAGCTTGGACTGTCTATTATTCCTTTCTGAGTTTTTCGAAACAAATGTGGAAATTATTTAGAAACGGTTACCCACCTTACAGTGCATGGCTATAAGCCTAAAAGAGCTGAAGGGTGGCGGTTGCATCGAGTGTCGCTGCACTGAGCAGGCGGGTGGCAGCACGCAATCATGGGCTGTCTGAACGCGAGACCCTCAATATGACAAATGCACTAATCATTAGCCGCATTACATACCACCTTTCATACCACATACTCACTCAGCGGCAAAGACAACAGGCAGACATCCTAATACGCACGGCTGTCACCTCCGCCCTGCTTCTTCCACGGACAGTTAGCACGAAACGTCTCCTGGCCACTGGTACCCACAATACAGTGATCGAATTAATAGAGGCTCAACGCACCAACCAATTAGTCCGCCTGAGTCGCACGGAAACAGGACAATGCCTACTGCGACAGCTACGTCTCAATCCACCAATTCCCACCCCAACAAGTCCTACACCTTACATGATTTCTCTGCGCACTCAGGATCACATATATCAGAAGCCCCTACCGCGCAATATGAGTGCTATTCTCCATCACGGTAGGCGGCAGGCACGAGCGAGCTATTACACCAAAACATACAGCAACCGCTCCGATATCCTTTATGTCGACGCGGCACAAAATTCTAAAGCAGGATATTTCACGGCAGTCGCAGCCTATGAAGACGGCACAGTGGGGGCCGCCGCCACTATTCGAACTAATTCGCCTGCAGAGGCGGAAGGAGCCGCCATCGCACTTGCTCTGGCCCACTCCATCATTGACAAAAACGTAACAGAAATTTGCACAGATTCCCAGGCCGCGTACCGCCCCTACCTAAAGGGCGTGGCGACGCCGCAAACACACCGTATTCTTACCACTGCCACCTCTCTCGACCGAACGGTTACTCTGTCGTGGGTCCCTGGGCATGCCTCGATCCCCGGTAATGAGCGCGTTCATGCGCTGGCCCGAGAACTCTCCTCCCGGACCCCGGATGATCAGGCACCCAACCCTGCACAAGAAGCCCCATCGGTCCTCTCTACATATCACCAAATCACCACATTTTACAAATTCAGCCGCATGACACTGCCACCACCCCACAGTAACTTGTCGCCCTTATCCAGCGCCACAAGGCGACAATTACAGACAGGCTCCTTTATTTCACCCTACCGTCTCTCATGCTTTCACCCCACCTTTCCTTCTGATTGTACCACCTGTGGCGTGCCCAGATCCACACTTTTCCACTACCTTTGGGAATGTCCTTCCCCTAAGGCACTACTCCCCATCCCCAATCCCACTCATTCTTCCTGGGAGGCTGCTTTACGGACCGCTCAGCCCGCCGGCCAGAAATGGCTAGTGGATCGGGCTTTACGTGAAGCACAAGCCCGTGGACTCCTGGACCAGTAGGGGACCACCCTGAAAGATTTTTTTTTTGTGTGTAATAAAATTGTTTCCATCCATCCATCCAAGCCTAAAAGTCCGCACACCCATGTTCGTCATTCCGTATCCAAGTGGTATAACACTACTCCTCATAGATAAAGAGGGTATCGGATCACACCTTCGCTATCCACTTGCATTCCTTTTACGGAAAAAGAATGCAGTCCTTATTTTCTTATCATGTGCCGTGGGGTGGCAGAACAAGTGGGCTGCAGCACTCCCGAAGTTACCTTTAACACCTTGCGACAGTTTAATCCACTCCAGTGCAACAAACCGCATAAAGCACCACATTTCAATCTAACACTCCATACAAGTCCTGCAAGGCGTGATTTTCTTACCTTATAGCAGCTCTGTTTTCAGGGAGAGTGTTGTCTGTGATTAAAAATCGGCACCCTGTCGATGTCTACCGGCCAACTTCTATTTGTCCTTTTTTACAAAGCTTAAAAAAATTCAGGGAGCACTTTGAGTCTTAAAGTTCGAAGAAGCGAAAGCGTTTTCCGCACCACTTTGACTGCCTCTGTGGCACTGGTGACGTCACCGCTGGATGACGTCACACACAATTATTGACTAATTACTAAGTATTAACAAATTACTAATTAATGGTTAATAATTGCTTAATGCCTGCACACTAATTAACTGCTAACTAATGACGCTTAAGCTTCGCCTTTAGGAGTGGAACGCGACAGCGTGTTGTAGCGTTGCCAGGGAGTCCACGGAACGCCACCACCCGTGCGTAGCTATGCCTTGCCCTTTGAACGCAACGCTTTTTGAGGAAAGGAAATGGCGCAGTAATTCTCTGTCATCTCGGTGGACACCTGACCCGCACCGTGCAGGAAGGGAGGAAGTGGGAGTGAAAGAAGAAAGAGAAAGAGGGGCCTCAATGAAGAAAATGAAAATTGTATTTGAGGAGAGGAAATTACGCAGTAACTGTCTCACATATCTCGGTGGACACCCGTCATCTGTTTGTAGAGAAAGAAGGGAGGAAGTGGGAGAGAAAAAAGAGAGAGAAAGAGGGGCTGTAACGAAGGAAATGAAAATCATATTTGGGAAAAGGAAATTACGCAGTGACTGCCTCACATATCTCGGTGGACACCCGCCAAAAGCGTGGCACCTCTGCTGACAAGCTTCTGTTGACACTATGGTCGCTGCCTCCTGCTGGTTGGCCTCAATGACTCCAAGGGAACCCTGTGTGGCCCACAGGGTGATGTCATCAGCGTACAGCGCATGCTACACACCGGCGAAAGCGCCCAGCTGGGCCAGTAGGCACATCATAGCCAAATTGAATAACAGGGGAGAGAGCTGGGCATGGGGCTGGGCATGGTGAACACATTTCGGGAGCTCCGGGAAGCCCACTTGACCAACCAATGCACACCTCTCTCGAAGACAGCGTCGGGTCACCGCCTCCTTGCCCGACTACGCATCCAACCAAAGCCTGATCCAACACACCACTCTTATGGAAGAGCGCGTACGTATTCCATTCCAGTGGAGATGCGCCCTCCACGTGCGCCCTCTTCCCGCGAACATGAACCGTGAGGGCCATAATGGCCGGCGCCTGGCGCGGGCGGAAGCTCTGGCCCGGCACTATGGATCAAAACCCAGCGTATTCTACGTGGATGACTCCGGCCCCCACCACGGGGGATGGTACACGGCCGCAGTCGTCCGCCAATTTAATACAGTGAACGGCCTTACTTTCCAAGCCCGTGTCATTACACACGCGGAGGAGGTCGCCATTGTGTTGGCTGCATCTGATCCCGATTCAAAAACCATTATTTACGACTCACGAGGGGCCTGTCGGAACATCGAGCAGGGCTGGGTCGCAGCCTACCGCATTCTCCAAAACAGCGTCTACACCGGGGACCCCGCGCACCGGCGTATCGTTTGGGCTCCTGCTCACATGGGCCTTGAGGGGAATAAGGCAGCTGACGCCGCCGCCCGCGCGCTCTCTCACCGGACATTCCCCTCTGACCCCGACGATGAGGAACTCCAATTCACTCCCGCTTACCCCTTCAAAGAGATTGTTTTACTTTATCAGTCTGGTCACGGTCTTTATCCCCGCCCGTGTAAAGGTCTCTCAAAGGCGGAGGAGCGGCTTCTGCTCCGCCTGTATACTAATATGCTGTGCCCGGCAGCTCTCAAACACTTCGACCTTTCTTTCTCGGGCAACTGTCCGCACTGTGCGGAAAAGTCTGCGGACATCTACCACATTGTGTGGGCCTGCCCCGCCAACCCTGCTATCCCGCCTCACCCCAACTAAACCCGGGAGGACTGGGAGGCGACCCTGCTCAGCTGCTCTGACCTGCAGGCCCAACGGGCCTTGGTCGCGCCAGCCCGGGCGGCGGCTGACGCCACTGAGGTCCCGAACTAGGGACCTCAACCTAGTACCTGTAAGGGCTGGCCCCCTCTGGGTCAGCTCATACATAACCTCCTGAAGTGTATCTGTATATAAATGTTTTCCGCCATCGCCACTGCTGACAGCCTTCTGTCGACAACGATGAGGCATTAAAGACTTTCGCCTTAATGCTGCTTACGACGTCATAGCGCTAGTCTTCCAAGGAGCCACCTGCCAAGCTCAAGAGCAATTTTCTTTCATGGTTTCAAAATACATTTTTCCTTATTTCCTTCCTTCTTTCCTTCCTTCCTTCCTTCCTTCCTTCTTTCCTTCCTTCAATACATCAACCCTCCTTCCCTCTATCCCTTCCTTCCTTCAATACATCCATCCATCCTTCCTCCCTCCCTCTATCCCTTCCATCCATCCATCCTCCCTCCCTCCCTCTCTCCCTCCCCCCCGCTCCCCTTCGATTCATTCCTCCCTACCTCGCTCCCTCCTTCTCTCCCTCGCTCAATTTCCTTCCTTCCTTCCTTCCTTCCTTCCTTCAAAACATTTAGTTCGCAGCTTGGCTACTTCAAACCCGTGAAAAATGCGTGGTGGTGGTGGTAGTGGAAACTTTTATTTGATGAAATAGAGTTTGGGAGCCACAGAGTGGCCCCGCTACATGGTCAGCGTCCTGATGTGGCCGGGGATCGGGACCAGGGTCTTCACCGCATTAGGCGAAGCAGCCAGACTACGGAGGGAAGCCTTCGGGAGGAATAGCGAGCTTGAACGTTTATTTTACATTTTGTACAGTAGCAAGTGGACCAAAGTCAGAAAACGGGGGAGGATGATCCTGGCACACCGCAGATTGCTGCTTAAATGCAGTTCAGATTCCCCAGGTACCCAGGTAGGGAATCTGATCTCTGGGTGAGCGTCCAATGGGCTGCTAGCGTCTTCTTAGGCTCCTCCCTCCCCACGTGATCGCGCACACCGCACAGACACACACACACACGGGCAAGGAGGAACTTGGCGTCTCTCAGTCGCGAACTGTTTGACCAGGCCCAAAGGTCGTTGCGGCTGTGTGATGATCTTGATCGATGGGGACGCGAGCGCTGACCGCTCACACCGGTGACCTCTTCAGTTCGGGGGAAGGGACAAATCAGCCGTGTCGCCCCTCTGCTTTGTCTGCTGCCCAGGGCGCACGCGGGCATTGAGTTAGCGGCGCCGCCGCTCCGCCGTCGTCGCCACTGGGTCTCGTCGGTCAGTCCACGGGCAGTCCGGGAGAAGCACCGCGCTCAGCCTTTCCGGCGAAGGGATTAGACGCCTTTGTGTACGCCGACGCCGTCGCCAGAAGCTGCCCCACGCAGTGTCTCTTTTGTCTCCCCCGAACAGCAGCGCTTTCCGTAGCAGTAGCCTGATGACGCCGGTCTGGCTCGCCTGTTTCCGCTGCCAGTCCCCAGGAACGCAGTCCGGCACCAGAGCCGCATTCAGCATCGCCGGCGAAGGGGATTAGAGCCTTTGTCCACGCAAACGCCGAGCCAGAAGCCGCCTCCGGGCCAGCTTTTCCTTGCGTCTTCTCCGAGAAACAGCAGCGCTTTTGGCCGCATACCTGATGACGCCTGACTGTCGCGCCGTTCTCCGCTGGCTGGGCCTCCGATCATTACAGTCCCTAGTCCGGGACACCCCATGACAAGGCCCCGTCTCTCGCCCGTTTCACCAGAGCCCTTTGGGACTCAAGCGAGGAGCAGTTCAGGAGGGCAGTCTCCCATGCCTCTCTGTAAGGGGTAGGGGAAGTGGGGATTTTGAGTACATGCCCACACCATGTGGAAGATATCACAGGTCTCTCCACAGTGCGGGCATCGCCCATCCGTGTTAGGATCGTAATGTTTTAAGATTGCAGGACAGAGTAGAGTACCTGTCTGCAGGCGCCTTAAAGTTCGCTCCTCCGTCTTACTCAGCCCCTTTGCAGGGGCCGGCAAAAGGCGGTGCAGGTCGCTATAATGCGTTATTTCCCTGAATCGCAGCAGCGGCTGGTTAGTCTCCGAGCCAGTAGAGCTGGGATGAGGATCCCGGTGAATAAGCGCTCGGGCAGCCGCGTCAGCGGCCTCATTACCTCGTAAGCCCTGGTGGCCAGGAGCCCAAATGATTCTTTTCGGTGTTGGATCGGTGGCAGTCCGTCTTAGAATGCAAGCAGCTAAAGAGGAGACCTCCCTGACAAGTAATGATCACATGCTTTTCGGGAGTCCGAGATGATGATTATCGAATAGACCTCTCCCGGCCTACGTCATCAGCGCACGTGTTTCTGGTCCGATGGGCAAAACATGCGCCGTACCGAGAAGGC
This sequence comes from Amblyomma mixtum, assembly GCF_055824585.1. Taxonomy (NCBI): domain Eukaryota; kingdom Metazoa; phylum Arthropoda; class Arachnida; order Ixodida; family Ixodidae; genus Amblyomma; species Amblyomma mixtum. Next base: position 292,515,260 of record NC_143013.1, on the reverse strand, counting down.
TCACACCGGGAGAAGAAAGGCTGCGAGGTGTTTGGAATCGGGGAACAAAGGTGGTGGAGGAGCGCTCGGCACCAGAAAAACCGGTTCAGAACCGAAAGTCGACGATTTTGCCCATCGGGGCTCGAATTCGGGGCTCGAAAGGAGAGTCCATCAACGTGAATTTCCTGGTGAACGACAGCGGCCGTGTAAAATCCCGCGGGCGATGGCCCTGCTATGTCTACATAATATACACCGCAACATTCCCGCTAGGTGGCGCCGCCCTGGTTAGCTGGCTGCCTACCGTGCTCCGTTTTCACCTGCCCCTGGCATAGTCCAGGGCTTCGCCCGCCCCTGGATTTCCTCTCCATCGATTCAGGAAGGCTTCCGAAGCACGTGGATACCATCGTCATCACGGCCCGCTGCCGAGCTGGCCCTCCAAGCGCCTCCAAAAGTCTGATGCGGCGCGGCGCCTCGCTAACCCTAACGCACCGCGCCTGCACCTCTGCAATGCAGCGTCTGACGAAGCCCCTGCAGCCCAGACCCACTGATGCCGCCACCGCGAGGCCTACTCCAACCGCCCACGTCACCGCGCAAAATCCTGTTGCAACCAACACTGTGAGCGACGCTGGGAGCTCCGGATCGACGGCCGCGGCGCAGCCGGCAGCGTTCGTCGTCGCCGCAGCGTCCACTGCTAGCCAACTCCACGCTCTAAGGGACGCCAACACCTTTGGGCCCATAGACGCGTCGCAGCCGCCTGCTTTCGTCGACGCCGCCGGTGCCGCCGCGCCTACACCTGCCACATTACCCGCTGACACCAAGACCTGCAGCCCGGCACCAGCGTCGCAGATTGCGCCTCAGGCTGACGATTCTTCGGCAGACATGGACTTCATGGCGTCCCCGGTTGACGACACTCCATCCCCGGAAATCGGCTGGAGCACCATCGGTGCCAGCCGTAAGCCTGCTTCCGCCACCCGACCCCGCTCCGAGCTCATCACTGTTGGAATACAACTCCCTCCTGGTACCCTCAATCCCAAGCTGCCTCTCTACGACGTGCTCGCCGCTGTCACCTCAGCTGCACAACTTTCCTCCAAGACTAGTGCAGACATCACCCTTCAGGCCAAGCCAGCCCAAAGCCTTGTGTTTTTAGAAACTCATTCTCCTCTCACCGCCCACCTCCTACTTTCGATCACGCACCTTCACCTTCACGGTAAGCCTGTCAGCATCAACACTTATTCCCCCCATCCTCCCATCTCATGCCTCGGCGTCATCCATAACGTCGGTGGCCACTTCACTCCTGATGAGCTCATGCATCATCTAGAGTCTTTTAAAACAGATATTCTCGCTGCTCGCATGATGGGATCCACTCAATCAGTGCTCATTACGTTCACTGGTACCGTCATCCCCCCCTTTGTTTATTTCAAACGCGTTGCCTTCCGGTGCCGTCCTCATAAACCTAAGCCTCCCACCTGCACCCGTTGTCTCACTCTAGGCCACCGCGCCCACCAATGCCCCCAGCACAGCGTTCCGGCCAAGTGCCGTCGCTGTGCTGCTCCTCTACCCGCTGACCCTTCCGCTCATGTGTGTGCCCAGCCCTGGTGCGTTCATTGCAAGGTGAACACCCACCCCTCCCTCGACCCCACTTGCCCCTTTCTCCTTGCTAAACAACGCGAGTGTGCTAAAACTGCATACCTCCGACGCCTAGCTTTGCGCCGGGCCACTCAACCCACCACCCCCTCCTCCTCCTTCTCTAATCATGAATCTCCATCAGCTCCGATCACGTCACCACCAGGCTCCTACGCCGCCATAGTTAAAGGATCCTCGGTGCCAGCGTCCCTCTCTTCCACTAAACCACCCTCTCCATCCTTGACTGACGAGAGACGCTCCTTCGACCTCCGGCTGGCAATGCTGGAACGCCAGCAGCGAGAGCAGCAGCGCATTTCCCACGATCTACAACAGCAGATACATGCCTTGACTCAAACCCTCCAGACAACCACCTCCTCTCTTACCTCCCAGCTTAGCAAGCTAAATGAGCACCTTGCCACGTTCACCACTCCTTCCTCCAGCGCCCAGGTCGCCCCTTTGGCTGACCTTGTAGAAACCACCACACAGGCCCATCACACTCGCTTGGTTCAGCTGGAAACTTCGGTTCTCCAGATCCTTACCACCCTCCAAGCACAATCCAAACAATTAGAATCCTTCACTTCTACGCTCCAATCCCTGCATGAGTCACTGCCCCCCGCCAAAAAGAAGGAACGCGTACCATCGCGTTCCTCTCCACTATCATAATGGCGTTTGGCGAGGACCTCGAGATTGTGCAGTGGAACTGCCGAAATCTTTGCCACAATAAGACCCCCCTCCACCAGTATCTACTCACCGCCCCTCTCTGCCTCATTTTCTCCTTCTCCAGGAGACCCGGACGGCCCGCAATGTCCCAGGCTACCGCGCCTACCATGCCACTACGGCCACACCACTTGCGTCTATTTATGTACGCAGTGACGTGCTCGTAGAGCAAATTGACATCCCCTCCACCCTCCTTAAATATTTAGTTGGTGTGGTTTATTACCACCCTTCTTCCCGCATCTCGCTCGTCCTTTTGTCTTTTTATAACCCCCCTGTCACTTCCTCTTTATTCTCTGCTCTGGGTAAATTCCTTCACTCTCTTCCTTCTACCTCCCATATCCTCTTTGGTGGTGACTTTAATGCCCCTCACACATTCTGGGGCTACCCACAAACCCTCAAACCCGGCCGCCTCCTCCATTGTCTGTCCCAGGAACGCCACCTCACCCTTCTTAATACTCCTGGCTCTCCTACTCGAGCGGGCACTGCCTCACAACGCCCCACGACACCCGACCTCACTTTCTCTCAGGGTTCACCTTCCTTTCACTGACAGGTGACAGCCGAAACTCTTCTAAGTGACCACTTTCTCATCCATATCACCGCTTCTCTTTCCCACATCCCTCGCTGTCATCCGGTTATTCACACTGACTGGCATGCTTTTCGCACTAATCTCGCCTCCGACTCCTTTCAATCCTACGACGACTGGACGTCGCGCATCTCTGCAGCGCTCACGTCCAGTAGCCGTCGCGTTCGCTCTCGTTACCCAATCCAAGACCCAGATCCTCACCTTCTCCGTTTATGGCGTCGCCGTAAACGTCTTCAACGCTCCTTTCGCTCCCAACCACACAATGCCCAACTTTCCTCCCGGATCACTGCTCTGCGGGCCGAGATCGTCGCCCACTGCGCCTCCCTCGAGCACTCTCGTTGGAGTGCTCTTTGTGATGGCCTTGATTCTTCTTTGCACTCGCGATCCGCATGGTCTCTCTTTAAATCCCTCCTCGGCACTAAGCCTGCCCTTGCTCCCACTCTAGCTAAAGCCCTCACTCAGGGGACTCCCTCCGAAGTTTTTGATCAACTCGCCTCTCTCTACCTCCCGCCCTCTCTGGCACCCTCCTACCCGGTGTACTCAGGTGGGCCTAACCCCGATCTGGACCAATGCTTCACTCTCCGGGAGCTCGAATCTGCCCTGGCTGCTAATGCTACACGCTCGGCTCCCGGTGAGGATGCCATTACATACACCACACTTCGTAACCTTCCTGACTGCGCCAAAGAATTCCTCCTCCAAACCTACAATGAGGCCTGGCAGAGCGGCTGCTTGCCGAGCTCCTGGACATCCTCCCTTATTTCTATGATTCCAAAGCCGGGCAAACCTCCCTCTCTCTCTAACCTCCGCCCAATCTCCCTGACGTCGTGCGTGGGTAAGACCCTTGAGCGAATGGCTCTGACTCGCCTCTCTGATTTTCTTGAGGCACGGGAGTTCTTCCCCCATTCTCTCATTGGCTTCCGACGCCGCGTCTGTGCACAGGACATGTTTCTGATTCTCCAGCAAACGTTTCTGTCCCCTACACCCACTCAAATTTACGCACTTGTGACCGTCGATGTTCGCAAGGCCTTTGACGGTGTTTGCCACGATCACATCCTTTCTCAACTCGCCTCTTTGGATTGTGGCTCCCGCATGTACTCCTATATCCGCTCATTGCTCTCTAAACGTGTGGCTCGCTTTCGAGTAGATACCCACTTGTCTAACCCACACCACCTCACCCGTGGCACTCCTCAAGGTGCTGTTCTCTCTCCTACCCTTTTCAATCTCGCTATGGCCCCTCTCGCCTCCCAGCTAGCTGAAATTCCCGATCTGCATCATATATTTTACGCCGATGACATCACACTCTGGTGTTAATCTGGCTCTCCCGGTCACGTACAGGACACCCTGGAACGTGGCCTAGATCTCATCGACTCCTTTCTCACCACCGCTGGCCTCTCTCCTGCTCCTGAGAAATCCGAGCTTCTCCTTCTCAACCATTCCTCCTACCAGCGCTCACACAACCACTTCGTCTCTCTCCACCTTTCTGGCTCTCCCATTCCTGTCCTCACACAGTGCAAAGTTCTTGGCTTCCCTTTGCATGCGACTAAGAATGTGCAAGCCCTCCACCGCGCTGTCACCACCTGCCACTCTGTAACTCACCTCCTGCGGCGCGTGGTCACTCGACGCTCAGGTCTCCACGAGGCTCACGCGTGCCGAGTTGCCCACGCGCTGGCCCTCAACAAGGTCTTGTACTTTGCACCCTACGCTTCCTTCACTCAGACTCAACTTAACGCTCTCGAGACTGCCCTTGTGGGCCTCTACAAGGCAGCTCTCAACCTCCCTATCACTACCTCTACCACTAAGCTCTTTGCCACAGGCCTCTTCCATCCTCTTCGTTCTCTTCTCAGTCTCCATCGCGACTCGCAGCTTGCCCGGCTTTCCCTTACCCGTCAGGGTCAGTGGTTATTGACTCAAGCGGGTATCTCGCCCATTCCAATCTCCCCGTTTACCTCTCCTATTCCCACCCCCGCCCCCAATCTTCGTATCCTTCCCCTCCCGACCAACATGTCCCCCGTCCTGCACGCCGGACGTCGTCATGCGGCCGCGCAGCACCATTCCCCTCTCTTTGATACCCAGGGTGTAGCTTACACGGATGCCTCTTTCGTGGCTCCTCGAGGTTCCTGCGGCTACGCCCTGTACCATCCACACCTCCCTGCTCCTGAAACCCACACCAGCGGGCCGTATCTACACCCTCCAGACGCATTGTCCCTCGAGGTTCTCGCCATTGCGCATGCCCTCCAGTCATTTGCCCTCCTTCCCTCTCTCCAAGAGTACACAGTCTATTCAGACTCACAAGCCGCTATACACCACATACAGAAACGCACCCTGACCCCTTCTCTCCAACAGGAGGTCGAACGAGCGGTCTCCGCACTGCAGCCTTCCATCATTTTCCTCCGCTGGGTCCCTGGGCATTCAAGGATTGACGGCAATGAGCTGGCCCATCAGCTCGCCCGCGACACACTTTTCCGGGCACCGTTGATCCCCTGGCCCAAGCCCTCGGAGGACGGTGGGAGACTCACCCTTCGCCGCACCATAATAGAGGTCTACCTTGAGCTCCGCCTCAACAAACGCCTTTACCCTCCCCCTCATCCATCACTCACGGTGCCGGAGTCTCGCCTTCTTCGGCACATTCAGATGAATGCAGTTATCACCCCGTCCCGCCTCTTCCTCTATCGCTATCGATCGGACCCTTCCTGTCCCAACTGCCCCTGTATCTATGCGGACCTGGCCCATTGCCTCTTCTATTGCCCGGCTGCTCAGCAGTTGGGTTCCTTCCCCCCACCCTCTCTATCCATCACCACCTGGCACGACTGGCTTGGCGCTGAAGGGGAAGAAGAACAGCGGCTTCTAGCTGGTCGCCCAGGCGGTCGAAATGCTCGGCCTATAAATTTTGGTCGAATAAAAGTCTTTTACTACTACTACTACACCGCTACACAACAACTCTTTCACTTATACACTATACTCCGTTTCATACATCAGGTGCAGCGCTGTCAAAGCTACGGCTCTTGTTTACGCTCCCTGCATCCGCGATAAAAAATAGTGCATGCTCGTGGCGAGCGGAAATAACAATTGCTTTGTCTGCAAGCTTAATATATATTACGTTTGACATCAATTTGGTAAAGAACAGCTTTTTTTAGAGGGAAAAGATCGGAATCAGTAGATTTATATGTTTCGTTTGTCGTTTTTGTTCGTGTCGCGTTTTCGCCGACCCGCAACCCTTGCAGCTGTGCTCCCCGTGCTGCGCATCTCGTTTTCAGAAAATGGCGTCGAACGCATTGACCTCGACCACCTCTCCGGAGCGGCTTTTTTCGAAGATTCGCACTTCGAAGATGTCCAGACACGCGAAGCAAGTCATTTCAAACGTGTATGCTCGGAATAGAGCCCGTTTCCCGCAGAAATCCGTCCGGGATATTGTGAATGTTGTTAGCGAGGATACCGGAGTGTCTCCGCGTACCGTCGCCAAATACAAGGCGGAGCGCCTTTGCGGACGATTCATGTCTCCGAAGAAAAGGCCTCGTCATGTGAGAATCTCAAGTTCACGAACGGTGAAGCATGACAGCTTCACGGTGCATGCCGTCCGACTGAAGGTACTTCATGAGATGTACAGGAAGCGACAGGTACCCACGCTGGAGAGTGTTCGGAAGGCTGTCAACGAAGACGAGGACCTGCCGAACTTCAAGAAAACCACCTTGTGGAGGTTGTTGAAGGACATTGCCTTCGTATTTCAGAAAAGAAAAAGGAATCTTGCTTTCATCGAGCGCAGTGACATCATTGCCTGGCGCCGGCGGTTCCTGCGGGCGATTAAGGAATTCCGAAGACAGAGCAGGTAAGAACATTGCTTTGCATCTTTTCTCACACAGCACGTTTCGATTGTCCCATAACGCGTGATGTTAACGTTTACAATTTAATAGCATTAATATGGATTTCTTGCAGAACTGGCAATGAATGTTGCGTCATCAGAAAAAAATGAAAAAAATTACGAGGAACTTTAACGGCTAAAGTGGTGAAAGGCGAACGCCTGAGTGCTGCATTCTGCTCTGCGATTGTTCACTTCACATTCTGTTGATGCATTAATTAACTGCCAATTAATGACGCTTAATCTTTGTCTTTAGGAGTGGAACGCGACAGCGTGTTGTAGCGCAGGCATTCCACGGAACGCCACCACCCGTTCGGCGCGGTGCGTTGGCCTTTGAACGCAACGCTTTTTGAGGAAAGGAAATGGCGCTGTAATTCTCTGTCATCTCGGTGGACACCTGAACCGCACCGTACATAACCTCCATAACAACTTAACCACTGAGCCACCGCGGCGGCATCGCTTCTCGGCCTTTTGGCTAAGATCGAAGTGTCGCCTCTAAGAGTGGAACGCGACAGCGTCTTGCAACGCTGCCAGGGAGTCCACAGAACGCCATCGCCCGTTCGGCCCTACGCCTTGCTCGTCTGTAAATTGGTTTTTGAGGAAAGGAAATGTATCTGTCTCGCATATCTCGGTGGTCACCTGAACCTCGCCGTAACGGGAAGGGAGGAAGATGGGAGTGAACGAAAAGACCGTATTTACCAGGGGTGGTATTCTCCCGGTGTCGCCTTTTGCGACATGTCGCATTCGCTCTTCGCTGATTGGCTCGAGCCGCGGTGACGGCGGCGTGACGACACGGACCCGCCTTCCTGCTACGTCATCGTGACGTCGCCCCAATTTACTACGCTTAGTCGAACAACGGAATGCTCTGAAGCGATTCGCGCGGGAGACGGGCTGCCGTTAGCGTACGAACGCAATCGGCAGTTGCGGCTTTTGCGCCCTTGGCGTGAAAACATGGCGACGTCCTTTCAAGCGAGAGCCGCCCGCTTCAGCCAATTCAGCAGTCCTTGCGATTCCGGTCGGCATGTTTACCGGCAACTACTGGTGTTACTTTTCGCTATGACTTACCTTGCTTCGACGATAAAGTTTAAGCTGCAATTCAGCCTAGTTTTTTAGATACGCTCTCGGTTCTGGAGCGCGCAAGCCTAATGGGACCTCCAGCTACACTGCTACCGTCTGCAACTGCCCGAAACGCAGCCGAAACCTAGCACAACCGTCCGGAACAAAAGAAAAATAGATTTGGAGCTTTTTCGCGGTGTTTTATAGACTTAAATGAAGTAAAGCGAGTTTATATTAAATTTGCCAATGTTTTTTTGAACATTAGACGTCATGTGATGGCAAATATTCTTGCTATAAAAGATACGAAACTACTGCTGCTAGTGGATCAGCAGTGGTAAATTGTCGCTTCTCGGAGTGAATGAATGCACCGCAGACGAAAGTGCCGGCGGCTTTTTCCGTTTCTTCGAGCATCTGTAAGCACTTTTTTAGGCCCCGCCCATATGCGACATGTCGCAAAAGGCGACACCGGCAGAATACCACCCCAGACGCGCCTTTGTTCATGAATTTTGCCCAGAGATGGCATTTGGTGGCCGGTGATGTTTTATGCTATATTTGGGTGAGGAACTACTTGAACAGCTGGAGGAACAACTGTCTGCTACGACAAGCCAAAAACAGGTCTCCACTGGTTGAGGCACCAGTATGCGTATCATCCCGCCGTCATGGCAGAAATGACATGCAGGAATGAATCGTAGTACTCGTTCTTCCGATGGACGCAACTTGGGGCTCCTGGTGCTTGCGTGCATATCATTTCGCAGGCAAAGAATGAAGATAAATCATGAAGTAACATTTCCTACTCAGTTTTTGGCCTATATTCTGCTCTGTGTTGTCAGTGATATGGCAAGACTCTTATTGCTGCTATGGCATAGCCGTGGGTATGTTTAATGATGTTAATTACCTCATCCATTATTTTGTTTTGCTTTGTGCAGATCCATCATTTACCTGGACGAAACCTGGGTGAACAGTGGGCATACGAAGGAAACTGTCTGGCAGGACAGAAGCGTGAAGTCCTCGCATGATACGTTCCTGATAGGCCTGACAACAGGACTGCCTGCGCCCTCAGGAAAGGGGGCCCGTTTGATCCTTGTGCATGCCGGGAGCTCTGCAACAGGCTTTGTGCAAGGAGCTGCTGACTTCTTCCGAGCCAAGAAGGGCAATAAGGCTGATTACCACTCCGAAATGAATGGAAAATACTTCGAGAAGTGGTTTACAGAGAAGCTTCTGCCTAATATTCCAGGCAACAGCGTTATTGTAATGGACAATGCGCCATACCACAGTGTGGCGCTTGAAGAGGCCCCTACATCATCAACCCGAAAAGCAGATATTCAGCTTTGGCTGACAAAGAAGGGGGTCCCCTGGACTGCCGACATGGTGAGGGCAGAGCTACTTGAGCTCACACAAAAAGTCAACACTCCAAGCATTATCTACAGAATTGACACCTTGGCGGCTGCCCGTGGCCACGATGTTCTCCGTATACCGCCCTACCACTGTGAGTTCAACCCTACTGAACTTGTTTGGAGCCAAGTGAAGGGCTTTATAGCAAGCAGGAACAAAGGTTTCACTTTGGCAGAAGTTGAAAACCTCCTACCCGTGGCGTTGGCGGGTGTAACCCAACAAAACTGGGAAAACTGTTGTGCCCATGTCCAGCAAATTGAGGCAGAGGCTTGGGAAAGGGACATGATTGCGGACACCGAAATAGATCCTCTTGTTTTCAGTGTGTCTGACTCGTGCAATTCCTCGTCTGATGATTCGATTGCTGAATTCAGCGATGAAGATTTCAGTGCTGTTGATGAATTTGTGTCACTTTTGTGAAGAGATAGCTTGTTTGTTTGTTTCTTTGGGGGGTAGTGGTTGGGGGTTTACTGCACTCATCACAAGCTCTTAGCAGTGGGCTGAATTCCTGATCGCAACTGTGGATCAGTAGTCTCAGACACTGCAAACAGAAGAGCAACCTGCAATGGGCGCTCCTGAAAACCACCCCTGGGAAGCAGGACGTATCAGCTGGTGGTGGTGTCGTCAGCAGAATAATTACAAACGCAAGCTCAAAATTGCCAAGGTCACACAGCAAGCAGAGGACTGTGTATCGACCCTTTCCAAAGACAGCTGGCTCTCCGAGTGCGGTTCCTTGCGTGGAAACCTCTTACGGCACCCGTCACAAACTATTGTCAGTGTACTGAACCGCTTATTGGTACTGTCAATTAATAGTCTCGTGCACTACAAACAACAGACGTGGGGGGCAGTTCTATCTGGCCCGAGACTCGCCGAGCAGCCGTCGCCAACGAAGTCCGGGACTGAGGGCCCCACTACCTATCCTTTTCCCTGAACCCCTTTTTTCTAATAAATGTTTTTAACAACTACTGCAAAGGTAGTTGTTCATTGCTACATTGGAGTATTGATGTTTCTCTTTCCCCAGTATGCAAGACGCCAAAATTTTGAACAAAGGCTTCGAAATTTATATTTCCTTAGGCGGGAAAAAACCATTTGAGTGTGGCATAAAGAAATTTTTCCTCAGCCAGAAATTTCAGCATCTTGCTCTGCACATAACAGTGCACCTAAAAGAGCTTTCCTTAATGACAAGAAGCAGAATATTGATTTTTTTTTGCCACAAAGAAAACTCGCACAAAAATCAACTCATAAAAGTTACGACATCAGTATACCCTGACAAAAAGGAATAAAAAACAAACTGCTCACACGATATGCATCTCGCTGTTCCGCAACGGATATCGTTTTTTTTTTGCCAGAAAACTCGCACAAAAATCGACTTATACAAATTATGAGAACAGTGTACCCTGAATAAGGAATGAAAAACAAACTGTTCACATGATACGCATCGCGCTATTATTCTGCAACGGATATTGCTTTTTTTTGCCAGAATGAAAACTCGCACAAAAATTGTCTCATGAAAATTATGACATCAGTATACCCTGAGAACAAAGGAATCTAAAAAAAAAACTGCTCACATGATGTGCATCGCGCTATTCCGCAACGGAGTGGCCGTCAGTCCCGGACCGTCTTAAAAACTCGATCCCCTGCTCTGCTGGATGCACGGAATAGTTCATGACATGCCCGATACCTCGACAGAGACAGAGGAGCGAGCAGTGCCGTGGGTTACAGCAAAACGAAAATTACAGATGGCCTGAATCCTGAACGAAAAACCATTTTTCATCGTCGTTTCAGCTTGGTATTGAAGGTATTGTGAGCAAAAAATGATATCAGTTGGCGTCAACTACAAATTCCTAATTAAAAAAAATGTCGCGAGGTGGATTGCAACCTACGTACGTGAAATGCTGCAAAAAAAAAAGTATCCAGGTGGATTCGAACCGACTCCGCCGAAGTTCCTAGTCGTCCCAAAGCGACGCCGTAGACAACTCGGCCACGAAACGAGCGCGGAGGGATACAATTTCATTATTTTTTCTTGCGGACTACTTCCGTAGCCTTGACAGCGTTGCACATGATGTATGAAACGGAGTATAGTCTCACGGCTCCCAAAATTTTGTTTACTCTTGTCATCAGCAATCTGTTCTCAGTACAGCCCTTTTTGCTTGTGTAGTTAGGGCGCCAATATGCTGGAAACTGTTGTGCAAACTGACTGTGTTGCATCAAGCCAGTTTGAATCTCTTTGCACGTACAAACATTTTTCTTTTTTTGTGTGTGCGCTGCATAGCAGGGTTAATATGATCCACACTTGTACTTGCATTAATGAAATCAGGACGACATTCACGTTCTTTGAACAAAAATTTCCTTTTATAATACGCTGTTTTTGCATATTTTAACTTCTAGGCGGACGTTGAAAAGAAGCCCGAGGCCCGTCCGCTCCGAAGTTGCCCTGACAGCTCCGAAACAGCTCCGCATCTGGCCGGACTAGTAAAGCGCCGTTACCCAGACACGTGCCGTGCAAACCCGGAGGATGTGCATACAGGAAACGAGTTTATTACAGTGGTCGTCAAAAGTGCGGCGACATGAATACTGAAGGTCGAGTACGGTCCCTAGCCTTTTATATCACTCGATTCGTGTGGTTCTATTGAAAACAGCGCACACACACAACTACGTCCTGAAACAGAAATAATAATACATGTCTGCTTGTGCAAAAATACACAAAACCGCTAACAAATGATCGCTTGAAAAAATACTTTGTAAACAGCCGTTGATTTCTGAAGAGCGATTCTAGCTTCAAAGATCCAGGTTTTTCGAGAGAACAACCATATATTCTCAAACCGGTCTACAAAATCTCTGCGCTTTATCGCGAAAAGCGAGACGTGGTTTTGCGTCAGTGGGCGACAAAAGATAATGGTCAGCTGAAAAATACTGAGCTTCAAATGCTGAGTATTTAAGCTTTTATTTATTTATTGTTGATTATTAATATTGATTTTTTATTGAAATAAAAGCAGCAAGCTTTTATTTTAGCTTCTGTTCTTAGCAAGCTCAGGTGAACATAATGCGGGAACCCCGGTGAACTGAGAAGGCGCCAAGGTCTTCAAAGCGGAGTGGCGAGTCAAATTTTGGAGAAGGCATAATGCCGCTGCGGTATTGCTGCTCGTAAAGATGAAAAAATGCAAAATTAATAAAAAATGGCTTAAGGTTTATGGAGGTTTAGCGTCCCGAAGAGACTCTGGCTATGAGGGACGCCGTAGTGAAGGGCTCCGGATATGGAGATTTAACGTCCCAAAGCGACGCAGGCTACGAGGGACGCCGTAGTGGAGGGCTCCGGAAATGTCGACCACCTGAAATTCTTCAACGTGAACTGACATACAGGAGCCTCTAGAATTTCGCCTCCACCGAAATCTGATCGCCGCGGCCGGTATCGAACCCGCACAAAAGGAACAAATTACAGCTGCGATAGCTTCGCATACTCGCTGACTGGCGTGGGGGCCGAATGGTCTTACACAAAGCATGCGCTGAACAGTTTTATTTTTTATTCAAAGGGTCGGAAAATTCTGGGGCACCGTCACTGGGTTGCCACTGGCTGTGAACCTGAAAATGTTAGACCAAATTTGTCACCTCTTTCTCAATTCGCGGGTAAGCGCAGCACACCAAACGCCAGCATAGCAAAACTAAAATGGCTTAACAAAATTTAAGCCTTAAGGTCTCTTCTAACAGAGTCTAGCTTCCGGTTTTCAGAAACGCTGCACTGTCGCTGCTGAGTTCCCTGATATCACTGCAGAAACGTAATCTGCAAGATGTTTGTGGATTCTGAGGCAAAGGGAACAAATGCAGTGCTCGCTTTAACGGAACATTGATGGCAACTCGAACAAATTTTCTTCTTCGCAGTATAAATAGATTGTAGGACTTGTACAAGGTGTGCTGACGTTTGTCTCGCATTACAAGCCGCATTTGTTAAAGCGTTAGCTTTAAGGGTCTTGTTTCGCAGAAAATCCTACGGCGTCCGCTATTGCCCAGAGCGAAAAATCCAGATTGGTTCAAAAGGTGGCAAAGTCACACGTGGGCCGTTGGATTTGAATAGTATTAAAGCATTAGACTAACTATTACAAGGTCGCAAGTTTACTCAAGCGTCCCTAAAACATCTAAGTATATAAATTATTAATATCAAGTGGTTAGTTGAATCGTACACGCCACTTCAAGGCTGCGCAGGCACTTTCCGACACCTTGCTTAAAGCGGGGCCTTTATATGTGCAGTCTTTGTCAAAAATATACAGCCCAAGGGTTTGGCTTCCAAGCCGTGTAGCTGGAGTTTTTAAGCACATCTCACAGTCCTAATCTTGGGAGGGTTGAGGACTTAAGCTCCTCCCGCCTTCGTGAGATTAGGGTCCTTGAACATGCAAGAGGAGTCGCGCTGCAGGGCCCAAAAAGAGACCCTTGGGGTGTATACATTTGACAAAGACTGTACGTCGCGTGGTCTTTCACATAATATGGAAACAGTGTTCTCGTCTGCGTGTCCAAGAGGGGCCGCTGACGAGACCCATTAGCGTTATCACGTCATACCCTTAAAAGCGCAGTTTAGGTGTGCCCTAAATTTTTGCTGATAAAATTGCATCTAAAAAATTTCACGCCACTCGAATTAAACTCGTGACGAACACACCTAAAAGTACACCGTTGTCGCTATTTGGAAGTGATTGGCGGTGCAGCCTAGCCTCTGGTATCCGCATAAAACTTTGGTGGCAACTGTACTTGATTTTATGGACTATTCTGGCTCACAAAAAGGTTAGAAGGTTTAACCTCGGTAAAGGTCGAGAAATAGCATTTTGGCAATGGCCCCGGCCAAATTTAGAGGTTGCCATCACGCCGAGCACGCTGAATTATGACTGGACATTGCTTTTGGTCCAAATCAGCCAAGGTCAAATATATGTATGGACTCTTGCATATAGGTTTCCTATGATGGTTTCACAGATAATCTAAGAGGCGGCCGGTTCAAAGTGGTTCCTGCCGTTCCACATGGCTGCAAGTGCCGGGTAATCGGTTTTCCCCCTTCACCAGGATACCGCCAGGCTTCACAAGGGCACATAATAGCTTTTTCGCAAGTGACCCACCTAGTGCTAGCACACGAAAAGTAAAGAGGGATTTTCTGCTCTCCACTTCGCCACAGACAACCCGCAACCTTTCACCCTCTATTCGTGTTCTCTCTGCTCCGAAAGTGGAGAGGGGAATTTTCTCTTTCAACTTTTCCACCTGCCAACCATGGCAGGTGGAACCATGGTTCCTATCGGCAACTTCGGTCCCTGCCAACCGTGGAAGGTGGAGGTTTCACAAGGGCACATAATAGTTTTTTCGCAAGTGACCCACCCAGTGCTGGCGCACTCCACCTGCCAGCCATGACAGCAGGCAGGTGGAGGCTTCAACCGCAGACAGGACATCCTTTCAACTATCAAGCCATTTAGTGATAGCGCACTAAAAAACAGGGGACCCTAATTCTTTTACGTGTTGCCAATGCGATCGCTCTCGAAGCTGTTGTTATCTTTGCCGGAATTGGATGGTTGGGCTTGTGAGACCCACATTGCCCATCCCGTACACCACCTGCCACGGTTGGCATGTGGGGGCTTCATACAGATGAACCTGGTCTGGTGACGTTAGTTCCATCAAGCCAATGGGTGTTCTCCGGGCTAGCCACGTAACGTCCCTCTAGCCAATGAGGTTTATCCGCTCTGCGGATGTCACTGACGACGTCACTTCCCACCAGCCAATCAGGATTTTGTTGCGAAAGCAACACTACTCTAGTCGCCGAGCCATTTAGCGGAGCTCTGGAAAGGCCAAGCTGCGCATGCGCGAGGAGTGGGTGACGTCACACGGAGCACAGCTGGCGCGCCGGTGCCGCCGCCGGAGCCGCCGCCGCCACCGCACGGTCTCCATCGCCTCGCCGACAGTCTCCCTCTCTGAAGCGCAGTAGCGATTGCGCATCGCCATCTGCGTGGTTTGTGGCGTTAATAAAATTGGCAGTGGCTTAGCTCTGCTATGCCTGGATATACGTAGCGGGATGTGAGGGCGAGGTTTCCACATCGTGGTGGACACCTGAACCAGAGGGAAGGCGCATAACTGCCCTCTTGGAACAGTGGACACCTCAACCATGCTTTAAGGTAAGTGGTGGTAGTGACAGGTGGGCGCTACATGCGTTGGCATTGACAACGCTGTGCCAGAAAAGCAGCGCTGATGCCATAGGCCATCGGCGTTCGTTGTGTTCATTGGCGTTGGCGCTGACCACGTTTTACACTCCGATGATTTTAAGGATAGGAAGTGCGCATAATGGCTCCCTGGGTCAGTGGACGCCTGAATCGTGCTTATAGGTGCATGGGGGGGATGAGAGAGAGAGAGATGTGAGCAGCAGGCATTGACAAGGTTGTGCCATAAACGCGGCGCTGAAGCCATAGGCCATCGGCATTCATTATGTTCGTTGGGATTGGCGTTGTCAACGTTTTACACTCCGATAATTTTCAGGACAGGAAGGCGAGCGAGCGCGGCGAGGCATGCCAGCTGTGCGTAGTGACGTCACTTGCTCCTCGCGCATGCGCAGTATGGTCGTGCAAGTGCACGCGAAACGGCGAGACTGTGAACAATGTAGCCCACGCAACAATATATGGCTACGCGCAGATGTTGCTTTCGCTATCCTCCAGGTTTAACCAGAGCTAAACCATAGCCAATTTTTCTGGACGACGCCGGAAGAGGCCTGGTTTTTGCCCCTATGAGGGTTCTCCGCTATTGCATAAAAAAATGAAGAAATACGCAGGCGAAATTATTAGCAGTGGTGCTGAAATGTATTCCCATCGACTGGCCATAGATGCATATGTATTGAAACCACCGGCAGTGAAATTCGGCCAAGGTCATTCCAAGGGCGAATTTCGGGTTTCCTAACCATACTTGGGACACGCCTCATGTGCCATACCATGTGCTGCCATCCTTGCCCTGGATGGCCATCTTCAAAGTTACGAGGCGGGTGTTCTGATCTGTACGCCACCGCTCAGTGCCTTTCATTGCAAATCCTACAAGCGCTTGCTTAGTGCAACGTCCCTGGCACACCCAACAAGCTTACTTGTCACAGTTTGCGGGATGCGATGCGGCTCGCACATGCCTTCGTAACTAGTCGAGTATTGTACTCGACTCCTTACCTCCGCTTACGGAAACATGACGAAAATCACTTGGAGATTGTACTCCGCAAAATTTTCAAGAGAGCCCTCGACCTCCCGATATCCACTTCCAACGCGGGACTCCTCGCGTTGGGGGCGGCGAACACCTATCGAGAACTCCGCGAGGCGCATCTCGTTAACCAATACACGCGCCTCGCCCAGACCGCGTCCGGTCGCCGCCTCTTGGACCGGTTACATATCAGACATGATCACCATACCATGGAACGGGTTCGAGTGCCAGAGCTGTGGAGAAGCGCCCTCTACGTTCGACCCCTTCCGACTAAGATGAACAGGGAGGACCATAATGGCCGGCGCCAGGCGCGGGCGAATGCCCTGCACCGCCACTATGGCTCAAAAAAACACGTCTTTTACGTCGACATTGCAGGACCCTACCACTCCAGGGGGGAATGTTACACGGCTGCAGTCATACACGAGGGAAAACAGGTGGACGGCCTCTCGTTCAGAGCACCCAACTCAACGCATGCGGAGGAGGTGGCGATCGCCCTCGCAGCCTCCCATCCCGACTCTAAATTCATCCTCAGAGACTCTCGCGGAGCCTGTCGTAACTTTGAGTTCGGTTGGATCACTCCACTCGCTCAAGAAATCTTACACCGCAGTACTCGCGACGGCGATCCAACTCATCGCTCAATCATATGGGTCCCCGGCCACCAAGGCATGCCAGGTAACGAAGCCGCCCATGAGGCAGCCCGCGCACTCACTCACCGGGCACCAGGCGTCCATTGGGAGGAGGAGCTTAACCCAGATCACAGCCCTCTCCTTTCTTTTAAAGAAATTACTGAGCACTATCGTGCCGAACACCGGCGATACCCAGTTCCTATGAATGGACTGGGTAAAGCTGGCGAACGAATTCTCCTCAGGCTCTTTACAAACACCCTGCTGTGCCCGGCGGTTCTCAAGCACTTTAATCCTTCTTTTGACGGCCGCTGCTCATTCTGTGGGGAGGTGGCCGACACCTTCCACATGGTTTGGGCATGCAGAAAAATCCTTCTCTCCCCCCAATCACCCCTTCCCCTACCCGAGAGGACTGGGAGGCGGCCCTGCTCAGCTGCCAGGAACTATCGGCCCAACAGACCCTGGTTCGGCGGTCTTGTGTAGCGGTCTCGACCAACGGGATCCCGGAATGAGGGACTCCGCCTAGTATTGTAAGGAGGAGACCCATTAGGGGCCTCTCACCGAGCACCTCTCTGTAAATTACTAAATAAATGCTCTTCACCACCACCACCGCCGCAAAATTGCTGTACTGAAATATACAGTCCTGACGTTGTGCTTTTCTACTCTCTCATACCTGCCCGTAGCTGGACCTCTTTCAGTGTGTTGACGGATGAGGTCACATGGACTTTCCACTCGGATTGGTCGGGAGATCTTAGCCGCGATACAGCGAGTGTTCTGGCGTAGCCTAGTGCTTCAAGCGACCCGTCGAAGTAGTCTAATGGCTTGAGGTGCGTCGCTGGGTACCACTATGTCTGCCAGGGGAGTGCGGGAAAGCGCCTCCTTAATAATGAACAGTTGATGTAAACACTCTTCGTCCATTAAAGTTTGTTGTAGTACAATAAATTTTATTACCGTTCCTTCACTACTTCAGTGTTCGTATTTTCGGGCTCCTACACCTTTCCTTAATACGCACCAACAAGGCCAACTACAAGCACTTCTCCGGTAATTTACAGCCAACAGCAGGAGGTTCAAATAGTCGAGGTCAGATCAGTGGTGCGATTGACCTTGAAGTCAGAGAGGCAAGAGCAGTAAGCAGCACTTTTTACTTCAGTCCCTCGGACGGTGGTGTTAACACAATTACAAAGCTGAGATGAAGGTATACGCACCTTACTCGACACTAGCGTAGACGAAGGGAAGGCTCAGCATGAGTTTGATATGGACGTCGAAATACGGAAAGATTGTAAGAGCCAAATTTTGCTAAAGCCCATGAGGGAACTACCGGCTGCGGCAGTTGCAGTAGGGGCGGGTGACCAACCCTAGGCCACGAGAAGTCGCGCACAGTGAGAAAGACCAGCAGACGCGGGCTTCGTACCACTGGCGTACTCGACATGTTCCATTTGGTTCAAGGAAAACTGAGGGCAATTCGATCAAATTTTCGTTGTTAGTGAAAGTCGAATCCGTGACTCCTTTTGTGTATGTTGGTTTTTTTTTTTTTCCTGCTGCAAAAGTCGCACTTACTGTGGTGAAATCTGCGTTTAAAATCCGTCCCGCAACTCGATTCAAAACGGTGTCGTCTACACCGAAAAGGGCTCGGTTGTTACAGAACTTTTTTTGTACGTGAATGGTGGTTTAGCCTAGCCTCCGGGATCCGAGTCCAAAAAACCTGCGACGACGCACTGCATTAACTTGCGAATTCAGCTGGTGATGGTGACACTTAGTATTTTTTTTTCTCGTTTTCTAGCCAATGAAAGCTCAGCTTTCACCAAAAGTAGATGATTTGTCGTTAGAGATTAAGAAGTTTTCGGGGATACTATGGCCGCAGCTGGCAAAGGACAGGGTTAATTGGAGAGATATGGGCGAGTCATTTGCCCTGCAGTGGACGTAGTCAGGCTGCTGCTGCTGCTGCTGCTGCTGATGACGATGATGATGAGAAGGAGGAGGAGGATTCTATCGATATTAGCCATCTCCAATTTTTCCTCAGTGTCCATACATAGCGTTCGTACTTTCCAAGCTAAGCATTTTGAGAAAGATTGAACATTCTCAAAATGTTTACAGTGTTAGTACGTGCGTGATTTTTGAAGTCTTACGTTGAGCAATATGTCGTGTGAAAGGCCCTGGATATCTTGAAATCCTAGTTTTAAGCGAGCATAGAACTACTACTTCGGCGAAACGTCTTTAGATCACTTTTTTCAATCAATATTTTTTTTCAAATTCAATTTCGTTCCATCGACAAATGGCTTAAAAAGTTCTAATAATATTATTCCGCGGAGAGGTGAAGCGGCGTTTTGTTCACCTCTGTGGGCGCGATAGACGCCGCTCGTAAAAATAAAAAAATAAATAAATGACCACAACAGTTGTCCTAATAGGCGCAACTCAATGCCATATTTCGCGCACTTTATTTCGCCTTTGTCTGAGCGCACATGATATACATGGCAGCAAACAGAAGAGGCCAATTCAGGAAGAAGGCCCCAGCAACCGAATCATGTCTCAACTACAGTTACAATTCTCTGGAGCTTGTTCGCAACAACGTTCGTGGTGCCTTTGGCCTCCAGCTCGGGCAAAAAGACGCAAGATGTTCACTTCCTCCCGGTGGTTCTGTAGCAGTTTGAGGCCGGAGCGCATCGGGGACACGCCGCTGCAGAGGCTGGCGGGTAATAGCAGGCCGAGCTGCAGATGGGGCAGGTGGGCGCTGAAGGAGAGAAAGGGAAACACCTTATTAAAGCGAAACGAATGGCAGTTTCAGTTGACGAGTGTTGAAAAATTAGAAATAACTGCAGCGACCCGCACTGGGAGAATGCGAAAGCTTGATGCCTCCTCGGCACACCAAAAAAAAAAAAAAAAGAGCTATACGCGCGCATTTGAGCTAGAACTTGTAATTTGAAGCTGCCGGCTGGTTGACGTCATAAACTGACAGCGCCGTCCTCTGCTGCCGTGCGCACGGTCGGTACGGAGCAGAGCGCGCGCCCACCCGAGCGTGGCTGTGGTACGTTGTGATTAAGTCACCGAGACTGGGCAGGAGATAGACAGAACAGGGGAGGACACAGGCCTTGGTTGCCTGTGTCCCCCTTCAAGTTCCCCACTTCACCCCACCGCAACCCAAACCTGAACAACGAACAACTCACTCCCCTACGTTCACCACGCGCAGTTTGTTTATTCTTTCAGACACGAGCAGGCACCTGACTGTCAGTCTATATCGTCACGAACCGCGAACGCACCAGTGTTGCCTGACTGCCGCATGATTCAGGTGAATTTTAGAGCGCAGCACTTTGGCACCCGTTTCTGCGTCTCGCGGCGTCGCCATTGTTCGTTGTAACCAGCAGTGGACATCTTAATCGCGCTTTAAGCTGCGAAAGCAATGGAGCGGGAGCTTGGAAAGAGAAGCAAAGGCGCATAACTGCCCTCTTGGAACAGTGAACACCTGAATCGTACTTTAAGCAACGTGGTGGTAGTGACAGATGGGGGCTGCATGCGTTGTAATTAACGTCTTGTTGCCATTTTAAGGAAAAGAAGTAGGCATAACTGTCTCCCTTGGTCAGGGGACGCCTGAATCGCGCTTATGGGTACGTAGGGTGATGAGAGACAGATGTGGGCTGCAGGCATTGACAACGTTGTGCCAAAAGCACGGTGCTCAAGCCATAGGCCGTCAAAGCAGAAGCAAACGCCGGGACCGAAAAAATTGGCTGTGACTTAGCTAAGGTTAAGCCTAGACATCTGGAAGCGAAAAGCTCTCGCTGCTTTTCAGCCAACTCCCAAGCTACCACTTCTTGATCGGTGTTTCTGCGCCGTCCGACTGTTGCTTCTTCTTCTCTTTCCATGGCGAGTGTCTGCGCCTGTTCTGTTGTTGTTGTTGCTCCGGTACCCAAGCCCGAACCCAAGAAGGCCCAGTCCGAGCCGCCGAAATTTATTAAGTCCGGGAACCCGACGAGGCCGCAGCTCTTCAAAGCCGGGGATTTCCCACCCCTGGTACAAAGTCAAACTCAGGTGAGCAGTTGGAGTGGGTTAGTCTCTGGGCCCACCCGCCCTCCCTCCCCCACCGAATCCACCCTACAGCGGCAGGTAGAGGAGCTCAGGCGCCAAAACCAAATTCTCGCCCATAAAATTCAAGAAATAGAAGCCAAGCAGGCCGGGCAGTCCGAGCCCATGCTGAACACTAAGACAGACGAGAGCGATGACGGATCCTCAGTATCATCTTGACTGACTAGCGTCTCGCGGCGAACAGCGGACACGGTGGTCGATTCGGCCCCCGTTGACGCTGGCTGCTTCGAGGCCCTGGAGGGTAGAACCGAGCAGTTGGAGGAGCGGGTGACAGCACTCCCGAAATAAATTATGATTGCGCTCCGCGAGTCCTTTCAGGACATGTTCAGGTCCGCATTTGCTGAAATGCTTCCCGACATTGTGGCACAGGTGATTGGCTCTGTCCTTAAGGCGGTGCAACCCTTCGTCAGCTCTCGAATAAAAAATACTCTTTGCTGCGACTCCCCGCAAGCTAAAACATAAAATAGCTCCCCGACAGGCAGCAGAAAAAAGCGGTTCCGGCCCGATAGCCGCGGCGTTGATGCAGCCCCTAGCTGAGGCGGCGCCGGCCCTCGGACCGAGTGGCTACCCAACACCGTAATAATAAAAATATCAATATGGCTGGCAAACCTTCTCAGAAAGCTAACAAATAAGAACAATTCAAAATCATTCAATGGAACGGCAGGGGTTTCAGAGCCTGGAAAAAACGGTCACGCCTCCAGCTCTACCTGCAGTGCCTCGGTGACATGCCGGTGCTTCTTGCTTTGCAAGAGCCCGGCAAAATGATGCTAAATTCTCTCGGTATAGCTCGTTTCAGGGTTGGCCCCTCGACCATGCATCGTGGTGCATAAAGCATACACCGCGATTCAGGTCGATCTTGATCTGGAGACTGAGCAGGAATACACAATGGTGAGGGTTCTGCCTCTCAGGTGCCGCGACCCGTCAATACATGTACTGAATGTGTATTGCCCCCCTCATAAGGCGCCCTGTACTTTCAGCGAAATTTTCTATCGTGCACTCAGATTGGCTGACAAGGAACCCGTGGTGATTATTGTGGATTTCAACGCACCCAGTCTTCACTGGGGCTATCACTTCGAGAAAGCCAGGGGACGCTAGCTGGCGGAGCTCATCTCCACCCTTCGTCTTACGTTGCTAATTGATCCGGCTTGCCCCACACGTGTGGGCAACTTGGTCACCCGTGAGACGCGTCCTGATTTATCTCTGGTTAGGAACACTAGAAATACCACCTGGGAGAACCTGGGGGATTCCCTGGGCAGCAACCACTGCCTTCTCCGCATCCCGCTTTTGGCGAAGGCAGCCCGCAAAAAATGGGGACTGGCCAAATTAACCAATTGGAGCAGTTTAGAACTCATGACATCCCTCCCGTACTGTTCTCCGACGGCTATGCGGAGTGGGCAACACAGGTCACCAACATGCGGAAACAACATACGCAAACACTTCACACCACCAACGAGATCCCCGTAGTGGATAATCACCTCCTGCATCTGTGGGAGGTGGAAGAAGCAGAAGACAAATCGCAAGCTTAGAGCTCGCATTGCACAACTTACGGAGCAGGCACAGCTCACAGACACCAATTGGATAGAACGCTGCAACTCTGCAGCGCGTCAGATGAGCTCGAAAGGGGACTTGGCGTCTCTTATGCAGCCTCATCGACCCTTCTTAAACGAAAGGGGAGACGCAAAAACAGCTATGGCGGGCTCTTCACGGGTACCAAGGTACGATGGCGCAATTTGCGGACGCTTTGTGTGACAGGTATCTCTGCCGCACAAACGACCCGGTTCGGCCCGAGTACACGCATTCCGGCAAGCCAAATCAGGATTTAGACGCCCCTTTTGCGTTGCATGACCTTAAGGCGGCCCTGGGTAAAATGCGCCGAGGTGGGGCACCGGATCGGGATCGCATAACAGTGAAACTGTTGGCGAACCTCTCGGACTCTGCATACCTCAGTTTGCTACAATACATCAATCACATCTTGGATGGGTGTCCATTCCCTCTCGAATGGAAAACATCGCTTGTAACGCTCATACCCAAAGCAGGTAAAGTCGTGTCTACGGAAAACTTGAGACCCATCTCATTGACCTCGTGTGTGGGAAAGCTGATGCAGACGATGGTACGCGATCGCCTCTCTCTATACATGGAGGGTAAGGGCCTCTTTGCAGACACTATGTTCGGGTTCCGCCCGCACATGTCTGCACAGGATGTCCTACTCCAACTACACAGGGACATAATACGACCCACAACCGTGCAACAAAACGACAAGGCCATTCTCGCCCGCGATCTTAAGGGGGCGTTTGACAGTGGTAAACATGGTACCATACTGTCTAACTTGAACGCCACTAACTGCGGGGCGAAGGTCTTCGCCTATGTCAGAGACTTCCTCTCTGAGCGTCAGGCACTCCTCCGGATCGAGGACGAAGAATACGGCCCGTACTCTATGGGCACACGAGGTACGCCACAGGGGGCGGTGTTATCACCCCTCCTTTTCAACATCGCCATGATGCACCTGCCCGGCCAACTGGCTCAGGTGGAGGGCATAAAACACGCGCTCTACGCAGACGATATTACAATTTGGACCACCGAGGGGAGCCTTGGAGAGATGGAGGACCGCCTTCAGCAGGCCGCCTCCATAGTCGGGGCATATGCTGCTAACTGTGGTCTCCAATGTTCTCCCGCCAAATTAGAGCTTCTACACGTCAGGACAAATGTCAAGGACAACACGTCTCTACACATATCTCTGTTGGGCGGCCCCATCAGAGAAGTGGCACAGCGCCGGATCCTGGGTCTGTTCATCAATAACAAGCTTAGGCCGGACTCTACTATAGCGAAACTCAAGAGCATAGGTGAACAGGTAGGGCGCATGCGGGGTGGTATGCGGGGCAGGGACGCGCTACGGCTCGCCCATGCCTTCGTGACCAGTCGGATCCTCTACGCCGTGCCGTACCCACGCACCACCAAACAAGAAGACGAGCGCATTGACACCATCATCAGGAAGGCAACAAAGCGAGCACTGGACCTCCTGGTGGCTACCTCCAACGCCAAACTGAAGGCGTCGGGGGTCGTAAACTCCTATCAGGAGCTGAGGGAGGCCCACCTCGTGAACCAATATACGCGGCTATCGCAGACGGTTCCTGGGTGCCGTCTGACACTTACACATCCAACACACATGCATGCAAGAGCGGACGGAGAGCATCCCGGTGCTGTGGCGCCGCACGCTCTGGGTCGCTCCGCTCCCGCGTAACATGGACATGGCTTCACATGAAGGCAGACGACAAGCGCGGGTTCGCTCGCTTGAGAGGGAATATGGATCTAAAGAGGGCGTCTACTACGTGGACATCACAGGGCCGTCGCCCGCGGAACTCTACACGGCTGCCGTAGTCCACCGGGGAATGAATGCAGATGGGCTATCTTTTCAGGCCCCAAATTCAACACGAGCGGAGGAAGTTGCAATAGCTCTCGCTGCCGCCGATCCATAATCAGAACGGTTATGACGGGCCTGTGAACATTATCTTGCAGGGGAAATCTCAACTCTTGCCTCCCAAATTCTAAGACGCGCTCCCGCCGCTCCAACTCGCACAAACGTAATCTGGGCTCCTGGCCACCAGGGTCTACGAGGCAATGAGACCGCTGATGCGGCCGCCCGAGCGTTCACACACCGGGCTCCATCATCCTAGCTCTCCTGGCTCAGAAGCTCATAAACCGCTTCTGCGGTTCCGCGAAATATTAATTCATTACTGCGACAGCCACCGCTTCTACCCGGCACCTGCCAAGGGCCTGAATAAGGCGGAGGAGCGAACTCTACGGCGCCTGCAGACAGGAACTCTTCTCTGTCCTGCCATGGCAAAACATTTTGATCCGAACATAGATGGGCGCTGCTGTTTTCTCCTCCCCATCCGATCAGGAACCCGATTTTAATCCGGTCTATACATTCAAAGATATTACAACATATTATCAAAATTGTCATCGCCTTTACCCTAGCCCATGTAAAGGCCTGAAGAAGGCGGATGAGCGGCTCCTTCTCCGCCTTCTCACCAATACATTGCTGTGCCCGGCAGCGCTAAAACATTTTGACACCTCCTTTAGCGGCAGCTGCCCACACTGTAGTGCAGTGTCTTCTGACACCTATCACATGGTGTGGGCCTGCCCCTCCAACCCCGCTATTCCCCCCATCCCCAACCCAACCCGGGAGGACTGGGAGGCGACCCTGCTCGGCTGCCACGACTTACAGGCCCAACAAGCCTTAGTCGGGCGCGCCCGGGCGGCGGCAACCGCCACTGAGGTCCCATACTAGGGACCTCCACCTAGTGTTTGTAAGGATCGGTCCCTTACGGGCTGATCCAAACATACCTCCTGTTCATTCGTAATAAATGTTTTCACCACCACCACCACCCGCACTGAGGAGAGATCTGCGACATCTTTCACATGGTGTGGGCATGTACTCAGAGTTCTCACCTTCCCCCTTCCTCCACCCCCACCCGAGAGGCGTGGGAGACTGCCTTCCTCAACTGCTCTACACCGGAGTCCCAAAGGGCTCTATTAAAGCGGGTGCGAGACGTGGCCTCGTCGTGCGGTGTCCCGGACTAAGGATACCGACCATGCAGCGGTGTTTTCTGACCCCTAAACTCTCTTTGAGTATTGAAGTTTTTCACCACCCCCACCATCGGCTTTCATTGTGTTCATTGGCGTTGGCATTGACAACGTTTTACACTCCGGTCATTTTAAGGAAAGGAAGTGCGCATAACTGACTCATTGGGTCAGCGGATGCCTGAATCGCGCTTATAGGTACGTGGGATGATGAGAGAGAGATGTGGGCTGCATGCACTAGCGCTGACAACGGTGAGCGAACTCTCGCGATCAACCATTAACTGCCACCTGCCAGGGTTGCAGGGTTGGTGGGGTCTTTAATGAGATATAAAGACAAACAGGAATTTCTCGGCGCTTATGGGGATAACATCCCGTTAATCTCGCTCGTAACGCCTCCCACGGCTGCCTCGCGAAATATTTGCATAGATCTCGCCTTTGAGAACAAGGCTTTGGCATTGGTGCAGAAAGTCGAGCATATATATCCATCTATTTCTCCGACCACAAAGCTTCCTTCATGACAATCAAGAACTGTTAGTGGAGTGTTTCTTGAAGAAGGAAAATGTGTAAAAAATAACAAGTGTCTGTAATTGTACATACATGTCTTGCTCGAATTCTTTGCCTCAATCTAACGAATAGCTGAAACAGCTGATGAGCTGCGCTCAAATTTTGCATTAGGCACTAACGTAATCGTCGGAATTTTTAAAAATTCAATTACAAATTACTCGCTGCACCAAATGAGCTCATATTTGTCCAGTTGCTCCGAGATGTATCGCAAACAACACCCAATAAATAGCTCGAGTTTTAAAAATTGTGTCATGGCCCCTTTAACTACTACCGGTTATCTTGTTTTCGCATTACATGACCCGACCATGCCCGTTTCTCCTTATCTTCGAGTGCGATATGTCAACAGCGGATATAAAACGAAGCCACATAAACCGGGGCAAACGTGTTCGAAGGGGCTGCTTCAAAGACTGAGAAGGCATGTAGCGCGCGCACTTATGAGCCACGTGAATAGAGACAGATCATCCTAATCGTCGGTCATCAGGTTCGCATGTCATGACTCGATGTATACCAAGCGATTAATATTCTGGTTGCTTGATGTGCACACGCATATATGCTGCAATACTCACGGCAAACGCAGATGCCGCAGTTGCTGGGGGTCTCGAGGCCCAGCTCACACGGGCAACGGCACGGCAGCGACGGCAAGCAGCCCGCTGCGTATAGATATAGTCACAAGTTATGTGGTTAGCGAGGTCGCATAAAATGTTACCTTTTCACGCGCAGGTTCCCATTTCGTAGTTCGTGTCTACTTGAAATGCGCAACAAGTGAATACAACAGGACGAACGTGCCTGTGGTGGTTTCGTCATCATCTAAGCGGCAGTACAGCTGGCAGATCCGACAACAATCCAAGCGTCCCGTTCCCATGAAGGCGGTGACGCATTAAGGATACCAGGAAATTAGAAAGCGTAGAGCATGGTCCGTGTATGGTTTTCAATTTCTCCGCTGCCTCATTTCGTACACTCTAAGCTTGTGTTTACGCACGGCACTTTTAGCCCCTTATGCGCGACGAAAACCCAACATAGCACGCACAGTTCATACACTCAAATGCATCGTTGCAATGCAAATGAAGTGGACAGGCGCCCCTATGTCTGCAAGCGATGTTTGGAAGCATCATTGCGGGCAACCTTGACCACGATAACTTTTATGGAGGGCTACCCTGTTTACTGTACGTCTTATAATCTCCTGCTTTTTTAAATCCTGCCCTTAGCACTATTTTGATGGACACCAGCGATAGCTATCCTTGTATGAGCCATGAGAGGTCTCTTCTTTCGTGCATGTCCCTCCCATTATAAATTCGCAGTTTCAAGGCAACTCATGGTGACTGCGTTGGTGAAGTTTGCGTATACGGTCGATCCCGGATATATCGAACACAAAAGGATCACGAAATAATTTGATACATCTATATTTTGACACATAAATTTCATCGTAATAGATAAGGTTATCTTCAACCTAGGTGCAAGAATGTGCTGCAGCCTCGCTACAGCAGCGCACTTCTTGCGTTGCATTCTAGCGTATGTTGTCATCTCACTGTTCGCTGGGTGTCGCAACACCAAGACTTCTTGGCATCGAAGCCACAACGGGCGGTGCTTTGAAACTAGACACCGCCTATCGTAAGAGGTCCTTTCCGGTTAGAGGTAAACTTTGAACAAAATAATCTGTGAATTAAATTAAGGCATCGTTGGTTTTCGCAACATTCGGCAGCGAAACGAGAGCGGAACAGGATAGGCGAAAACACAGGTAACATTCTGTCAACTACGTTGGCATTCCCGTACAACAAATGAAACGAATATTGGCTTTTTTTTTTTTGCATAACAGTTATGTTGCATGGAAAAGGTGTACGCCGTACCGAAGGCTACCCAAAACTACCGTCCGATCTCTAACCCCTCCCTAAAATCTCTCAGAAATAAAGTTGTTACCTGCCTATCTACCTACCCAACGTTTCCCTCGTCACACGATTTTTCTGCTTCTTCCAGTGGCTAGCTGGGCCGACAAGCGTTCAAGGCTGAGTATCCGACCCGGCTTCGCGCGCGAAAAATTATCGCGAGAACAGCGTCCCCGCGACGTCAAATTATCCGGTGAACGAGAGTCCGATAAACGCATGCAAGCGGTGAGGCTACACTTATGAATGGAATTTTCAAGGTACTGTTTGACCGTTAATTATAAACAGTCATTTGACATATCTTGGTTTCGTGTATCCAGGATCGGCTACAAGCAACAGCTGCTATGTTCACAGGCCACATATCAACTACTCCGCATATGTTGCTACAGTGACACGAGAAACCGTGCTTGTTAAGCACAGCATCATCGTGCTAACTAACGGGAGGCACCACGGTATACTAGCCCATGCTTGCGATTTCCCTCATAGGTGCAGCTCCTAGGTCCACTGTAAATGCTGAGGACTCAGACCACTTTCTCTAGATGCCAGGCAAGTAAAGAATTTAGTCCCCCCCCCCCCCCCCCCCCCCCCCTTTTACCAGACCATACCGCCCATTGCATCTCCTGCAGTGTAGAGAGGTATCACATCAGCAGTAACCCTATATGCCAACTGGCGACAGCTTTGCTTGCCTGCCAAAGTTTCTCCGACTGCACAGCTACGGGATACTCTTAGGAACCGGAAAAGTCCAGTCTTGAATAAGAGCAAAGTAATTTTAATTTCTCCCGTGTAAGCCTCAACTGTTCGCAGTTCTCTAACAAGACGCATCTCCTCTAACTCATCCATGCGTATAGTCTCAAGATGGGGAAGATTTTCCTCAAAACTACTCACCTGAAGCTTCTTGGTAATATATGGCGACGAGAGTGAAAGCCAGCAGCACTTTGATCGTCATGGCCATGTCTGAAAAAAGCATACGGAGTTACGTACGCGAGCAGGCAATGTTTATAACCAACCTCACCTCCAGCACAACCCAGCTGTATACGACAGCACGCGTGTACGTTGTTTTGGACGACAGCCTACCAGCCCTTCTGTACGCATTCTTTACTTAATTTTTTTTTAACTTGCTCTCTCGAGCAAGTACCGCTCAATTCCCTAGGAAAACACGTTGGCTGTGCATTTGGTTCATGTTGACGTCCTTCATTTCATTCCTTTATGCGATGCATCGATACCAAGCATCTTCGCGGCGACTAAAACCGCGTTTGTTTCCACGTCTGAGGCAGTGCGCGAATGTGCATTTAGGGCGTCTCAACTGGAATATGCTCCAACCGCCACGGTGGCTCGTCGACTTCGATATGATTTCATTTGCGCGGGATTCCTACACGAAGCACAGAAGCTGAAGCCACGCCTCACAAGGCGACCACTTTTACATTAAGCTTAAAAAATGTGTGCCTAGCGTAACCATGATCAACTGCGCGATGTAGTCGCAGTTGTTAGCCCCGGATATTAGCAACCGGATGGAAAGGCGGTCGCGAAGAATACGTCAGGAGTTATATCGAATAAAGTGTGCTGAGCATTCCCTTGGATATTTTTCATAATCAAGTACGTCATGCTTTATCCTAGCTGTTGGATGAAAATTACGAAATGTTCATTTAAATTGAAATCATTCGGTCGCGGTCGGTCGAAAAACGATCGTAAAAGGCGATAACTTCTTTATATCTAAATTAATTATTTTATCTTATTGACACTGCCTTCACTGTAACATAATACGCAGCAAAATGGCACGTACAATGCGTAAATGAAACGCAGAAAAACTCACCTTGATTTTAACAGTGCCCGCTGGAAGTTATAGGTCGGTAGAAGAGCAGAAGAGCAGTGGTTGAGTGCGCCGATTCTTGCGGACGACAGCGTTTTAAAACGCGCGTTCCGCAGAATCACGTGACATTTATTTGCACCGGAAGTCGCAGCGTCGAGCACTGTTCCTTTCTTTCCTTAACATCCATTTCTCACAGATCACGGCACGTGGCCCTGTTCAACAGTCTTTAACCTCCGTAACATCCGCTTGATCAAGGCACGTGTAGACTGCAGGCGCAAAGTTCGCAGAATAGACGAACATAAACAACGCTATATACGAGTACAAACGCGCAACTGGCGGATGTTGCCACTCTGACACGAAACATTAAACTGCGCGTGGCATCTAATTCGAGGTACTCTGTGTGCCCTGATATCCAAAATACGTGACGGAGAATGATAGCACGGACAGCATGTACACAACTCATTCGTTGTAAAGTTAAAGGGTTGTCAGTTTCATTGTTTCCGTCTGAAGTAACTCTCCTGTCAAACAAGGGGCATAAAGGCATCACGAAGCGATGTGCTTTCATCTAAGCACGGAAATGTACTTGACGAGTGAAGTGGTCTAGACTAGTCCGATGATCGATCATCAAAAGGCATTGAAATAATTGACGGTGCTCAAACTGTATCATCACATACTCACAATAACAGCCCCTGCATTTTTGTTTTGTTCTGCACTAAACACTCTACATCACAACAGCGGGGTGTCGAGCTAGTTAGTGCTGTAGAGAGAACAAACCAGTGCTGTACTCTAAACACGAATACACCTGCATGGGAGTAGAAAGGGATTAAAGTGTCATCTAGCGCACTCTCATTTAAAAAGGAAGTGCGTTAGATGACAGTTTGCTCCCTTTTTTCACCTTTCTGTTTAGAGTATAGGAGGAACACAAACACCTTTCTCGTGTGTGTCGCATTTCTGTGTTGAGGCGGAAGCCTTTAATGCCTCATCGTTGTAAGCACGAGTTGTCGGCAGAAATGTCACGCTTTTCAACTGGTCGGAATGGTCGTGACGTCAGAGTGCGCGAATTTCAAATGGGCCAATTGTACTTTGGCTCGTAACCATGCAAGCAATTAAAAGGATGGTATAGAGATTCTCCAAGTAAGTTGGACTGAGTTTGGTTAATTACTTAATTAACCAATTAGACTAATTAACCTTTGAAGTCAGACCAAAGAAATGAATAACACCGAGTAGGAAATTGGTCGAGTTGGGGAATCGAACCAGGGTCTCCGGAGTGCGAGACGAGCACGCTACCCACTCCGCCATGCCAGCTTGATGGTTTGGAACGAACAAAGGCGCGTCAAGTGAATACGGTGTCTTCGTTCACTCCCATCTTCCTCCCTTCCTTACGGCAAGGTTCAGGTGTCCACCGAGATATGCGATACAGATACATTTCCATTCCTCAAAAACCAATTTACCGACGAGCAAGACGTAGAGCCCCCTGGCAGCCTTGCAAGACGCTGTCGCGTTGCCCTCTTAGAGGCGAAGCTTAACATCTTAACCACACATCAGTGACACAAGCAGCAACACCGCGCTTAAGGCTTTCACCTCACCGCACTTTAGGTCAACAAAGTGCCCCCCTGAATTTTTGTGTCCCTGTTCCACGCACTGTTCTGTTCGTTACCCTATATCGCACCTTACCCTTCGCAAAACGCGAGGCCACAGGTCTCTTGTTTTTGGGTTTAGGCTGGAAGCATTTTGCCCTTTTAGTACGAAAGCACCCCTTCACTAGAAATCCTGAAAAAGCTGATGTCTCTCTGAAACCTCTCAGATACTTGCAGGAATAAAATAAATATTGCTGCGGCAAAAACCAATTTACAATTTACAATATTTCGTGCTTAGCAATGTTGAACCACCAGCATTTTTTTTTTCCCGTTAACTACCAGCACAGTAGCGGTGTCACTGGTACCAGTGGATTTTAATGGTGTCAGCAAAGTCTGCGTATCAATTCGCAGGTCAGTCCAACAATCCTCGTTACTAAATCCAACAATTTACTCCCCGTCAATCCAACAAACCATATGTGTCACACCGTGTCAATCCGCCGCGGTGGCTCAATGGTTAAGGCGCTCGTCTATTGAGCCGGAGGACCCGAGTTCGAACCCGACCACGGCAGCGGCATTTCGATGGACGCATATTTTCATGAAAAAATTTCTTTAAAAAGTAGCCTTCGAAAACTATTACACGTGAAAGAGGTTCAGTGCACTCTTCAGCGTCTCATGACTTCGGCGCAAAGAAAAAAAATATTGAATCTATTCTCTTTTTCGGCATTCAATTTTTGTATTATATGTCTTTGTGCATGAATGAAAAAAAAAAAGGAAACGTGGTTAAACATACGGGCAGAAGCTTCGATAAACAACTGCTGGTGCAAATTAACGAAGGATGAACCGCTCCAGACAACAGATCAAGCAAGCCGCATCAGCTCATTGTAGTTCATTTGCCATGCTAATAAAAATTAGAAGAAAACTTGCGTAATAGGAATCAGTTACCCTATTGTAATTGTTCAGTTACTTTGGGGGACTTTAACTTACCACGAAAATTAGTTTAATTTGAGATGATGTAATTGTAATTGTAACCAGTTACATTTTTTCTGCAACGTGGATAAGGCTGACATCGTGCGAGACAAGCTGCCGTTCAAAGCACTACTTTCGTTTTGAATCACTTCGTCAACTTTTGCTTTCAATGAAATAAATGCGGCATTCCGGCCCTTGTAAACTCTTATCTCGCCTCTTCACGAGGATACCAACATGCCGGTGCTCCGTCCAAAAGCAACGGAATCCGCGATACGCCAGGATGATCAGAATCGCGATACGCTCGGAATTTTTACGAGACAGTGGTAAAGGCCCCGTGCGGGGAAAAACCCGGCCTCAGCGTCGTTTTAATGATAATAATAATAATAATAATAATAATAATAATAATAATAATAATAATAATAATAATAATAATAATAATAATAATAATAATGTCTTTGTCCGTGTCATACACGGTACATGACACTGGAAGCCGGAAGCAAAAGCTATCATAAATGACAGCTTGACAGAGCCGCAGGCCGCCAAGCACTATAAAGCGGCATAATTTCTTACTTTAAAAAAATACTATACAATACAATACACAATACAGCCTGATCATGAAATTCCACTCTTCGAGAGTAGACAGAGCGTAGAATTAGCATGTGACGGGAAAATACTGGTTGCCCAAATGGGCGGTGACCTAGAAAAGCAGTTTCGATGAAAAGAAAAAAAAAAAGAGTCAACCGCAATCGAACCCCTTTTCCTCCTTTTGTAGGGGAGCCAGGAACGCTGGCTCTACACCAATGAGGAATGTACGCACAGTTTAAAAAATGGAGGCCATGTACGAGCACCTCAAGTCGTACAGAAGGCGAATTACATCACAGGGACACTTAATTAGTTAGTGTCCCTACTAAGTGTAACCAATTAATACGGACGACGATGTGTAATAAAGCAGTGTGTGATGGCAACAAGAGTGTCGGTGTCTGCGAAAGGGTGCATCAGGGGACCCCGAGCCGACCGCAGGGACCGCTATCGCGTCATGCTCAGTGTGAATATAAGTGTCCTTTAATTTTCAATCGACGACCATACATAAATAAACGTCGTTTTCTACATTTATATTGCACATTTTGCTATAATTTTTCGTGATGAAACAGCTGAAGACCAGAAAGTCACGAATGAAAATTAATTGAAATACTGAAAATTTTGACCAAATTGGCCATTTTATTTGCCGCGTCCCCGCTTAAGTGAGACAAAGCTTGTTAAAGCACTGACCTTTACCTCAGAATGTTCAGCGGACTAAATCGTCTAGATCAGACCCAGGAAAAGTGAATGTATAAAATACGGCTACTCAACGTTTGTTCCTTCTAAATGTGTTTCCCCACAGCTTCGAGCATTGTGTGTACGCTTTTTTTTGAACAAGCTGTTCTCTTTGTAGCCTCTCCAGTTTGTGTCGTTAGGGCGCCTCTGTGTGGCAAACTGTGTTGTGAACTGTATTGAAAATTGGCTGTGTCACATCCAGTCAGTTTGTATAAATGTTTGTAGCAACGTTCTAACTCTTTGTACATCGTTCCTTTTCACGTAGAAACGTTTACTTTTTTGCGTGCGCTGCATGGAAATGTCACAATGATCCACGTGTATACTTGCAGTCATGGAGTCAGGATGGTGTTCTCGATCTTTGCCCAACATTTCTGCTCGGCAAACCAATATTTTTTTTACATTTAACTGCCACCCGGTGCCGGCCGTTCTGAAGTCGCCCTCAAGTCCTCTGGTGCGCTTAGAAACACCTGCGAATCTGGCTTCACTTGTACGTAGGTCGCTAATATTCTATCACGGGACGTGTGCAGCCGCAGGATACGCGTACAGGAAACGAGTTCACTGCGGTGTTCGTCAGAACTGCGGCTGCCTGAATACATTTGAATGTTGAGTGTAGCCGTTGACTTTGTATATCACTCGGTTACTTTAGTTGCATTGAAGACAACCTGCAAATAACTACGCCAAATATATGAATACACATGCGCACGTAGTACAGACATGACAAAAACCGCTAACAAGTTAATGCTCTAGAAAAATTCACCTTGATAAGTTGTTTGCAAAGCGAAATTTAAGATGCATAGTCAAGTTTTTGTTTCCTAAGCACGACCACTTTCCCAACAGTTTAAGCTTTCACAAACGCTCCCCGAAGGCTCCGCGCTTTCTCGCAAAAAACTGAGACGTGGTAAAGTGGACGCGGGTGGCAACCGGCAAAGGAAGGCTGGCAGAAAAATATTAAGCATGAAACGCTTTTAGTTCCCGTTCATGCAAACTCAATGAATATCGTCGGAGAACCGCGGCGAATGTGAGGGCGAACATGGCGCCGAGTTTATCACTTCTTTCTGGACTGGCGGGTTAGAGCAGCACATCAAGCGGCGGCGGAACGAAACTAAATAGTTTTTACAAAAACCGAGCGCCTCGGTGAGCTCAGCTCAAAGTTTTCAGAAATAAGCGTGGCACTGTCTCCGGTAAGCTCGTGCTGAAAATCACTGCAGAAACAAGATATGCCGGCCGCATGCTCCTGAGCCAGAATGCCGGGTTCCAATCCGACCGCGGCGGCCGCGTTTCAATGGAGGCGAAACGCAAAAGGTCGTGTACCGTGCGATGTCAGTGCACGTTAAAGATCCCCAGGTGGTCGAAATTATTCCGGAGACCTCAAAAGCAATTTTCAATTTTAACGTTCCAGCGTGTTTGCGTACAGTTGAATTTCGGGCGCGCGTGTGTGTGTGTGTGTGTGTGTGTGTGTGTGTGTGTGTGTGTGTGTGTGTGTGTGTGCGTGCGTGTGTGTGTGTGTGTGTGTGTGTGTGTGTGTGTGTGTACGCGCGCGTGTGTGTGTGTGTGTGTGTGTGTGTACGCGCGCGTGTGTGTGTGTGTGTGTGCGCTTGCGTGCGTGCGTGCGTGTGCGCGCGTGTGTGTGTGTGTGCGCACGCGCGCGTGATGGAGAGAGAGAGGTGCAGAATGCAAGCCGCCTACAAAGGCAATTTACAGAGAGGCGAAGAACCTCTGCCGATTTTATTTGCTCTGCATATGCGCACACTAAACACCCGGCATCATACTTAGAACTTGGACTCGCAAATCTTGACGGCTTTCATGAGATCCTCGAAGTAGTCGTCCTGCAGGAAAAAGAAAAAACACGCTCGTAAGTTGGCGCCACAGGGGGACAAGTGAGGCGCAGGACTGGTCCTCTGCATGTCAACTGGGGGGCTCTATGCACTCTGTGTTTCCTTCGCCGATCATATATCGGTTTTTGTCGAACCAGAACAATAGACAAGCGAAGTAGCACGTTTAAGTGAAGCATGTAACGTGTGCTATGCGACACGAATTGTACAATCCGAAGTGACTGCCCGTCTGTTCATCCAGCCTCTCCTGGAGTGTCGGTCGCTTGCCTTGCAGTGAAAGGGAAAGCGCAGCATAGAGACACTGAATGGCTAGCTGCACTGGTTTATGTTTCTCCACATTTTTTGCATACTAACTTGCTGCCGCGTGCTTTAATCTATGTAAGCCCCAGATGGACCATACAACTGCTCTCCGGATTCAACTTTCGGCAGTGCCAGCGTGATTCATTCAGACGGCATTGCACCGAAAGGGATGGTTCTCCGGCAGTTCAGTGTCGAGGACGTGATGTATTACGCTATTCTTGAGGCAACGTAGGCCTGAAACGTCGGTCTAACTTGACGTACATGCTTAGCACCACCTAATATTGCAAATTATTCTAACACGCAACGATGCGGTCATTGCGCAACGTTAAGACCACACTCTCCTTCACTAGGGACTTCTAGAAGCCGTACTCGGGAATCTGAAGCCCACTTCTGAGCAGTTTATGTACCTGAACCTCGTGTCGGGTACAGTATTTTAAAATGCAAGGAATTAAAGACATTGCTGATTATGGGTTGGCGGGCATGTTGTTTAAAATAATTATTCTATCCATTCATTATTTTTTCTTTTTTTGCATTAATGAGCAGTTTAACGCACTGTTTGTTCCTACTGGAACAGCTGTTGATGGAAGATAACGCCAGGCTCCTAAACTGTGGCCTCTCCTCACTAATAAACAAGACAGAAAGCAAAACTATTGCAAGTTTGAGAAGGAGGCTGGCATAGTGATGTTGCCTATAGACTGGGAGTGGGGTTTGGTGTCTTTTAGATGTCACGCAATAGCCGCTCTTTCTATCGTTAGTTTGGGATTTTTACGTGCCAGAGAAAAACCACGTGGTATGGACTGAACGGCTTAGGAAAATTTTCGACCACCTGTGATCCTTCAGCGTAGGCTGAGATTTCATTTCGTTCACTTTATCTCCGTGCTCTCCATCAGAAAGCCACGAAAAGAACTGTCGTGGTTGATCGCTGCGCTTTCGATATTCTGCACGCAGCGGGTCGATATCGCTAACTAGGAGCTATAAAGGTTCTTACCGTCCAGACCGAGCGCATAACCTCCTCCTAAAAAGAAAAGAGAAAAGAACATATGAAACACGAATAAAGGTATCTTTGAAGTGTACGGCAAACATTTGAGCTGCAAACGAATTAGCTGTACAGTTTGAATTGGCATTGTCTCTTGTTGCGTGCGAGTTTAAATAATATGCTACAGATTTCTGTTCATGTGTGCAAAAACGGAAATCTGAACAGAACAGAAACAGCCGCTTACTATGAGAAACTTGCAATTTATGTCAGAAACCTTATGAAAGAAATCCGACCGACTTTTGAGACCACATATTTAATTGCCCATACAGCATACAGTCTTAGGTACCGTCCATAACATGCATCCAAATCTCGTACGAGCTACGGGTTCCAAAAACTAACGCACGTAATTCCTCATACATTGAACACCTACCCTTACTTAACTGAATTGTCGCTACAGAATATGTCCGAGGCCAGATATGGGAAAACTGTTCACGAATATTTCTGTTATAGATAATTGTGGTGTCTTCTCGACCTGATCCAGGTTAGTTTTGTTGTGTTTTGCATTATACATGACTGATCGCATCGTTTCGTAGTCACTATATCCGCTGCATTGTATTTTGTATTATGGAAATTTTGTACCTCTGCCAAGTGCCACTTTGTTTTATTTTACATGCGAAGGCAGGCCTCGGTCAGGCGTTCCTAGACGCCTTTAGCTTGCTCTCCCTCGATTTGCAGTCTGCGTGCCGTCAAAACAAAAACAATAAATCAAATCAAATAAAAAATCTTGTACAGCGTAAAAACATCGCATAGCAGTGTTATACTGAAAAATTTTGATAGAAGGGTATGCATAATAAAGTCAAGCTTTACCAAGCACTGCCAAGGCTGCCCATTTGGATGCTATTCTGCACGGGATAGGTTTATGTATAAGTCGAACCTCGTTATAATGAAACAGTTTATAACGAAATAATTAATATAACGAAGGAATGACGATTCCCCTTGGAAGCTCGGTCAACGCGGGCTAGAACGAAGTAATCGCCGGGCACATTCAGCTTCGCTATAACGAGGTTCAACTGAACTAATATTTCTCTTGCATAAAATTAGCACAGTGAATTCTATACCGAACAAGCGGGAGAAGTACGCTATCGTGCTAAGCCATCTGCAAAGTATAAATAGGGCCCTTCGTTTTCGCGCTTTGGGTTTCGTATTTTATGTTCTTCGGAAACGAAAAGTAGGGTGGGGTGTAAAAATTGGACGCTAATTTTTTAGTCCATATTTTGGTATAAATCGGCCTATTCAGCAAAGATTATCAAAATTCGAGTTCTTCGAGCAAATTTTTTCAGGAAAATTAATTGAAAACTAGCGTATGTTGTTGTTATGGACATCAACTTCTTCGTTTTTGCTCGTTGCTTGAAACAGTCTAGAAATAGCAGCTTTCACCAAGAAAACGCTCTTCACGTGAAGTATTTCTTATTCTGTCATCATGATTATTTCGTCCGTAACATTACATTTACGTGACCAACACTTACGCCTCTTTGGTAGCCTTGCCTGCCTTTGTATAGTGCAAAAACATTCAGCGTTGCAGCGGCCATTGGAAATGCCCAACAGCTCTCTCATAAAAACGTCCCGTCAGTACCCACATCCAGCTTCTCGATTCTAAGACGTGCCTCCCAAAATTATCGACGGAATAAATTATCTCGCGAATAACAAGCATTAAAAGAGACTTGAAATCATTATCAGCTACCTGAAAATGACGTGCTGGAAAAATTACATGACATACGCTCGTTCCCGTGAGATGCCTTCAGCATTGCACACTGACGATTACACTTTCCTTAAGATGCATTTTTGGTAGACATCGGGTTTACCCTGACGTTAAAGAAATCAGCTCGGTGTGCAGGAACTGGGTGAAATCTTGTTTTAACCGAGAACTAAGGGTCCTGCAGTGTGTATAAAGAATAAATGTTCGCACATAATTTGACGTGAAGCAAATATGAAAAAACAGAGGAGTCGCGAGTGTTGGCGAAAACATAAGGCGTTTCGCGGAGTTCAAATGGGAAAAGCTGGACATTACAATTTGTGTTCTCCTCCACTCACTAACTGACTTACTCATTGGTACAGCAACTATAAAACTCGGTCCACGCCGGAAAAAAGAAAAAGAAAAAACGAATGTGGGCTTACCAGGTCGGTTCCTGACTTGCAAGCTTTTCGGATGAAATCGGCACGTAACTCCGCCGGCAGCCTTCCCAGGTAGCTAGCGACCTGTGAGCGATAGGAAGACCTTGCTCAGAAAAAGCCATTACACGTGGGGCATAATGGTGCTGTATAGACTGCATGCATTCGAACTCGAAGTGGAAAAAGTAAATTGTAAAGACATTTCGGTGAACACAGCGTGAATATAGCTCGGTTGAGCACGTTATATTGCTGTCATTTTTTTTCTCTGGCGCGAAAAAATTGAAAAGAAAATAATGAACGAAGAAATAAATGGTGAAATCAGATAGTAATCTCATAGGTAAATATATTTGGAGCACTGCAAATTGCTCAGCAGCTCAGTGCACGGAAGAAAGATCACACCAGGCAAAGGGAAGCGAAATAAAGAATTCCGCTCGACACCGTGCAATACTTCTTGCTACCTTCGTAAAGTGTTTCATCTTCGCAGGTTAACTATATATATTCTTTAGCAAGCTGATAAACGGAGCTATACCACGCTTTTGCGCCCTCTACATTTCTTGAGATCACTCAAGCGCTTCGCAATAAAGTATACTTGGTTTCAAAACGCTTGTGTTCCTAAACTGCACTCTTGAATTTGGCCAGGACCACGCCTAGCTCTCAATTATTTTTTTTTTCGAAATACCTCTAGAATATCAGCATAGGTGCAGTAAAGTTGCCGTCTTTTATCTCGATACACTGACTTCAAGCCAAAAAACCGCGTTCAACTTGGTTCATGAAAATTTTCTGCATTCTTTCTCGTTGGACAGCCTTGCGCAATCACCCACAGACACTACTGCATCATTTGCTCTCCACATTACATTACAACGGCATTTCCTAAGTTTTTTCGTTTTGCGTGCTTGCCGTAACTGACTGTAGAAGCTCTCCCACTCGTGACGCCATTGATAAAGAACCAGCAGGGGTTTAAACCCATCATCAGCAACCTTTTCATATTACTAAATAATATAACTTTTACGCCCACCTGCAAGTGATAACTCGTAATGAAGTCGTTGTGGTACACTTATGCAAAGTATGTAAAAGTTCTTTCGATATTATGTGATAAAAGAGAGGGAGAGAAAAAAGCAAGCAGTTTAATCAGTCTGCTGTTCCGGTTGGATACCTTACTGATCGGAATAGGCAAGATGTGTTGTAAAATTGAGACAGGAAAAAGGGAGGACAGAGTAAGAAGCAAGGCCATCAGGTAAAACGTGGGGGCTACAAATCCACGACCTGTCGAGTAAACACAGCGGCTTCAGGAACCGAAACACTCCTCGGTAATCTTTTACGACCGACGACAGATGTCGCCACCGGTCGAAGGTTTTCTCCGTCACCGGGAAAATCTTCAGGCGGTGTGTAGCTCAGCAGACGGTTCGTCTTGCAGCGGTAAACACAGCGCATTCAAAAAAGCAGGCTTTCTGTTGTCTCATCACAGCCACATGTGTCACGGGCAAGGCTATAGCCTATGCCAACGAAATATGAGCAGTGATTTGGGAATGCAACGCTGAGCCGCGGTCGACAAAGCAAGGGAGCTTCATGTCGCGGAACACAACTTGGCAGACAGTGCAAAAGACGGAGCTTAGCTTAGCTTTCTTAGCGAGTGAGTCTTCATGTTCCCGCTTTTTATTAATCCTTTCTCTGCGTTGCTATTTTTTCGTCGAGTCTTATAAGGCGCTTTACTGCGACTGTAAAATGAGCCTGCTGGGAACACACTTTGCAGCGCTCGCTTCCTGTCTCCAGCCGCTACATTTTCTTGCACGTCACCCTGCGCATCACTGTGATGCTGCGCCATGGATGTGGGCGGAGGAGCACATGCATCGATTATTCATTCAGCCTGAGGAGTGTTTGTTGATTTGCAGGTTCCCTCATCTGACACTTCTCGCGCTCCCCGCCATCCATTTTTCCCGCGAATGTTAACTTTCTGAAGATATTGCTAATGCATGGTTGATTAGTGGTGCAATGGCCAGCTTATTATTGTATTCTCGTTCTGTTGAGAACATAACCTAGCCCATCAAGTCAGCACCGCTGATACTGTCACCACATCGTATCAGAGAATAAATGCTGCAGGTTAAAGACGAGGGATAAACAATAGTTCACGGGTGGCAATGAAGGCCAGGCGAGCTCGGTTCAGCAGCAAAGACAATCCACGCCCGATCTGTCGGATTAACAGGTAGGAACGCTGAAGCAAAGCTGCAGAGAGGGGAAGCTTGCTTACCCCGGGGCTTGAGTTCTGCTGAAGGCACTCAACCGCTGGCATCACCTTGTCTTCCGGAAGCTCTGCAAAGTGGCCATCATGCTTATCTGCACGGCTAAAATATTTTTTCTTTTGCAGCTAGACATATGGTACCAATAAATCCCTCTAGGTTAGACCCTTCTTCATGGTCACGCTACACCAAATGGTGGTCTTTTAACCGAACGCTCGCAGTCTCTGCGACAAAATTTCAATTTTAGAATGGTGATGTGATTTGTGTCGACATAGAATTATAGCCTCATGAGACATAAAAATGAATCTCGAAGTGTTAACACGTTATTTCACTTGAAACGTAACGATGCTAGCTAAATCGCGATGAACATAAGCCGCTCCCCTAAGATGCCCTTTAATAAGGTTGCAATTCTGAGCGAAGAATGTCACTTTAACATAGTTTTGGCTTTGATGCACAATCGCAGAGATTTCCGGGGTGCAAGGAGGAGTTCATCTCTTAGGCCGTAACACCTTACAGGTCAACTGAAAGGATTTTAGAATTACACGAGCTTGAATGGCTCGAATGTGCGAAACTTGATGATAAAGCATGCGAAGTCTTTTTCGTCTAGCGTTGTAAACCGTCAAATAAGGCCGCAGTTCCTTTAGGTGCGAGAACATTTGTACACATGGCACTTGCACTCAAACATCGTTACAGTGAAAAGTGACTTAACGTATCGGCTAATACATTATCCGGTAATCGCCAACACTCGCGTCTTCGTTGCGTGGGACCAAATCTGCCTGACTGTGATCGCTTAAACGTGCGCATGGACCTATAATCCGGGGGTCGTCATGGCTTTGGAAGACGAAATCGCATTTCTTCCTGCATCAAAATACATCAATGCAGCCTTCGTATTGAAAGCACGAATGTGCATTCAGTACTCCTACAGCCTGGGACAAAAGTATCTGGACCATGTGCTCCTTAACCGAAGCCGATAGCTCTAATAATATGCGGCGGATGGAGACCACACTGGTGGAGGTGGAAGTCATAATCTTGTTCTTTCGCCTCCACAAGTCTGGTGGTCAGCCAGCGGTTCGTAATAGAGCTATCGCTCTTCGTTGACGGAGCACGCGGTCCAGACACTTTTGTCCCCGACTGTACATCCACCAACTGACAGTCTTCACAGAACTCACGCGTCGTGGCTACCGCATCCAGATGCCACGGATCGTGTTCATGAGAGATCTCCCCATTGAAAGAGCTGTCTCAAGGACGTAATAGCCCCGTCACGAGAAATTAAGGACGTGTTTGATGCTCACTCTTCAGAGATGGTGACAGGGAGTGCCCACGGAAAAGAAAGAGAAGAAAAGAAAACAAAGCAAAGAAAATTTTGTGGTTGCCCAAGTGCAGGGTGTTCGACTTACGGCACAAGAACTTTCCAGCGTTGGCTACGGTGGCCAGCAGCAACAGAGCGGACACGATGAGCAGTGCCGCCTTCATGGTGCCACGACAGTAGAGAGAGAAAAGTGAAGAGGGAAAGGTGAGGCGTGCTTTAGTCGGTAGCGGACTTTGCTGTGCGCGTCGCTTGGCTACCGGCTCTCTTTATATGCCACCCCGAGAAAGAAGACGCTTCCGTGACGCAGCAAGGCCACGCTCACCGTTGCGTCCAGTTAGCTGGAGCCGTATTTCGTATCATTTCATTGCCTTTTGTTCCATTTTTTTCATGTGTACTGTTGAGCACTTACGTCATTCGTGTTCTCAGTAAAGCTTAGTAGCAAAGTCTGCACTTGGTGTGTCTTGTCTTGTACGCCATTCTTCGCGCTGTTTCCGGCCATCTACCTTCTTTCACAAGCCTCCATCTCAGCAGGCAACAAGAATAGATGTTGAGAACTTCACGATGGAGCGCAGCGCGGTGCCCGATTGCCATACCACTTCCTTCAGGAGCGCGCCAGTCTTCCTCAGAACGTGGTGAATTATTCACCGCAATGCACCACAATCTGGCATCGTGACACCGCAAAAAAAAAGAGAGAGAAAGAAATGGGCGGCGGAGATGAACAGCAACGAGGAATACGAGAGGGAGCCAACGGAGAACTACGCATGACGTTTACCGGGCTGTGTAACTCCGCTCATCTTGCA
The DNA here is from genome assembly GCF_055824585.1 of Amblyomma mixtum. Lineage (NCBI taxonomy): Eukaryota > Metazoa > Arthropoda > Arachnida > Ixodida > Ixodidae > Amblyomma > Amblyomma mixtum. The sequence goes on along the minus strand of NC_143013.1, from coordinate 292,471,869 downwards.
ACAGTAGTCTTGTATGTAGGGTTGCTCAAGGGGCCAGCAGAACGGTTGCCCCCGGTGTCCAGCACGTCTTGGAGGATGAATGGGTATAGCAGCAGCAGCACTGTGCAGAGGGGAAAAGCATATACTAGGGTCGTAATGCGATGTTTCCGCCTATATGACCATGCGTCGTTCTTTCTCTAACTCGGCTCTCAGCTTCATCCTCGGTACAGGCTGAAAAACGAGCGTAGTGTACACTAGGTGCTGCAAGCGGTCCAGGTGTGCTGACGTCATATGCGCGATCGCGAGTGACTTATGTCGGTGGCGGACAGTGTTTAGAGGAAATAAACAAATAAAAAACTATGGGAGCCCCGGTTATGCCAGCGTACGCTTGTGTGTGACCACGAGTCCGCCGAGCGAGTTTCCGCAAGCTGTTTATCCGAAGCGCTCGAGCGTAGAGAAGCGCCAGATGACAACAGAGTCTGGCATGCGTTTTGTTCAAACGAGCGCTCTTATGGCTGTTTCGCCGCGCTCCTCGCTTGCATAACAAAATGCGTTCATAAGTAACCGCCCTCGCCCTTGCCAATTGCCTCCTCATCCCATACGGGCTTCTCGGCCAGACGAACTTGACGCTCTTGACCACCTCCGCGCCATTACGCCAGGCTGGCTAGCGAAGGAAAAGATAGAAGAAAGCAGGAAGATAGGAGAGAAAAAAATAGAGAGAAAACGCGAGCAGTCAACTGGACGCAGTGGTGACCGCGGCCTTGCTCCGCCACGACGTCGTCGTCTTCTTTATGGGAGAAGCATATAAAAATGGCCCCTAGCCAAGCGACGCGCACAGCGCAGTCCGCTATTGATCAAAGCGCGCCTCATCTTTCCCGCATCACTTAGTTCTCTACGCGCGAGTCACCATGAATACGACGTTGCTCGTCGCGTCCGTTTTGTTGCTCCTTTCTACCGCAGCCAACGCTGGAAAGTTCTTGTGCCGTAAGTGGAACACCCTGTACTTGCGGAACCCCGAGATTTTTATTTTTTATTTTTTTGGTTCCCTCTCTTCCGTGACCACTCCCCGGCCGTCCCCATCTCGGAAGAGTGGCTGTCAAACACGCCCTTTAGCTCTCCTAACTGGGCTATTACGCCCCTGATAAAACTCTGTCAAGAGGAAGATCTCCCATGAACACATGGAGACACTTTCATCACACGCATGCAAGTCGGTCATATGTGCATGCGGTAACCTCTACGCGTGCCAGTTTAGCGGATGTGACGCTCCATATTCCTACATTTAGTACTCAGACAACAGGGATATGTTTCGATGCAGGAAAAAATAACAATTCTCTCCAAAAAGCGCAATGGATTCCAGATTGGAGGTTCGTGTGCACGGTTATGTGATCACAGTCTGGCATATTTGGTACCCGCGCAGCGTAAAATTGAGAGTTGATGGTGATCGGACAAGGTATGACCCTATGTGTTAAATCACTTGTCACTGTAACGAGCTTTGGACGCACACTATGTAAAAAGATTATCCCACCTACCATTTACATAAGCTTGTAGCGTCGAGAGTGCATTTTCAGAACGGTCTACGTGCGCATATGTTCGCAGTGTTAACGCCGACAACCTCCGCTTGAAGAAGGCGCTAATGGCTTGCGTTGAGAACAAGTTTACATTGGTGCGGATCAGCCCCACGAAAACATGCAGCAGCGTAACATGCCCTTAGGAAACTGCGCGAACTTCACTTTTCGAATAGGGCCGCCGCGGTGGCTCAGTGGCTATGGTGCTCGGCTGCTGACCCGAAAGACGCGGGTTCGATCCCGGCCGCGGCGGCTGGAATTTCTTTGGAGGAGAAATTCTAGAGGCCCGTGTACTGTGCGATGTCAGTGCACGTTAAAGAACCACACAACATTAACATTATACACAAGCCTTCTCAACGCTATGAATTATTAATGAGGATGCGGATATTCGAAGTACCATTTTGCTGGGCAGTATGAAGGGAGGGAATCTGTACAGAAACTGCTGTTCTAAACACAACTCAGGATCCATAAGGAAAAATATTGAACAGATCTATTTATACCATCTCATATGTGCCAGACAATGGTCCGACAGCTGATAAACCAGCATTCGAGCTGGGGAAAATTGACGATTAAATTCTTTTTATTACCGACTTAATCGTGCCTGCAAGACGTACAGACGCCTCTCCCGAAGCGCATATGCGAAGCATTTTCTGCTGCGTGTAAAGGCCGTATTATAAACACCCAATTCAGAATCTCCAACGTGTTCACGAAAGGTTATCAATTACAACAAAAGGAGGAAAAGCAGACGGGGCGAGCGCTATAGACTAGCAACTGTATATTTTAGTGTGGAAGCACTTATAGTAGCCATTCCCTGCAAGTAGCCGTTGTGTATTTGTCTGAAGCCTGGTTTCCCAGGAAAGCAAAGCATTACTAAGTGGTACCAGGAAACTAGGTGGCAACCAGATGGTAACCTTGAGTGGTAACGAGGAGGTAACTAGGTGGTAACCTGTAAAGGTAGCCGGCCATAGCTTGTAATAACCGGGTGGGGATCAGGCGGTAACCTATGAGGTGGTATCTGGTAGTAATCACGCGGTAACCTAAAGTGGTAACCAGATTGTAACCTGGAGTGGTAAATTGCGAAACACACCGTGCTAGCGCACATATTCGCATTTGGCCTAACTACCCAAATCAGCCACCAATATTTTTTTTTGCACCCTTCTCGCATTCAATCAAGAGGTACAGCCTTTGTCAAAAATAACCAGGCTGCACGTTTTCCTTCTCAGTCGTATATTAAAGCTATTATACCAGCCCTCAAGCTATGAATCTGTGTATGGTAATGAGAACCCCTGTCCTCACCTTCAAAGAACTTTTTGATCTTTAGGGAAGCCGTAAGGGCTCTGTTATACGAATGAGAAGCAAACCATGGAGCCTGGTTACTTTTGGCAAAGACTGTACATGAGCGCCACAGTTCACGCTTCCAATCAGCAATTCTTGATCTTTGTGAAAATAATGTATTCCATGTGTGTTTTTGTCCCTGCTAGCTTTTTAGACAACACGTAGAGCTGCAGAAAGAAAAATAAAGGAAACAAGACGCGCTAAAAATGTTTCAGTCGTGCTGATAAGGATGATGACCACTTTGCAGAGCTTCCTTCCTCCTCCTCCTCTTCCTCCTCCTCCTTGCAGAGCTTCCTGAAGACAAGGTGATCCCAGCGCTCGAGTGCCTTCAGCAGAACGTGAGCCCCGAAGTAAGCAACATTTTCCTCTCTCCAGCATTGCTTTAGCGATTGCTGTCTATTAATCCGACAGACAAGATGTTGGTTTTCTCTGGCGGACAGTCTCGCCCATAAAGCGCTCTCAGGTAATCCATCAAGCAAAGTCCCTCAAGATGCCAAGATACTCTTCAGAGAAACGGTGCTCGGCCATTTTATTACCCTTTGGAGTTCACCCAACAAGTCATGTGTGACCAAGGGACTAAAAGGATCTCAGGTCACATTACACTATCTTATTCGCACGGACTCTGCTCGTACCCCTGCGTGGATGTATAAGACGGGTTTGGCATCACCTCCGCTACGGTACGGGGGGGGGGGGGGGGGGGGGGGGGGGGAACTGATGCCTCAAGCGGGACCTGACCATCTTTGCCGAAACCAAGCATACTCCCAGAGTCCGAGAAGGTACAACGCTGCCAATGTCCCCAGCCTACTGCTAATCGAGCCCAAGGCCAAGACTGGGTCTAAGGCCTAGGCCTACAAATTATCGCTATGCCGATGGCCCTTATGGACACCATGCGTGCACTGCCTGAACTGTACATGCAAAAAGTAGGTAGCTCATTGCAGGTACTGGACGTGGTAAACGCAGTTCTTGAAGCGATCCTAGTTCCTTCTATACTGGCTAACCCTATGGCACGCCATTTAATTCCTGGTGGCTCATTGAACTACTCTGCTATAGGGTAGCCTCATTCAACAAAGTTCTTGCATTAAATGTTGTCGGGTTCAGCTTGAAATGGCTCTCTGTCCAGATTCAGACGTTCTTAGCACCCCCCACTGCGTGAAAGGTCTTCGTGTTACCATCCCTATATTTAGGGTTGGCGAAGCGGGTTTGCCTTGCCTTCGTGGGAGCTGACGCTTGCCGTTAGGAACTCAAGCCAATTTAGCAACCCCCCGCCCCAAACCGACCCTCGTATTCCTCTTTGTCTGCAGCGACATTAAGCAGCTTTGCTTTGTCACGTGTGGATCGGTGTTGCATTTACAAACCAGCACTCGTTTTTCGTTGACGTGGCTATGGTAGCACAACAGAACGTCTGCTTTGTGAATGCCATTGTTTATCGCTGAAAGACAAACGCTCTGCTGTGCTACAGACCGCGTCATTCTCCCGCTGACGGAGAGTAAAACCGTCAGATGGTGGCCACATATGACATCAGTCCTGCAGGTTTGCCGAGCCCTGTCTCGGTTCCTGGACACGTCGCGTTTGCTCCACAGGCTGTGACATTGCAGCACTCACGCACTTACCTAATGTCCTTGCTTTTTACTACATCCTCCATTTTTTCTCTCTCACATGGCTGTTGTGTTTAAATTAAGAAGCTATTGAATTTGCACAGTAGAGCCTAATGAGAACAAATTGATTCTGAAATGAGTATTTCTAATGAGTTTCTGCAACAAATGGGCTACCATGTTTCAACTAAAACCACTTGACAGAACTGATGGTATCCTAGTATAAGAGTATCAGAACAGTATTAGAATTACCTTTTCGCCATGTAAAGTTTAACTTCGTTATAACGAAGTTGCTGGGGCTCGACGTTTAGTTCGTTATAGCCGTAGCTTCATTATAGCCCACGTTGACCAAGCTTCTAAGAGGAATCGTCATTCCTACGTATATCGTTATCTCGTTATAAAACTTTTCGTTACAGCAAGTTTTATTCTAACCCTGCTGAAACATGACGCATACACTCCAAGGTTACGCTTTTATGCTTGCACGAAACCAAAAACATACGTGCAACTTTCGCTGAAACGTTGAAATAACGTTTTATAGCTAGAGCACCAATAGCAAACACCCTTTGTCAACACTCTGGAAGGAGTAAGTAACAAGGCTGTGGAGACGGCATTACAGTGCAGTATATAACCGTGTTGCACTCATACATTAATGTGCCTCAAGCCTAAGTGTTCATGCTTACCTATATATACTGTCTATGAAATGTGTGCCATCTAGCGTTAGTGGTACGTTCGTTGTTAATAATCGCAAATTTCGAAAAAAAAAATATCGGCGCTGTTGGTGTAGTCCGTTGGTTGCACAAATCTTGAGATTTAATTGCAAACGTATGTTAATTGAAATGAATCCTTACCTGAACTGAACTTTATTGCAAGAAAAGCAGAATTTAAACACGGCGGACTGCTAAAAAAAGGACAAACTCTGGCAGGCGTAGCTCCTAGTCAGCAATGGACTGCACGTTTCTCAAACGAAAGGAGAACATCAAGCAGCACTGGTCTGGGGAAGAAAGCGCTCTTAAACTTTTTTTCTGTGCTGAGAAACTCTTTTCTATGCTTTTCTATGCTAAGCTCGCTAAGAAATCCAACACCTTTTGGTAAACAAAAGTTTCTGGACGGCTGACGCAGATGGGCTTGTTGATATGAATGGAAAAAGCTTCCATTAATTTCTCTGACCAGCTGGGCTTTGGTTCTGAAAAGAATGACAGCGTGGTCAGAAAAACAGAAGAGCATTTACAAGAGCGACGGTGCAGGGCGAGATCTTTGGACGAGTTAGAAGAATCACTTTTGCATGAATTGAAGTGTTCTCTGAGCCTTATGTCAAGGCAGCGTCTAGCCTGTTCGATAAACACGACCCTACAGGAAAGCGGCAACTTATGCACCACGTCAACACTGTGTGCTTGACAAAACAAAAGCCATTCATGCAACGTGATCTTGTAGCGGATTTCCTCTGAAGCTGCGAACAAATACTACTCAACTTATTAGGTGTCGAAGACAACGTTGATGCTGTACTTTCCTCGTACCGTCTCCAGCCTTTGCATGGGGCATTTTGAATTCATACGGCAGGCACAATAGCCCTCTTCTTTGGCTCACTGAAAATGAGCTCTTGGCTCTTACCTACCCTCACCAATTTCATAACATTTTTACCGGATATCCACTCTTTTTCAGCCTTGCCATTTGCTCAGTTCTTGAAATCGATGCTCGACATAGATCTCTCTGCTTTGAACGTTTTTTTTTCTTTTTTTTAGGTTCTAGCAATGTTTTAGTTCTTAAGTTATTGTTTAGTAAATATGCCTGAAATGTTCTACCTCTAATACTACAACTTTTTATTGAGCGTTCCCTGAAAATTAAGCGCTAGGGAAATTATTGGCGAGCAACCTTTGTGATTACTGAAATTCAAGTGAGACTCAAGTGATCAGTAGGTAATTGGCTTCCTATTGACTCATATCAGTATATGTGGAATTCTTTGACGTCTCAATCAGCGAGCTTAATAAGTTTTCGGTTTTAACTGAATTCATCGATTCTAAAAGGACTCAATAAGCGGTCATCTGAAACTCAGTGAGTATTTTTGTAAGGGATATCACCTCTTCTCTTTCCCCAAAGAAAGGTAGCCAATCGAAACTCATTGATATTCTATAATTTCAAGATCACTTCTACAAAATCCAGGCAATTGTACCACAACGGCTCCAATACGCGGTATACCACTGAGTAACATGCCAAGGGTATTAGTGGTAGATTTAGACCCCTGGGGCTTCTTCATCAAAGGCATCATGAGTGGGAGCGCTTTACAGTCAATGTCTGAATGTATGCAAAAGGAAAAAAACTCCTTAAATCCAGTGGCAAAGTCACTTTGAGGGCAAATGATGCTGAAATTCATAACAGGGTAATTATACGCGAGGGCTATCCAACGATAAAGAATGCAAAAATGTGTCATCACCAAAGCAACGCGCTATTTCTTAGCTGGGAGCCTATGTATTGAAATACAAGGCCGTAGTTTACTGCGGTTATGCTGATGTTTTAGGAGTAATTTTCCGAAAATAATTGACAGAATGGCACGGTTCTGATCAAATTCGAGCGCGTAATCTTGGTAACAGCGCATTGAACCGTCGTGTTCTTTCTCGTCCCGTGTTTCTTCGCTGTTATTTCTTCTTAAGTGCGATGTAGCAACTTGCAAGTCTCCACCTTAACACAAGAATTTTTCAAGCATATATACTTGATTGCTAGCCCTTGAGTGACTTCAAGAAATGGAAGCTGGGCGCCACAGCGACGTTTCGCTACCTTTATCACATTGTAAGAAACGTAGTTAATCTGCTAAAATAAAACCGTTTATGAAAGTAGCAACCGCTGTTGCATGGTGTCGAGTGGAATTCCTTATTTCGCTTACCTATTCATGGGGATCCTTATTGTGTGCCCTTAGCTGCACAGCATTCTGCAGCAAGATTTTTTTCTCATTACTTCATTCATTTCTTTTTATTATTTTTTTCGCAATTTTTCGCGCCAGAGAAAAAAACTGATAGCAGAATAACGTGTCAAGCCGAGCTCATCGCTATATTCACCGAAATGTTTTAACTTACTCTTCCCACTTCGATTTAGAGTGCGGTGAAATCTATAAGAGTTTGTCTTTGATCTCATTATGTCGATTTAGAGTGCATGCAGACTACAGCACCATTATGCGTGTTGTCCAATGGCTGTTTGTAAGCAGTGTCTTCCTATCGCCCACAGGTCGCAACCTACCTGGGAAGGCTGCCGGAGAAGGGAGCCAGTTTCGTCCGAAACGCTTGCAAGTCCGGAACCGACGTGGTAATTGCACCATTTGCCTGTTTTTAGCTTTGGCTGAGTTATATAGTTGCTCTGTGCGAATAACTGAGTGAGTGAGTGAGTGAGTGAGTGAGTGAGTGAGTGAGTGAGTGAGTGAGTGAGTGAGTGAGTGAGTGAGTGAGTGAGTGAGTGAGTGAGTGAGTGAGTGAGTGAGTGAGTGAGTGAGTGAGTGAGTGAGTGAGTGAGTGAGTGAGTGAGTGAGTGAGTGAGTGAGTGAGTGAGTGAGTGAGTGAGTGAGTGAGTGAGTGAGTGAGTGAGTGAGTGAGTGAGTGAGTGAGTGAGTGAGTGAGTGAGTGAGTGATATTTAATGACAAACTTTTCATATTTGAACGAAATAGTCGTAATGAAAAAAATAAGAAATACTTTATGTCGAGAGTATTTTCCTGGTATAATTTCTGTCATTTCTAGACTGTTTACGAAAGCAATGAGCACAAACACATTAGTTTATGCACCAAACAACAACAAACCCGATTACTTCTTTCGAATAAGTTACACGAAAAATAATTATTTCTGGAACTGCCCGAAATTAGACTAGAAAAATAGCGCCCGATTTCTAGCCCCTAAATAGAAAAAAAAATTAAAATATCAAAACCTATAAAACTCAAAAAGAAGGGCACTCTTTTAATTTTACAGATGGCTTAGTACTACAGCGTACTTATGGTGCTTGTTTGGTATAGCATTCAGTGTGCTCATGTTATGCTAGAGAAAAAGAGAAGTATACACAAACCTAGCCCGTTCCGAACAGCATACCAGTTAGCAGCACTCACGGAAAGGCACGATTTTATCCCGTCTGCCCACAGATAAAAGTTTTTCGATTAAGTACCACTGTTGTACGAGATTTTTAAGCTGTATTAGATGCATACATGTACAGTAATATGTAGCATATTCCTTAAACTAGCACGCAGCAAGATACATAACTAATTGAAACTGTACTGCGAGTTAGTTCGCGACTCAAATGTTTGCCATACACTTCATAGATAAGCCAGTAGATGCTTCAAGTGTTCTTTTCTCTCTCTTTTTTAGGAGGAGCTTATGCGCTTGCTCTGGACGGTAAGAATTTTTATTCCTCGTCATTAGCGATATCGACACGCTTCTAGAGTCGTGCAGAATACCGAACCAACCGTGACGGCTAGGTGGCAACGATGCCCTACTCGAAAGCTCGGAGATAAAGTTAATGAAACGAAATGTCAGCCTACGTAAAAGAGTCGAAGGTGGTCGAAATTATACTTTGGCACGTGAAAAACCCGAACCAACCGTAGAAAGTCCGATGTAGTTTTTTGCATGCTACCGACAAAGATCTGATCCGCACTTCCGAGGCCACGCAACATAGCCGGGCTAGCCTCCTTTTCGTATTTGCATTCATTCTTAACTTGTTCATTCGTCAAGAGACGTCTTGTGGCTTACAGTGAAGTATAGCCCCGCCAAAAGTATACGGCCCAAGGGGTTTGCGTGTGAGGCCTGCAGCATGCCTAGTTATGCATACTCAGCGACCGTAACCTCTCGAAAGAGGAATGCATCCTCAATCCTCCCAAGCTTTGGACTGTTAGGTGTACTAGGGAGCCCCACTGTGAAGCTAGAAGAAAACCCCTTGAGCTGTATACTTTTGACGGGGGCTGTACATCCATCAAGGCCTGAACGTTCAGCAACGACCACCTCGCTGCGTGATAGATTAATTGGCATTACATTGCCGTTGAGCTCGTACGTCAAGCCGTACATCAAGAAGCGCAGTTCGTGTCGCACAGTCCACGTTACACACTTCACCTAAGCGAGCTACGTAACTCATCTATTCTGCTGGTAAGACAAAAACAGATAGGATGGGCGAAAGAAGAAATGCGCATAAAGTGCTACAGCTGACATGCAGCGCGCCGATCGTGTGCCTCACACTGTCTCTCCTGTGTGGTCAAAGTACGAGCGTGGTTCCTTTCCCGCAGGACGACTACATCAAGGAGCTCGACAAAGCTGACAAGATTTGTGAGGCCAAGTTCTGAGTGGGGTGCCGGATGTTTAGTGCGCGCATATGCATAGCGAATAAAATCAGAAATCACGGAGGTCCTTCGTCTCTCTTTCTAAATTTTTTTTACAGCCGGCCTGTATTTTGTGCATCTCTCTTTCCTCCACACAGACACATACACGGACAAGTAGGACTGCCCTTGAAAAATGTGCCGTAAGCACAAGATGTTAAGCAGGTGACTACGAAACACTGCACTATGAGGAATACGCTATGCCTTCTCTCTTTAGTGGCCTTAGTCAGCATTCTTCAGTGGCCGCCATTTTGGAGTACAGGTAGCATGGCAAATGCTGCTGCGCATATGTCTACTCGGAGTATCGGGCCCAGGCCGCACATGCACAGGACATAATACGTCCACCGCATTACCTTTCAGCCATAAAGTAAAGACACTATTAATTTGCCATTGATTAACACCACAAAATAAAAAAGAAAGACAAACATATCCCTTTCCTTTCCTTGATTTCACTCACTGTTGGCTTCCTTCGTATGTATGTCATAACCAGCCCCTAATTTCGCTACCCTTGTCTGTCTCGGTTCTAGCAGCGTTGATGCCATCGGTAACGTAAGAGGGTTCTCGCACACCTTACGCCCTCACCATTCGATGACGCTCCACGGTTCTCGCAGAGCTTCCACTCTCGCCGTTCGATCACGTTCTAAGTGACATTCACGGTAAAACAGGACGTACTGTGTCTTCCGCAGTGGACGAGGGTGGCGCTGGTGAACACTCTCAAGGTTAGGTTACACGCAGCATTAATACCCCAAAAGTATACGACTGGACAGGCGTCGCCGAAGATCAAAAATAATAAAAAAGTAGATACATTCCCCTATGCTTCTTGGTATCGATGGCTGTTGGCTTCATTCATACTTAAGAGTACATAACAGTTGAAAGAAGGTACTATGAACCGAAGTGAAATACTTATAAAGTTGACTGATTCACGGATAAAAACATGAAAAGGGTCAGCCTATTTTACAAGTGCGTGTGCGTGTGTGTGTGTGTGTGTGTGTGTGCGTGCGTGCGTGCGTGTGTGTGTGTGTGCGTGTGCGTGTGCGTGTGCGTGTGCGTGTGTGTGTGTGTGTGTGTGCGCGCGCGTGTGTGTGCGTGCGTGCGTGCGTGTGTGTGTGTGTGTGTGTGTGTGTGTGTGTGTGTGTGTGTGTGTGTGTGTGTGTGTGTGTGTGTGTGTGTGTGTGTGTGTGTGTGTGTGTTCTTTTTCAATACCGCTGTGTGTGCCAAGTTCAGTGCTATAAGAAGACGCGTCCATGCACTGTACGATCATTCTTGACAAAGAGCAGTCCCTGGTCCAAAATTTGAATAAATCCATTTTTTTTTCAATGTGACTTCCCCAACTTACTACATATATATATGCACACACCTTGGGCAGGTAGCCCACCACTGCCCCAAAGCAGGTTTCACACAATCCCGCAAGGCTAAATGCGTGGAATGACCACTACAAGTGCTAGTGCACCAAAGAAAAGTGTGTCACGTCACTGACCACGAGTGTTTATTGCTTTGTGAAGAAAGGGGCAGTTGGTTGTCGCGCTACTGGTAGCAGTATTGTGCGGGCGCGCAAGCCGGGCAGAAGCCTTCCTGTGGGGGAAAGTAGCACGCCGAGCGGCATATTGGGCAGACCGGGGCTGAAAAGCAAGAGCGACAAAATGTAAAATACTTCAGTGACGCCATGTTAGTGATCAACACTAACAACCAGCAACGCGCACAAGGGAACAATTTCGCAGCCCAACCGCGCCTTGCCCGTGAAATAAAAATTCGTGATGTGTTATCAACTTCCAGCATTTTGGTGTTACCGATCCTCATATTGTAGACACGTAACGAGGAACTGTTGAGAACAATATTGTAACCCCGTAATTAAAGACTAGCGGATTTGGTTACATCCGGAGGGCCTTAAAGCGATAAATCTGTGCAGGCATGCCCAGGAATATACGTCACAAACAACAAGGTTCAAAATCGGTCTCACTCTCTGTTCATGTAGCGCGGCGCGGGACACGGCCGCTAATTAAGACGTAGTCACCGGTCAGTTTTTGTAGTGAGGGATCTTATAGCAGTATCAAGTGACGGTTGGGCTTGTTGGTAGCACATGACGCACAAAATAGGGCAACAGCACACAAGGACGCAAAAGAGCGCACACACCAGCGCTCGTGCGCGTTCTTTCACGTCCTTATGGGATGTTTCGCTATGCGTCATGTCTTATAGCGCGCCTTCTACATGTCTGGCAGCTGACATTTTGACTGCTTGGTGAGGTGCGCTGACATCAAAATTTCAAATACGCACTCTTGAAACGCCAACATTTCGCTAATAGAAATTTTGTGAAACTCTTCTAACTAACATGTGGCAGGCACAAAGTATGACCACATCGTGATTTAAGGAATGTTTTTCGGGGCCTTACCTAATAAACAAAAGTTCGGAAATTTAATGGATAAATTCTCCTAACAGGTGAAGGCTACCATCTTTTTAAATATTTCATATGCAGCTAATTCGTACGAGTGGAAAAAATGAGGAAACTCGGATTTGCTAGTCCTATCGCAAGCGCAAAGATATACTTCAATAAATGCAACGAATAGAAAATGCTCTTGTCAACGCGTCATGCTTTGCAGTCTGGTTGCAGCCCACAAGATGGCCTGCTGCGCACAAGCACGTATGCTGGTGACCAGAGGCATACTTCCCTTATAAACATCTAGCGTGACTATGCCATACCAGCGACCTGACTTAAACAGGTTTTCGCTGGCAGAATCGGTCTCTGAGTGGCCAACGCTACAGTGCACTGTACCAACGCTTATGATGTCTAGTCGTCCATCTTAAATGGACGTCACAAGGGCAGAGGCAAATCAGAAACTGTCTGTATACGAACAAATTATCAGGTCTCTGAGTGGTAGGCTCTATAGCTCTGACTTCCAGAAGTGTTGACCATTTTAGTGGTAAAGAGCAAAGTGCTTGGGAAACTTAAGCGTTCTGTGAGTTCGCAAGCGTCAAATAAGTAAACTCGTAAACTCGTGAAATCGTAAACTCATTTTTTTTTTTTTCACGACCATGGGGAGAGCGTGGAGGAGCTTAACTTTCTTGTACTACGAACGCAGCCCAATATGGCAGCGCCATATTGAAAAGACCTCTTTTTGAAAAGGCTCAGCTTTCCGTGGCAATGCAGCAGAGGCCAGGCAGGAAAGGGAAGGAGAAGGACGTTTGTCGCCGTGTCGTGGGGAGTAGGCTGTTCGTTGTTTGGGTTAGGGGTGAAGGAAGAAGGGGGGTGTCGCAAGGGCTGGGATAGCCCACTCCGCAAGGCACGGGAGCAAAGGCCCGTCGCCTTCGTTTTCCTGCCTAGACTATGATGCAGTGCCACAGCAACCTGACCGCGAGAATAATACGTACTACATCCCTCAATGGCACATAAGGGCGGCATTACTCCGTGCAAAACTAGAATTTTCTCCAATTCACTTATTCCGCCTACGTTGCACAACTTGGACTACTTTTCCTCTTCCACTGCGACAATTTCTGATCCTTCATTGTCTCGTTCTTCTGTCGCTTATGCGTAATGCTTTCTTTGGTAAGCATATTTATCTCTGCTCTCGATTGTATTTGCCCGTTATCCTTGTGCATTACCCACTATTGGGGCAGAATAAATCAATGAATGAGGCGTATTTCTTCATACAAGTATTCTTTAGACATATCAGTTGTAGTTTTTTATACCGACAGTGTCTTTCAGACAACACTGTTAGCCCATTGTTCCGGCACTGCTGTTTGGTTGTACCACAGAAGAAAATTGTAAAATGGCGTCGTCAGCTATAAGCTCGATGGCGCGCAGAGAAACACTCATCAAATCACAGACTCACGACAGACGCAGATGCCGCACATGCTGGGAGTCTCGATGCCAAGCTCACACGGTCTACGACACGGCAGAGAGTCCTTGCACCCGACACTCGATCCGTAGCCTGCGTGCCGATGCATATTTTTCACTGTCATTTTGGGGGATTAGAGGGGGGGGGGGGGGGGGATTGGATTCAGAGCATATTCGAGACCGAAAATCTCAGTTTCCCGCCATCCGACACGAACAGACTAAACTTCCCTGTTTCTGGCTGGATCGTGTTGCCAAGGGCACATACTATTCATCAGTAATGCCAGGCGACGATCCTAATATAACGTTGCGCAATTTCTCAAAAGATGTACTTACCAACACGAATCATGAGAGTAGCTAGTCAAATTTACAAATATAAAAACCCCAGTAGTCCCGGGATCACACTAATTATTCTTCTCACCTGTTTCCTGAAAAAGATAACCTTTGCAAAAAAAAGAAACTAAAAAGCAGTCATTTATTCTACCCCAACGCAAACATTTGCAAATGCTATACATACATCCTTGCGAAATTGCTTCAGGAATCCAAACATAGTTACTATGGTAAGGAGACTGCAATGGAAGATTATCAGCTCATTTCTAAACAGGTCAACAACAAATCTTCCACAACGTTCATGACATCTGGTTACGGCATCTGCGACAATGCACTTAGCATGGCTAATGCATTCATCGAAGCCTTTTCTGTTGGCAAGTCAGCTTCCTTGGCATTGTGTCAGAAGGAATACGATCACTCGCCTCGTTTTTTTTTTCTGCATCCTGTGTTACCTCATGAAGTATTCAGCTATATTTCACCTTAAAAATGCCCGCCCTGGACTGCATCATTTTCACCGCTCTTATATAAACTGATTGCTTAACTGATCTGTCATGTAATCTTATCTTTAAAAAGCTATATTGCCTCACGCTCTGAAGATAGGTAAGATTAGTTCAGTTCATAAAAATGGTGACTGACCATTATTTTTAATTATCTACTCGTCGCGACTTCTGTAATTTTTTAGTAAAGTAATTTCATAAACAATTTGAATGATGGTTAAAAAATTACCTGAACAAATTTAACACCTTCTCTCAGTCAATCTGGGTTCCGAGCTATTTTTTCAACGGAGCAAGTCATAACCGTGTTCACTGGTAACGTTAAACGTGCCACGGGTTAATTGGACGGAGGATTATTCATCGACTTTTCCAAAGGTTTTGGTTCAGTCAATGAATATATTATTTAATAAATTACAAGTTGTTGGCGTTAATGGGCCCGAACTTACATTAACTAGTAGCATTTGCTAGCTACGGAACAAGTAGTATATGTCTCTGATTGTTTTTCTCATCGTAAATTAACTAATGTTGCGGTTCCCCATTGCTTTATACCCGGCCTGTCACTTTTCTTATATACATAATCGACCTACCTAAATGCGTTTACATTTCTACATGTCTTTTAAATGCCGACGACACATTTTTTTTTTTTTGCACATATAACTGTCGGGATTCGTTGGTTAACGCTTTCTATTAAAATTCCTCTAGAATTGGTGCCGGGCTAATATGTTTTGCATTAATATTTTCTTCACAACCGAGACGCACAGTTATGCACCCATTTGTTATCTTCAACCCCACTGTCATCACAGCTGTCGAACTAACTCTGTTTGTTAAAGTTATCATTAATAAGCTACTAAAATTTAGAAATCGTGTTTCTTATCGAGCAAAAACAGCAGTCTTTGGAACAAGAATGCCAATCAAAGCCTGGCCTTATACATACGCTACGCACATTACACACAGTCCATATTACTTACTGCATCTTGCCGTGGAGCATCTGCGTTGCCGGCTGTGGTCACCGAGATCAGGCCGCACCCTAGGCCTCGTTATGCAATTCCATCAACGCACAGACAATTTTTCTTTTATCCAGTGGAGAATTACTCGATACGGCTTCATGCCACAGTGGAACAACACCCTTGCCCCTAAATTCGCTTTCTTTTTTAGCCTGCCAGTTGCGATCCTGTCACTACTGCGCCAGTTGAGTTTCCCCTTCACGTGGCGACGTGAGGAAACACTTGTTGATGATGAAATTGGGTTTCTTGATGAATTGATGGTTCGGACTCGCAAACATTCACATTACTCGACAGCAGGAAAAGAAGGTTAACTATTTAACTGCACAAAACTAAACAAGAAGAAACGAGCAAGGAGAAACCTATTTACAGCATAACTGAACCGTTGATTAGACGAAGTCAGCCCCCGCTTAACCGAGAGCGCTTAGATTTAAGCCCTCTGTCTCCGCCCTTGGCGGGGACAGCAACTAATACTAAATCAGGCGACACTTCTCACCAATCGATGGTTAGGAAAAGGAAAATAAAGTTTCCGTCAGATAATCAAAGACTGGGGATAGGATATCGATTAACCAAATACTTGGGAAAGCAGGGATTTCGAGCACACATACATACAGCACTGAATTCACTGCACTCCGAACCTCTGCCTTCCTCTACGTTTCCTTTTCCGCGCACGTGCATACGGGACACATGCATGCCTCGGGAACAATCACTCAAGGTTCCTTATAAAAAAAAAGGAATGAAAGCTGTCGCCCACTGGCAGCTACAGCCTGACCAGGGGCCTCTTCTGCGTACCCGAAGCTCAAACGACCAATTGGCTCCGCATCGCGTACCGGTCGGCCACTGTACACCTGCGTCCTCACAGTAAGCTATGTAGTACATGAGCAGAGCGCATGACTGACACGTAGGGAAGCGAGAAGGCACAAAAAAAAAACATGCACTGGCCACAACATGACGACTGCAGGCATTCAAACACTGAACACTGCACAAAGCTGCGGTGGTAGGAAGGCAAGACGGAGAAGGAACTAGCTCGCTGGCGGTAGTGCCGCCGGCAACAACAGAGCAGCCACCGAGCCTCCATCGTGCGACCGCGGTTCCACGAATTTGGCAACCCCTCGACCGGGAACAGGTGCACATGTCAAAGTCGCTACCTCGCGCCGTACGCTCTGGGCTGGAGATTGAATGGCACCTCAGAAAGTTCAGCGAGCTTCACACTGACTAAAATATTCGTCCATGAATCCACTTTATTGTAAATATTGTTTACTCCTGACACCTCACGGCATCTCGCTATAAAACAGTTTTGCCATAGCGCGACCCTCTACCGTGGGAAAACGACTCATGCGCATTTGGTTCACCTTGTATGCAGACCACGTTTTGCTTAAACTCAATATGCGCATAGCTGGAATCCTTGAGCATCGGATGCGTTATACGTGTCAGTGGGAGCGGAACGACAGAGAAATCGAACCACGCGACGAGCAACCGCAGTAATTGAACATAGCAGAGACCTCAGAGCGCAGCAGCAGGAAGAGGGAAAGCCTCGAACTTGATGAGGGGCAGTTATTGATTGTTTATGCAATAGCTTTTGGAAAACTCGCGCTGCTGATGATTCCAGGAATGGCGCCCCTTTATACTCAACACGTTAATTCGTAACAAGCAGCTCTTCATTGTAACCTTGATGACGTCATACAGTTCATTCCCGCAAGTGATTAGCACGCATTGGTGAGCGTGCTCATTAGTATTCCTATAGTGCAATCCTTAGTCGTTATTTGCTTCTCTTGTTGGGAGTGCACGTGATATACCCAGGATTTTTGAAGAGTAATTTTCTGTCAGACCACTTTCAAGGCGCGACATACTTCGACTTCCAGAGTCCTTACCTTGGGCCATGGTGAGTACGACCGCAGAAAGCACGATGATGCAGATGGACTTGAGATGCATTACTCGGCACTGCAAGTACATAAGACGATGTCCTTGTGGTATGCAAATGCGAACCGGCAAGGCTGACTAAAACCTTTTTTTATTACTGAACTACAGCAAACAGGAAAAGCGGGAAAAATCTCCTTCATGCCGTAATGTAACAGTGTCGACAGATGGATAGCAAGTGACGTCATGGGCATTGCGTTCCCAGTGCAGGTATAGGGTAGTAAATTATGTTGTCGACGGTAGCGCGTTTTTTTTTTCTGCATTTTCTTCAGTCCTGAGTAGTTCGTCTGAACGCCGCAAGTGGCGTCCTAGTCTACTAAACTTTGAGGATTGTTCTGATCAGCGTTCCGAATTTACATATATGTGCCTGACGCTTAATTCTGTAGACAATATAACTAAAGAGTTTTTCTTTCTTGTTCTCGTACATGCAAGAGGTACTGAGCATGCGCACAGTAGCTAAGACGTGCGCATGCGCGGTAGCGCCGAATCAGCAATGTGCGCCTTAACTGGACAGGGTTCCTGGTTCTCCAAAATAGGAAGTTTCTGCTTCCCGCAATGTGCGCCAACTATGCAATGATAGAGTATGCGCATTCTCTGCGACGCTTGCGTAGTTGCAGCCACCTTCGGGTAAAATCGAACATAGGTTCGCAATCAACATTTTAATCAACATTTTTTTTATTTTGACACCGAAAACATTTTTTGTGCCTGTAAATATATATTTGGGCTTATTCTGTTCACTGCAGAGCTTCCCTTCCACAAAATATATCACTAAGTCCGAGAGAGACTCCGGCGCTCTTCCGCATAAAGGCTTTTATTAGATAACACAAAGTGTCGAAGATTACAGTCGGACGTGTTTTTCGCCGGTCCTGCGCTCGGGACCAAATTAAGAAATGCATCTACTCCCATTTTCTAGTACTGCACTCTAGACAGAAGGGTGTAAAAAGGGAGTAAAGCTGTCCTCTACACCGCACACCCTTTATAAAAAGGGAGTGCTTTAGAGGACAACTTCCTTTTTACCCCCATATAAGTGTATTCGTGTTTAGAGTGCGCAGTCTTGTTGTTCTCGAAACGAAAATCAAGAACATGATACATCTTCAAAAACAGCCAATATTTGGCGCGCCTTGCTGCCGTCGAAAGACAAGACAAAATTTTGAAGCTCTTAGCATCCTCTTATTTAACTCATTGGTCAGCTACCGTTAATCTAGCCCAAGGGTGTGATTCTGAAGAATTCATGCTGGTATGTCTAATACTTTGCAATGTTTTCATATCCGATTTAAACAGAGGTCGCCTTCAATTTCAAATATCTACTACGTGGCAAAGCATTTTACCGCACAATAGTTTAAGAAAATCTCGTTAGCAAAGCAGAAACTACTGTAATATATTAGCCTTATTCCCTCCAGTATCAGTTATGATGTTCCTGAGGCGGGTGACAGCATAGAAAAACTAAGAAAAGCGGCTGGAAAACAAAGAAACCAGAGATACGACGGAATGATCAAGCGCAGCTGGTTTGTGTGCGCTTGCATCTTCGCTACCGGGGTTGACCGATTAATTAAACACAGCTATAGCAGTGCAACAACTGCAAGGCTTTCCGGTGCTCTGCGACAGCGCGGTTAAAAGACTACCTAAAAGTATACGCGGGTAAGTCAATAGTTATCTGCGCTTTTCGTTCTACAGTTCATTTCCACAAAGGTAGGTGTACGGCATATACGTCATTTTTCTACACAGTTTCCACCCTCTTCAATGCACTTGGTCCATCTGGGCACAAACTTGGTTATTGCTTCCAATTCCAAGAAGGTTTTCGGTCGATCATGGAGCCTCTTTTACACCGTTTCCTGCGTGTCTATAGGTTTGTGGAAAATCGACGACCTCGCGAAGCATTCCTGAGCGGCCCAGGCAGATGAAAGTCGAAGGTAGAGAGATCTGGACTATAGGAAAGTTTTTCCACTACCTCAAAGCATAGCTTGTCGATAGATTCAAAGGCGTGGCGACTAGTGAGCTGGAGTGTGCTGTCATGCAACAAGAATTTTCTCCAACAAGAGACCTCGGCGTTTGATGCTAACTGCTCGCTTCAGCTTGTTGACTGACAGTTCACTGCATCTCTCGCTGTTGATGGTACAGACCGCCTTTCCATTTAGCGGTCCAGAATATGCCCTTTTGCGTCCCAAGAAATGGTTAGCGCAACCTTTCCCGTCCAAGCAATTAAGTTTCTTTATTTAATTAATTTTCTTTATTTTGGAATTTCGTCTGGACATTTTCACGGGATTGAGCAATCACCTCATATTGTGATAAAAGTCGATGGTGAATATCCCAGTAAATTCTTTTTCTTCAGGCTCGTTTACGTTTCTTCGGGAGAGTTCAGCCTCCTCGAAACGGGAGTAGTTCGGTGGTGTTTGAAGCACAGGAGCCCAGAAGCAGAAGGTACGAAGGTAAAATTATATTTACAGAGTATATACAAGGCAAACTCGGTTACAGAAGCATGAAGTCACACAGACATTTCAAGTACTGCAACATAGAAGGCACTTATCTCACACAGAGATACAACTTCGGAAAATCTTACTCATCGACCGGCGGTCTCGGATAGAGCCTAGAAGTTTTCCGTATGTGCTAAGCACGGAGTCTGGTTGGGACTGCCATTCCTGGCTTTTCCTTCCGTTTTTATTACTTGCATAAACAAAGGCGCTGGGCCGGTCATTTCTCTTGACCCGCCCTAGTCTTTGAACAACCAATCGCTACTTAATTGCGCAGTAGCCACAGCCCTGTGGGTTGGGCATAGCCTCGAAACCATGTCTCGAATAAATAAACAAACCAATCAACAAAACATTCATAGAACGCTCTCCACGCAACACCCTCGCCTTCCCCAAGAACGCACTTTTCCTCTCACGTGCATAACCGCCTCAGGCCCGCCACACTCGCGTGCTGCGTCCGACGGGATGAGCTTTGTTTACTTCCCCGCATGGCTACAACGGTATCAGTCAGCGGATCAGTCCTTTGATCAGTCGCGGTGGGAGGGAGACCACCCTTTTCGGGACGGCAAGGCCACGCCGTACGCGGCGAGGTCGTGTACGAGGCGCGATCTTACAATCCCATTTCGCACACTCCGACGGTCCGACCAGTGAAATCGAATCACCGTTCGGTGTTCCTCCTTGGTGCAAACTGCTAGCGGCGCGGAAATATTTACGCGGAAAAGCTGGAGAGCAAATGACGTGATGGATGTCAAACTGCGCATGCGTGAACCCGGCCATACCAAATCAACGCATGCGTGCGCAGGCGGCAGTATGAAGGTCGTTCGTGCAAGCATGTAGGGTGCCTCGATGCCCAGCGCTGCGCCGTACAGGGTGGAGACACGACCTTCGTGGGCGCCATCTTGGGGCAAGCGCTGAAATGCGGGCCTACGGAGCGTCGGCCGGTATCCTTCTTTAGAACGCGCTTTCGCTAGCAGGCTGAGCTGTATAAGGTTTCTGCATATATGCTCACAGTTCTGAGCACTTTTTGCTTAGTGATATAAATCAGAAAAGAGCTAGCCTGTGCTTACAAGCGCAGCTTTTAGAGCAAATGACCACTGTGCAGCTAGGACAGCACTTACTTTTTGGCCGTCTCAGATGCTCAAAGCAGTTATTTTAACTGCAGTGACTGCTTTACAGAGCAATGCCTTTTGTACTGCCAGAGCATGACGGAGTTTATAAGGTGCATGACATGCAAAAGGCTTTAACTGCGTCTGTTGATGTAGATGAACAACTAGTTGACGTTTTAAGGCCGTTGTACGATCGCTTTTAAGCGGATCCGCCAGGCAGGCGGACTGGCGGACCGAACGACCAGACAATAGGCATTCGCCCCGTTCGGCAGGCGAAAGGAAAGTTGGTGAATTTCAACTTTGGGGCGGACGAGCGAACCGCCCGGCGACCGAATTGCAGCGATTGGCTGCTTTTTACGTGACGTAGGCATCCGCTCCTGCCGGGGCAAGATGGCCGTCCGTCGACTGAACTGGGGAGCGAGGCATAGGTCGTGGCTGTAGAGATGGCACCTATGCCGCGAGGCATACTATATTGACCACAGGTTGATATTACGAGTGTTCAGAGCGACCGCGAACTTCTCCGCGTGCAGCAGCGGCGAGCAGCGACAGTTTCCCGAGTTGAAATCGACGCTGATGTAGTTGACAGAGCGCCTCTTCAAACAGACGCAAGACCGGCGGTGTCACGAAGTGTTTATATGGAGCTGTTTGTGGTTGCTGCAAGCGTTCCTAATTCCTGCGAGGATCATCACGCACAGCGGCGAGCAAAAGCTGCTCACGGTGAACTTCTGTGCGTGCATGAGCTGCCTAGCACAGTGACTAGTGTCCGCGTAGTGAAAGTGATTGCGATCGAATCGAGTGCTTTTACGTCAAGGCAGTGAAATGTGCACCTTCGAGAGCTCACTACGCACGCCGTGCTTTCCGAATGCTGAAATGAACGTGGCGTTGTGCAGCTAGTCGCATTCGTTGCGATGGTTGCAGTGATCGCGACCGAAGCGTGCACACGACGTTGTTGCTGGCTACGCATTCGTTACCATTTTGTTCGCGATTCGTGTTGGCACTGTGCTTGAGAATTGCCGTGTGTGCGACGTGACGCGACGCGAGCTTGGCTGCACGGCCGTAGGACTGTTTTGCGGCGACAACAGCGATGTCGCCATCCTCTGCGCTTTGGTGCTCCATTCAGTACGTTTTGTGATGATGGGTGCTCGGGTTACGACTCGCCGGAGAAACTGTGTAACCTGTGTTAAAACATCGGTGCAGTGCAAATGTATCTTCGGGAGCGTCATTTCTTTTTATTTCCTGCCGGCTGTGCGCACATTTGCCTGCAATAAACATATCGGCGTGATGAATGGGTGACTGAACACTTCCGCTAGCCATTTCGGTTTAGGTTGTAACAACATGGAAACAAGAATCATTGCCGCTTTTGAATCACGACTGATTGACAGTGTACAAATCTCTAATATGTGCCAACTCATAAGTCTGTTTTTCATGAGCATTTCAATTGATGTAGCGCAGAAAAAAAAAAGTGTGGCAGCAGCTTATGCAATCAAAACTGACCACAGAGCAAGTTGAGCATAACGAGTCTCGATGAAAAAGAAGAAAAAAATATTGAGAAAACCTTTGCCATTGCTTTTTTTCTCTTTTTGCATAGCAGTGTTAAGTCAATATTGACAAATGCTTGGCAGTATTCAGTTTAAGTGGGATGTTGGTTTCCACTGCAATCAGAAAAATACAGTGGTCTTGAAGCACCTCATAGGCAATGACAGTGTCTGTTGTTGATTTTGCTCATGGTCCTTTTCGATCTGGGGATCAGTGGTACGAAACTGGATGTGTTCGCAATGCTATTGTTGCAGAGCTGCTTGTGAAATCGGCCTTATTGGTGTTAAGTGGTTGTTCAGCGGTGCTTCCTGGGTCAGCCGCAGCACTTTGTTTAACAAGCCATTCTCAAAGCTTTGAGAAGATCTCGTCGATGCACTTGCATATGTCTGTCTGCTACCACCTTCATTTGCCTGTGACTGCTTGCTACAGACATGACTACTTGCAGACTGCAAAATAAGCCCTGTGGAGCTGGTAAAGCTACGCTAGGAACAAAGACGATGGTAACAACATCACTGCACAGGGTAGCAATTCTTGCTCTGTCGTCGTCCCTTAGCACAGTTTCGACATGCCAACTTGCCACCGGTGCACCCCACAGTACGCTATGATCAAGTTCTGTGAAATTTACAGAAAGCAACAACGGGAGAGGAAGTAGGTTGTATAGGCATATCTAGTGCATGCTGTACAGATAGCTTCCTGCCTTATTATAGCCTGGCCCCTCTGTTTTTAACCCTTCATCACCCAGCACCTATGGCCCTATTTGTGTTATTGGCATGTGCTGCAAATCACCAAACACATTTCATACTCTTGACCCTGCTAGATTGTTTTGGCCCATTAAGTTGTTTGATTCAAATCGGCAAGCTTTTAGAAGACATTTCTGCAATAGCCAACTTTTTCTTGTTCTTCACAACATGCACCGTGACTGCAACATCCCCCTATGATGCTTTTGTTCTTTGCTTTGAAAAAGCATGCATTTCCCCTATTTATGTGAGGCTGGTTTTCTCGTGCTTTAACTTGCATCCAATAGCTCTAAACTGGATCCAAGCTTAAACAGCCAGCCTTCGGCAGATTGCCCTTGCCAATTCTTATGTATCTTGCCTTTTCCTGCAATCTCGGACGTCCGCCAAGGCACTCCTTTGGGCCTCAGCTTTTCATTACTTGCATTATTACCGTCCCTTCAGTGTTTTGTCATATGTCTTCACTGACAGCCATATGGTGTGTGCCATATTGCAATCAATACCAGCATTTCAGTTGTTCAAAACAACAATTAGCATGCCCTGGATTGTCCTGTTTGCTAATGTTACTAAGAATGCAGTAATATTGTTTTTTATTGTCAGCATTACATTTTGCCAACTTATAAGGCCTTCCGATAAAGGTATATTCACTGTATACTGGTTCAAATACCTAATAATGCTCATACACCCATCCACAACCTAGGATATTTACACCATGACGTGTTGTTAGTATCACCGTCTTCCAAGTTACTTGCATTCAATTCCCCTGTGTGTCATCAACTTGGGTATTTTAATGGCACATGGCACAAGTCTAACTTAACTAGAATCCTTGAATTAGTTCAGTCCTGAGCCGCTTGTTTTATTTTCTCAGGCCATTTTTGAAGGTCCAGTGTGACAGCACCAAAAGTTCATATTTGAATGTCTTCATCTTATGCAGGTTTTTTTTGCTCCTTACCAACACGTCCCCAACTAATCAGTCCCAACTTGTAGTCTCTCGTGCACTAGGTGCACTAACACTCTTGTGCCTCGTTCAGCTCATATGCCGCTGAATTTCAAGATTCGTTTTTGTTCATGCCACAGAAGGCTGTAACGGTCTTGCATCCCACAAGGCTGTGTATCTTACTGTCCTGCGAAGTGGTTGTTACTACAGAAATCATGCTATAAATTACGAACTCACTGAGCTCCTACCTGGCACACCATTTTAAAGCTCGCTACTAAAGTAACGTCATTTAGGACCACTGAGGTGTGATAAATATGAAAACAAATAGATCTGATATAGTGCTCAGTCACTCGGTCACCTCGGCAAACCAGTACAATGCTCTCTTATGCATAACGTGTTCATTGAGAACTTTGTTCATCATTTATTTCAAACTATATCGGGCCAGATTTACACAATAGTAGCATTTGGGCTAACTTTGCGCAAGCTAGCTCTAGCTACCTACATTCGCTCACTGCAAAGCTAAACATGCATTAGTGCACCCACCTGTTGTTGACCAGGCTTCTCTTTGTGCTCGTCTGTTCTGCTCAGCTGAGCAACACACTGACTTCATGATGTGGCTCAGTGAGAATTCTACATCTGTATGCTTATGCATGTAACTTGTATATAGTCACATGTACTAAGGATAGTACTAACTGGGCAATTGGTTCAGCTTAAAAGCTCTCATCATCAGATTGCAGCAAAGAGATAGCAATAAAAGACAAAAGTCATCACTCCCTTTCTGTTTTTCTTCGTCATCCTTCGGCCTGACTTCAACTTGGTTTTTTTCCAACTTCCTTATGACTACTGATGGCTCAGTTAATTCGTTTCCTTGCAACCCAGACTGGCAGTGGAATAAGGATATTTTGCTAAGAAATTGGTAATTAGTAACTAGTACGACATTATTCTATATATAACAAGTGGTGCGGATATCGATTAACAAATACAGATTCTCTCTTTTGCTTGCTGCTTTGGGAATCAGAGTTGCCCTTAAAATTTCTCATATTATTTTTTACTGATCAGAAAGGACGTACCTTCAAGATTGCTGTGGAGCTTTACTGGAGAACTTAAGCATCTATGGCCCACACATACTTCAATGGCTTATTTTTCAATTCATTCTGTCCTGAGACATCATAGCTCTTATTTCTGAAAATTAACTTTTTTGCATTCTGCTTGATATGATTGTGTTTGTTTGAGGTAACTGCAAAATATGAAGCAGTTCCCGTTCCCTTGACTATACAAAGCATTCTATCCTAGTCTCCGCCAATATTTGCTATGTAAACTTTCCAAATCGGTTCTTGCATTTCCTTAACCTCTAGGCCAGTGTACTTACTCCCTTATCTAATTATGTATGGATTAATGAGGATGGCACATGTATACTTTTCTGAAATACGGAGCAACCACTTTGTTTTAAATTCATGGGACAGTTATGAATGCTTTGTGGTCGTACGCACAATACGCCACCTTGTTTCTGTGCATGTCAACATTGATTGGCTCTCAACAGAACTTTCCACACTTGTTTACTATGCTGCATACTGGTTTGCACAATGTTCACTGCAATGTCACCTCAGGAAGCACTGGTAAAAGGAAGCGGCCTGCCCACTGTCACTGCAGAACAAAAGCGTGCACTTTAGTACAGTGATGCGCACCATATCCGCTTTGAAGCCACTGAACGGTATTTCTATTTCGATTTTCGTAATGGTGTGAAAAACATGACGAAAAAAAATCAGAAAAGAAATCAGTATTATTGCGTCGTCATTTTTCTGTGATATTGTAAACACCTGCACTTAACACTGATCTTCCGTATTAGTAAAGGTTGGGAACATTGTAATTTCCTCATGTATAGATGCATTCATATCTGATGGTAACATGCTAAAATATGCAGATTTTTTCATGCATGCATAATACACACATACACCTTTTCTTTAATGAGAGACAGTGGCGTGTTTGATGTCATTTGACCACACATACTATGATGTGGATAGAGTTGAAGTGCGGCGGGAGTGAACAGGGACACAAGAAGAATGATATACAGGTGATGCTGGATTTCCCACAGCTGAAGAACCAAGCTGGGCAAAAATGATCTGGTTTGGTTTGGTTTATGGGGTTTAACGTCCCAAAGCGACTAAGGCTATGAGAGACGCCGTAGTGGAGGGCTCCGGAAATTTCGACCACCTGGGGTTCTTTAACGTGCTATGACAGAGCATTGTTAAAGGCTGTGAACAAGCAGTCCACATCAGCAGCAGCAGATGCCCTCTCTACAGATGCAACAACCAATCTTGTCAAGGTCACCTTGACGTCAGAAGCAGTAGCATGGACTAAGCCTCGGTACTATTCCCTTTTATCTAAGAGCACACAGAGGCATCTGCTCTACGTCACCACTTGTGTAGGACAGTCCAGCATACACTGTTCGTGATATCGCTTTGGACAGTTGGCAGTATCAGTGAGGTGTTTGTTGCGGGTTGTCTCTTTTTGTTTCATGTTAACTATGCGTATCTATTCCTACAACAAATATTTTTGTTTGCATTGAATTTGCATCTAAGCTCAGTCAACAACCAATGTTCAGTTTTGGTTTTTGGCTGTCAGAACATGTTATCACCGAACACTATAGTCAGATTCAATTTAAGTCTGCAGTGAAGCTCTGCCATCTGGACCGCCGCACAGAATTCTTCCGCGCCAAAAAAAGTAGTCCGCTGTTAAAACTTTTATTGTATACTACTATAAGAAGCTTATTACAAGAAAAAATGATAAGCTCTAGAATTCTGATACCTGGATAGATTAATAAAGTCAAACATCGAACAACTTATTTTGTTTACTGTTATTGGTTAGTGGAGTAATACAGGATGCCTCGGGCCATGACCGAGTGCTAACAACTGCTCTTTTTTTCTTTTAAGTTTTATCCTACTATACATGAGGTATGCGGTATGTGAACCAGAATCATAAAATTTCAGTCACAGCAATTTCATCTTGCTCAGATGTTTGATGTGTGTCCCACAAGGTCACCATCCTCAAATCCAGCAAACCATTGTCATGAAATGCACCATTATTTTTTTACTTGCAGTTATGTTGTAGGTAGGTAGCCAACGTCTGTGTTAAGGTACTCCACTCAGGATGTCGGTTTGCTTCTGCAAACAATGGAAACTCACTAAAAGCATGTGTTTGATTGCACAGACGGTTACCAGTTGAAAATAATAACAGTCATATTCACCCGACATCACTGCTATCATTCAGCAGCACAGAGAACCCTATGCAACAATTTTGTGGCAACAAACGACAGAGTGCAGGAACCACTGTGTATACGCATGTATGGAGTGCATGCTGCACGTACTGTTTCTTACTTCAGAATGCTGGCCTTTGCCAGTTACCACCCAGCAGCTATTGCCCCATTTCCATCACTATGCAAGATCAATGCTCAAATGCATGTGCGGTAATTAGTATCCAACTGTACAGCACTGCATACAAGAATTCCCAGTAAGTGTCAGCAGTTCACCCATGATGGCTATCATTAATCCTGCTTTTCAATTATAACCTCAGGAATGCCTTCAGGTACTTTCCCTGGGCCTTTTCACACCTCTGTCCCATTATGGGGACAGTGCTTCTAATTAGCCCCCTCTGTTCATCCATGAATAACTGTTCCCTCTTGAGGCTGTTCACTGGTACATGTTCCTCCATAATGTCATTTTCCACCTGTCTTAGTTGTTTTTTGGGCTTCTCCCAATAAATGCAGACTTCATAATCTCTTTTGTCAGTTAAATTGTTATCCTTTGTCATTGTATGACCGTCGCAGCATTCCTTTCTGAAAATTTGACATCCTTCATTTTAAATACCCCTAGTATTCGGTCTTGACATTGCGCGCATCCATCCCGGCATCCGTGGGATTGGTACGCGTTACAGATTCCGCAAATATGTGCTTCCGAATTCGCTCACGCGGATATGTACAGGTCACAGCCTGCCTTAATTTCGAGTGCTACCATACTGTACATGCGCCCGTTTCTTCGCCCTCCATCACGTGCCCCAGTAGTACGGAAGCTCTTTCGCAGCGGCTCAATGCGCGGGCACAGCGGGGAATCAAGGCATCAACCCACGAGACGATTCACTTTGAAACCGGTTCGCATCTCCGTGGTTCGCCGCGTGGCGTCACCTTTGCGTGTGCAAAGTTCTTCGTCCTGTTGCCGGCTGAACTTCGGCACGCCATGGCTATGCCGAAGTTCAGCCTAGGTGCCGGTCGCCGAGGAGCAAAAAAAGACCACGTTTTCGCGCCGTTTAGGTTGCCAACAGGAGCATGCTATTGGACAGACGGCAATCCCGGGCGCGCCAATCGGAACGCTTTAAACCATCCGCCTCGTCCGCCAGCTCCAAAATGATCGTACAACACCCATTCCGCCCAACGCCCGAGCGAAGGCCGAAAGCGAGCGGTTCGCTCGCTGGCGGATCCGCCCAAAAACGATCGTACAACGGCCTTTAGTCAGCCGCGCATATCAAAAATATTTTGCATCGCAGTCGGCTCGGGTCTCTTCCTGGTCAGGTGGCGTCTCAGGGGTTGGCGAAGAGCCTTTTGTGGCGTCAGGTGTAGAACTACCAGGAAAAAGCCGCGGTGCAGGCGGCTTTCTTCGCTTCGGCTGCGCTGTTTGCGCAAGAAAGAAATTAATTCATCAGTACCCAAACATATCCGAGGCTCTAGTGCTCCTCAGATTATCTGATGCGGATACTAGGCTAGCAAGCCGAATGTGGGCAAACACGTCTAAAATCAAACAACGTCGGGACAGCCGTTGACTTGAGGAGCCGCCGTGCATCCATTCTGTTTCTCTCAAACTGATCTTCCTCGAAGTGGCGCTAAAATGAGAGAGACGATGAAACTCTCATTTCGCGCCTCTGGTCGTGTGCACGCAAACAAATGAGATAATAAAAGAGCGTTAAGGAAGCGGTGCGATATTATAAGCACAGGATCACGAAGTATTTCTGTGGACGCCAACCAAGCGACAGCACTAATTCGGGTGTCGGACGGGCAAATTTAACTTCACTTAAATTTGGCTTAACCTCGGACCGGTATTTGCGCGTTTGACAACGGTGCACTTCGCCTCGCGATGTGTCATTACATGGAGAAGAAAGAGCTGTATTCGGGATGAACTTCTGTACTGCGCAGCCACCTTGCTTCCTCGCGACCGCTTTCTTAAAGCGACGGCCAGTTCACAATAGAAGTTTCTTCGCGACTTGTCGGATTGCCAGCCATATACTGTAACCGACTTAATTTTCGCGAGGGCCTAACGTTTGCGTTCGTTGCGAATCGCAAATACCTAGAAAAATTATTCCCGCGAATAATTTGAGAAAAGGAAGGTGAAGGGGCTTATTATTTGTGCTGCGCAGAATTTAGCACTTGCGAAAAGACCACTTCCAAAATTCCAGGA
This sequence comes from Amblyomma mixtum, assembly GCF_055824585.1. NCBI lineage: Eukaryota > Metazoa > Arthropoda > Arachnida > Ixodida > Ixodidae > Amblyomma > Amblyomma mixtum. Next base: position 292,442,281 of record NC_143013.1, on the reverse strand, counting down.
TGGCTGACTCGTAGGCAGGTTTTTGCAACCAAAACTCCCTACTTCCCGTGGCGAGTAAATTTTTTTATTTATTAAGGAAAAAAAATGATTTCTTCAGCTAGCAACTTACCATCAAAAGCCAGGCGCTGGAGTTGTTGAATGAGGCGTGAGAGTGAACGACGAGGAACAACCTTGTGCTTGCTTTTGTAGCTGCTGTCCGAATTGTCCACTGCAGCATCTGCAGCCAGCTAAACTTTATATGTATAGCACAAGTATTGAGCGACGATGCATATATTTATTGCTTTGCTTTTTAAGGTTTTTAGTGGAAAAAGAAATTAAGCTGCGCAAAAAAAAAAAGATGACGCCACAGTCGTTCGGCAAAATATACTGGAAACAAATGGCCTAGTTAAGTTAAATAGCGGCTGTGGATTGTTTTTATAGCGGACGTTAAACAACGCAGTAGTCTTACTTGAACGGTCCTTACTGCGGTCAGCGTTCATTTCCAGATATCACTTGAAAGAATAGCAACGGAGCGAACAAATCTGGAAACCTCTTAAAAATGCTGTCATTTCCGTCGTCAATACTGAACAAAGGGCGGGAGGAAAAAAAATACTGCGCTTTCCCGCCATAAGTCGCATGTCGGATTTGAAAAGACTTCCCATTGTGGTTAAGCGGCTGGGACGTTTTGCTGCTGAGTATGAGATATATGGCGCTTCATTTCCTATTCCGACGAAGTGAGGAACTCCTGCCTTTGGGTCCTCGGCGGCCGGTAGCCTCACGTACACCTAAGATTAATCCAATGCCGTCATCCAATGCCGTCACCTTCCACCCTATGTCTAGCTTCAGCACGTATAAAAATAGTAGTTAAGACTGAAAGCTGGGCTAGCTGGGCTAGCTGGTTGTGCATAATTAATTAAAAAAGACTAGCGCATTAGACGAGTACACAGAAATACTAGTACAGAAGTAGAACTACAAAAGTACATAGAAGTACAGAGGTACTATCAGCGTCAAATGAAATGCGAACAAAACACCTGAAACGCGAGCACAAAAAATCAAGCATATTAGCGGTTGGAGGTGAAATACAGGCGTGGCCTATTAACATTTCAGAAAAGCGGTCTTTTCGGCTTCGATGGGGAAATCAACTGCTCATGTATTTTGCCTCCCTGGTATAATATTTGCGAGTTACGGCTGTTCGCGTTTCAATTGGCTTGTTCGCGTTTCAATTGACGCTGATAGTACATAGAAGTACACAGCGCTTGTCCTGTGTTCTTCTATTTCTGTGTCCTCATCTAATGCGTTAGTCTTTTTTTAATTAATAAAGTTAGTAACTTTACCATGAAAGAAAAGAAGTGCTGGCCTCCGACAAAGTGACACACACTCAAAGCACGCTCTCCCCTGCACTGTGGCGCGCAGTAAAAATGTTCTCTTCCATTTCAGTTTAAAAAGCGTGGTGACCCTCAGCGCTGTAGCCCAAGAAATTTTATCTATTTTGTCGAGTTTCGTGTACTGGAGAGGTTGCTTTGCCTGCAAGCTTCTCGAGGGCGAATTTAATTTGGCGCGATGCAGGCAAAATTTGCTGGGCCACAGCGCCGAGGGTAAGCGTGTTATCGAAATTCTAAAAATTGATATGTATATTATTTACGGTGGGCTACACTCCTCTGAATAATTAAGGGACCTAACAGTAATAGTTGAAAAGTTAACTGTTCAACATTAGTTAGCCAGCCTGCTAGTTAGCACGCCTTAGCTGTAAATTGATGTGCATATTTCCCCGCTGGCAATGCTATGCCAAAAAAAGCGCTGTTCTAACTCAAAAAGCCTATTTTTTTAAACTGCGTAAACTTTGAGTGAAACACTATACTTCCCAAAAGAACCTCATTTAGTGTCTGTATTTAGTTATTCATGCGTTCCGTGTGATCCACGTAACTCGTTCGTAGAGCTACAACTCCCGAAAACTCGAATTGTCCGCATTTACTCGAATGTAACATATCTTTCTTTATTTACTGTGCAATAGAAGTGTAAATTTACCACTCGCGTTTTAATTTTATTGGATATATATTTTTTTCATGTTCATCGCTGGTAGCAGCTATGCTCAGGTTACACTCATGACCGCGGTACGTTCATGTAGGAACTCAATACCGTGTCCTTCTATCAATGTCGCGTCATTTGCACGGCGCACGTATGCAGGCACCCATGGCATTTCACTCTCGGGAGCGGTAACCTGGTTGCCCGGAATAATTCGATCAGCAGGCCCAGCGCCCTCTAAACAGAGTCAAAAATGCATCTGCCTTTAGGCAGCTGGCATATCGCGAAGCGGCATAGAAAAGTAGAACACCTGGTTCTTCTTCAATGCTCTGTCGCTTAGTTAGTGCTTTTAGTTGCGCCCCTCCAAAAATTAACACAGTTCCTGTTGGGATGCAATGCCGCCCGCGATCTTTCCGCCAGCCAGAGTTGCGAATGAATAGGCATACCGTGTGGAATACCTAATGGAACCAGGTGGGGAATTAGGAATTCCCTTTTCGCCCACTGAGCATACGTGCGTTGCTTTTACACTTTAATTTCGAAAACATGTTTTGTGCCGTCGTTTCCTCTCTGTCTTTCGCAACGTCCCACATCTTGGCGTCCAGACCCCATCACCGTGTCATTTGTCGCCGCAAAATATACATGTTCGGGAACGCAGAAGACGCGGCAAAAGACGACCGCCCAGCGGACAGCACGGGGTTTCGTCATCACGGTGCGATTGTTAGGCGACGGGAAGTGATCGCTGGGCTCCAGCTGCCGCTGGTTTCATTCGCGCCTTCTTTGTCTCGTCTATAACTTAGCGACGAGAAGGCTGAAAGCAAAAAAAAAAAAAAAAAGCCGTTAACAATGAGAGAAGCTTTGCGAGCAGGTTGCCTCAAGCTGACCCGGTTCATCTCCCGATTCCAGCAGGGCTATTTGCGAAGCCAGAAATGCTGCATCATGGTGGCCTCATCGCCATCGCAACTGCTACTGTTGCGAGATGGCACATGTGTTGCACCCTGCCTTTCAGACACGATGCAGCATATTATTTCCTCTTATCAATGCGTTAGCATTACAACGGTTATGTGAACGAAAATTCGACGTCCGATGTATGCCCAACAGAGCGTGGAGCTGAAAAGAAACCATACTGTGGCCTCGAGTGGGATTCGAACACTCGACGGCGTGATCAGATCAGTAACTTTCGCTTACCACTGCTCCAAACCGATCGACCGTCGCCATATCCTTTCTCTCCTCGTTTTAAACTGCCAAACTCTAGCGCTGTTCTTCGGAAGTCGTCATCTTAATCAACTTTCATCCGCGCGCGACGCAGTTCAAACGCAAGAGCACGCGGCCACTTGCACGTGTCAGCCCAAGTTTGAACTCTTGCCCGCTTTGAAGCCTACTCTTGATGAAGCAACAAAGTAAACTGTACAGACTCATACATAAATATGACGGTAAAAGTGAGGACCTAATCAAGGAGCTAGCAGAACGCTATCTAAACACGGATGAGGGCACCATACAACCAGACTACCGGGGGCTCCTAATTACAGCTTAGACGCAGACATCACAGACGCAGAGGTCTGGTACGCAATTGAAAAACTGCGGACATCTGCGGCAGGACCAGACAAAGTAACAAAAAAATTCAGGGGGCACTTTGGCTCTCTAAAGTGCTGCAAGGCGAAAGCGTTTCCTGGCGCTCTGTTTGTTTGTATTTACTTTTTATTTTTCATATTTTTTTTATTTTTGCTCCTTTTCTTGTTTTTATTGTTTTTTATTTTTATTTTCATATCCTATTTTATTTTGTTTTTATTTTTGCTTATTCTCTTATTTTTGTTTTCCTTTTCTTGACTTTATTCCTTTTATTTTATTTATGAAACCAATGCATCCATTACATGCGCCTTTATTCATGCTGGAACCGTGAGCCTCCATAGTTTATGGAAAACAAGGACACAATTCAACAATGCAGAAGTAGTTGTGAGATCTCCACGCGAGCATTTCATTGAAGGTGTCATACGTCTGAGGGAAGTGTATCAGGCACTGCCTGATCAGCCAACTTGGTTAAATGTGTTGGATGACTTGGTTGAACTGAAAAAATTTTAACCTGCTGTGTCAGTGCAAGTGTTGCTGACAAGTTTTACTTCTTTGTACCCGTTGTGAAAATGCAATAAAGAAAAAAAGCCTTCGTGGTGGAGTGGGAGCGTCTCCTCTTCAAATGCCAAAAGCTCTGGTTCGATTCCCACCCTCGGCGCAGTTTTTTTTTAAGCAGTGACGCCGAAAGGCGTACAAACCTGCCGACGCGTCTGTCGACACGGCTGCCGACGCGTCTGTCAACATTCCTGCCGACGCGTCTGCTAACGACAGTATGAGGCATTAAAGGCTTTCGCCTTAATAAGACTCTCAGGAACTCAGACACAACGTCGATCACGGCGGTTACAGACCTTATGAACAAACACTGGCATGCAGGCAACATACCGCAAGAGTGGAAACACGCAAAGGAGGGGGAGGAATAAGAGGAAGGCAGGGAGGTTAACCGAAGAATAATCGGTTTGTTACACTACAGGGGGAAGGGGGTGAGGAAATAAAAAAATGAAAGAGAAAGGAGAGTAACAGAAAATTTAAGTCACATGGAAAGTCAGCGTTCGTTAAATTCACAGCCCATCATGCAGGCCAGAAGTTCGCAAGAAGCGGAGCAGTGCCTTGGAGGCCTTCGCCGACGATCGCCGCGGCCAGTGGCCGGGAATCTTCACTTTCGTCAGTGGGCGTGGATCCAGACGCTCCAGCGCACTGCTGAGAGATTGCCTTTCGGCGCTGTAGGCAGGGCAGTCACAAAAAAGGTGTGATATATTCTCGTAATGCCCGCAGATTGCACATGCAGGGCTATCAGCCATTCCGATTAAGAAAGAGTAATGGTTGGTGAAAGCTACACCAAGCCACAGGCGACACAGTAAAGTTTCTTCCCGTCGTGGTAGGCCGGATGGAAGCCGGAGCTTCACATCTGGGTCCAATGATTTTAAACGTGAATTGGCAAAATGGCCGGAATCCCACGCGGAAACACGCAAAAATCACTTTCATTCCGAAACGGATAAGAACCCCCGCACTGAGAATCTACGCCCAATTTCATTAACATCATGCCTAGGCAAACTCATGGAGCATGTCATCCTCAACAGGCTCCAAAACTATGCAGAGGACATGAACCTCCTACCTGAAGCTATTTTAGGATTCAGGGCCCAACTATCTACCCAGGACACGTTCTTGCAGCTTAACAAGGACATAATTGAAGCTGACGAGGGAACAGGGACGAAAGCAATATTAGGTTTAGACTTTATTAGAACTTTCGACTACGTCACCCACAAAAGCCATTTTGACAAGCTTGTCAGATATCAACCCCTGAGAAAGGACGTACAACTACATACAATCCTTCCTCACTAACAGAACAGCAGTGATAACGGTCGGAACAATAGAGTATGCCCCAATCACACTAGGGACCAAAGGAACACCACAGGGCTCCGTCCCCTTTCCTTTTTAACCTCTCCCTCATCAAAATCAAAATTCCCCCCAAATTCGCACAAATACCAGACCTACATCACACGTTCTATGCAGTGACATCATGCTTTGGGTAACCAAAGTATCCGAAGGCTATATAGAAGACACACTCCTAAAAGCAGTGGACATCACTGAGGCATGCGCATGGGAATCCTGCATCACTTGTTCAGAGCAAAAATCTGAGCTCTTCGTGATATGACATAAACAAAGAGGTAGGAGAACTATGACTTCCCCCGCCGCACATAAACTTCTATGGCAATGGACGATCCGTCAAAGAGGTACAAACCACGAGAATACTAGGGTTGTATTTACAAACAGAAAGAATAATGACACACTCACTAAGCTGAAATGCACGATAGAAGCGAAGGCGCGATTAACCCGCCGCATAGATAATCGATGCGATTGAGTGAGGGAGAGAGATTTATGGTGACTAGTGCAGGCCTTTGCGCTGAGCAGGATACTCTATGCCACCCCTTACCTCAAATTTTCTAAAGCAGAAAAGGACAAGTTGCATAGCATGATACGACAGGCCTACAAAGCCTCCTTAGGGCTCCCACTAAATGCTTCAACCGAAAGGCTTTCGAGGTTAGGAATACACAACACCTACAATTAACTGAAAGAAGCCCATGTAATGGCTCAAACGGCGAGATCAGCCAATTCCAGAACTGGCAGGTTTCTTACTAGGCTTGTAATTAGCGTTCAACCTACGAATGGCGCTAAAGTAGACTTGCCCTGCGGCTATAGGGCAGCCCTACTGATCAAACCACTTCCCAAAAACATGCACCCCATACACCTTGAGGGTAGAAGACAAGCACGAGCCAAAGCCCTACATAATAAATACGGACAGCGCGCCGGAACAACTTATGTAGATGCAGCAGAATACACACATACGAGTGTCTTTGCTATTGTGGCTGTGAACGAGAATGGCGACCTCATCGTCTCGGCAACAGTCAAAACGGAATCCTCTGAAACGGCACAGGAGGCAGCTATAGCCCTCGCCCTAGCGCATACCCAAGACAGCATCATTCTAACCGACTCCAAAAAAGCTATCAATAATTTCGCAGCAGGGCAGATTACAAACACATCCCTTAGAATCCTCAACGCCACCAAATTCTCACCAAATTATTCCGAACTGGTATGGGTCCCAGCATATTCGGGGAATCCGGGGAACGAGGCAGCCCACAATAAAGCCCTAGGTTTCGTCGAACGGGCAGTGGATGAATCTGGCTCCCTGAATTTCACGAAAGACTCCATGATCACATATCATGATCTAACCAATCATTTTAAACTAGAGAGGAGAGCTTTCCCCCCTCCGGACAAAAGCCTGACTAAAGAACAAGAGGCTACATGGCGTCGTCTACAGACGAGATCGTTACGCACACAATCACTCCTCGCGCACATTTATCCTGGACTATACAACCCGAACTGCAAACACTGCGGCCAACGAGCCAACTATGATAATATCCTATGGGATTGCACAATAGAGCCACCTTCGGGTGATACCGCTCCATCTCTCGAGCGGTGGGAGGCCGTGCTGGCTAGCTCTGACTCCAGAACGCAAGTTCTGACGGTGGAGTGGGCTGACAAAGTCGGCGTTGGAGAACATAACAAGCAGCCTTCCTCCTTTGTGTGTTAAACTGCTAGCCTCTCACGCTGTGGCACTACATGTCGCAGCCACGCAGAGAGTGCGTCACAGATCTCTGGCGCACGCTCTAGTTTGCGTGACTGCACAAAGAGGTCACCACGAGTCAAGGCGCTCACAAAATCGGAGTCCATTTGCCAACGTATTCCCTTACTCATCAATCCCACTGAGTGCCCGTGATTTTTTTTTCTTTTCTGTTTATGCACTGTATCAATGGTATTCCGCAGATTCCTTGCAATAGACCCACAAACAGCAATGTCCACATTCACTAATGGCACTAGAACTCCGAGCGAAATGCCCCACGCTTTTGATAATTGCAGTTTCGCCTCAAGGCAGAAGTAAATGCCACAGTAATTAATGTGTTCTCTTCTGATTTAGTGCCCAGGAAAAGAAACAAAAATATCGAGCACGCACTAAGGAGACAGAACACATGCATTAAAGACTATTCAGCGAACGCACATGAAGAAAGGGAGTGCAGAAAAAAAAGCAAGAAATGCATTCACTGCTGCAATATCGAGCAGTAGGAGCTATGTACACATGGCAAGACGACTATCATGAAAAGTCGAAGCAGGGATCGTCGGCCGCACGCGCCGCAGCTTTAGAGACTGTGTTCTCGTTGGCATTTCAAACAAGGATGCTAGGCTTTGCAAGACCGATGAAGGACCTCCGGGAGCAGCCAAGGCAGGGCCGGTCTTCGAGAAAAACACCGCTTCCTAGGCGCCGCCGTTCTTCGTTCCCGAGCTGAGCCGTAACCGGATGGCGCTGACGAAGCCATGTAACCTGCTTCAGACCCCGTAGCGTGTCCATGTAGTGTGCGTGAAGCACCTGCAGGAGAGGCAGTTCGGCCTCCATGAACCTGAGAAGCGAAAAATACATACGTATTAGAAGACACGCACATTCTGATTTTCTGGCAAGAAAGAAAGGAAGAAGCGAAAAGAAGCGGGTGTTATAGAAAGAAAGAAAGAAGAAAGAAAGAAAGAAAGAAAGAAAGAAAGAAAGAAAGAAAGAAAGAAAGAAAGAAAGGAAGAAAGAAAGAAAGAGAGGAAGAAATAAATAAATAAAGAAAGAAAGAAGGAAAGGAAGAAGGAAAGAAAGAAAGAAAGAAGGAAAGAAAGGAAGAAAGAAAGAAATAAATAAAGAAAGGAAGAACGAAAGAAAGAAAGAAAGAAAGAAAGAAAGAGAGGAAGAAAGGAAGAAAGAAATAAAGAAAGAAAGAAGGAAAGAAAGAAGGAAAAAAGAAAGAAGGAAAGAAAGAAAGAGAGAAGTGTATGATGGTCAATACCCTGTAGCGCAGCAAAAGACGAGGACACAAGAGACGAGAGACGAACACGAACGCTTGTGTCTCTTGTGTCCTCTCGTCTCTTGTGTCTTCGTCTTTTGCTGCGCTACAGTGTATTGGGAACTATGTACCAACAAGCCCAAAAAGCCACGCTGCATGAACTCATTACACCTCACTCGCACTCACGTCTGTGATGATGAGTGACAGTTGGCATCAGTGTGAGTGAGCGTGAGTGTATGGGAGTGGTCAGTATACGTGCGACAGCGAAGTTGTCCGCGTGTTTCCCGACGACGGCGTAAACAAGAGGAGCAGCGGGAGAGAAAAGGCGCTTCATTCATCAACGCAGCCGGGTATGACGAGGCGTGCGATAAGCAGCGGCGCAGGAGACGTGCGCAGTGGTTGGTTGGCTTCACAAGCATGCCGCTGCGCCCCGTCACGGACAGTATGCGGTCCCCGAAAGCAGAAAGCCGAAAAAGAAGGTTTGAAAGCAGAAGGTTTGACAGCAGAAGGTTTGACCCGAAAGCAACAGGTTTGACAGCCGTCGCCGTAGCTCAGTGGTAGAGCACCGGACGCGTGATTCGGAGGTCGTGGGTTCGGATCCCACCGGCGGCATGTGGTTGTTTTTTCTTCTGCTTTTCTAGTCAATTAGCTTTAAGCGATAACATATTCAGTAATATTATAAGCTGATCAACACCACAAAATAAATAAATTAATTAAAAATCGCCTGTGCCCCTTGGTTTCTGTGGCTGTTGGCGTCTCATATTTATAACGAGCCCCTCATTCCCCTTTCCTTGTCCGCTTAGTGTTCTACGTTGTTTACAGCTGAGGGGAGCGAATATTTACTGCCGAGGGCGCTCGAGGGTGAGGCAACATGCGGGTGTGTTTGGAGGACCAGAGTAGAGGAATCAGCGGGCGCAGCGACGGCAACCTTTTGTTCCTGTTCCCTTTGCTATAGTTTAGCGTTGACATGGGCGCAGACCCTTCGCGGGTGTTATGAGCGGCAATGAATCTGTCGGGCCCTTTGACCAATCTCCTCGCTGCCGCTGCTAGAAGGATGGGTGTCACCTGCCGCGCCTTCTATGCGGCTCGCGCCCATATTACTAGTTCCAATGCTTGCTGCTGAGACAACGACTGTCCGCTTATCAGCACTAATTAGCGTAAAGCGGCACCCATCACTGCCGTGGACGCCTAGGATTTTTTTTTATGTCCCGGTATGTGCAGGGTGGAGGACTGCACTGGCTCTAATTATACCGGGTGGCCAGGCTAACTTTAGCCAAGGCTTAAAAAATAAGATATTTGAGGCAGGTCAGTGAAAGCACTTACATACTCCTACCAACCGGCTTGCGCATCTTAGGCAATTTTATGTTTTGCAAATAATTAATTAGCAATTGAGATAACTTTTCTAAATGCGTAAATATTGACACTAGACAGCAGATGTGAATAGCAAAGTTGGAGAGCACCTTCAGAAACACCCATTCCATTTATTTGCGACAAAGAAAGCGTCACTTGTCTCTTTTTTTCCGAGCTCCAAAGAAAGCACGCGAAATACAAAAAAAAATCACGTGACTAGCGCATTCGCGCGCCACGATCGTGCTGCTCTCAACCTTGGCTTGAGTGCGCGAAATCAGCTGCTGGCAAGGCAGGTCTCCCGTCCTTTCTTGCTATCGCTCCCCTCTATGCTTCTCATCACTATCCTCTCCCTTTCCCTTTCATTTCCGCCGGCTGCAGTTCGGGTGTTTAAGATATTATAGCAACTGACGCGACCAACAACACTCTTTTGCTTCATCTATTTTTATTTTTGTTTTTTAAAAATAAACCACTACCACCACCATTGTGAGCTTTTCCTATGGGAAAAGGAACGACAAAAGGATAGCTGGGGGGAGCGAGTGCTGAGGCAGCGAAAAAAAAAAATTCAGGGGGCGCTTTGTTCACCTAAAGTGCGGTGAGGCGAAAGCCTTAAGCGCAGTGTTGTTGCTTGTGTCACTATGTGTGGTTAAGATGTTAAGCTTCGCCTCTATGAGTGGAACGCGACAGTGCTCTGCAACGCTGCCAGGGAGTCCACAGAACGCCATCGCGCATTCGGCTCTACGCCTTGCTCGTCGGTAAATTGGTTTTTGAGGAAAGGAAATGTATCTGTCTCGCATATCTCGGTGAACACCTCAAACTCGTCGTAAGGGTAGGGAGGAAGATGGGAGTGAACGAAGACACCGCATTCACTAGACGTGCCCTTGTTCATTCCAAATCATCGAGCTGGCATGGCGGAGTGGTTAGCGTGCTTGTCTCGCACTCCGGAGACCCCGGTTCGATTCCTTAACTCGACCAATTTCCTACTCGGTTTCTTTATTTGTATGGTCGCACTAGAAAGGTTAATTATTGTAATTGGTTAATTAACGAATTAACTAAACTCATTTCAACTTATTTGGAGCATCACTATGCCATCCCTTGAATTGGTTGCATGGATACTAGGCAAAGTACAATTGGCTGAGTTTCAAATTCGCGCACTGTGACGTCACGATCATTTCGACCAACTGAAAAGCGTGACATTTCTGTCGACAACTCCTGCTTACAACGATGAGGCATTAAAGGCTTCCGCCTTAAAACTACCGCCTTCTTGACTCACACGCCGCTGGCTGTGACGTCGTTGGCGAGTGTTGGGTAGGCCTCCCTGTCAAAAGGCTAATCCCCCAGACGTGCCGGTAGCTCGCCGAGAGTGCGCCCGCCGCCAAGGTGAAGCTCAGAAGCCACCACCGGGTCACAAACCCTCTGACCTGGCCAAGCGGTCACCTGACGGTGTCAGTCGTCAGTGACGCGGGACAAAAGGGAGACAGCAGTGACGAGCGCGGCAGCGGAGAAAGGCATTTCTGTCCGGCCATGGGACGCTCATTCCCTTGGGCCACAAAGATGAAAGGGAGGGGGGGGGGGGGGGGGGACGAAGGGGTTGGAAGCGGCGGGGATCCGTCGGCCCTCGGCGTCGAGTGTAACAGTCGCGCACACGTGCCCTGGCTAGAGGAAGCCAAGTCCAAGGGGCGATTGTAAAGCGATCTACAATGGTCATCCACTGCATCCCTTTTACTCGAGGCAAAATTGTACTTGTGTCAGTGGTTTTCCTTTCCCCGAAGGTAAGATCTTTTCAAAAACTCGATTTCCCACACCTCTAAAAATATTCATAGTCCCCACGTGCGTCCACGGTGTTCATGCATACTTCAGACGTTATCCCGCATCGCACAGTAGCCGTTTCGTGGCCCCCTTTAATCTAGACACTCGTCGTCTCATCAGAAAGCGTAGGGGCACACGTGTGCAACATAAGTTGGGGCCAAGGCAGATCCTTCAAGCAACAAAATTGTAAAAATTGTTCAAAGAACCCGACAAAACACTGGGCAGCTCATCACTGCATCTCTGGTAAGTATGCTCAATGTGCTATGTGGTAAGTATGCTCAATGTCATGCTACGCTAGGGGAGGGGACCCGAGAAAAGTCCGTCTTGCCCACGAACGTCGTTTTGTCCGTGTACCCCCCACCCCCTCCCTTTATTAGCTTATCAGAGAACCGGCAACCCGAGATCTGTCCTCGTTTCAACAAGCACGTCGGCTGGGTCATCGCCGGTGGACCGCCGTCGTAGAGAAAATATTTAGTTTTGCTGTAGCTATGAGGCAGACCCGCAAAATTTAAATAAGGAGAAAAGAGCTAACCATGTTTGCAGCGAGCTGGGGGCGGGAGCACTTCAGGGCGAGGCGTATGTCCAGCGCTCGATCCCAGCCACCGACTACACTTCGGTGGGCGCAGGCACAGACAAACTCACAGAGCAGCTGTTCTTTTCCATAGTTTGCTCACTTCCAAGCAGATCGAGGTGACAGGTCACGGGCGTGTTTATTAAGTATACTAAGTCGGAGTGCGCAGGCACCGTAGGAAAACACATATCCGCTGCTTATACCGCTGGTGCACGTAGCCTGCTGCCATCGCTTGCTTGAGGTTTGCCCACTAAGCGACGAAGCGAATGTCGACGGTCTTCCCCGCGCCGCCTAGCACTCTTTTCCGCGCACACAGAGCCCACTGTCAAATCTCACAACCTCCACTGTGAGCAAACAAGGAGAAAAGAAAACTCTATTTAGAAGGATGTGCCGTCTATACGCAAACATGCACTGCAAACTTCATGGCGAGTGAAACTGTGAATGGGCATGTATGCGAGTGCGAGGGGACGTTAGTGGTTTTGATGTGAGTGGATCTCAGTCATGAGCGAGTGTGCTTAAGGTGCCGAGGTACGATGATAGAAGACGATATCTGAATAAAGGAAACGTGCGAATATATGTAGTACATGCAAGCATAAAACTAATCACTTACTCGAAGAAGGAAGCGACGTCCACCTCTCCGGTCACCGCCTCCGTGAGGACGCAGAGATGGCTCAGAGTAGAAATGGCTGCGAGGCCCTCTGCGGATCCGTTGTGCTGCAGCTGCATGCCGCGGGTCTCAATCGTCAGGAAGCTGAGCCTCGTGTTGGCTCGCAGTAGTCCGGTCAGGGTAGCGTAGAGGTCGGCAGTGTCTGTCGCCTCTTCCTCGAGGCTGTACAGACTTAACCGCAGGTCGGTGACGCGGCACACTAGCAAGAAATCCAGCGATGTAAACTTAGCCGCGTCATCCAGACTCAGCCGCCAAAGCTTGGTCGTCCTCTGCAGCTCCTCTACGCCCGCTTTGCTGAACCGAAGAGGCGTCTTGCAGAATTCACACGTACATTCCCCTTTCGCATCACGCTCCGCCCGGACTTCCAGCTGCATTAAGTTTCGGCATCCACGCGCCAGAAAGGTGAGGGAGTCGGCCTGGTTGACCCCGCAGGGAGTGAGCGCCAGCGCCCGTAGATGAGGCAGAGTGGAGCCCACGATCGCGGACCCATCGCTGCCGTGATCGAAGTGGAACGACGTCATGTTCAACTCTGTGATGCTGGACACGCAACTCTTGAAGAAGAACTGTATTGCTTCGATGTGGTAGCTGCTGGCGCATGCAGTTCTTGGCAAGTTCTCTCCACGAGGGGCCTTCAGGACTAGGCACAGGGACGAGACATCCGTCCAGCAATCGGGCTTCGAGACGGCCTTGGGAAGGCGGTGAAGCTTTATATGGTCGACGGCTTCCATGGCCCCGATTACTTGCCCGACTCTTCTAAGCTGCTCGCTCTGCAGTCCGTCCTCGAAGATTACCAAATTACTCCTAAGTACCGGCTTCAGCTGATAGCTTAAGCTGGAGAGCATAATGTCTTCGGCTTCAACCGGGAGCCGCGGAATACGCCTATACCTGGGCCATTTTGCTTCTCCGGGGAAGAAGGCCCATTCGCTGGTGAACTTCACTGTGTCCAAACTCAGCAGGTGATGAACAAAGTACGTGTGCAGGTCGATTATCTGTGCGCATGCTGTGGCTTTGCGGATGGAGTGGACGTGCAAGTTTCGCATCTGATGGCATAGCTGCAGGATCCGAGTTAAACGACTGAAATTCTCTATCCTAGGCACCAGCTCCACGTACATGCTCTCCAGTTGTGTACACAACGGCTGGAAGTCGTGGCCCACCCGCCACTCGTAGAACCTGCTATCGTGAAGAGACCATTCAAGCCGCCGCACCTGAGGCAATTCGGTAGCTAGCAGGGTAAATAGATGCAAAGGATGAATTACGCAGTTGACACAGCACAGTTCTTTCAGATTACTGCACCTGGAAATGCAGCTTATCAGCACAGCTGACGGAACCGCAATGCAGTTTTGGAAGTCCAGCTTCTTCACGCGATCGGAAATGTTTGCTGCGAGGAAGTCTTTTATGGTGCGCTCATCTGTGTCGGGCGTAAATCTGAGCGCTCGAACAAAGCGTTCCTGGAAGGTGATATATTCATGACTGGGAAAAGCTTCTGTGAATGCTACCAGAGACCCTCCGTCCAGAAATGAAAATATGCGCTCCCATGCTAAAACTGGCAGGGAATCAATATACTTGACGATGTCGAAAGCCGGCAGCATGTTGAAGAGTCAGTGGGAACGAATCTAGTCTCGGGCCAACGCGATAAACACGACCGGAGCCTCCGCAACCAAAGGCGGGCAGCAGAACGTCAAATAACGACGAGGATACTACTCACTGCATTCCTGACGGGTCTTGAAAAATCGAGGCACGAAACGAACGGGGAGATTTCAGAGGCCGAACTGCTGGTGCGAGAGTCGAAGGACCCCTCCTGAGGGCGGCAACATAGACGCTATGAGAGGAGAGGGAAGGAGCCTTGAGGAAGGGAGAGGACGGTTCGACGACAGGTTTCAAAGCTGCGCTGAGAGGCAGTCTCAAGCGTGACTCACCACGTCACCCTTCTTAACACGTGCGGGGGTGCGTATTGGTTCACGTCCAGTGATAATCCACCACTGGGGAAACTAGAAGAAACACACAGGGCACACACGTCAACACACTAACAACTGATAGCTTACTTCTTGTCAGTGGAGGACAAATTACTGCGGCCAAGACGCACACATCCAAGAAATTTCGGCAGTCATACACAGCACACACACACAAAAAAATAAAGGAAAGAGTGGGGAGTAATGTTTTCTTTTACATCTTTTCCATTTATGCACTGGACCCGGGGCATGCCTACTCATATCCGATAGAAGTACTGATATGGCTCTGACACAGGAATAGCGATTTTTGTTTTTTACTTATCTCCAAGGCTCTCTCGCTATATTATCGTCAGTCCTGTCTAGCACATGGTGACTAGCGCTTAAGAGCCACACATACAGAAATTTAGAAGCGACAGGATACAGGCTGTCGCTTCTTTTGGTGTCCGTGTCTTTTTAGCTCTAGTCACCATGTCGGATTAAGTAAACTAGCACGCCCAGCTAAGAGCCTTCGCTGCTTAGCACAATGGACCTTTTTCATAGGAGGCCTCTGCAAATGCGCGCGCACCGCTTCTTTTTTTTTTTTTTTTGTGGTTCGGCCGGTTCTGTCGCTCCGTAGACGCCGGGAGCGTTGTGTCTTTGACGCACGAACTCAAATCGCTGGAAATGCAAGGTTCTTCACATTTTCTGCGGCAGCGCTGCACGCAGCCAAAAGGGCGAAGTGGGTGCGGGCAGCGTGCGGCGTGTGAATATTGACTGATCGAAAATTGGTTGTTGAGGAAAGGAAATGGCGCAGTATCTGCCTCACATATATCGATGGGCCCCTGAACCGCGCCGTAAGGGACAAGAGGAATTGAAGGTGGGAATGAAAGAAGAGAGAGAGAAAAAGGTGCCGCACACTACCGCGCCGTAAGGGAAAGGATAAAGCAGGGAGTGAAAGAAGAAAGGAAGAAGAGGTGCCGCAGTGGATCGGCTCATGGGCGTCCGGAGGGGGGGGGGGGGCAAAGGGGGGCGGCTGCACCCCCCTGGAAAATCACTCACTCGAACCGTGAGTGATGGCCGCACGCCAGGGGCGGTGGTGCGCTCAGCCAAAAGGGTAAAAGCAGGCAAGCGTTTGCGGGTAGGTAGGCTGGAAACGCTGATTGGTCACAAAAATATGAAGTCATACGCGTGACGTCATTGGTCACGTGATATTTAATGACGTCATGTCCGGTTGGGGACAGGTTTGTAGCAGGTGCGTGAGCCCGAACAAAAGAAAACTGTTTGAAATTCCCCTTCAGTATTCCTGCTTATCGGGACTTGAGCATTTATATGTTGCAGTACAACTTTTTTCAGGCATCACAACTGATGTTTCGATGTGTTTGGTACATATTCATCTTCAGACATTTCATGTCTGTTGGGTAAAAAAAAAATATACGAAATAATACTTGACTGCATCAATTGTGACTGAGGCAACTAGCATCACGTATAACATGCTCTTGAAATTCCTCTAGCTGTTGCACAGAAATCTGTAATTGACTTCATTGTAGCTTCATACTTGCACCATTTAAATAGCTCTTTTTTCACAAAAGGAAATGTGATTAGGTTTCTGAATAGAGCTGTGCACGGGCCGCAATTTCGAACCCGCGCCCGGCCCGGGACCTAACCTACCGACAGGAAGCTCGGCCCGACACTGAAGGACCCTGAGCACGCTCGTGCTCGGCCCGACCTGCAAAGCGGCGACGACACAAAAAGAGAATTTCAGGAAAATTAGTTTATTTCAATGACATTCAAATTTTGACCTCGCATTCCAGATCACAGTTTGGGATTATACACAAGACACAACGCATAAAGGTATAGATTTATCACTCTAAATATGCAAGTTGTTCATTGATGATGGCTTGATCGAAACAAGAGCGGCGCTCTTTCATTACAAATCCTTCGGCGCTGAAATTTTTCTCGCTGCTTGAATTAGTGGCCGCAACGGCTAATACTTTCATAGCAAGAAGAGAAACGCTTGAAGTACGAAGGGGAATGACAGACGTGGTGTCGTAAGCCATGGCGTGCCACGACAGGAAGACTTTTTGACTTGTCAGAGAATAAGTGAGCTAATAAGCGACAGGGCGGCGCTATCCTGCGAATGCCGATGTGGCCGCGACGTCCCTGCTTCTACTATTCACGGGAAGGCACGGTGCTGTGTTCACTTCGGGCGAAACGCAGCAACCAAGGCTGCGCCAGAATAGTACGAGCTGAGCCGTAGTCGAGGCGCCAGTGACATTCTTCTAATGCCATTCATGTGGTGGGGGCCCCCCCTCCGCTCTCGCCCGCGACTATTGTCCGTCTCCCCGGCCGGAACCGGAGAGCTCCTGCCGGGTAGGCGGACAAGAGAGAAGGCTGCCGGCTCTGCGGTGCGCTGCGAGTGGCGAGTGGAAGAATTTAACCTTTTTCCGACTCCGTGACCCCGCGACCTCGCGTGCGCGGTACGCAGCCCTGCCTCCGCTTCCCAGAACCTTCCTTTCTTCTTACAAGGCGCCCAAAACTGGTTGCTTTTCCCCAACGTTGGTACTTGCTAGAACCAAAAATGCGTTTCTAGCCCCAGCTAGCTTTTTTTTTTTTTTTTAGCGTTTGTACTATCCTCCCGTCCTTGTACATTCCCTCCTGGATGGTCTAGACCAGGGGTTCTCAAACTTTTTTGCTTGGAGGAACACCAAAAGCCTTCAATAAGTTCCAGGGAACCCCCCCCCCCCCCCCCCCACCTCCCCCTTTCACTTACCAGCAATGTTGTCGAGTGCATTTTTGCAGAGAGAGTTGCAAAGGTTAAATGTTTATTGCACAGATTAATACAAATACTAATGTGATGGGTGGTACTGCTTATCTTTTAAGAGCAAGTCAAAGCGTGGCTCAGTAGCCCTCGGAGACAGTCTCATATCAGCTGCCGGGTCAGGGCCGGTGAGAGTTCTCGCGGAACACAAGAAGACAGCCCGCGGAACCTCTGTGTTCCGCGGAACCCAGTTTGAGAACCCCTGGTCTAGACACAAATCAGTTCCTGCTGTGCATGCAAGACGCCCAGCGCACCACAGCCATATTCGCACTTCCACATATATGATACATGCTTTGCCCAACTTAGAGCCCTGGGCGTTTGGTTGTGAGTAACACCGTATGGCGCGTAATGCATTCCCATCAGGCAGAATTAAAATATGAGAAAATTCATCGCAAGATATATTTCCTTGTATTCTTCGAGTAAATTACTTATATACTAACTCCTCCCTTCTGAATTGACCAAAAGATAAAACAACTCAGCGTGTAAAAAAGGTGAATGCAAAAATACACTACTTTTGTACAAAATTCACAGGAAGTGCACTTAAATTGCCACAAGTGCACGGCCAATTAAGGAAAAAAAAAAACAAGGGCAAAGGACAGAGACGCACAACAGGAACACAGGACGACGCTGTGTTCTGTGTTCCTGTATTCTGTGTTCCCAGTTCTGTGTCCCCGTCTTTTGCACTGGTTTTCTTTCTACAATCGTGAACCAATTAACTCGCCCAGCTCTCCACTCTACTGGACCAATAAGGCATCAAGCTTCACAGTGCATTAGTGTTATATCTTACGCTACATATTTTCGAATTGTTTTTGCTGCAAAACAGGTATAAGAGGTCGGCATACACGTCTTTCATTTGCTTAGGAAGAAAGCAGCGCAGTCAAGAAAGTTACTCCCTCCTGCCAGTGAAAATTTAAAAAATGCGGTTTTTTCAGCGCCAGTATAAAATCTTTGCATGCTGACGGCATGTTGAAATTTTCGTTAATGCACCGTAATAATTATCTCATGAAGCCCCAGCTCTTGTGGCCCAGGACGAAGAGTACGATGATTTATGGCAATATTTGAAGTGCATTTATGAACCAAGTTCTTATTGCTCTAACGTTCTCCTAAGCAAACAAAACTGAAAATTGTGATAATTTTGATAACACTACCAGGACGTGGTAAATAAACAAAAAATAAATTCTTTGATAAAGGCCTGTACGCTGCAGTTGTGCTGCTCATTTATTTCATGCTATCCATTTTCTCAGTGCAGTGTCTTCTTTGATAGGCATATTTCTGGCTCATTACATACTTTGCTTCGGTTCACAATTCTTCTTTTAGCGATATTTCATCCACTTTCCTGCCATGATCTCTATTCAAACGTAATTTGTGTAATTTTGCTTTGTCCGGGCTCCTGCAATGTTCTAGTACATATGAATGATGTGAAGACCTGTTTCAAGCTGTTGCACTATAATTCACTCTAACCTCCTCGATCACGATCACCTAAGCCTTTCCTTATCTGTTGCCATACTTTTTTATGGAAACACTTAAAAACAAAGCACCATGATCTATTTCAGTATTGTTTTATTTGCCGATCTAATTTTTTCGAAGATAACATGGGATACCAACTCCCCTTTAATGTCCCCGTTCTCGTCTCGAAGTCGCTAATTTTTAGATGTGCGCTCAGTATTCTCGTTAGTGCATTTGTGCTCACGAGGGACTATAACAGCCAACGCGGCGAATACGCTAGATTTAATCCTGACAAATCGATCTGGCATAGTCTCACCTGTTACTTACCTGGCAGGCATCAGCGACCACTTGCTAATGCACTCTGACATTAATCTAGCCGCTCCGAACACTAACAAAAAGAAAAAAATAATAATACGAGACTACAACGGAGCAAATTTTCAGGCGATAAATAATGAACAATTTTTTTTATCGATGCTTTCCCATAGCTTTGATGTCCGCAGCATTCCAACCAACTGGAGCATGTTCACAGCTATAGTCACCCAACTCACAGAACAATGCACTCCTGAACGCACTGCTACCACCCACTCAATAGCTCCCTGGTGTAATAATCACATTAAACATTTATCTAACAAAAAGAAAGCCTCTACCGCATCGTAAAGTTCTCGCCAACTAGTGAGTGATCGGACTTCGTATTCAGCGGCTTCCAACATGTACAGGCGCGGACAAAAGTAAACGGAGCACGCAACTGTCTTCGAATATTTTTCACGCGTCAACTAATTGAAATTTCCAGCAGTGGTGCGCGCATGCTGGTAGCGGAGGTTGGTGGGCTTTCTTGTAGACAAACAACGCTTTTTCATTACCAATGGAGAAAGCGTGATTGCACTTCGAACGCAATATCGTGCTCCGTTTACTTATGGCCGCGCCTGTATGTTCAGGAGCTCAAAAGCGCTAAAAGCACTTCCACTCACATGTAACCACCAATGTCAAAAATTCTGGCGGGTCATTAATCCTTCCACCGACGATAGTTTTGCGTTCTCTGACCCGTTAGGCGACCCCATCCCTTCCGACGTTTGCGTCACGATTCTTAACCGCGCTATCACTGACAACTTTACACCCATATCTGATGTATACATATGCCTACAACTCACCACTTCAACTATGTTTTCATGCCACCTATAACTGTTGCTCCTACTGGTGTGAATAAGCTTATTGATGGACTCAGTGTTCATTCCGCTCCGGGTTGTGACTGCGTTACTTAAAAAGCACTGCAGCTTATTCGCCCATTGTACTAACCAAACTTTTCCAGCATTGAGAGTCAACGCTGCTACTGAGTGGAAGATCGGAAAGGTGGTTACAGTCTACAAATCCGGCAGCAAAGCATCCCCTATTAATTATCGTCACATATTCCTTACCAATACTTGACCCAAAATGTTCAAACATATAATACTCACCAACCTTGTTAACTTCCTTTCACTGAACAACTTTTTTATGTCAGCGCAACATGGCTTTCGAAAACATTACTCTTGCGAAACACAGTTAATATAGTTTACACATGCATTGCACTGTATTCTAGACCTATCATCACTAACTGACTGTATATTTCTGGATTTTTCAAAGGCTTTCGACGATGTATGTCACAACCTTCTGGCTCACAAACTAAAACATCCGAATATTGACTGTAACTTATTGAATGTCTACTTAATCGCTCACAATTAGTTTTTGTTAACGGTTATAACACCTGTTTTACAGAGGTGTCTTCCGGAGTTCCACAAGGTTCAGTTCTTGGACCCTAGCTACTGTTCCTGATTTAACATTAATGATCCCCGTTCTCTTATGGATTCTCATATTCACCTATTCGCTGATGTTTGAGTCATTTTTAGAGAAATGACACCTTACATTACTTCAGTCAGTGGCGGTCCCAGAGAGTGGTTTTAGGGGGAGCGGACAGACTGCTGTCTATAAAAAAAGAAAAAATAGAAACAACGATTTTTTATTTTATTTACACAAAAATTTTTTGCGCTTTGTTATTGAAAAATAAATGGCGAAAGGTATAGACGTTATACCATTACTCAATCTTTGAATGTTAACGTTCCTATACTGCTGTGGTGCTCGCAGAGACCACAACAGAGCGGCGGGAGTCGCTATCTACTTGCGCACAGGTCTCTCTGCAATACCAGTCGAAATGTTTGGCACGTCACATGAAGTTGGCGAACTGTGCGCCGCAAAGTTGCCCAACGGCTTGCTGGTAGTAGCTGCCTACTTCGCCCCTACCACACTCACGAAAGACGTCGTGCACTTCCTGCAACTCGCATTAACCGTCCATCGATCCACACCGATGTTAGTAGTGGGGGACTTTAATGTTGACATAAAGACAAACAGCAATTTCCTAACACTTATGCGGGAGAACATCCCGTTCCTCTCGCTCGTAACGCGTCCCACGGCTGTGACAACCTCGCGAGGCACTTGTATAGATCTCGTCTTTGAGAATCAAGCATTGGTGTACCAAGTCGAACATATATCAGTCTATTTCTCCGACCACAAAGCTTCCTTCATGACTGTCAAGAACTGTTAGTGGAGTCTTTGTTAAAGGAATACGTGTGAAAAATAAAAATAAAAATTCTGTGATAGCGCATACATGTGTTGCTCGATTTCTTTGCCTCAATCTATCGAAAAGGTGAAACAACTTATTTGCTGCGCTCAAATTTCGCATTAGGAAGTAACGTAATCGTCGGTAATTTTTTTTTAGTGGCCGGTTATCAACGAAGCTGAGAACAACCAAGACAGCGGACGAGAAAACGACGAGCGGCGAGCAGTGTGTGTGCGGTTGCTCGACGACTGTGCGGATGCGCGAGCAAGATGGAGCGAGGTGTATGAAGCTGCGAGCGTGCATTTATCTTGTAAATAAGTTTTCGTTCTATATATAGTCAGCTTTTGTTTTCAACGTACGCGTTCAACCGTTTTTCCAATCAATGTGTATGATGAGTGTGCACCGAGAGCGTGTAATGAAGCACAAAAATGAATTTATCACCCGTCTAATTACGCAATTCGCCCAGAAAAATTCGAGGCGCCTACAGTTGCTGTTCAAGGAAGACTGACTGAGTGACTGTAGTTGTGTGTTTGTGAACATATTGTGCTGTGTGCTGGTCATCAATCCGGGTGAGTCGAGAACCCGTATGCAGCAAGACTGAGCACTCTTCTCCACGAAGCGATAGTATCTTTTTGCATTTTTTATTAATTTTAATTGTTTATTCGTTGATAAACTTTAAACGGCCCGTGCCCACCCCAGCGCAGCAGACACTCTCTACCTCTCTTTGAGCGAGCCTCCCCTCCTTCCATTCCCTCCTCGAAATTCTTCTCTCCCGCTCCTCGTCGTGTAGGCTCGGCAAGGCAAAATCACCCCTTCGTTCTCCGGTGTAAGCCGGAGGCGTGGTGTCTGTGGAGTGCGTCGCAGGGCGACGTCATGGCCCCGCCTTCAATAGAATTCTTTTCTTGGTTTTTGCATTTTCTCCGCACACTGAACGATCGAGAGGCGCGATCGGCTCGACCACCTAGACTTGTTAGCGAGCGCATCCTTTCATACATCTGTTTGTCATTCCCAGTTAACGAGCCACCTTTTCATTTTCTTTTAGGCCTCCCCACCGTTTCACGAGCGGAGGGGCGGAAGTCGGTTGTGTTCGAAACACACGGCGAAGCGCGGACCCGGCAACCGCCCGTTTGCTTTTCTCCATGCGTGTTTGTGTTCTGTGTGTTTGTGTCTTTTCTCCGCTGCAAAGCATATGTCATTCATTGGAGTCAAGGCGTACGCAAGATGCACGAAAGATAAGCGGTGTGTGTGCGGAGCGGTCAAGTGGGCGAGCGAGGGAAAGGCTCTGCTGCACTACTAATTAAAACCTTGTTTTGGGGGGCTCGCATAGAAGAAAAGAAACTGAGAAGGGAGCGCGCACGCAGAGCGTCTCGTGACGTGATCACGGCAGGGGGGGAGGGGGGGGGGCGAACCAACTCCCTCAGTTTTACTATTTTTTTACTTTTTATGGCTAGGGTTCAAGGCTGTCGCCGCACGCTCCCTCCGCAGTTTTTTTTTTTTTTCCTTCATGCGGGTTTGTAGGCATGAGCCAGAACAGAAGGCGCTGCGGAAAGCCTTGTGCAGACGACGCGACGCCAAGGCTACGCCCAACCTTCTCCCGTCAGTCAGAACGATGCACCAATGGAGTGCCTTTAGCGAAAGTAGCCCCCCTTGACGTCAGCGGGGTGCAGAGTAGTGGGCCGGGCCCGTTTTTGAAGGAAGGAAAGAACGAACGGGCTTTGATTTGAATTTTCGCAGCTTTTCGGGGCGCGCATGGCTCTAGTATTTTGCAGAGGTTATCTTCGATCCTTCATCTATGCAGTGGGCTTGTTTTTCAAAAATGTCCGGACCCTGGGCAGTGGCCCTTTAATGTAACTCTCCTAGCCGCGCTTTAATTTGCTGTTTGTAATTTTTCTGTCTCATGTGTGTATTTTACTTATTTTTTATTTATATATAAATAAATAAACTTACTCTTCAAATAGTGCCTTTCTGCTACGAATATACCCCCCCACCCCCTCCTCCGGCGCCAACAACCAATGGGGCTGTCCCCTGCAAAAAATTCTGCGGACGCCCTAGGATCGGCTCCGGAATAATTTCGGCCAGCTGGGGATCTTGCCGTTGTCAGATAAGACAGGGTCTTGGCGCCCGAAAGTGCCGAGCCCCCCCGGCAAGGCCACCTCCCCCTCCATAAATGGAGGGGGGGCTGACAAGGGCCGCGACGCTCCAGGAAGACAGTCACGGTCGCGGGGTGGCTATCCTCTTCATCCGAGTTCGTGCTGTAGGAGGCATCGGCCAGGATGCTGCAGTCGCAGTTGGTCACGGCACTGCAGGAATGTAAACGGGCGGATTTGCGTTTCGCCTCCGTCGAAACGCGGCCCGATTCTCAGTAGCCGAGCGCCCTAACCACTGAGCCTCCCCGACGGGTTGACGGATCTCCACTGACCACGTTTTGAAACTCTGCTCTTTTCGGCGTTTCGCGGTATTACTCCTGACAAAAAGAGTGTGCAAGAATGCGGGGAAGACGCTTTTGCTTGGCATAAAAAGTGGTCATTGGGGATCCGGCAAGCAAAAGCGTCTTGTCCGCATTCTTGCACACTCTTTTGTCAGAAGCAATACCGCGAAACGCCGACTTTCCGCCCTATGCGGTAGGTTCGCAAGTAGTAGTAGAAGTACCTGCACGAAGTGGAAATTTTCAAAAAGTGGTCAGTCGTGATCCGCCAACACGCCGCGGAGCACAGCCGCAGGGTATACTCACCGAAGAGCGCGTGCCTGGCCTCAAAGTGCGTGTTGCGAGTGATGAGCAGCAGAGAGCGGTGTTATGATTCGAGGTCCACTCCTGGCAGGGCTGGATGGTCGATGCTGCCCCAGGGCGTGAACCTTGGTCGCGATTGATGTTTATTTTTTTTTGGAAGGTTATTGAATCGAGTGTTACTACTCAAACGGGAGGAGATGACGCGACAGATGATGTACCAGATTTGAGTACAAACCTTTCTCCGTAAACCGAGCGAATCTTCAAGGTGCCGAGTACGCACGGCCCGACAAACCGTGGGTGCGTCAAATACGAGCACGGTGGGTAAGGGCAAGGAACCAGGTTCTCGTTTAAGGCCTCATTAGAGAGTTTTTGTTGACTGGAGCGACGGCCTCGTTCCGCTCAGGCAGTCAGCGGAAACACAACTGCGCATGCTCAGCCCGCTTGGCTCTGAGCGGGCTCGACTGCTCGACCGGAGCGCATCTCCCGTGGCGCTCACTGAGGACCCTAGCGGAGCGAACTCAGCGAGACGGCCCCCGGCAGCGGAACACGATGGCTGCCCCCGGAAGCCGGAAAAAATGTCCCCGGAACATACATCCCTGGAAAAAACGTCCCGATTTGTGAAGTAGGAAAAAAATGTCCCCAAATGGGTGACATCAAACGTATCGTAAGCCGCCGTAATTTCAGCATCCGGCCGCCTCGCATGTGTACATGCATGCGAGTCACATGCATGTACTGCTCGCATGAGGCGCATACAAGTTGTTTGCCGGTGGAACGAGTCACTGCCCCGTGAACGCAACGCCATTTCATTTCATTTATTTTACCCTGAGGGCTTTCGCATTACAGAGGGGGTGGGACAGTGAAAAAAAAATTCATAGATCAAAAAAAGAGCTATATATATGAACCATATTGAAAGATGTAAGATTGAAAGAGCAACGCAAATGTGGCAGTGGTTTATCGCTCAACACTTGGAAGGTTTGCAACAAAACACATGATGCGAAGGACATCACGATACACAAGCTAAGTACAAGCTAAACTGTATTGGTTTTCACCCAGCAACTCATTTCCTTTTACTGTCGTCGCATTGCACTGATTTTATGTTACATCATCATTTTCACCATGATATCAAGGCTTGCACTGCGTTTGTTCTTGGCAAGCTGTAACATTGCAAGCTACAACGATTCCTCACTAACAGAACAGCAGTGATAACGGTCGGAACAATAGAGTATGCCCCAATCACACTCGGGACCAAAGGAACACCACAGGGCTACATCCTGTCACCTTTCATTTTTAACCTCTCTCATCAAAATCAAAAATTCCCCCCAAATTCGCACAAATACCAGATCTACATGCCACTTTCTATGCAGTGACATCATGCTTTGGGCAACCAAACAAGGCTACATAAAAGACACTCCAAGAAGCATTGGACATCATTGAGGCATGCGCATAGGAATCCGGCCTCACTTGTTCACAGCAAAAATCTGAACACTTCGTTTTACGACATAAACAAAGAGGTAAGAGAACTATGACTTCCCCCGCCGCACATAAACTTCTATGGCAATGAACGATCCGTCAAAGAGATAAAAACCACGAGAATACAAGGGTTGTATTTACAAATAAATAGAAAGGATAATGACACACTCACTAAGCTAAAATGCACGGTATAGAAGCGACGGCGTGATTAATCCGCCGCATAGTTAATCGAAGAGAAGTGGTGAGGGAGAAAGATTTATGCCGACTAGTGCAGGCCTTTGCGCTAAGCAGGATACTCTATATGCCACCCCTTATCTCAAATTTGCGAAAGCAGAAAAGGACAAATTGCATAGCATGATAGGACAGGCCTACAAAGCCTCCTTAGGGCTCCCACTAAATGCCTCAACCGAAAGGCTTATGAGGTTACGAATACACAACACCTACAATTAACTGAAAGAAGCCCATTTAATGGCTCAAAAGGCAAGATCAGCCAATTGCAGAACTGGCAGGTTACTTACTAGGCTTGTAATTAGCTCTCAACCAGCGAATAAAGATGCTAAAGTAGACTTGCCCCGTGACTATAGGGCAGCCCTAATAATCAAACCACTCCCCAAAAACGTGCACCCCATACACAATGAGGGTAGAAGACAAGCACGAGCCAAAGCCCTACATAATAAATACGGACAGTGCGCCGGAACAATATATGTTGATGCGGCAGACTACAAACATACGAATGTCTTTGTAATTGTGGCTGTGAACAAGAATGGCTACCTCATCGTCTCAGCAACAATCAAAACGGAATCCTCTGAAACGGCAGAGGAGGCAGCTATAGCCCTCGCCCTAGCGCATACCCAAGACAGCATCATTCTCACAGACTCCAAAATAGGTATCAATAATTTCGCAAAAGGGCGGATTACAAACACCTCCCTTAGAATCCTTAACGACCCCAAATTCTCACCAAATTATTCCGAACTGATATGGGTCCCGGCCCATTCGGGGAATCCGGGGAACGAGGCAGTAAACAATAAAGCCCAAGGTTTGGTCGACCGGACACTGGATGAGTCTGGCTCCCTAAATTTCACGAAGGTCTCCATAATCACATATCATGATCTAACCAATCATTTTAAACTAGAGAGGAGAGCTTTTCCCCCTCCGGACAAAAGCCTGATTAAAGAACAAGAGGCTACGTGGCGTCGTCTACAGACGAGATCGATACGCTCTCCATCACTCCTCGCGCACATTTATCCTGGTCTATACAACCCGAACTACAAACACTGCGGCCAACGAGCCAACTATGATAATATCCTATGGGATTGCAAAATAGAGCCACCTCCGGATGATCTAGTTACCGCTCGATCTCTCGAGCGGTGGGAGACCGTGCTGGCTAGCTCAGACCCCAGAACGCAAGTTCTGGTGGTGGAGTGGGCTGACAAAGTCGGCGTTGGAGAACATAACAAGCAGCCTTCCTCCTTGTGTGTTAAACTGCTAGCCTTTCACGCTGTGGCGCTACATGTCGCAGCTACGCAAAGAGTGTGTCACAGATCTCTGGCGCACGCTCTAGTTTGCGTGACTGCACAAAGAGGTCACCACGAGTCAATGCGCTCACAAAATCGGAGCTCATTTGCCAACGTATTCCCTTAAGCATCAATCGCGTTGATTGCCCGTGATTTTTTTTTCTTTTCCGCTTATGCACTGTATCAGTGGTATTCTGCAGATTCCTCGCAATAGACCCACAAACGGCAATGCCCACATTCACTGATGGCACTAGAATTCCGAGCGAAAGGCCCCACGCTTTTGGTAACTACAGTTTCGCCTCAAGGCAGAAGTAAATCCCAAACTAATTAATGTGTTTTCTGCTGATTTAGTGCCCAGGAAAAGAAACAAAAATATCGAGCACGCAAATTAAAGACTATTCAGCGAACGCACATGAAGAAAGGGAGTGCAGAAAAAAAGCAAGAAATGCATTCACTGCTGCAATGTCGACCAGTAGGAGCTATGTACACATGGCAAGGCGACTATCATGACAAGTCGAAACAGGGATCGTTAGCCGCACGCGCCGCAGCTTTAGAGACTGTGTTTGCGATGTCATTTCAAACAAGGCTGCTAGGCTTTGCAAGACCGATGAAGGACCTCCGGGAGCAGCCAAAGCAGGGCCGGTCTTCGAGAAAAACGCCGCTTCCTAGGCGCCGCCGCTTTTCTTCTTTCCCTTTCCCGAGCTCATGGAGGAGCTGAGCCAGCGTCATCTTGAAAGGTGGCTTTGGCTGAGCCGCAACCGGATGGCGCTGACGAAGCCATGTAACCTGCTTCAGACCCCGTAGCGTGTCCATGTAGTGTGCATGAAGCACCTGCAGGAGAGGCAGTTCGGCCTGCATGAACCTGAGAAGCGAAAAATACATACGTATTAGAAGAAACGCACATTCTGATTTTCTGGCAAGAAAGAAAGACAGAAAGAAAGAAAGAAAGAAAGAAAGAAAGGAAGGAAGAAAGAAGGAAAGAAAGAAAGAAAGAAAGAAAGAAGGAAAGAAAGAAAGATGGAAAGAAAGGAAGAAAGAAAGGAAGGAAGAAAGAGTGAAAGAAAGAAAGGAAGAAGGAAAGAAAGAAGGAAAGAGTGAAAGAAAGGAAGAAGGAAAGAAAGAAGGAAGGAAAGAAGGAAGAGAGAAAGGAAGAAGGAAAGAAAGAAAGAAGGAAAGAGTGAAAGAAAGGAAGAAAGAAAGAAAGAGTGAAAGAAAGAAAGGAAGAAGGAAAGAAAGGAAGAAAGACAAAGAAAGAAAGAAAGGAAGAAAGAAAGGAAGAAGGAAAGAAAGAAGGAAAGAAAGAGTGAAAGAAAGGAAGAAAGAGAGAAAGAAAGAAAGAACGAAAGGAAGAGAGAGTGAAAGAAAGAGAGAAAGAAAGAAAGAGAGAAGGAAGTGTATGATGGTCAATACACTGTAGCGCAGCAAAAGACGAGGACACAAGAGACGAGAGACGAACACCACGAGCGCTTGTGTCTCTTGTGTCCTCTCGTCTCTTTTGCTGCGTCGTCTTTTGCTGCGCTACAGTGTATTTGGAACTATGTACCAACAATCCCAAAAAGCCACGCTGCGTGAACTCATTACACCTCACGTCTGTGATGAGTGACAGTTGGCATCAGTGTGAGTGAGGTGAGTGGTCAGTAGGTGCGACAGCGAAGTTGTCCGCGTGTTTCCCGACGACGGCGTAAACAAGAGGAGCAGCGGGAAAGAAAAGGCGCTTCATTTATCAACGCAGCCGTGTATAACGAGGCGTGCGATAAGCAGCGGCGCAGGAGACGTGCGCAGTGGTTGGTTGGCTTCACAAGCATGCCGCTGCGCTCCGTCACGGACATTATGCGGTTAGTATGCAGTAAGGATGTTGTTTACAGCTGAGGGGAGCAAATATTTACTGCCGAGGGCGCGTGAGGGCGAGGCAGCATGCCGGTGTGTTTGCAGGACCGCAGTAGAGGAATCAGCGAGCGCAGCGACGGCAACCTT
This sequence comes from Amblyomma mixtum, assembly GCF_055824585.1. Taxonomy (NCBI): domain Eukaryota; kingdom Metazoa; phylum Arthropoda; class Arachnida; order Ixodida; family Ixodidae; genus Amblyomma; species Amblyomma mixtum. The sequence continues at coordinate 292,412,981 of NC_143013.1, read as the reverse complement.
TTGTTCCTGTTCCCTTTGCTATAGCTTAGCGTTGACATGGGCGCAGACCCTTCGCGGGTGTTATGAGCGGCAATGAATCTGTCGGGCCCTTTGATCAATCTCCTCGCTACCGCTGCTAGAAGGATGGGTGTCACTCGTCGCGCCTTCTACGCGGCTCGCGCCCATATTACTAGTTCCAATGCTTGCTGCTGAGACAACGACTGTCCGCTTACCAGCATTAATTAGCGTAAAGCGGCACCCATCACTCCCGTGGACGCTTAGGATTTTTTTTATGTCCCGGTATGTGCATGGTGGAGTACTGCACTGGCTCTAATTATACCGGGTGGCCAGGCTAACTTTAGCCAAGGGTTAAAAAATAAGATATTTGAGGCAGGCCAGTGAAAGCACTTACATACACCTACCATCCGGCTTGCGCATCTTAGGCAATTTTTTGTTTTGCAAATAATTAATTAGCATTTTTCTAAATGCGTAAATATTGACATTAGACAGCAGATGTGAATAGCAAAGTTGGAGAGCATCTTCAGAAACACCCATTCCATTTATTTGTGACAAAGAAAGCCTCACGTGTCTCTTTTTTTTCCGAGCTCCAAAGAAAGCACGCCAAATACAAAAAAAAAATCACGTGACGAGCGCATTCGCGCGCCACGATTGTGCTGCTCTCAACCTTGGCTTGAGTGAGCGACATCAGCTGCTGGCAAGGCAGCTCTCCCGTCCTTTCTTGCTATCGCTCCCATCTATACTCTCCTCACTATCCTCTCCCTTCCCCTTTCATTTTCGCCGGCTGCAGTTCGGGTGTTTAAGATATCAGATAGCAACTGACGCGACCAACAACACTCTTTTGCATCATCTTTTTTTTATTTTTTAAAAATAAACCACTACCACCACCATTGTGAGCTTTTCGCATGGGAAAAGGAACGACGAAAGGATAGCTGGGGGGAGCGAGTGCTGCTGTCCACACTGTCGATACTTAGAAGGCAGCGAAAAAAAAAAAAAAAAACTGCCGCCTTCTTGACTCACACGCAGCTGGACCCAAAAGCGCAGGTTGTGACGTCGCTGGCGAGTGTTGGGTAGGCCTCCCTGTCAAAAGGCTAATCCCCCAGAGGCGCCGCTAGCTCGCCGAGACTGCTTCCCGCCGCAAAGGTGAAGCTCAGAAGCCACCACCGGGTCACAGACCCTCTGACCGGGCCAAGCGGTCACCTGACGGTGCCAGTCGTCAGTGACGCGGAACAAAAGGGAGACAGCAGTGACGACCACGGCAGCGGAGAAAGGCATTTCTGTCCGGCCATGGGACGCACATTCCGTTGGGCCACAAAGATGAAAGGGAGGGGGGGGGGGACGAAGGGGTTGGAAGGGGCGGGGATCCGGCGGCCCTCGGCGTCGAGTGCAACATTTGCGCACACCTGCTCTGGCTAGAGGAAGCCAAGTCCAAGGGGCGATTGTAAAGGGATTTGCAATGGTCATCCACCCTGCATCCCTTTTACGCGGGGCAAAACTGTACTTGCGTCACTGGTTTTCCTTTCCCCGCAGGTAAGATCTTTTCAAAAACTCGATTTCCCACACCTCCAAAAATATTCATAGACCCCACGTGCGTCTAGTGTGTTCATGCATACTTCAGACGTTATCCCGCATCGCAAAGTAGCCATTTCGTAGCCCCCTTTAATCTAGACACTCGTCGTGTCATCAGCAAGCATAGCAGCACACGTGTGCAACATAAGTTGGGGCCAAGGCAGATCCTTCAAGCAACAAAATTGTCAAGATTGTTCAAAGAACCCGACAAAACACTGGGCAGCTCATCACTGCATCTCTGGTAAGTATGCTCAATGTGCTATGTGGTAAGTATGCTCAATGTCATGCTACGCTAGGGGAGGGGACCCGAGAAAAGTCCGTCTTGCCCACGAACGTCGTTTTGTCCGTGTACCCCCCGCCCCCTCCCTTTATTAGCCTATCAGAGAACCGGCAACCCGAGATCTGTCCTCGCTTCAACAAGCACGTCGGCTGGGTCATCGCCGGTGGACCGCCGCCGTAGAGAAAATATTTAGTTTTGCTGTAGCTATGAGGCAGACCCGCAAAATTTAAATAAGGAGAAAAGAGCTAACCATGTTTGCAGCGGGCTGAGGGCGGGAGCACTTCAGGGCGAGGCGTATGTCCAGCGCCCGATCCCAGGCACCGACTACACTTCGGTGGGCGCAGGCACAGACAAACTCACAGAGCAGCTGTTCTTTTCCATAGTTTGCTCACTTCCAAGCAGATCCGAGGTGACAGGTCACGGGCGTGTTTATTAAGTTTACTAAGTCGGAGTGCGCAGGCACCGTAGGAAAACACATATCCGCTGCTTATACCGCTGGTGCACGTAGCCTGCTGTCATCGCTTGCTTGAGGTTTGCCCACTAAGCGACGAAGCGAATGTCGACGGTCCTCCCCGCGCCGCCTCGCACTCTTTTTCGCGCACACAGAGCCCACTGTCAAATCTCACACCCTCCACTGTCAGCAAACAAGGAGAAAAGAAAACTCTATTTAGAAGGATGTGCCGTCTATACGCAAACATGCACTGCAAATTTCATGGCGAGTGAAACTGTGAATGGGCATGTGAGTATGCGAGTGCGAGGGGACGTTAGTGGTTTTGATGCGAGTGGATCTGAGTCATGAGCGAGTGTACTTAAGGTGCCGAGGTACGATGATAGAAGACGATATATGAATAAAGGAAACTTGTTAATATATGTAGTACATGCAAGCATAAAACTAATCACTTACTCGAAGAAGGAAGCGACGTCCACCTCTCCGGTCACCGCCTCCGTGAGTACGCAGAGATGTTTCAGAGTGGAAATGGTTGCGAGACCCTCTGCGGATGCGTTGTGCTGCAGCTGCATGCCGCGGGTCTCAATCGTCAGGAAGCTGAGCCTCGTGTTGGCTCGCAGTAGTCGGGTCAGGGTAGCGTAGAGGTCGGCAGTGTCTGTCGCCTCTTCCTCGAGGCTGTACAAACTTAACCGCAGGTCGGTGACGCGGCACACTAGCAGGAAATCCAACGATGTCAACTTAGCCGCGTCATCCAGACTCAGCCGCCAAAGCTTGGTCGTCCTCTGCAGCTCCTCGAAGCCCGCTTTGCTGAACCGAAGAGGCGTCTTGCAGAATTCACACGTACATTCCCCTTTCGCATCACGCTCCGCCCGGACTTCCAGCTGCATTAGGTTTCGGCATCCACGCGCCAAAAAGGTGAGGGCGTCGGCCTGGTTGACCCCGCAGGGAGTGAGCGCCAGCGCCCGTAGATGAGGCAGAGTGGAGCCCACGATCGCGGACCCATCGCTGCCGTGATCGAAGTGGAACGACGTCATGTTCAACTCTGTGATGCTGGACACGCAACTCTTGAAGAAGAACTGTATTGCTTCGATGTGGTAGCTGCTGGCGCATGCAGTTCCTGGCAAGTTCTCTCCACGAGGGGCCTTCAGGACTAGGCACAGGGACGAGACATCCGTCCAGCAATCGGGCTTCGAGACGGCCTTGGGAAGGCGGTGATGCTTTATATGGTCGATGGCTTCCATGGCCCCCATTACTTGCCCGACTCCTCTAAGCTGCTCGCTCTGCAGTCCGTCCTCGAAAATTACCAAACTACTCCTAAGTACCGGCTTCAGCTGATAGCTTAAGCTGCAGAGCATAATGTCTTCGGCTTCAACCGGGAGCCGCGCAAGACACCAGGGCCATTTTTCTTCTCCAGGGAAGTAGGCGCATTCGCTTGTGAACTTCACTGTGTCCAAACTCGGCAGGAGGTGAGCAAAGTACGTGTACATGTCGATTATCTGCGCGTATGCTGTGGCTTTGCGGATGGGGTGGACGTGCAAGTTTCGCATCTGATGGCATTGCTGCAGGATCCGAGTTAAACGACAGAAATTCTCTATACTAGGCACCAGCTCCACGTACATGCTCTCCAGTTGTGTACACAACGGCTGGAAGTCGTGGCCCACCCGCCACTCGTAGAACCTGCCATCGTGAAGAGACCATTCAAGCCGCCGCACTTGAGGCAATTCGGTAGCTAGCAGGGTAAATAAATGCAAAGGATGAATTACGCAGTTGACACAGCACAGTTCTTTCAGATTACTACACCTGGAAATGCAGCTTATCAGCACTGCTGACGGAACCGCAATGCAGTTTTGGAAGTCCAGCTTCTTCACGCGGTCGGCAATGTTTGCTGCGAGGAAGTCTTTTATGGTGCGCTCATCTGTGTCGGGCGTAAATCTAAGCGCTCGAACAAAGCGTTCCTGGAAGGTGATATATTCAAGACTGGGAAAAGCTTCTGTGAATGCTAACAGAGACCCTCCGTCCAGAAATGAAAATATGCGCTCCCATGCTAAAACTGGCAGGGAATCAATATACTTGACGATGACGAAAGCCGGCATCATGTTGAAGAGTCAGTGGGAACGAATCTAGTCTCGGGCCAACGCGATAAACACGACCGGAGCCTCCGCAACCAAAGGCGGGCAGCAGAACGTCAAATAACGACGAGGATACTACTCACTGCATTCCTGACGGGTCTTGAAAAATCAAGGCACGAAACGAACGGGGAGATTTCAGAGGCCGAACTGCTGGTGCGAGAGGCGAAGAACCCCTCCTGAGGGCGGCAACAGAGACGCTCTGAGAGGAGAGGAAAAGAGCCTAGAGAAAGGGAGAGGACGGTTCGACGACAGGTTTCAAAGCTGCTCTGAGAGGCACTCTAACGCGTGACTCACCACGTCACCCTTCTTAACACGTGCGGGGGTGCGTGTTGGTTCACGTCCCGTGATAATCCACCACTGGGGAAACTAGAAGAAACACATAGGGCACACACGTCAGCACACTAACAACTGATAGCTTACTTCTTGTCAGTGGAGGACAAATTACTGCGGTCAAGACGCACACATCCAAGAAATTTCGACAGTCATACACAGCACACACACGCACAAAAATAAAGGAAAGGGCGGTGAGTAATATTTTCTCTATCTTTTCCGTTTATGCACTGGATACGGGGCATGCCGACTCTTCTTCCGATAGAGGTACTGATATCGTTTTGACACAGGAATAGCGAGGGTTTCTTTTTTTTTTATCTTCAAGGCTCTCTCGCTATATTATCGTCAGTCCTGCCTAGCACATGGTGACTAGCGCTAAGAAGCCTCGGATAGAGAAATTTAGAAGCGATAGGACACACGCTGTCGCTTCTTTCTGTGTCCATGTGTTTTTAGCGCTAGTCATCATTTCGGATTAAGTAAACAAACTCGCCCAGTTAAGAGCCTTAGCTGCTTAGCACATTGGACCTTTTTCGTAGGAGGGCTCTGCGCATGCGCGCGCACCGCTTCTTTTGTGTGTGTGTGTGTGGTTCGGCCGGTTCTGTGGCTCGTCGCTCCGTAGATGCCGGGAGCGTTGTGTCTTTGCCGCACGAACTCAAATCGCTGGCCAGGAAATGCAAGGTTCTTCACATTTTCTGCGGGAGTGGTGCACGCCGCCAAAAGGGCGAAGTGGGTGCGGGCAGCGTACGGCGTGTGAATGTTGACGCATCCAAAATTGGTTATTGAGGAAAGGAAATGGCGCAGTATCTGCCTCGCATCGATGGACCCCTGAACCGCGCCGTAAGGGACGAGAGGAATTGAAGGTGGGAATGAAAGAAGAGAGAGGGAAAGAGGTGCCGCACAATACCGCACCGTAAGGGAAGGGATAAAGGAGAGAGTGAAAGAAGAAAGGAAGGAAGAGGTGCCGCAGTGGATCGGCTCCGGAATAATTTCGGCCACCTGCCGTTGTCAGATGAGACGGGGAATTGGCGCCCGAAAGTGCCGAGCCCCAGGGTAACACACAACCCATCATCCAGCCGACACCCCCGGCAAGGCCCCCTCTCCCTCCATAAATGGGGGGAGGGGGGGGGGTGCACAGTTTTTTTACTCGGCGTGAAGGTCCTACCCGGATAAGGGCCGCGACGTTCCAGGAAGGCAGTCACGGTCGCGGGGTGATTATCCTCTTCATCCGAGTTCGTGCTGTAGGAGGCATCGGTCAGGATGCTGCAGTCGCAGTTAGTCACGGCACTGCAGGAATGTAAACGGGCGCATTTGCGTTTCGCCTCCGTCGAAGCGCGGCCCGATTCTCAGTAGCCGAGCGCTCTAACCAATCAGCCTCCGCAACGGGTTGACGGATCTCCACTGACCACGTTTTGAAACTCTCTTCTCGGCGTTTCGCGGTATTACTTCTGATAAAGAGAGTGTGCAAGAATGCGGAGAACACGCTTTTTCTTGACAAAAAGTGGTCATTGGAGATCCGGCAAGCAAAAACGTCTTCTCCGCATTCTTGCACACTGTTCTGCCCTGTGCGGTAGGTTCGCAAGTAGTAGAAGAAGTACCTGCACGAAGTGGAAATTTTAAAAAAGTGGTCAGTCGTGATCCGCCAACACGCCGCGGAGCACAGCCGCAGGGTACTCAGTGAAGAGCGCGTGCCTGGCCTCAAAGTGCGTGTTGCGAGTGACGAGAAGCAGAGAGAGTTTGCGCGGTGTTATGACTCGAGGACCACTCCTGTCAGGGCTGGATGGTCGGTGCTGGCCGAGGGCGTGAACCTTGGTCCCGATTGATGTTTACTTTTTTTGGAAGGTTATTGAGTCGAGTGTTAGTATTCACACGAGAAAAGATGAAGCGACAGATGATGTACCAAATTTGAGTACAAACCTTTCTCCGTAAACCGAGCGAATCTTCAAGGTGCCGAGTACGCACGGCCCGACAAACCGTGGGTGCGTCAAATACGAGCACGGTGGGTAAGGGCAAGGAACCAGGTTCTCGCTTAAGGCCTCATTAGAGAGTTTTTGTTGACTGGAGCGACGGCCTCGTTCCGCTCAGGCAGTCAGCGGAAACACAACTGCGCATGCTCAGCCCGCTTGGCTCTGAGCGGGCTCGACTGCTCGACCGGAGCGCATCTCCCGTTGCGCTCACTGAGGACCCTAGGGGAGCGAACTCAGCGAGACGGCCCCCGGCAGCGGAACACGATGGCTGCCCCCGGAAGCCGGAAAAAATGTCCCCGGAACATACATCCCTGGAAAAAACGTCCCGATTTGTGAAGTAGGAAAAAATGTCCCCAAATGGGTGACATCAAACGTATCGCAGGCCACCGTAATTTGAGCATTCGGTCGTCTCGCATGTGTACATACATGCGAGTCACATGCATGTACTGCTCGCATGAGGCAGATACAAGTTGTTTGCCGGTGTAACGAGTCACTAAACGCAACGGCATGGTCAGAGCAACGCAAGTGTGGCAGTGGTTTATCGCTCAACACTTGGAAGGTTTGCAAGAAAACACATGATGAGAAGGACGTCATGATACACAAGCTAAGTACAAGCTAAACTGTATTGGTTTTCACCCAGCAACTCATTTCCTTTTACTGTCATCGCATTTCACTGATTTTATGTTACATCATCATTTTCACCATGATATCAAGGCTTGGACTGCGTTTGTTCTTGGCGAGCTGTAACATTGCAAGCTACAACGATTCCTCAATAACAGAATAGCAGTGATAACGGTCGGAACAATAGAGTATGCCCCAATCACACTGGGAACCAAAGGAACACCACAGGGCTCCATCCTGTCACCTTTCATTTTTAACCTCCCTCTCATCAAAATCAAAATTCCCCCGAAATTCACAGAAATACCAGACCTACATCACACGTTCTAGGCAGGTGACATCAGGCTTTGGGTAACCAAAGTATGCGAAGGCTATATAAAAGACACACTCCTAAAAGCAGTGGACATCATTGAGGCATGCGCATGGGAATCCTGCATCACTTGTTCAGAGCAAAAATCTGAACTCATCGTGATACGACATAAACAAAGAGGTAGGAGAACTACGACTTCCCCAGCGGCAAATAAACTTCTATGGCAACGGACGATCCGTCACAGAGATACACACCATGAGAATACAAGGGTTGTATTTACAAACAAATAGAAAGAATAATGACACACTCACTAAGCTAAAATGCACGGTAGAAGCGACGGCGCTATTAATCCGCCGCATAGCTAATTGAAGAGAAGGGGTCAGGGACAAAGATTTATGCAGACTAGTGCAGGCCTTTGGGCTAAGCGGGATACTCTATATGCCACCCCTTATCTCAAATTTGTGAAAGCAGAAAAGGACAAAATGCATAGCATGATATGACAGGCCTGCAAAGCCTCCTTAGGGCTCCCACTGCATGCCTCAACCGGAAGAGGTTTATGAGGTTAGGCATACACAACATCTACAATTAACTGAAAGAAGCCCATTTAATGGCTCAAACGGCGAGATCAGCCAATTCCAGATCTGGCAGGTTTCTTACTAGGCTTGTAATTAGCGTTCAACCTACGAATGGCGCTAAAGTAGACTTGCCCTGCGGCTATAGGGCAGCCCTACTAATCAAACCACTCCCCAAAAACGTGCACCCCATACACAATGAGGGTAGAAGACAAGCACGAGCCAAAGCCCTACATAATAAATACGGACAGTGCGCCGGAACAATTTATTTAGATGCGGCAGAATACAAACATATGAATGGCTTTGCAATAGGGGATATTCAAAATTCTGCAAGTGCGCTTTCCAGCATAACAATGTTGCCCCAAACAAGATGGCTGACCATGCGTTTCCAGCTGAAACAAAGCAAGAAAGACTGGTTTTTTGTTTGATTCTTCTAAAATACGTTTCTTACATTCTATCGCACCTTTAGCGCCTGTCCTGTAGCCCACGTAGTTCCTTTATAGCAAAGTCGGCCATCTTGTTTGGGGAAACATTGTTATGCGGGAAAGCGCACTTGAGGAATTTTTAACATCCCCTATTGTGGCTGTGAACGAGAATGGCGTCCTCATCGTCTCAGCAACAATCAGAACGGAATCCTCTGAAACGGCAGCCCTAGCGTATACCCAAGACATCATCATTCTCACAGACTCCAAAACAGGTATCAATAATTTCGCAAAAGGGCGAATTACCTCAACGCCACCAAATTCTCGCCAAATTATTCCGAACTGATATGGGCCCCAAACCATTCGGGGAATCCAGGGAACGAGGCAGCCCACAATAAAGCCCTAGGTTTCGTCGAACGGGCAGTGGATGAGTCTGGCTCCCTGAATTTCACGAAAGACTCCATGATCACATATCATGATCTAACCAATCATTTTAAACTAGAGAGGAGAGCTTTCCCCCCTCCAGACAAAAGCCTGACTAAAGACCAAGAGGCTACGTGGCGTCGTCTACAAACGAGATCGTTACGCACTCCATCACTCCTCGCGCACATTTATCCTGGTCTATACAAACCCGAACTGCAAACACTGCGGCCAACGAGCCAACTATGATAATATCCTATGGGATTGCAAAATAGAGCCACCTCCGGGAGATACCGCTCCATCTCTCGAGCGGTGGGAGGCCGTGCTGGCTAGCTCTGACTCCAGAACGCAAGTTCTGCGGTGGAGTGGGCTGACAAAGTCGGCGTTGGAGAACATAACAAGCAGCCTTCCTGCTTTGTGTGTTAAACTGCTTGCCTGTCACGCTGTCGCACTACATGTCGCAGCCACGCAGAGAGTGCGTCACAGATCTGTGGCGCACGCTCTAGTTTGTGTGACTGCACAAAGAGGTCACCACGAGTCAATGCGCTCACAAAATCGGAGCCCATTTGCCAACGTATTCCTTTACGCCTCAATCGCACTGAGTGCCCGTGATTTTTTTTTTTTCCGTTTATGCACTGTATCAATGGTATTCTGCAGATTCCTTGCAATAGACCCACAAACGGCAATGTCCACATTCACTAATGGCACTAGAACTCCGAGTGAAAGGCCCCACGCTTTTGGTAACTGCAGTTTCGCGTCAAGGCAGAAGTAAATGCCCCAGTAATTGATGTGTTTTCTTCTGTTTAGTGCCCAGGAAAGGAAACAAAAATATCGAGCACGCAAAAGGGACACAGAACACATGCATTAAAGACTATTCAGCGAACGCACATGAAGAAAGGGAGTGCAGAAAAAAAAAACAAAAAATGCATTCACTGCTGCAATGTCGAGCAGTAGGAACTATGTACACATGGCAAGACGACTATCATGACAAGCCGAAGCAGGGATCGTCGGCCGCACGCGCCGGAGCTTTAGAGACTGTTCTCGATGGCATTTCAAACAAGGATGCTAGGCTTTGCAAGACCGATGAAGGACCTCCGGGAGCAGCCAAGGCAGGGCCGGTCTTCGAGAAAAACACCCCTTCCTAGGCCCCGCCGCTCTTCTTCTTTCCCGAGCTGAGCCGTAACCGGATGGCGCTGACGAAGCCATGTAACCTGCTCCAGACCCCGTAGCGTGTCCATGTAGTGTGCGTGAAGCACCTGCAGGAGAGGCAGTTCGGCCTGCATGAACCTGAGAAGCGAAAAATAGATACGTATTAGAAGAAACGCAGATCTGATTTTCTGGCAAGAAAGAAAGAAAGAAAGAAGGAAAGAAAGGAAAAAAGAAAGAAGTAGAGAAAGAAAGGGAGAAAGAAAGAAAGAAAGAAAGAAAGAAAGAAAGAAAGAAGTAGAGAAAGAAAGGGAGAAAGAAAGAAAGTAAGAAAGAAGTAGAGAAAGAAAGAAAGAAAGAAAGAAAGGAAGGAAGAAAGAAAGAAAGAAAGAAGGAAGGAAAGAAGGAAAGAAAGAAAGAAAGAAAGAAAGAAAGAAAGAAGTAGAGAAAGGAAGAAAGAAAGCAAGAAAGAAAGGAAGAAGGAAAGCAAGAAAGAAAGAAAGAGAGAAAGAAAGAAGGAAAGAATGAGAGAAAGAAAGAAAGGAAGGAAGGAAGGAAGGAAGGAAGGAAGGAAGGAAGGAAGACAGAAAGAAAGAAAGAAAGAAAGAAAGAAAGAAAGAAAGAAAGAAAGAAAGAAAGAAAGAAAGAAAGAAAGAAAGAAAGAAAGAAAGAGGTGTATGATGGTCAATACACTGTAGCGCAGCAAAAGACGAGGACACAAGAGACGAGAGACGAACACGAGCGCTTGTGTCTCTTGTGTCCTCTCGTCTCTTGTGCCTTCGTCTTTTGCTGCGCTACAGTGTATTTGGAACTATGTACCAACAAGCCCAAGAAGCCACGCTGCGTGAACTCATTACACCTCACTCGCACTAACGTCTGTGATGATGAGTGACAGTTGGCATCAGTGTGAGTGAGCGTGAGTGTATGTGAGTGGTCAGTAGGTGCGACAGCGAAGTTGTCCGCGTGTTTCCCGACGACGGCGTAAACAAGAGGAGCAGCGGGAAAGAAAAGGCGCTTCATTCATCAACGCAGCCGTGTATAACGAGGCGTGCGATAAGCAGCGGCGCAGGAGGCGTGCGCAGTGGTTGGTTGGCTTCACAAGCATGCCGCTGCGCCCCGTCATGGACAGTATGCGGTCCCCGAAAGTAGAAAGCCGAAGCAGAAGGTTTGAAAGCAGAAGGTTTGACAGCCGTCGCCGTAGTTCAGTGGTAGAGCACGGGACGCGTGATTCGGAGGTCGTGGGTTCGGATCCCACCTGCGGCATGTGGTTGTTTTTTCTTCTGCTTTTCTAGTCAATTAGCTTTAAGCGATAACATATTCAGTAATATTATAAGCTGATCAACACCACAAAATAAATAAATTAATTAAAAATCCCCTGTGCCCCTTGGTTTCTGTGGCTGTTGGCTTCTCTCATATTTATAACGAGCCCCTCATTCCCCTTTCCTTGTCTGGTTAGTGTTTTATGTAGTTTACAGCTGAAGGGAGCGAATATTTACTGCAGAGGGCGCTCGAGGGCGAGGCAACATGCCGGTGTGTTTGGAGGACCGCAGTAGAGGATTCTGCAGGCGCAGCGACGGCAACCTTTTGTTCCTGTTCCCTTTGCTATAGTTTAGCGTTGGCATGGGCGCAGACCCTTCGCGGGTGTTATGAGCGGCAATGAATCTGTCGGGCCCTTTGACCAATCTCCTCGCTGCCGCTGCTAGAAGGATGGGTGTCACTTGTCGCGCCTTCTACGCGGATCGCGCCCATATTACTAGTTCCAATGCTTGCTGCTGAGACAACGACGGTCCGCTTACCAGCATTAATTAGCGTAAAGCGGCACCCATCACTGCCCTGGACGCTTAGGATTTTTTTTATGTCCCGGTATGTGCAGGGTGGAGTACTGCACTGGCTCTAATTATACCGGGTGGCCAGGCTAACTTTAGCCAAGGCTTAAAAAATAAGATATTTGAGGCAGGCCAGTGAAAGCACTTACATACACCTACCAACCGGCTTGCGCATCTTAGGCAATTTTTTGTTTTGCAAATAAATAATTAGCATTTTTCTAAGTGCGTAAATATTGACATTAGACAGCAGATGTGAATAGCAAATTTGGAGAGCACCTTCAGAAACACCCATTCCATTTATTTGCGACAAAGAAAGCACGCGAAATACAAAAAAAAAAGAAATCACGTACTAGTGGTGGTGGTGAAAATATTTTAATGAAATGGTTTAGGAGGTTGTAGCCGTGGTTGGAGCTCTCAGTCCGGAACCCCATTGGCGTAGGCTGCTGTCCGGGCTCTTTCGATGAGTTGCTTTTGACTCTTTCCGTCCGAGCTGGACAGAGCTGCCTCCCACCCCTCCTGCGTTGGCTGGTTATTAACAGTGATCGCCTGATTTCGTTGGCAGGCCCATACCATATGGTACAGGTCCGCCTTCTCCCCGCAGAATTTGCATTGTGAGTCAAATGACTCCGGGTCTATGGCGTGTAGTCTTCGTGGGTTGTTGTAAGTGTTGGTCTGTAGCTTTCGGAGGTGTTGTTCCTCCCCTTTATCTAGTGTCTTAGCCGGCGGAGGGTAGACCCGACGGGATAATCTTAAGTGCTGAAGTATGTCATTGTAAGTTAGTAGTGGGGTAGGAGGTTCCACGGCATCCGCACTGGGTGCCCGGGGGAGAAATGCTCGGGCTGAGGCATGTGCGCTCTCGTTCCCTGGGATGCCCTGGTGACCTGGTACCCATATTAAGTGTTTGTGTGTGGGTTGGTAGCCACGGATGTAGCTATCTTGCAGGATTTTAGCTGCTAGCGGTGCGACCCTGCCCCTGAGGTAATTGCGATACGCTGTCTGTGAATCTGTGAGAATGTATATTGAGCTAGTGTGTGTTGCAGCTAGAGCAATCGCCACTTCTTCCGCAGCCAGTATGTCCTGGCTAGCCAGTACTAGTCCGTCGACTGTTGTATTTTGGTGCACTACCGCGACGGCCGTCATTCCCTGCTCGGGACCCGCAGCATCGACATAGAACACGCCCTCGCGCTCGCCGTAGTGTCTTTTCATGGCTTCGGCTCGTGCTTGTCGTCTTGACTGGTGAAAATCAGGGTGCATATTCCTGGGTAGTGGAGCTGCCTTGAGTTGTCCTCTCCATGAGGCTGGGATGTCGGTTTTGGTGTCTAGCTGTCGGGGGCAATTGATGTTTAAATCACTCAGGACTTGTCGGCCAGTTCGAGTTGTGGAGAGCCGTACCACCTGCGCCGTAAGGTGTGCCTCTATCAGCTCATCGATCGTGTTGTGCACACCCAGTCGCAAGAGCCTGTCCGTCGATGTCGCAAGAGGGAGTCCCAGGGCCTTCTTGTAGGCAGTTCTGATTATGATGTCGAGGTTTTTTATGTCACGCTTCTTAAGGCGGAGGTAGGGCGCTACGTAGACGACGCGGCTTACAACGAAAGCCTGCACCAGTCGCAGAGTATCGTCTTCTCGCATCCCTGATTTGCGCGTCGTTATCCTGGCGATCATCCTGGCGACTTGCTCGCTCACGAGCCGTAGTTTCTGGAGGGCAAGAAGGTTGTTGCCGTCGCTATTTATGTACAGACCCAGTATCTTCAGGGTCTGAACTTCCTTGATGGGTGAGTTGTCTACGCGGATATTGATGGTGTCTTGATTCTTGCGTTGACGGAAGACTATGAGTTCGGATTTTTCGGGTGAGCACGTTAGTCCACACGCCCGGGCATAATTTTGAACTGTTGTCGCCGCGGTTTGTAGTTGTTCTTCAATCATTCCCATACTTCCCGTGGTTGTCCAGATGGTTATATCATCAGCGTACAGGGCGTGGCGTATTCCCTGTACCTGATTGAGAAGAGGTGGGAGGTTTAGGAGTGCTATGTTGAAGAGAAGTGGGGATAGTACTGCCCCTTGCGGAGTGCCTCTCGTGCCCATCTTCACTTGCGTTGTGTGTTTTGAGCCGGTGCTGATGTTGACGGTTCTGTCCGTAAGGAAATCGCAGATGTACGAGTAGGCTCGCTGTCCGCAGTTCATGCTGTGGAGGTTGTTGAGGATTGTGGAGTGTTTGACATTGTCAAACGCTCCCTTGAGGTCAAGTGTTAGAAGCGCTCGGTTAAAGGCGGGGACACATGTCAGGCGGGCGCTCCGAATCCGGTCCGGCTCGCCGCGTCCGGCGGCGCCGCTCCGGCCAGACGGCGACCGCCGGACGCGTCAAACCGCGTAGATATGTCCGGTGCACCGCGTCCGGCGAATGTCCGGCACGCCGCTCCGGCGGGCAGCGGCAGCCAATGCGAGCGCGCAGAGCGCCAACGTCACGATGACGTCGAGTTCGCGACGTCACAGGTGAGCACGACAGAGGTACCGTGGTGAGCGGTGTGTCGGCTGCTCAATTGTACGGTTAGTTTGACAGCGCTGTTTTCACCGAACACCATGTCTTCATTTCAAACAGTCCCGGATTTGGGAGAACGAACAAGGGGTGCCGAGTGTAGCACCTTTTTTGAGCGCTGGCCAGTCCCGAAGAGCCCGCGGCTGCGGCGTCGATACGAAACCACTAGGCCTAGCGACGACTAGGGCAGTCGGGGACTATCGCGCAGTTCGTCGCCCGGCGTTGCCGCAGGCGATGTCGTTGCCGAGAGCTCCACTCTAGCACAGGCATGCTGTCGTTGCTCGCATCTAGGAAGCATCCTTTCTGGTAGCATGGCTGTTCTGTATTTTCTTGTGCGAACGTGAAGTAAAGCGAGCCTGCCGGCCGACCAGCCTGGATCGCGTCTGCTGGCGTCATAAAAACGAGCTAATGAGTGTTCTTGACGGAAATAATAAACCCTGGGATAGGGAAATGAGAAAATTATATCATTTTTCTGGTTCATTGGCCAATACCGAGTTGCTGGTAAAAGTAACAACTGTGGTACGAGCGAATTAGTTGCGAGAACCGCCTCGCAGCTGCCGCTAGCTGGCCCGACGCTGGGGTCCGGCTCGACTGGCGCCCGCTAGCCGCTGCTGAAGGCGCCACGGAAACTGACCATACTATTATTTTATTGTGTGATGATGCTGTTGACAGCAAAGCGGAGTGAAGAATAGGCCTTGAATTATAGCGCAGGCGACTTCCGAAGCGCCGGCCCCTGCCGCTTCGATGCGGAGCAGGCTATAGGCCTAGCGACGACCACGGCAGACAGGCAGCAGCAGAGCTCGTCGCCCGGAGCGCCCGCGAGCGGTGCCGTTGCCGAAAGCTCGCAACATAAGCAGGCATGCTTTGTCGCCGCTCGAGTATAGCATGCAGTCTTTCTGATAACAAGGCGATGCCGTCTTTTCTTGCAATATTTGTACACCAAGCCAAGCAGCGCTCAGGCACCGCTGCGCGGCGGCGAAGTGCGACGCCGGTTGTGGGCGGAGCTTGGGTTGAGCGGCGCAGCGATGCTCACCGCTCCTCGTGTGTCCCTGCTTGCTGTGGTGCGGCAGTTCGGAAGCGGCGACCGGAGCGGCGCGCCGGACGCGTTGCCGGACATGTGTTCCCTGCTTTACTGTTCGTGCGTGCGGGATCAATGACTTCACGTTTGATTTGCAGAAGCACATCATGGGTGGACAAGTGTGCCCGGAATCCAAACATCGTGTGTGGCAGTAGCTCATTGTCCTCAAGATAATTGGAGAGACGGGTGTGGACTGCCTTTTCCATGAGTTTGCCTGCGCACGACGTGAGGGATATGGGGCGCAGGTTTTCAATGCTGATTTTCTTGCCGGGTTTGGGAATAAAGTGTACATTGGCTGTTTTCCATGCTTGTGGAATGGTGCCGGTACGCCAACATTCGTTTATGTAATCCGTGAGTTGCTGCAGAGCCTCCGTGCCGAGGTTGGCCAGAAGTCCGACAGTAATTTTGTCTTGTCCCGGGGCTGTGCCTCGGCGCATATCTGCTAGTGCTGCAATGATTTCCTCTGAAGTGAAATCTCTGTCTAGGTCTTCGTTCGGTTCCCCACGGTACTCCTTATTGTAGGGTTGTGGGTCTCGCGCGGTGCAGATATAGCGACGCGTGAGTTCATCCACGAGTTCATGATCCGTGCCTTGAAAGCTGTGTAGGGCTCGATGCAAATTTCTGTGTTGTTCACTCTTCGCTTTCGGAGGGTCAATTAGGCATCGCAGAAGGTTCCATGTAGCCTTGGTGTCTAGGTGGCCTTTGAGGGATTCGCACTTCGTTAGCCAATTGGTGCGAGCGAGGTCCCATGCGTATTGGTCTGCTTGAATAGTAAGCTTGGCTATTCGAAGTCTTAGTTTCCGATTGTGTCTTTGTTTTTTCCATCGTTTTATAAGACTACGTCTTGCTTCCCAAAGGTGTAGGAGGTGGTTGTCAACAGCTGGGTGGTCCTCCGTGGTGGCAAGAGACTTTGTGAGCTTTTCTTTAAGGTCGAGAATGGAAGCCGCCCAATCTTCGTAGCTGGTTATTTGTTCGGATGTGGTTAGTTTGGTGTCCTTTCTGAATGTCTCCCAGTCTGTAATTCTGGCTTGCCCTCGTGGTTTGCTGTGCTTGTTGCTTTCGAAGATGGTCTGCAGCACGTAGTGATCGCTGCCTAGGGTCTCTCCTGTATTGAGCCACTCATAGTTGCGGGCATTGCGGACGAGCGTGAGGTCGGGAGAAGTATCCCGCGTTACGCTGGTGCCGACTCGCGTCGGGTGCTGCGGGTCCGTGAGTAGGGTCAGGGCCATGTCAGCGATGGCGGATGCTAGTTTTCTGCCTTTCGTGTCTTCCCTGGGGTATCCCCATAGGGGGCTAGAAGCATTAAAGTCGCCAACTATAGCTAGGGGAGCTTTTTGGGCTTCTCTTAGGGCTTTAAGAAAGATCACGTCGAAGGCTACGCGGTGCTGTTTGGGGCGACTATATATATTGAGTATATAGGTGCCCTTGCTGTTTCTGTGCTGTGGCAGTATTTTTATGAAGGTATATTCAATGTCGCTGTCTAGATTAAGGTCTACAGTGATTGCCGTGCATGATTTGTGGACCAAGATGCATGTCGAGGGATTTGTTTGATGTGTTGAGTATCCTCTGATCTTAGCCTCCATATTCACTTCTTGCAGGGCTATTATTTGCGGCGTATCGGGATGAGAGTCTATGTATTGCTGTAATGTTTCCCTCTTCCGTTTTAGTCCTCTGCAGTTCCACTGTAGGATAGTAAGTTTATGTCTACGTTGTGGAGCCATGCTGAACACTAGAAACTTGTGCCTCATCATGTGGTGCGCCCTCAGGTTGTTGATCTGGCTGAGTGCTTGGCAGACGACGAGTTCCCATTTTACCCTGCAGCTTTGTGCCTCTGTTGTGAGAAACATCTGATAATTCCTGAAGTTTGCGGTCAGTTCTGATCTCCTGCGATTGCATCCTTATTAAAACTGGTTCGAGGTTTTCCATCATGGGTTTAATAACTGATTCGAACATACTTTTGATTGTCGTCTCGATCATAATTTGTAATTTATTTTCAATGAGGTCTTGAATTGTTTTTTCCAAGCGAGTGATGCGTTCCTGGGTTTGGGGGTGCTCTGTATATTGCTGCTTTAGTGCCTGCGATGGTGGTGCCTGCGGAGTTGGTGCCTGGTGGGGTGCGTCTGGTGTAGTTGCTTGCCTCTCGGGGGTGCTAGCATCTAACTGGTGTGGAGACGGAGGGTGTAGCTCTGCCCTATCTTCTTCCATCGGACATGCCTGTTGCGTCGATGGAGGTAATGTGTTGTTTGGATTGACTGCGATGACTAACTGCTGTTTCAATGTGCTATTTTCTGATTTTAGTTGTTCAATCTCTGCTTTAAGTCGTTTGTAAGCCAACGCTTCGGGGGAGGAGGCAGCTACATCTGCCCAGCTCACCTTGCTGCCGTTGCGCTGCTCCTTGTTATGGGGTCCTGTTGTCTTCTCGGCTGGACGACTGCCGTTGTTGTGCGTCACATTATCGGTAGTCCCCGGTCCATTGCTTGAAGAGCGTGAGCCGGGTGGTGCTGAGTTGTTGCTGGACTGGTCCTGGTGGGTCAGTCGGTCCCCGCTGCTCGATGGACCTCTGCTGCCGGACCGGTTCCGAAGCCTGGATCTTGACCGGTGGTTGAATTCTCCTGTCTTGGGCTTGGTTTTTTGTGATGTTCGGTACTTGTACTTGCACTGATTCGACCCCATGGGATGTGGACCTTCGCAGACCGTGCACTTGGGTTGGCAGTCGTGGGATTCTGGAACATCTTGCTGACCGCACTGCGGACATCTTGACTTCGAAGGGCAAGGGCAAACATCCGCCCGGTGTCCAAGTTTCCCGCACAGTGCGCAGGCTGGCGTTGTTTTCTTGTATAGGCGTACTGGAACCGCTTCACCGTAGTAGAAGACGTGAAACGGAACCTTTCTTCCTTCAAACGTGATGGCCGCCACGTTGGAGGAACCTAATTTTCTCACGCTCACCACTGGTGCGTCCGGGGAGCGAAGCGCGTTCGTGATGTCTTCGTTGGAAACCCTCGGGTCCACTTGTATTACTCCTTTGCAAGTGTCGTCGGAGGGGCGGAGGTAGGAGTACACTGCCTGTGCCTTGTCCCCAAGCTGAATTTCGTGAATTGCCAGGATCTTTCTGATTATTTGGGCGTCTCGCACCCCGACGACGATGATGTTCTGTTCCCATATGGGCCAAACGCTGAGCTCGGCTGAGCCCTTGTCGACGCCAGCAGCAATGTGCAAGGCGTTTCCGACCGCGTTGCTTCCCCTGAATTTGCTGAGATCCAGCGTTCCTTTAGGTTTGATTATGATCACTGCGTCTTGCTTGTCCAGACGCGGCTGCGGAGGTGGCTTCCAACGCTTGACTTGCGTGCGGGGCGTCTGCTGCAGCGGCGTATCCCCTGCCGCGGTGACGCGTCCATCTGGCGTTCGACCTTTTTGCCGTGCCGAGTGGTCGTCACGGGCTGATGCGCGTTCCCACTCTTCTATCTTGCGTTGGATAATCGCCTCCGTAACCTTGTCGAAAACTGGGGTTTTCGCCTGCGGCATGGTGACAATCTGCATCCCCTCCGGGTCGTATCCCATCAGGGTCGTCATGGTTTGCGGCAGAATTTGCCCGCGGAGCCGCGGCGGGCAGCTGAGTCGTGGCCTAACTGTTAGGCTTAGCAACTCGCGCGATCCGCTTGGTCTTCAAATTCTCGAAGGATTTGAGAAAACGGTCCCACCTGAACAAGGGTGAGTGGTCTCCTCGTTGTTCTGGAAGTGTAGCCAGATGGTGTCGCAGCGCTTCGGCAAATGCTTCGGGAAAGGATCATAAAATTCGGCGGAGCCGACGTGAGACACGTCCGCTCGTCCCGACTGCTGAGGCGCGTCTCCGCCGCCGCCGTGGCCAAATCACGTACTAGCGCATTCGCGCGCCACGATCGTGCTGCTCTCAACCTTGGCTTGAGTGAGCGAAATCAGCTGCTGGCAAGGCAGCTCTAAAAGTATCTATAAACGTTGGCTCTCCCGTCCTTTCTTGCTATCGCTCCCCTCTATACTGTCCTCACTATAATCTCCCTTCCCCTTTCATTTTCACCGGCTGCAGATATTAGATAGCAATTGACGCGACCAACAACACTTTTGCTTCATCTTTTTTTTATTTTTTAAAAATAAACCACTACCACCACCATTGTGAGCTTTTCGCATGGGAAAAGGAACGACGAAAGGATAGCTGGGGGGGGGGGGGGGGGGGAGCGAGTGCTGAGGCAGCGAAAAAAAAAAACTGCCGCCTTCTTGACTCACGCGCAGCTGGACCCAAAAGCGCAGGTTGTGACGTCGCTGGCGAGTGTTGGGTAGGCCTCCCTGTCAAAAGGCTAATCCCCCAGAGGTGCCGCTAGCCCGCCGAGAGTGCGTCCCGCCGCCAAAGTGAAGCTCAGAAGCCACCACCGGGTCACAGACCCTGTGATCTGGCCAAGCGGTCACCTGACGGTGCCAGTCGTCGGGCCTCTTCGATTATCCGCCTCTGGCTGCCCGCAAGCAGCTCGCGGGCTGCCCGAGCGCGGCGCCAGGCGTTCGATTTTCTCGGGATGCTCCGCGCACTTCCGGTGGCTGCCCGGAACGCGTTCGTTTTTCTCTGGCTGGGCGTTTTCGGGCTGCCAGCTGGCAGCCCGACTCACCAGGACTATTTTGTGCTGGCAGCGTCGTCTGCTAGCTGACACGGCTCTCGCTGTGGCAGCTAGCAGACGACAAAATGGAGGAAGGCGATTCGGGACAGCTTGGGAGTGGGGCTAAGAGCGCGAAGAAACGGGGTTTTGCGTTCGTATCTCCGCTATTTCCCTAACATTTGCACGTCGCGTGGTGTCCTGAAACGTGTTGCAAATCTTGTTTCCGATGGTTATACTTATCTCATTTATAATCGAATTTTAACGGCGCATCTTGTTTGTTTACTCGTTTCAACTCGTGCTTCTTGGCACCTCTGCGCAGCGTCTCGTGCGAAGCGTCGATCGTTACTTCTCTTGATTACTCGCGGAGATGGGTTAGTTTCGGGTCGTATTTTATTTTACTGCATGCACGTGAGCGTCGGCATATCGCACTGACGTACTGCATGCATGAGAACGCTTGCTTCTTCTTGCGGCGCCTATGCGATATCTCTATTCTTGTATCAGCCGTATATATCTTTGCTTCGTGTATTGCAGGTTCAGCAACCACTCCCGATTGATCTGTCCTTCGGACGACGACGATGGCAGCGCTGGCCGCGCGGCAGTTCTGCGTGGCGTCTCAAACGGGGCGGCGTTATCTCCCATGATTACTTTCGCTGCTGAGTTGGTTTCGGGCAGCATTTTATCTAAACGCATACATACTAGCGCGTGTCGGCGTATCTCTCTAAAACTCGTTAGCGCGCGCGCTTATTTATCTTTTCGTTTGCGCGCGGCGCGTCTATCTCGCGGTTTTATCTTTGCTTTTTTTTTTCGCCTACAGGCTCGGCGATCGCTTCCGACGCCTGTTTCGTTCGCACTGCGTGCTTCGTGGCTTCGACGGCTTTGACTCGATCGTATCGGCATGCGCGCGCTCCGAGCGTCTCGTAGAGAGATAACGAATGCATCCACCGGACTTTCATATAAGATGCATCCGTTATCTTTCGTGAGCTCATGGAGTTGTTTTCGGCTCGCGTTTTATTGCAGCACATACGGACGCGCGCGTCGGCGCATCCCTCTGATGTGCATGCAGGCGTTGTAGCGCCTTGCTGCTGGCTCTACATGTGGTGTCTAAATTCGTCGTTTGCGGCGTCTTATCTACAGCTTTCTTCTGGTAACAACGTATCTTTGGTTCGTCTCTTGCAGGTTGAGCGATATCGTTCTGATGCCTGTGCTTCGGACCGCGTTTCGGCATCCAGCTCTGCGCGGCACCCGTGCGGCATCTCTTTGGTGCAGACATGCGTGCATGCGCCTGTGTTGGTGCAAGCTTACGAGTGGTATCTTATTCTGTTTCTTTGGCGGTCTGCGTATGTCTAGCAGGGATCTCAATTCTGCATGCTATCTTTTGTATCTTTACTTATACGTCAGCTCCCTTCCGACGTTAACTTCATACGTTCATTTCGGAGGAGATAGGATGGCCGCGCCACTGAGAATCCTCCTGGCAGGTGTGGAAACCGAAATTTTTGAGGCACTCGACGACACCGGTGCACCCATTGTCCACGGAAACCAGCGCCTTTATGTGACGACAGGTACAGTCTTTGTCAAAAGTAACCAGGCTGCATGGTTTGCTTCTAGCTCGTACAGCGGAGCCCTTAAAAGCTTCCCTGAAGCTGAAATGGTCGTTAAAGGTAAGGACTGGGGGTTTTCTTACCTTCCAACACCTTTCGATCTTTAGGAAAGTCACAATGGCTCCACTATACAAGCTAGAAGCAAACCATGCAGCCTGGTTACTTCTGACAAAGACGGTACGTGCCTACTTTCTCAATGTGGAGTATTTAATGCATGTACAGCGCAATATACATGCTTACCTTTGGTTGCAGACAACGTGCAACTTTGGCTGAATGCGCCGGCAGCCCCTGCCCCCCCCCCCCCCCCCCCCCCACCTCCCACCGAGCCCGAGGAGTTGTGGCCTCGAGCCGAAGTTCTGTTCCTGATCGAAGAATTTAGAAATTTCAAAACAGACCCCTCTGTGCGCCTAAAAACTAAAAGACAGAACATTTGGCCGATTCGGTTAATTCAAAATTCGGATGTCATTTAACCTATTCGCAAATTGAAAACAAATGGAGGGGGTCTTGAGAAAAAATACAAAACTGTGCGTCAACATAACAGCCGATCAGGGACGGACCGGAGAACATGTGAATTTGAAGAGTAGGTATTATTTATGATCTCGGTAGAGTCTACTGAATGGAAAACTTATTATGTTTTCCTGATTATATGCATATGTGACGTTTGCCCCTGAAGCAGTTTAGTCATTTCACAAGCCTGTGAAGAATTTTGTGGCATTTTTTACTTTTTTGGTCCAGGTAGAATGTGCGGCAGAATAGCTGTACCAATTTTGGACATCTTTTGTCTAAATGATGTAATTCCTGTTGTAATGGGAAGGTATAATAGGTCACACAGCAGCATTTGCATTATGCATGTCGTGGTTATGGGCTATGCATGTGTCTTGTCTCACTGAAGGTATGCGTGGAATAGCATGCTTGGCTGCATATTAAGTGGTGTCGTATATGTGTCAAATGGATCCTACATTTTTTTGTTCTCAGGGAGCTCGCTGAAATTTTGGAAAAAAACCACAGTATCAACCCGGCCTACCTGCTGGGGCCAGGATTGGTGCGGATCACCCAAGAGTGAGTAAATTTTTTCTGTATTCAACAATTGCGACAGAAAGTATGCATGCACAACATTTGACAAAAGTAACTAGTCAATGGGGTTTGCCTCTCAGCCATATACTGGAGCCCTAGCTTATGGCACCACTACACACCAAATGGCCTCAAATAGTGAGGAATGGATCTCCTTACAGATTTAGGGTTTAAGAGTTGCCATATACTGTGCTCCACTACATGCCTAAGGAACAAGCTCAGTTGCTTGGTTACTTTCGGAAAAGATTGTGAATGTTGTGCAAAACATATTTGAAATCAAACACTATCCGGGGTTTCCCCAGGAATAAAATCAGAGGGATGTTGAGGGAAGAGGAGTAGTGGTAGTCATTTTTCAGTTTTTATTTGTGTCTTGATGTGTCATGTAGGACTAGAAAGGCTCATGACTTCAGCACTCATTACAAAGAGTGTCAACAATTGCTTTGCTCTGCACTAGGATACAAGTCGTATATTTATTTGCAGACAAAACTAAAGAACAAGGACTACATGAAATGTGCCCAGAAACTGTGGAATAGCGCGAATTAATCAGTCGTACAAAAAAAAAAACTGTCACTGTTCAACACCAGTCGCGTATCGCAGACATGGAAACTCTGCAAAACGCGCACCTATGCTGTAGACACAAGTCAATAATTAAACGCACACAAAGAAGTCGGGTGCATGCTGAACACTGTACGCACACGTGGAAGGTACGTATACATATACGAGCTTTGATATCAGCCATGACGATTTGCACGACACTGACACATCTAGGTAACACAACTTATGGCTGCACTCAATCGGCTGAATACGTACAAGCACAGGCACTTCGCACACTCCAACTGTTCACTCAATAACTATAAAATAATGAATAAATATAAACTAAGACATGAGTACCTATCTAATTCCTACTAATAAAATAACTGAACTGCCACAAATTTATGGCGCATTCTCGACCACATTCCGAGCAGTTTCATCCACCAGTTAGATGTGAAAAAATAAATTCGCTACCAGTTAAGGAAGTGCCTTCAGAAAAACAAGGGGTGTGTAGGGAAGTCACTGAACCTCACACGGGATGATATAGCAGACAGTAAACATCAACAGACCTGGTTTAAGGGCATATGGAAGGCCACATGCATTGAAAAATTTGTCTTTGTGTAGAAATGAGTGCTTATTTTTAATTAATGTGGCCAACATATGAAGTATAGTGGCCCAGTACACACACAGCACAGCAGTCCACTGGCACATGAACACATGTTTGCACATGTTTTGAGCTATAGTGTGTCATCTGTCACCATTCAGAAATGCTCTTTTTTGTTTTTAATGGATCTTGAGACATTTGGAAGGACATTAAGCTATTGCATTTAGTTTGCACTTCTCGAAAAATTCCGTGCTCCAGCTTCTTTGTAAACATAACATGTAAACAGGTGGTGTCAGCATGATAAAGTTGCTTCTATTTGTTTTAAATGCCTGCTTACGGCACAAGGATAAACTAGACAGATTCATTCAGTGGGGTAGACCTTTTTAAACAAAATGGCATAAGAATCTGAAATTAAAATTGAAAAGCCTTTGATGCATGTTAATTCCTGTGCCCTAAAAAGTTTAAAACATGCCCCAAACTGACTTGTTGCTGCAGATTAAATGACTAAATGAATGATAGTGCCCTTTGTGTAGAGATTACGCATATGCACTACAAAGTCTCTGCTTTTTAGTGCAAGGCATGCATAATTATGTCGCATTATTTTGCCACCAGTATCCAGGCTGAACGTGCAGCCAGCCCCCAGCCTGGCCAACTGATAGCTTACTTCTTGTCCTCCACTGACAAGAAGTAAGCTATCAGTTGTTAGTGTGTTGACGTGTGTGCCCTGTGTGTTTCTTCTAGTTGCCCCAGTGGTGGATTATCACGGGACGTGAACCAACACGCAACCCCCCACGTGTTAAGAAGGGTGACGTGGTGCGTCACGCTGGAGAGTGCCTCTCAGCGCAGCTTTGAAACCTTTCGTCGAACCGTCCTCTCCCTTTCTCTAGGCTCTTTCCCTCTCCTCTCAGAGCGTCTCTGTTGCCGCCCTCAGGAGGGGTTCTTCGCCTCTCGCACCAGCAGTTCGGCCACTGACATCTCCCCGTTCGTTTCGTGCCTTGATTTTTCAAGACCCGTCAGGAATGCAGTGAGTAGTATCGTCGTCGTTATTTGACGTTCTGCGGCCCGCCTTTGGATGCGGAGGCTCCGGTCGTGTTTATCGCGTTGGCCCGAGACTTGATTCGTTCCCACTGACTCTTCAACATGCTGCCGGCTTTCGACATCGTCAAGTATATTGATTCCCTGCCAGTTTTAGCATGGGAGCGCATATTTTCATTTCTGGACGGAGGGTCTCTGGTAGCATTCACAGAAGCTTTTCCCAGTCTTGAATATATCACCTTCCAGGAACGCTTTGTTCGAGCGCTCAGATTTACGCCCGACACAGATGAGCGCATTATAAAAGACTTCCTCGCAGCAAACATTTCCGACCGCGTGAAGAAGCTGGACTTCCAAAACTGCATTGCGGTTCCGTCAGCAGTGCTCATAAGTTGCATTTCCAGGTGCAGTAATCTGAAAGAACTGTGCTGTGTCAACTGCGTAATTCATCCTTTGCATCTATTTACCCTGCTAGCTACCGAATTGCCTCAGGTGCGGCGGCTTGAATGGTCTCTTCACGATGGCAGGTTCTACGAGTGGCGGGTGGGCCACGACTTCCAGCCGTTGTGTACACAACTGGAGAGCATGTACGTGGAGCTGGTGCCTAGGATAGAGAATTTCAGTCGTTTAACTCGGATCCTGCAGCTATGCCATCAGATGCGAAACTTGCACGTCCACTCCATCCGCAAAGCCAGAGCATGCGCACAGATAATCGACCTGCACACGTACTTTGCTCATCTCCTGCCGAGTTTGGACACAGTGAAGTTCACCAGCGAGTGGGCCTTCTTCCCTGGAGAAGAAGAATGGCTCAGGTATATTGAGCGGCTCCCGGTTGAAGCCGAAGACATTATGCTCTCCAGCTTAAGCTATCAGCTGAAGCCGGTACTTAGGAGTAATTTGGTAATTTTCGAGGACGGACTGCAGATCGAGCAGCTTAGAGGAGTCCGGCAAGTAATGGGGGCCATGGAAGCCATCGACCATATAAAGCATCACCGCCTTCCCAAGGCCGTCTCGAAGCCCGATTGCTGGACGGATGTCTCGTGCCTGTGCCTAGTCCTGAAGGCCCCTCGTGGAGAGAACTTGCCAGGAACTGCATGCGCCAGCAGCTACCACATCGAAGCAATACAGTTCTTCTTCAAGAGTTGCGTGTCCAGCATCACAGAGTTGAACATGACGTCGTTCCACTTCGATCACGGCAGCGATGGTTCCGCGATCGTGGGCTCCACTCTGCCTCATCTACGGGCGCTGGCGCTCACTCCCTGCGGGGTCAACCAGGCCGACGCCCTCACCTTTCTGGCGCGTGGATGCCGAAACCTAATGCAGCTGGAAGTCCGGGCGGAGCGTGATGCGAAAGGGGAATGTACGTGTGAATTCTGCAAGACGCCTCTTCGGTTCAGCAAAGCGGGCTTCGAGGAGCTCCAGAGGACGACCAAGCTTTGGCGGCTGAGTCTGGATGACGCGGCTAAGTTGACATCGCTGGATTTCCTGCGAGAGTGCCGCGTCACCGACCTGCGGTTAAGTCTGTACAGCCTCGAGGAAGAGGCGACAGACACTGCCGACCTCTACGCTACCCTGACCCGACTACTGCGAGCCAACACGAGGCTCAGCTTCCTGACGATTGAGACCCGCGGCATGCAGCTGCAGCACAACGCATCCGCAGAGGGCCTCGCAACCATTTCTACTCTGAGCCATCTCTGCGTCCTCACGGAGGCGGTGACCGGAGAGGAGGACGTCGCTTCCTTCTTCGAGTAAGTGATTAGTTTTATGTTTGCATGTACTACATATATTCGCACGTTCCCTTTATTCATATCGTCTTCTATCATCGTACCTCGGCGCCTTGAAAAGTGGCTCGACACATTCACACTCGCTCATTTCTCAAGTCCACTCACATAAAAACCACTAACGTCCCCTCGCACTCGCATACTCACATGCCCATTCACAGTTTCACTCGCCATGAACTTTGCAGTGCATGTTTCCGAATAGACGGCACATCCTTATAGATAGAGTTTTCTTTTCTCCTTGTTTGCTGAGAGTGGAGGGTGTGAGATTTGACAGTGGGCTCTGTGTGCGTGAAAAAGCGTGCGAGGCGGCGCGGGGAGGACCGTCGACATTCGCTTCGTCGCTTAGTGGGCAAACCTCAAGCAAGCGATGACAGCAGGCTACGTGCACCAGCGGTATAAGCAGCGGATATGTGTTTTCCTACGGTGCCTGCGCACTCCGACTTAGTAAACTTAATAAACCCCGTGACCTGTCACCTCTATCTGCTTGGAAGTGAGCAAACTATGGAAAAGAACAGCTGCTCTGTGAGTTTGTCTGTGCCTGCGTCCACCGAAGTGTAGTCGGTGCCTGGGATCGGGCGCTGGACATACGCCTCGCCCTGAAGTGCTCCCGCCCTCAGCCCGCTGCAAACATGGTTAGCTCTTTTCTCCTTATTTAAATTTTGCAGGTGTGCCTCATAGCTACAGCAAAACTAAATATATTCTCTACGGCGGCGGTCTACCGGCGATGACCCAGCCGACGTGCTTGTTGAAGCGAGGACAGATCTCGGGCAGCTGGTTCTCGATAGGCTAATAAAGGGAGGGGGTAGGTACACGGACAAAACGACGCTCGTGGGCAAGACGGCCTTTGATCGGGCCCCCTCCCCTAGCGTAGCATGACGCGTACACATTGAGCATTCTTTGCAGAGATGCAGTGATGAGCTGCCCGGTGTTTTGTCGGGTTCTTTGAACAATTTTTACAATTTTGTTGCTTGAAGGATCTGCCTTGGCCCCAACTTATGTTGCGCACGTGTGCTCCCACGCTTGCTGATGAGACGACGAGTGTCTAGATTAAAGGGGGCTACGAAATGGCTACTTTGCGATGCGGAATAACGTCTGAAGTATGCATGAACACCGTGGACGCACGTGGGGACTATGAATATTTTTAGAGGTGTGGGAAATCGAGAGTTTTTGAAAAGATCTTTCCTCCGGGGAAAGGAAAACCACAGACGCAAGTACAGTTTTGCCCCGCGTAAAAGGGATGCAGGGTGGATGACCATTGCAAATCCCTTTACAATCGCCCCTTGGACTTGGCTTCCTCTAGCCAGAGCAGGTGTGCGCAAATGTTGCACTCGACGCCGAGGGCCGCCGGATCCCCGCCCCTTCCAACCCCTTCGTCCCCCCCCTCCCTTTCATATTTGTGGCCCAACGGAATGTGCGTCCCATGGCCGGACAGAAATGCCTTTCTCCGCTGCCGCGCTCGTCACTGCTGTCTCCCTTTTGTCCCGCGTCACTGACGACTGGCACCGTCAGGTCACCGCTTGGCCAGATCACAGGGTCTGTGACCAGGTGGTTGCTTCTGAGCTTCACCTTGGCGGCCGGACGCACTCTCGGCGAGCTAGCGGCACCTCTGGGGGATTAGCCTTTTGACAGGGAGGCCTACCCAACACTCGCCAGCGACGTCACAGCCTGCGCTTTTGCGTCCAGCTGCGTGCGAGTCAAGAAGACGACAGTTTTTTTTCGCTGCCTTCTAAGTATCGGCAGTGTGGAAAAAACAGCACTATCTCCCCCCAGCTATCCTTTCGTCGTTCCTTTCAGCATGCTTTTGCCTTTAGTGCTGTGAACATTTTCTTTCTGTTGAGGTGACAATGGATTTCGCGCAATTTTTGGACGCAGCAAGCAGTGGACGAATGATCTGACTTCTGTGTCGCCGGTTAGTGACAATGTGATTGACATGCACTTTG
The DNA here is from genome assembly GCF_055824585.1 of Amblyomma mixtum. NCBI lineage: Eukaryota > Metazoa > Arthropoda > Arachnida > Ixodida > Ixodidae > Amblyomma > Amblyomma mixtum. The sequence continues at coordinate 292,384,163 of NC_143013.1, read as the reverse complement.
GCGCATCGAACAGGCCACTGCGGAAATGACGGCCTTTCAAAGAGGAGAAATAAATTCGCCGCATTTAATGCTGCCTTCTTCAGCACTTGTCCGAGGGGCGAACTGCTGACACTGAGATAGCGGGCGGCAGCCCCGACGCGGCTAGCATTCTTGTGTTTGAAGATCGATGGGTTGAAAGCCCGATCGGGGTACCTAGTCGAGCGTGCTCGTTGTTTGATAACAAGGCTGAGTAATGATGATGTGCACACGATCTCGCAACGTGATACAGCGCTGTGGAGGTGCCGAGGTGCTTACTAACCGGCGTATTCGTCTTGCTCGCGAGCGCACGAGAGTTAAGGCTCATTCACACTTGCGAGTCGCAAAGGGCGTGCGACTCGCAGTCGCTTGCGACCAAGCAGCAGCTCGACAACACCGTTGTTCACACTTGCAAGCGCGACCAGCGGGTCGCCTTCTCGTTAGATTCTCGTTTGAAGCGAAAACTCTCGGGAATGCGCTTTCGAGAGTTTCGCCTGTTTTGGCCGCGCCTCCTGTACTCGCGCTCGATAGTCTAAACTGCTATTCGCAATGTAATACAACTACCCGAGCGAAGATTAGGCTGTCGTGACGGTTTTGATGTGCACCGAGGTCGTACAAGCGTCACGATGACAGAGGCGCGCTTCTCTGTAGGGCCGGCCTACCAGCCTGCAGTACGCCGGCCGCCGCGGCGTCACAAAAATGCGCAAATATTGCTTGTTCGCGTTCATACCAAGCCCTTGGGTAGAGGAATGTAAAAAATGAATCATTTTTGAAGATCGCTGGCCAGTACCGAGTTGCTGGTAGAAGGGATAACAGCGACAAAAGCAAATTTCTTCCCAGAGCCGCTTTGCTGCTGCTGCTCTATGCGGCTCGACTGTTGTCTGCTAGCTCCGCTGCTGAAGGCGTCGCGGAAGTCGAGCATGTCTTGATATTATTATGATACAAGGTCCACAATAAAGTGGTAACGAAAGCAGCATCTTAATTACTAGCGCTGGCCAGGATCCGAAGCGCCCTCAGCAGCGACATCGATATGAAACCGGCTAGGCTTAGCGACGACTACGGCAGCCCGCTGGGAGCAGCGCAGGTCGTCGCCCGGCGCGCCCGCGAGCGGTGTCGTTGCCGGAAGCTTGGCTCGCTCGCTGATTGGTTCAGAGGTTTGCGACTCGCAGTCGCGAGGCTGAAAAATCGAGCACCGAGCGACTGGCCCGCGACTGTCGCTTTTCGACCAGGGCGACCGTTTGCGACTGTCGCTTTTCGACCAAAACAGTCGCGCGACCTCTGCGACTCGCAAGTGTGAACGGGCCTTTAGGCTGAGGAATCCGTCGCCACGCACTCGCATAGTCCACTACGCTGCGATGGTCTGAAATGGGCACAATACTCTGCAGCAAAAGATGTCGAGGCGACTGCTTTCGCAGGGAAGCTGCTCCTGTGCGGAAGGTACCCGGCGTTCTGGAGACATCGTCGTCGTTTCGGCGAACGCTGTTGGCCGCGGCCGTGCGCTGCCCTCGAGGCTGGCCGTGCAACGGCGCGCGCACATTCCCGCAGGCATACTACATTCCTTTTTGCCTTTCACCCTATTTTTTAGGCTCCCTTCTATCCGCATGCGGCAAAGAAAGAACTGCGCGAACGAGTCAGGGACGGCGAAAAGGCAAAGACGCACACAAACACTCAGCCTTTGCCTCTTCGCTGTCCGCGTCTCGTTCGCGCAGTTCCTCGCGTCCATATGAATCAACTAGCTTGACAAGTTCTACTGAAGTTATTATAATCCACGGGGAGTAGTTGACAGACAAGCGCAGTTGCCGCTTATTCTTTTGAGCAGCCACTTCTAGCAAATGGACAACAGAAGCGTCGCACCCCGTGTTTCACGCTACAGCTTCTTGGAAAACAGAGTGCAAGAAAGAAAAAGTTAAGCTTGCGCCTGTCACAAAGTGGTCGCTGTAGACACACGAGTTTGCTGCCTCGCAGCTAAATCAACACTCACATGGCACATTGCCTCCACCCACTTCCCCTTTTGCTGCATGCAGTGATGCCACTGGGTTCTTAAAAAAATGGCTGAGGCTTAGCTAAGGTTAAGCCTAGTCAGATGCGAAGCATATTGATGGCTAGGCTTGGTAATACATGGCTTTCCTTGGTTGAATACTTGGTCATTTTAATACAACACCTGGCCGCCTCGTAAGTGCCCGGAGAGCGAGGCAAGCTCAGCTTTATACCGCTGCTGTAGCGTCACGTGGTCAGCTGCAGCGCCTCTGATATGGAGCCTCCACCGCCGCGGTCGACCGCGCGAGCCGGCAGCCCATCTCTCCTCTGCTGTGACGTCATGTTGTCACGTGGTGTCACGTGGTCACGCTAAAGGTCAATGGTAGCGCCACCGCCGCGCTCGACGTGCTGTAGTGTAGCTCCAGTAATATGCTTCGCATAAAATAATTACATGGCGGCGCATCGCTGAGGCATCTCGCCAGCAAGCGCAGAGTTGACGACAACTAGGCAGCAGCGAAGTGCCGGCCGAGCGACGCAACCGACCGCTCAACTGGGCGACGAGCCACCAAAAAACATGAGAGAAGCCAACAGCCACAGAAACCAAGGGGCACAGGGGATTTTTAATTTAATTTATTTATTTTGTGGTGTTGATAATTTATATTACTGAATATGTTATCGCTTAAAGCTAGTTGATTAAAAAAGCAGAAGAAAAATCAACCACATGCCGCCGGTGGGATTATAACCCACGACCTCCGAATTACGCGTCCGGTGCTCTACCAACTGAGCTACGGCGCGGCTGTCAAACCTTCTGCTTTTCGGCGGTATTTATGTTTACAAATAACCTAACCTTGGGAGTGTTCACCAGCGCCACCCACGTTCTTAAGCAGCGGACGTAGCACGTCCTGAGTTACCGCTGATGTGACGTAGAATGTCATCGAACGGCGAGGGTGGAAGCTGTGTGAGAACCCTCTTATGCTTCCTAAAGCATCAAGGCTGCCAGAACCGAGGCCCTCGTTAAGCCATTAAGCAGACGAGGAAAGGGGAATGAATAAGAGAGAAGCCAACAGCCACAGAAACCAAGGGGCACAGGGGATTTTTAATTTTATTTATCTATTTTGTGGTGTTGATCAATTTATATTACTGAATATATTATCGCTTAAAGCTAATTGATCAGAAAAGCAGAAGAAAAAACAACCACATGCCGCTGGTGGGATCCGAACCCACGACCTCCGAATGGCGGTCGCGCGCTTCCCGCAATGCATTACGTGCGCATGCGCAAAGGGCCACCATGAAAAGGTCCAACCCGAACTGCAACCAGCGGAAATGAAAGGGAAAGGGAGAGGATAGTGCGGAGAATATAGAGGGGAGCAATAGCAAGAAAGGACAGGGAAAAGCTTTTACACGCTATTTACAAAATACAAAAGTAACCAAGTTTGCGCCGCTTCGCGCGCTAATGTCCAAACATTGTCCGAAAATAAGTGCGCGCGAGCGGCCACTGCGCACAATCACTTACGAAAAAGAAGTAAACTGTATGTACAGCCTTTGTCAAGCAGGACCAAAAATCTTCTTACCTTCAGGAGATTTGGGACGCTGAGGACGTACGCATTACGAGCACAGCAATGTGGCCCAGAAGCAAACCCCCTGGGCTCTAAACTTTTGACAAAGGCTGTACATAGCCGCAGGAGCGCAGCGGCATGCTTGTGAAGCCAACCAGCCACTGCGCACGTCTCCTGCGCCGCTGCTTATCGCACGCCTCGTCATACCCGGCTGCGTTGATGAATGAGGCGCCTTTTCTTTCCCGCTGCTCCCCTTGTTTACGCCGTCGTCGGGAAACACGCGGACAACTTCGCTGTCGCACCTGCTGACCACTCACATGCACTCACGCTCACTCACACTGATGCCAACTGTCACTCATCACAGACGTGTGTGCGAGTGAGGTGTAATGAGTTCACGCAGCGTGGCAGCGTGATTTCACGCAGCAAAAGATGAGGACACAAGAGACACAAGCGCTTGTGGTGTTCGTCTCTCGTCTCTTGTGTCCTCGTCTTTTGCAGCGCTACACTGTATTATAGTTCACGCCTCATTTGACCATCATGCACTTCTTTCTTTCTTTCCTTCTTTCTTTCCTTCTTCCTTTCTTTCTTTCTTCCTTTCTTTCTTTCCTTCTTTCTTTCTTTTCTCCTCTTTCTTTTTCCTTTCTTTCTTTCTTTCTTTCTTTCTTTCTTTCTTTCTTTCTTTCTTTCTATAACACCCGCTTCTTTTCGCTTCTTCCTTTCTTTCTTGCCAGAAAATCAGATCTGCGTTTCTTCTAATACGTATCTATTTTTCGCTTCTCAGGTTCATGGAGGCCGAACTGCCTCTCCTGCAGGTGCTTCACGCACACTACATGGACACGCGACGGGGTCTGAAGCAGGTTACATGGCTTCGTCAGCGCCATCCGGTTACGGCTCAGCTCGGCAAAGGAGAAAAGCGGCGGCGCCTAGGAAGCAGCGTTTTTCTCGAAGACCGGCCCTGCTTTGGCTGCTCCCGGAGGTCCTTCATCGGTCTTGCAAAGCCTAGCATCCTTGTTTGAAATGCCATCGAGAACGCAGTCTCTAAAGCTGCGGCGCGTGCGGCCAACGATCCCTGTTTCGACTTGTCATGATAGTCGTCTTGCCATGTGTACATAACTCCTACTGCTCGACATTGCAGCAGTGAATGCATTTCTTGCTTTCTTTCTGCACTCCCTTTCTTCATGCGCGTTCGCTGAATAGTCTTTAATGCACGTGTTCTGTGTCCCTTGTGCGTGCTCGATATTTGTGTTTCTTTTCCTGGGCACTAAATCAGAAGAAAACACATTAATTACTGTGGCATTTACTTCTGCCTTGAGGCGAAACTGTAGTTACCAAAAGCGTGGGGCCTTTCGCTCGGAGTTCTAGTGCCATCAGTGAATGTGGACATTGCTGTTTGTGGGTCTATTGCAAGGAATCTGCGGAATACCATTGATACAGTGCATAAACAGAAAAGAAAAAAAAAATCACGGGCACTCGGTGGGATTGATGAGTAAGGGAATACGTTGGCAAATGGGCTCCGATTTTGTGGGCGCATTGACTCGTGGTGACCTCTTTGTGCAGTCACGCAAACTAGAGCATGCGCCAGAGATCTGTGACGCACTCTCTGCGTGGCTGCGACATGTAGTGCCACAGCGTGAGAGGCTAGCAGTTTAACACACAAGGAGGAAGGCTGCTTGTTATGTTCTCCAACGCCGACTTTGTCAGCCCACTCCACCGCCAGAACTTGCGTTCTGGAGTCAGAGCTAGCCAGCACGGTCTCCCACCGCTCGAGAGATCGAGCGGTAACTAGATCATCCGGAGGTGGCTCTATTTTGCAATCCCATAGGATATTATCATAGTTGGCTCGTTGGCTGCAGTGTTTGCAGTTCGGGTTGTATAGACCAGGATAAATGTGCGCGAGGAGTGATGGAGAGCGTATCGATCTCGTCTGTAGACGACGCCACGTAGCCTCTTGTTCTTTAATCAGGCTTTTGTCCGGAGGGGGGAAAGCTCTCCTCTCTAGTTTAAAATGATTGGTTAGATAATGATATGTGATCATGGAGTCTTCGTGAAATTCAGGGAGCCAGATTCATCCACTGCCCGTTCGACGAAACCTAGGGCTTTATTGTGGGCTGCCTCGTTCCCCGGATTCCCCGAATATGCTGGGACCCATACCAGTTCGGAATAATTTGGTGAGAATTTGGTGGCGTTAAGGATTCTAAGGGATGTGTTTGTAATCCGCCCTGCTGCGAAATTATTGATAACTATTTTGGAGTCGGTTAGAATGATGCTGTCTTGGGTATGCGCTAGGGCGAGGGCTATAGCTGCCTCCTGTGCCGTTTCAGAGGATTCCGTTTTGATTGTTGCCGAGACGATGAGGTCGCCATTCTCGTTCACAGCCACAATTGCAAAGGCATTCGTATGTTTGTATTCTGCCGCCTCTACATAAAGTGTTCCGGCGCACTGTCCGTATTTATTACGTAGGGCTTTGGCTCGTGCTTGTCTTCTACCCTCAAGGTGTAAGGGGTGCATGTTTTTGGGAAGTGGTTTGATTAGTAGGGCTGCCCTATAGTCGCGGGGCAAGTCTACTTTAGCACCTTGATTTGTAGGTTTACAAGCCTAGTAAGAATACTCCTGTCAGTTCTGGAATTGGCTTATCTCGCCGTTTGAGCCATTAAATGGGCTTCTTTCAGTTAATTATAGGTGTTATGTATTCCTAACCTCATAAACCTCTTCCGGTTGAGGCATGTAGTGGCAGCCCTAAGGAGGCTTTGTAGGCCTGTCATATCATGCTATGCAATTTGTCCTTTTCTGCTTTCGCAAATTTGAGATAAGGGGTGGCATATAGAGTATCCTGCTTCGCGCAAAGGCCTGCACTAGTCTGCATAAATCTTTCTCCCTCACCCCTTCTCTTCGATTAGCTATGCGGCGGATTAATAGCGCCGTCGCTTGTACCGTGCATTTTAGCTTAGTGAGTGTGTCATTATTCTTTCTATTTGTTTGTAAATACAACCCTTGTATTCTCATGGTGTGTATCTCTGTGACGGATCGTCCGTTACCATAGAAGTTTATTTGCTGCGGAGGAAGTCGTAGTTCTCCTACCTCTTTGTTTATGTCGTATCACGAAGAGTTCAGATTTTTGCTCTGAACAAGTGATGCAGGATTCCCATGCGCATGCCTCAATGATGTTCACTGCTTTTAGGAGTGTGTCTTCTATATGCCTTCGCATACTTTGGTTACCCAAAGCCTGATGTCACCTGCCTAGAACTTGTGATGTAGGTCTGGTATTTCTGTGAATTTGGGGGGAATTTTGATTTTGATGTGAGAGAGGTTAAAAATGAAAAGTGACAGGATGGAGCCCTGTGGTGTTCCTTTGGTTCCTAGTGTGATTGGGGCATACTCTATTGTTCCGACCGTTATCACTGCTGTTCTGTTTGTGAGGAATCGTTGTAGCTTGCAATGTTACAGCTTGCGAAGAACAAACGCAGTCCAAGCCTTGATATCATAGTGAAAATGATGATGTAACATAAAATCAGTGAAATGCGACGAAGTAAAAGGAAATGAGTTGCTGGGTGAAAACCAATACAGTTTAGCTTGTACTTAGCTTGTGTATCGTGATGTCCTTCTCATCATGTGTTTTCTTGCAAACCTTCCGAGTGTTGAGCGATAAACCACTACCATAGTTGCGTTGCTCTGACCATGCCGTTGCGTTTAGTGACTCGTTACACCGGAAAACAACTTGTATCCGCCTCATGCGAGCAGTACATGCATGTGACTCGCATGTATGTACACATGCGAGGCGGCCGGATGCTCAAATTACGGTGGAGATGCGCTCCGGTCGCCCGCTCAGAGCCAAGCGGGCTGCGCATGCGCAGTTGTGTTTCCGCTGACTGCCTGAGCGGAGCGGGGCCGTCGCTCCGGTCAACAAAAACTCTCTAATGAGGCCTTAAGCGAGAACCTGGTTCCTTGCCCTTACCCACCGTGCTCGTATTTGAAGCACCCAGGGTTTGTCGGGCAGTGCGTACTCGGCACCTTGAAGATTCGCTCGGTTTACGGAGAAAGGTTTGTACTCAAATCTGGTACATCATCTGTCGCGTCATCTCCTCCCGTTTGAGTAGTAACACTCGATTCAATAACCTTCCAAAAAAAAATAAACATCAATCGCGACCAAGGTTCACGCCCTGGGGCAGCATCGACCATCCAGCCCTGCCAGGAGTGGACCTCGAATCATAACACCGCTCTCTGCTGCTTATCACTCGCAACACGCACTTTGAGGCCAGGCACGCGCTCTTCGGTGACTATACCCTGCGGCTGTGCCCCGCGGCGTGTTGGCGGATCACGACTGACCACTTTTTGAAAATTTCCACTTCGTGCAGGTACTTCTACTACTACTTGCGAACCTACCACGCAGGGCGGAAAGTCGGCGTTTCGCGGTATTGCTTCTGACAAAAGAGTGTGCAAGAATGCGGAGAAGACGCTTTTGCTTTGGGATCTCCAATGACCACTTTTTATGCCAAGCAAAAGCGTCTTCTCCGCATTCTTGCACACTTTTTGTCAGAAGCAATACCGCGAAACGCCGAAAAGAGGAGAGTTTCAAAACGTGGTCAGTGGAGATCCGTCAACCCGTCGCGGAGGCTTAGTGGTTAGGACGCTCGGCTACTGAGAATCGGGCCGCGTTTCGACGGAGGCGGAACGCAAAGGCGCCCTTTTCCATTCCTGCAGTGCCGTGACTAACTGCGACTGCAGCATCCTGACCGATGCCTCCTACAGCACGAACTCGGATGAAGAGGATCGCCGCCCCGCGACCGTGACTGTCTTCCTGGAGCGTCGCGGCCCTTGTCCAACCTCCCCCCCCCCCCCCCCCCCCCCCATTTATAGAGGGAGAGGGGGCCTTGCCGGGGGTGTCGGCTGGATGATGAGGAGTTGATGGGTTGTGTGTGACCCTGGGGCTCGGCACTTTCGGGCGCTAAGTCCCCGTCTCATCTGACAACGGCAAGATCCCCAGGTGGCCGAAATTATTCCGGAGCCTATCCACTGCGGCACCTCTTTCTTCCTTTCTTCTTTCACTCCCTCTTTTGCGGCACCTCTCTCTCTCCTCTTTCATTCCCACCTTCAATTCCTCTTGTCCCTTATGGCGTGGTTCAGGGGTCCATCGATGTATGAAAGACAGATACTGCGCCATTTCCTTTCCTCAACAACCAATTTTCGATCAGTCAACATTCACACGCCGCACGCTGCCCGCACCCACTTCGCCCTTTTGGCTGCGTGCAGCGCTGCCGCAGAAAATGTGAAGAACCTTGCATTTCCTGGCCAGCGATTTGAGTTCGTGCGTTGTTGCGACCCGGGTAGCATGGCCGGGTACCGGTGATGGGATGAGGAGGATGGGAGACTGGGTTTAGAGGAAGGTAACGAAAACTTTATACACTTATTTACATTATCTACATAGAGCGACTGAGAATGACTCTCAGTAGAAGGGGATGTCTTCGTCAACCATAGTCGACTGGAGCTAGCAGGCTTCTTTTTGGCCACACTCAAAGCCGAGTTAAATAGTGTTCGGATTCCCCAGATCCCTGGCTGGGGAATAAAGTCGCACTGTCCAATCGGATGGACCGAAGTAGACGCTGGTGTAACGTTGGGTGTTACCACCCACGGCAGGGCTGTTCCACTCTCTCGCAGCTGGGTCGATGGGAAGGGGGAGATGCTGACTAATCCAGCCCGGCGGGAAAGGATCTCCCGCAGCCTTCCAGCAGGTGAATGAACTTGCTTCTCCGCCGAATGTCCAGAACACGAGTCGGGAACACAGCCGTCTTCAATTAACAGCCAGCGTGACTGGCGCCGCCACGTCGCCTTCGCTTCCGCTGTGGTTGCTGCTGACAATGGCTCCTGCCTTCGCCGCTGCTGCCGCGGTCACCTGCACTCCGCTGCACTAATCCACTTAGGCTCGGAGGGGGGCATTCCAAGCACCCCACTGCACCACCGCCGTCGCGAGGTCGTCGGCCTTGTCGACTGTTCACGGTAGCTGCTTGATCGGGCGCACGTGGCCAGAAGTACGGTCACGACAGCGTCAAAGACACAACGCTCCCGGCATCTACGGAGCGACGAGCGACAGAACCGGCCGAACCACACACACAAAAAAAAAGGGGGGGGGGGGGGGGGGGGGGGCGCATGCGCAGAGGCCTCCTATGAAAAAGGTCCATTGTGCTAAGCAGCGAAGGCTCTTAGCTGGGCGCCACTTTCGCGCTATGCATTGCACACCATCTTCTTCCACTAATGCTGCCCGTGTGCCGCCGTGGCTCAGTGGTTATGGTGCTCGGCTGATAACCCGAAAGGCGCGGGTTCGATCCCGGCCGTGGCGGTCGAATTTCAATGGAAGGCAAATTCTAGAGGCCTGTGCACTGTGCGATGTCAGTGCACTTTTGATGAACCCCAGGTGGTCGAAATTTCCAGAGCCCTTCACAGAGCCCAGCCTCATTAATCAAACGAAAACCCTGATACTTTTCTTGTCCTTTTGCTTATTGCAACTCTATATGTGCGTACCTATTGCGGCTTACTTATAATCCCCCTATTGTGTTAACGTAATTATTACTTCGCATTTACAGTGATTATGATCGCTCATTAATGTTTCTGACGTGCGTGCCGCGTTATCAATTTTATGCATTGTGTATTTCGTAGTTGCGGTTAAGTTTGATATCGCCAGTAGAAGCAGTTTACGCAAGTACCAGTTTTTTATAATGTATAAAATTTTAAAAAATAATGTTTTTAGGTAAAGGGAAGCTTTTTGTGCCATTGTATTATCAGTGTTGGTTGACATATAAAAAACTTTCTAGAGGCCTGTGTGCTGTGCGATGTCAGTGCACGTTAAAGAACCCCAGGTGGTCGAAATTTCCGGAGCATTTAACTACGACGTCCCTCTTAGCCTGAGTTGCTTTGGGATGCTAAACCCCAATAAACCTAAACCTAAGCAGAAAAAAAAAAACAGGTGAATCATATGCCAATAGTAGAGTAACTGAATTCTAATAGTTATCTTCTAAATAACCATTTTCAATGTTAATGAAACCAGCAGCTGGCAGTTAGTAAGAGCCAAACATGTTTTTAGGAGAGAACACTAGCGCGCACCGCCATCGGACTAGGTGGGTGTCCAGTGGCACTGTCATTCGCAATTCCTGCAGAGTGCAAATTTAGAAGCAATTATTCAATGGAACATAATAAAAACAGTACATACAGAGTGAATGTGAGTAAGTAATTTTTATCTTTGGCTAGTTAGCTTGGGTGCACTGCTCAGTATGCTGTTGCAGTACTGTGTCCTGCATACTTAGCCCCGAATTACTATGGAGCTCAAACCAGCACGACTACCTTCTGGATAGATGACTGCTCCCTCTGTAATGAATTGTAATTACTAGCAGGTTTTAACATGATGCACTTCATACTCTTGCATTCACTTGTTGCTTGATTACTACATTAAGGTGCATGGCAAAGAGAAACAGTTGATCCACAGTCAAGTGGCACAAAACAAGCTGGTCAGGTATAACAGAGCTTTATTATTCTCAGAGACATTGAGAAACAACAGCAGATCTTCAATATGAAAAGGTGACAAGCTTTTGTGTACAATGATATGTAAGCTGAATAAATAGAATGTGTTGCACTAAAAAATATGTTTCACTTGTAACAATATCACAAAATGCGAGACTACCTGCAGCATCACTCGAGATGAAAGACATTGAACAAACACTTTATAAACACCCAGATGCTGGTGCATATGCAGGCTTAGTCTCACACTAATACTGATAAACAAAAAAATGCACCGGCTTTTCACTGAGCTACAAAATTCTTCAGGTGAATGATACTCAGTGCTAGTGAAGAAAAACATTCCTAAAAATACCCGCCGATGACCTGCACATAGGAACAACTAAAGGAATAAAATGATGCAGTGAAAATCACCTTTTTCTCCACGCAGCTCCTCTAAGGCTGGCATATGCATAGAATGCATTATTTAAAAACACCGGTCTACCCATGAAGGCACACATACAAAGTTTTCACGATTCTATCGACAGTCTGCATCTAAAGCAGTATGATGCATTCGGATGGCCTTCAATTTAGGCAATGATTTCTGACCTTATGAGGCCAGAAAGTAACTTTATATAAGGCACACCATTGCTGACAGCCACAAGCGAACAATAAGTGCCGACGGCCGCGCCAAAAAATTAAGGCAAAATAACTTCAATTAAGTGATTCAAAGGCATATCGGTGTCAACGGCAGTTGTGCAATGTGCAGATGAGGGCTTCTATGAACACTTTGCAGGTATGGCCGCAGCTGTAGCAGGCTCTTGAAATGGGTGGCCTGACAGCACGACGCAGAAGGCGAAGGTGCCTCTGCAGTGAACAAGTCTCAACGCGTACGCAAAATGAATTAGCCGCAGCGAGCTATGATGTGGTGGCCAAGATCAATGCGCACACCATATAAAAATACTTGTCATATGCAGCTTGAAGTGTGGCCCAGCCACTTTACTGGGATGCCCACAGATGTAAATGAAAGCACACACAGCCTGCACGGTGTCAACATGCCACTTGAAGTCGAGATTCCTTTCATACTCCCCCCATCCACCCCGAGAAGAGACAGTTCCTCCGGAACACTTTTCAAAACTGATGGCACAACAATCACAACAAATGCATGCTGCACTTGATTCATGAGTGGTTGCACCAGACAGATGAAGAGACTTGTAAAATGATCTGCAAGTCTTTTGAAAACATTAAGACATGTCACGGGTGAAAAAAAACAAAAACAAATGCAAAATCAGATCCCGCAGTTCAAAAAAACCTTGTCCGAAAATGATGAGATGTTGGCTATACTTAGGAACCCTCTTCCAGTGACAGTAGGACTGTGGCAACCTAATCACATTCACTGCTGCCCTTCCCTTGGGGGTGCTTGAATGCCAGTTGCCTTCAGCATCGACGAAAATGCTGAGCTGGGGTCATTGGCAAGAGTAAAAGGGCTGTCCATTTCAACAACCTAGAAAGAAACAAGACATCACAGTGGAGTTAATTCATGCCTGATAGAGAGAATAGCTGTCTACATGTACAGGGTCCGTCAAAAGTTCCAAGGCCACAGGGTTTGCTTTTGAGCAGCATAGTCGGGCTGTTGAGATACCCTCGAAGCTCAAAATATCTGTAGAGAATAGAAGAAGGATCGTTCTACCATCTGAGAACCTCGATAGCCCTATCGGAATCTTAAGTGCCAGGATATACCGATGAAAAGCGGACCATGTGGCCTGGGAACTTTTGACGGACCCTGTACAGCTATATCACCATGTTTCCAAACAGAACCTCAATACTGAGCAGCTTTCTTATCACAGGCGCAGGCCATAATAACAACAACAACAACAACAACAACAACAACAACAACAACAACAACAACAACAACAACAACAACAACAACAATAATAATAATAATTATTATTATTATTATTATCTTGTAATAGTACTTTTATCAGCTGAACATTATGGAAGTGACCTGATGACTCACAATGATCAGAACTTCAGATTTATCAGTTAATTCAAACCCAGCTTTGCCATTAAATGTCTAATTTAGGCTGTCACCTTAAACAACATTTCTGCACACAAAAGAATTGCTTACATCATAATGAATGATCAAATTCAAAGCCTGATCAAACAAAACCTTCTTGACATCAGTGCATGACTACTGTAACACCACATGCAGTTGAGACAAAGCTCACACGCCAATCAAGTTAGTACACTTGCTAGAAATCGCACCTGCACAGCTCCTAAAAAGTGTGATGCTAGGTATAAAGTTTAAAACAGCTGAACTTCACTCCAGTGTAACGTGACGAGAAAAGCAAAAGAGTTGAGGGCCTTGTTTTCATCTGCAAATAGACTGCCTTCATCTCGCAATCTTTCTCACCCACATGCACATATGGAGACATGCATGCACACCTAAAATTACCATTGCACTGTCTTCCTCAATGGAGTGGCATGTTATAAAACTACACTGGCACTCAACATTATGCATGAAAGAGATATTGGCCTCAACTTATGCTCAAGTATTGCACTAGTTTTCTTTGCACACTAAGTAAATACATCTGCTCAATGCGCTCCAAGTGAAGTTGCTATTACTGTAATTAGACAAACGCATTAAACTGGGCATATAAACAGTTTTATATGTAACATCCTGAGAACACCATGCTCAAAGGTACATCATGTCTGCCAGCAACATAGGTATACCATTCAAAGAACAGGTGTGTTAAGATGTTTCTGAGAGTGCTGTAAAAAAATTAAAGGAACTGACAGCTTGGAACACATGAAAGCGACCTGCTTAAACAGATATTTTACTGAAGAATTAGGAGGTAAATTCGTTTCAATCCTAACCTCCAGAAGCAGCATGTCAAACCGGCATGGGGCCAACTTGAGTACTGAGCCTCACGAGGTAGCCATCAATTCATTCACGTCAAGTAACCTTTACCAATAATCAGTTCTCAACGAGTTATACAAACGCTAAAACCGAATTCAGAAAGCTGTTTACATAACCAGTGCTCACCTTTCCTGCGTCCAGTACCAGCACCATATCACAGCTAAGAACAGTGTTCAACCTGTGCGCAATGGTCAGGACGGTACAGTCTGCGAAGGTCTCCTGCACTGTCTGCTGGATCAAACGGTCTGTCTCGGCATCCACAGATGCGGTGGCTTCATCCAGGACTAAAACCTGCGAGCAGCAGAAGAAGTGAACCACATGGACACCACTGTTTTGCTAAAGCAAAAAAAAAAACAAACTTTAAATGAAGCAAAGCAAGGCATCGTTAACCAAGTTGCATAGCCACACTTCAGTCCCAAGCACAGAAAAATAACTCGCACAATTAAACAGGTGATCTTATGTGTGAAACATGTCATTTAACATGCACCACAAATTGTATATTGAGTATTGTGCCTAATGCTCAGTGCACATTGTATCACAGACCAGTCTCTCGAAAGCCATCGCCAAGATGGTTTAATTTTTACGGGAGTTAATGTCCCAACGCGACTAAGGCTATAAGGGACACCGTAGTGGAGGCCTCTGACGTCAAATTTTGAATACCTAGGGTTCCATGCACCGACAATGCACAGTACATGGGCCTCTAGCATTTTGCCTCCATCGAAATTCGACTGCCGCAGCCGGGATTTAACCCGCACCTTTTGGGTCAGCAGCCGAGCACCATAACCACTGAGCCATCACGTCGGCCCCAAGATTAAGAATGCTCGAGCTATGGCATACAGAGTTGTGCACATGTGACAGGTGCTTGCCTTGTTGTGACGTAGCAGTGCTCTCGCTAGACACAGGAGCTGTCGCTCGCCAACTGAAAAGTTGTCTCCGTTCTTCTCCACGACACATTCGAGTTGCTTGTCCTCTTTTTGAATCTAGATGAGACAAAGACAAGGAAGCAAAATGTAAACCATGCATGAGCTGAACAAAACAACAAGAAATACAATGCAGCAGCTGAAGTCCTGTGGGGCACTGCAGGCAAGACAGTTAACCACAACTCGTTAAGAGGAATTCGTAGCACAGGTATGCTATATGGGCAAGTTGCGAATAGTGACCAAGTTGGTCACCCTTTCATAGGCACAAACATCCAACTACCACAACTCCAACACAAATGGACAAAGCAAACTTAGTTCAAAACAAAGAAAAGTGGTTTCTCTTCTGTCGCAATGCTCTTATTCTTATAAAATAGATGGCTTTGTGCACAACTTTGTGACTGCAGCAAGCATGTTCACCCTATCAAGAGCTATTCTAAGAAACAGCGAGAACTGCTACATATGCATGTACACGCATATTGCCTGCTGAACTAATATGCAACACAATTTAGTAAAAATAGTTAAAATGATGCTTACTTACTGCTACTGATGCTTTCTACAGGAACTAATACAAAGTGTCTTGCTGAGACAAAGCAGGGCGCTTTGAATAATGAGGAAATTTTGGCAGTTTCGGTCCCAGTACTACAATGCAGAAGTGCTTGAAATGTTTCTGCACTAAGTGCACATCATGAGAAAACATCATGAAGTTATAAGCAAAGTCAACTTTTTTGCAGTTAGAAGATGAAAAAAAAAAAAGGCAGAAAAGAATGTTTGGAACAGAATTTACAAGCACACTGCCCTTTCAGGAACCCGTCACAGTAATGCAATACAAGTTCAGAGCTCACCTTTCCCTTCAAGTGTGCTCTCTCCAAGGCATCCCATAGTTCTTCATCGGTGTTTTTATTCGTGGGATCCAGGTTGTATCTACATGACAAATTAAAAATCAGAATGTATATATATTATTGCAGTAGCAACACCTCTAATTTTGAACGGCAAAGCAATGCACCCTCTCCTAAGGACAGTAACATTTTTTTCATGCGGACGAAACCTTGCTCCAAAAAACAGACATCCTTCACCAGCGAGGCACCTGTGCAAGCATTAAACAAAGATGTGGCAATACAAGAAGTGTCACGGAAACAGCAGCAGCTGAAGTTCTGAGCATGCCAATATTCCTACATAGCCCGGCCTGTGGGCATCGCACTGGTGAAAACAACCTATTTTAATGCCACAGGTGCCATTCAAAGGATCTCTGTCATCCCCATTTCCAGGGCATAGGGCAATCACGGAGCTGCTTCACCAAGCAGAAGGGCAAAGAAGGTACTCAAATGCAAGGTCAGGTCTGAATGTGAGCACACACACCTTACGGTACCCTGGAAGAGCACAGGGTCCTGTGGAATCACAGCCACCGCAGAGCGCAGCTGATTCAACCCCAGGGAACTGATATCCACACCGTCCAGCAGAATACGTCCAGACTCCAGCTCCTTCAGCCGCATGAGTGACACCAGGATGGATGACTTGCCTGTGAAAGAACAGAGATTGGAAATGAAAAAAAATACCTTGTTTCACTATACTGCAGGGATCTGAAATGAGAGTTTAATGCCCTACTACCAATCATAAGAGCTCATCCATTCGCAGCACGGCACAAGAGAGATGATGCGAACAGCCAAACATCACATCAACATCCATAATGACATAAATCAGAAACTGCAGAGTACTTTCATCAAGCAAGCAAGACATTTTGTTTTTAGTTACAAAAACTAACAGTATAAGGAGCATACAGCACTGCTTTGCAGAAAGTACACACTGCACACTACTACATGCTCCTCTGACTAGGCACAGAAAGAGCAAGAATATAACTATCTGAAAACAACCCTAACAGATTAATAAGCAAAATATTCCGTTCACAAGCTGTGCCTAGGCGGCGTGTGTGAATATTCAATTTGACCCGAACGTTTGGTATCCAAAATTTTGAAGTATTCGTCTCTAGCGAATAATGTTCCTGGAACTCTTACTGCGTGTGTTTCAGTTCAGCGTACCTCCGTGTGCCTGAGCTTCCCCCGCGTATGCCTGTGGCGACAGATGCGAGCGGGCGGAAACGCGGCGCCCAGACCTCTGTGCCTGCAGCCGCGCTACCCGTGATGCGGACGCGCCGTAACCGGCATGGTGGTGGTGCATCAACAAAGATTTAGCACAGCACAATCCGGACCAATCAGCACAGCACAGCGCATGTGCTGATTGGTCCCGATGCCAGCAGGTATGCAAACAGCTGGCAGGTACCTGGCGCACTGCGACGTCCTCAAAGCGATATGTACATGTGCAGCGGCTTCCAGCGGAAGCGGATTGCACTATGCTAAATCTCTTATCTGAGGACGCATGGCTCCTTTGACTTCAGCTAACTGGATGCCTCAGCTAGCTGGGTGCCGGAGCCACTCTTTGTTGGAAATCTCTAAACAAACGAGACGGTGCGAGCACAGAAGGAAGCTAGCACAAGGCACATGGAGACCCCTTTCCAACGCCTGACACAGGATGGCACTGGGTACACAGTGCTTGGTTTGGTTTGGTTTATGGGGTTTAACGTCCCAAAGCGACTAAGGCTATGAGAGACGCCGTAGTGGAGGGCTCCGGAAATTTCCACCACCTGGGGGTGCACTGACATCGCACAGTACACGAGCCTCTAGAATTTCTCCTCCAAAGAAATTCCAGCCGCCGCGGCCGGGATCGAACCCGCGTCTTTCGGGTCAGCAGCCGAGCACCACAGCCACTCAGCCACCGCGGCATATGTCTAGCAGGTGTCATGGAGTGACCGCTGTGCAACGACTCAATCGCAATTAAGAGCAGCAGATGGAGGCCCCACATTAGGTCGGCTCCCCCAATTTCCAATACCCATTTTTGTACAAAGTCGACACAGCTTCAATGAGTGCAACAAAGCTTCAATGCATTCTTTTTTTTTTCTTCATGTAACAGCTGTGTTTGAAAAACACATGGTTTTGAAAATGCCTAGTGTGCCATTCAACTTTTTTTGTACACCGGGAGTATTTGTAATAACCAAGAAATTATTTGAAAAAATTATTTGAAAAAATTACTTGCTTCGAATTCACTTCGAACTAGCTTCGGACAGCTTGTGTTGTCCGAATAATGGCCCAATTCTACTGCACACAGTATACATGGGTTTTAAAAGCTTGGGTTGGAGAATAATTTTTTTTGCACTGTTTGTATTTGCATTCTGAGCTAAGGGCAAAGACTTCCGCTTTGATTCCCTTGGCAACTGAGCCCCATAGCAACTGATCACCACTGATGCAGATATGCTAAAGCAGCAAAAGCAATTTTGTGTGTTGGCAGCAAGCCTAGAGCATGTTGCAGTTGTGCAAAATCACTCCTCTCCAATTAATTGCTGGTTTTGTTTGGTTTTGTGGGGTTTAACATCCAAAAGCGACTAAGGCTATGAGAGACGCCGTAGTGAAGGGCTCCGGAAATTTCGACCACCTGGGGTTCTTTAACGTGCACTGACATCGCACAGTACACGGGCCTCTAGAATTTCTCCTCCAAAGAAATTCTAGCCGCCGCGGCCGGGATCGAACCCGCGTTTTTTGGGTCAGCAGCCGAGCACCATAGCCACTGAGCCACCGCGGCGGCCCAATTATTTGCTATTAGGTGCAAATATGTTCAGAAAACTATCATTGGTTACAAGCGAAACGATGCAACTTCATGCTACTTGCAGGTTACACAGAACATTGAAAATGTCGAGCTGTTTTTTTCTTTCCAACACCGCCAAATAAAACTTTCCAACAGTGGCATGGCTCAGAGACTTCAAGTGACAAACTCCTCCAGCCGTTTCACATGCCACGAAGCAAACAGAGGAGTTGGCTCATCAAACTTGTCTCAACAGCAATGCATGAAGTGGTCCCATGAGGACTGCTCCGATGATGCCATGCATCACCAACGACTACCACAACACCTACCACTGCTTAAGCAGATCAGTGTGCCCGCTGCTGAAGATCATAGTCAAAGTATAGATTCAGTATAGAGAGCATACGACCTAGAATGAGTGCATAAAACTTTTACCAAGTACAGCCAGGGACAGTGGGTGGCTGCCCTATTCCAGGAAGCCATTGAACTCTGCTGCCACCAGGGCTCCAGCCACCACTTAGCCAACACGCATTGATCACGCATTGATCACGCATTGATCACGCATTGATCACGCATTGATCACGCATTGATCACGCATTGATCACGCATTGATCACGTATTAGGTTCCCGATTGCATCTATTTTTGGATTGTGTTGGAAGACCCATACTATGTGGTAAAGGCCTGCCTTCTCGTTACAAAGTTGGCATTCCACTTTATAAAGATTTGGGAAAATTTAATTAAGGATGCTGGGGCTATAGAAGGAATTAGTTTGCAATTTTCTAAGCACTGTTCCCTTGACCTAGTGCCAAACAGAATGCAAGCAGTACTAACTCAAAAGCCCAACCTAATTGAGGAGCCCTTTAAGGCACAAATAAGTAAAGGCAGTAGCGGCTCACCTGCACCGGTGCGGCCGACAATGCCAACTTTCTGGCCACCCTGCACATGAAAGCTGATGCCGTGCAGGACTAGGGGCAGTCCCTCACGGTAGCGCAGGCACACCTGGTCGAAACGCAGGTCCCCCTGGCTGGGCCAACCCGTGGGGTCCACACCCGCGTCGGTGTGCGTGGGGGCCTCTTCAGTCAGCTCCTGCATTGGCGGGGACGGGTATCATGACTATGTGCGAGGACTCCTCAAATTAACCAACCCTTAATGGCTGCTCAATGCATTCAATGGCGACGTGCACATGGTCGCCAACTCGAACTACATGTGAAAATGTCTGCACCTGCTTTTCTGCAGCATTGCTCTGCATGCACTGATAACCACTATTAGCGAATGCTTGCTGATCAAAACACAACAGACTTCGCTTCAGACAACAAGAATAACAGCTTTGAGCACTGGATCACTCACCTCGCAGTACTCGTGAATTCTTCCCATTGACGTAAGCCTGGCTGACAGCTCAGACTTCAGCCTCATAATGAAAGGTATAAATGTACACACCTGCAAAACAAAAAAGTGAAAATATGGTAAACAGGCATAACAAACTTTGACAAAAGAATTACCCTCAGGCAGGAACGAAACCAAAGCCAAAGTCACCAGTAGAGGAATTATCAAATGTATATGGTAATTTGCACTTCATTATTTCAGAGGGGTAAGATTACATCTGAGAAGCCGTTTTCGAAAGCACGCAGGAAAGGCTGCTCAACAGCTTTCACCTGAAGAAAGTTGGAAAGGTTCCTCTACAAATTGCTGTCATCAAAACCCTAACTTCTAGATTATCCACACAAGCTACCTTGATTGTGTATATATGCCAAAATAACAAAAAGAAGCTGTGTTCTCATCTTATACACAATTCCCTGGCCAGAGTTGGCAGGAAAAGGAAATGACACTGGTAATGGTGCTTGTCACATAACTCAAAGCATCCACCACAAAAAATGACGTACAGAAAAGACAGAGGCGAGCATGAGGCCTGCCAGCCCAGTGCTGACGCTCTGTCGCATGACGACCACGATGAAGGCTGCGGCAGCCACCATGCAGGTGCCCACAAACTCCATGCGCAGCGTGAACCACCGGGAGGCCAGGTGGAACACCACATGTGCCACCGAGTGCTTGTTCACCAGCTCGTACATCCTGAAGAAAGCCAAAGAGAATGTCAGGTATCGTCAACGCCAGACTAAAATGCAAGGGATGCCTCCACAGCGTGCAACCACATGCTGCAACTGTAATTCAATTTTGTCTGTATATAATGCCGATTAGCTACTATATGTGCTTGCACCACAAGTTCTGGAAATCAACCTCCCAGGGTCATTTACGGGCTAGACATGCTTCAGCACCGCAACCACCTATGCATAAGCGACTACAATGGATGCAGTATCAGGCAGACACTCCCGAAACCCTGCACTTTCAGGCAGCATAGAGATGATTTGTGAAAAATGACGCACAGCCTTGCCCCAGTAAGGCGATTCCTAGCGCAAAGACCATGGGCCCCTTAATTGCCGCAAAGATGCACAGCTGACTGTCCTAACCAGCCTAGGGTCTACCTCAAAACTGCTAGTCTCAACTGAAGTCAGCCATGATGAATCGGCAGTCGATCCCTCAACCAGCACAAACTAAGACTCTTTCTTAGTGGCTACAGTATTCCTCCTTGAAGCAATGAAACAAGCACGTTACAATGCCTTCTCAAAGGGAGCAACCAATGTGGGAGAGGACGCTGCAGCCAGGCAAACATTGCACCGAACTGCTATAAACCATTGAGGAGCCTTTGGTCAGTGCAATAGTTTAGAGGTCTTGAGTGACAAAGCGGCACTGCTTTGCATTTTGCTCTCAAAGCCTTTAACTATGGCACCTGTGCGACATTTAAGGGGCCCAAAATCTTTGTGCAAAGAATCTCACTTGGGCAAGGCAATGCGTAGTTTCTCACAAATTCTCTAATGTTCACAAATCCTCAAAGCACGCTGCAAATGCATTCGCGCAGGGAGCAGCAAATGCGGGAGAGGACACTGCAGCCAGGCAAAACGTTGCGCCGCACTGCTCTGAACCACTGAGGAGCATTCGTTCAGGGCGATAGTTCCTTGAGTGCCAAGCGGCACTGATTCACTGCACCCTCAAGGGTAGCTTAAGTATTCTGCCTCAATATATTGCAAAAGCAAGCTGCACTCAAATTTCGCATCAGGGAGTACTGTAGTTATCGGTCAATTTTTGATGAGCCACATAACCTCAGTAATGATTCGCTGAAGGGATGCAATGTAGCATACACGATCCAATGCTGAAAGTCTGCGACGAAAATTCCATGCCTTTCTGTGAGGAAACTAGAATTACAACTGCGCCTTACACTTTCGTGAAAAATGCACAGAACAGTCACTGACCAAAGTCAAACAACAATTGAAGTAAGTGATATGTGTGATACTGTAAACAAGTGTTCTACACTGAGCCTCGAACATCAACTGTTCTTGCTTTCGTCGAATATGTTCAGTGAGCATTTTATGCATTTTTCACAATGCGCTTCCCCTTGAATAGATGGCGCTGCATCAAATGATCAACTACCTAAAACCTTATTACACTGTGCCGGCATTTAGAATTAATTTCTGTCAGCACGAAACCTCAAGCGAACTTTTTTTCCAATATTTTAACCAGGTCGCAACAAGAACATGATCATTGACTGCTTGCATTTGAACAAGGCATACTGTCACATACATGTGAAGCTGCCAGCATAAAGATTTGCAGATGACCAAGTGCGTGTCTGCAGTAAGCTTCGAAACACAGCATGCTTTTTAAACGGCTTTAGAGTGTCCAGAACCCTATACCTTCAGGACCACGGTTAAGACAAACTTTATCAGTGAGTAGTGATAGCCGTGCTTCTTTCAACTGGCCTTCATTCACACAAGGATGCAAAAAAAGATACATGACAGGAAGGAGAGATCGATGTAGACGCAGCACAAGTGAAAGCAGGCGATGAGAGAAGAGGGTGCTTCACCGCAGTTGCGCATCGGTCTCGGCCAATGGTGGCTCCGCTAAAGCACCACATGATTTAAAGGTCCAGTAGAAACGCTTGAAATAGGCGCCGAAAACATGTTTTTTTTTATTATTTACAGCCCGAATACGAAACTGCAGGATATGGTGTTTGGGAGAAGAAGGCTTACTCTTTCTCTCCAAGCAGACTGCAATGGCGGGAACTCCCGCATTCTCGAGAGGCAGACGCGCGAAAGTTGACGATGTGCGCGAAAAATTGCAGTTTCTCGAGTCACCGTGGCTCAATAAAATGGATTTTTTATTAACTTCGCGTTCGAATTTTGGCTTGATTTTTGGGGGGATTGTAGCTGAACGCCCAAAGATAATTTTGCAGTAAAAAACTGAAAACTGAAAAATGTCGCGAAAAACTTGCTTTTTCGACGCGCATCTCCCCTTAAGACAAACTTTATCAGTGAGTAGTGATAACCGTGCTTCTTTCAACTGGCCTTCATTCACACAAGGATGCAAAAAAAAAGACACATGACAGGAAGCTCACTTGCTGGTGAACCACTTGTGGCATCCGAAGACTCTGATGACTGCGACACCTTGCAAGGTGGTGGCCAGGTGCACGACAACCGCTGAACGGGCAACGTTGTCCAGCTTCTTGACCTCGCGCACACCGACATTGAGCCAGCGGTCCAGCAGCAGGTAGATCACCACAGACGCGCCCAGCACAATGGAGAACACCTTGTACACGTACACCGAGATGAGCAGTTGCAGGGCTATGGAGAGCAGACTCTGCACCACCATCTCCAGGAAGAATGGCACCCTGATGTCCACTGCAAGAGAGCAGAGGGTGCAAAAGACATGTAGAAACACTCTGCAATGAGTCAGCTCCCGCACGCTTCATATACCTCGTGAGCACGTGTATCATCTCATGTTCTGCCCTCACCCCCACACATTCACTTCGAAGCATACCGTATTTTCCGGTGTATAAGACGCGGTTTTTTGTCAAAAATCTTGCTGGTGCGTCCTATACAAGGGTGCGTCTTATATGCGAATTTTTCGTTTTTTTTTTAGAGTTCAGAAATTACTCAGGTTCATGCTCAAGCTTTTTTCACCGAAAAAATATTACTACCAATGATGCGGTAGTAACACGGTTAATACTTCAATACGGGGACAGCCGTGCGCAACTTTTTTTAGGTGAACTTTATCATGAAACGGCGGGGATGACGACTTCCAGAATCGCAAACACGCGGTCGTTTCGGAGGCGCAAGCAAAAGCAATGTGAAATTCCAAAAGATGGCAACAGTCGCGCTTCTCGCCATTGTCAAAACAAGCCAAGCCGGTGTTCTTTTTAGTCATTCTTTGCAACTTCGGAACCGTGTACGTATTACGTCTGTGTTGATGACTTCGGCGTGTGTTTTCCACTACCTACACCTGTCGTGCTCAGTCTTACTACAGTATGCCACCGAAGTTGCGCAAGAGCTACACCGCAAAGTTCAAATTATCTGCGGTCGAGTATGCTACCGAAAACGGAAATCGGGCTGCGGGCCTACGGAGCTAAGGAGCTTTTATGCCATCAGATGAGTCCATACATGGTTCATTTCGCGATGGTCGAGCAAGCGCGTTTAATTAACCCTCACTAGACTAAGTGGGTAAATTGGGGTGCGTCTTATACACGGGTGCGTCTTATATACCAACTTTTTCAATGAGAGCCTTCATATATGGCGGGTGCGTCTTATACAAGGGTGCGTCTTATACACCGGAAAATACGGTACTCAGACATATACCTGCCCATATAACTGCCACTCACATTGCCACTGCTCCGTGCATTCACACCTGGGCCAACTAATGTTCATAGCACACATCTGCACTGACGCTCAGGAGCATAGTATTTGCACTTGCACTAAATTGCCCAGACACACATCTGTTCACACTCTCAAGGAACTAATTAAAGGGCAGCTCTGCAGGTTTTCAGCGATTCATGTATTCTAATGAAACTTTTACTAAAGCTTTTCCTCTCCGTCCTGATCATTTCATCTAGTTAGACAGCCGTGCAGCAATTCATTCGTGCACAAATCGATATTGAAGACTGTCGTTTCTGTGGCCTCAGTGCAGTCGATTTCTGTGGATGACACTGCTTTTGCGACGTCAGAAGCGTTAATCTTACGTTATACCCGCTCCCTGCATGAAGAAATACTGAGGCTTGAATTAGGTCAGCTCTGGCCTTTCCTGGACGATCAAAGTGCATGCGAGTGTATTTCATAATGTATTTGAAGTCATCGCTCCGTCAACCAGAGCTTCGTTCCTGGCCAGAAACAGTTTTAGTTCCAGCTCGATATTTCTGTGGTTTTAAAATAGTACCAAGTAGGTTATGCCGAAGAGAGGGGACTCCAAGGAATCCGATGTGGTCATTAGTTGTTGCCCTTTAATACTCAATTTCTGCTTGCTCGTGCCAGCAAATAGGCAAGCTCACACCTTTAGAACCAGTTCGTGTGAGAACTGCAACTGCAATCGCTTTGGGCAAGCCTGTCAACCTGTCACAGGAAGACATGACAGCACTACCATGTGGGTACGCAAGAAGCCATGCTGCAGGGGATCAGGGGATGGGAGCACCAGATGTGGTGTATAAGGGTGTCTCGTTTATTTACGTTCTTGTCCCTGGAACTGAGAGCCCATTATTTCTGCTCACCATGACAAGACACCATGACTAAAGTAGACTCCTCTCTCATGTGCAATAACACAAGCACTGCCACTGACCCCAACACCTGGGGTGTTGTACAAAGCCAAAATAGACTGGATGCTGATAAAAACCCACCATTTTCCAAGAGCAGTCATTGGAGCTGAAATTTAGAAATCATTCCCAAAATTCAAAAATGATGTATACTAGGTACTCACTTCACTCAACCTATGGCTAGCAAGACCAATCTGCTCTGTTGTAAAATCAGCAGTAGGTTTTTCAAAAACAAGATGAAGAGTTTGTAAGGAATACGACTGATCAAACAAGCACTAACTCTCATCCATGTCTTTGGAAAACCGGTTAGTAATGCGACCAGATGGGGTCACATCGAAGAAGCTCGTTGGGCATCGTAGTATCCCTCGAAGCATTTGGTTGTGGAGCCTGCTGGAGGCATTCAACATAATCTGGAAGGAACAAAAAAAAATGATCTTAAAGTGCACAAGCAAGCAATGCCAAGGTGCTCCAAGATAAGGGATATGAGTGTTCAACTCTCTTAAATATGTAAGCTTTCAACAAACAGAACAGATTCTGTACAGTCAGGCCGGAATGAAACGCGAACACACTTATGTCATACATTTCTGCTTTGCAGCGAGATATTTTTTCGATTATGCATTTCAGTAGGCCCTTTACCCAGAGACATGAATCAGGCTTGTTGTACACTTCAGCTGAAAGTAGGCAGGTAAAATATTTTGTTTTCTCGACATGCTCTGTTCGCGTTTCATTCCAGCCTGACTGTACAAGTTTATTCTCAAGTCACTCAATGTTTGCTACTCTTCTCAAATCCCTTTTGCAATCACCAATTCTTGTGCCCTATTAGAGGCAGTGAAATTTGTTGCTTGAAATTGCAAGCTAGCAAGTCTGCAAAGATGAAGAATACAGGGACTATATATACCACTAGGGTGGAGCCCTTAACAGTATGTTTGCTCCTTCTTGGTTAGGCTAAGTTGCATTAGGATAGGTCAGTTGAATGTAATGTTACTAGCCATATAGGATCATACAGATCTCTAAATGGGAACGAATCATGTAATAAGCTACTTTCGCCAATAACGAGAACTACTACCTCACTACTCTACACAAATAAATTGTGGAAGGTGTGAAAATCGGCTGTAATAATCTGTGTGGAAGCTCTCGCACAACTACACGAAAAATCTACAGACTCCACAGAAATACAAACACACGCAGTGCACACATTAGCCTACCATTGTGCATGCGATGCCCTTGACGATGCCACACAAGAGCATCACAGGCACAGCCACACCATACGCAATGTAGTAGAAGCTGTCCGAGTGGCCACTTGCGTCTGTGTGCATCGATTGGTTGCGAGCAGTCAAAAGGCCTGCAAAAAAGTTGACAAAGAAAAAAAGAGCAAGATATTTACATCTGGTTGCCAAAGATCTTTACACTTTGTTTAGATAACCAACAAGACTTTCAGCTTAGTCATGCGTTGAAGCAATACACAAACCTTTGACTGGAGACTGCGTGGATGTTTCATTGGCAAAGGCAGTTTTTTTAGCCTGCATCTAAAATGGGAGGGGAAAAGAGAATCATCATTAATAAAGATGGATGTAATTACAAACATGGAATGCTCAAGCAATATAGTCATTAGGAATTAGTGTGCAAGCGAGCAAGTAACACTTGATCAATGTATACTAGATCACATAAGAAGCTCTGCTACCTTAGACAAAAGTCCGAACAAAAATGTTCAGCCAATTTAGCGCCCGGAAAAACTACAGTACATGACTCATGGTGTACACCGCCCCCGCACATCCATCCTGACTAGCTTGCTTTTCGCTATGGCCAACTGCGGCCGGCCCACAGCTAAAAAAACACCCAACACAAGATCAACACTAAGAAAAGTGCACATTTGCCAGTCTGCTACACATTGATGTGCTGCACGCTGAAATAATAACACACAAAAATGTTTTCATTTGGATCTGGTTTCATAGTATGTGTTGATGAAACAAGATGAGCCTCAGACATCCTTCTTCGTCCTTGTTGTCTTAGCGCTTGAAAAACCTCTACCCTATACTCACAAATAAGCAAACAAACTTCGATCACACTGTTTCCCTAACACAATCAATGTGTAGCTAAATATTTTTCTGGCAATGCCACAAATAGTTCAAAGCAAAGTCCACTTTAATACAAAAAAACACCTCAGCCATGTGGCGTGGACTGCCATGAATGATACGGAGAGCAAAAACATGGAAACATTGCCGTAAACTCACCAGTATTCAAATCTGCATCCATGCCAGACTTACCGAGTCGACCCAGTACTGCAGCCAGACGTTGGCAAACATCTGTGCGCCAACGAAGACCAGGAAAGCCACAGCCAGCATGGCCACAACGCAGGGGCCACCTGCAGCTCGCACGTAGAGGCAGGTCGCACGTTTCGACAGGCCCCCAATCGCCTTCTCCTCGTCTTTCACCAGACGGCTGCTTCCTTCCATGCTGCCATCCACTGTGAAGAGTGCGGCCGTCCCTCAAGTGTGACCTCATGAGACTAACTTTCAAGCCATGGGTTCATTTTTGTGCACGTTTCAGCTCAGTGTGATTTCAAGCTATGGCACTGCTAACTCGATTGGAGTAGGTTCAAGTCGAGTCAAGTATGAGTGAAGCCTGCTTGGTTCGGTCTGGTCTAGTCATGTTACACACCGAGTACAAGACCATTAAGCTACTGCTCACCACACTGATGGCTGAACTCAGTGGAAAATTTACTGGCCCCCAGCTCCCTTTTGTGACACCAAAACTAATGGTAGTACTAATACAAATGTATGCTATCTTACCGAGCAAAAACAAAATTTTCATGCAAGAAAAAACTGCTTACCTGTATCCTTGTCACCAGTGAGTGTTTCTTTCGAGTCAGCAATATCTGCCTTTGGCATATCTGGGGAAAGAGAAAAACATGAAATTGTAACTTCACTGCTATTCCTCATCAATGCGATTAAAAGCTTAGGGGTCATGTTCAGGTTTGGTTTGGTTTATGGGGGTTTAATGTCCCAAAGTGACTCAGGCTATGAGGGAGGCTGCAGTGACGGGCTCTGGAAATTTCGACCACCGGGGGTTCTTTAACATGCAGTTTTTAAGATGATTGTTTTTAAGGGTTTTTAATTATGTCCTGTAACTATGTGCTGTAAATTATGTCCTGCATATAATGCACAAACCCTGTGGGTTCTACAAATGGTTTTAAAAGACAAAAGTATAAATTTCTTTCAGTAGAAAGGTGCAAAGAGAGTATGGAAGCATACTGCAGAGAAAGTTAAATGGAAAGTAATGTAAGCAAAATATAACAAGACCATAGCATGCCAAGACAAGCCCATGTTCTCAGAGGAGAATAATCTCTATAGTATCTTGTTTTTGCTGTGGTTAAAGTCTTCGAGCTCTCTAAGTCCGGCCACGTGCAAAGAGGTGACCGACTTTGCATGTACCTGCCAAAGCCAAACCTCAACCATAGTGAAGGAGAGGAAACCCGTGCGACTAAAATTTAATAAAACATACCTTCTATAGCTTTTACAAGAACTCACTACCATAGGCCACTCCCATACATTTGATGTACTTCAATAATTGGCACATTTACTCAGACAGTTGCAGAATCTGTGCCCACAAGCCATTTGCCTGTACCCACTGCGTAAGACCAAAACGGACCTACTAAAACAGTGGCCACATTTCAACAAAGGTGAAGCACAAAAACACGCATGTACATATTAGGATTTTAGTACACACCACCCACCATATAAAGAGTAAAACCTCGCACAAAAATGCAGCTCACATTTTGGAAAGCATAAAAAGGCTGCTCTATTGCATTAACAAGAACATTTTAGTGCCAGCTGCTACAGCTGGACTCCTCTCAGAGATTGTCATCGTACATGATGCAACATAACAAAGCAAAGTTGCAGGACTTTGTTGCCAGTCACATGAACTATAAAACCTGAATGATCAATGAGTCCACATGACACCAAGAAACACACGACACACAGACCCACACCTGACCTCCTTACACTACATGGCCCCCGTAACAGCGGACACAAAAACTAACATTGCATAATCACGAGAGAAGCCAACAGCCACAGAAACCAAGGAGCACAGGGGATTTTTTTTTTAATTAATTTATTTTTTTTGTGGTGTTGATCAAGTAAGAATATTACTGAATATGTTGTCGCTTAAAGCTAATTGATTAGAAAAGCAGAAGAAAAAACAACCACAAGCTGCCGGTGGGATCCGAACCCACGACCTCCACGTTATTCGAACGCCCTTTCAACAACTTTTTAGTAAGGCATATATACAAACCACAAGGAGACCAACCTCCAGCTCCGGACTCAACGGAGACCTTGGCGGCAGCGTCCATTTCGAACATCTTGCGGTACTCTCCGCGGAAAGAGATAAGGGCGGCGTGTGTCCCCCGCTCGATGATGCGCCCCCCGCGCAGAAAGAGTATCTGCTGGCACTGCTCCAGGGCGGCCATCGAGTGGGTGACGAGGAAGACTGTCTTCCCACGCAGGGCCCCCAGGATGCAGCGGTCCAGCAGGCGGCGTGCCACACGAGTGTCCACGGCTGACAGCGGGTCGTCCAGCAGAAAGATGTCACGGTCGCTGTACAGGGCCCGTGCCAGGTTGATGCGCTGCCGCTGACCTCCGCTCAGTGTCGCGCCTTTCTCGCCGATCTGCAGACAAGTGTCGCAGGAAGCAGACAACTTGCTTCAACTGTGGCAGCAAGCATCACCTTTACGGGCAGTCAAAAACATTTGTGCCAGCGCGCAATGCTCACAACGAGTTGCTGTTGAATAAAATACTAACCACTTCTCATGCTTAAATCAACGCCTCATATGACCTGAAAACTTCTGGATGGGGTTTGTTTACTAGAAGTGATGGCGCTGCACTATTAAAACCCAACAAAAAAACAAACCAGACAAGCTACCGGAAACTAGATAAAGCTGAAAATGTACAAATGCACACAGCAAACAGCAGCTGCTTCGTCTCATTATGTAAAGAAGAAAAGAACCGCTCTGGCTGTGTAGTATAATGGATGCACTGTTGAGCTAACCTCACTATCAAAGTTACTTGTAGGGATAAATAAGGGTGGAAACAAGATAAGGGTGTTGGCTAGGGAAAGAATTTATGCATGTTTCCCTTAAGCAAGGCTAACACTGGGTAAATGTACCTCAAAGTAACATGTTCAGTCAGCCTAACCCTGGTGTCATAAGCACACCAGGAAGCTCTACTCAGTGGCTCACTCTTCCCTGTAGAATGTCTACATAAGCCCACTCACAGTGGCACTCAAATAAAATGTGCAGCTAATCACCAGCTTTGAAGAAAACGCATGTGAATTAAAAAGCTGCTATTGTAGCTACCCAACAGCCTGGAAAGTGGCGAAATGACATTTCTCCTTTTACGTGTTGTTGCCGTTAGACAATGTTACAAATGACATCACACCCAGATAGCTAGAGAGGGTTAATGAACCGTCATGTTCAATCTACTATGAGATTTACTTCACACGCATTACACTGCCACTGAACTTAGAACTGCCCAATTCCAGAATTGTACTAGGTATAAAGTGCACTATACCTACTAATCTGAGGAATGTTATGCACCTGAGAATGTTTCCGTGAATTATAATTATAATAAGAAGCCACACCTCCTAGCTGCACAAATGCATGTTGCACGTCTGCTTTGCACACTAGGCCAAAATAAATCAGACAGTGCAAGCAAAAAAAAAGCCTACACGGCAGGAGAAATGTTACCTCTGTGAGATCTCCGCAAGTGAACTGGGCCAAGTCAGGCAACAGGCAGCAAACGTCAAGGACTGTGTCATACCTGAGAAAACAATGAGGCCAAGGTTAGAGCAGTAAGAGGCACAGAAATCACTCGCACAGCAGATCTTTCACCTTGACTTCAAATAAGGCAGCCCAAAAAGAATGTTGTCCCTGATGGTGGCATTGAAAATCCAGGCTTGCTGGGTGACAACTGCAATGCTGCCGTTGACGTCTATATCTCCAGTCAGCAGGTTCATCTGGAAACATTTGAGAGGCACCATCAGCTCAACACAGGCTCCTTACTTCTTGTTGCGAACACTGTCACATTCACACCACAGTAGCAACACGGCATGGAGAGACTGTGAAACAAAGCACCATGCTAACAGACTTTCGCAGCTTAGAACCAGCAGACAATCGCATAAAGAACTCTAAGGGAATAGCCACATACAGTGAACACTCATTCAAACTGCTGGCTTAAGTTATTTGAACTCTAGCTGATTTGATGGTTTATGAGGGGGTTTAAGTGCGTCAGGCTATAAGGGATGCCATAGTGAAGGGCTCTGGAAATTTCAGCCACCTGGGGCACTTAAACGTGCACTGACATCGCACAGTACACGGGCCTCAACTTTCGCCTCTATCGAAATTCGGCCGCCGCAGCCGGGATCGAACCCGCGTCTTTCGGGTCAGCAGCCGAGCGCCATAACCACTGAGCCACCGCGGCGGCAAACTAGATTTGAGCACACTTTCAGTACCCTTTGAGTTATATAGCACAGTTGAGTTATATAGCAGTCAACTCTCGATAATTTACCTGAATGCCGCTTAACGTGCAGGAGGCATACGAGATGTTATCGACAAAAGCCCAGCTTTGTTGACTGCACAACAGAACAGCAAACGTTCAAATACGATTTCTGCACCAAAAGAGCCACAGTGATGTGGCTTCCACCTAAACAAGCTTGCATTTACAACCACTAAGCAAAGCTTAATCCACACTGGAAAATTCAGTTTCCCCAAGGTTAGCAATTTATACACGTGAGGTGTTCAAAAATTCAACACCCTCAGTAGACACCTACCTCACCGCACATAGCATTCAGCAGTGATGTCTTGCCACTGCCCACTCGGCCACAGATTCCGATAAGTGAGCCCTGAAAGCAGTGGAATCAAACACTACCTCAATAATAGAAACCACAAAACAAAGTTGTTGGGCAACACATTAAAGCAATATACTCCTTTTATAGCGCATGATGACCTTCCTTATATTGTGTTTTATGCACATAAACAACTAATGCATTCCCTTTCCTTACCTTCTTGATGTGCAGGGTTATATCTTTCAGTGCCTCCTCGGGTTCAGCGTTTGTCTCGTTAATGGGCGTTATCTCGTTTGCATCTCCGTTGCACACATCGTCTCGTGCAGACCTCTGCCCTGTCCGCTTGGTATTTGGCACACCCTTTTCGGAAACAAAATGCGGCAATAAATATAATACCGGATTAAGCCATAAGCCATTTGCAAACTTTGCAAGGTGAAGAAACTGTTTACTTTCGGTTAGCACAACTTTACAGTTGTTGCAGGGGTAAGGTTTCAGAAAAAATAATAAGGACTTTTTTTTCCCCAACTTCAGAGAAACCAAGAAAAACATCTTATTAATTAAATCAGATGCAGTGCAATGCATTGTAAATGGCCACTCAAACATTTCTCACTTTGCCTTTAAGCATATTCATTCTTTGCTTTTTTTGGTCAGACTCATTTCACTGACATTGCATATTTATACACAACTACAGGACCTCAAATATTGCATCAGAAATCAGAAAAGGCAAATGTTTTGCACCGAGGCCTCCTTTGAGTGAAAATTACATAGAGGCGGCAGTATGCATTAAAAGACACCATGGCTAACTAACCTGGAACCTGTCCTTGACAATGTCCACACTGTTGATGTTGGCCGGCACAATGTTCCACGTGAACGTGGCATCTGAAACTATCACGGCAAACCGCTTGTCCTTCTCCTCTATTCTCCTTGTCCACACTTTGGCATCGTCCAATTCCAGGAGCTCCTGCACAGGTATTAGAGACGACCCATGCACACGCATCAGCTTTACGTGCCAAGAATGCGATTCTTAAACTGAGCATGTCGAAACTACAAGAATGCACTAAAAACACCTGTAAATCACTGAACCCTTTTCTTATATCTAAGAATCTTGACAATCCGTGCACGTTGCACACTCCTTATCACTTCAGCGTCATGTCAACTCACAGCATCAACCGACAGACGAACATGTTTTCAAGCAATAAGCTTTCAGCTTTTATGGGCTACAATGTCCCAAAATGACTCAGGCTAGGAGGGACACTGCAGTGGAGGTCTCCGGATAATTTCAACCACCTGGGCTTCTTTAACGTGCACCAACATTGCACAGTCCACGGGTCCCCAGCATTTCGGCCCCAACGAAATATGACCACCACGACTGGGATCGAACCCGCAACTTTTGGGTAAGCAGCCTATCACCGTAACCACCAAGCCACCACAGCGGCTCAAGCAAATAGGGTATTGTTATGAATTTATTTTTATAAGAGAAACTGAACACATGCAGAGACTGATGCTATAGTATATTCACATGAGATTATTACATGACAGCAGTGATGACAAAGTTTGCTCAAAATAGCTGCCCTTGTAAAACATGGACCAGCAATTACATTTATCGGCTGTTACAAGGCGGCATTGCCTTATAATCTTGAACCTGCCACCTAGAGAAAGACAGTTGTGCTGGTGCAGCAAGGCTCCCATTTTTGATTGCGGTGAGAGAACACTAAAACTGCAATTAAGCTTTGCAAATGCACTAACAAAACATTTTATTTTTATTAAAATTAATCATTGCATCTTAGTTTCAAGCATGACTATATTTCCTGAGACGACCTTCGTCTCCCATGAACTGTCTAGCTGCATAAATGCATTTATGCTGCCCTCTTATTGTGTGCTGCATGTTAACACTTCATAACAACTCTGACATGGCGCTGAATTTTCAAACTGGAAACAAATCAGGCTGCTAATCAAGCAGAACATGCTTCAGCAAGGTTTCAGAGCACTGACCCACATCTAACCGAAATTTTCCACGTTCTACCTAAGGGTTATGTGCGAAAATCGCATGTCTTTTGGTTTGGTATGTGGGTTTATGGCTAATGGGGCTTAACGTCCCAAAGCAACTCAGGCTAGGAGAGATGCCATAGTGAAGGGCTCCAGATAATTTCGACGATCTGGGGTTCTTTAACATGCATTGACATCGCACAGTACACAGGCCTCTAGCATCTTGCCTCCCTCTAAATGCGGCCACTGAGGCTGGAATCGAACCTGCGCCTTTTGGGTTAGCAGCCGAGTGCCATAACCATTTAGCCACTGCGATGACTTGCATGTCTTTTCCATCCAAAATTATTCAAGAAAATGACAGTGTTGGCTTTGTCCATTCTTCTAGTATTACTGACAACACACATAACCAGGAACCAATACTATTTTGAAGAGGCAGGTCCGCAGCCCTGACAGGCTAAATCCATTAAAAAAATAAAGCACACAACCTGCACAACTAGTAGTTGATATTTGTACTGTTCAGAATTAGCTGACTGCTTTACAAAGCCTGTGTTACAAATGAGATTCTGCCAAGCACCTGACGTGAAGTACACAAAGACAGCCAACGAGACTTGTGTATGTACGCAGAGGCACACACCTGGATCCTCTGCAGCGCCACTTTGGCCTCGGTGACTGCTCGGATGGCGTACGGCAGGGTGCCGATAGAGAAGCCCATGCCATTAAAAAGTGCAAAGAGAGTGAAGGCCTTTGAAGCCAGCAGCTCATGGCCTGTGGCTCCATAGCCTAGCAGTGTCGTCACAGTCGCCATGATGAGGATCACTGGCGTCACGGTTGTTGACAGTGACTGCAGAAAGTTGCCCTTCATCAGCACTTGGCGCTCGTCCTGCCGCACGCCTGTGAAAAGGAAGAAGAAAAAGGAATGATTGCAAACTTGTGTAGCGTTTTAAGATTTGCAGTATGCCCTACAAGCAATCCTTATAAACTGGACAGTAAGTACGACCGTGATTAGTCTAATGCTAGGGTCAAGTGAGCATGCAGCTATATGTATATATATGCAGCTATATGCCTTGTTGTACATGCCTTCAATCAGGTATTTGACTATGTCTCAGCTAGCCCAGGTTTTCGTATTAGCTTTTTGATGAGGTGCACCATGTTATTAGAGTTTAAACTGAAAGGCCAACTGATCTGCATCTCCATTTACCTCCATTCGGCAGGCACAATGCTCACGTGGAAAGTTGCAAAATAGGCCACAACATCTCCCGTATGCCGTATGTTCAATGAACATAAAAATGGCACTTCTGACTCCGCAACACAGCTTCACTTCTCTACAACGAACTACAGTCGAACCACGCTACAACGAACGTCGCTTCAACGAAACAGTTCCAATTCCCCGTCACCTCGCCGTAGAAAGTAATGGAACAAATTTCTCATCACAACGAACCATTTTTGGAGCGCGTTCCCGTTTCAACGAAATTTTTGCTATGCGAAGCCGGGGTTAAAAAATCTATCTTACAATAAAACAAGCATATCGCCACCCATCTGTGTACTTCCGTAGGTCCAGGCTGCTTTGTTTCACTAGACTTTCGCTGGAATCAATTGATCGACTCATTCAAACGCACACGAAGGCTCTGGATTGGATTCGATTGGATGTGGGGCTTACCCTTTATAACGGGCGGACATTACACCAAAGTCCTAGCCAATGTTGAGAAGCTACGCCGGAGTCTATCCCATCGTGTCGTCACCACCACCACTTAATGTTTCAGCCTATTCCAATTTTCAAGGCAGCACTTTGTTGTTTAGAACGCCCTGGCCTTGGAAATGGCTTCTTGTTCGCTTACTTCGCTGCCGGTTGCACTGCCCCCAGTCAGCTGACCTGATTCAAAACCCAGTGCCAGTGGAAGGGTACATCCACTCTGTTGGCAGGGGTGGAGCGATCGACAAATCGGAACCACATGTTCGATCATATCCTCTTCCTGACCACACATTGCGTGCAAGAAGTCCGCATTGTCCTGGCCGATAATCCGCGCTTGCCACTTCTTCGTGTGCAGCGCCCCCGCCCGAGCCTCGAAGAGTAGGGCACTGCCAAGGGAGTTGTCTGAAGTTGTGCGAGCACTTCAGTGTCAACACTGCAGGTAAGCACGGTCACTGGTGCTACCTATACCACAACACTTGGTACTTCTGGCATGGTTTGCATGTTGCACTGCATAATTATGGGAACTTTATAATTTCAGCTGCAGTACAAGGTTTCGTAGACCTCGGAAAGCATGCACCTGAAGAAAAAACAGTTCCTGCAGATCATGGAATGGTGATGCTCTTCCAACCATTTCAAGGTGTGTAATGCTGTTTATACTGGCTTTTGTGTGCTAACAAACCTTGTGTGTCACGGTTCACTGTTACATATAAAGAGGACTGGTTTCCCATTGTTTATTACAGCTGTGCTTTAATAATTAGTGTCAGCCCGGCTATACAAACAAAAAAGAAAAACAACATGAGGAGAGACAAGGTTTTGATTATGCTTGACTCAGTAAGCATTCAGTGCCAGATACTGAATATATGAACTGCGTTGCTCCTTTAATAAGTTATGCACGCTGAGTGTGTGGCTTTTTTACTGTGCACGTGACTAGACCCAAATACTTGGTGTGTTTGCATCAAAAGGCAACATTACAGGTGAAATCCTGCCAAAGCTTTTGCTGGAAGCAATACTGCTGACGAAACGGGCTGGACTGTTTGTAGACTTTTTGACTTGCGACGGTGCTTCATGGAACTGTAGTATGTGGAGGTCATTTGGAATTGAATGTGGGCGGAGCTTCACTGCAGACTTAAGTTGTGTCCGACTATGGTATTTTTTTTTCTGTGGCCACTCACTATGTGCGGCAGATGGCCGAATCACAAGTCAGCGTTCAGAGTTGTTCGCTCTCCACGTTCACTTGCACTAAGAGAAAGTCTTTAGCGAAAACCTGCGCGTACAGAGTAAAAACTCTGCTGTGTGTCCAAATGTAAAATGAGATCTTTTTTAGATAGCATGGCTAACCTGCTAAGCGCTGCGATGTACCAAATAACGCATCTTTTCATTCTCTGCTCTCCGCAGAAGCTTCACTCTTCTTACTAATGCATCTCTAAGCTGCAGACATTTCGTTATGTCTGCACCGCGCATCACAACCAAATTTCAAACGTGACGCGTTCGCGCGACGCACGTGCTGCACCGCCCCCTTCAACAGCCGCGACAGCTGCAAACCAGCTGCAAGTAGCGCCATCTACAACTTTCATAGCTCCCCTATGCGCCCCGCCGGCTCCCGCCCGCCACTTTTTAGCCACCATAGTCTGGCCTCGGTCCAATTTCCTGATCCGGCCCCTCCGAACCGCACAAACAAAAAATAAGGCTGTTCGTGCACTAGTTTTACACATGGAGGAAAAAGAAAACTAGGGAGGGAGCGTGATGTCACGCGGCCAGCGTTCGCAAGCCGAGTGTTTATGAAGCAGTTTTCTCCGTCAGTTTTACGCTCTCCCAGTCAGTCCTTTGTTTTGGTTCTGGTATGTTTTAGTGCGCACGTATGCGTGGCTTGTGGCGCGGAGTGTCTACAGCAAGGAGGTTGATCTACAGTCAGTCTGCCGCTCTAATCAGCGCGCGCACGCAGCGGGGCTATATTTTACAGAACGCTATCACGTGGCGTGATCACGGAGAGAGGGGGGAGAGGAGGTGGGGCAGGGGGCAAACTTTTTTTTTGCCATATCTTTACTTCCTATAAGACAAGGCTTCAAAGCAGTCGCTGGACACTCCCTCCTCAGTGTTTTACACGCTTCGCTCCGCTAGCTTCGCTCCACGGAAAACCGGAATTGCTTGGCGGTGATGACAATCGGGCTGGCTGCCTTGCGACCATGGAGGAAAAAAAAACTGAGGAGGGGAGCGTTCGGCTACAACCTTGCTTAGTTTTAAGAGGTAAACATATAGTAAAAAAAGTTCGCCCCCCCCCCCCCCTCTCTCCGTGATCACGCCACGTGGTAGCGTTCGTAAAGTATAGCCCCGCTGCGCGCGCGCATGCGCTGATTAGCGCGGCAAACTGACTGTAGATCAACCTCCTTACTGTAGGCGCCCGCGCCACGAATCGCACATACGCGCGCACTAAAACATACCAGAACCAAAACAAAGGACTGACTGGGAGAGCGAAAAACTGAGGGAGAAGACGGCTTCGTAAACACTCGTCTT
This sequence comes from Amblyomma mixtum, assembly GCF_055824585.1. Lineage (NCBI taxonomy): Eukaryota > Metazoa > Arthropoda > Arachnida > Ixodida > Ixodidae > Amblyomma > Amblyomma mixtum. Next base: position 292,346,025 of record NC_143013.1, on the reverse strand, counting down.
GCGAACGCTGGCCGCGTGACGTCACGCTCCCTCAGTTTTTCCTCTATGCTTGCGACAAGGCGCGGGTGCAAGCTCCCGTTTTTTTTTTCAAGCCAGAGCCGCAACCAATCCGTCGCCAAAGGACGCAGCAGCCTGGCAACAGAAGCAGAGAGTTTTTTTTGTTGTTTTTTTCACTCTTGCTTCAGCGCTGCAATCGACACGAGCGGAAGTGCCTTTCTCTTGAAGGGAAGGCACAAATTATCAGCGCAGAATCCAGCAGCAGGAAAAAGGGAGATGTTGCAGCGGACTGCGGCATCTCACAGAGCACGCTGTCAACGATCCAGAAGTCGAAAGATGCGATAGCCCAAGCTCTTTCTGACGCAAACGGAAAAGCTGACGCATGCGGAAAAAGCTGACTCATGCGGCTCACGAGGTCCTTGAGAAGGCTCTCTACACGTGGTTCCTCGACGTGCGCGCAAAGAAGACGCCGATCAGCGGAAACATGCTGCAGTAAAAGGCGCTTGGCTATGCCTGAATGCTGGGCATCGATTTCAAAGCCAGCTCGGGTGGCTTTCGCTTCAACGAAATTTTTCGCGCGCCCCGTCAGTTTCGTTGTAGCGAGGTTCAACTGTACTACTACATGCACAGACAACAGGTATAGACAGGCACAGGTTTTGCATGACAAACAAAACAGCGGCACCCACCATGAATCTTGTTGGAGAAAGGGTCCTCCCAGGCATACATCTTGATGAGACGAATGTTATTCACCACCTCTGCCATCAGCTGCACCCGCTCATCCGCCTTCTTCACAGTTTGTCGCCGGAGCTTGGCAATGACCGCTGCAATGCCACCCTGCAGACATACTGCGCACTCAGCCAAGGTTTCCACCCACACAAGGGTAATCTAGGCTACATTTATGGAACAAAATCAGCATTAATTGCTGCAATTTTCGCATAATTAGAAGGAAGTATTCACTAACACATTCACTTAGTCCACTAGGACGTGCATACTCAAATACACACAAGGCACACATTGCGAGAAGATTGTAAAGAACATCACACCTAAATACTGACTGGCCTGTTGAAGAAAGCAGTTTGTGGGCCTTTGTAATGGTATGGCAAATATGAAGAAAGGGAACTAGTATATGTTGTTAGCAGATGACCAATCTGCCAATTCAAATAGTTTATGCATGGATGGAACCCCTAATAAAAAGAAAGGCCTTAAATAGATACACAGCTTATTCTTCACCAATAAATTAACAGTGCTCAGGCCAATGCTGGCTGCTCGTTGCCAAATATAGACCCACAATCTGAAGCACAGCACATTTCGAGCAAGGTCTTGGACACTTCCACAACTCTCAAACTTTCACTCGTGGTTGTATAAAGAACATTACCAGGCTTTACCAGGATATCACAGATTTTTAAAGTTTGTTCTAGAGTGCAAGAAATACAGCAGCATACAGAAACTAACATTTCTTGATTTGTTTCACACATGACAGCAACTCCTCTTCTCGCTAAACCATATTTAATGAATAATTTTTCTGACTGAGGAGAATCAAAGTAAATACTTCAAATCACTAAGTGGCACAACAATTATCACAGTATGTCACTGAATGGGTAAGTGGCAAAGTTAAGAAAGTAGGTTGCTCGCAGTGACTGCATGCACTGAACAATGCAGGGTCAGTGCATTGCACAATTATCCTGAATTAAAAAGAACAGCAGCCAGAAGGAAAAAAAAAAATCTCAACTTCTATATCAATCACCTACTACACAGAGCTTGATTAAGCAGTCTTTTACAGGGCACGCCACATCTGAACATGTGAGAACTGTGTGTGTGTTTACCATGACAGGGTAGAACAGGAGTATCACAAAGTTTCCCATGAGTGCCCATGGGCCAATGAGGTAGCAACTGTAGACTAAGGTCAGCAAAAACATCACAGGCGTGCCCAGCATCAGAGTCCCATTCATGGCTGCATCAAATACCCGTTCCATGTCGTTTGTGACGTGGTTGATCAACTGAAGAGAAAAAAGAAATGAAGCATGAAGTAAGTCGCACCACAGTTACTTTTTTTCTCTTTATGTAAAAGATGTTCTGATCGGATGTTCGGAAAACAAGAGTTACAGACCTGTCCCGAGTGCTTTTCTTCAACCCTAACCTTGAGCATTCTTCGGTACATGAGCAACTGCAAGGCCCCCTGAAGTCTTATGCCTGCAAAATGTAAGAGAAACATGAGTAATAATTTGCTAAATAAAGCCAGGCAGCAATTTAACACTTTGTGGTGCAAGAGGTGAAATCTAACATTTTGGGATGGCTTTTAATGCCTGCAGGTAAGCGCACTGTACATTTTTAACCCAGCTTGTACAGTGCCATCTCATGAATGAAAAGCTTTTTTTTTTTTACTGTTTCTAGAGTTGTCATTTGGCGCGAGTAGGAGCAAGAGCGGTTTGAGTTAGCACTGCTCGGAGTTTGGCAAGTGGGCGCATTGGCCTAGACACAGTCAGCTCTGCTCCTTCTCAGACATGGTTGTTAAATTTCTCCATACCTCATTTTTGACATCAATACCTCTTTGTTCTAGAAAACAGTGCTACATGTTCACCTGCACTGACCTACAAGGCTTACACATGAATTGGTGTATGCTAGAGTGCGAAATATGCTATGTCCTGCTATGCATCCACCACTTTGCATTGTTCATTCAAGCAGCTTAAAATCCAATAGAGCTTTTGACTATAACAGCTATAATGCAGTAGATCAACCACTAATGAAAGAATGTGCTATGCTCAAGAATGTACAGTCTGCGCCATTCTTGTGTAGAGCGTAGAGTGGTGTGCTGCCCTGAAAACAAAGTTGCATCTCCCTGCAGCTGCTTGGTTCTAGAGAGAACACTTGTGCGGCCACAGCCACAGCCACAAACCGGGCAGATACACGTAGATTCCCCGGAAACTGTCCGATTTCAGTTTTTATAGTATGGAGCGCATTGCTCGAGTGCTCTTCACAAGGATGACTCAGACTGCACGTGCACCGGCTTTAGAGCATAGGGTTCAAGATGAAAGCAGTTGGAATGCAAGTTACAAAAAAAAATGGCAAGCAGGAAGATGCAGAAGCAGCAAGGCTAGACCCTACTCCAGGTTTCTAAGGCATTCATGCAGTTTCACTAGTTGAGACAGGTTCGCTTGTGTTCAGCGAAACTTGGTATAAGCACATGCATCAAAATTCCTGGTAAGCACTGAGATATTAATTTTGAGGTCCTCATCTGCGAATCCATTGCAGAACCTTTGAGCACCTACTAATGGTACTGAAGAGTCGAGGGAAATGGTGGCAGAAGTGTTATGCAATAGAACATAACTAATGCAACTCATAGTTGTGATGCTGAATTGCACTTGTTCCAAGAAATGTGCAGAAGTTGCAGCAACTCACATAAGGGGAGAAGAGAGCCTTAAAATGAAAATTTTTGTTGTTACGAGATATCGCAATGAAATTAGATGTGTATACGTCTTTCTTCCTCCTGTTTCAAAAATATAATTAGGTTCAGTATGCAGTCGAGCCCACTTATAACAGCCGCAGTTAAAATGAAAACTCACTTATTATGAACGAGGACGATGGTACCGTCAAAATATCCATTAGGGCCACGGGTCTGTGTCTCAGATACAACGAACAACTGCCTTCAACAGACTTCGAAACTTTGTTGGCATAGGTACCATTAGAGTATGCTGAATCCGAATATAAGTCATTTATGAAAAATCTAAATTTTCACATATTTTTACCATTTCAAGACCCACGTCCCCCTTTAAATACTTGACCTTATGTTCAGTCACAGACCTAGGAAAGAACAAAATTCTGAAGTCCATCAAAGCTCGACCAAGCAATTGTTGAATGGTTAGGCTGTGATGATGCAGATGCAATGGCAGGCTACGTCTCTTGAAAACCAGGCCGCAAGAAATTCAGCCTTTTCGCAGATTTATCGGCACAAACACTTTTCTTGACTGACCCTGAACAGACATGCCTCAAGTCGCATACATGACAAAGGCAAGCAGCTTCCTTGGCACCCAGCCAAAAGTAGGAGGCTGGGAATGTCTATAGTAGAATCCCAAAAGGTTTGCAGACCTCAGCTTCAGGCGCACTATCCAAGTGTGTACACATCTTTGGCAATGCAGCCCAATGTAATGCAAGCCAAAGTGTACAAAGTGAGAACAGGCCACTTGACGCTTGCATGTCAGCAGCAGCGGAAACCTCCAAGAGCCAGCCTCACCAGTGTGAGCACCAATCACCCACGCCATGCTCAGGCATCCCGACCGCATCAGCTGAGTCCCCACAAGGCTGAAGGCAAGCAGCAAACCAGTGCTCAATTTCGCATTGGGGTCCTCGATGTAGGACAGAATCGCACGCAAAAGCACGGCCTGCAATGCAAGACAAGCTGCATCAAACACACACAAGCTGGGAGGACATCAAGTGCACAACTACTGAACCATGAGCTGCAATTTATGCCGCTTTTCATAACATGCTTGATTGACAGTCGTGTAAAAAAAAATGCCTGGGATGTTCTCATTTAAAATGACACGTGAATGACCCCAGAAGAGTTATGGCATTGGGTCAGGCCTTGCATTGCTAACACTTAAAGGGACACCTGGGGACAACTCCATAAAATTTTTGTTCTCAGTAAAAATTGGTTATCGGCACTGGCTACACTGACGTTTGTCAGGCAGCACTCATCGGTGAGAAAATCTGGTTTAAAAATATTTCCACTAGTCGACTAAAATTTGCGACGTCCTTACCGAAAGAGACTGGCGACAACAGTTTTGAAGTGAATGGTGCTGTAACACAGCGTCCATTAGAACACAACTTGAGCCATTAGAACATGACCAAAATTAACAGTTATATTTTGCTTGAAGAAGTTGCGCTGATCACAATGAGCTACTCAACATCAGTTTAGAAACAAATACTGTTAATCTTTACTTCTTTTTGGCGTAGATGATCCCCAGTAAAGGACAGAAACAGCGAAAAATAACATTGCTACTGGGTGTGTACCGTCTTTGTCAAAAGTAACCAGGCTGCATGATTTGCTTCTAGCTTGTATATTAGAGCCCTTGTGACTTTCTTAAACATCAAAAGTTGTTGGAAGCTAAGAAGACCCCCAGTCCTTACCTTTAACGTTCATTTAAGCTTCAGGGAAGCTGTAAGGCCTCCCCTGTACGAGCTAGGAGCAAACCATGCAGCCTGGTTACTTTTGACAAAGACTGTACATGCGTGAAAGTCAAGTGCTTCATTATTCTTCCCTCACGTGCAGCTTCTCTGAACTGCTGGCTTTATAGCCAGCACTATCAAGGACAGCACCTCATGCCAGAAACTGGTAGCTGAAAGTTGTGTCACAGGAGGTTTCTTTCTACGTCGATGCTTTCAAGGGTCGATATAACCCATACAGTTCCTGAGGGGCCAGCACAGTGGTTTAGTGATCTCAGGAAGTGGCATTAGAGCTCAAGCTAGTCATCGGCTGAAAGAGACTAATTGCTTACAGGTCCAAGAAACTGGAAGGTCATGCCAAGACAGGTGAAGAAGCCAGAAATAATGGCCCGTGTCTTGCAGAACCTGGCGGCCGCCTTCCAAAACTGAGCCTTTTCTCCCATCAGTAACTGCTCATCCTTCCAGAGTCGTTCAAGCCTACCCGTGAAAAAACAGCAGCAGAACAGCAACAGCTTTTAAATGTGGTTTATCAACATGTTTAAATAAAAAAAAAGCTTCACAAAAAAATTTTCCGCCTGATGCATTCACTCATGAAAAGAAAAGAACACAAAACAAAAAGCTACAGTAACACAGAAAAAGCAGCATGGTGTTACAAAAAAAGCAGCATGGTCATATAGTTTCACAACAAAAAAAATGTCAACACAGTACAAAGTCCTTCTGTGCCCATGTTTTGAAGATTGATGCTTTAAAGTAGACGCCATGGTCACCACTAAACAATGTGGGCTAAATCCACCTGTAGCTAACAATCCTGCAATGAATGAACACAAATGACAAACTGGTCCCGAGTCCAGAGTTTAACCAGTCCAGAGTTTAACGTGGAATGTGTGCAACTTGGTCACAAGGTGCTTATCTGAGGTGCGACCTATGGCCAAGGCAGCATTTATGCAACTTCGACAATCGTTTAGTAGAATGAGTTTCCTCGCTCCCAAAAGACGCAAACATTTTGAGTTTCGAAATTCTGAATGTACAGAACTATCATCCATCATCATTCTCAGCCTGACTATGTCCAATGCAGGGCAAAGGCCTCTTCAATTAACCCTGTCCTTTTTCCAGCTTAGGCCACCGTATCCCCACAAACTTCTTAATCTCATCCACCCACCTAACTTTCTGCAGCCCCCTGCTATGCTTGCGTTCTCTTGGAATCTACTCCGTTACCTTTAAGGACAAGCGGTTATCTAACTAAGTTGGCGCTAAGTTCGGCCATATTCACATCACAAAGACGCAGTTAACAGCTTAAACAGCACAGAGATAGCTTTGTCCTTGATATCACAAGCAATGTGAACACTGCAGAAAGTGAGTTTCAGTGCAATGTAAATTTCTTGACCGAAATACGGAAAAAAGATTTCAGAGCAGCCACGTGAATTTAGTATTCTCACGACTGTGCTTGTTCAATAGACTTTTCGGGCTCCTATAAACAAGGGTTTAAGCATAACTACGGAAGCTTAGAGCTAATAAAGGGCTAATACAGCACAAAACTAGAGAGAAAAACCAGCAGCTGGAGGCAGAAGACTCACCTTTTGACGTTGACCTCAGCCGATTCACTGGGTGCCATCTGCCAGAGGTCTTCCTGGTGGATGCCTTGGCGGTACGCCTTCCACATCAACTTGGTCATCCACACAAGTGAGATAAAAGAGAAGAGGCCCGCCTTGCTGGTTGGCATCTCATGCTTGTCTCTGTAGTGTATGGGGACAGGATGGAAGCAGCAAGAACCTCAAATGTTTGCTGTGTTATTCTGGCACTTTGCAACAACACAAATGCAAAGGTTCCACCTATGGGACAGCGTACAAAGCAAATAACATCAGTTGCAAATCATCTATGCATCAGCATACTGCAGTTTTCATGATGTATACTTTAAAACAAAATAGCTTTATTGACCACTTCTTTGACAGCACTCTGTCATGCATTTCATACCTTAAGCCCATGTCCTCATCTTCATTACAAATATCTCGTTGCTTTACACAGCAAGAAGCTGCCAGAGATGCTTAGGGAACTTTTAATCTGACAGCCATGTGACCATTGAGATTCCATGGCTAGCTCAAGTAACAAAGTTTGCGGCCAGAAAATGCCCTGTGAAGTCACTTCCACATGTAAGCTAAAAAAATGCCAAATGAAAAGTCCAAATTCAATTTCTCACCCATTCTAATGAACGAATGGTTTTGAATGTTAACAATCTATTTTGATAGCAGCACTTAATTCACCCAAACCAGCTTCAATTTTTATTATGGCCCTGCTAGAATATTCAAATTTGTCGAAAGTATTATCATCAAGTCTACTGCCAAGCCTAGCTTTAAAAAACTAGACGAAGACAAGTCCCCTTGTCGAAACGTTGGCTCAAGCAACCCGAGGTTTTCCCCTCCCTTGTTCATTTTGTGATAGACTTAATTGTGCTATATAAGACATAAGCATGCAACAAAACACTATACTGAAACTCAATACAGCTGAAATGATTCAGCTTCAAAAGAAATCAATTTGGATTGCACATTGGCAACTTTACACTAAACCAGTATATTTAATCACCAACTACATCAAAACAACACACACTGCACTATCCATGTGGAACTATGACATCAAGAGGGCAGACAATCATTAGGGCAGACAACAATCAGCTTGCAAATGCCACCCTGCCTCGCTACCCTGAGTGGAAGGAAGCCAAGCGATGAATATTCTTTAGGACTGGCCTGCCTATGTGGGCCCCAAGCTAGTTCCTGATAAGCGGCACCCATATTCATAACCTTTCTCTGTGTTAACGAGGTTCAGCACTTTGTAAAAATAAACAGTACACACATCACAGACCAGGGTTAACTATCGAGGCTAAAATGACAGCTTTGGAGAAGGCATTAAGGAATGCCTGCAGGGCAGTCATGTTCACTGTCACTTTAGCTAGCCTCAAGATGTGCCTCCCAACGGACTACTACATCACAATCGGCCATAAATTCCCATACACCTATTATACCACCCTGCATCAAATCTGTCACACTCCTGCACAACATAGTACAACTAAAATAACTTATTCTTTACCCCAGGGGACCAACAAACGCCTGTTCTCCATACCTATCTCACACTGATCTATAATATACGTCACCTAACTATGTTCACCGCAATTTCTGACCTGTCCACAGTTTAACAGCTTTTGCATGTCAAATGCAGCCAGTAGTAAATGTTAGGTATTCTATGCCACCTGTTTAATTATATGCTTATTTTGGACCACATATTCAACCATGACCGCTCATATATAGGTGCATGCTATCCAACATATATTGCAAAAAAAAGAAATGAGGCTGCCTATATTGTAAGGGTGCCCCAAACAGCTTTTAAATGAAGTAACCACTTTAAAATGAGGGCTGTCTAAATTCATGGAAATACAGCAAGAGAAATTCTTAAACAGATACATCACAAGAAACAAAGTTAAAGCCTTTGCTCAGCAACAGGAACTGGCAGCTGCTGTGTGTTAGCAGAGTTTTAAAAAAGAAAAAAGAAAGCAAACAGCGAGGTGCAGGTGTAACGTAAGGCCAGGCAGGAACTGCTTGGCATGTGGTGACACTTTTCCATTGCTGCAGCTGCAGCGTTCTGCTCTGGCCTCATTGATCATTTCCGTCATCGTGCAGGCATTCGAATTCCGCACATTGCTTTGTGTTTGTTACAGGTGGCATAGGCAAATCACAGCAGCACGAAGGCCATGCCCTTCTGTTTCAACTTTTTCCAGCTAGTGGCACAATTACAACGTCCGGCTGTCGTATGATAAATACACGCATTGTAATGTTTAACAGCACTGCTGGAGAACTTAAACATGTTCAGTTTATACAGCTAGGCTGCAAGGCCTCTTGCCATTTTATAGTGACATAGTTGCTCCAGCAATTCTTGTTCCTCATAAGCAAATTTGACCTGCTGCGTAAAACGCCTTAAAGGCCAAAATTTATGGCTTCCCAGTTCTATTATCGCCGTCTCCATCTTAATCTGCTTTGATCATCACTAAATGTTGTTTCACTCAGAAGACACGAGAGACCATTAGGTTACATTGAATTATTGAGAGAATTTCAAGAACACACAACCCCTAAAATGGTTTATGGAAGTTTAATGTCCTGAAGCGCCTCAGACTATAATGGGGGACACCGTATTGAAGGGCTCAGGAAATTTCGACCTCCTTGGGTTCTTTAATGTGCACGAACATCGCAGGGCTTCTAGAAATTCGACTGCTGATACATCACTCAAAGACACTACCCCTACAGAAGATTTTTTTTCCCCCATCATCTGGCTAATGCATACAGCTACAATTCATTTTAACACTTGATATTAAAATAATGCTAATTTTTAATACTAATTATGCACCCTATGTGTTACTCGGGGACACAATACACCGAACTAAGTTCATGCACAGATGACTGCGCATGCTCTACATATTCCAAGCCTTGTAATCATAAGTGTACATATTCAAGAACAGAAAACTTACTTGGAGTGAGGACGGACAGGTATGAGCACTTTTAGGGCATCCTTGTACTTGGCTAAACCTTCATTCACCTTGAATGTGTCCAAGTCCAGAGAATCACTGAATAAAAAAAAAAGTTGACCGCATCTTTACTTGAATGCACATAAAAACAAACCTATTGACCTATATGCAGTGGCTCCTAGAGAGCACAACGAAAATAAATCACAAGCTAGCACTTCACGAAGCCACACAATAATATATACTGTTTATTCTAATCGCTAATAAGTACATGAGACTTCCTAAATACATACTGAAGCCACCCTAGTGAACATTTATGGCTCAATGCAACTTTTATACATTTAATTCCGCACAGCTTTTATGTGCGATTAAGGCTGCACAGGTGCAAAGGCCACACATCCCTCATAAAAGTTTGCGAGCAAATAAATTCTTACAACTTCCTACCAATTTCCAGTGAACCAGCTGCTTTTAATGTGTTTCATCTCAGCATACACAATTTTCAACATTCCAATTACATGCCACATACATATATACTTCCCCTGTTTGTATAAAGCACAAAGTTTACAATAAATAAACTTCAGAGTGGGCTTTTTTGGCTCTATAGCTCCTTACCAAAGCAGACATTTTTGAAGGAAGATACTCTGAGTACTTTTTAATTTTGTCTGCATATCTGCATGTGCTTTTTTGAAAAGTGGTGCAAACAGCTGTCTGCATTCTTGCGAGTCGCGAAATTTCTTGTAAAATGGCATTGAACCCTTCCTTCCGTTATCTTGTGCGGGGGGAGGAAGTAGGGAAGGGGGAGGTGTTTGTGCGCCAACGCTTCACCATTCAAGAAGCGAATGCAGCAAGATGACCGACCAACAGCCGTGCACATAAAAATGCCGGCGAACGTAGCGGCAAAAAGAAGCACAGAGAGCGCTTTCTTTGTTGCTCGCGGCAGCGTGCCGAAACGTTCCGCAGATTGATACACAATACTCGCGGCAATATATGCCCAGTCGCCACGGCGCGTTCTACGTGCAAAGTATGCATATGTTTCCGGGACCGGAGGCGCTGGGATAGGCTGACAACAGCCGAGATGAACAGGACGCCGCGGTCGGCCTGTAACCTGACGCTACAAGCGTGCAAGGTGCGAGCAGCACGTGTGCTGTCAGTGAAGCGACAGCGCGTTTTTTTTCTTTACTTTCCCTCTCAAGGGCACAGTTCGTGTCGGCCGACTCCATGGCCTTGTCTGGGAGCCGAGAGCGAAAGCAGATCCGAGGGATTTCGGTCGAGACAAGATACAGGCAAATGAATGAAAAAAGAAAAAAAAATTGTCGAGAACGCGAAGCGGAAGCTTTAGAAAGGTTAACAGTCGCTACAGCTTGATAGCAGCGTGAAGAGAAAACTGAGCGCACCAGCGAGTCGCTGTACGCACGAGAGCGCGATTTGAAATTCAACGCGCGGCATATTCATACAACAGTTCGAGTTCGCATACCTCTCTGTGCCTGCTCGCTTGCTGGTTTGTCGAATGCGCATTACAAGGGGGTGGAAACACGTTATAAAACCAAAATGTTACTCACGCGTTAATCATGTTACAAGGTCTGCCGTCGGACGCATCTTCGTCCACCTGCGCGTAGTCCTCGGCAGTACCGTAGGGGAGGAACAACGAGCCCGTCGACATCCACTTGTGCATGTCCGCGGGAGGCCTGTTAGACTTCGGTGCCGCCATGCCTCGCAGTCGTGTGGAAATGCTTCCGTGAAACGGTGCGGTTGCGCTACGGATGAGTCAAACGCGTCTGCTACAGCTGGACGAGGGAGACGTAGGAAGGGCGGTTTCGCACGTCATAATTTGAAAGCGAGACAAGCAGGGGGAGGCTGCTTCTACAGCAGTCACGGATAGGGACTGAAATTTCGCGTGCCTTTAGAATATTACACAAAAGGGGGCATCGTATCAAACGGCACCGTCAAGGTCGAGGAGCCGGTACGCCGGCGACGCGGAAGAGAAGTGAAGCTCGCGCCGACCTCGCGCAGAACGAGCGAACGAGCTGAAGCTGGATTGGCTCGTCTTGAGAGCAATTCGCAGTTTTATTAATCCGATCAATCCGATTATGTCGCACGATTGGTCGCCTTGGTCCGAAAATCTAAAGCGAATTGCACCATACCAGCTGTAATCAGAAAAGAAAAAAAACGTGTCGTAGAGCTTTAGACAATTTGTGACGTAACGTTCAATACTCAATGCATTAAGTGTAGCTCGTGTAGTCGCGTCAGCTGTTTTGGCTTAGTTCCCGTGCGCAGCCGAAGCCGAATACGATGGAAGTCGCCATGCAGTATGTGTGATATTTCAAACGAAGACCTTGGTTGTTCAAACTCGCTTGCGTTTAAGTAATCTAATTGAACAACACGTTGATAAATGATGTATACCAAATGCAGGAATGACACCCAGTGCTGATATGAACTTAGCAGTGCTTTAATATTAATTACCTAAAGATATGTCGGACAGTAGCTCTGATGAGAGCGATGAACGGCTGCGAGAAGCTGTGGTTACTGCTAAAGATATCGTTAACAAAAAGCCGCAGAAATGGTAAGATGCCTACTACAAGAAATTTGTTGTTCGTTTTCACTGCTGATGAAACGCTGAAGTGATTCCAATTTTATGTAGTGTACAAGAAAGTTTGGACGCATCCAACGATCATGGTACCAGTATAACAGACCTTTCTTTGGAGTGCAGACAGTACTTGGCCAAAAGCCTGTCGAACAGCCTAGACAAGTAAGTGCGTTTTTGGGTTAATTCTTTTGCGTTGTGTAACTCGCCCTTCTACGGATTCGAGTGCATAGGCGCGCTGTAATATAAGGTGCACAACTGACGCATTACTCGCCCCTCTTCGCTTGTATCTAACAGAACTGTTGGCGGGCTAGTTGGCCGACTTTTCTCATTCTTGCTTCGAAAAGCTGGCAGAAGAAGAAACTTCAGATTTCCACTGGTCAGGGCTCAGGTTGTGCCCATCAGGTCTACACGGCGGTGATGCGGTATAATTCATCCGCTTACCGTTATCGCGTTGGGCCGAACATCTGGCTATCGTGTTTCATTCACAAACATGGGGCCTATTTTTTTGGGTTCCGTGGTCATCACTATTGCACCTGCATATGGAACGGAGTGCTCTTAGCCTTATAATAGTTTTCTAAAACGTTCTGTGAGCTTCAAGATAGACTTATGCATGCATGCGTGCATGCCAGAATCCACATGCGCACTCATAAGCTGCTAATAACAACAGGACTACTAGGCAAAAGGCACACACGTCATTTCAGCCTGTGCAGTTTGTCTGCATTGATAGACAGCTTAGGTCCCACACATCTTGAGATATAACAAATCGTGCTCATGTATGTCGTGCTAATTAGCCACTTTCTACGCATTTCCTGTATGCAGGCATATCAAAATAGTCGACAGGCAAGTTGATGTCCAGGATTGCGACGAAAGCCTGGGTAAGTGAACTTCCGGACTTCTTCATTCAGAAGTCTTCTTCACAAGCGCGAAAACAACTTTTGTTTTTCTCTTACAGGTATTAAACTTTTTACTGACTCAACTGTGGAGCTAGTAGAAGTTGAAGAACCAGAAGTGGAACGGCCACGTAAGAAGCATAAAAAGTCAAAAGAAAAGTAAGAACTTAAAAGTTGAGAGTCCATAGCAGTAGCAGTAGTGCATCATAATTGTAGTTTTCATATGAAGTGTAGGTCATCCTGGTAAACCTCGTATAACGCAGTGTTATCCATCACCATCACCAAACTGTAGCCACGCAGATTACACTAGAGCTGCTTGTAAGGGCTTGTCATGGGATTCACTGTGGCTGTCCCCAGTACAGTGACCGTGCTTTTCTACACAACACGGAATGCTCACAGGAAGAATGCCAATGTATGGAGGAGGAAAAACAATGACAGAAAATATGTCCCACATCTGCGGAGCAAGCTTGGATTGGATAGCATTCAAAAGCATGCAGATGAGCTTTACTGGTTTGCTTGCCAGGGGCACGACATGGCGGTACTGTGGGGAGTACGTGACCCCACTATAGAGGTGAAAAGGGAAAGGTGCTACAGCTGTAAGCCCAGGTAATTCCTTTTTCACTCGTGACATGAAACTATAGAATACTGACCGCAGTACCACACAACGCCAGGAATCGCAGCAAGAGAAAGTGCACAGCTCACAAATGGTGAGAAGGTGGCCTGATTGACACATTATGTCAGCTCATTTCATTGGTTCACTCATCTGGTTGGTTCACGGCATCTTTTCTAACACATCACCAATTTGTCCAAGTATCCATTCTCAGCAAATAAAAAGAGCAAGCTAGAGCTCTTCCATTGGGATGAATAAAGCTTTCCCAACTGCCTTGTTGACTAGTACGTGATGTGCACGTGGAAGGAAGTTTTCCATACCTTTCTTGTTTTTGTGGGTGTGTTACAACCGTGTGTGCAGTATTACAAAAATGAAATTAAAGGTGGCTTACCTAGGCTGCATACATCTACAACTGTGTGTGTAGTATTACAGAAATGACATTGCAGGTGGTGTACCTAGGCCGCATACATCTGTGCAGCTTTCAGTGTAGATAAAAAGTATCAAATGAGAGATTGTTTGAGAGCGTTCCTTCAATTTTGCGGGCTAGCGGTATCTGTGTTACCACCAACTGCCAATAGAAGCTCTGTATTTTATAGAGGCTACCTTCCTTTTCATCTACTGCTTGCACTTTGCCTTTCTATTCTTTCAAGCTCACTTGAATAACATGAATAGCCTATTCTTCCTACCTATGCGGCCATCATGTATGCAGTGTCTGTACAAGGTTGCTCAATATGATAGGGAACATGGGAGCGCATGGCTATCCGCACTTTGTGACATGCTGCCATGGAGAGCCGATGCAAATCCGCAGCAAAGGAGCGTACGCAGCAAGCACAGCCATCTGCTCTTTCCACGCAAGTGCTGTGCCGCCTATTCTTGCCAGCTCTCAGCAACAGCACTTCGCAAAGCACGGGAGCCATGCGTTCCCTTTTACATTGAGCGATGCAGTATGCTTACGAAGACAGGTTTTCTTTATTATCTAGGCAAGCTTGGAACTGGATGATCTGAGTGAGCCCTACAGTGTGGCTGCAGGGCAGAAGTTGGTGAAAATTTGGCATGGAAGGCCTAGAATGCATTTATACCGTAAAAAAACTTTCATTACGTCTTGATACAACATAGTAACAGGAGGAGTCATTTCTCCCCTGCCCATTTATCCAATCAATTTGACAAGCTCATAGAGGTTCACCTACCACAAAACTGAAATTAAATACAGTGAACTGAAAATGAGATTTTAATGCTGTTTTTTTTTTTTCAGGGTAACCGATGACATGCTCACAGCTGTTGCTGTGACACCTGAATGGGTGCTAAAGCAGTCGGGGATTCATGGTGCACACAAATAAGTGAAGCCTGTCCATGCGTTGTGTGGGAGTTATTCAGCAGTAGGCGATTTTAGGCTTTTCTATTGTGTACATACTTCTCTCTGGTCATTATTGTTTGTAACTGAACTGCACAAGGTATCCATTGTCTTCTGCAATATCAGTGAATTATTTAAGATTGCATAGTTACGTGCATTCATTGCCCATCATTAGTATGGTTCGGGACTGACTCCCGAGTTCAAATGCTGCCCACCAAATGAACTGTTAAAAAAAACGGAGGGCGTAGCAAAATTTCATATGTAACTTAGCCAGCATTCAAGCGCTCAAAATCATTTTTTGAGCATTTCATTTCTTTTGTTGATTCAGTGTTCAAGGCTGAGAAAAAACATGCCATAGTGGTTGGATTTTTGGCACCTAGCATGATATATTATGACAAGCATGACAATGAGTCTGCAGCTAGTGGAGACACCATTGGAGATTTCACTATTTTCATGTTCCTTGTGCTTTACGCTCAATAAAGAAACTTCTCCAAGCCATTACAAAGTGCACGAGTTGTCATGATCACTTATGCTGTAAATTATGGTAACCTCAGTGTATCATGAGCTAAGCAAGCAGACTTTATGCTGGAGCTCTGAAGTCTACAACTGAGAATGGTCTTGATATGTAACATTACAATGCCGTGAAGCCACTTTACCATCAAGCAAAGCTGATGCAATGGAAAAATGGGTTAAACAATACAGTACTAGAGTCAGACAGTTTAGTGCAGTAGAAATAAAGCTGTTGGCAAAGAAAGTATATGCATGGCCTTTCCACCTTTTGCCACTTGCAGACCACTGCAGTGATGTAGTTTGCTGCGCTGCACGTCTGATTTGGCTGATCCCCGACAGCTGCACTCCATTCATTTTCTTGATCTCTCCCTTCCCAACAATTTCTGTGGCACTGATGTTGCTGTCAGCTCGCTCATACATCGGTTTTTATGCAAGCTAGTAGGCAGCTGTACTAACCATACATGTGATTTTTTTACATGTTATTTAAAAATTAAGTTGCCCAGTTTCACAATGCCATGGCTTCTGCCTCCTCTTTAATGGCTTGGCTATTGGCTAGCAGACCTACAGCTACAGGCTTTGGTTACACAAGCATTCAGGGTGGGGACACAGCAACAACTCACCATAAAAAAATTGCAACAAGGGCATAAAATAGGGCAAATATGTGCAGGCAGTAGGCCTCTCCACACTTATCTAGAATTTGTGAACTACTCTTCACAGTGTGTTCGAAACAGCTGCAGATAATTCCAAGTTTCCACCCAGTGAATACGCACTGCTAGTATGCACTGTTGGTACCACTTCCTCATGTCGTTCTCTGCAAAGCTGCTGCACATACTGTTAATAGTCCCATGTCAATCCAAAGCCTGCTTTTTAGATTCTGTACACTTGCTTGCAAGGTGAACAGCGTGGTTTGTCCATCTTTTTATGGACAATTATCCACATTAACCGCTTCGCCAGTCACAGCAGTCCAGGACTGCCACTGAAACTTGCTTCAACATAAACAGCCAGTAGCATTTCCTTCTACATTTAAAGGTTCACTGAAGAGGATTCTAAGCTTGTCTTTTTACCACAGGAACTCAATCTACACGCTCTGAGCATTCTTAGGAACTTTGAATTATTGCCCTGTGCAGCCGATTTCCCTATTAAATTGAACGTCTCAGCTCCCGCCTTTTTTAACTCTCCTCTGAAAGTAGAAGGAGTGAGCATGGAGTGCCCTCCAGATAATCACGTGGTGGCTTCACTTTTTGGGTCTCTGCTCACGCATTCGCATCACCCGCAGTGGCGAGGGAGTGTCTGGAACATCACATATTCTGCAACGGTACTCGTACACTAAGGCCAGGGAACCTCACAAATTAGTCTCTCGCCTATGCCATGATCATATCAGACATACTACTGTTAACAGAATGTAGAAAGTGAAGTTTCATGAGGAAAAGAAATCAATGAAATACAGTGTCCCTTCACCCATTCCACTGGAGCAGCATTCGTTTATTAACTGCCATACCAAGGAATATATAAAATGATGCGCCAAGTCATCACTCGAGTAGAAGGCAGAAGAAGAAAAGAAAAAGACAGTCTGTAGGTTGTCTTAATTTTAAGTTTTTATTACCCAATTTACACAATGCCATAGTATGCAGAGATATAAAGTCGTAGTACATGCATCCTAGCACACAAAGGGGGGGAAACTGTGGAAAGTGGTCGAGAGGGGTTGCGCGGCAGATGGAGCAATGACTACGTTGGGTTAAACCACACTCTTCGGACACGATCGGATGATGAGCCCCCTTTGGAACGCTGTGCCCACCTGCACCGAGATACAGCAAGGCGCCAAGAACAAGTGGAGGGGGTCCCCATGGGCCTACACACGCGTGTGTCCACAGCACAGACTTGCGAGTGCTTCACAAATGTCACACAAACATTGAGACAAGAATTTATTCTTTAAAGAAAATAAAAGAAAAGTACACAGCAGTAAAGCAGCTAATAAAGCTGGTCTTACACAACATCATGCCAAACAGTTCATGTGAAAAATGGCTTTATCTTTGGGGAACCTTCGTATTAACAAGCAGAGCTAATCTCAATTAAAAAAAAAAAAGGCGCTAGCGAGATGTGTCAATGGCACCCATCAGACCCCAAGGTCGAGACTGTTGGTTTTGCCAAGATAGCCTTAGGCATTGCCAACAAATGACCACTCCGACAACTGTCTTTGGACAGAAAAATAAGCACGTATAAAAAGCTCAGTTGGCAGCAACTCGAGCACAAAGAAATCCTTTAGACAAACGTCCGGAATGCTCAATGCAGGAAGCCTGAAAACAGAACTCTGTGCAACGCGAAAGACCTTGCTCACCCAAAAAAAGCTGGGCTATAGCAAAGAGAAAGACTGAAGTAGGAAAGGAAGTTCGACTCAACAACCTGAAATGACGACCGTAGATGTTAAGGTATGACACCACTCTTGAAAGAAAAAGGTTTAATTGATGGAGTAAAATTTTGTTTACTGCTTTGAATTGTTAGGCACACCATGCTAATATCAATGGGTTCAACAAAGATACCAAAAAATATTTTGCAATTTTTTAATCGCAACGTCTTCTTTTGAGAAGAGCTAAATTTGCCTCACGCCAACAGTGATAACTGCTGAACTAATGCACACCATATATCTTTGGAATTTAAGCAGGTCTACCCAATAGGTGCGCAGTGAACTAGAACAAAAAGTCTGCACTAAGTCCATGGGCAATTATCGCAGAAAAATTAAAACTCACTAAAACTGGCTTTCTGAAAGCATAGACATTCAGATAACAGGCCACTACATGAAATATGTCGATTTCGATAATCCTAGTTCACTGCATGCATTGATGTGTAATAAATGAAAGGGTAAAGTTTCAAGAGATAATTTTCACCGAGTGCAACTTTATCCATGTGGGAATAACAAAAAAACAAATTGGCATTTTGAGAAAAGTAAGTGACGATTACAAGCTGTATATACACAAGTTTCTATGTACACAAAACGCAAAGTCCTAGAGCACTAAAATGCTCCACAGCGGTAGGAAGGCTCTCCAAGCGTTTCAGTTTTTTTGTACATGTAGCAGCTTTTTTTTTATTTCATTTAGCACGGTGCAGGTAACAATTTAAGCTGTAACTTCTGAACAGCACTAGATAGAATCAATTCTTTTTGCAAAGGGTAGAAGAATGTTCCAGGTTATTGTCACATCAGCCTGACCATGACCGCAGTAGGACAAAGGCTTCTGCCAAAGGTTTTTTCCTCTAGCAAATTAACATTTCAAGAGTGCTGTCATACCTTAAAAGAAAATGAAAGGGCTCCCACAGGTAGCGGAATTTCATCAAACTCAAGAAAACTGGCAAAACAATCTGCAGGCAGTCCTGCTCCATTTTCGAGGAATATCCCAGTGCCCAAAACGACACTGCCACTTTCGGGAATGAGCACTAGAGTTAAAGAAAAAAAAAAAATGGCACACATGCACACACGCAGACATTTACACACGGCATTTGACTGTCGTCCTCCCCCTATCCCCATTCACAAATGGGAGAGTACGGAGACGAGAATGTGCAGCACACTACGGTAAAAGAATAGGCGGAGCTCAAAGGCGCGAGAGAGACTGCTATAGCCCACCTGTGGCGCACGTGACGGGAGGAGAGAAAGTGAATGAAAGGCACCGCCCAAGAACAAAAATGCGCGGCCAGACGCAATTGAAGTTTGCAAGCCACTTCCGACGCGCAGGAGAAAGCTCCCAAAAAAAAAAAGGAGGGTGGTCACAATCAGCTTTTCCAGGATGCTGCTAGGAAGCGGGCATCGCGGCAGACCGGCAAGTCTTGCCTCTTTATGACAATGCTAGGGAGGCCCTGTACTTGAATAATGGTACCAATCCCTGCCCCTCCGGGCCAAAGAACATTACCAGCAGTGCTACCACCGCAGAGGGAAAGGAAAAAAAGAACGTCCGACATGCTATTGCTATTTGTATGTCCCTCCCCACCAACCCTCGGTTTTGTGAAAGGACTGCCTCTGAAGTACCAGGCATCTTGAGTACACTGTGGAATGTCTGCTTGTTGAACACTGAAAGAAAGAAGCACTTGAGTACTGCAGGGAGGGAAAAAAAAAATGAAAATGCACAGTTAACAAGACACCGCAGAGAAAGAAAAAAATAAATCACTAGGCTTTCTGACCAAACTCGACATCAAGAAGCAGTGCCAAACAAGGTTTACGCTTTACAAACACATCGTACATCAACAAACATCCCGGACCAAGGAACTTAGTAGAGATTCGTTCGCGTCACACCTAGAAAACAACAGTGGACTACCGGCCAGCATATGCACGAGTCTTTCTCTGCCGTCACACAGCGGGATGCACACTACAGGAGTCCTCAAAAAGAAGAAACCCCCCCCCCCCCACAACTCTCACTCCCCTCCATCACTAGCCCCCAAAACAAAACCTCACTGAACGTGTGAACCTTGCTAATGTCACAGTAACACAAGGGCGCTCGCACAGAGAGCCACGCGACAACACCCCAAGAGCAGGGTGCCTCGCTGCTTGGGCGACTACAGTTTGGGAGCAGGCCCGTCCACCGCCAAGGCGTGAAGATCCCCCCCAGCCATGCAATGCTCTACACACCCCCATTGGTCGCTGCCACCATTCGGGCGCGTTTTGGTCGTGGCCTGGTTACAAGACTGCTACGCTAAGTAAAATGCCCACCGGCCACAAGTTGAGTGCTCTACGGCCAAAGGGAAGCTGTGCGTAATGGGATCCAACTGGAGGGTATTAAAGCCTCCCCTATAGTGGGGGAAGAGAAAAAATTAAAAAGGGCGCTGAAGAGCTGCTCCGATTTCCAGAAAGCACATTTGTGTTGTTAAACCTTCCAAAAAAGAAGAAAAGGACAGAATTCTGCTGTAGTTTGGGTCACTAACAAACACGTACTAGTCGCAAGACAGATCACTCAATCCACCACTGGTTCCCCCCCTCCCCCTTTCTTCATCTGTTGCTGCTGCTGCTGCTGTTTGCTCACATTCCTTGTAGAGAGAAAGAGCCTAGAGCCACTTTTACGAAACGTCGTGGTCTTCAACCTCGGGCGCCTGTTCCTTCTGTTCACCGTCACCTACAATGGAAGAAGGAGAACACAGGCTTCCAATTACAACCCGCAAAGGTAATGTTGCATGAATTGAGCAAATCAAGCTTGCTTCGAAAGCAAATACCAGATTTACTCGTGCAATTTGCACATGCCTAATTTATTAACCAGGTACGCTCCCTGCTGCGGCAGACCATTGGCATGAGCGCAAGGCAGGCAGGCAAAGAAACGCGCCGCTAGCACGGATGCAACCCATTCTAGTTTTCTGCTGCACTGTTAGCAGCGCTGCGGTACTGCATGTTCCTGGTGGAGTTCGGTGCACGAGAGGACTCTTGCGTGGTCGTGCCGTGTCACAGGCAGTTGTCTATCAGCTCCCAGCGTAACATACCATGTGGGCAAAATTGTGCACGCACGAAGCAATTTTTTGGTTTATGGTTTGGTTTATGGGGTTTAACGTCCCAAAGCGACTAAGGCTATGAGAGACGCCGTAGTGGAGGGCTCCGGAAATTTTGACCACCTGGGGTTCTTTAACGTGCTCTGACATCGCACAGTACACGGGCCCCTAGAATTTCTCCTCCAAAGAAATTCTAGCCGCCGCGGCCGGGATCGAACCCGCGTCTTTCAGGTCAGCAGCCGAGCACCATAACCACTGAGCCACCGCGGCGGCGCAATTTTTTTGGCTGACTTTCCTTCCCGCGTTACTGTATGCCAAGTTGGAGGTGCGGCCCTTACACGAGTATATTCAATATTGCGCATTATGACCACTGTTGAGTTTTTAGGATGTGCTTGCGAAATAGGAAATAAATTGCACAAATTACCCAAGTAAATATGGTATAACTGAATAAAAAAATTGCGGTTAAAACTTCAAAAGGGTCCAACATTCCGGGCCGGTCACGTACAGAGCAGCGAAGCCTAAACCAGCAGACACATTAATGAACAGCTGCATTTACGGAACATAAGGAGGCAGCAGGAAAATTTCTTGTCCAGGGGAACATGGGACTGCCGTTTTCTGCACATGCTTGCAGTCCCAAATTTCCACACTGGCAATAACAGGCATAAAATGGTTTCAGCTTTTTCTCATCTCAGCCATCACGAGATTATGGCAGAAATTAAAAAGATTGGGCCTCATATTGTGTGAATTCAGCACTGCAATACCAAAGAAACAAGGATTTATGATTTTTATCTGGCATTGAAAATCGCATAAAAAGCCATCTTGTGGTGAGACCTGCCATAACCACTGCAGCCCACTGTGTGACCACACCTCTAATATATAGCTTACTTACTGTATAGATAACTATTATAGTTTACACCGTCTCCAGTATGCCCTTCGATTCAAAGCAATGCTCTCTTTGTATCCCTTTGCACTTTTGCCGATGAGAAGTACATCTGTGCCACAACAGCTCTGGATACGGAAATTAAAATGAAGCTACTCTATGCTAAAAACAGCACTACTGTCTGGCAGAAGAACTTTATATTAGTTTCTGGAGCAGCACTTTTGCCAACGTGCAATCGCCATCATGCTCGCTGATCATTGCTTTCAGCATCGGTACACATAAAAACGGGTGCATGCACCAATTTAAAAACTCCTCCAATTTAAAAACCAATTTAAAAACGGAATCCAGCACCTTAAACAGCAAGATTTCCGCTGTGCCGGAAAAAAAAAAGGGGGGTAATTAAAATCCAGTGTCCAATCCCTTTAAAGGTAGCATACCAAGAGTTCCAAACATCTGACATACCATACAGATTCCATACATCCAAACCTGCGCATACATTGATTGCAAACTTCTTACTTCTGACACCTCAAGATCTTTAAGCATGTTTGTTTTCCTGCTAACATTAGTGTAGCTCAGGTCTTGGGCATATGGAAGAGATGTGGCAGCAAAACATTGCTAAGCAGCACTATACCCAACGTCATTTTGATTAAGTAATTTTTTTTTTTAATTTGAAATCGCTAGGTTTAGCTGTTGTTTTTGTTAAACTAATTTGGTTCCATCCAGAAGTGTATTAAAGCACTACAGATATGGACGTGCACCGGGTTCGACAGTGAAACGAGCACATACCCTCGTGCTGCATGTCTGAGGTCCAGAGGGTGAGGTTGTCCCTGAGCAGCTGCATGATGAGCGTGGAGTCCTTGTAGCTCTCCTCGCTCAGGGTGTCGAGCTCGGCGATGGCATCATCAAAGGCTGCCTTGGCCAGCCGGCAGGCCCGGTCTGGGGAGTTGAGGATCTCGTAGTAGAACACCGAGAAATTGAGCGCCAGGCCCAGGCGGATCGGATGCGTGGGAGGCAGCTCTGTCATGGCAATGTCACTGGCTGCTTTGTACGCCACCAGGCTGTTTTCGGCTGCTTCCTTGCGGTCGTTGCCCGTCGCAAACTCGGCCAGGTAGCGGTGGTAGTCGCCCTTCCTGCACACCAGTCAACCAGCGCGCTCTGTCGGTTAGAGAAGAGCTGCAGCGACAACAGCACTCCAGTGCAAACTGTCCAGAGCCAGAATCAGCCAATGTGAAGGCGAAATGCATGGTCACTTCAAGTCTGCCTAACTAAACCACTTCCCAATGCTCTTGGAGCATGACTTCAGTGCCATGAAGTGAGAGTGAAATATGAGTGTGCACAGGTTGAGCCATATTTAAAAGGTGCCTTTAAACAGTGGACCCGCCGCGGTGGCTCAGTGGTAAGGCGCTCGTCTACCGAGCTGGAGTTCCCGCGTTCGAACCAGGCTGCGGCAGCAACGTTTTAATGGAAGTGAATGCAAAACTGCTCGCGTGCTATGCGACGTCAGTGCATGTTAAAAAACCCCACGTGGTCAAAGTCATTCCGGAGCCCTCCACTACAGTGCCTTTCTCTTTTCTGTCACTCCCACCTTCCCTTATGGCACGGTTTGGGTGTTCGAGATGAGAGACAATTACTGCACCATGTCTGTCCCTCAAAAACCAATTTTCAATTTTCGTTACGCTGCGCTAAAAAAAAAAAAAAAACCTGTAGTAAAACTTTAATGTTACTCATGTACCACGAAGGTAGCATAGTTGTGCAGTTAAGAGCGGCAGACACTGGAGCAACGCATAGTGCTGGCACATTTATGAGAGTTCTCTGTTTACGATTAATACATTTCTCAAAATTATGGCGAGCGCGTGGATCACCGTAAAAATGAATGCAAAAGGAAAGGGAAAAACAAAAGTAAATAAGATGCTTCACTACACAACCAGTACGGTAAAAGTTAATGAGGTTCTACTGCAATATGCAGTTCAGGCCTGAGGTCAAATTTCTGGATCATCGCTTGTCCAGCAGGTTACACCCTGACACAGCGCTACTTCAGGACCCCATCCAAAGTAACCGGTGCCAGCCCCGGCCATCCGAATAAACAGCAGTCAGAATTGTCTGATTTAACGGCAGGCGAATTAACAAGATTTCACTGCAACACCTTCCCAACTTACATCTTGTAGTAGAACACCTTGGATTCACCGGTGGAGGCAGTGGGGATGAGGTGCTTGTCCAAGACGTCCAAAATGTCCTGGCAGATTTCTTTCAGCTCCGTCTCCACCTGCACAGCAGAAGAAAATGTCACAGCCAAACGTCAGTAAGCAGGCACACAAATATGCACTGCTGATTCCGTAACTGTAACTTGAACTGGTAATAGTAACCATGTAACACAATTTACTCACTACAGGCTGCATAGCAGTACTAGAAGTCAAACTTAGACATACCAAACTACAATGTTTCTGCATCAAATGCCATACGGCACAGACTTATATCAACCATGAAAATGAAGTGCAAGCATGCATTCATTGCAAGAAGCACATACGACACACAATGTCGAAACTAAGCTGCCGAATTCAGAGACCTTCCCTTCAATCCTCCTGTGTTCAATCAGCACCCAATATACAGAGTTACATGCACATGGCATTTTCATAGGGATGTTCTTAGCAGCCTATGTAGACAATCATGTAAGTGTCAATGTAGTAGACCTGACTGAACTGAAGAAATGAACATGCCACTGTGTTGCATGGGTTCAAAATGTTTTCAGTTCAACTCGAAATGCAACTTCCACGCAACTAAGATAATGATGCCTGCTTAATGATGATCAATGATGATGATGCTAATGATCAATTCTTGCTGGGACTAGGTGTGCCCAGTTTCTGAAACTTTATTACACTCATTTCAAGTACGCCTCTTCTGAGGCTGCTATAGAGTAACGTACACACCCTCAGGCACATGATAGGCAAGCAATGTACAAGGCACACAAGTTTTAAGCACTTAATGTCTGCAAGCAGGTACACGCCTACTCATCTAGTTTGTTTTCATCAGAGACGCAACTATTCCTCAAAGGTAAAATATGCAAGTCATTGCGCTCTTCCAACATTCACCCTACTTCAGCTGCCCAGGATGACATCTAAAATGGCTTGCCATCTGACTCCTGACAAGATAAGCAACACTGAAGGCATGCAAAGGCAAAGTAAGGCAGCTCTTTACCACAACAGCATTGCAGTCACTCACGAAATGTCCACTTTTTGTACAGCTAATGTAGAAGTTATGAGCTATGAATACAGCTAATGTAGAAGTTATGAGCTATGAAATGAAAGGAATGTAGCTCGAGCACCGCGCAGATGAACGAATCCTCGAGAGCAGGGGTACCTGTATCCGGTACTGGCGGATCATGTCGAGCCTGCTCTCGGAACCCTTGTTCTCTTCCTTCTGCTCGATGGAACTGATGATGCGCCACGAGGCGCGGCGGGCACCAATCACATTCTTGTATGCCACAGACAGCAGGTTGCGCTCCTCGACTGTCAGCTCCACATCCAAGGAGGCCACCCGCTTCATCGCCTCGACCATCTCTGCAACGTCAATGTATGCAGACGTGTGCGGTCAAAGCGGGGCCCGACCAGAGCAATCTAAACGATCAACAGTGGAAACATTCAGAAAGTGCACGATATGCAATCCCCAACAGATACAAATGACCCTTAGCCATGAGAAAGGAGCTACTAGATTGGTAATAAAGCTAGAGACATTCCACTGCTCTGCTAAGCACTATTATGACCAACTACTACTCAGTGCATGGCAGATGGATATACAGCAGAAATTTGGGCCACAAATGGCGCTTTGCAATCTAGCCTCCGCACATCAGGCAGCAATGCTAAGAGCATAAGGCAGTGAAGGCTTCCTATGATACAGGACCACACTGTTTCACCATCGCCAATAGTCAAGTAGGTAGTAACACCAGAAACGAGCACTGCCCTGTGCACTCCATGGCAGGATCATCGAAGGAGCTAGTAGCTATGCCTAGAAGTAATAAAATAGGCATGTACTATAGAAGACACCTAGCTCTAGCTTATGATCAACCAAAACAGCGTGGCCAGCACTGTAGATGACAAAACAAGTTGACAACTTCTGCTTGCTTGCTGAACTTGCGCACACAGAGCAAGCAGGTTATTGGGTAGGTGGAAAATCATTACAAGAAAAGGTGCGAGTGATACTTAAAGCTTCACTGTGCCTACTCAGCAAGTGTTTCACGGCAGAACTATGCCAGTCAGACATTTCTCCCTCCGGGGGATTTAAAACAGACAGCGGCTGCAAATTTCATCTCCACATGACTCCACCACAGTGCTACAAGACTTGCAGAAGCATGTAGATGCTCCGTTGGAAGTCTGCTGTTAATGGCCACGACAGGGCCATCACTACGCCAAAAAGCAACGGGCACAACCTACCTCTCCTCTCTACCCCTCCCACTGGATGTATGCTTGGATAACCTGGTTGAATCCTCTTTCCTTTTACTCCAGAGAGGGAGACAAAGACGAGTGGTTTAAAGAACTATCAAACTGAATAAAAAATTTTAAATGCCATTATACATATCCGTAACGATACTATACCAACAAGGTTCTGAAACAAAACCATTTGTGAAACAATACCAAAACACTCATACATTTGTGCGTGCACAGAGAACGCAATTTCAAAGTGGTCACGTGAGGCGCACAACTTAATCCCTGATAAGCTAATTCGCTGTATCACGTCCATCACTCAATGGTGGCAAAGCTGAATGTAATTAAACAGTAGCAAGGCTTTTGTGACACAAACCGCGAAGAAGCAAGGAGATTATGTGGTGCAGTTGGCAATTAGGCACAAGAAATCCGCCTTTTCCACACTGCCGCTTCATGCATATGCGCCTCCCCTCCCCTGTACCAGGCTCCACTAAAAATGTGCAGTTCCATGTTGGTGACAGGTGCAAATGACAAAGCTGTCGAACACACACCTGCCACTCCGCATCAAAGTTTGGCGCCTCAAGCAAGCTGTTTACACCTGCATTATCCACTATTTGTTTTCAATCAGTTTTTATGGGTAGGAAATTTTCACGGACTCCCTACAGGGCACCACACCTTGTGAAAAAAGGTGGATTGGGATGCAGCAAGAAAGAACAGTCACGGACAATACAAGTGCACCAAGAGGTTTTGCAACAGTAGTCTCGAAGTACTGCACCCTTGAGATCTGCAGTAGGTCTGAATCATAAGAGACTACTGCAGAGACCAAACTGCTGTGTGTCTTCAGGCTTCTTACATGAAACTGAAATATGCCAACAAACATGTAAGCGAAACTTAGTTTCCTGCATCAGGTTTTTTGATCCCATATCTTCTATGAGGGCTGCGTTGCTCGATAACAGCCAGCGTTTCAGTGCAGCGATTGTCAGCCAGCCATCTCGGCAAAAACGACAATGTCTGCAGCTAACAATGTATTCCTAACTACACTCTAACCTAAATGAAGACCCTGTGAGTGCTACCCAACTAAAGTGCTGCCTTCAAGTTTCGCTGTCCTACTGAAGTTGGGCACAATGTTTTTTTAATAAAGTAAACTGTTTATAAATTCTTTGCCTCGCCCATAGGGAGCAGCTGGCTTGCTCTGATTTCTGCCAGGCAATGCAGTCGACAGTTGAGCTATGCAGTGGGCCACATCTGCTAGAGCACCAAGAGTCGCGCTTATTCCGAGAGGTCCGGTATGCATAATGCAACAACTTTCTTTTTGTTTACCTGAAGAGTATCTGGCTGTAATGCGCTTCTCTAAATAATGTGTTTAGAAATTTCAGCGCTACTTTTACAACAAACAATGCCTGTGCATGGTTTATACATCCTAGCTTTGGTCAAGATATGGCATGCTGGCTGAAAGTCGGCGCATATTACCACATGATCAAGCAGTGAGCTTGGGCACAACAGATTGCATACAGCGCTGTGCACTTCCCTGCCAAAAGCAACCAACTAGCAGCGGCCAACCATGTGTTGAAGCGCCTCAACCTCTCCTCTGGTGAATATCACAGTGTGTGCTTATAATGCTCTAAAATAGATACAGAGCACCCTGAACCACTAACAAAATGTGCCACTCGCACGTGGTGCAAGCTTTTCCACAAATAAAAACTAACAACTTTCAATACAATTTTTTTGGTGCTCCATTACCTTCCACGTTAAGTGCTTCACAAGAGGCACAGCAATAAACCATAACGCACCATAAGGGATTCCTTTAGAAGTCTGAGAAAACAAAAACTACCGAATAACAGAACGCCCACAATGCTTAAGGAAAACAAAAGGGCATGTTATAGCCTCCAGATTTCCTTGTGTACGAGGAAACAGTTCCCAGCCGCTGGGCATGGGCAGAGGGACGTTTCACCCCAATCATTCACGTAAAGAAGCGGCCAGAGTCACCTGCAGCTTCATCACCAAGGCTGCCTTTTTCATGAAACCATGAGATTATAGAAAAAGGAAGGCCGAATGCAAACGAACATTTTCTATGAATCGCACCTCAAAGTGTGGCACCGTTAAATTGATGCAAATCGATTGCTGATTGCACACCAGGAATCAGCATCCAAATTCATAAAGTTAACAGACCAACTCAGCAAAAGTTGGTTTGAAGGACTTCATTTATCACCACAATGCAAGATGCAACTGGGCCCACACAAAGTGGGATATGGAACTGTCAAAGGACATTTGAAGTTTCATACAGCCAACTATTACAATAGTGCAGATTGCAGGAACTCATAGTGCCCTTCGAAAATAAAGTAATACTAATACTAAAGCCAAAAATGAGCATTCTGGTGGCATACAAATGAAGGCACAACACGGATGTGCATAAAAATACAAGAGGAGTGTGACATTACGGTGGATCATGAACTACCACTGCAATGATAAAGTGTTAACTGCACAGTTCCTTGACCCTCTGGAAATACCTTGCTTAGTCCATTTTACTGTCAAGGCATTGTTTGAGCTGACAATTTTCACAATGCCAGTTCTGGATCTAGCAACAAGAGCGATGAATTACGAAACAAACTGCATAATGTGTGGCCTTAGCCCACCTAAAAAAATTTCAGGGCACACAAGTGGAGAGACACAAATTGCCCTTGGATACTAAAATACCATGCAGTACTGATTAAATGCCACGACCGTGGATGGCATTTCTGCCGTGCAAGATAACACGATAGCACGATGAATCTTGACAATGCCACTGCCTAGGTCACGAAATGCTTTCCGCGGCCATCACCTGGCCGCACTAACATGCTATTGCATCCCAAATCAGATGTGTTACTCCCCCATTTTCGTTACTTGAAGAGCGGCCACCGCCGCAGAAGCTTTCGTTCGTGGGCAAAACGTCACTGCTTAAAAGAAATCAGTGTCCCTTCGAATATCTACAAGGCCGAGCAACCGCAAATGCCAATAATTATATACCTAACGTAAGCATGCTTCCAGAACACTATCCACACCGGAAACAGCAGCACTGATCTCCACTCCTTGACCAGATTATTGATTAGCAGCGGTTTTCAACGCGAGGAGTCGCGAGTTCCTCCACCGCACAAATAAACAACGCGCACTGTTAATACCGTGACATTGATCTGAACGGCGTTTAGGGGCCGCACAAAACGGCAGCGCTTACGCTATCCGCGGCAGCTACACAAAAGCAAGGGCGCCGCCCCACAGTATTATGCAGTAAAAACGAACGCCCAACAAACGACCGGCACATACGGTCTGCCTACACGTTCTAGCTTTAAAAAAAAAAATATAAAATGGAAACGCTGCCAAGCTGGTGACAGGCACACTTCCCTCAAGGTCCCAGGGGCAGGGACCAAACGCCGGCTAAGGACCGCATCGACTTCGCTCCGCGAAACGCAGCTTTCAAAGGGCCATATCCGAGTAACAATCGGCGCAGTAGTTTAGCCACAGCTCGCATAACGACCGCTCGCCATGCATCAACCACTAGCCTTCAGCCAAATGTCAAAACCGGGCATATCGCCAACGCCGGACAAAGCAGCCAGTGACCTCACTGCAGCCGCTACTGCCGCACGGAAGATACTGTGCACGTTAGTGTGCGCTTTTAATCGGAACAAATGCGCTCCCCGAGGAGGTTTCCAACGTAAACTACACGCCAACGAACTACCTTACAGCCGAAGGCAGTCACAGCTAGCGTGGGCAGGGCACGCGAGATCTGTCTCGGGCATTACACAGGCAACGCGTACGCTGTAAAAAAAGCCGAGTACCGCATCCGGTGCGGCGAACCGTACAGTATGCAACGCCTGCACCAAACTCTCGCAAGGGATTAGCGTTTCGTTGCGAAATGCAGAAACAGTCGAGGCCGAGGCAAGGCGGCATAGGCCTAACGTCTATGCCAAAAAGGACTCGACACTCGGGAGGGCACGTCGCTCACCATCGTATCGTTCGGCTTGTTCCGCTAGCTTGGCCTTGTACACGTTGTCTTCTCTCTCGGCCATGGTGAACTAGGAAGGGACAATCTGTGCCGGTGCCCGAGGCAGTGAATAACTTAGGAAACGCTTGACACACCGCCGAGAAAGTCCGCTCCACCTCCCGGTTGCACCAGGCCTAACACTTTGCCGCCACGAACGACAGGTTACTCCGCGCCGGACGCGCCGCCGCCGCACGCACGCACACAGCAGTCGCCGATGCAGCAAAGCGGCCGGACTGCCGTCGGGTGTCTCCGGAGCCTCCGCCGCGCCCCGATGCTAAAGTAGTCCCGAGCCGAACCGAACGCCCTTGCGGCTGTCGGCAACTTAATCAGGAACTATGTGTACCGGAGATAAAGCCCGCTTAAACGATACTTGCAAGTTCAGGGACGCGAGAAATTCTTCGCCGAAGCTGTCACTTCCCTTTCCTTCTCTCTCACTCGCCCCCTCTCTCTTTTTTTCGTCTGCTGCAGCCGTATTGGCCGAACGCTACGCCCGGAAGGGTCGATCGGCAGCGCGCTTGTTCGCCGCTACTTCGAAATTCGAATCGGTTTTAGCGGCGCCTCAGCTGCTCGTAAGACCAATGTTCCGGGAGACTCATCACATGCGCAAGCAAGAGACGGGCAGCGTTAAGGAACACAACGTTCATGACGATCACATAAAAGCGTCAATAAGCGTCATTATTCGTGCAGCCAATCGAGCTGCGTCAGCCCAACGCTTTCAATGCGCTCTGAATGAGGGCTTGTCTCTGCTTTTCCCGAGAGGCCGTGCCGATTATTTTTGCAGTTTCCCACACTTAAAACTACACACTACTGCAAGCATTTTTCAGGTACAACATTTCAAGAGGCATGGAGCTGATATTAAATGTGCCAATTTCTTTATTAAAATTCTCAAACAAGAACTTGCACAGGCCATGCAGATATAAATTGGAAATGTACAGAAGAGCTGCCAAGCTACCCCTTCAAAGCAAAGCATTCCTGTTTTGCATCATTCAACTGCCTTGGTTGCAACCAACTTATGCCACATACCGTGGTTTTACACTACTGATGCTAATATGTTTCTCCATAAACCTGGCAAAATGGATGACAGAGTTTTGTTTTATAGCTTCTGAAGACCAGGAAGAGAGGTGAGTAGAGAGCAAAACTGTTTATAGGATAGGTGGTTAGAAGGAACAGTTTAAAGAAACGTGCCTCGCATGCTCTTCTGTTCACTTTACCATTTTTTAGGAATTTAATAATGTGTGCATGAAATGGCAAACAATATTGAGACAAGGTCCCGACATACTGCGACAGTGTTTGGGATCGCACCATACTTCGTAAATGCAACAATCAAAACAAAACTATGGCTACATTAAAGGCTTGGCAAACAAGGGTTCACTACATGTACACACTTACTGCACCCAAGCCACTCATGCACACACAAACATACACGCATAAAAAGACGAGCAGACTGAGCACAGGTCCTAAATCAGCATTTTTATTTACTTTCTTATTCAAATTGAAACTTATTTACATATCTGGCCGCAAAAGTGGCGACACACCAGTAGCTCTTGTCTAGGCTAAGTTCTTGACTGCAGTCACCACAGGCACAACCACTTCCTCTCTACCAGGGTTGACTTTTGACGCCGCACTGTCCACAATTCAAGAACAACGAGTGCAGGAAGAATTATCCATGGTCAAGTGACGTGTTGCGTGCTACGTTAGTCTTCAACGTCTCCCTGCTGTGGCCTTGCTTGGAAGTCACAGATGCTAAAAGAATTGTTATGTCATCTGGTTTTCCCCCTACGTGAAAAAGAGAAAAACAGATCACACAAAAAATAAGAGCGTTTTCTCACATTTTGTACAGCACCCAAAATCACGAAAGCCAACTTTATTCCATATCCCATGAAAGGGTAGTAACACAAAAATGCACTCCATCTACACGTTGAATTGCACAGCTACAGACAGCATGAAAAACCTGAAAGGCAGCAATTTTAACAGCCTTTCCTAGCACTTCTACTAAACCCTGCATATCAATTTGAAGAGGACAACTGAACCTGAATGCAGCTCTACACAATTTGGGTATGACCACGCATGGGCCCAAAACAGGCTTTTTTTTTTTTTAATGCTTCCAACTAAGTCCTATCAAGCAGCTACTACAGAACCTTTCATATCTGGCTGGAGGATTGTGAAAATTTTGCACCTGTATAAAGCACAAAAAGTAGCATATTAGTATGGTCTATTTTGCTTGAGAACTAATTCAACATCAGCAATTGCCAAACTGAAGAAACCGCAGTCAACTGAGACTCCCATTTCTAAAAAAAATGGAGCCAAGCAATGAATTTGATCGTCGGCATCATTTGGCGGCATCAACCTAACCACTACTCCATCCGCCTAAATGGGTGCTCTGTTTCGGTTGTTTATTAAGGCGAAAACCTTTAATGCCTCATACTGTCATTAGCAGACGCGTCGGCAGCCGTGTCGACCGACGCATCCGCAGGAGTGTCGACAGACGAGTCGGCAGATTCGTCCGCCTTTCGGCGTCACTGCTTAAAAGGCTCAAAGTTCCAGCATGAATAAAGGCGCATCTAGTGAATGCATGGGCTTCATAAATAAAATAAAAGGAGTAAAATGAAGAAAATGGAAAAATTAGAAAATAAACAAAAATAAAATAAGATGTGAAAATTAAAATAAAAAACAAAATTAAGAAAAAGAGCAAAAAATAAATAAAAAATATGAAAAATAAAAAAAGTAAATAGAAACAAACAGTGGCCAGGAAACGCTTTCGCCTTGCAGCACTTTAGAGAGCCAAAGTGCCCCCTGAATTTTTTCCGTGGCATGTTGCACTGCCTGGCTTATTTGCCACCTGGCTTACTCCTCTACAAATGGGAGTCACAGTTGACAACAGTTTCTCAATGATTCCAGACAATCCAGGCAAGCACCTAAACTACTTCCTAAAGCAAATAGACCATAATGCACTACTCTAGTGCACAATATTTCAACACGAGTAAGTCAGCAGTTTGTACAGAGAAATTTTTGAAAGACAGAAGACCTAGTAAGAAAGCTGTTGATTATGCCCGTAATCATAACCATAAGCGTGTGGAACTAGAGGTCAAGGAAGGGAGCAAGAATGCAAGGCAAAGTGGCACTAATAGTAAACAGCAGCAGAAAGAAATGCAGCGCATCCTGCAGCCTGCACGGAGGTGGTGTGAGAAGTGGTGTCAACTATTTGTGGCACCACCAGGCCAAAATGCAAAAGTACAGCATGTGGCTTCT
The DNA here is from genome assembly GCF_055824585.1 of Amblyomma mixtum. Lineage (NCBI taxonomy): Eukaryota > Metazoa > Arthropoda > Arachnida > Ixodida > Ixodidae > Amblyomma > Amblyomma mixtum. The sequence continues at coordinate 292,312,412 of NC_143013.1, read as the reverse complement.
GGGAAATGCAATGCATGCGGCTGATTTGCCATTAGCCCATTAACCCCCGAGTGTACATCAGCGCGTTGACTGCCCTTCCTCACGACACCCCAAAAGTTAGAATCTCTCGTGCTGCATTACAAAAAATTAGCTGGTTAGGATTTAGAACAGTTCAATTCAGTTTATTACCACAAAGACACCCTCCCACATCTGTGGGGGTGTTATATTAGGGGCAAACATAAATGAAAAAAAATTACATTAAATTTTCTCATCCGTACCCATACAGTAGCCAAAATTTTCAGACTTGCACATTATTAATCAATCAAATAATCATTAATTTTATTTCCTTAGAAAAGGAGGAGTACGGGACTAAAAGCTCGAACAGCTTGACGTCCCGACCCCTTGTTAGTTGGCATGACAGCAGGGTGACGGCCAGTCTTACACAAAAATGAAAGAAAAAATATCACAAAGCAACGGGTAATACAGAATGAAACAAGGCGGCAATCAATCGGAGAAGCAACAAAAGGTAATACAGATAAATCAACACACATAAGCAACAGTGGTGAACAAAATTAGGCGAATAGGAAGGCATGGTTTAATCTTGCAAATGAAGAAGTTGACAAAAATGTTTAATGCGACAGTTTCGGTTTCTGGAGGGATCAAAATTTTGTCGGTCTAGTAAGTTTAACAGCGAAGGTAATGTATAAGATAGAGATTGTTCATCATAGGAGGTTCTCGGGGTGTGTACAAACCACATTTCTTTATGTCGGGTCTGATGAATATTTGTGTTTTTTTGGAGTTTTGCCAGATGAATTATGTAATCAATGCCAAACTTTACAAAACCTTTGTAGCACAACATCAACCTGTAATTATAAAAACAAAACACAGGAAGAATTTCATATTTTGGAAAAAGTGGTTTTGTGGAGTATGTATAATGGACATCAGCTATGTAACGTACAGCTCTTTTTTGTAGCAAATGTAGTTTCTGCATGTTTGTCACGCCAGTTGTGCCCCACACCATGATGCAATACTGCATGACAGATACCACCAGTGCATTGTACAACATTAATACGGACTTTACTGAGGAACTGCAATGCAGCACATAGGAACATTATGACCGATATTTAGGACTCTGTAGAAGCCAAAAATTTGATTTCGATGCTATACACCGGCGGCACGAATGCGGCCGACTGCGTGCTTTCATGGATGATTGATGAATGGATGGAAGGACTGGCGGGCAGACGAACGATATAAAATTTCGACTCTCACAAAAAAAAATCTCTCAAAACCTTTTTTCCACGTATGCGTAATGAACCCTCTTCCTAAATTGATGTCAACTTTCCTGGAAGAAAAGTAGGTTCACTACACGAGTAACTATGATAACTATACCTACAAGTATAGAGGAATACAGGGGGGGTGTTCTTTTGGTGTTTTTTTTTTTTGCCGGTCCAGATATAATGATAATCGATTATAATGATTAGATTTTCCAGTTTTCTCAACATCGTCATAAGTGGATTGCACTGCACAATGGCAGGCGCTAAAAGGCTGCCTGAGGAATCAAGGTTGTCCAAAAACAAAAAACCGGCCACAACTCCTGAGGACGGCACAGTGCATGGAAAGAGACACCTGTGCTCACCAATAGTGTCAATGCCGTTGTCCCGTGCCCGTAGGGAGAACGGAGACAGGTGGGCTTCGTCAAATGCAAGCCGCCTGGCCTGCAGTGCCAGAGAGTTTACCGTCTGCTGAATGCTGTCTAAGCTCGTGTCCTGGAGGATGGAAAAGAATAAAGAGAGAAAAAAAAAGGCGAACACACGTGTGAGGTGCAACTCTGCAAGCCTGTCGTTGCAAAACAATTTGCGACAGCAGTACAGCAAGACCTACACTCTTCCACGTAAAAGAAAAGAGGGAAGGTAAACCTGTTACACCTTTTCCAAGCCACAGCAGACTTCAACCATTCTATACTGTTGTTAATAGAGGCTATTTATTAATAAAAATAACAATGGAAGGAAAAAGATGTAGCTAGCCACGGCACATCGAAACCTGAAGCACCTGAGCTGCGGGTAGCGGGAATAAAAAGGACAGGGAGAGGGAAAGGAATGGAGGAGACATAGGAAAAAAGGATAAGGGTAAGGCAGCAATATACAGAATTCCGTTTTTATGTGCGGGAATTAAAAAAATTCCTGTGAGCAAACTACTGGCCTAATCGAGAGCAAACTTCGCTCACGGGGTAGCATATTATGGTCTACGTTATTTGAGATGTAATTAAACGTCGGTACTTGCCTGCATTTCCTGAAATTAAGAAGAAACTGCTGTCAACTGCGAGTAAAGCTGTCGCAGACGAGAGCTATACGCGAGCCGAGCAGCTGGTTTGACAGGGCGCGCCATCTGCCGGAAGACGAGGCAAACGACGTCCCGGCTCGTCTGCTCGTCGAATGTCGCCTTCCGGCAGATGGCGCGCCCTGTCAAACCAGCTGCTCGGCTCGCGTATAGCTCTCGTCTGCGACAGCTTTACTCGCAGTTGACAGCAGTTTTTTCTTAATTTCAGGAAATGCAGGCAAGTACCGACGTTTAATTACATCTCAAATAACGTAGACCATAATATGCTACCCCGTGAGCGAAGTTTGCTCTCGATTAGGCCAGTAGTTTGCTCACAGGAATTTTTTAAATTCCCGCACATAAAAACGGAATTCTCTGTACACTATGTACAAATACAGAATATAGAAATAAATTCTATACTGGCAAATTTTATTTTCTGTGCAAGTGGTATTTTAGGTCTTCAAGAACTTCTGCATGTGTGTTTTATTCTTAGTATGATCACAAAGAATGTCATCACATAAACAGGCACAACATGTAAACGAAAACCAGATTCATCCACTATATATTTTTGACACCGTGAAACAGCACCACTACAACTGGCAACGCAGCCAGGCTTTGCAGCATGTGGCACTGGCCACCCAAATTTGGCTTTCTAATATTATGCACAATTGTTATATACCTACGATTCGCACATGAATTTCTTATTAACCCACCTGTCAAGTTATTTCTGCTATACTGACCTCTAACATTATTTGGAACCTTTCCTAGTGTTACTTCTGTGCTCCACTGACGGCGAGGTTTTAAGCTCGAAGATTAACTTTGATTTTCTCTTCGCAAATTCACTTATGAAGCCTGTCAAGCACCACCATGAAGCATTTCATACTTCAGAGAAGCCCCTGACATACCCGAAGTTGTGCGAGCTCATTGACTATCATATTCTCGGGCAAGTTGTCGAAGAGGCCATCAGTCGCCATCAAGATCAGGTCCCCTTCTTGGACGGGAAAGGAAGATGTCTCTGCTGACTCAGGGCTGCACAAACAAGAACAAGAGGTCCATTAATCCAATGCCTTTACAGAGCTTCAAACACAAGTTGTTTACAAGATAATGTAAAAGTGAACTTTTTCAGTTGAATAAGTACAGAAAAAATATGTTAAACATATCACAATCTTTATGTTTTTCTGTACACAGCATGCCATTTCATTCTCAAGGACACTGCTTCACAGACATGAACACCAGACAAGCACTCCATTTCAGATTAGCATTGCAATTGCTATCATAACCATGGCCCAGAATTAAGTCTCAAAGATGTTTTAATGCAAGAAAAGAGCAGGCAACCGCCCTGCACTAGTACAATGGCTAACGCACACTTGTTACTTAAAGGTGCACTGAAGAGGAATCCGAACTTGTCTTTTTGCCGCGGGAACTCGATCTACACGTTCCGAGCTTTCTTAGAAACTGCGATTTACTGCCCTGTGTGGCCGATTTCCCCAATTAAATCGAATTAACGTCCGGCTCCCGCCTTTTTTTTAAAATTCTGCCTCGTACGGTGGGCGGAGTCGACCAACGCGTGGAGTGCCTTTCACCCAGTCCCGTGGCGGCTTGCCGCTCTGCCATCGGCGGAGTAATACGTAGTAGTCCGTAGTAGCAAATAGTCCGCGCATATTTTTATTTCTTCGGGCTTTTTTTGCGGCTATATTATCTGCGAATGAAACTATTTATTCATGAAAACCTAAAAAACAAAATAAAGCGAAAGCAAAGCCTCCACAGGACTGGGTGAAAGGCGCCCCACGCGTTGGTCGACTCCGCCCACCTTACGAGGCAGAATTTAAAAAAAAAAAGGCGGGAGCCGGACGTTGATTCGTTTTAATTGGGGAAATCGCCCACACAGGGCAATAAGTCACTGTTTCTAAGAATGCTAGGAACGTGTGGATCGAGTTCCCGCGGCAAAAAGACATGTTCAGAATCCTATTCAGTGCACCTTTAACGTAACTGCTGTGCAAGTCAAGGCTGCACAAGTGAACACGACAAGCTTAAAGTGCTTTCAAGAATTCCTTGAGCAGTAGAAATTAATTGGTGTGCTTTGCACCAAAAATGAGATACTTATAGTCAGTTACAACTCAAGAATGCAGTGGTGAATGCCAGTGGTGAAGAAACGGAAGGAGAAGGGTCTTCGTCCCCCGTGGGAGTGGGTTGTTGGTTGTTTGGGCTAGGGGTGCCGAGGGGGGAAGGCTCCTGTCCCTTTCCTGCCTAACCTCTACTGCAGAGAAAGAACTGAATGACGCCACTGGCTGGATGGGCCTTCTCTGAGGGGCATTCGCCGCTGCATTCTTGAGTTGTAACTTACTACAGAGTTTAGAGCAAGTGTCTTCATTTTACTTGTTTGGCGTTCCTCTATGTGAGGCAACCGCACAAAAAATAGCTAAAGCAAAACCTCCCCTAGAATGCAACAATTAACACAAAAGAAACAAACAAGCCATGATGTGAGCCAAGCCCATTCAGGTGTATGTAGAGTACCGTAAAAACCCGCGCATAATAGGTTTTTTTTTTTTTTCCAGATTTTACCATGCCAAATTTACACCTCATATTGTATGCAGATCCTAACAATTTTTGGCCATAATCTGCAGTTCCGGTTTAGTTATTATTGAGCAAGGGGAGGTGCTATCCATTGGTGGCATAGTTTGGTAGTTTGGATTCAGACGTTATTTCACTACACTGACCTGACCTCATGGTGACCAGGGCCATGGAGGAAGGAAAGAATTCGGGAAAGGCCAGATCTGCACCTGCCAGATATTTGGCACCTGCGCTACACGTGTTGTGTTTGGCATGGCAGCATACACAAATATTCTGAGGATGACCAACTTCCGCGACTTCCGGAATGTCTTTGAGCTGACTACCTTTCCGTACTCGCATCATATGGGGATTAAAACTTTTTTCTGTTTTTGCTATCCCCAAATCATACCTTGTACTATATGCAGGGTTTTACGATAAGTGTATAGCAGTCGGAACAGGAGCATAAGAATGGTGAAAAAATTTAGTTGGACAGAATACTTTCCTTGGTCAAATGTTTAAGGGAATCCCCCAAGGTGGAGTAGATTTGTAATAAGAGAGTAATTACTTATTGACGCCAACCCAAGCGCAGCCATATGGCTACAAAGGAAAGCATGCCGTCCCGGTTAGCTCAATTGGTAGAGCGACTGCTCCGTTGAAGCGGTGGTCCCGGGTTCGAACCCCGGACCAGGACGAATTTTTCTTTAACTGCGAATTTTCTGAGAAAGCTGTATAGCTTTCCTTTGTAGCCGTATGGCAGCGCTTGGGTGGAGGTCAATGAGTAATTACTCCCTTATTACAATACTTTCACCACAAGGTTGCTGGGTGCGCCTACACAAATAGCAGAACAGTCATCCGGATGTTCTTTTCGAAACGGTCAAACATGTGCATTTCAGCAAACCACAAATGCTTCCTCATTGCTGCCGTCAGCAACACCAGCACTCTCGTTACTGTAACAGCGCGTTGGATACGCACCTACCTACAGATTCTAAAGTGACTTTGTACCCAGTGCAAAATTAAAATAGACACAGTGGAATGCACCGAACACGCTGGCTGTGATGGGGAAGTGCACACACAAGTATCGTAGCGCGTTCCAAGTGCCCTTTCCAGCAGTGAGCCAATGTGTTTGAAAATGACCTGTTGTATAGCAAAAAGAGTCAAGTACCTGTCGCTGAGGACGAACTGACTGACACCTGGAGGAGGCAGACAGAGCTGGAAGGGAGTGTTGAAGTAGTGCTGCTGCTCCTGAGACCGGTGCACCACTTGGCCCCGTCGCACGACCAGGAACCCGCTGTCCCCCAGGTTGGCCGAGTACAGGATGCGCTCCACGCAGTTCAGAACTAGGACACACGCCGTGCTGCTCCCTGTGTAAGCAAGTAACGCAAAAGGAAGTGAGCAAGAGGATAAAAATGGAAGAAACTCAAGGATACAGCACTTGGAAAACATTTGTTTTTGTCCGACCAAGGGTCGACCATCTAATAACTCTGTGGGGGTGTTATTTTGCACAGAACAAAATTAACTGACGAACGAGTCAGTATGGTCCACAATTTGCAACATAATGCAGGTCAATCTTGTTCCTCTCTATCAGGTTTCGATAATTACTTTTTTCATTGTACACACAGTTCAAGGCTGCTCTAATTGATCCTTGCAATTGAGTTGATCATTGCAAACCTCTACTGACTGAGATGGCTGTTGAGTTAATTGGGTCACTGGAATTGACCTTATGACACCAGCAGGTCCAGACTGCAGCTGCCCTTGTGACTGTGGCATTAGATGTATGCCTCACTGCATTTTTTCGATCCACTTTCTCATACATTCTACTTGTAGGCACTTGCCATTCATGATGCTGAAACAATCCAGCTAACAGCTGTCCTCAGTCGAGTGTAGAAGAAGGGACATAGTGAACAGTGAATCAAGCTAACCTTCGCGCACACCTAACATTTCAGTGGAAGCATTTCTAGACAACATGAACATGAACCGTAAAACAGGGTACACTGATAAGGTCAATGTCTTATTCGTGGTAAGAACAGTATTCTGTTTGATCTTAAACATTTAGCAGGCATCATTCGCTAGTTGCAAGCTCGGTAGCATGGATTTTTAGTGACATATACAATATGTTCTGTGCAGTAAGATTCTTGGAAATAGTTGTCTCAAAGAACAAGTGTCGACATTCATGCTCTGCCACCAGTGCATACTCAACGAAACTTGCCAGCTGTATCCTGTGCAAACTTCTGACTCACAAAACTATAAATTCTACATATTTCTCCAGAAACCTTGTAACATGCTTCGATGTGCATAAAAGAGACAGTCATATGAACACCTCGAATGCCAACATAGACTTGAAGATGATTAAAAAAAAATTCCATACATTCCCAATATGCCTCCTCCTCCACACTGAACTGTTACATACATCTCAGAATTCCCGTAAGGTCTAAAAGTAAACGATAATCTGTCAACCGCGCAGATAAGAAAGCTGCACTTAAATTTTAACCAGCTCTGGAGGCAAAACAAACGGTCAAGCGCAGCACTCATTCAAACAGCTAAACTGACTGGGACAAACGGATGGAGGTGCATCGCGTGTTCCCAGATAACGCAGGACGTTGTCGTCAGCAGGCCTGCGCACACACACAGGCACACGCGCAGCTCACCAATAATGTGCTTCTTGTTCTCCAAGAGCTCGTAGTAGCTGGACGCGATGATGCTCGCCGGCGAGTTTGGCTTGAATCTACCGGAGTGGACGACGCGCTCGCAGTTGCGCATCAACGCCGTCGAAAAGAGTGACGGGTCTACGCCGTACGTCCGCCATCCACCGACACCATCCGCAACACCTGCGGCGGAGATATCACAAGAAAAAAGCAACCATACCTACATTCAGAGAACAGCGAAAAGATCACGTGCGCAGCCCCGATCTGCGCGCCTGACCACCCGCATTTGCATTGCATTGCATTCAACTCCGCCAAGCTCGCTGACAGCGCTGAATGACGTTCACCTTGTTGCGTGACATTGCGCTGACGGATCCTTTGACGCCAGAAGGGAGAGAGTTTAAGGAGTATTCCTAGTAAACACGGATACCACCAGTTCCCTTTACAAGACGGCCACACTATTAGAAGAAACCAACTTCCAGAGACCAGAGAGAAAGTTTTTAGGCTTAAAACGCTCACCTAGGACGTCGAAGGACTTGTACTTCGCTGCGAAGCAGGCATCGTCTCCGAACTGGCCCCTGCCGAGACCTATGGAGAAGCGGTTCCTTTCCTTGGGAAAGCCGCAAGTGACCGTCTGAAGCCTGAGATCGCCTTTGGCCCAGGCGTACTTCGCGTCGGAGCTTGTGGTGCATGTCGAATAGCTAAAAACACTGTTCGCTAGGGCACGCGTGAGGATACGTCCATACATCAACACCGACTGCATGGCAGTGTGCGTGTTTACGGCAAGTGCTTGCGGCTTACATGTTCCAGGGACAGGTTGCAGCTGACGTTTTCAGCAGGCAATTTTCATGGATGTTTACCGACGAGGCGGGCAAAAACGATTCGCGATTATTAAACCATGCTGCAACGAGAGAACCAGCGCCTCTGGCGACCTTCACTTTGGCGATCACACACGGTCAGCAGACGCGAAACCGACGCGCGCCAAACCAGGCGTCTCTGCAATCGGTAGCCGTAAAATAAAACAGTAGCTTGCGGAATAAATTTTTAAGTGTAGTATTTTTTTGGCAATTTTAAAGCTAGTTAGAGTATAACTGTGGTCATTAAAAGTGGATTTTTTTTTTGCCGTTTATTCGCATACGAATCTATAACTACAGGAATTCGTAGCTTTCCGCCACCGGCGGCGCAGCGATCCTTTCGCGTGGATTTCTGTTCGGTGGCCGCTTGCCTGTAGACGCAATGTTCTCGGTGTGTCCGCGCTTGCTAGCTAAATCGTGCGTAGTAAGCAGACTAGCTCATGCCTGAAACGTGTAGAAAGTCGTCCTTGGACGGATATAGTCTTCTAATCTCTTAGACAAATCTTAGCTTTCGTTCTTGGCATTATTTATTGCTCCCGGCGACCAGCTCCTCACTTGCCGTCGTAGGGATGCAGCGCTTCGTAGCATCACTTTTTCTGCTCTGCGTTCTGCTCTCGTTTTGCGATCCTGCCCTCTGCTTGGGCGAAGTCATCTACGCGATCAATGCCGGTGGCGAGGAACATGTGGACCTCCACGGCATCAGGTACAAGCGGGATCCTCTGTTCGGAAAAGTCGGCACGGCGTCCGATTACGGCAAGCTTCTAGTCATTGGCCGGGCGCACAAGAACGACCACATCTTGTACCAGACGGAGCGTTACCACACCGCCACATTTGGCTACGAAATCCCAGTCAACAAGGACGGTGACTACGTCCTGGTGCTCAAGTTCTGCGAGGTCTACTTCGATTCACCGGGTCGGAAGGTAAGCATCGCAGGGGCACGGTTTGCGTGGCGTTCCACTGCTAGTCACGCGTTTACAATGCATGCGGCTGCAGTTTAGATCGCCTGCTTTCGTAGCACTTCGGGCTGTTTAACGAGCGCTAATTCCATTATTTCTTCACTGCATTATCCGCCACTTGCTTTCCGTTGTGAGTGCGTTCGATCTCCCAACTCGCCGCGCGAGCAGTCTGCAGGCGCTCGCGAGAGGAGCCGGAACCTGCGGCGAGCCATCTGCTGCTCTTCTACAGCGCACACATTGTAGACTTCCGCTTTTGTTTTGTGTTGACTTCTTGCCCTCTTTGTCGTTACCTTGAGGAAACTGTGCTCTCGTTTTTCTGCTTTTTTTTTTTTTTTTTTTTCACGCGCGTCTTCCGACTTGCACGTCGCACCGGTAGATAGGTGGGAATCCCACTCAGAACACATCCGTGCTTGATTTCGCGCATGTTTCGATGTGCCAACGAGGCATGCTTACGCTCCTAGTTTTACACGTTTGCAGTCCGTGTAGAATGTCTGCATTCATCATCGCTTGACATTTTAACGGCGCGCTGCCTTATCGACCTCGCGACATTTTCCCTGCTTTCTGTTTGCCTCCTTCCTTTAGTTTGATTCTTTATATTTTATTTTAGCGCGCCTACCGCGCGACGCCAGTCAATCTTGTTGAGCCTGTGCACTTTAGACTTGAAGCTGCATTTGCTTTTAAAATTTCTGATCAATATGGACATTAACTTGTGCTGTGGCTACTCTCAGCATGCAGGCAATGTACTAATTCGCAAAGCTAATTCGCAGTGATGTTAGCATAATCGTTATGGCCTGGGGCACCGGTGGATCACATCGCTTATCCAGGCTTTGTGGCTGCGAATATTAAGATCTTTCCATTGGTGCAACAGTTTTACCTTTACAGATAATTAACGCAATGAGAACTTCTTTTATCCTATTCCATAAGGTGTTGGCAGCCTCTAGGAAAGGCCAAGTAGCTCCTACCGACCACATTCCCATGAGACTTCAGCACTCATCCAGCGTCACATGTGTTGGTATGGGTGAAATTGGTGTTATACGTTATTTTTTTTCTGAAACACCATGTCGATGTGGTCACCTCGATTTGTAACGCGGCACATGGTAAACATTTGTAAATAAGTGCAAGGCATCGGCACTTCCTGAATATATTTGGGGCCACCAGACCAAGAGCCTAAACAAACCAAAAATACAAGCATCTTTACGGCACTTCTCAACTCTCTCACCTTTCAATAAATTGTCTCTTGCAGCCCGTAAAGAATTTCATGTGATCGAAATTATCCAGAGCCCTCCATTACAGCGTCCTTCATAGCTCGAGTCGCTTTAGGAGGTTAAACCCAATAAAACCAAAACCGAACCAACCAAACATCACCATAGCCAGACCGAGCTGCAGAATCAATTTTTTACTTTGAAGAAAAAGTTGGATGGAATTGTCTTCTTTGTCCCTTTAAAGACCAGCAACCTGTCACTTTCCACTAGTAACTTTTAAAATTTCACTGTTTTGCTTCTAGGCACAATGTCACAATGTCAGTATTTTTCCTCGAGTAACTTACACCCGTCTTGTACAGCTAAGATGACGGTGGGAAATTTAATTTCTATTTTACCAACAGTCTCTCTTTCTTAGCCATTTCTCTGCAACATAGTTTGTTTACTCCTGTTATGTTTAAGGTATAACAGTCCTGGCTAGTTATGAAACAGTGAGCGCAGGCACGCAGGGATGACTAGACAGATAAGGAATAACACGACAGACCGCTTATGGAAGGCCAGTCTGTCTGTCTACAGTACCTGCATTTCTGCCTTTGTTTTCTTTTTCTTTTTTTTGTATTAGTCTGGTGCACTATTTCTTAAATATGAGCAGTTCGACTGGTCCCAATTCTGACACTGTTTTCTACCGTTGTGTGTTGCTCAGAGTTTGCCAAAGCTGCTAATAATTTTCTCGTTGCTCTTTGCCACTGTCTTTCCGTTAAATGTAATCTGTGTGGCAAGTGTTAAAGCTGCTGCTTTTGCAAGCTGTGAGGGACACCATAGAGGTAGGCTCCATATTAGCGTCGACCACCAGGAGTATTTTGGTGTGCACTGAATTTTGCATTTCACTTCTGTCAAAATGCAGCTGCCACGGCCAGGGTTGCCGCGACCTTGTGTTTAGTAGCAATGTATGATAGCCACTGAGCCACCATGGTGGAAAACTTTTTGGTTGAATATAACTCGGGAACAAACTGGCAAGTGTTCCTCAAAGCAGGCCTCCGACTAAAGGCACCACCTTATTGTCACGATTCCGTGGTCAGTCACCTTGTACTGTCCGGGACAAAAGCCTCCAGGACATGCAAAAAGCAGTCGAGCTACACAGGTGCCACTTCTTCCAGCTACCACCTCATGTTTACTACGCATAAGACCGTAGACCATGTGAGCACATCTTTATCCTTCTGAAGCGTGGGCTGAAGCTATTCGCTTCGGTTGTTGCTTGCTCGTCTTGGAGAGTTCTGTTCCTGATTGTATCTGCTAGCCACCTGGTTATGTTTTCAAGTGCACAGTGATTAAGAGACATCAGAAGAACAGGTTGACACGATTGGAAGCCTTCCTTTGAGGGGGGCTTCTTTCTTGAGTTCTACGTGACTTTAGTGGTGTAATAAACTCCACAGACGGTTCCACACGCTGTCCAAGTGCAGTGGCTAGAAAGTTGCCTGTTTTTTATACAAAAGGGCTGAAATGCTACTTGAAAAGAAGTTGTATTTCATTTATTTTTCTTTTTATATGTCGTGTTTCATCATTTTCAGAAGTCCTCAACATTTGCTCGTTGTTTCTTCATCACCTTCTGGGTTGCATGACCAAAAGCTCCGGAAAAGACTTGTGTGCTTTGCTCTGCAAAGAAATGTTTTCTGGAAAGCCTTTGCGCACACAAAAAAATTGCAGAATGGTGCAAAAAAAAAAAGAAGGAATGTTCTAGAATATCTCCAGGCCACATGACGAGAAAGCTTTCTATTGTAAAAGACCGACATAATCTGTTCATGAGGCAGTACCATACAAAGCAGTAAAAGTGATAAGAATGCTGCTATCACTACTGCACTTTTGAAGCAGTATCAGGAATCGTGCCCTTAATGCGGCCGTAAAGGTTGCTCAATATGAAGATGGTGCCGCAAAGTCTACCACGGCAACTAAGTGGGCCCCCTAATTTACATTTGATTTTTTCTCGTTTGCTGAGGATCTTGTGAAGGGAGATTTCAGTGTCGTCGTGTTTCCGTGCTAAACTTTTTGAAAGAAAAAAAAAGCGGTCTGGACTGAACTTTACTCAGCATTCAGAACTTTCTTTTGCTCTGTGTTTTGTTTGCTTCCGGACATTCTTGCTAATAAAGAAAGAAAAATTGCCCATGCAGGTGTTTGACGTCGTCTTGAATGGGCAGCACACGGTGGTGGCTGACCTGGACATCCATGCCAGGGTTGGACGGGGAGTTGCTCACGACGAGCACATTGCATTCAGCATCAAGGGCAACAAGTTGCGCATCAACGGTGAAGAGTCCACCCATGACGGAAAGATCAAGGTTGAATTCATCAAGGTAGATGAATAAGCCTGGATTCCCTAGCTCAACACTTGCTCAATTTCTTGCTTTGTGTCAGTGCAATCACTACCGTATTTTCCGGTGTATAAGACGCACCTGCCATATATGCAAGCTGTCACTGAAAAAGTTCGTATATAAGACGCACCCGTGTATAAGACGCACCCCAGTTTACCCAGTTAGGCTATTGAGGCTTAACTAAACACGCTTGCGCGACTATCGCGAAATGCACCGTACCTGTGAGCAATTCTTAAGCAACGCTAAGTGATCGAAAAAGGCAACACTCAAGCCGTACCCGTCCACGTTTTAGCAAAAAAGAAAGAAAAACTATACAGCTCCCCATATGTCCATAACAACATTTTATTTCTGCTTGAAACCTTCGAAGTCTTCATCTTCAGATGCGCTATCAAAAGGTTCACCCATTTCTGGAAGCAACTCGGCTGAAACATGCACTACGTGCACGGAGCAAAAAAAGTTGGAAAAGAGACTAAAAAAGAACGCCGGCTTGTCTTGACAATGGCGAGAAGCGCGATTGTCACCATCTTTTGGCGCTTCTCATTACTTTTGCTTGGGGCCTCCGAAACAGCTGCGCGCTTGTGATCCCGGAAGTCGTCATCCCCGCCGTTTCATGATAAAGATCACCTAGAATGTCGCGCACGGCGGTCCCGGTATTGAAGTATTAACCGTGTTACAACCGCGTTATTGGTAGTGATATTTTTTAGGTGAAAAAAGCTTGAGCATGAACCAGAGTAATCGATGAACTCAGAAAAAAAAGATGAAAAATTCGCATATAAGACGCACCCTTGTATAGGACGCACCAGCAAGATTTTCAAAAGAAAAGCCGCGTCTTATACACCGGAAAATACGGTACATTAAGTCAGCTGGCAGTCCCAAGAATTTCAATATGAAATGCACAATGTGTTTCAGCTGTGATTTGTGTCTTCAACACAGTGCATAAACCTCAGTTGGCCTAATGTAATGTAAGCCATGAGATGTGTAGGTGCTCATGAACAAAGTAGGAAAACCTTGAACTGTGTTTCTACCAGGACTGACTATGCTGCTGCTGTTACTTCTTACTCAGGGTAGTACTGGGAAGTGAACTCCTCTAGAAACAACAGAATAAACATACACAGCATTGTGAGTGGCGTGGTGTATGGGAAGAAGCAAGTCCAAACAACTCTGACTTATCTGCATTCCTTAGTGTGTAAAAGAGTTACCAAAAAACAGTGCTGAATCACTGCGGAAAATGGAAGCAGAACACTCTATTTTGTTCTACTGCATAGTGTGATTGTGCAATGGGAAGCAGTGTTATGGATCAGTGTTTGATTGTTGCTTTTCTGTTGCCTTCTTTCTTGCTGTGCATTAGTTAATAGTGCAGCTAATCCTTTGACGACGTGTCGATCATGATAGAAACAGTACTAATGCCATGTAAGGTTATCAGATCCTGACAGCATCATCTAATCTCATATTTCAACATATTTTTGAGACGTAGTTTCGATGTTACCGGCCAGGGGCACAAATAGGTGTGTGGCAAGGTGACGTACTGCAAAATCTGACTTCCTTACAGCTGATAAAACAATACAGACATCATCAGGGGCACGCCGAAACAGGGCGAGGGATGGTTGGTTGGGGGGGGGGGGGGGGTGTCAAGGCCTTCCCATGTTTTTTTTGTGGAGAAGCTCAGAACCCCACCCCTTCTTCTCCGTTTGGTTCTGGCGTCCCTTGTTTTCTCCGTGTGCACCAGGGTGTGAACAATTGAGTTTAAGACATCTTGCAAATTTCAAGTTTTCTGTTGGGATTAAAAGCAGTGATTTTAAATTTCTCCATTAATTTAGAGAAAAGTTACACTGCAACCAGCTGAGTGCCAGATGTTTAGTACCTTTTGCCAGCATTTTCGTGGCCTGGACATTACATGATTAAAGGTGCATCCACACTTTCAATCAAAGAGCGAGTGAACAGTGCTGCTGTTCACATTATCGTAGCAAGCGTGGCATGCAGGTTGGCTTTCCCAAATGGCCTGATTTAGAACAAGAGTTGTCGATCTTAACTGTTGCTGGCAATGAAAAGCCAGATGTAGAACAAACTTCCTATCACTTCTGAGGCACCGTTGATTGGCTTAGCGGTTTGCAACTCGGGGTTTCAAGGCTGCAAAAATTAAGCAGGGCACAACTGTCCTTCGACTGTTGGTTTTTTAGCAAAATGTTTGCACAACCTCCACAACTCACTGGTGTGAATGCATCCTTAGACCAGAACGGCATATTGTTTACAGCAGCAGGAGCCTTAGTAAGTCGGCACAGAAACCAGGCACTGTGTTCTATTGCATGTTGAATTTTGCATAATATTTTAACTTTTTCTTTGGGTGACATGATGTGAAACTAATACTGTAGAGCCCTGCTATAGTAAACTCGGATATATTAAATGCTCGGATATAGTAAATGCTCGAATATAGTAAAGTGAAACTGCAGGCCCATTTCGCCTTCCATAGACAACTGTGCATTTATAGTAAGGATTTCTTTTCAAGAAACGGCTATAGTCATGGGCATCTGGACGTGGCGGCGTACTTCCCGCGGAATGGTGACATCGCGGCACTTGCGTAGGCGAAGATCGTGAGGCCAACGTTAGGAAGAAAACGGATATCGAAGAGGATAAAATGGCGCTTTTTTTTTTTCTTTAAGAGGCTTCACCGCCAAGCTCAAGAGCGCGATGAGAAGCCAACTTTTTGAAGGCCATGGGGCCGTGAGGCAAAGCGCGCGGCGCGCATGAAAAAAAAAAAAAGTAAATCTGGCTATGAACATAGAAAGAAGGCGGAGCGGTTCGCTGAGCAAGGAAAGGTAGTAAAAGTGCAGTGATGAGTATTAAAAAAAAAGAACAAGGGGAACATTTTGAGGTGGCTTCACCACCAAGCTCAAGAGCGCGAGGAGAAGCCAGCTTTTTAAAGGCCTATGGGCCGCGAGGCAAATTACGCGGCGCGCGCGGGAATAAAGTAAAGCTGGCTGTGAACTTCGAAAGAAGGCGGAGCGGTTCGCTGAGGAAGGAAAGCTAGTAAAAGTGCAGTGATGAGTATAGAAGAGAACAAGGCGAACATTTTGAGGTGGCTTCACCACTAAGGTTGAGAGTGCGAGGAGAAGCCAACTTTTTAAATGCTTTGGGGCCGCGAGGCAAAGTACGCGGAGCGCGCGCAGAAGATAATAAAGTAAAGCGGGCTGTGAACATAGAAAGAAGGCGGAGCGGTTCGCTGAGGAAGGAAAGCTAGTAAAAGTGCAGTGATGAGTAGAGAAGGGAAGAACAAGGCGAACATTCGCAGCACGACAGCATCGACACTGCATATATAAAGGGTCAATAAGAGCAGGATGGAAGCTATTTCTGAGTGTAGTAGCCAGAGAGCATCCTCAGAGCCATGCCATCACCAATAACTGATAGAGTAAAGACTTTTGCTGGTCTGTATGGCTTTGCTATAGAGGGGGTCTACTGTAGTGAACTTTGGAAGATTGCAGTAAAAGGTATGAACTTTCATGCTGTGTCTGTGACATATTTGTGATTTCGGCTCGATGGCAGTGCTTCAAGGTGTGTTAAAGGTGCACTGAAGAGGAATCTGAACTCGTCTTTTTGCCGCGAGAACTCAACCTACATGTTCTTAGAAAGTTCGATTTATTTCCCTGTTCGGCCGATTTCCCTAATTAAATCGGATTAACGTCCAGCTCCCGCCTTTCTTTTTTATTTCCCTGCATACGGTGGGAGGAGTCGACACACGCATGGAGTACCTTTCGCTTTTATTTGTTTCTTTTAGGTTTTCAGGAATAAATCAGTCTAGTCAGAGACTACATAGCTGCAAATTAGGCCCACGGAAGTAAAAATACGCGTGGACTCTTTGCTTTCGCCGATAACTACGTATCGCTCCGCCGATGGCAGAGCGGCAAGCCGCGGAGGGAGTGGTTGAAAAGTTGGTCGACTGCTCCCACTGCTTGTGGGGAATTAAAAAAAAAAGGCAGGAAACCGACGTAAATCTGACTTAAATTAGGGAAATCGGCCGCATAGGGCAATATTTCAAAGCTTCTAAGAACGCTCGGAACGTGTAGATCGAGTTAAGCAGTAAAAATACGAGTTCAGATTACTCTTCATCGCATATTTAAATCAATTTGTCTGCTGAACAGTCTGGCCTAAGTAGTAGGAGTTAATAGCAGAGTTAATATTAGGAAATTTGGAGCTTAGGCTTTGTTAATTATATCAATTTATAGTACACACAAACTCTACTTTAATTTTGCTTACGTTTGTTGCTACATGTCATGCCTGCTTCATTTTACAGGGCTACCGGGACAACCCAAAGATAAATGCCATCTATGTGATGAGGGGAACTCTGGATGGTGAGTTTTATTCTGGGCACTCTAATTTTTTTTTTTTTTTTTTGCTTAGCCTTGTTTGCATGCATCCATATTTGTTATACTTGTCTTGCAACCATCATCATATTTGCCTGGCTATCAAAAACAAAAGAATGCTCAGTTACTGATCTTGAGTCTGATTGAAAACGTAATTTATGCCAATTTTTTTTAATCCCAACTCTGACTGTGCGGCTTGAGTTGGATCGGCCATACATGATGTCTCAGCATTGAATTAAAAACTATCACTTTCATAGGTTGTTATACTGATTTTATTTGTAGAAGTAGACACAGTACTTTGTCAAAATGTTGTGAAGACACAGCTCTCTTGTGACTAAAAATCGTGGAAAATTCAAAAGAAAGATACAGTTCGCATGTGCTGAGCTTTTCAGGATTGCCGTTTGCCAGAAGGCCTAGCTCTGGTTGTCGGGTCCAAAATCATTACCAGCCATCGTCTTGCAACATTTCAGTTAATGCTCTAGAATTCAATTTCCCGAGCACAGGATTGTTGCTGTATCCATTTCTGCATTTCCATGCAGTGCGACACTTGCAAAACATATTTTTCTTTCTTTTTCGTGGAGTTAACAAGACCCAGCATCACTTAATGAGCATTGCCACCTCATATGATCGCTTTTTAAGAACATTTTGTAGTCATTTGCAGTCAGTGTGCAGTCTGTTTTGCATTTTGGCTTGTTTATTTTAACTGTCACGTGGGTTTTTAAGTATGGGGGCATCCGGTTGTGTCATTTTCGTAATTGTTTTGTTTTCATGCATGTACTAGTTTGAGCACCTGGTGGCACAAAGCGAGTGCTTTTATTTGGTCGTCAAGAACAAAAACATTGACAGGCGATCATACGATCTGGTGTGACGAATCTGCGTTAGCGATGTTGGTTTTACTTTTTTCTTCTACGATGGTTGCCTCCCATTGTGACTTAGTCGATTTTTTTTTTTTTCCCGTTTCACTGGTGGTGTTTGGTGGGTGACAGGAGTTGGGTGGAGGCCTTTGAGAATGCGGAGGTGGGTGTGGGTGGCGGGTGCAGGCCCATGGGTTGGAGATTCATTTTTACGGATGGGTGCCTGGAGTTTGACCCACTGGAGGGTTCTTCTGGAGATTGGAGACAGCGGGTTTTACAGCAAATGAGGACTATGCTGCTAATGCTGTAACACAACCCACACGACGATTATGCGTGTGTAACACGAATGTTTGAGGGTTAGCTATGGTGTGAAAGCAAAGAATTTTCATGTTATTCTGGTCTAAACTCGGGGACTTTGGAACTTTTTTTTTAAGGGGGAGGGTGCAAAACTTTGAGATCTCTATTTTTTTATGATTGTTTTTAATATTTTTATTTCTTTTGTGTATAATGCATATAAAGCTCACACTGACATGGGCAGCTTTATAAACATACATATGCGAGAAGTGCATTAAAAAAAAAATCAGTGCAGTCTGTTTCAGTTCTGCCAATTGTGCTCATGAACAGCGATCAGCCAGTCAGTGACTTCTGTTTAGAACTTATTGGTTAGGTTACTGAAACGAAGACCTTTAAAGGTGCACTGAAGAGGATTCTGAACTTGTCTTTTTGCCACGGGAACTCGATCTACACGTTCCTAGCATTCTTAGAAAGTGCGACTTATTGCCCTCTGTGGCCGATTTTCCTAATTAAATCGAATTAACGTCCGGCTCCCGCCTTTATTTTTTTAATTCTCCGCGTACGGTGGGCGGAGTATACCAACGCGTGAAGTGCCTTTCAGTCAGCTCCATGGAGGCTTTGCTTTTGCTTTATTTTGTTTTCTAGGTTTCCATGAATAAATAGTTTCATTAGCAGATAATATAGCCGCAAAATAAGCCCGCAGAAATAAAAATACCCGCGGACTATTTGCTACTACGGACTACTACGTATTACTCCGCCGATGGCAGAGCGTCAAGGCGCCACGGGACTGGGTGAAAGGCGCTCCACGCGTTGGTCGACTCCGCCCATCGTACGCGGGAGAATTAAAAAAAAAAGGCGGGAGCCGGACGTTAATTCGATTTCATTACGGAAATCGGCCACACAGGGCAATAAATCGACGTTTCTAAGAAAGCTCGGAACGTGTAGATCGAGTTCCCGCGGCAAAAAGACAAGTTCAGATTCCTCTTCAGTGCACCTTTAAGACTGGCCACATGAAGTTAACTCAGCCACACGGCTTTACTTTACTAACATCCAACTTTACTTTACTAACATCCAACAGTTGGAAACTGCAGGGGGGGGGGGGGGGGGGGGGGACTGTCGCTGAGCAGACTTTCCTCCAATTCTGTAACACGTATTGCCTTTCACGCAGCCTCGCTGCCTTTCTTATCATATATACAGTGCCGCAACAGGCCACAGCAGTGGCCTGGTTCACTGCCAAGTTCACCGAGCGAGACACTGCTGCTGCCAGTGGGGCAAGTGGTGCGACGTGTCACACTGCATGCCGTACCGCCAGCCCACTCCCCTAATCCAGTCCGGCAATCACAGTGTGAACGCCGTACTTCCTCTCCACTGACCTCACCCCTCGATTGTGCTTGGAGGCTGTGGTGTCTCTCTCGCCGCCCATTGTTATCCACCCTCCCTCTCATCTCCCCTCGAAGTGGAGAGATGGATTTTGCTCTCTCCACTCAGCCACCTGCCAACCAAGGCAGGTGCACTGCTGACGCCAACATTGCAAAACTGTGGAATGAGCTGAGAAGAGCTAACGCTTTAAAAAGTTATGCAATTGTGGTCAAGGTGGTCATTACTTGGAAGGTATTACCATCCATTGTGCTGTTTTTTTTTCTTGTTTTTGTTTTGCAGACGTGCCTGAGATGCCCCCATTGGAAGAACTTGATGACGAGGATGAGGAAGAGGAGGAGGATGCACCTGCAAGTCATGGTTCTGGCGACTCAGCTCAAGGATCTCAGCATCAGCCGCGGCGGCCCTCCGGGCCTCGCAGCCCAAACCCGTACACAGGAGACGATAGCAGCGCCCTCTTGCCCATCTTTGTTGCCATCGGAGCCTTCATTCCGCTGTTGTTCTGCCTCTGCAAACTCTGAGCACTGTCCGCATGGTTTGGATTTTGGTGCCGCAGCCCCAAGAAAGGAAAGAGGAATGGGTGCTGCTCGGGTGTGAGGGGAGTGGGATGCGCAGAGCATTGTAGGTTCATTTGGACTGCAGTCGAAGCTTATGTTTGGTTCCTCTGAAGACGCCAACTTCTATGAGGCGCTGCCCTCTGTGTGCACTGAATGAACGCACTGGCTTAGACATAGGGGCCACCAGCTTTTGCTGCAGTCCAAGGAACTTTGAAGAAACTGCAGTCGTCTCATGTGCGTCGGCGAAAACGATGGCGAGCACGCAGGCTCTGTGCTTACTGCATTTCATTTTGAAGTCCAGACATTCGGGGGCTTGACCCTTTTGGGAAGGTGGACATTGAAAAAGACTCTCTTGGTCCACAGTTTGTCGTCTACATCATGCAGCATGAAGTGGAACTTCATAATTTCGTGCTTCATTCCACTGATCATGTGAAACAGAGTGGCGCTGGTGGAAACTTGACAGGCCCTGTCCTGGGGCATGGTTAGTCTGCATTTGTAATACAGGCCATTTTGTTCTGATTGTGGCTGATGGCACAAGTTGCAAGTAGTCCTACCGGTCTTTTGTGTTGGTTGTTAATAATTGGATTCAAAATCAAGTAGAAAATAAGCATAATTTAATAGTTCTGTTGCTCTGTGGCCAGTGCTTTGCATGAAGATTTTTGCCTTATTTTTTTTTCTTGCAAGATGATGACAGCGCATAATGGTAGGTCAAATGCTGTACTGAGTGAGTGCTGCTTTTTGTACATTTTCTTCAATATTTCTGCTCTGTCGATTATATCGTACGGGTGTGCGTCTAGTGCAGTGAATGTATTTGCATTCACTACAGTGCATTGGGGCATTTCTTCACAGCAGATCATTTTCGTGGCATTGACTGTAGCATGTTGAGTACACTTGCATTGCTTCCAGGTAGTTCTGACATTGGATTGCGTTTGACGAGATAAAAGGTCAAGTTGCAGCTGCAGAAACAAGAGAAGCTGTGTGTCTCAGTAGCTTGTCTTGCCTGGCAAAGGTGGCCACTTAGCATGTGCAGAGAACTAAACTGTGTACATACTAGATATGTATAAAAGTTATTACGCACAAATAGAGCAAAGGCTCATGGTTTTAGCATGTACCTTCAGGGGAGTGGCACAAAAATTTCAACACAAAAGTCTTCGTGTAGCTGTCTTCAGGCCATGAAACATTCCGAGCGCAGTGTGCTTTCCAATTCTGCACCTGCGGTGGAGAGGGCAGAAGTTGTGCTTGTTTGAGGAACTTATGCTTTGTGCCAAAAGGCAAAACTTGCGAAAGGCTAACATTTTGATTCAGGCCAAGCATTTTGTTGCGAGAGTTGGTATGGCCCACATTTTGCCTTCGCCATTTGATTGCTGTGCGTGATACAATTCGACATGACAGGCTTATTATGAAACACAGGCCAGAGAATCACTTTTGCAACGAAAAGGAAAATGCAGACATTACTCTAGAAATTTCAGGCGACATTGAAAGTTACCCCTCTGTTACCTCGTTGTTGTTGGTTTTTTCTTGTTTCTTGGTGGGGGGACTTTTGGAGAAAGGAAGTGAAAGGGCTTGTTTTCATTGTTGCCAGTTTTCTGCTAGTGTTTTTCTTGGTGTGCTTTTGAAGGGGGCTCTTATGGGTTGTTTTCTCTTTCTACATACAGCAGTTTTGCTTTTGTTAATAGGATTTTCACTTCACTGTGACATTTAATTGGCACAGATTGATCTTATAGCTTATCTTGGCATAATGATTTGCAAAATTTGCCAAGAACTAAAATGTTTTTTTTTTCATACTTTTATTAGTGCGGCTTTCTTTTTTCTTCAGAAATTTTTGTTGCCTGATGAATCACCATATTGCATAATTAATATACCTTCAAGAAGGGGAGGAGTGGAGAGAAATTTATATATTTACATACCTATGTATACATGTACCATACAAATGCATGTCCTACATTAAAAGATTTTGCATTGAAATCTGCAGCTTGTGATAACGTTTGTAGGTGTTATCCTTCACTTTGGTTCAACTTTAAATGAAACAGGTGCTCAGGAAACAGAAATGATCTGGCGTTATCAGTCCGAGCAGAGCAATCTTGTATGGTCGTTTGGCATTGGAAACTTGTCATGGCTATAGAAGTAATCAGATTTTATCCAAGTTCGCATAGTTTATTGTCGTGTACATGATTTAGCTCCTGGCAGCGCGTTGCTCTGTCTTTGGCGTTCGTCAGCAAGCCATCGGTCACGGGAGAGAATCCTGGCCGCGACGGCTGCAGGAGGGACGCGAAATGCAAGACTGCCCTTGTTGTTGCGACTGCAGGAAGGTTGAAAGGGAAAGTGCACGGGCCTGCCCACTGGCTCGGGCTGAGCCACACTCGCTGCCACGTGCAGACAGAAGAGTTGAAAGATGCGAGAAGAAAGATTGAAAGAAAAGACGGGCGTCGCAACAACCGCGTCCGCCGAAGCGACGACGCCGGCTGAGTTTCGGCGGACGCGGTTGTTGCGGCGCGCGTCTTTCAATCTTTCTCGCATCTTTCACTTCACTACTGTGTCCCTCATATCTCACGTGCAGCTTTGGCACGTTAAACCCCCTTTATTCTAATCTTTTGGTGCGGTTGATGTTGCTCTTTGATTATCGCCTGCGTTTTATTTTTTAATTCGATGAAAACTTCTTCGCAAGCCTTAACACGGCATCCTTCTTGGCAAGAGATGAGGCGACAAGCGCCCACGCCAGCGTTCCTTCATCGGTGCGCTGTTCAAATGAAGATACTCTACTTTTGCTCGGTCACTGCACTCGCCGCTCAGTGATTTGGCGCGGTGGGCACATGATATCACGACCGTAGTTGCCACTGTAACTATTGCTGTGGACAAAAAAAAAAAAAAAAGGTCGATATTTCGATATTGCATTTGGCGCCACTTATCAGAAACCAATAAGCGAGCAAATACTTGAACACGTGGGGCAAAGTGCGGGAACGCCTCTGCCGACAGCGACGCCAGCGGCTTCAGCGGTGTGGCGTTTTGTTTTGAGCAAGGAGAGGAGAAGTTAGGGCAGCAAGTTCGGCAGGTGGCCTGTGCCAGTTGTTGCAAGTTGCGACAAGCGTGAAGTTTTTGTTGTAGCCAGTTTCAGTTTTGTTAGGTCTTAGAGTAGACGGCAGCATTTTGAATGAGCGCTTTATTTTAGGCGCCTAGAAATACCATTAGTGTCGTACCAAGCGTGGACCAGAGCCGGCGTGTTTTCGACAAGGTGCGTATCACACCGCATGTGCTTTCTGCTGAAGCGTATTGATCTGCACTGAGGCGTTATTTACGCTGCTTTGTCAAGCTGCACTCGGGTGCAGTGTGCGCATGTGGGACCTACGCTGCAGTAGACGCGAAAATGGTGCTGTAGCGTTGCGCGGTGTTGGAAAACATGCACACTAGCTACACCTCAACGCGAACTCGCTAGGACAGTGCTCGTGCTTTGTCAGTGAGACTGAAAAGTTTATTCGCAGTCGCGACTGCCGTAAATAGCGTAATAAACGCTTGATCGTGTTTTCGTTTTTTTTTTTTAATGGCGCCCATGTGTGCAGTGTGGCGCGTATTGAGCTTGGAAGTGTTACTTTATGCCGACAATGCAGCGCTTAAACCCCATTTTCTTGCATCCTATTCTTATTAAAATGCAAATACTATTACTTGCTTTGTGTTCTATGTGGTCTTATTTTATTTCCGGTACTGTAACGTTGCTGTTGTTCAGCGCCGTGACAGGTCACATGGCGGGTAAATCGCATTGTGTAGACGCTAGGCCTAAGAGTTGACCACTGTCGCGGTGGCCTTCTCATCGTTAGAAGTCTGTTACCGTACTATTGAGATTACTTAGATCAAATTTTCGTGCGCGCAGTTCTCTTCTATCCTCTGAAGCGCCTTAACTACCCGTAACTAACAGCCTACGAAAACAAGAAACTGAAATTGATGTGTGCACTTGCCTGCGTTGATGCCGTCAGTTTTTTAAAGATATATTCTAAAGAAAGTAGTGTCAGCTCGCTTAATTGATGCCTTAGGCAACAGTTCTTCATGCCGAACTGATATTAATTGTTGTTTACGCTGTGTTGTGCTCTTTTGTATTTTTTCCACCATTCTTCGTCTTCAGCACATGTTGCTGGTCACCTTTAACAGATTTCGAAAATGCTGTAATAAATGCGCTGTCAACTCCGTTAGGCGATCGTAGCGGTTACGTTTTGCCAATTTGGATTATTACAAACTTTTGGATACCAATTTTTCTTGTGCCGTTTGCTGCTTCGTTGTCATTTTTGCACTTGTCGCGGCGGGCGTGGAGCAGTCTTTTTTTTTTTTTGTTTTTTTCCTCGTTGGCGTTGCATAACCCTCCTCGCAGTGCCGCCCCTCCTCCTCCGCTCTAAGAGTGTTCGTCGTATTTTCCCGTTTGTTCTACCAGACCTTCACGCGCGTGCGACCTGTATGTATTGATATTTATGATGTTTATGTGTAAATGGATTTATTGTCAGTGTACCCCTCCCCCTGTTTTTTTCAGCTATCCCCTCCCCTCTTTCTTTTCACTTCTACACACTGCCTGCTATCCCAGCTCCGCTGCCCCAGCTCAGATGCTTCCAGCAGCGATAGCAGATGCCGGGGTAGCAAAAATTCTTTCACCTTCCATATTCAATGCAAAATAAAAACCACTACTACTACTTTTCCCGTTTTTGGATAAGTGTTGTATTTGGCATTCGAGGAAAAAGGCAAGAAACTAACTTAAGCTTTGAGCCAATGCAGCGGGAATGAAACAAACTAGATGCAGCACAACTATTCTCTGTGTAGACTTTTTTGAGAGCTGGATGCATTCCTTCTAGGACTGTGGCAAGCAGTAGGTCAACTGCACACAAATTTATTTCCCTCTGGTGCAAAGTAAGGAGTGCAAACATTATAGCCCCGCCGCAGTGGCTCAGTGGTTACGGTGCTCGGCTGCTGACCCGAAAGATGCGGGAGGGTTATGCAATGCCAACGAGGAAATAGCCCTTTTTTTTTTCTCTAAAGGAAAACAGGCCTTCCTTTCCTACACATTGTGGGTGAGAAGGAGTACATAAGTTTATTGACGATCTCTCTCGGTTGGGGCTCACAAAAGTGTTCACGCAGAAGCAGTAGATGGTTGCGATTGTGCATGTCGGCACACACGTGCTACTTTTGGCGTAATAGCACCTGCGTGTGTTTAGTTATTGCGATGCAGCTGCCGCCGTGTACGCAGTAGGGCTCTTCGATTTGGCTGCTCTAGTTCTGTCAAGTTTCGTGGCAGTGCCAACAGCATGCAGCATCAGTTCAAGTGCAGCTTGGCACTGGCTGCTTCCAAAACGAATAGTTAAGTGCAACTTAAGTCTACAGTGAAGCTCCGCCCACATGCAGGACTGGCGCTCAGAGTTCCTCCACTACAAAAAAAGTATTCCATTGTTAAAACTTCTCGTCACCGAAACAAGAAGCTAATCACGAGAAAAAAGCTACAAGCTCCAGAATTTTGGTACCTGGTTTGTATAATAAGGTCAAACATTAAAAACCTGATTTCGTTTCCTTTTGGGACTGTTTAGCGGAGTAATACAGCACGCCGCACACTGTAGCCCAGTGTTAATAACTGCTGTTTCTTTAAGTTGTATCCTACTGTAGTCGTCTGCTAGCCTCAGCGTCGCCACCAAATTGCAGCCAGCTGAGTGCTGTCGACATCAACGGCCACCAGAAATCTCGATCCACATGAAGAATTTTCAAGCAGCAAATCGCAATATTTGCTGAATCAGCCCCTGGAAATTGTTGTTTTACATGTAGAAAAAGATGGTTTGGTTTGGTTTATTGGGGTTTAATGTCCCGAAGCGACTCAGACTGTGAGGGACGCCATAGTGAAGGGGTCCGGAAATTTCGACCACCTGGCGTCCTTTAACGTGCGCTGACATTGCACAGTACACGGGCCTCTAGAATTTCTCCTCCCATCGAAATTCGGCTGCCGCGGCCGGGATCGAACCCGCGTCTTTCGGGCGAGCAGCCGAGCGCCGAAACCACTGAGCCACGCGGAAGGGGCTGTTGAAAAAGAGTCGTTGCATGTATATGCACTGGTGATTTACGAATATGCACTGAAATGCTACCCATGGGGCTAGACTTGACCGCGTAGGTTTAAAATTCTGACGCCACAAAGTTACCCACGTCCTCCTTTCAAGAATGAACCGTCATCGTTTCATTTAAAACTATGGTCAAATCTTCTCTGACCTGCACATGGGGGCTGCCATATTGCTGCACTACAACTGCTCTTCCAATTACGCAAGCAAGTGCAAGCCAGCCAAGCATTCGTGCTGCATTAGGCTGCCGAAGGTGATGCACTCCTTGAACTGTTGCACTAAATGCCATCAAATCGAAAAGACCTTAATGCAACTGCCACCCGCGCCCAGGTATACACGTCGTACCCTTGTCACAGGGACAAAATGTAGTGTCAGTTTCAGCGATTGACACCTTTAGTGACGTTCGTTCGTGCCATGCCACACGATAAACTAGTGACATTTTCTACAGAACACACTCGGTGCTTAGTGAGTTTAGTGAACCCTGCACTTTCCTGGCATACAAAGTGTGTAGCCTTGGTCGCAGCGCGTTTCAAAAACAGATCACAGCGTTATCAAAAAAGCATCGTATTGTGAAGCGAAACTAATTTTTTACTCTCTTGTCTCATCTAAAGTTATTTTATGCCAACAGTGACATATATTTTGATGAGAAAGCACCACATAAAACTCTCTCAAGAGAGGTGGACAGGACAGTGTGCTACTGGCAACTGATTCTTTTATTTTAAAGACGCACGTAATGTATAGGCACATGGCCTATAGCTGCAACAAACGTGAGAATGAGGTAAGGGGCCATGCAAAAGATAACAAGATACGTGCAGCAAGGGGTATCGATGGATTTTTAAAAAGTGTCAATAATGACGTGGTGTGAAGGGACATAAAAACCAGAAAGGTATCTGACAAGGCGAAAACTGAATGAAAACGCATTAAAAAAGTACAAAAACCGGCAAAACACGAGACGTAATAAGACGTTCCGAAATGGCTTTGCACTGTGCACTTCAGTCAGCATCAGAAAAGGCACCCATACATAGGGTCCTAACTCAGGGGAATGCTCGTAAAAATTCTTCAGAATTGTACAAAAAAAAAAAACGAATGCATTGCTAACACCATTCAGGCCCTTTTCTCTGATCAAATGAGCTACTTTCAATTCATGGGCAACGCGAAGATGAGAAGTTCAACACAACCTATGGGGGTGTGCATGTAAGATGTTCCTTCAAACCTTAGGACACTCGTAAATGAAGGCATTATACACCACAGTGCGCTGATTGGGCGGTCTGACAAAGTGTTTGGGCTGTGCACTTGTTCACACACTTGTCTAGAGTGCTCGAATTATGCGTTGTGTTGCGCATTCATGGCAATCCACCTTTTTCGCAAGGCCACTCCACACATGCGCGCCTCTTCTCATCCAGCTCCACTGGTTGAAAAATGAAACCGCCCACTCCTACTGTGCATGCATAGTTCATGTTAGTGACAGGTGCATGTGACAGATGGCGGCAGCTGTCGAGACTTGCCACTTCGCAGGCACGGCTGGCTCCTTGTGGAACCGGATCGTGCCTGTGTCTCCCATGTGCCTTTGTTTTCAATCAGTGGCAGACGAATTTTCCCCCACTTCCCGGAGGATGCCACATCTTGTGAAAAAGGTGGATTGCCGGTGGATGTGGTTTGTAAATGGGAGGATTTAAACACGATCGATGGGAATGTGCATTTTGAGCCCTCGGTCACTCGCAAATGACGCAAGTGTACTCGCCGGTGTGCCATTAGAGCACTCTAGACAGATGTGTGGACAACTGTACTGTGTTGTATCATGAGGCACTTGTAATGCAAAAGTACTAGATGGCTCATCGACACTAAAAACAAGCGTCGCCCTAAAAAGTGGCGTTCAAAGCTGTCAGTTGGTTCGGACGGTGTGACGTCATTAAAGACCGGAAAGCACGAAATGTTAACTAGTAATAGTCAAGTACTAGTAGTAGTCGGTACTAGCATGTGTGAAACAGTGAGACAGGATGCATGCCATAACCACCTGCATAGAAGCGACTGCGGCGGTTGCGGTAGGAAACAGATACCCCAGCAACCCCCTTCACTCCGTTCCGTGCAGTACACATTGCGGTGTTTGAAAAAGATTGACAGTCTTGCCCAATTGAGGCATTCCTTGCGCAAATTGTGGGCCGCTGAATTGTTACACAGGTGCGTGCCTGACTGCATTTGGATCCGGTTAAGATCTACCGCAAAACTGCTAATCGCAACTTGGCAGTCGAACATTCGACCAGCACATGCATGGGCATTATGGACATAGGGAACCCAAGCGTAAGATTGGTTGTGCGACGACAGTGCTGTGCTCCTCTCATGGCAGCAAGCCTAGCAGACTGGGGATACACAGCGCTGGCAGCGCTAGTTTGGCAGTGGCTGCTTGCGCTCTACAGGCCTACAGCAGGGGACGCCGCACAGCGAGTTTGGTGCGCTCATTCGACAGGCGCGTCGAGCAAAGTGGCACTTCCACATTGAGAAGCAGGGTGAAAAATCAATTGATTTTTCGCCCTTCCAGTAGAGTATTTCTTTGCCTTTCAAAAAGTATTACACTTGAGTATTCGCAGCTTTACAGGTGCTTTTTAAATCCTTTTTCGTGGTCGCGTCGAGCGGAAAGGTGCGAGTCCTCAGGTGCCTCATCCACATTTTTCTTTGTTTGCAATTTTCTGAGGAACTATTAGGTGTAAGCAAACAAAATTTTCCCCACATTTCAACCAATGCCTTTTACATGACTGGTACCAGAATGAAAAGCCCAACTTCATTTTTATTTTGATGATTAAAAAAAAAAACCTTTCATAAGTTGCAGTTTTGTTGCACATAGAAGGAAAAAAAAATTAATGTTATTTTTTGTTCAATGCACATACTTTATGTAACAGTTGTGTAGAACAGCAGATGTCAACACACGTTAGATTAAAAAAAAATGAAAAAATATGACAAAATTTCAATCCACTTTTTAGCCCTAATGCAAGCTGCGTCTAGAAGATTGCTAGCAAATTTCGTAGCCATAGGTTTTATTGCAACTACTCTACGGCCAACTTTCAAAAACCATTTCCAAAGTCTCACTGCACCTTAAGATAGTCAAGTGAAATTTCGTTTTTAAGCATTCAGTGGACTTCTCAATAAGCATGCCAAATTTCATTGCTCCACTCTTGAGAAATTCACCTCTGATCTCTTCGTTGTTCCACCCTTGGTGTAACGGCAGCAGACTTAAGGCAGTTGTGGGTGTTACATCACACGGAGTGGCTGCTGAATGACTGTACAAGGGAGATTGAAATGGTGCTGCAAGAATGAATGTGCCCTAATATGTTTTACCTGTTGAATGGATTAATTCTTCATTCTCAAGCCATGATTTTGGGTTGCTTTATAGGGTTTTCTGTTTATTGCTTACTGTTTTCTTTTCTTTTTTTCTTGTGAGGCATCGGATTTGCAGCAATTCTGAGCAATGCAGTGCATACAGTTTCACTTTACAAGTTTATTTTTGCACTGCTAGTGCGAGCAGCTACTCTGAAAATAGGGCTTGGGAGCAACTACAGCTTGGCAGGTACAGGGCATGATTCACATCTCGGAAACTGGCTTTTCGCAGGCATGTCTGAGCAACCAACTGGACGAGCACGGGGTCGGTCGCGGGGCAAGTCCCGTGGCAGTGTGCCTCCTCCGCAAGAGGCTGGGGTACGCAGGCCTGGCTTCGAAGGCCCTGGGCCTTCTCAGGTGAGTTTCTTGCTCTGCATATGCGTTCTGTTGCTAATCTGGGCACTGGGGCACATTGCACCTCGTGTCAAAATGCACCAGTGTTGCTGGTCACTGGAGAGCGGTGGGACCCAAAGCAACTCAGGCTGTGTGGGACGTTGTAGTGAAGGGCTCCGGAAATTTCGACCACTTGGGGTTCTTTAAAGTGCGTTTACATCGAACAGTACACGGGCCTCTGGTATTTCACCTTCTTCGAAATTAAGCCGCTGCCACCGGGATCGAACCCGCGTCTAGTGGAATTGATTGGTGGAGCCCTGCAGTTGCCCTACTCAGTGGTAGTGGGGCTGATGGCAGCAAGTAATGATGCTTGCCTTTGTGAGGCAGGCAGTTTCGAAGTGGTTTTTAGGACGAGAGGAGATTTTTAGGCTAGAAGAGTCACCTTCAGTCTTCCTTTTGTTTTTTGCGCACCGTTCTTCCAACAGCCACCGCCTCAGGCGTACCAGCAGCCGTCCCAAGCGTACCAGCAGCCGTCCCAAGCGTACCAGCAGCCGTCCCAAGCGTACCAGCAGCCATCCCAAGCGTACCAGCAGCCGCCTCGAGCCTATCAGCAGCAGCAGCAGCCGCCCAGCTATCGGCAGCCGCCTGGTGCAATGGCTGCACCACCACAGCAGGCGGCATACCAGCCGCCACCAGCAATGGCTCCACCGACTGGGCGCGCTGCCCATAGGCCTGGGGCAATGGTGCGGCCTGGAGAGCTGGCTCAGGCGGCTGGGCCGCCCACTGAGCAGATGGGGGCCATGAGCCTGGCAGGAGGAGACACCGCTGGCAGGGGCGCCCGCCGGGGCCGGCGAGATGAGATTGCCATCCTTGCCACTCGACCTCAGCGTATCACTGACAAAAAAGGTGTGTGGCGATGCTAGCGTTGTTTGGTGGCCGAGATTCAGAGCCATTAAGCTTGACCACAGTGCGAGGCTGAGTGAGCAGTTGAGTTGTACAGAGAAAAGGTAAACTTGCTTAGAAGAACTTGTTTGGTTGATGCTGGTATGAGGGAAGTGTTTGGATCTGACTTTTCACAAGCTTTTGTAGCTTTTGTAGACTTTGTGTATATTAACGCGACAGCATTAAGGCTTCTGTTCTGCAGCTAATCCGTCACTGTGAGCGAAAATTGCCCGATGAAGCAACGTAGGTGGGCCACCTAGGTCACGTGACCTTGCAGCGTCATCACCACCTGCCCAGCGGACTGTGAGCAAACTGCCCACTGTGGCAGGCGGCTGTTATGATTGGTCGCGATAGGTTGTGCGGGAGGGGCAACCTGGGTTGCATAAGCCCCGCCGGTGGGAGCACCTGCCATTGCAGGGCAGTGCATCGCTTAACCGCTGCACCACTGCACCAGGACTGGCATTAAGACTCCCAGGGATCTATTAATGTTAAGTAGAGGATGACTGATTCCAATTTCAAGAATTCCAAGAAAGATTCCAAGAATGACCAATTCCACAGACTGTATGGGTGTTAACCCATTAAATGCTATCATGTCATACCCTTAACGCAGGCGACGCTTAAGTGTCATCCGAATTTCGGTGAAAACTAGTGTGATGAAAGGCAATGCATGAAAAATTTTTCAAGTATTACAGTTCTGAAAGGTGTTGTCCGTGAGATAATGAGGATGAGAGTTGCAATTCTTGCAGAGAAATGGGTGTTATGTCACCCTCTCTAAAGGGACATTGAATAAAAATGTGATAGATAGATACAGAGAGAGGGAAAGGCTGGGATGTTGAAAATAAAAATGTGAAAATATTGAGAAAGCACCACATCTTCATTTACAAGATAAGATTATCCAAGTATGTAGTCATCATTCCGATTATTTTTAAGCAGATGGCTGTATTTTTAATATGTGAGTGGTCATTGAGCTGCGTTCATTGCGCTCCTGGCTAAGAGTAACAGTTCGTGGGCAGGATGTCAAGCCTACCCTCAGCACTACTGTAGGCAAGCTGGCTGGCAGTGTGCAGTTGAGGATTCCCCGTCTCGTGCCGTGCTTGCGAGCGTTTATGCTGAACCTTTAATGAACGCGCAGCAGCTCTGAAAGAAACTGTGCTTTAGGTACGGTGTCTATGTGGAAGCCAAATATAATTGGCGTTGCATGCCGTATTGCCGGAGCTTTCACAGGCGGTCATCAGGTGTGGCGGTTTGAGAAATATCCATTAAAATGACTTTCGGCTCATTACTCTCACCAAAAATCTCTGTGGCAAATTTTTTGTTCATATCGCTTTAACAGCAGTGAAAGCAGGTAGCACCTTTGCAGCTGGCAATGCTGGGATATTTGCAGCAGCAGTAGCAACTTGACATAGTTTCTCAGCTGCAAAAGAACAGTAGTTGTGGCCTGGTGGCATATATTGGCTGTGTGCTGTGGGAATCCTGGCTTTCCGCCGTCGCCTTTGCGCGGCTGTGCCGGCCGCCCGCGTTGTTTCTCCTCTTTCCCTTGCTCCCGCCTCAGGCGGTGGAGAGGCGGCTGGGTGACTAATCACTGTCATTTAGCCACAGCTCCGCCCCGGCTCCCCAAGGGCCTTTGCCATTGGCGCCTTTTGGCGGGAATTCGGGACCCCGCTTTGGGCGGCCGCGCGCCGCGCGACCGTCCGAGCGGGGCCGAGAGAGAGAGATCCCTCCGAGACAGCGTAAGGTGCGTACGTTACTGTGTTTGTCCGTGCCGGCCTCTGCCGTTCGGACCAGTGCTTACTCGAGCTCGCCCGCACGTGTCCTCTGACCTGCAGCGGCTCGAGCCTGTCCAGCGGGGTCCAGCGACCTCCGACAGGCGTACCTTACGTTGATTGCCCACTCTCTCTCGCAACCGGCCCAACGGTCGACACGAGAGGGAGATCACAGCACTGCCGCGGGGACATTCTCCTGCATCGGCGTGCTAGCGGCGCGCATTGCTCGAGTCGCTTCGTGCGCGCAGCGGAGCCTTGCTCCTCGCGCGCCCCCAGGACGGGGTGACTATTGAGTGTTTGTGTACCTGCTGAAGGACGACGGGAATAAACGTCTCCTTTGTGAACTTGGAGGCCTATTTCTTTGCGGCGAATCGCTCTCCTCCCAGCGGAGGTTGAGTGCGCCGCATCGGTGTCCCAGTGTGTGTGTGGTGACGGCTGATCGGGGCCCTTGGCTCGCGCGAAGCTCGAACCCGCGGTGGGTGGTGGCCTGTGTCCACTTAGAAACCCACAGTGCATGCTGCTCACGTTTGTGACTGTTGCTGCAGGGCTTGCTCATGTTCTGTTCTGGTGCACTTTTGCTTCAGGTACCACCGGCAACCCCCTTAAACTGATGTCAAACTATTTCCGACTGCTCACGATGCCAAACTGGGCCATCCAGCAGTACCACGTGGAATTTGCGCCAAACATTGAGTCGTCTCGGCTGCGTAGCGCTCTCCTCAGGGACCACCGGGATAGGTTTGGAGGGAGCTACATATTTGATGGCATGTCTGATCTGAAGAGTGCAACTCGTCTGGAGCACAAGGTTGGTGGTCCTTGGTTCTTGCATGCTTTCTTTGCTCTCTTCAATTTTTTTCCTTCTATGTGTAAGGCATTGCAAGAGGAAGCAAGTAGAGTAGAACTTTGTTAAGGGGGGACACTGGTCTTAGACCTATTTTCTTTATTTTTAATCCAATCCTAATGAAACTCTACCGCCTTGCTCAGTTTTTTATACTGATTTCAACAATGAAATTACCTTTCTCATAAACTAGTCAGTTCCAAAGATAACTAATTTTTTTTAGTCATTCATCAGCACCTCGGTGCAAAAAAAACTGCTCAATAAAAATACATTTTTAATCCATGGCTACATAGTATGGTGAGTAGAGAGTGCAATAATCAAAACCATTTTTCTATTTTACCCTCATTAGTAATTTTACAGCACTTGGAATATCAATATTTAAGGCGTGAATGTAATGCATCAATAAACTTTGCTAAATTGTAAATTTTTGAAGTGCGACTGAACAAACGTGCTTCGATTATTGCACACACTGTGCCTTCAGCTTCAGTTAGCAAGCAATATGACATCTCTATCTGTCCTAGATGTTAAGATATCGACATACTAAGACAGCTAGATGTCCAAAATTTTCATGCCATTAAATTATTTGCTCCTGCACAAATTCAGCCCACACGATGATCTGAATTCAATATTGTGGTCAAAGTGTTGATTTCTTTAACGAAAAAATTGGCACAGCTGGGGAATATTAGCTGTAGATTCCACAAATGTCATTTTCTGAAAATCGATTTTTTGGTCATTCTTTGGTCTCAGACCAGTGTCCCCCCTTAAGGATGGAGGCCCGCTTGATACTTCTTATTTACGAATAGGTTTGAAGGACATTTTTACATTTTGCACATTTTGATGTGCTGATTGCAAAGGTGCAATTATTTTAGCCTTAGGACAAGTAGCTTGTGATAAACTCTGAAAGCTGGGTTATAGCATCTAAACAGAAAACCTCAAAACAGTGGTTACAGTTTATCAGCAATCTAGAATGTTGAAGCAGTGTAACAAGGTGTAAATAAACGTTCTTGGCAAGCTTGAACTGGAGCTACAGCTTATCAAAGTTGCTAGAAAACAATGCCATATTTGCATGTCATACATAAGACCCATTTTTTAGAAATTCCTTAAACATTGCATTGAATTTGAGCATATTACACACATTCTTTTTTCTGGCAGAAAACAAATGTCGATAGCTGAAATAGAATGGAAGCTATTTCTTCCAATATCACAGGTGTTTTGAAATTGTGGTCTTGAGAAATAAAGGAAAAACTTTCAAAACTGAAACTAAATGATATCATAGAAAGTGAAAAATAGACACATTTGTATATTGAAATGGTTAATCTGACCGACATTTTTCACCTGAATGGCCCCTTTTCTGTGCCTGCTGCCTGTTTTCAGATGCGCGCTTCTGTGCTGATGCCTGGCTTCAGCGCAGGTCCTTTTCCAGATTGCATATTTCTTGCTTTTGGTTGAATCTGGATGAGACAGCCTATTTCAAATATTTGTTTATTTATTTATACAGAATACCCCTAAAGGCCCTCGAGAGGGTATTACATAGAGGGGGGGGGGGGCACAGGCAATTGAACAGAATAAAACAAAACCAAAAATATAAAACAAACAACAAAAGCACAAATAAGACACTTTGGATGACATAAGTAAGCAAAAGAATCAATCAAAAGCACAAATAAGACACTTTGCATGACATAAGTAAGCAAAAGAATCAAAAGAATGGCAGCGCGGCAAAGAACGAAGATTACTGCAGTATTAAAATTATACGAACAGAACACTAGTACAATGAATCTTTTTAGTAACAAACCCTGCAAAAAAGGAAGCCATGAACAAATAAAATAACAATGTATGCGAAGAGTTAAGCAGTAGTTATTGAAGATATAAGTTTAAAATATTTATCAGGATCAGTGGTGGTTGCGATATGTGAAGGCAGAGTGTTCCAGTCAGATATTGTGCGTGGTAAGAATGAATGCGCATAGATAAAAGTTCTGCACGTGAAACGTCTAACTTTAAAGGGATGATCGCGGCGGTCAAAAATCGAAGGAGGCAAAGAAAAAAAGTCGTTATGAAGTGATAGATGATGATAGTTTATGAAAAAGTGATAGACGTGCAATTTTACGGCGGAGACATAAATCCTGGAGACCTGTGCGTTTCTTTAAGGCTGTGATGCTGTGAACTAATATGCTATTAGTTTTCAAATAAATTAGCAAATTTGTGGAATAATTAAAACAATTTTCTATTTCTTGGAGCCACATTGGGAAAAAAAACGGCTGCCTAATTTAGCCGCTGCTATTTTAATCGCAGGCATCTCTGCTTGAAGTCTGCCACATGGTCGAGGGTTTCACTATCCCCGATAGCATCAGCTGATGTTGTCAACACCAGCTGCTTCTGTCAACCAATGTTGCCCAACCCGGGGCACCCAATCCGCGTCCTCGCGCGCGATCAGAAGCTTCCTGTCTGTGCCATGCGCAGATGCCACGGAGAAACTGGTGGCCTTCCTGTCAGCCTTTTTCTCTCAAATCACTCGCAGTAAGTGCTGCCGATGAAAGCTGCAAACCACCGTGGTCGTACCGACGCGGCGACGCCATTTGAGCTATCGCTGGTTGTCATTGGCGCTGACGACCACAGATAATTTAACTTCGGTCTGCAGCCTATTTTTTTCTGCGTTTATCGGCTTTACTGGGTCCCAGCTTCCACTCCGCAATTGTTCGCGCTGATAGATTTTCAGAATGGCGGCACTCAAATGCGATGGTGGGAAATTCAAACTTGCCAATGAAAAGCGCTGTTTTCGTCACGCAGCGCAAGGCAGCCAATCGCAGGGCCGCGTCTTCGTTTTTGTTTTTGGTGTTTTTCTCTGCTTTGAATATGCTGAGCAGGCGCCACATTGGTTCAAAAGAAAGCCGGCGAGCTGTAGTATCAAACGGAAACGAACAGAGAGCGTTATGACAGCTAGTTTTGAATTGCACAGGCTTCTGTAGAACACAGTTCCTGCGCCATGGCGGCAGATTATTGGGCAGTTTCTCAGAAACTGAGAGTCCCAGACTCCAATCCTTACTTGTCATTGGGAAAGAACCGTGCGAATCCAAATATGACAAAATGGAAAAATGATATTTTCACGAATTTTGAATTTTCTGAGCCTATGACCTGCGTTTCCTTTTAACAGACCACAGCAAAAAAAAATAAAAAAATGGACCCAGCCAAAATGTTTCGTTGTGGGAACATGCTCCCTTTACTGGGTGGTCTTTGCGAATACTGTATATTGCTGTGTAAAAGTTGACTCCAAACATGCACCAAGAGCACATTACTTCATATAGTATATACATGGCTCTGTTGCAGTGAAACTCGTCTTCTCCTATGCTGCACGCATTTCAGTGGTCCGCAAGATTATAGACTGGTTTTTGAGCTGGGAGTACTGGGGCTAGTGCGCTTCGCATATCACTCAACTTCCCTGTAACTTAACTTCTCTGATAGGCAGGATAATAATTACAGTCCAACCTCGTTATAACGAAGTCGCATTTTGCGTGGAAATTCGTTCGTTATATCCAATATTCGTTATAAAAGTATGCACTCAAATTCCCGCAGAAAAGGTTGCTAATAAACCCAAGTAAAGAGTACTTTAAGATGGACAGCACAGGGTTGAAAAAATGAACTATCTTTGAATTTAACGCGTGGTATAAGCATATGAAACCTCGCCTTGCATTTCGTACTGGAAAGCAAGAGGAAACTCACAAATCGGGCTGCTGGCCTGGTGCGAAAACTGTTATTTAAAAAACGACGTAATCTTCGTTTGGCGGCACTTCACACTGTTTGACAGGTTATAGTTCTCGACGAAATCAACACAGAGCAGCGCTTTCCCGATGTCAGCTGATTTGGCCACAGGTAGGTTCCCGAGGTACCCCCTGAACTTCCTGGCCATGTCAGCGGCCTCGCCGCTGCTGAGAGCTCGCACTTCGCCATCTTCACATGCATCGCTGTTTCTAGCATCATCTGCAGAAACCACCTGATCAGCAATTTCTTGGTCGGTCAGTTCGGGCGCCACAGCCAAGCTGTCATCTGCACAGATGAATTCCTCGAACGTAACGTTCGGAACCGCCAGCTGACGCCATGTCGTCTCGCCGAAATTGTCCGCTTGCCTCCCAGTTGCATGCGGAAGCTTTCTGCCTACTTCTCGCAGTTCTCGGCGCCAACGGCTGCTTCTTCGCCAGACATGACGTGGCAAACAATCCGATGGCGGTCATTAAATAGCTGCAGCCAGCCACTGCTTGCATGAAAATCATTGTGGCCTCAGACGGAAGTGAGACTTCTTGCCTTCATTTGAAGGGCGGCACCAGACACAGGCAGGTTAACAAGGCATCTTCAACATCCTGTCTTGCTGTCATTCTTCACAGCGCCTGCAGAGTGGGCGTTTGCAATCTTCTGCCTTGCGCTCAAGATAACGATCTTATCTAGATAGATAAGAGTGCTATGACTTTTCCTTGCGCCCGCTGTCAACTGCCCTGAATATCTTTATCTTCGTTTCAAGCGCGCGCGGCGCGGGTCGGAAGTTGCGACGGCGGGGGTGGCCGGGGAGCGGGCGTCGGTTCGATCACGTGCCAGTCACATGCTAGGCAGCCATTGATGCTAGATTCATTCGCTCTCCCTAGATGGCGTTGCGTGCAGAAGCGCGGGTCATTCAAACACATTTTAGGTGCGCGTGCTTCAAAAGATCAAAATTTAGCGTTTTGAGATTTTTTCCTACTTGTTTGAGCATTTTGAGCCCCGTGAATACAAAAACTGCTTCGTTATAACCGATACAGTGTCAAATTTTGAATTTTTCGTTTCGTTATACAGATAGAACTCCCATAGAAATAAAGCATGTCCAACCAAACTTTTCTTTCACTTCGTTATATCCGATAATTCGTTGTATCCGTGTTCGTTATAACGAGGTTCGACTGTATTGCACAGCTTGATGTAATTCGAGGAAGTTCCTTGCAGCAAAATTTATTGAGAAAGCTTGCTGCATAACATATTATGATAGTGCACAAGGCCTTGCTTTGCATAAAATTAAATTACATTATTGGAATCGGCATACAAACGTACATACTCCCCGATGTTTTCATAAATGTAACTTCATTAATAAATTTTTTTTCTTCTCAGACCATCTTTCCCCCTTATGATTCTACTGTGCTTGGTAAAGGCGTTTCTGTGAAACTGGCCCAACATTTTTGGAAATGGTCTACTGGCATTCCCGCTTGAACATTGGAAGTGCGTTGTTCAAGTCCTGCAAACTAAACCAGAGTTCCCCCTTGTTACAGGTGACCGAGCTGTACTCTCAGCGCCGCCATGATGGTGCCCAGATCCGCATCACAGTGAAGCATGTGCAGGAGCTGGCACCCAACAACCCTGAGCTACTCAGAATCTTCAATACTCAAATGCGCAGGTGAAGGGCCTATTCGGCTAGTGGCGTTGTTAGGTGTCTACACCTTATAACTGAACTTAATTTCCAGGTTGTTGTCCCTTAAGCTTTCTCTTGCGCGGCATACTAAGTATCGCATTTCTTTCGCTCTCCTATGCAGGAACCTGGAGAGCATGCAGTTTGTCCAGATCCGTCGCCAGTTCTTCAATGCGACTGGTCCAAAGCCTATCAGTCGCCACGGGTGAGGCATATCACGGCCTTTCAAACCTGCACAGTGGAATGCCGTTATCTTGTCTCTTGGCTGTGTGAAAATAACTGTGTGCTTTTATGGTCAAACCTCATGACAATGAACTCTTGCAACAAATTATTAGATAAACTGAATTAAAAGCAACATTTGGTTGCCCTAGAGTTTCATTTTCTGTAACGAAATGGAGATTGATTCAATGCGGTGTTGGTTATGCAGACTGTTGCATCAATTAGAGAGCGCACGTTGTTGGGCTAGTCGGTCAATCATGGTAAATAAAAGGGGGCTGCTGCACACAAAGACATGGACAAGAAGCTAACACAACAAGCGCAGATCAGAGAACATAGAAAAAAAAGTCTCTTGGCTGAACTGCCCGCTTCGGGCTGAAATGTTGCACAGAGGTGACATTTAGCAGTCAGTTTTGTTTGAATTACGTTTAGATGGGCTCTTTACCGTGCAGAGAGGCTGCGGAGAAACGAGCAAGAGAAACGCAAGGTGCAGGGAGAGGGAAAGTCGCGTGCAAACAATGTTTTCTACTTCCAGTTTTGATACAGTAGGCGAGAAAGCACTTTCAAACCAACAGCACAACTGCTTTTTCCCTCTTCTTTTTAGCCGCATCCTGAATGGTAGAGCGCTCATTCCTCCAGTGGGTGTCTGTAGTGCTGCGGGTACCGCTGCGGTTAAATCTTGCTGTTCTGATCTGCTATCACCGCAGATGATACAGATTTTTTATTAATTCTGATCGAATCGGGGCAAGGACCTCACCGAGACAAGTTTGAAACAAAACTGGCCACCACATGCCACCTTTGTTACACTCGAGCTTGAACAAGCGAGTGGTGAGGCCAAGGAAAATTTTTTTCGATTTTCTCTGATGACTCAACAGTCAGTAGTGGTTATAGCATGCCACGGCCAGCCTTTGTGCCCTGAACATCTGCGCTGCAAGCTGTCACACTGATTGCGTGGAAACATTGTATTGAAGAAGCGTAGCTTGTTGGGCCAGTTGGTGCATGGTAAGTAGGAAACCAGCGAAAAGGACGCATTCACAAGGAGGAGAGTACATAGAACAACACTGGAAACACAACTGAAGATTCTTTACTTGGTGGATCGCCAACATCAGAACAGGGCGCACATGCGCGAGAGCACCACCAATGTTATCAAAACTGCAAACACAAAATTGATTAAGCGAGCGAAGAAAGCATGTGGCAACCTGTGTCCAATTCATGAAACTGTACTGTTTTGCCGTGAACCTAACAGAGCTGTCGCTGACGCATTCAGTTCCTAACTGCTTGATTTTAAAAGCTTCTAAGATTTCTCGTTCTGTCTGTTTTTTGCCGCGGCCGATGATTTTGACATTACGTGGAAACATTCATACCTTCTGATGCCCCAAAGGGCGATCCTTTCTAAACTGCATTGTGTACTAGGCCACTGTCGTTGCTTATGTGACTGCTGCTTGGTTGTGTGGGTTTCTGTAATGCTGGAGTGGTCATGTGCAGCCTGGAGATCTGGGAGGGCCTGACCACCGCTGTGGGGCAGCACGACGGAGGCATCCTCATGGTGGTCGACACCGTGCACAAGGTCCTCCGAACAGAGAACGTGCTCCACTTGCTGGGCTCTTTGCAGCAGTCCACTCGCGGCAACTACAAGGACGAAGCCCTGAAGGCTGTGGTTGGATCCATCGTCATGACCAGGTTCAAGATTGTCTTTTTTGCATTTTGTTAGCT
The DNA here is from genome assembly GCF_055824585.1 of Amblyomma mixtum. NCBI lineage: Eukaryota > Metazoa > Arthropoda > Arachnida > Ixodida > Ixodidae > Amblyomma > Amblyomma mixtum. The sequence goes on along the minus strand of NC_143013.1, from coordinate 292,271,464 downwards.
TGATGCTACGTGATGATGGTACGATAGCATTGGAGATCCCTCCCATGCAAGTGCTCCTTCTCTTTCATAGATTGTGGGGTGTCCACGGTGCAGTGGTTATGCAATGGGTCACTGTCTGGGCACTTGGCTCTTTCAAACATTCTTCTGTTCTTTTCTAAGCTTCGCCCCAGCCTGCTACAAGGCTGGCTCTACCAGCCACAATCGGCCAGCTAAAGGTTTTGACGTCTGTCTATTCATCCATCAACAAACGCACATGAACACAGGTTCCTTTGTCACCTGTGTTCGTGCTGCCAATGTTTAACATCGTTCGCTTCAAAAGGTGTTTTGGTGCACTAAATCGTGGTCAGATAGTCAACAGCACCAGTCCTTCATGGCAAGATATAACATGTTGAACGCTGGCACTGAAAATGAGGTACGCGTCCTTTATGTGAGGTTAAAAAAGATTATCCACAACAAAAGTGAGGGGCTGAGTTCATTATGAGTGGGTTCATTACCTGAGTAGGTTCATTACGCAGTAAATATGGTATTTATATGTTGTTCATAGCCGACAAAGCTTTTCATCCAATCTTGGATGCAGTAGTTTTCAGAGAGACATGCCTCAAGTGTAAGCTTTTGGATCTTATTGTTTCACTCCTTGTGCAGGTACAACAACAAGACGTACCGTGTGGATGACATTGACTGGGCCAAGAACCCACAGCATACGTTTGACACCAAGGAGGGTCCCATCACGTACCTGAAGTATTACAAGGACGTAAGTGCTATTTCTTTATTTACCTGCAGTGAGGTTGGTGTGCAGTTGTATTGTTGGGGCAGAATTGTTGGTGTGTACCGCAGCAGTGGGTTTGAGCATCGGCTTTGCATGCAGGAAGTGCAGGTTTCGAGTTCTGCCGGGTACCCACCGGTGATACAATGGGTACAAGCTTTCCCCAGGCCTGGTGCTTGGCTTTGGGTGAAATGCTTAGGAAATGGTTGTTTGGTCCCACCATGAGAAAACAAAAACGCCTTGTGATATAGCGCTCACCGTTCCTAGATGCCGTTGCGCCAAAAAGTTTGCAATGAGCAGAATCGTTGGTATACTGTGAGCTAGAATGGAATTCAGTGCATTCATTGGATTTAACAAATGGCAGCATGCCGCAGTGCTTTCTTCTGTGCTTTAGTAACAGCAGCATTCATAGTACTTTACGCTTTCGCACTTTTGCTCCTTTGTTTGGGTGTTCGAAGCCCTGCATTTGCTGGCTACTTTGGGTGGGGCTTTGCATGGCCGTGGATTGCTAGCCCTTTGTGGTTAGTTGTGTAAGAGGGCCCGAATTTTTCATTTCTCACTGTTTGTGTGCAGCACTACAACAAAGACATCCGGGACCTGAACCAGCCGCTGCTCGTGTGCCGCCCCAGGGAGAGGGACATACGGGTGGGCCGCACTGACAACCTCTACCTCATCCCCGAGCTGTGCTTCCTCACAGGTGAGTGGAAGGCATTGATCCGGCTACCGTTCTAGCTCAAAAGAATTGACGTGCGGCTCCTATTTATTGCTGTGTAGGTCTGTAAGGTCAGCTAATGTAGAGCTGCTCAGGGACGTTTTGGCATTGGCTGGGAAATTTTTCATGGTATTGGTAGACAACATGCTACAGTTACCCATTATGAATTGTTTGCGTTCACTGCCCTCCATGACTCAAGCGTGTGAATTCACAAGTTACTGACGTTGCGCTGTATTGTTTTGGTTGAAAAGTGGCAGTCGTTGGACGGTTGCACTCTGCTCAATTTTCCAGTCTTGCAACCATGCACACACAGTTTGCACGCCCTTCAAGACTGCAGTGCGGCTTTCCACTGTGCTAGTTCAGATGCGCTGAATGCCGACCTGCCTCTTCTTCAGTTCTGTTAAGATGCATTCATGTTATGCTCTTCCTGCCCGGTGTTACAGGGCTCACTGATGACATCCGCTCCAACTTCACCATAATGAAGGACTTGGCGAGTGAGATGAAGCTTGACCCCTCCAAGCGTGTTGCCAACCTTCAGGAGTTCATGAGGAACATGAACAGGTCGGTGCAACATGAATTTGTGACTGAACTGTTGAACTATAGTAGCGTGGGCACATAGTTTGTAGTTACGTATACATACAGTCGCTGTCTGAAATTGTAGGCCTGATTTTTCGAGCATTCTTGATTATTCAAACTTTTCTTGGCATTGCAAAATGCCCCATGGAACCAATGTGTGAGAGCAACTGGAATTTTTGGACCTCATTCGCACTCTCCACAGCACTGCTGCCGCAGTGTATATTAAAATATTGTTACTTCAAACTTTAAGGGGGGACACTGGTCTTGAAAAGAAAATTTTATTAATTTAGTCATAGTTATGAAATCTTCAGGGAATATGTATTTTTGTGTGCCGATTTTAAATGTCATTTAATTTCATGTAAAACAGTTCCTTGAGCACTTATGCACTTTTTATGCAAGTATTTTGCGGAGAGTTTTGAAGAAAATTTGCTGCAGGAAACTCGCTGAAATGTATGCCATTGGGTTCTCTTGACACCAAGGAATGCAATAAGGGTAAAATTATCATCCTGGCTCTCATAGAACTTGAGTAATAGGGTACTGAAGCTGCCACTTCAGAAACAGGAATACACACTTTCCTTCTCATTTCTGAAGCGACAGCTTCAAAACTCTAACTCATGTTCTATGATAGGCAGGAAGACAATTTCACCCTTATTGTATTCCTTGGTGTCAAGAGAACCCAATGGCATACATTTCAGCGGGTTTCCCGCAGCAAATTTTCCTCAAAACTCTCCGCAAAATACTAGCATAAAAGGTGCATAAGTGCTCAAGGAATTTTTTGACATGAAATTAAATGACATATTTACAATCAGCACACAAAAATACATATTCCCTGAGGATTTTGTAACTGTGACTAAATTAATAAAAAAATTTTTTTCAAGACCAGTGTCCCCCCTTAAGGCAGATAAACTTTATTGAAAAGCAGAATCTTAACTGTACGTTAATTTGGGTCCACATGTGTCTGACAGGAACACTTTAGACGACGCGCTAGGAATACGGCTGCTCTGAACCTTAGAAGAGGTGCGACATGTAGTACGAACATGCCAGCGGCGTGTTCCACCAACGACCACAGGTCGCATGCACACAGTCCAGGCCATCAGCGCAACCAAAATTGCAGGACATCATGCGCCTTAATTCAGATTCAGAGTGCCTTGGGGTGACATGGAGTTTGCCCACAAAGTGCTTCACCACCCTCTTTAGCCGCCCATGGTCACTGCCGACTGTTATGTGAAGCAGGACTCTTATAACTTTTTCTTTCTTTCAGAAATCAACAGGTTTCAAAGGAGATGAACCAGTGGGGCCTGAAGTTTTCTGAGAGCCTGGTTGAAATTGATGCTCGTCAGGTGCAGCCGGAGAAAGTGATTCACGGAAACAACATCCGGGTAATTTGTTTTGTAACCGCGCTTAGTCTGTCTGTTGGCCAATGTTTTTCTTAAACTGTTTCACTCTGCACGTTCCCCTAACATGCCTAGCTATGCATTATCAATCTAGAAATTTGAATTAATGAGGTTCAAATTAACGAGCTTCTACTGAAGTTTCATTACTATTGGACCAGAAGTAAAGAGCATAGGTTTAAGACTAGCATACCCGCTTTTACTTATCTCTGCCTTTGTTACCCGAGTTTTCTGAGGTGAAACACTTATTGTTTTAAAGGTGCACTGAAGAGGATTCTGAACTTGTCTTTTTGCTGCGGGAACTCGATCTACACGTTCCTAGCATTCTTAGAAACCGCAACTTATTGCCCTGTATGGCCGATTTCCATAATTAAATCGAATTAACGTCCGGCTCCCACCCTTTTTTTTTAATTCTGCCTCGTACGATGGGCGGAGTCGACCAACGCGTGAATTTCCGTTCAGCCAGCTCCGTGGAGGCTTTGCTTTCGCTTTATTTTGTTTTTAGGTTTCCATGAATAAATAGTTTCATTCGCAGATAATATAGCCGCAAAATAAGCCCGCAGAACTAAAAATACGCGCGGACAATTTGCTACTACGGACTGCTACGTATTACTCCGCCGATGGCAGAGTGGCAAGCCGCCACGGGACTGGGTGAAAGGCACTCCACGCGTTGGTCGACTCCGCCCACCGTACGAGGCAGAATTAAAAAAAAAAAAGGGTGGGAGCCGGCCGTTAATTCGATTTAATTTGGGAAATCGGCCATACAGGGCAATAAGTCGCAGTTTCTAAGAATGCTAGGAACGTGTAGATTGAGTTCTCGTGGCAAAAAGACAAGTTCAGATTCCTCTTCAGTGCACCTTTAAATCCACTGAAACTGAGACTTGGGTTGTGCCATAATTTATAGCATGGTGCTTGTTCTCTTCCTTTTGGTGTTCTAAAGGTTCTCGGTGCATTTTGTTTTGCAGTCCAACGTCAACCCAATGACGGCAGACTTCTCCAGGGAGATGCGGGACAAGACTATGTTCAAGGCTGTCCAGATTCGGTCTTGGGTGGTCGTGTGCACCCGTCGGGACATGCAGAATGCACAGGACTTTGTGCGCGAGCTCATGTGTGTGGGTCCGCCGATGGGAGTCACCATGCAGCAGCCGCAGGTGTACGTACTCAAGCTCTTACGCTTATTCCTTGTGGGGTTGCTCATCTTTTCAGACAGCTTCTCGGGCTGACTTTCACAAAGTCATGTGTGCGCCTCTATTCTGTTCTTGTGAGTGTGACGAAGAAATGATGTGTGGTTTAAATTCTGTTGTGAAACAGGATCGCTCTGGATGATGATCGTGTGGGTAGCTACATAAACGGCCTCAAAAACGTTCCTCGTGAGACTGAGATGCTCATGGCAGTGTTCCCGAACAACCGGAAGGACCGCTACGATGGACTCAAGAAGGTTGCTTGTGTCGACATGGGACGTGAGTAATACGGCTTTTTTTTTTCTGTCTTTTTATGGGACATTTTGTCTCTGTCTGTCTTGTCACTCAGCTTGATTGTGCCTGTATTCCTGTCCCTGCACAGTCCACACTCAGGTGATGCTTGGCAGGACCATCGGCAACAAGAAGAACCTGAAGTCAGTGGCGACAAAGGTGGCCATCCAGATGAACTGCAAGCTGGGCGGAGAGGCTTGGGCTGTTGAGATCCCGGTATGCAGTAGTTTCTATTTGTGTCCTTTTTAATGTCTGCATTTTTGTTCTGGTAAAGCCTCAGACTAGGTATTCTTTTTCACATACCTTCTGTTGCTGACTCGTTGTATAGGCTGGGAACTATTACTTCAGTGTGTCACCATTGTTGTAGGTTTACTACAGAAAAAGCTCATTAATATAGACTTCAGGATACTGGAAGAAAGTGTTCTAATTATCGAATGGCCTCCAAAAAGCTGCTGAAAAAAGCCTCACATTACAATAAATTGTATTAAGTGAAGACTGGGCAATGGTCGCCCCTTTTTGGTATGAGAACTGCTTGGCAACAGCTGTCAGTGCTTCACCATGGGCACTCTGTGTGGAATGTTCAAGCTGAATTGCCCCATACACAAGGGCCTTGGTGGCACCTTTCACAGGGCGACTTTATGCAACCCTCGTTACAGTGTCACACTGCAAAGTGGGCTTCACCGCACACAGTGCAAGTGAAATGGGACATGCTTGCAGCTTTGATAAGCGCTGCCGTGGTGTCTCAGTGGTTATGGCACTCTGCTGCTGACCCTAAAGACGCGGGTTCGATCCGAGCCACAGCAGTCAAATTTCGATAGAGGCGAAATTCTAGAGCCCAGTCTACTGTGTCAGTGCACGTTAAAGAACCCCCAGGTGGCCAGAATTTCTGGAGCCCTTCACTACACGGCGTCCCTTGTAGCCTGAGTCCCTTTGGGACATTAAACCCCCATAAACCAAACCTTTTGATAAGAAGCACGCAAACAGAAGAGTGGGCAATTGCACATTTGCACCAGAGCATTATCTTTGTTGACCCGTTTTGAGTGACTGTTGTTACTTGCAGCTCCAAAGTGTGATGTGCATTGGCTACGACACGTACCATGACTGCCGCCAGAAGGGCCTCTCGGCTGGTGGCTTTGTGGCCAGTTTGAACAAGTCCCTGACCCGGTGGTACTCGCGGGTGAGCTTCCACCAGACGCACCAGGAACTGGGCAGCGCACTCAAGACCCACCTGGCATGTGAGTGTTGTTGGGGATGCGAAACTGCTCTCCTGCAAATTGAAAGCGGGTTTCGGTGAGGCCCAGATTGTGCAGGCATTGTACCAGGAGGCACTGTGACGGAAGTACTAATCGTTTACTTGTGGGGTCTGCCTGTCCAGGCTCTTTGGGGGGGGCTCATGTTAGCGTGTGCAGCTTTTTAAAGCGGAGTCTGTACTGGCCTAGCCAAGCCAAGGTTATTGGCATTGCAGTTTGACCTTTGATATAGCAGCAACCGAAACTGGACTGTGGATTGGTCATTCGTTTTCAAGGCCTGCTTTGCTGGTGTTGTTTGCTTTACTGGTGCTTTTCTCTTCTCCTGGCAGTGTCCCTGAAGCAGTACCAGGAAGAGAACAATGCAGTTCCCGAGCGCATCCTGTTCTTCCGTGATGGCGTATCGGATGGCCAGCTGCTGCAGGTGCAGGAGTGGGAAGTTGGCCAAATCCAGAGCCTGCTGACCGAGATGTTTCCAGGGAGGGAGTAGGTTCACCTTCCTCACCTGTACATTGTCAATCTGTGTGATCCTGTTCGTTGTTGCCGGGCATTTACGTTCTGCTTTTAATGGCTGCCATAATTTGGCGTAGCGTTCTGTAGCATTTGCTGTAAAGCAATGTCTTTTTCTGTTGGCAAGCTTTGCTTTGGATGTGAAAGTTTGAAGATGCATTGTTCGGTTGCTTTCTTTCCACCAGACCCCAGCTCGCATTTGTTGTGGTGACCAAGAGGATACAAGCCCGTTTCTTCGGTATGGACAACAGGGGTGGCTACCTGAACCCACCTCCGGGAACAGTGATTGACAACAATATTACCCGGCCGGAACGGTATGTTGTGGAATTCGCTAGATGGTGCAAACAGTTAAATTGGGTGCTTGGGTACGATGCTTGCATAAATACAATGGATTTTTCGTCGGGTCATCTGCTCCATTATATTCAAAACCAAAGTAGGAATATAGTGCAGATATTTTTCAGTGTTTATCAAGGAAGCTGTCTCTACCAGTGTCACGAGCTGCAAGAAGAAACCTACTTTTTGAGAGCCGTAGAGCTGAAGCACACAAAATGAACTGGAATGAAGAGTCTATGAACTGAACATGGAAGGAAAAAAAAAAAAATCTCTGCATCTGATAATTCAGGCATTTCTTCGGGTTCCTTGAAATTCGAAACTGTGTTTTCAATTGAGCCCGCTTCGGCCGCCCGGTTGGCGTCACTGCAGGCTCACCTGAGCGCATCCACTCTGCGTAGCACCGCTTGACTGCGTCCTTGAACGGTTTGTTTGCACAAGCATCACGCGGCTGCGAAAGCTTCGTCGCGTTCCGCTGCACGCGAAAGGGGCTTCTTTCTGTCGTGACCTTCTACGAATGCTTCTGTCGACGACAGCAAACTGCCTCCCGGCCGCACCGTTGCCGATGTTCTCCGCAGCTAAAATCACTTTTCGCTTGAAAGCAGCCGAGTACTGTCTTCGAGACCCTGACGTCGTGCTCCCCAAAATAATATCCACTTCGCGAAGCGTGCCTTACATGCGAGCACGTGCATTGTCAACTGCCACATGGCACCCCCCTCCGGCGCACCCAACGGATCAACAAAAAAGACGTCGTGACGTCGTTTGTCGAGAGTAACGAAGCGAAGCCGTAGCCAGGCCCTGCAAAAACGAAACCAAAACTTCGAAAATTTTTGTTGAGATACGCAAATAGTACGAGGCGGAAATTTAGGACGCTAATTATGGAAAAAACCTCGTATTATACGCGGGTTTTTACGGTATGTGCATGTGGTGTTTTATTTTTTGCATGGTGCTGAGTCGGTCTAGTTCGTTTTTAATTTGTGTTTGCTTGAAAAGACCATACATATTTTGTAACAGTAAGGACAGCAGTTTCCTATTTATGTTGATTTTTTTTTTAATACTGAACATATGTTCGATGCATTAGAAATCTTTTTTTTTCACATTTGTTTTCGATAATGTTCGAAAATTTTAATATTCGCACACCCCTATTATAAACAACTTTTTGGTGATACCCTTCAAGTTCTATAGATCCAGGAGCGACTGTATCTAACAGCCCAGTTCATTGAGATATATGAATTTGAAACACCTTGGGTCAGTTTGAGAATGGCCAATCAATTTTCCTCTATGGGGCCATAAAAAACAAGGCAGCCAGTTGAGTTCTCTGCTATATTAGAACCCTGCTGTAGGGTTTCAAGGGATCGCATAAAATAAACAGTACCTGCCAAGAAACGTAGCAGCTGGGATGCACGCATGAAAAATAAAGCTTGCTTTATGTTCTGCAGTTTCTTTCTTTTTAACATCCAACAAAGGCAGCATGCACCTCTGGGATTTTCGGGGTTTTATGGCTCTTGCGATTGTTTGCATGCGCAGAATGTCTTAAATGCCCTGCAATGGCTCTGTGTGCAACTGTTCCTTGCGTGATCAACTGTTAGTGAGAGGGAGGCGCAGTTCGGGCACACATGCGCACCTCATTTTAACAGTGGGTGCTTCCTACACCTGCACAAACCTTGTCTATTGGAACCTGGAAATTTTCTTTCAGCTGCAGGCTACTAAGCAAGCGCAGATGCATGTCTTGGAGTTGACCCATGCATCTGTGTTGTGCAGTGCTGCCAGCACAGTGTTCGCCATTGTCTAGTTTTGTTTTGCACCTTCAATTGCTCGCACTGCAGCTATGATGGAGCTTGACCGACAGCTGCAAAGGGTGGATGCCGCTTGTGTGCTCGGCATTTGTGTGGATGCATTGCACACATGCCGGAAGCTGCCTAACACGGTGGTGGCCAAGCGCCGATGGAGTCGATTATCTTGCTTCTGCCTCAGTGCCATCGTCGTTCCACGCTCACTAAACTTAGCCTGTCAAAATCTTGGCACGAGGTAAAGCTCTGTCGCAAAGTGTCATTCGTGACTTAGCATGTGGGAACACTGCCATGTTGTGACTTAAGAGCCTGGTTTTTATTGCATGGGTTTCTACGAGAGCTCGGATGGGACTGGCTCACAAAACGTAGCAACTAGGAACATACCTTTTTGTTTTTATCACTGTTACCTGCCCCTGGCTTTTCTGATTGGAAGTGCAAGTCTGTGAATGGAGGTGATCCTTCCTATCCACACTGTAGATATGATTGTCACCCTGCCAAAAAATGTAGGGGCTGGTGTCGAAAGTTTACCAGTTTCTAGGAATCTCTCCGGGGACTTCTGAGGGTCGTGGCTCTCATGTTTGAGATTTATTCTGCTAGTGGTATCATTCCCCCCCCTCAGTTTTTTTTTTTTCACGAACTGCATGGATGTGCACAAGGAGGATGGCATTGTACAGGTGTTCCCCATTGTTTCTGGCCTGGCAGGTATGACTTCTACCTGATCTCCCAGAGTGTGCGTCAGGGCACAGTGGCTCCCACTCACTTCAATGTCATCCATGACACAACCACACTGAAGCCTGAGCACATGCAGAGACTGTCGTACAAGCTCACTCACTTGTACTTCAACTGGCCGGTAAGTGGCTGATCATTGTATCACTTTGGATTGTCTCGTGCACTTGAATTTTGCAGCATGGAATTTTCACCTTGGCTCTTCGAATCCAAGGAACGGTAGCTACCTTGTTTTCTTCGGGGAGACAGGGCAAATCTCTCTACAAGCAGCAAGTTCTTTTTAAAGCAGCTCTGATGCAATGCGGGAAGCCAGTTCATCGGTGTGTTGTAGTTAATCTCATTATTGGTTCCCTCGAGGAATTTGTGCACACTAACTTAGTACTAGAGTTTTAAAAAACGCTTCCTGCTGTGTCAGACATCCAGTATGCACCTGGGTGTGTGCAAAGCAGGCTTGGCCACGTTGCCATGTGCGGCTGCGAAAGGTGCGAGTGACGAGGGGGTGCCACACTCAAGAAGGTGTCACATCTACATCTGCAAGCATGTACACCCCTGCACAACAGTTTGCAGGCAGTTGTCGCAAGTGTCGTTGCCCAAAGGAAACTCTGTGTGCTTCGCATGACGTGTGCATTCGTTCATGGCATTACCTGCAGCCACGTCACACAGTCTGGAATCGTGACGTGCGGTAGTGCAGACATCGCGAAAGCTTGACTGTCGCTCAGGTGTAATCTCTTATCAGTTGCAAATAGAACGTGAGGAGCAGCAAAATTCACAATCCGTAAAGCTTGTCTTTCGCAGAACAGTGACTTTTTACAGGTAACGGAGTTTTCGGGCTGTTCCTACGATTAATCAGACAGTTTTCCGGGTCCCGCAGTCTGAAAATTCGGACAGCAACTGTATACAGTATAATCTCGTTACTACGAACCTCACATTAACGAATTTTTCATATTTACGAACTTTTTCAAAATCCCCGCCAAAATATCTATATTTTCAATGTAAAAATATTTCACTACTACGAATTTCAAAATACCGAACATTTCAGAATAACGAGCATAATTTATTTGCCCACCTATTATAAATGCACCTCATTATTACGAACTTACCCCGGAGAAGTGAGCCGACTCCCCGAGAGGCACACGCTAACTCTGCTAATCGCCAAGGGCAGGCATCCGATACAATCCAGTCCAATCCGAAGCCGCCTCGCAACCGGAAGTTGGCTCGTCTCTCCTCCTCCGTTTTTTTTTTTTCTCCCATGGTGTGCCACGGCCGGTCTCGACGCGCGCGCTCTCTCGCGCTCTCCTCTCTCCTTAAGAGAGAGCGCGCGCTCTCTCGCTCTCTCCTGCGCGCTCTCTCCTTAAGAGAGCGAGAGAGCGCGCGCGTCGAGACCGGCCGTGGGTGTGCATGTGACTAGACTACCTCCGCGCTTTTCTTTTTTTTGTGTGCGGCCGCCGCGAACGCGAGTCCTAGTCGTTTCTCGCCGCTGCGTGTTGACTGTGCTGACGATGAATTCTGCGGGCGCCAGCGTCAAGATGAAGCGACGGCAGTTCACGCTTAAGGAAACACATCGTTTCGGAAGCGCCTAGTGCAGCGCTGTTAAACCTTCGGCTCGGACTCCCGACAGCCATAAATGTCCGCCAGGCTGCCGAAATGGTAACTGGGGTGTGGTAGAACGTAAAGGCCTCGACCATCAACAACTGCTGGAGGAAAGCTGGCCTGGTGAAATCGCCGCTTCACACAGAAGGCTGCGATGACGCTGATAGCACGGATGACGACAGCGCAAAAGAGGTGCGGACTGAAGTCACTGCGAAACTCTCTGTAGACTCTTCTGTAACTTTTGCCGACTACGCCGAGTCGGAAAATGCTGCCCCTGACTGTAGAAGACATCGTGAGCAGCGTTCGCGAGTATGGAGAGCGCGGCGAAGAAAATGAACTGGACGACGATGCCGACTCGCCGCCTGCAGACCAAGCGGCCGAACCTGTGTCTAGTGCGGAGGTTCTTGCATCCATAGGCTAACTTCGCACATTCATCGGACGTTGTAGCGATGTGCCTGATTCTGTGCTCCAAAAAGTTGACGTTGAAGAGTTCGTCCTGGGGCGCCTGTGTCGCACCCGCCAGAATCGCGGATTTCTTCAAATAAACGAGCGCTGAACCTCTCGTTTGCGTTCCTGTTTGAAAATTGCATAGCTTGTCGTGTGCCCTTCCTGAAGGTACAGTATTTTCATTGTCCAGTAATACTACTACCTTTTTTCGCGAGTCTTTCGTTATTACGATATTTCAAAATAACGAACGATTATTCGCGACCCCGCGAAGTTCGTTGTATCGAGATTTCACTGTACCGAGATCAGATGAGCTATTGGTGGTTCATCGCATAGTTTCATTGACAGCAAAGATATCTGCAAAAAATGCTTCCCCTCCCTGCCGCCTCAATTCATACATGCCGATACTGCACCAGAAAAATGAATAGAGAACTGAAGAAGCGCAGCTTATTGGGCCAGTTGGTGCATGTTACAAAGGAATAGAAAAACCAACAAAACAGGACGTGTTCACACGGCGAAGAAATACACATGGACAGTGCTTGTATAGAAAACAGGTCAGGACTGCACTGGGGACGCGCTGGGAGGTGCCGCACTAATCTGTTGCTAGCTACTTCGAGCAGCGATTATTTTTAAAATACCGTATAATGCGGAATATAGGTCGACCGCCTTACCTTGAAGCAAAAAAGTCAACATAAAAATTGAGGCACAAAAATTCGTTGTATTCACTGGTGCCACCAGACTCGTAGCCTCTCATTCGTCCGAGCTGTCGAGCTCTCGTCCGAAGACGACTGCTTCGTGCTGGCTGCGTCCCACAGCATGTCGTCCTCTCTACCGTCCAACGAGTTGCTAAAGCAACATTTCTGGAATGCCCGCACCACCATATCGTCGGGCAGCGAGTGCCAAGCCTGAGCCACCCAGGTGGCCACAGTGGCGAGAGCCGGCCTGCGCAGCCGGCCGGTGGGAGTCTTTGGGTTGTCGCCCGCCATCCACTGATTGTAGAGTTCACGCACGCGGTCTTTGAAGGGCTTATTCAGCACAACGTCCAGTGGCTGAAGTGTTGAAGTCATGCCCCCCGGAATGACAACGAGCTCCGTCCTCCCGTCGAGTCTTCTCTGAGACGCCAAAGTGTTGCTGGGCGGACATGTTCCCATACTCTTCGGCGAATTCGATAACTTTTTTTTTTAAACGCCACGGTGAACTGACGTCGAGTAACGGTACTCATTTTGCGGGCTGTCGCGAAATTAATGTTACAATGCCAAGAACGATTACCGCTGTCAACGTTTAGTCGCGTCGGTTGACAAAGAGGAACGAAAGAATCGTCAGCATGGAAGCGATAACGATGCAGATGGCAAAATGTCCGCGGCTCGCACATGTTGCCAGACGACTATTCATTTTGTGCCAAAGGCCGGTATATAAGTCAAGGGGTGACCTTTTGGTAATATTTTTCGGAAAAAACCTCGACCTCTACTCCGCACTATACGGTATGTGGTCCGCGCAGAGCTTTTAAATTTGACCCTAATTTGCACCCTCTTTCGTTGTTGAAACTGTTATTTTTGTTTAAACCATTAGCTTTTTGGAGCATGTTCTTCAGTTATTGCGCCATCCACAGCACACAGTTCGGCAGTACGCCAAGATGCTGCACCGAGACATCACGGCGGTTATTTTTTTTTCCATCTTTTGGTTGTGCACCCACGCCTTTCACAGAAGCACTGGCAGCAGCGGCTTGCTGTATGCTTAGAAAGCCGTCGAGTGCTATAAAACATCTTTTACGCTGAAACGCAATGAAAGAAGTGGGACCTTCAAACCTCTGTCTGGCGAGCTTGAGATGGGCTAGTTAGGGACAGGTGCTGCATTCTGGCATTCCTCTCCTGCAGGGTACCATCCGTGTTCCAGCTCCGTGCCAGTATGCCCACAAGCTGGCGTTCCTGGCTGGTCAGAGTCTTCATGCAGAGCCGCACAAGAGACTGTCCACCACGCTCTTCTACCTGTAAAGGATGTGACCATGAGGAGACCCACAAACACTGCCACTTTCATTTGAGTTTCGTTTTGTGGCAGCTGTGTCCTCCCATTCTCAATGTGCTTTTCTCTGTCTACTTAACTGTCTACTTTCTCTTTCTTTCCTTCTTTCTTTCTTCCTTCCTTTCTTTTTTCTTTCTACTACGATGTTGCCTATGAGTTTAGCAAGAACACACTGGAGCAGAACTCCCCCATCAGTGCCAGCAGACAACTGAATGCCACTGCATAGAAAGATGCTTCCAGTGGAGGCTGTTGTTAGGAAACCCTTGAAGGTGGAGCAGTGGTCTGTCTAGGTGCCAGATGTTCCTCGTTGGCTGGTAACTGTGGGTCACCTGTAACAGTGTTCGGATGTACTGCTCCTGTATGTTCTTGCCTTGTTTCCTTAATCCATACTGCAGGCCACAAGCTTGGTTTGTCACTTTTGTTGTTTTTAACGGAAATGATGTTCCTGTTGTGTGTTTTGCCCAGGGAGAGCTTTGCGGCTCATGGCATTTATTAAAGAGCGCTGGAGTGCACTGTAAACTATGCTATGGTACAAAATTTTGCTGCATTTTTGTTGCCCAGGTGATTACTGCAGTATTTTTTTTTTTTTTTTTTTTGCAGGGGTGTAGTGCCTTGTAATAAGTGTTCCAGAGTATGTTTCACTGTTAAAATCTCATCCCATTCAATAAAAAGTTTTTTGTATGTCTTGTTTTCTCCTAATTAGCAGTAGGAAGAAGCAGCAGCTTGCATTACTTTCTTTTTTTACAGGTGTGCAAATATTTGATTCGATCTGAATGTTTAGTAGGTCTGTTTGATTCAGGACTGGTTCTCTGCACTAATTCTGAAAAAGTTCCATTGGTGCCGGCGCGGTGCAATTCCAGTTTCTTGGTGCAGGTGCAGCGCGTCAGCAGCGTCACAAATCACTGGTGCGGAGAATTTCAATCGAGCGCGTGCACGCACAGGCATTGTCGTCTGCTATCCGGTTCTCGTCCGTCGTGGTGTGTTGTGTTGCGGTGCGCCGCGTCTGTTTTTCGTGCCTCGTGGAGTCATGGACTACGACAACGTCGAATCCACTTTTATGGAATTTTCTGAGTCGTCAGACAGCGAAGATGAGGAAGCCGACGTGGTGCTTTCTTTTGCAGCAACACAGTTCGGACAGACCGCAACAGAATCCCCAACTACTACGAAAGCGTAGTAGCTAGGTATTTCAGCTTCGAATTCAAGAGGCTGTTCAGGCTGTCGCGAGAAACGGGAAAAACTTCCTTCAGTTGGCCATTGATGTTAGCAAACAAAACGTCTGCTGCGCGCGTCGTCTGCTTACGCCGTCACACGTGCACCAGTATCTTGCACCTCCGTCTCTGAGGGTGCCGCGGTTCTTTGCACCGAAGCGGCACCACGACTGCACCGAAATCAATCGCGGACGGTGGTGCAGGGGGCGCTGTGAATCGAGCGCTTTGGTGCAGCGCACCGTGAACCGGTTCCGGCGGTGCAGAGAACCACGGCTGAATCGAATGCAGCTAGTATCCGAAATATGAAAGTTTTATTCTCGAACAATTAACATTCCTTGAACACTTGCTTTGTGTGGTTTCGGTTCAGCTTGCCTCCTCAAGGTCCTGTGCGCATGCACACGACAGCAGGTGCGAGCAAGTGCAGAACCCAGACCTGCGCACGTCAAGTTTCTGCACCCATGCTACCAGTGGTGTGCAGAGACTGGAACCAGCTTGGCAGTGTGCATTGTTTAGAAGACACGCAACTTCTTTGACTTCTATGGGACAAGTCTGAGCTCTGCAGCTATACTGCTACCTCACTTTTCCGCCTGAAATCTCTAAAGCACATTGGCACAGATGTGATCTAGCTCGAGACATAAGGAGACCCCCTTCCGAACTCCTGATGCAAGGTGGGGTTAGCCACATCATCCTGCGACACAGCTTCAATTAGTTTTTTTTTATGCGAAGCTTATTACTAGAGCTACACTACAGCCCGTCGAGCGCGGCAGTGGAGCTACCATTGACCTTTAGCGTGACCACGTGACACCACGACGTCACAGCAGAGGAGAGATGGGCTGCCGGCTCGCGCGGTCGGCCGCGGCGGTGGAGGCTCCACATCAGAGGTGCTGCAGCTGACCACGTGACGCTACAGCAGCGGTATAAAGCTGAGCTTGCCTCGCTCTCCGGGCACTTACGAGGCGGCCAGGTGTTGGGATGCCGCCTAGAAGCAGGGCTGATTTGAATGAGAAGTGAAAGCTTCAGCGTGCCACAGAGACCGATGAAGAGCGGGATGAACGTCTGGCTAAGCAGCGTGCTCAATATGTGGCTCGGCGACAATGTTCTACAACAACTGAAGAACATACCAAGCCTAGCCATCAATATGCTTCGCATCTGACTAGACTTAACCTTAGCTAAGCCTCAGCCATTTTTTTCGTGCAATGTCCTTGTGCATTAGAAAAATATGGTTATGAAAATGCTTATTGTGCTGTTCAAACTTTTTTGTATAAAATTTGCACGCCCCCCCCCCCCCCCCCCCCCCCTCTTTTTTTTGTTTGCTCTGTTTGAAACATTGGAAGGGTGTTGCTCTAGAGGTTCTTGACCTGCATTCCACAGCACCATTGGGCTCCCAAATGCTATTTATTTCTCACCCCCTCCTTTGCTTCCCCCACTTTATTGGAACTAATTGCTTACAGTGCCCAGTTTATTCTACAGTCATTATTAAGATAGTCATTTTTTAAGGTTTTATGGTTCATGGGGTTTAATGTCCCAAAGCGACTCGGGCTACGAGGGAATTTCAATCACCTGGGGTTCTTAACGTGCACTGACATCGCACAGCACATAGGCCTTTGGAATTTCTCGTACATTGAAATTCGACTGCCACGGCTGGGATCGAACCCGCGTCTTTTGGGTCAGCAGCCGAGCACCATAACCACGAGCCACCACAGCAGCCATTTTTTAAGGGCCATGCTCATTTTTGCAGGCATGTCGGGCTATAACTGGCTAAAGCCAAGTTATGGGATTTTCACAAGATTTGCTTGCGGATCCCCGAGGCTATGCTGCACCGCCATTCACTTCCAAACTGGGATTGCAGTATTTTTAGGTGTAGATGTCTAGTTTTGTTTGGTTTATAGGGTTTAACGTCCCAAAGCGACTAAGGCTATGAGAGACGCCGTAGTGGAGGGCTCCGGAAATTTCGACCACCTGGGGTTCTTTAATGTGCACTGACATCGCACAGTACATGGGCCTCTAGAATTTCTCCTCCAAAGAAATTCAACCGCCGCGGCTGGGATCGAAATGTATAGTTTGAATTGTTGAGGGAGAATATTTAAATCCAATTTTCTTGGCAATAAACGGTTCTTACTGCTGAAAAAAACCGCATTGAGAAGGCAATACTATTTCACTGAGAATTAGTGATCAGAGAAGTATCAGAATCCCACTGCATAAAAAATTTATCAAGGAACACATTGCAACAAACCGCGTGAAAATCCATGAAGTCATTGTCATGCTATGCTTTCTGCAAATGGGGTAGGTCAGGTCAAAATACTCGTTTGAGAAAACTTATTTTCACGCAGATCTCTGCTAGTTTTTTTGCTACCTACGGTCACAAAAAACATTTTTTTAAAGTCCACTTCTCGACTGTTTTGACGGCCTTTCAGGATATAAATGGAAAGGCCTGATAGATAAGAAATCTAGAGTTTTCCAAAATTTTAGTTTTTAAAAGATTTTCGCAACTTGAAAGCCGTGTTCCTCCTTGAAGACTATAGACTCCAAATTTTTGCTTGAGTGTTTTCTTTCAAATGACACATTTGACATTAATGTACATGACGCACTGCATTATATTCACCCTATGACTGCTGATTAATTTATAATTGAATTTCTTCACTGTTTCAATTTTGATCAACTGAATGACAGGTGTGACGTGCAGTTAACGTTTAGGTCACATAAGGCACGAAACAAATGGCAATGCAATTGCTGAAACACCATTGTCATTCCAACTCGGGCGGTTTAAGTGTTGTGGTGAATTAAAACAGAATCGGCGTTTACACTGCAGGTTTTTTCACGCCTCATGTGACCTAAAGGTCAACTACACGATACAGCCAGCGCTCGATTGAGGGATCAAACCAAATTAACATAAGAGAAGAAATGATGAATTATTTAGTGGTTTTAGGTGAATAGCATGAGATGATCCATGTATTGTAATGTCTAACACATCATTTGAAAGAAGAAAACAACTAAGATTGTGTTTCTGTAGTCTCTTCAGTTGCTTATTTGGACACATTCCTTTTGTTCATTTCAGGCCATCAAAGTAGCACCACTGAGGCAATCGGCAAATTCTGCATTAACATGGTGGGTCGTAGAGAGCGACATTTATTTAGCTGATCCTGGAAGTTCACAATTCCTTAACAGAATTGGATAAAGCTTTTCCCCTACGTTCACCTTCTGCATTGGTATTGCTCCAAAATTGCACAATTGTTGCCACACAGCAGTAGTACACAGCCAGACTGGCATCTCAAGTTTCAGATAACTTGTTTGCTTTAGGGATGCAGTGAAACTGCAATGCATATGCTTGCTTGTAGCATTTGTAGCAGCCTTTAGTTGTGTGCAGAGTTTGGGTGTGACATACTGTAACTGAACCAGACATGTTGCACACAAACTTTATCATGTTGAAGACTCTGGGCTGCAGTGCAGTTTAATATAAATGTTAATGGAATTTTAAAATATTTATAATTCAATTTTTTTGTCACATTTGTGAGGATATCCTACAAGAAAATGTCCTTGCAAGCTCCATCACATAATCCATAATCAAGAATTCTCTTAGGCTTATGGGCTTTTTATTTTAAAAGATAGCTATGGAACACGAGCTGCTATCTGTTGCACTAAAATTTTCCATGTCGAAAATAGTGTGAAGCACATCAAAGCTTCCCTTGCATACAGTACACCGAAGCTTGGATGTGTGTTAAGGCTGAGGCCAGACATACAACAAAAACAAAGGTATTTAATTCAGGAATTACAATTCTCGTGCAGTACAAGGAACAATCATGTCCCCCTGTACATGCAGACAAAGCTTCCATGGGAAAGTGCACATTCAACCTTTCCCCTACAAAATGCAAATGGCCAGAACCTAGCGAAAGCATTTAGTGTTTACACACACTATGCACAATACGTGCACACTTGAAGCTATAAACAACACAGAAGTATGAGAGACAAGTGCTCGCCCTTTCGTGACTTTGTGTCTTCTGAATGGCGATAACCTAAAATGCAGCACAGCCTTCTACAGGTCGTGTTAAAGTACACCACGCCAAACGGTAACAGCAGAAATTGTTGGCTAGCGTTGCAACTGGAAACAACAGAGGTCTGTCATTCACAGCTGCCCATGTGCAGTTTGCCCGTTCATCAACTTGGCCTCTGCAGAATGCCTAGAGCTAAAGGACGAAGAGAGAATTTGCCTCCGCATCTCGTACAGAATGATGGATGCTGCGATAGCCGTGTTCAGGCTCTCAACACCATTGTTAGCTGGCACGTGCACCCTTGCACCGACACAGTCTACGGCCAACTTGTGAGCTTGGAGACTGAGTCCATGTGCTTCTCCACCCACAACGAGCACGCTAGGTGCCTTAGAATACTCCACAGCTGCGTAGTCGTAGTGGGGCAGAGGGATCTCGCTGCACTCTTCTAGCTCGTCCATATCACGGTACGACTCGTCCACTTTCAGTCTTTGTCCATCAGCTGTTAGGGTCTTGTATCTGACTTCGTCATCCTTCTCCTCCCCTTCTTCCTCTTCAGAGTCTGATGCTTCTGCAGGGGCAAAAAAAATACGTATTCACCAAAAGTTTCCAGCAACAAGACGGAAATGCAATATGTGGCACTAATGGACTGACAGAAAGCTACTTCTTTTGGACAATTTCACTTGAAGGTTTGAAATACAGTACAGAAGACATCAGAGGGGAAAAAAAGGGAGGGCACACCCTGCAACAACCAACACACAGAGAAAAGTGTAACATTGTTGTCTTTTCTTAACTCTATAAAGGCCATATTGAGGCTTGATGGTGACATAAGGCACCCCCTCCCCGCTAACCTTTTCCTTTTGTCTGTGCCAGAGGTATGCACCAGCCCTAGAACATAGTTATGGGCACCTAAAGTATCACAAATGTGTTGGGGTGTAACCATCGCTGCACAAGCATGGTACATAATTGCTGTTGCCCCTTTTATTCATGCATGCAACAGCTTCCATTGCATGGCAAATACACATGAATGTCTCCAAGAGCTCGCACCCAGTACAGTGCATACTATGACAAAGCCATTTGTCATAGAGAGCGGTAAAAGTTAATAAGACTGGGGTGAGTGAAAACTGTCAAACACGATGACAAGCAATGGATATGCACCCATCTCTCCTCAAGTTTAATTCTAGCAGTGTTGGCTTTATCAGAATTGCACGTGCCGTGAGCGACAATTAGTGTTTTTTTGCAGAAACAAGATGTCACAGTAAATGTCTCACTCCTTGGTGGATACCTCAACCACGCCGCAAGAGAAGGGAGTAAAGTGAGAGTGAAAGATTAAAGAGACAAAGGGTTGCTGTAGTGCAGCTCTCTGGAATAATTTCAACCACCTGGGGATCTTTAACACGCACTGCCATCGCACAACACAAGGGTGCCTTTTGCGTTTCGTCTCCATCGAAACGGGGCCACAGCCATTATTTTTCTTCTCTAAACTGAAAAAGGGAGACAGTGCAACTTGGTATCTTGCTGTGTTTGATCCACAGCTCCTACTTAACATCTTCCTCATTCATGTGATCAAAAGTTGACCATAAAATTAAGCGGTCAGTGATGCTGAATGTAATTAGCTAGAGTGCTTCATTTTCAGGCTTTATGTTCTATGCTTGAGGCCATAAACTTGCTGTATGGTTATCACTCTGTAGTGCGAGATTAAGCGACAGCTATTTGCGGCAGTGAATACAGTTTACCTGATACTGTCTTCTCTGGCAGAGTGTGTGTGAAGCAGAGCTTTTTGATATTACCAGAAACTAAACTTCTCATGGGGTCTGTGTGTCAAAAAATGGCGGTCCGAGGTGGCCAAAATTTGAGTGTTTACGGATCAGCATGTCGCACGCGGCTAATACCATAAACGTGTTCAAGTTAAAAAATTCCAGACTGTTGATAAACACACAACTGCCTGGCAACAAAATCAGTCAGACAGATGCATTAACACATAACCATACAAGTAACAGCATACTTGTAACAGCATACAGTAACCATACAAGTAAGAGGCAAAAGAAGCAAAAAAAAGAAAAAACCTTTCAAAAGACGCTGTTCACAAGCACCCGGAAAGTGGCTTACTGGGACTAGTCACTTTCTCAAACACAGTTCCCCAACTGGTATGATCTAAGAGTTCTGTGCATGGCGTTACTATGTAGTCTCTTGTGACATCACCACACGGAGACCAATCAGCGTGGCGCACTGAAATGACGGCATGTGCGACACCACGGCATGTTAGCCTGTCAGTGTGGTGAGGTGGCGCGTCAACGGCGAACCAGAAAACATGCACTTAAACTGTCGCTGTAAAAAGAAATTGGTTTCGGCTACTGAGCAGGAGGTGCATCACAACTAATTCCCCGGGGGTTGAAGGGAAGGGTGGAGAGGCCATTTTGTGCACGCATTCTCAGGTCAGAAGGGAACATGCAAATACTTGTGCTAGCACTTCATGTAACTGCAACAGCCCATCCTTCATAAGGAAGCAAGTGCTCTGGGGCCTATTTTTGAAGGATTATGGACAGAAAATTTTTGGTTGCAAGTTTTTAATGGAATGGTATGAACCACCACGTGGAGTCCACCTCCATCCAGTAAACTATTTATAATCGACTTTCTTCCCTAAATGATGCACAAAAAATGTGTATGATCCCGTGTTCATTATATGAATTCACTGCAATTCAGCAAAAGGACATGGAAGCAGAAATTTAATTATAAATCATTTACCGAGCATACACGCGGTAATTTAAGTTCACTAATGTCTAGCACGTCACTACAAAACCAGAACACAAAACCTAAATTTGAAGTCTGTAATCCTTAAATGCTACTTGACAGTAAAGAACACATTCATAACTGAGCAGCTTAATCTGCTGAGGCAGCATACGAGGCAGCCCTGCCTACCTTCATTTAGATCATCTTCCTCTGAGGATGACGGCCTCACTTGTTGGTCAGTCCGATGATCAGCAAGGTAAACGGCCATCTCAGGGGTGACGTAGCTTGGCATGTGTTCCCAAGCAATTCCACTGTGGATTGGAATTCTGAAGTGTGACCCAGCACCAGCACGCAGCACTTTGAGCTCCCAAGGGTCAACACAGCCTGGAAGAATAATTGTACAGAGCTTGGGTTGCACACATGTGCACTCAACATCAAGTAAATAAAATGACAGCAGTTACACTTTTAAGTGGCAGCACAATTAAAAGCAGCTTTAATGCGAATGAACTTGCTGACACCAAGAAAGAGGGCAAGTATCACAGTACTTGCACGATGTTGCATCACAAGAAACATTTAGCTGATAACCAGTGGAAGTTGCCAATGTTTAATAAATAAAATGAATAATTAAATGTGATGAGATAGCCATCTTTCAAGTAAATGGTTATATGCATCCCTTAGAGATGCAACAGCACAGCTCAGCCCCAAATTCCACTAATGGTATGTAAGGAGAGCTTGCAGCACTGCTTTAAGTGGGCTACTGCCATGTACACCTTGTATCAGACCTGAATGAGATAACCCTACAAATTTAACCACACACCTGTCAGTCGGCAGATAACGAAACATTTAAACTTATGGCACACAGGTAAGCTGAGATTTTTTTTTTTTTTTAAAGTACCTCACTACAGCAAAAAGGCCGAGTGCAGTTCACACAGGCAAGCTAAGCTTCTAACCTTCATGACAGCAACGCAATCAAAGGGAACAAATTGAAGTTGGCCTGTATTGACAGACTATGCCATTATAATGCCAAAGAGACCACTCTCACCGAAAGCTGACCTTTAATAAGCTAGAAAAGACCAACAAGCGAAATACAGGTGTCTCCATCACTGGCCAATCTCTCAAGTAAACTGCCTGCGTCAGCAAAGATTTTTTGTTGCGGCTCCCAGAGGCTATGCTATGCCGCCATTAACATCAAAACAATGCCAACCAGTCCTCCTCAGTGTAGGCATCACAGATTTGAATAGAGTGGCGCGAAAATTTTAAAATTAATTTTTTGCAGCCGTAGGAGGTTTTGCGGCGAAAGCTGTAATAGCTTTATACAAGCCACTTAAGGGGTACAACAGCAGCTGTAACGCGTTATCCGTTCACTCTTCCCTGTTGACAGGAGAAAGTGAAAGCTAGGAACGAGCAATGCCGGTTGCTATAGCACCGGCTGAACGGATCGCGCAGTCAATGAGAAGAGGGAAAGTAAGTTTAGCCATAAATGGCATAGCAAGGAGGACAGGGAGGAAAGGAAGATCAGAGTGCAAGATGAAAGAAAGCAAGCGGTGCCACAGTCTGCCGAGGCTCCGGTGGCTCGTTGGAGGCAGGGGAGGTGGAAAGGTTAGTGCGGTGGTTGAACAAGGTGAAGAGGATCACGTAGCAGGAGCAGCGGCAGCCACATGAGGCTTGTGAACATTACAAGAAATCCGCTGTGGAGTTCTGTGCCTCGCTGACGAGGTGCAAAGAAGAGGCCACGACAGAAGTTCACGAAAAGTGAGCGCCTCAGGATGCTTGTAGATTTGCCATGCTGGTGGAAGTGGATATTCTCCATTCTGACAGGAAAATCGAAAGTGCGTTGATATCCAAGCTGAACGTGCAAGACCGCACCTCAGTGTTGGTGCCGGGTCATAAAGCGACAGAGCCCAGTGGCCAAACGAGCTCAAAACAGAGAAACTAAGCCAAGTGCCTGGACATGCTTGAAAAGAGAGGCGAAGCGAAGTATCTCAATGTCCGCAAAACAAAAAAGCTAGGAAAAGTAGCTATTTGTGTGTCAGGTTGGCTCGTCGTGTGCATAAAACGTCTGTAAATACGCTTGTGCTAGTGTTGCCATCCTCACTGTATGCAGTGGCAGACCAACCTTACCTGCAGAAAACGCTGCTGACTGCAACCAGCTTTCGCTGATTAATGCGCTAAGCCACTAACCTTAGCTCTACTAATTTTTGTGTTGCCGGACAAACGTCAACATATATGCAGAAAGAGCCAGAGAATCTATTTTCACTGAAAATAGCTACAGTGTTCTCAGGGACACTTACGAAACAAAAATAATGTTTTCTGGACAGGGGGTGAGAGAAGTAACTTTGACAAGCTTTTTCACAGGTGGTTGCAGATCCCACCACGAGCAACTAAAAATGAAAACGACTGTGATGAAAGCGTTTGCGTCCCTATATACTCTACACCACGCAGACAGAAAACATCAAAAGACAGTGCAAAGTCCAGAGAGTCCAGCTAACACAGTTCCGAGCATACCTACCACTGATTTCATTGCATACCTTTTGAAAGCAGTAATCGGCTGCAGCCGGCTGCTGCAGCACTTCGTATCAGTGTTCCCATGTTGCCAGGATCTCTGACATTGTCCAAAATAACACTCACAGGCATTGTGACCCCCGTTCTTTGAATTTCAATGTCATCCATCGATGGTTTTCTGAACACTCCTGCAATGAGAGTACACGCACAGTGGCACCAGTTATTCAGTTTTATACTGCTTTTTTTAACCACGTTATCAAATGCTGTGCACACAAACAAGCATTTAGAGTACACTCTGTGTAT
Source organism: Amblyomma mixtum (assembly GCF_055824585.1). Classification (NCBI taxonomy): domain Eukaryota; kingdom Metazoa; phylum Arthropoda; class Arachnida; order Ixodida; family Ixodidae; genus Amblyomma; species Amblyomma mixtum. Next base: position 292,247,168 of record NC_143013.1, on the reverse strand, counting down.
TTACAATCGAGATCCTAATGCATATAAACAGACTGCCTTATAGCGAACTTCTTGATGCCGATACAGTTCAGATATAAGGCTCATAAGTGGTTGGTGCTCTGGAATTTGCACATCACAGATTTATGCAACAGTGTTCATAGTTTCGCAATGAAATTTAAAAGTATTAGGACATTACAGCTGCGGACAATCATTAACCTGTCGACAGGATGCTGTACTACATGATGCGCAGCATGTTGGCTCATAACACGAAACCGACACCCTTACCCATAATCCCAGGGCATGTTGTCAAGCCGGACCAAATTTTCATTTTCTTGTAAAACACCTTCTTTATCTGGTCCTCTCTGAGCGTTTCCAAGGGCAGTCCTTCCAAGTGTTCGGGAAGGGAGAAGAAAATGCTTTCGCATTTCACGCCAGCCTTCAAAGCGTCGTCGATTAGCCTTCTTCCCTCCAGAAGAATCAGGTTCAGCTTTTCCCTCTTGCGCCTCATTTTCAGGGTCATCATGGCATTTCTGCAGGAAGGAACAGTACCAGAACAATCGCTGATGCTCACACTTCTTCAACAGTTGTCCGTCCATCAAATGGCGTAAATCCACAACTGAGGGAGCGGCAAAGAATAAGTGGGGAGCTGACCACCATGCAAAAATATTCAAATATATAAAAAGCAGAAGACACAGTTAACTAAAGCTAGATCAATTCAGGCGGGCATGAAAACGAGAGGGCAAGACGTGAATTAAGAAGAAACAGGATACTTGCGCGAATTCATCGTCGTCGCTTCCAAGTTTGACGTAGCGTGGTGCACAGAGAGGTTCGCTTACCGCTGCGCTGGCTGCACCAGCATGCGACGCTGGATCTACTTTTGGTTTCGGATAGATGACTTTTTGAGGCCTCCTAACAAAACCTTTGTGCCGGACCTGCGCAGGCCGTACGGACACACCAGACCAAACGCGCGTGCAGTTCGTTAGTAAACCCGCCATGCTTCTGCCAAAAGATTCCATGGTCGCGGAGAAACCTATTTGCACTCGTTAAAGTTTCACACCACGTGGTTCGGCAAACTGAGACACACAGCAACAGTTTATCCCATCACCTCAAGCCCCGCAACTGATCAGCGCGCACACATGCCAAGCGCTACAGGGCGCGGCCATTTTCAAGCTCATCGACTCGGCCAGACTCGGTATGGATTTGCTGCTGCCACTACCGAGAAAGAAACACGAACCGAAACTGAAACCAAGGCCAAGACGCAACAGTGGTTATGTTAACTGAGAATGTAGCTTGTTAAGCAAAACTGTGCACTTGGTTCTGCGTAGAATTCTAGAAATTTCTGGTCGTTTTTTTTTCTAGTATACTGCTAGTAATACGACGCTGAGGAAGAAAGCGAGCAAGAGAGCGCGCGGCGGCTCGTGATCGGCGCCCCGCCCCCTGTCGCCTCACTCGCCTGCGGTACTTGGGCAGGTTGCACGGGTCACCTTGGGCATCAGGCGTTCGGACTCCCAAGGCAGCAGTCGGTTGGACTGAGCAGCTCGCCGAGACTCCTTTCAACCCGTGAAGTGCTTTCGCGAGCTTCTGTCCGGTGAGTGCTTCTGGCACAGCTCTAGCGGACGTGTCCACCCGAACCGCCTCGACGGGATAGCTCGGGGATTCGAACCGCCGCACGAGATCCGTGTCGCGAGCCATGTCGACCGTTTCGCCTTTCGGAAATGACACTTCCGTCTAGTGTTACGTTAGAACGCCTTGACAGAGCTCGTATCCCTTCCGCCTGGGTTGGATAATTCGTAGGAGCTAGTCTCAGAGCTTTTCACACATATCCGCAGTAAGCAGATTTACTTTGCTCTCTTGAGCGACTTCCGGACATTAATTTCTTAGCACTGTTCGAAGCTCGGTTGGCTCGGTGTGGTGCAACATTGCAGCATCAGTAATTTAATGTTCGTCAAGTCAGATTCGTTCGTCAAAGGAGAATTTCGGCTCTTTCACATAGGTGCAGAAAGTGAATTTGATTTTTTGCGCTGCGCTTACTTAGTGTTGTGCTTGATAAGCTGATAAGATGCTGTGCACATAAACGTTGCCACGGGACACAGCATAGAAAAGCTCCCAGATGTAGCAGTGTTGTAGCTCCTTGAAAAGGCTACTTGATGCTTCACTGCTAACAGGTTAGCAGTAGCATGTTGACTTCGTCGAATTTTATCGCCTCTGTCTCGTTCTACATGATCTCTAGCGCCTAATAAACCTCACAAATTGTCGCCTCACGTTCATATTTTGCTTTGAGAGCTTGTTTTTCTCCCGAGTAAGGTCGTTGCTCGCTTTGGTACGTGACCATGCTCGCCTTGGCAGTGTTTCAAACTGGTGCGTCTGGTCTGTTTTATGATTGTTGTAGAGCGAAGATAGGCTTGCGCAAGGGCCAAAGGCCGTCGGGAGTTGACGTCCAAGGTGACCTTGGCGGAAATTCTTGTATCTTGTTTACAATCTTGAGTAGAGGCAGGCCCGGTAATCGCCGTGCTCGTTCAGGCGGATCGCGTATCCAGTTCTCACCTCGAATTGCCCGCCAGTTCGGTTGTATATTTTGTGCGATTACATCCAGTAGGCTTCCTTTCGTCTCTCACTCCCTCCTTTATCCCTCCCCTTACGGCGCGGTTCAGGTGTCCGCCGAGATGAGACAGATACTGCCCCATTTCTTCTCCTCAAAAACCAATTTGCATCCAGTAGCCGGACGAAACTTGGTTTGGACGCTACCCCTTTTTTTGCCGCTTTAAACAGCGCTCGCTTAAAGTGAAACCTTTAATCGCTTCAATCGAACTTTGGATTATTCTGCGCGGTTTCTTGCTTGTCGTGATTGAATAACTGGAAGCTATTACATGTGGGTAATAGTGCGTCTTCGTGCAAAGGAAGCCGTTTGCTGTGGGCTTCTATTTAAAGACTCCCGCGGGTCTGCATTCTTCCGGGACAAAAGATGCGCTCGGCTTTCAGCTGCAGCCTTCGGATCTTTCTCCTCTTTCAGTGCTTTTTTCTATTGTTTAGTGGTTGGATAGTTCTGAGCCACGCATCTGCTGTCTTGATGTTAACTGGGTGATCATTTTACTGGGTGGGTTCCAAAGTTTAATCAGCGCCTCAACTCTCCTGATGCTTGTAATGCAATATTTTGAAAACGTTAAGACCCACTTTCAACTTCTAATTTCTGTCTAAAAAAAAAAAGAAAAACCCTACTGATTTGAGTGATTATGAACAGCACCGAATAGGGCTTAAAAAATACTTTGTAAAAAAAAAATATTAGGTTCTCTTATCATGATCTAGTCGTCGTAGATATGGGAGTTTGCAGATTTTTTATTTTTTTTTATTTATTTCATACTGCAGATCATGCTACAGATCCAAGCAGAACAAATACATATTAGATTCTACAGATACAAGGGCAACAAGTAAAATAAAAAGAAAAACTAAAAATAAAAAAGGCATGGAGGATGATTGTATGCTGACATTCATTGTGTTGGAGAATTCCACTCGCTGATGGTGCCCGGCAAAAAGGAAAATTTAATGTCAGTTCTAGCAAAGTATGGGGTAAGTGAACCGGGATGATGGTGACGTGTCATGCATGTAGCTAAAAACGATAAATAGGGTTCAGGATCAAGCGCCAATTTGTTATTTATGAGCAAGGAAAGAAATTCTCATCGAATACTTTTTCTTTTTGCCTCAAGAGGTTGGATACGATTAGATTTCATTAGCTCAGACGGAGAATCAAAGTGTGAAAATTTAGAATAAATCTTACGGCTTTTCTTTGGATTCTTTTCAATTTTCTTAATATTGTAATAAGGATCATGTGCGATATCGAAACTTGAGGCTAAGAAACTGTACTCTCGTGGTTGAGCTTGATTTTGCACCTCGAGCTGTCGTAGAGCACCAAGGCAAGGCTGAGGTGTAGCACAAATAACATGCATGCTGGACTTCATAGCCATAATTTAGAGAAAACTTGTTTTGTTGCCGTGCTAATTACATGATACAAATCTTGTGCAGCAGCAGTTACTCAGTTTTAACAGGTTATTTTAAATATGAAGTCTCATTGTGCACAAATATGTTGTGCACAGTAGTAGTCTGGATGGATGGATAATGGCTTTACCCTTTGTATCGGGTGACAGCTTGCACCAGATAGCTTATGTTATCTTCTCCCCATTAAATTTTTCTTCTCAATTCTTTCCCTTTGAAATTAAAAAAAAATTTCTTCCATGTTCATAGATTCACTCCTCCCTTGACTTCCTCTACGAACCTTCTAACCTTCCCTTTGTTGAAGCAGCGCTAGAGTTGTGTTGCTGTACACCGTGCATCTTGGTGTCCATTTGGGTTCTGATCTTGACATTATATTTCTGCTGATATTGCTGCCTTGCATGAACAGGTTGCCCATCTTTTTGAGTGTATTTCAGAAATTAAATGATGTGCATTGAATTTAGCCTCTATTTTATATCTAACCATGTCTGTATTTATCTGGACACGACCCAAGTAACATGGAAAACTGAATAAGCCTAAATGCATAAGCAGAGTGGTTGCCTTACAGGTGCACATTCAACATGCACAACAACATGCCTTCACCATGCTTTCATTCAACATGCCTTTCTTATGAACACTTTTCTGTGGCAACAATTTTAGTCCGCACTGAGCGCCTCTGCACAGCAAGTGTTTGGCTCATCTCCCCGTTTTTCTTTTGCAGCTAACAGCAGTGCAAGATGGCTGGTCACTTTTCCTACCTGCCACCGGAGATGATGAAGGAGCTCAAGGCCACTGCTGAGGCCATTGTTGCCCCTGGCAAGGGCATCTTGGCTGCTGACGAGAGTACCGGTGAGTGTAGCAGCGAGATGAGATTGTTATCTCTGCTTACCAATGTGCTCAAGCTTCTGAAGGGCTCTTATACGAATTCTGAATGTTACCAGATATCAGTTAAGGCCACTTGTCTGTCATTACGTCCCTGCTTTACTACTGGCAGATGCGAGATTATGCCATTTTGTATTAAAATGAGCGTGCCCCCTTGTAGATTGTGCAATCTGTTACTCACTCCTGCGGAGATGGCATAACCACTTGTTCTGATGGAATCGTCATGTTTTAGTGGTTACCTTTTTTAGTAAGGTTTTCAGACATAAACTGGTCCCAGTGCCAGCTGGCACCAGGCATTCCATGCGTCATGGGCAATGGACATATTTTGAGCAGGCCTTTCCCGTGCACTGCTGCTGCACCAGTGTAGAGTCCCTGGTTCAGAATTTTAGCTTTATCATGCTGAAGTTATTGATAACATAAGGATGAAGTATTCAATCGGTGGCCTGCTTCCTAACTTACAAGTGCATTTTGTCACTACCACTTGACGCTGTCTATGTTCTCAGATTACATCTATGACTGCACCTAGATATAATAAACCACGAACAGCATTTCGTTTTTCAACTTCAGCCTGTGTTTGAAGGGAAAGATAGCGTTCTTGAATGTAGCTTTAGTTGTCTAATTTCGGTCAATTCATGTCTTATTGCACCGCTTGACGTAGAGGATAGATTGCTTTGTTGCTGTACCATAGCCGACTGAATAGTGAGACTCTCAATTTGACATGCAAGGCATCTGTCATCACTAGTAGCACTTTGATGCTGTTGCAGTGTCCCCTTGCGTCAAAGCTGTGTTCTGGTAGTGCACTCGACTTAACCGATTATTTGTTCTTGAAGTTTGCCGTGGCCATGTTGAATCGGATTCTCTACTGCCCAGTTTTCAATGGCATCTTTTCTCCTTTGTTCCTGTTCCTGCTGTGCAGCCACCATGGGCAAGCGCCTCCAGGGCATTGGTGTGGAGAACACTGAGGAGCACCGGCGCCAGTACCGGCAGCTGTTGTTCACGTGCAATGAGCAGATGAACAGCGCCATCAGTGGAGTCATCCTGTTCCATGAAACACTCTACCAGCAGGCTGACAATGGAACCCCGTTTGTGAAGATCCTGGAGAACCGTGGCATCATCCCCGGCATCAAGGTGGACAAAGGCGTTATTCCGCTCATGGGCACTGATGATGAGAGCACCACACAAGGTGTGTATGGGAAGTTTTTGCTGCCGTGTGAGAAGTGGAAATTGCCTCAACTTCACTGTTGCATTGCAGTTCGAGTTCATTGGGAAACAAATAATTTGTATTCAGCTAGCAATTACGGTTGGCCCCCTACAGGTTGTTTCATAAAGCATCATTCGTTGGTACATGCAGAGCAATTTTCTTCTTGAGAAATTGTCATTGTGGAACTTCGAGAGCAGTTTGTAAGTAAGAGCAGCTTTGGATCATGAATTCTCGCTAGATTTGTAACATTTGACCTAGTTATGTTAGTAGAGAGCCATGGTCCTTTGCATTATGGACATGACAGTTCCTTTGCCTTGTAACTTTACGCCTTTAGCAGTTCATGCATGCTCCAGAACCCATACAATGGAGCCCCCCCCCCCCCCCCCCCCCCCCCCTTTTTTTTTCAGGAGTCTTGCATTGAAGCTGTTATTGAATACTGACAGATCAGGCTCTCTCATTAAGTGGGTTGTGCTGCACTTCTATGCTGACACCTAGCTTTATCAACGAACAAGAAAGAACTAGACCTTTGGACTGATTTCACTGAAACTGCCTCAAGTGCTTGTGACCTCAGTGGGCTACGACATCCATGGGCTCTCCTAGGCTCCATTGTCCTTGGTTTACCTTGAGGCTCTCCAGACAGGTGTTTGCGTTGTTCCAGACAGCCATGCTTGCTGTTATCAAAGATAATGTCTGCCGCCTGTCATATCTCGAGGCTAGCCCCAGTGGAGGGACTTCTTGTGCACACTGTCTGCTCTGCTTATCTCTGAAGTGTATTGTGCCTGGCTGCTATGGCTCAGCTGCACTTTTTGTGAGATGCATCCACAGTCTTGTTGCGATAAGAAATTGTTGTATCATTAACTTCTGTGAGCACATTTCTGAAGAGTGCTTGAACAGTTATGCTGAAAGTGCATCAGGGTTTTTACTTTAGGCCGTGCTAACATGACAAGTTATACTGACGGACAACTTTGCTTGTGCAATTTTTTTCCATGCAGGTCTCGATGATCTGACCAAGCGATGTGTTCAGTACCGCAAGGATGGCTGCCGCTTTGCCAAGTGGCGCTGTGTCCTGAAAATCCGCCCCCACTGCCCGTCGCCCCTGTCGATCTTGGAGAACGCCAACGTGCTGGCTCGCTATGCTGTCTGCTGCCAGCAGGTAAGGCTGAGCTTGTCTGCGTTCTCCTATGGGACAGACTTGCATTTGAAGTCACTGCACTGCATTTTAAGTCACTGAGGCTCACTACCTTGCGATAACTTCCTTTTTCTTTTGTCAGGACGTGCTGTAATTTATGAAAAGGGACAAATGTGTTGCAGCGTCTTTTGAAAGTAAAGTTGCTAATGGGTCTAGTTGGGTTTTTTCAGAACTTTTGAAAGGCCACTTTGTAAAATAGTAAATTCAGAATGTCACTTACGTTGTAATTACAGCCTTTTCCCCTAGCAATTGTGAATGCAGTTGAACCTTTTCATAACGATGTTGAAGGGGCCAGGTGATTACTCCGTTATAGCCACAGCTTCGTTTTAAAGTGTTGACTGCACTTCCGGCATTCCTTCATTATGTCCATTACTTCATTATGAACTGTTATGAGGTTCAGCTGCGGTGGTTTCCTGTGCTGCCCAGGCGTTGGAAACGTTGGGTAAAAGTTGTACTGGTTCCCTAGTGGTCTCTTCTTTGCAGAAATTCACAACCGGATTTTTCAAGAAAAATCTTTCATCGGACTAAGGAGAGTAAAACTGCTAATACAGACACATACAGTAAATAGAAAAGCACAGTTCAAACCTGCTCTATCTACAAATGCAGCATTGGCCAGAGAGATTTGAGGCTGTTTTGCTGTTTGGGATAGCTTTTGCATCAATTTAATTTGAGTTTTATTTTAACAGGGCTGCTCCCTTTGCTTCTGGGGGGGGGTTAGTGGTCAAGCAGATGTGCAATAAAATGGGAATCACAAATGGTAGCTAGGGCGGTGTTCCTCGTACAGATAAGCATTTTGTAGAATGCCAGGGCTGCATATTCTTCACATAAGCATTACAAAGTTCGTTTAGTCTGAGTAAACTTGCTGTCCTTTTTCTGTAAAAAACTGTTGAACATAGGCTGTAAAGTTGCTAAACTTCACTGCAGTTTGTACACATTCATTTCCCAGCCTATTGACACTGTCCTTCTCAATATGGCGGCCAGATTTGGTCATTTAGACCTCTGTTCTACTCCCTTTTACTCATTCTGTGGCACTGTGTATTTGGGTGGATGGCTGCACTGTAGAAATTCTGGTTCAGCAAGGTGGCTGCAGTTCATTGCTACCTCTAGGCATGTAGCGTCTTGCTTGTGGGTTGTGGTGCATTTTAAGACTTGTTTTGCTGCAGGAAAACTGTGCACAGTAAAAATGAGCAGTGAAAATTTCCCATTGAGTTGTATTATCCGGGAGACTAAAAACCGATTTCTCGGAAGATGTGTTTATAAATTCTGTCAAATGCTGATCATATGTCAAGTTTAGCCACCAGTAGAATGATATGAGCCGGCAGAGCCTGGGTGAATGCAACTCAAGCAGAAGCACAGCGGCAGTCAGCTGCCGAGGCAGCCACTTTACAGTACAGAAGTGCCATGAGGCGAAGCATCCTAAAGAATGTGATGTTCATGTGTGTGCAAACAGGCCTAGCCTGGCTGCACGTGCAGCAGTCAGCAGCTGCAGTGGCTTCTAAGTGAAATGCTGTGAGGTGAAAGCATGCACGCGGGGCGTTTGGCTGTGGCAATGGCGCACTACTCTAATGCAGTGGCCAGCGAAGCACAATTATAAATAGAAGTGTACAAGCACTTCCAGCGTTTTTGCTGCATGAAGGTGTCTATAAATGCCTTTTGTAATTCATTATGGAGTCTCATTTCTCAAAATGTTTGTGGTTTGGATGACCATTTTCCAGATAATACATCTTCCACATTTTTGAAGATTTGTCAGTGAGGTTCTACTTATTTTTTTTCTCTTAACACAGAGGCATTGAGGTCGACAGCTTGCTGTCATCATAATCTGCTTTAATATGCAAACCCATTGAGTAGGATCCTTGTCTGAGGCATACTGTATACAGATCTTAGGTGTAATGCATTGCTGTATGGCATTTTTGCGTGGATCTTCCTTATGCAGGAAGGGTCAGAGCTAAAATGCTAATTCGCTTTCACTGGCTTGTCAGTAACTTGCGCTTCCTTTGCCTTCTTGGTTGTGTGAAAAAAGTTCAGGTGGCTGAGTCAATTCTCCTCATTCCTCGCTGCCTTTCCCTTTTGGTGCAGGGTGGCATTGTGCCCATTGTGGAGCCCGAGGTGCTTCCCGATGGCGACCATGACCTGGACCGGGCGCAGAAGGTCACCGAGGAGGTGCTGGCAGCTGTGTACAAGGCCCTGAGTGACCACCATGTCTACCTGGAGGGCACCCTGCTCAAGCCCAACATGGTCACCGCTGGCCAGAGCTGCACCAAGAAGTACACGCCGGCCGACGTGGCCCGCGCCACCGTCACCACCCTGCAGAGGACCGTGCCAGCTGCCGTTCCTGGTGAGTGCCCTCCCACTCTGCGAAACCATTTCAGCTGTGGTACATCCAGTTAGTTGAATTGTTAACCGGAGGATTGCTCATTGCTTCAGTCTATGCTGATTTAATCTTGTTTTGGAACGTGTGAAGTTGGGCATATAAATGATCCATTGTAAGTGACCAGTGCAGGAAACAAGGCAGAGACGAACGGCCTAATAGGAGCACAACACTGTTTGTTTGTCTCATCGTTTCCTTCACTGTTCATCTACACTGGTCATGCCTGCTGAGATAAGACAAAACTGACTCTTCTGCTTTTAGACTAGCCATGGATGGTCTACACTTTCATGTGGCTAATGAGCTGCTGGTGAAAAATGAATGTGGAAGTACGACTTCGAGAGATATTCCCAACATACAAGGTGATCTGCCTTACTGTACAGTGGTGAGCAGCCTTGTCTAGAGCGCTCGGGCGGTGCACTTCCTTGCAAACAAATCCAGATTTTGTGGCAGCCTCTAGGGTCCAGGTGCAACGCTTGCACGGAAGTAGCGCCAGATAGCCTTGTAAACAAAGCAGGCACGAAAACTTTGCCCTGTAATGAGGGGCTGCTCTCTAATTTCGGTTTTTGTTACCAAGTGCACACTGCTCAAGCGCTCTAGACAAGGCTGCTCACCACTGTACATGAAGCACATCTTTTCCTGGCTTAGCTTCTACTTGTCCTCCTACTCTGGAGCTGGCACTATCTGCATTTTCATTCACAGACTGATGACTGCATAAAAAAAAATGGGTTTCCTGCAGTAACCCTTTCTGACATGCGTTATTTTCTGCCATCGAGAAAAATCTTGGAAAACTTGTGTGTATGAGTCGATCCCCCTACTTCACAAAAATAACAAGAATGCCTAACAAAACATTGGAGATTCATGCTCGCGGAATTTCGGCCCTATTCTTCAGAAAAACACTTTTTGCACAATTAATCGTATTGATTTTCATCCGAGGCTCTTTTCCCAATGAAGAATCAGCTAAATGTCCATTAGTAAAACATTCCACCGTGCCAGAGAAAAAATTTACAGCACCAGACAGCACTTCCTAGGCGCACATAGAACTTCACAACATCCATTGTCATTTCTTGTTTTTCAAAAGTAGTCCTTTTTTCTAGGCATGAAACTGCTGCGATTCTGTCCAGCTGAATTTTTAAATGTGGCCAGCACCCCCGACTTCATGACAGCATCTTTGGATGCTTTAAAAAGGTTTGAAATGTCGCATGCACAGTCATATAGGCTGTGCTGCAAAGGGTTAATGCACTCATTGAACGCTTTGGGATACTCTCTCCATCAGAATTCAGCTGCTCGAGCAGCTAATGCTACCCACCCAAGGACCATAGGTTGCCTTTCGCCATGCTGCGGAAATGATTCAGCCGTATTTCTTTTTTCACTTACGCTTTGTTACAATTAATGACCTGAGGTGTGCTTGTCCTCTTCTGGAGCAGGGACCGTTCATTGCACAGATCCACTGTTGTGCTTTCGGGCATGCATTTTCCTTTGGCAAACTACTTGCATCAAGCAATCTACTTTTTTTTTCCCCCCACATGGGCTGCAGGCATCACATTCCTGTCTGGCGGCCAGTCTGAGGAGGAGGCATCTGTCAACCTTGATGCCATCAACAAGTATCCGGGCAAGAAGCCCTGGGCACTCACCTTCAGCTACGGTCGTGCCCTGCAAGCCAGCGCCCTGAAGGCTTGGGCTGGCAAGACTAACAATGTCAAGGCGGGCCAGGATGAATTCCTGAAGCGTGCTAAGGTAAGCTGAGCATGAAGATTCCATAAGGCTTGCTGCGAGTCCATTGGAAGCAGGATGGTTAAATCCTGCCTTTCTTCTGTAAGCTTGGCTGGCAAGTAACTAGTTGAGAGGGCATCATAGGGCAGTCATCTAGGTGTGGGGTGTTGGCCTGAAGCCTTGTTAAGCATGAAATGCTTATCAACCCACATTTCTCTTGGTATATCAAGCGCAGTGTACAATCCATATTCATTGGAAGCTGTAGACAAGGGTGAATTCGTAGCTGGCTGAAATGAAGCTCATTGTTGCATTAGAGCTACTTTCCAATTATTGGTCTATGCATCTTAAAGTCGTGTGCCATAAGGTTTCATAAACTGTTCTTGGATGCAACTCTTGCTATAAAAGGGCGAGGCTGTGTGAGTAGTATAATGGTTTAATAATTATGCACAGATACTGGTGCTACAAAAAAGTTTCATGCTTAAAGGTGCACTGAAGAGGATTCTGAACTTGTCTTTTTGCCGCGGGAACTCGATCTACACGTTCCTAGCATTCTTAGAAACTGCGACTTACCGTATTTACTCGCATAATAGGCGCACTTTTTTTCCAGAAAATCCGGCTCAAAGTTCGGGGTGCGCCTATTACGCGGGGTAAAATTTCCGGAAATTTTTCGACTCGCAAAATTGAACACACCACGTAAACGCACTCGTGTACGGGCCACACCCCGTTTTCGCGAAGAAAATGTTAAAAAAAAAAAGGGTCCGTGTAAGGGCCGCACCGAAACTTTCGGAATGCACGCGCCGAGGCCTCCGCGATCGGCTCCAGCTGCGCGCAACAGGCGATTGATCGCGGAGGCCACACACGCGCACAGGAGCTTTCAGACGCCGCCCATGGAGGGCACCCAAGGCCAAGCTCATCATCTCCATCGTTTTCCTCCGCCGCGAGCTTTCGCTATCTATATCGCCATCAGCATCTCCAGCTCTTTTTTTTTTTGTTGTTGTTGCTGTCAAGCGCCGGGATTTGCGGTAGCGCGATAGTTATCGTGGTTTATGGCTTTGCCGCGGAGCGTTGATGTTTTAGCTCGACGGGCAAGCACCACACGGCTGGGAGTTTGCTCTGGAACACGGCAAGCGTGCGGCAGGTCGGAAAATACGACGTGGCCGAGAAGTGCAGCAGTTGCGACTGCGGCGTCCCTAAATTTTCGTACGCGACTCCAAGCGTCGAGGTTTTCGCGGGCCTAAGTCGGGAACGTTTCCGGCTGGAGATGAAGCTTTCCAAACCGACGTTTAAAGTGAGCACCCCTGAAAACTGTGTGCGGCTGTTCTACGCGATGTCGTTGTACGTGCTGTGGGTCCGCAGCAGCTGCGACGGCAGCAGCACTAGTAGGGACTAGTATAGTCAGTTCAGCAAAAACTTTGTTAAAATAAAGATTGGGAAGCGGGGGGTGGTGAGGCGTCGGCTTGCAATCGTGTAAATACAGTATTGATCACAGTGCCAAGTTCGGGGTGCGCCTATTATGCGCGGAAATAAAAAAATCTGATTTTTCGCGCCCTAACTAGGGGTGCGCCTATTATGCGAGTGCGCCTATTACGCGAGTAAATACGGTATTGCCCTGTATGGCCGATTTTCCAAATTAAATCGAATTAACGGCCGGCTCCCGCCCTTTTTTTTAAATTCTGCCTCGTACGGTGGGCGGAGTCGACCAACGCGTGGAGTGCCTTTCACCCAGTCCCGTGGCGACTTGCTCTCTGCCATCGGCGGAGTAATACGTAGTAGTCCGTAGTAGCAAATAGTCCGCACGTATTTTTATTTCTGCGGGCTTATTTTGCGGCTATATTTACGCGAATGAAACTATTTAATCATGGAAACCTAAAAAACAAAATAAAGCGAAAGCAAAGCCTCCACGGAGCTGGCTGAAAGGCACTCCCCGAGTTGGTCGACTCCGCCCATCGTACGAGGCAGAATTTAAAAAAAAGGGCGGGAGCCGGACGTTAATTCGATTTAATTAGGGAAATCTGCCATACAGGGCAATAAGTTGCAGTTTGTAAGAATGCTAGGAACGTGTAGATAGAGTTCCCGCGGCAAAAAGACAAGTTCAGAATCCTCTTCAGTGCACCTTTAAGGCTACTTAGATTTCAGACTAAGTGAAAGTTTCCTTCAGTTGACATAAACAAACATTTGTGGACGTTGCTGTGTTTGTCATTTGTTGCAGGTGTTCTTTTAAAAGTACTATTTCAACCTAATCTTACTCTTCTTCTCTTTATATAAAAGTCCCATATAAGCAACACTATTTGTTGCCTAATATAGTGTCTACCATGAGCTCAAATGTGCCTTTTAAATGAACACAGTTGTTAATGCAGTGATACTGATGCTTGCTGTAATGCAGTGTTTTGGCTGTAGAAACTAACTAGCAGTACAGTGAAAAGTTGGTCTTCAGGTGTCTAGTTGTGCAGTAACTGAACGTCTCTGGAATTGTGAATCATCGAGGCTTCTATCTTTACAATTTCCTGCAGCTTATCTGTACAGGGCTGTGAATGTGATTGCGTCAATACCGATAGAGTACAGTGGACAAGTGACAAAAGTCTGGAGGAGCTGCATTAGCATTTCCTAAATTGCTTCACTTTCCGGCAGCACGTATTGCTAGCAGCCTGCATGGCAACATATAAAGTAATGAAGCCTTTCCTGTTCGACTGTGCCACCGTTTTTCCTTAATATAGCTTCATTTAAAGTTTCATGCAATTATTGTTCTCGGTAAATTGATTCTCCTGCTCTTTCTCATTATGTTGACATCTGTGACAAGCAAAAGGTGCACTTATCAACGAAAAATTGGATTTAAAATTTTTGACATCCTTCCCAAAAGAGGTTGCTACAGTTTGGTAATGAATGGCTGTTGAGTGCAGCCTCTGGTATCTGTGTCCAAACATTGGTGTTGCATCGCTACAGGCAAGCTTCTGTTTGTCCTCGGTATTTCTTTAAAGTTGCACGTCATTGTGCACTCATTGCAGTCTGTGCCAGCACAGCCGGAGCTAGAAAGTTGTCTTGGGGGGCCTCTTTAGGCCCCTTTTGAAGCTTGATCGCAGTGTTGGAGCAGTCTTAGATGAATGTGTAAAAGAAGACTGTGAATAATGCACTCGTTTGCTTTTATGCAGCACGTGCACCTTGCCTCCTGTAGTGAGCATGGGATGATTGCACCATATACCTTGCATGATGCTTGTGTTTGCATTTCAAAGTATTTGCAGTTGTCGCATGGTTGCTCCATGCAAAGGCAGGCTATGCAGCCTGTAGGGTGCCTGCAGAGGTAACCTGTCTGCAGCAGGAGGGCATGCAAGTGTCCTGTTTAGTAGCATTTGGGGCCACCCAAAAATGTAATGTCTCCATGTGGTAGTGCGAACAGCCAACATGAGTAGGATGAAGTCTGTAGGCAAATGCTCGAGTGGAATCCACTCGCGTGGGTCCAGTATGGCTAGATCAATAAAGTCGCCATTTTGTTGCGACTGAAGACCCCTCCTTTTATCAAGCATCCATGGTACGTAGCAGGAATGTGGGGTCGCCAGTGCTGTGGTGTCGGCATTCCAGGTTAAAGTAATACACTATGGGGCCCTGCTGTGCCTCTAAGCCAGGGTAGGTATCCTTGCAGCATTTGCAGTGCATATGCCAAGCACATCTTCACATAAAGTAGCTGTGGTTGAAGAGAGCCACCCAGAAATGTTTGCAGCTGTTGCAGATCTACTTTGCAAGGTACAGCACCTTGAAGCTACACAGGTACTTTCACTGCAGTATTGGATCACAGCTGCAAGCCTTATTTCTCTTCTCGAGCCTCTTTTTGCGTTTGTTAATGTAAAGCTTGGTTTAGGCATGAGTGGTTCGCAATGACCGAAATGGTAGTTTGGTTGCCAAATATAGATCAGTTCTGCATAATACTGCAGCTGCCTCAAGTTGCAAGACACAAATGGTGTTGATATTGCCTGCATTTGAAATGCAAAGGACTGTCTAGTAATGCACGGTCTTTTCTTCTTTTATTGCCACATTCCCTCCCTGCCCTACCCCATCCTCCCTTTTTATTTTTGTTTTTAGGCTAACCATTTGGCTTGCCAAGGGCTCTACACCCCGGGTTCCATTCAGAGCCTGGCCTCCGATCGCTCCAACTTTGTCCCCACCCACTCCTACTGATTTCTTTAAAGCTGCAGAACCCGAAAGAGCTTTCAAGCATTGGAATAGCCATGTTGCTTTTATTTTCCCTTTGTTTTTTTTTTCCTCCCTTTTATCGGTGGGGGAAGCACTTAACTGTTCTTGTACTTTAGCAGTTGTGCTGCCTGCAAAGCATGAACTCAACTGCATGATAACTCTCCTGTAGCGGTCTACCTTAGTTTTCATAGTTTTCAGTCTACCTAGTTTTGAAATGAGTAGTAATGCTGTGGTGGTGAAAATGAACAATTGTAGTGCTTGCACATTGAATTACTAGTGCACTAATGCTTCCTGCCCTCTGTTAGTGTAGCCCATGTTGCAGTGGCTTTGAGTAGTGTGTGCAGGCAGATTTTTTTTTCACTGTACTCACAGAAAGGCTTGTATGTGCACTGTATTCTTTGCTTCTGTTTGCAAAACTCTTTACATGCTGTTTTTCTGCCTTTTGGCACTTCTGTGGAGAGAATTGTTGGTTTTAAACAAAACATCTTAAATAATTGTGCTCCTTATACCTTACCTCTTTTCTGCTTTTACAAGATGCATTAGAATACTATATAATAGTAGCTTTTGTGCATGAAGATGTCAGCATGTCCACATTGCATTCCAAGCCTGTTCTTTGTGTAAATTGTAATGCTTACATTTATTTACTGCATGCTATTTTAGTATCTCTATTGATGCCATAAACATATTTTTGTAATGCATTATTATGTGCACCAAAGCCTGGCTAGCATGTATACAGTAGTGTATTTTTGGAAATCTTTTTTTACCTGTGCCACTGTTGTTAAAGTTGTTTACATTTTTTTTACCATTGCAAATAGTTTTTCCATTCGGTTCCTTTGTTTACAAAAGGTTCCTTTTGGGTAATCTTGTTCAATATTTTTGTAGTCTCTGAATGCATTATGGTACATTGTGGATACAGTTGATCTGCAAGCTCTTATACAGACAAATGTAAAGCTTATATCTTTTTATATTGTGATGTACACTTTGGGCTGTGTGCGGGTTTGTGCCATTTCAGTAGCATTTCGGAGGTAGTGAAATGTAAAGACTGTGCAATTTTCTACTGTTCAGCTCATGCAAGTGTGTGCGTTTTGTTGGAAACTTTCTGTGAAGTAGCCATGACACTGTGGTTGATAAGCTTTTGTGATAATGTGTTCTGTTCCAACAGGCCTGCAGTGAAGCTGCTCTAGGAAAGTACGCCGGAGGTGTCGCTGGAGCGGCCGCCTCAGAGATCCTCTTTATCAAAAACCACGAGTACTAGACTCTCCTGTTCCCCCATTCCATCGTAATTGGCATCTGCATAAGACTCGCAGAACTTTCTTTTCTTGCCTAGTTGTAGTGGCATGTGACCCCCCTCCCTAGTCTACCCATGTAATGCATCAAAATTATACCTTCCGGTGTGGTCTGGACATTCCCCTCTATGCTAGTGCCATTCGGTGTTGCCAAGAGTCTATGTCCTGTGCACAATAAAGTTGCAAGTTGTTAACTTCACTCTGTGTTGCATTTTTTCTTCCCGTGTTTATTCTTAACTTTTAATCCAGCTGCCTTTTGGAGAGCTCTGAATGCATTTGTTGCAAGGGTCTCTATCCAAAGCCAAGGCTCAAGTTCAGCTTTGTGGGCCTTGAAAGAAGCACTCCAAAATAGCACATTGTCTCCACTTAGTTTTGCTGCACTACTGTTGTATACAAGCACGACTCGTTTTCAACAATAACTTAAAATTTATTTCATATGTACATGTGTGAAATGAATTACAGGGCCCCAGTCTTGACTGTTCACTTTGGCTTTGGAGGCCATGCTAGTGTGACTTCGTTGTGCAGGCTCTCTTGTATCCATTCCAGGTACTCTCTCAGCAGGTCTGTCCGTCCATGCAGAGAGAAAGGGCTTGGTTATGGCTAGCAGTTGTAAACGCTTGACTTCAAATTGTACACGTGCTGGTTCATTCTACAATAACTACCAAAATAGCATTTTTGGCAGTTGCCTAGTCCAGTTATGACATATTTGCATACTCCATGATGCAAAATATGCCCTGCATTTCACTATGCAATCATGCTCTTGACTACATACAAGGATGGGATTGAACAAGGGTACCTCTAATTTGGTGTCTTGCCCACAACCATGCCATGCTCACAAAAGGAAAATCGACTGTCTGGCCATTTTAAGAAATGGGAAAATGCATTGTATTCAGTGAGTCAGAACTATACTTATGCACGCCATCTCATGATGCATTCTGAATGTCTTCCAAACTGTGTGTATAGTGCCCCAAAAAATCGCTGCCTGGCTATACGTATTTGGCATATGGCTGCTCCATAGGTACACTGCAGACTCCCTTATTGATGAAAACAGCCACAGAATGCCACTGTGTAAAGTGCTGTGCAAAGTTTCATTGATTGTGCAGGAGTCAATTACAACAGACTGCATAAGTGCTGGAAAGAGCAACAAATCATTTGCTGCATCACGTACATGCTTCATATTTCTGTAATCCCAAATTCCCTTAAAGAGAGCACGCATTTTTGCCAAGCTCTACAACTTTGTAAATGAACATCTTCATGTGTTTCAAGAGTTCAAATATCAAGCACTAGGCAACCTCCAACTACACCTCCAAGATTTTTATTTATTTACTGTGAATATACTCTTTTCTGAAACTTCGGTTCAAGACATATGAAAAGCAGAGTTCGGTAATTATACCACTGAATAAAACTCCCTCACTCATTCTCTAAAATCGATCTCTACTAGGGTACACCATAGACAGACCGCAGTGCTTTATATCAGATTCCAGTTGCAGTAAGGAAAACTGCCTAGATAAACTGCTCGTTTTCCAACTGACAATGTAGGCTTTAAAGTGCTTATCAAGCATGAAAATGAATGCACTGTAGTATATGTGAACACTGCATAAAGTTTGAAGTCTCCAGCTACTAAAATCCTGTCACAAGCGAGTTTTACCATTGTATCCGAAAGTTTTAAGACATGGTCAAAATCAAATGGTTCCATCCAATTGGGTATACTAGGCCGCTTTGTTTTTGCACCCCAAGCATATTTTTTTAAAATTCGGAATAAATCTGATTTCTCCCCGAAAATGAGCCTTCTAGACTAAGTTGGCTTTCACTTTACGAAGCTGAAGACAGCGCAAAAAAATTCGTGAATGTCTAGTACTTATTTCAGAGGGGAGTCTTTGGTCAACTAGGGATCTTAAACCTCTTAACACTCATTTTCATGAGGCGGATGAACTTGGAAGATAAGTTTAAAAAGGACGAATTAGAAGCATGAGGCCAAAATGTGGCTACCGACAAGATGTCTTATTGGAGTTGCTGCATGAAGCGTTACCCATGTTACTGACACCCTAACCCAAAGGCCTTGCGCATTTAAAATCGTCAGTGTGATGTTGGATGCTTTGGCACTGTACAAATAAGTGCAGGCCAGTCTTGCTCAGATACGAGAGTGCTTTGTAGGAGATTGGTGTTGCGACAACAAAATATTTTTAATAGATGAGGAAGAAAAATCTTATTTGGTAAACAATTTTTCAGAGGAGCCCGCAATTTCCATGTTTATAAAAATATGTGTACAGAATAAGGCATTTTATGTCTAGCAGAACCTCCTGATATCCTGGAAAAAATACCCCCCCCCCCTTCAAAAAAAAAAGCGCCTCAGGTATAACCAGTCGGTCCCTCCAGTAACCAAAAGCCCCAGACAGGAGACTAAGAGTTCAAAGAAATTTATTCTCTCTCCCTCTCCCCGGTTACCCTCCACGCAAGGACACTCCACAAAGCGATCAATATTACACGGTCATCTTCACAGATTTTTAAGCATCAAGAAAAGAATCCTGAAGCAAACAGCCATAATATACACACAACTCCCTCAGCCTCAGGCAGAAAGTGCACAAATGGCAGGCAGATGGCACGAGCACAACTGTTCCGGAAATTCAATGAGACATCTCCCATGCTGAAATGACCTCTTAGTTTTGTATGAGCAACCAATTATGTGAACGTAAATGTTTCAGGAGGAAAGGCAAGGCACGTTACCTAATTCTCACACTCTTGGGGAGCACCTGAATTATGCCATGAGGGAAGGGATGGGGGAAAGTGAAAGGCGGCAAAGAGTTGGCATTGCAGAGGGCTCCCTCTATTGTAATGCCACCACCACAGCAGGGATTTTACCCTGTCACCCTGTGCTCAGTGACCGAACACTGTGACCACTGAGCCACCATGGTGGGTGAACAGCCTAAAACGGAGTTTAACAATGTGGGGTACCCTCTTTGCCGAGAGTAACTGAGCAACAGTTTTTTTACTTCTGAAGCATATAAGCCGAAAGGCGCCGCAACCTGAGGACAATTGTTCACCTTACTTCAAACAGATTAAGGACCCGGTTACTTTTGGCAAAATGGTACAAAGCTAGATAGCTCTTATGATTACACTTCATTTTATGTCATTTAGACTGCTGTTGTATGTGTCGTGTCTGTATCACATTGTTGGCACAAAATGCATGCA
Organism: Amblyomma mixtum; assembly: GCF_055824585.1. NCBI lineage: Eukaryota > Metazoa > Arthropoda > Arachnida > Ixodida > Ixodidae > Amblyomma > Amblyomma mixtum. The sequence goes on along the minus strand of NC_143013.1, from coordinate 292,227,198 downwards.
AGGAAGTTGGAGCAGCTGAGCAGCTAACACTGAACTACTGAAGCAATGATAGCCTGCTGCACCCACTCACTTGTGTTCATTTTCACGCAACAGAGTGACAGAAACATGCACATACAACCTTGTGACTAATGTGCATAGCATTTTTCTAAGCACGAGTAGGATCATGTTTGTACATGCTTGGACTCTAATTTATAACTAACTATTCCAGTGAAATGTTGCCATTCTGAGTACCTCGCATATTGTTCAGCAGCTAAGTTTGCTTGTTCATGTATTTAGCAAGCTGTCATTCATGTTATATTCAGCTCCAATCTAATTCAGTGATAAGAACGCCATCACCAAGTCTCATGCCAGTGCAGCACGTTGCAAAGGCCACTATGCATTTTTGTGGCGATGTAAGAAATCGCACGAAAGATCCGTGTGCAGGAACACAGCACTCACACTTGGGCTCGCTGTCCCACAAGTCGCACAGTTTCTGTCTCGAGTCCGCAGACCGAGCGACGAGGGCTTGCAGTAAGCGCTCAGTGCGAGGCTGCAGCCTAAAAGACAAGTACAAGAATAGAGTCAACAATACACACAGCATCGCCAGTCAAGCTATTCTTAGGCACAAGACCCTGCCCTGCGATAAATGCGGACGCATGAACCCCACAGACACTGAGTGCTCCCAGTAGACGCGCGAAGGTCACCTCTGGAGAGCAAGAGGGCCACGGTCCGACGTGACCTGGCTCAGATGGCAGCACAGCTGTTGTTCGAAAGGAATCAGCCACCAATAATAGACCGCCAGCTTCAAGAGAAAGTGAAATGTCATTGCTGGCAGAAACTTGGCACAGTACACCAATCAACGGATGCCGGTCGGCAAGGTTAAGAAAACAGCACATCACTATTTAGAGATAGGTGGGCTAGACAAACACAAATGACATGGCCCAGTTCACCTAACTGATGCTCCCAAAAAAATTTTCATTACAGTGGTGACAAGTAAGGCAAATGCCTGATTCTGAAACAAGGGCGTGAGGAAATGCATTCTGAACGTTCCACAACTGCCTGCACCTCTCCACTGGGTGCTGAGATAGGATGTAGCTGCAGTCACTAATGGCACATGTTAGCAGCCGCAATCCTGTGCTCCTCTGCAGCTTCATAGGCTTTCTCTGAGCATGCAAAAATTAATTGGAACAAACACTTCTACAGAAACAGCATCATTTGATGCTCTGCAACTTTCTCCCTAAAATCACTTGCACATGTCTAGCAGTCTACAATTCTAACACACAGCTTCGACTTATACATACACCTGCATGCCTTCTGTTTGCCCTCCTCCTAACTACATTACATAAACAGCCTTCACAGCCCTCACGAGGCCAAAGTTGCTGAAGACCTGCTTATGCTTCCTACATGCATCATACACAACTGAGGAAAGAATGCTCCCTTGACAGTGTCACTTCATAAGGCAGACTCCCGTTTAGACGAACTCGTTTAAGATGAACTGTCACGTAAGATGAACAACAATTTGTTCGTTCCCCAATGTAAAAAAAAAAAAAAAGAGTCCGCTTATGACGAGCTGTTTCACGTGTGATTCGGTTAGGATGAACTTTCACACTGGCCGCGCACTCCAGCAACCTCGCGTGACGGCCCTCATAGGGCGTCTGCGAGGCACTGTCGAGCAAACGAAAAATATATAAAATGCTTCCACGCAAGAATGCACATCCCGAAAAGATGGCTTCTGTGCACATTTGCGATATTATGCAGAGAAGCTGTCTTGCGGAAGTGTGCTTCCTTACGGGGAAGCTTTCTTGCCGGTGCAGAAAAGGCATGGCACCTTCACTTGTGCTTATGCGCTGTGTAGAGATGCCAGATCTCAGTATCATGCGAGCATCACGTGTCATGTGCTGTCTCCGGCGGACTAAAAAGTCTGTCGGCACGGAGCGCACCCATTCGTTGATTTAGGGCTTAAACAGTTGGGAGCAGAACTTTCAACTGACACGCCGTCACAATATGCGTTATCACGGCATAGAGATGGCCAGATATCGGGCACTAGATAGATGGCCAGATATCGGGCCAGATATGGGCACTGCCTGCGGTGGACCCGTTGGACCAGCTCACAGAGTTGATAACAGCCACACTGCGGAAGGAGCAAGATAAGAGGTGCACCGCTACCCAGCTGGGCACAATCAGAGCTTCCGCAGCCTCAAAAATCAAGTAAGAAAAAAAAGACACAAACAAACAGAAGACGATGTGGAAGAGAGAGAGAGGGGGGAAAAGAGAGCTGGTGAAAAAAATAAAGCTAGACAAATGGTGTTTTCAAGTAGGATAGTGTGAATTTGCTTCATGCCCTCACTCTGCAGCTCACTTCATGCATAGTGCCACATATGCTCCATCTGTAATTATCCTCTCACTGCAAGGTCATTTTATTCATTGTTTTCATGTAACACATATATGGGCACGCATAGCATGTTCACATATCTTTTTTGGGCGGACTTCTGTTAAGACAAACTTCTGATAAGACGAAGAAATTTTCTGGTCCTGTCTAGTTCATTCTAAGGTATGAGGCCACTTTTCTGGGAAAAATTTCTAGTAGCAGATAAAAACACAAAATCAGTTGTCTGTTTTAAGAAGGACATTGTCTGAACCTAATCAAAATATTAAAACAATTGATAAAGAATTTTTTTTTTCTATTTTTAAAAATGTGCTAAATATACATCTGAGTCCACCAGTGATGACTTCAGTTTGTTCATGGCAAGGCAAACTGCTTCTGCATTTACATACATAAAGGCATGAGGTGTGCAATGAACCAAAAAATAATTATGATACCCTCATTTGTCATTGTGCAATAGTGGAATGAGCAAAAAAAAAAGCTTTTTGCACAGGCATCTTTTGAGAAAAAAAAAGGCAACAGTAAAAAACGAATTGCACGATTTTACTTATTGTTTTTCAATGCACAGCTGTGCATTGAAAAACAATATAATTATTGCAATATAATTATTGCACAGGGATAAAGTTGGGACTTCTCACCTAAGAAGGAATGGCAGAAAGCTTCCCTGCACAACACCACGAAGGTGTGGAGAACCTTTCTTACGGGGAAGCATTCCTGTGGGAGTTCTTAGCACAGGGAAGGCCGGGCACCATCACGCCAGCCTACACGCGGGCATCTAACACGGCTAGACATATATGACAACTGACAAGGCGTTGCAATGCATTTGATCAGCGCGGATACCTAAAACAGTCAGATATCTGTGCCGCATGCACGTCGCCTGAGCCAGATGGAGACATGCGTATGCATCTGCTTGTGGAGTTGGTAATGGCTGTGCAGTGAAGGGAGTGGGATAAGACACAGAGAGAGTAAAAAAAAAACTGAGTTCCTCTACTGCATGGCTAGCCAGCCGGGCACTTTCGGAGCGCTCGAAGCTGGAAGGAAAGCAAAAAAAACAGGAAAATACTGCAAATAGAGGTCGTTTCAGAAGAGAGAAAATAGAGACAGCGGCAAGAAAAACCGGCCCAATGCCATGAGCTCGCCATGGATGTCATGAGCTAGTATCATGCCTTCACTCTTCAGCTCACTTCCTGCGTAGTGCAATAAATGCTCTCTGTGCAATTACCTTTCCACTGTGAGGTGATTTTATTCATTGATCTCATATATGGACACATCTGACATGCCCACACATCCTTTTGGGAGCACATCTGACAAGACGGAGCAAATTCTCACGGTCCCTTCAAGTTCATCTTACACGGAGTCTACTCTATTGTAATTGCCATTCAAGCACAGATGATATACGCTGATCTAGGCATAGTTACACGCACTCCCGTGGGAGAGTTTATCTTATTATCCATTCACGTTCTTGCAACAGCACAGCGGCGCTGGTAGTTTTTGGTTGCCACTCCGTCATTTCAGCTTAGCTTATCCATGACTGTGCAAGTGCTGGGCGTACTCGTTTTTTTGTGCAAACCATAGCAGAGTGCAATCATTAGTCTAGTAACCTACTGTGCTGCAGAAATAAATATTTGTTCTTCTCTAACCTGCAACCCAACTGCCGACACACCGTCAAGGAAAGCACGGTATTTTCTGAATACTATAAATAATAACTATGAATAACTATGAACAACTATGAATACCTATGAATAAACTATGAAATATGAATAACTATGAATAAGGCATGAATTCAAATCTTTTTGCACACATACAATTTATTTAATACAAGCAAAAGCTGGTAAAAAGATTCTTATTCATGCAAATTTGCAACTTTCTCATGGAGTTCTAAATCTGCTGCCCATGCAGTCAGGGTAGCACGCACAGACATGCCTCCAGCTCCATGCACGCGTAATTATGCGAGAACTAACCTGGCCCAACTCTTGATCATGGTGATGGGTGGTGACAGCAGCAGCTTGCTATACTTCTCAAAGAAGGGCAAGACATCTCCCTGGAGCAGAAAGCGCGCAAACCACCGGAACTTATCGAGGCTCTCGGGGAATTCTTGCTCCACAGCCTCCATCTGCCATGCATGGGGTCCTGCACACAGAACGCAAGCACATCACTGAACTTTCAGACATATGAGACTTCTATACAAAACAGTAGAATCCCGCTGTTACGTGCTCGGATGGAGTGTCTCGCGCAAGTGCCAGTAACAGTGAACTGTGCTTTCGGTCCCTCTCTACACCAGAGCACCAAGCATAGAAACTTCTGTTTGTCTATGTGAAGCACATTAGACTAATTAACAAACTTTAAAACCTTTTTGCATACACACTGATACTTACTAGGTAGACGTGCAGGCTAGTTGGTGAACCATGATTCCTTAAAACAGCGCAAAACACTTTGTGTGTCTTTTCTTTCTGTGTCCTTGTCTTTTACACAGATACGTATTTGCCATGCATTTAACTTTTTCTTTGCCCACCTGCAGGACTCTGGACTTCTTCATCAACTTTAAAACTTTACTGCATTCACCTTTACTCCATGTTTTTGTTCTAATTTATTTATTTCCATACTCTTATTCCTTTTTGAATTTTCTGATTTTCTGTGATTTTCTCTTTCTGTCTTTCTCCCTCAAAATCCCTACCCAATGCAGAGTAGCATGTCAACACCGGCTAAATTCTTGGCCTTGCATTAAAGTCTCTCTCTCTCTGCTCTCGGGTGCTTCGTTTTTATCAGCCAGCCCTGCTCTAGTTTCCAGTGAAACAAATCAACACAAATTCGGCTGTTGCATCACAGTTGTGACAGCATTCCCACTTGATGTGTCGCGAATGTTGGTCTTACGATGGGGTTTACCCCATGCCAACATTTCACAGCCGAAGTTTAGACTCGTGAAACAGCAACAGCATGCCGGCCAAAGCGAGACTCTGTATTCCGTCGGCACTTGACTGCTGTTGTGTTCGATGGCTTCTGACACACTGCACCCGTGCTGACGCTTATGGGGGGGAGTTATCTGTAGCAGTTGCTGGTGCAGTTCCATCGCCACTGAGCAAATGACCAAAGGTGCAAAAACAAAACCATGCTGTGGCACATGCTGTATGGGCTGCACCATATGTGATGCTGTTGAGTGGGTTGGCTCGAAGCTTTTGTTTCCGTCACCCGCTTCGTTCCTGTCGCCTGCAACTAGTAAGATGCGACTTCTACATTTCAAGAGGCAAGGATTGTATAGGATCAAAGCAGCCACCGCAAACACAGTGCAGAAGCGCATGCATACCATAACTGGGTCTGCTCCGTGCGCACTCTGTCCTCGCTGCTGCCTCCCTCGCACAAACTACTCCTCAGGCAGTCAAAAAGTCATTGCAGGGTGTTTAGGACATTCTGCACAGGCAGCATAATTGTGAAAGGCTACAAAGCCTTGCAAAACCTTGATAAGTATTGTGGGGACGCCTTCGTCCCCTGCATTCGCTTTCCCGCAACGCACTAGTTCCCTGTGGTTAGCCCCCCCGCAAAGCACTCCTCTCGGTTCGGTTACTTTCAACTAACAGGGGAGGGCGCTTGCGTCGCAGCGACACCAGCGCCACGGATGGCATTTTGCTGCGCGCGCGCGGGGGAAAATCTGCTTTCTTCTCCCTGGTACCGGGAAGCGAGCGGACGCTTCGCTGGCGGCTTCGCTCTTCGTCGACGGGTGCCTCTTGGTCGGAACTTGCTCCCGCCAAGCCCGTCCCGTCCGGCCTCGAAGTTTTCCCTCTGGCCTACCGTGGGCAAACGTTCGCTCGTAACCGTGCTGGTGAGTCGGACATCCTCGATTCCTCAGTGTATTTTGTTGCTAGCTGGCGTTATTGTGGTTATAGCAATAAATGCCTTGTTTGTGTCAGCCAGTGTGTCGTTCCTTTGTTCCCGCAGAGCAAGGCCCGCCGTGGTCGGCATGCGCTCGGTAGCGCTCGTGACCACGGGGTGGGGTCCGCACGGCTTTGAACTGTGTCAGCCGCGGTTAAACGGGGAGAACGTGTTTATCTCCCCAATTTAAACCCCACAGTATATTGCGCTTGTTATAAATAAAAAAAAAAGCAGCAGGTGATAATGTCAAATTTTTTTTCCGCACGCTGCATTCGGCTACTACTACACTTCCCGGCTGTTACGCTCCCCTCTCCCCCTGAAATCTCGCGAGAAACATGAATATCCCATAGCCTCATTTTGTAACTGTTTCTGTAAACTGAGTTTGTAATTGCCGAGAACATGAAGCAAAAACTTTATTGCCTTGACAAAAATAGTAAAGCAAGAAGACAGGAGCAGATAGGAGCTACGATGAAAATGCTCACCAAACGTAGCTGTTACAAAGCAGAGCACTTTGTCACTCTTGTGATCGTAGCGCGGCGGTGGTTCCTCCAGTGGTGGTGAAAAGGTGCAGTATTTTGGAGCATAAACAGGCAGCCACTCAGGCTCCACCTCTGCAACCACTGGATAGCAAGAAATCAGTGATAATTATAATGCACAAAACCCAAATTGGTCTGGAAGTCTTTTTACAACAGAAACTGAATACTATGTACTACTTCAGAAAAATGACGAAGTCCAATTTTTCATAGTACATTTGTCCATGAAAAACTGTATCTTCAGTTCTATGAACACAATACAGATTGAAGCAAGCCTCAAAGCAATAGTACACACTTATGTTGCTCTACTTTGGTGGCATAGTTTAGCAACAACAGCAAGTCGAGATCGAGTTGCCTTTAATGTACAGTCGAACCTCGTTACAGCGAACAGGTAAAAAAATCTCAAGGTATAGCCGAAATTTATAATATAAAATTTCGCCCAAAACTCAAAACTTAAGAGACGCAGAACCGTAATTTAGTCAGTGAAATGATGACAACTGGGAGAGTACTTTTACGAAGTTTTACTGCTGTTTCGAAAGTGCTCGCGGCGATTGCAGATGCTGCAAAAAAAAAACAAGCAGCAAACGCCAGTTCGGTTGGCTTCCCCACACAGTACACCCAGCACGTGGCTGCGGCAGGTCAAATTCCTGCTAGGGTGGCTTTCCTTGTGACATGTGAAAAATGGGCCACCAAAATGACAGTATCGCTGTTTTCGCCACCTCCATGAAAGTTGACGATGGCATGGGATGGCTACTGGAAGGCTACAAGCGACCTTGCCGCTGGCTCTGGAGCCCCATCAACAGGTACAAGAGATGCAAATTGGTGCCGACCGCTTGGCTACCAACTGTTCACACTCCATATCTTCCACGGCGCTGTTGGCAAGTGAGAAATAAGGCCCCTCTAGTGAAAGATAAATTGTGAACTGTGGCACGAACACTTGCCGCACAACCAGTCACCTGTGCAACGAGGAAAAGCCTGCCGCCTGTCGTCGGGCGGGCACAGTTAGCACTTGGCAGTTCGATATATCCGTTTTATGGCAAATCGCGCTGGATATATACGTTAAGAACTGCACGTGTTTGTTAAATATATTTAGGAACAGTTCGATATAGCCAATAATTTGTAATATCCATGTTTGTTACAACCAGGTTTGACTGTAGTATCAATTTGATTAGCGTCAGAAGCAACCAACTGAATTCTAAAAGAAGCTTCTTTCACGAGCTTTTATACACTGCTGCTAGGAAGTACAATGAAACAAGGTTTGCTATCCAGCAAAGCATATCCTTCATGGAAATCAACAACAATTATTCAGAACATGAACTTAAATTAAATGCACCATATATAGTGCACATCAATAGACAAGCAGGCAATGAATTTTCTTCAAGGCATTAACAAATATAAGCACTGGTAAATATGAAAGAGCAGTCTGAAGAAGGTACACAAAGCAGTTTCATTCATCCCTTATAGTCGTGCACTCTCAGGCCAGCTTTGTTTCCATTCTCATTCAAGGATGATGATACCCAAAATAGTCAGCAGTGCAAAGCAAGCCCACGTTGAGGATTATCCTCTAAATCCCTCGCATATCTTCGAAAGTGTAGCACTAACCTCTCATGAACATCCTACTTGTCTCGAATATTTCCTGGTACAAGACAAATGGCGGCTGCTTGCTGCTCAGCACCGAGTTTGGATGGATGAACACGGGACCATCCACTTCCATGCTCTGCACATCACAAGATACACATGAATGGCTATCTGCATGTGCACATTCATGTGGCTTACCTTGTATGCATTCTTAGCAATGGCATTTTCTGTCTGACTGCATCTTTCCTCATCTGTCATCTTCCTATTAGGGTAGAGGGAAAAAAGGGGGAAAGGCCTAAAATATAACTTCAACAAAAAAGTAGGGGTGTGCGAATATCCGAAATTTTCGAATATACTTCGAATATTATATTTTTAGTATTCGTATTCGATTCGAAATCCAAGTATTCGTGTTGTCTCGGATATTCGACCCGACGCGAATATTTGTATCTAGCCGAATATTCATTGTGAGCACCGGCGTTCATTTCGGTCCGCAAGCCCTATCGACAAAGACAACAACAAGGCGGCGCCCAGAGCAATGTGCATGGACCTCCAAGAGCCATGCCGTAGCTGACTGCGCTGGTGAGCTTCTTTGTGGCTACACCTGCGAAGCTGGTGTAGCCAGAGCTGTGCCCGCAGTACCTCGAAATACGTGCCAGTTCAGTGCCAAGTGAGAGGACATTTTCTGTGGCTGGAGGAGTCGTTTCAGCTAGAAGGGAACTACAGTCAAGTCCACTTATAACAATGCTGGTTATAACAATATATCGGATATAACAATGGTCGGTCATGGCACCTTCAGCTTTGCCATGTGTTCTATGGTAAAATAACCTGCTTATAGCAATGCTGTCAAGGCACATTATTGGTTATAACAATCAAATCTGGTAATTGAGTGTCAACCATTACAGAAAAAGAAAAGAAATGCTACAACCACACCAGCAAAACCATGCTTACAACACAAAAGCATGCATGTGTGGGGCCGACCAATGGACTAAGCTGGCGCAGCAACGCCACGAAAGCAAAAGAGGCAGGCGTCATCACGTCAGGAGAGCTGCTGCATTGCTTCATTGGCTACGCACGCCATGCGTACCCCTAATCAGTCAGTGCAGCGCGCGTGCATGCAGCCAGCGCAGTTTTTCTCTTGTCAGCTGTCACCGCACCCTTGGTTCTGCATGCTTCTTGAATTTCCCATAAGAATAGCTTCCAAAAAGCCGGCTTGATTCCTGTGACGAGGAGGTGCGCAAAGCTCCCTGTGGCGCAGTGATGGCGGTGCTTTGGTCATCGGTGAACGGTGAACATTGTTCCGGTTCCCTGAAGTTCGATTTAACAAGCTTTTACAGGCATTAGAACAATCAAACCCCTGTGGGTATTTACTGTCAATAAATGCTCTGAAGTTTGTCATCCTTTCTTTTTTTTTTGGCACAACCCTGTTATAACAATTATTGGTTATAACAATGGTATTTTCATGGCACTTGAATAATGTTATAAGTGGGCTTGACTGTACTTCTGTCTGACCATGTGGAGCAGCGGGTTTTCCTTCACGACAACCTTTTATGTTCATCCCAGCAACGCTCAATCGTGCTGATGGCAAGCTAGCCTTAATCAATGCTGTGTACTAGCCATCTTATCTGATATTTCCACTCTTCTAAGAATAATGTTCGAGACTGATACTTTTTATGCAGCCACACACACCTTTTGTGTTCATTTAATCATCGATAGTTGAACTCTGATGTTCTTGGGTGCTCAAATAATTGTTTTGTAGTGGTTAAATGCGTCTGTCCTTGATTATTTGATATTCGATTCGATATTCGGAGCCAAGTATTCGTATTCGATTCGTATTCGAAGAATTTGATATTCGCACACCCCTACAAAAAAGACAAAAAATGAAATTGACCGACTTCTACAGCAGGCAAAAAAAGTGACATTTTGTTTCCTGATAAATTTGCAATTTGCAGCAACAGCACATTTTACTCTACTTTAGTGACTTGCACATGCAGTGAGTAGCTATCAGCTATTCCATTTTACAGAAGGCATTGTACAACCTAGTGTGCAAATTTATAATTCGATGCCAGCAGCAATTTTTGCTGCGTTCCATAAACTGATCAAGCATGTTTAAGTGGTCACAGTACTGCAGTGTGCAAATCCAAAACCATCCATTCTTTGCTGGGCTCAAAACAGAAGGCTAGAAAGCACAGCCACATAACATACTTGGCAATGTGGTCACTGAAACCCATGAGCAGAACCTGACGAATGAGTTTTGCTTGCAGATCAGTCGGTGGCTCCAACGCAGGGTCCACTGACAGGTTCAGGTTGGGAATGAGCAGGTTCACTGAGAGAGAAGAGAAAGAAAACATTTTTGGGCCCTTAAGGCAATAAAACAAAATGAAATAGAAAGCCACAGGCTGCAATAAACATCGCAGGATACTGCACAGAAGTAATCAGGGTGAAAGTAAAAACAGCAAGGGCAACGACTCCCAGGGGCAGATTTATTTTTATTTATTGATACTGCGATCTTTTACAAGACCTTCGCAGGGTGGGCACACAATATAGAAATACACAAATTCTGGAAACAACAAAACGATCTCAGGAACAAGCAAGCAATTCAAGAACAATTGATCAAATTCAAGAACAGTTGATCAAATTCAAGAACAATTTATCAACGAACAATTGATCAACGAACAAAAAGAACAATTGAAAAATTGATCAACAATTTATGAAGGACTCTTAGAAAGGGCAGCTGGCAAGAGAGAAGGGGGGAGGAGGGCATCCTGCTTGCAAAATGTACAGTCTTTGTCAAAAGTAACCAGGCTGCATGGTTTGCTTCTAGCTTGTATAGTGGAGCCCTTGTGGCTTTCCTAAAGATCAAAACGTGTTGGAAGGTAAGAAGACCCCCAGTCCTTACCTTCAACGACTATTTCAGCTTCAGGGAAGCTCTAAGGGCTCCACAGTACGAGCTTGAAGCAAACCATGCAGCCTGGTTACTTCTGACAAAGACTGTACTTCTTCAACAGCCTCCTGTCCCCCCAAAATCTGCCCCTGAAAGTTCCTCAGTTTAAAAGAAAGCTGAAACATTGCTGTGAGGAAATACAATCGATTAGCTCCGCATGTGCTTCTTTGCATCACAGGCAGAATTACTGCACGCAAGAATAGAGTCTCGCTAAATGCAGAATTCAGTAAAGGAGAAATTTCTTTCACTAGGCAAGTGAATGCATTTTGCCTCAAATAAAATAAAGACATACACTCATTTGTGAGCTGAATGCGAAGCTTCCGGATCTCAACCATAGCCTTGTAGCGAAGACCATGGCTCTCACAGAATGCGGGTGTGCAGCCAACGAATTCAGAGGCACCAACCGCTTTCAGCAACACCATGACATCCCCAAGAGCCAAGGAATGACCCTGTGCAATGAAGAAGGCATCAGTTTTTTTGTATTTGTATTCAGCACAAGAGCACTTTGTGCAACAGCACCGACTATAGTATGCTGCCACATACATAAGTCGACTCCCCAACTTGTTGACCTCCCTGGCCAATAAAGTCGAGACAAAAATGAGTCGATGCATAACCCCTTCGCCACCCTACTGGCGCACTCTATTATGCAGATTAGTACTGGGCAATTTCACACAAAAGGAGACGCGCCAATTTCTTGAAATTTTAGATTTGGCTGAAAAAATTATTATCATATAAGACACAGAAGTGTAAAGTCCTCCTTTTGAAGAAACAAAACCTTTTTCGCTAAATATTATGTTCCAAATTGTAACCAATTTTCTTAACCTGAGTATTTTTAGAAAATTATTGTTCAGGAACCGTTCCTTGCCATAAACGCTTCTCGGCACGTAGACATAAACATTAAAGCCAAGATTTTTTTGTGCTATCATTGAAAATGACAACATAATCAATGACTAAATTTTAGGCTTCTCCTCATCACAGCACTGAAGGAGTGCGGAGAAGCTTGACGTGATGTCATGGACGGTAAGATTCCGCTGCTTCCAAACAACGCTTGGCCTTCAGTGGCATTGGTTTTGCTCCCTCAAATCAAGCGTTTATGCTTTGGAAATGTACTGCTACTGTAGATGACGTCATCATGTGGCCCCAACGTGCTGCTGTGCGGTGTGGAGAAGCTTGAAGGCCGTAACAATTTTAATCGGCGATTACATCACCATCTCAAATGCAAGCTCAAATAGACCTAGCATGCTTTACCTGCAAGTTTCACCCATTCGACCCCTTAAGCTCACTGAAATCTAAAGCCTTTGCAGTTGCCATTTAACTTACTGCTTTTAAACTACCTTTGAGTAAATACATTTCAGTACCATTCTGCATTGCATTCTTTACGACTGTAAGACCTCTGCCTCCATTTATCTGGGCAAACTATCTTTACTAAAAACATCAACCACCTCCACTAGTGCTCGAGGGCTGTCGACACCATCATGATTAAGAACCATCAGTCAGTTCCAACAATCCATCACATACTGAAGTGAGAGAGAGAGAGAGAGGAGGAAGATGAAAGGCAAGGAGGTTAATAAAGAGGATGTCCTTGTCCGTTACCCTCCACTAGTAGAAAGAGGGAAAGGAAAGGGATGGGGTAAGGACCAGGAGCATTAGGTAAGGACTTCAGTGCCAGTCTAGTATTGCCAAAGTGCTACAAGTAAGGGCTTTGTGCAAATGCAAGCACTGTGCTATGCAAACAAAAGTGCCACAGCCCACCTATACATGTTACACAATGCACGCACACACACACGAATGAGCACGCACGCATGCAACCATATGTAATGTACTTACCTGCCCCGCCCACATCTCTCGCACCTTTTTCCACCTGGCTTGTTTATCCTGGTTGGGAAAACAGGTCAGCATGTACACGCAACAGTAGTGCAATACAAAAATATGCAGAAAACCTTGCTCACAAGCAGCTGAACCATTTCATTTTTTGAAAATTCAGCGATGTGCCCTGTCCAGGCATCACAAGCATGTACAGTCAAACCTCGTTATAGCCAACAGGTTAAAAATCATTAAATAGTTTGCTACAGCTGGAATTCTTATTACAAAATTTCGCCAAACACGCATGATAGAGCAGTGCAATTTAGTGATGGGGCAGCAACTCAGGTGATCCTTACCAGAGAAATGGGGAGTCCTTTTCCCAAGTCTTATTGACATTTTTGAAAGCGCTCAGGGCGATTCCAAAAGGTGCAAAAAAAACGGGCACCAGATAGGTTGGCACTGCTAGCACGCAAAAGCGACATGCCAAGCACTAGCTAGAGTGGCTTCCCCACATTATAGCTGTGTCACGTGAAAAACTGCACATCGGAGCAAAAGCTATCGCCGTTTTCACCATCTCCGTGACAGCCAACATGAGTGCACAATGGCTGCTACAAGACTACAACTCTCCCGGCCGCTGCTTTTAGGGTGCTGTCGACGGGTTCAACACATGTGAACACATGCTAACTACCGGGCTACCAACCCTGCAGCTGTATTTTCTGTGGCGCTGTTGGCAAATGCGAGATAATAATACTAATGCAAAATAAAAGTCCGAACCTTTGAGCGAACACTTTCCGCACCACTGACAGTCACCTGTGTACTGCGGTGAAGCCCGCCACCTGCCACCCGAGCAAGCACCCCATAGTGCTGGGGAGTCCGTTTCATGCGGTCATGTGTTTAATACAGTAAATAATTCGTAATATCCATGTTCGTTATACTGAGGTTTGACCGTATCCAGATAGAAAGCTAAAGCTCTGCTACAGCTCTGGTACAGCTATTTCAAATATATATTTAAATATATTTCAAATATATATTTCAAATATATTTCCAGACTAGAACAAGAATGCGCAGAATTTATAAGCAGCGCCACGTTACCATTCGAAGGACAGATCAGAATTCTGAGCGAAGCACTGGAACAACCAAATTCTGAAGTTTTTAAAAACATCCATTTTGCAGCATTATGCCCCTCCATGAAAAAATACCACCTACATTAGCACACCAAGGATTGGATCCAATAAGAATTACCATTATCAAGAGTAAAAACAGGCCTGTACAGTTCAGCTACGCTACCAGCAGACACTTCTGCAATGCAGTTCCTACTACATAATGAAATGTCTTTCAATCCCTTAGTATAATTTGAAGCTGTCATGACAGCAAAATTTATCGCAAACCCGAGAAGTAAATTCACATCAGCAAGATACAAGATTTGAGCACTAACAGTGCAGCACCTTCAAGAGATTCAAAATGGCCAGAGGTGCCTGAGCCATTGAGGTTCGTTGTCCCTATCACCATCCTGAATACACCCACTGCAGGAAGAAGGCCTCTCCCATGTCTTCCCAATTAATCCTGTCCTGTGACAGCTGCGGCCATCCTATCCCCGCGAACATCTTAATCTTCATAGAGTTTCTTACTATTACCTAGAGGGAAAGCTGGCAGCCCGTCTATGGGAGTTTGCATGGCGATCCCTCGAGACCACTTCAGCCACCATGGGCGCTCAAAGCATCATGGGGCGGTGAGCTACTTGTTGCGGAACTGCAACTTTTGGCCAAAAATTAATAGAAAAATAAAGCTGTTTGATAACTACAAACATCCTAACATTCAATATCTGGTCTAATGATTGCAACAAATGAGCAGAAAAGCATTTAAGTGCAAAGTTTGCCCAAAATAAGAGACGACTCGCTCTCCTATTGGCCTAGTAATGAACACTATAAAAACTAATATTTCGTAATTAACAGGCGCACTTTTAAAAGTAAATATGTTTTCAAAAAAGATGTTGTTGCTTAAATACTATAAGAGGTTTTTTAATGGCATTTCGGAAAAGTGAAACCTTTTATTGGCGTCGTGTGTTGTCGCGATTTCACTACTGTGGCTTTTGCACACTGCGTTCGCGGGAAAGTCGTCTGCGCACACACGAACTACGTTTTCGGAATGAAACGCCTTAGTACTGCCACTCTGTGTTCCCAAAAAACTACGACTGTGCCGCAACAAGTAGCTCACCGCCCCATGATGCTTTGGGCGTCCATGGTGGCTGAAGTGCAGCGCCGCCAGCTTTCCCTCCAGGTAATAGTAAGAAACTCTATGTTAATCTCAACCACCCACCTAAATTTCTGCCGCACCCTGCTACACTTCCCTTCCCTTGGAATCCAGTTTATTACCATTAGCAACTATTGGTTATCTTGCCTTCACATTACATTCCCTGCCCAAGCCCATCTATTTCTTCCTCTAGATTTAGACTGGGATGCCATTAAACTGCGTTTGTTCCTCGACCCATTCTGCCCTCTTGGCTGCCTCAACCAATCCACAGACACGTGGACAGCTCACCTGCTTGCTGTCCTCACCAGAGAAGCCCATGGTGAAGAAGACCTCCTGCACAGTCATGGCGGCCACTACGGCAACCACGTAGGGCAGCAGGCCGTGCTGGTGGGAGAGGGCCAACATCTTGGCATAGCGGGGGCTCACGGGAAAGCAGGACATGGCCCGCCCCAGCGGAGTGACTCGAGCGCTCCACTCCCCTGCGTGGCAAGGGAATAGCAGTTATCGCAGTCCACCTGAGTGCAGCCAAGGAGCCACAAAGAAAAACTATACAAAAAAAAATTCAGTATTCTAAGCGGGGGGGGGGGGGGGGTCTCATTCCTGCGCACGCGTTTCTTGCAAAAAAGCTCAAAACGTTTAAACTCCTACCCGTTGCCGCAGTTCGGTGATGGCTAAAGGGTTTCGCCGGCTGCCGACGACGAGATAGCGAGCTTGCGGAGGCGGCGGTCGCATTTTTTCGATGGAGGCGAAACCGCCTCCGTGTTAAGACGTTGGGACTTCGGATCGCGTTTAAAAGAGAGAGAGATCCACTTGCGGTAGAGCTTAATCCTCAACCATGCACTGCGCTGGCCCAGTTGGCTTTGCTCGCAACTTAACACTGGACGGATGGTGCGATACGCGCTGCGGCTGGGACTTGCGACATCGCGTTGAGCTGGTCAATTGAGCTCATTGGGCACTGTGGTTTAGACGCCGTGCCATTAATACGAAAATTGTCTCGGTGCCTGTATTCGAAGCGTTCACTTAAAACTCTCGTGTGGCGCCGGAGATATATGTAGGATTCTTTGTCTTATTCTCTAATTACTCTCAGACACTGTGTGCTAGGCGGCGCAGAGTTTAATGGGACTAGAAGAAAAATGGGGGGGGGGGGGGGGGGGGGCATTGATATCCATGTAACCATTGGTATATAATGTGGTGGCAGTACTCCACAAAGCATTCAGCAAAATTTTAGCAACCGTTCGTCATACAGTATTACGTGCGGTGTCATAGCATGTCTCTTTGCACATAGCTTATATGTTTTAGTCAAGTTAGAGGCTAGCTTGCGTCAGGGGTTCGGACCAGTGACATATGCACCTTTAATTGCATGCTCTGTATCTTTGAAATAAAAATCATTTACTGGTCATCCCTGCCTTGTGGTCTCTGCCATGGTTGTCTTTATGAGCATCAACATCACCACTCCCACTATGTCCACCCCAGGTCCTTTCTTCGAGCATGCAATTTTCGCGGTATGCAAAACCAACCAGTGCCCAAGTGCAACCCGTGCTACAAGATGTTACACTTTTTTTGCTCCTCATGGCTTAGGGGTTTAGCCTGGAATCATTGTTCTCAGACCAGGGCAGTTGCTCTATCAAGTGATCTGACCAGAATAGCTACAGTGAGCGAGCCAGGATGAGGCTGAGGTGACCAACTCAAGCGAGAGGAGCAATGTTATACAGCGGTTTTGAAATTAATACTTTAAGAATGGAGGAGAATTATGAGAAAAAGAAATGATTACAATCAATACCTACACTTATGGAGTCATATGGTTACAAAAAAATGTTGCATACAAATGGTAAAAAAGAAAAAAAGGAATGTGTCCTATTCAGCAAAACATAAGGAGCTAAGACAAGGCACAGCTCGGGGCAAAACTTGCCACCTGCTTCACCTGCTTTTACCATAAACACCACGAAGAAATTAGTAAATACTTACATTTTGCCAGATCCTTGAAGCGAGCTGGCTTCGGAAGCTCTTCCAAAGCTCCCATTAGAATCAACTTCTTTTCGGCTGCCTGAAAGTTGGAGCATTCTATTGTGTATGCCCATTAACTGGCTTAAAAGCAATAAAAGGGAATCAGTTAGGTTGCCTTACCTTCAGAGCCTCCTTGTCTGGTGCTGACGGGTATGGGAAATTCACAACCTTGTCTATGTTCATGGCCTGTCAATATCGAACAAAGAAGCAACCATAAAATTGAAAAAGAAAAAAAAGGGAAGAACCTTCATAACAGTGTATTATGAAAACAAACACAAACACTGAAAAACACTTTTTACCTCTGCCTTTGCTAAAGCAAGAAACAAACTTAGTAAGAAAATTTTTGCATTATTCACTGTGTCCATTTTCTGAAACAAGGGTAGGTCTGAAATTTTGTGGACTCTAACAGTACATTTTGCTGCATGCGTTTCTTGTCTTGTCAAGCTACAGAGAGATGTTTGCAAGTTGCTCTAGAGGTACAACTGCTCCACAGTGTTTTCCAGATAATCATCCTGACTACAAAAATACACACACACAAAAGTGGAGCTGACGTGAGGACAACCATGACGTTCTTGAACAAACGAAAACAAACAATCATGCTCCACCATTTCCATGGAGGTCTCAGCCTCACCCAGTGAGCTGTCAAGCTTCAAAAGCATCTTAGGAATGACGATCCATCCAAGAACATTGTTTTCAAGCGGTTTGAGATTCCAAAGCAGGCACTTTGGGAGTACAAATGACAATTGCGGTGGATGAACTCAATCATAACCAGTGATGAAATGTTGCTGCTGATAAGAAATTCACGCAAGAATAACCATATAAAACCATGAAAAGGTTTCTGGATATTTTCAATATTCCAAAAACGTCAGACTTAAGCACCAAACTTGAGAAACTCCTCCAACCTGAGAAACAAGATTGGAAACTCCAAGAATCCCACATGGATCCCCTGACAACCAACACAGATCCAACCCGGATCCAACATGAACCCAACATTGATCCTCTGGCAACCAATTGATGAAGCCACCGATTATTTCCCAGATCTTGTTCCTTGTGACATGTGCAAGTCGAAGTTCATGGAAAACTGTACAACACCAGAAATGAGGCCACTATCGCTGAGAACAGTGAACTGGAAAAGTCTGAAAAGAGCAGTTTCGAAGCACGTCCTGAAAATTAAATCTATCACTTGAAGATATGCATCAGCAACGAATATGCCAAGAAATGTTGAATAAATGGACTTTCTTTTGGCGCAATTCGATTTCTCTTTCATTATTTTATCAACCAAAGTGCAAACAATTTCAGACCTCCCTTTGTAGAACTGATTTGAATTATATAGTCAATCGAGGTAGAAAGTCACTGAAAATTCATTCAAAACAAGCAATGTTCAAACTAAGGTAGCCTGATTTGACACAAGAGGCTGATACACCGACATGCCTCCATTGCACGGGTAACTGTAATGAAAGAACACCAGCGCATGCTAGGCCATCTCATGTGTATGCAGCTGCTCAGCAATGATGGCAAGTGACATGTAATGTAATGTAAGTGATGTGTAATGGCCTCCGATGCATGACAATACCACACTGGTGCCACATGCTCTGCATTCCCCACAGCCACCAAAACAAACTGATCTGTCCCCATTCCAGGTGCGTGGTGAAACAAACAACAGGGAAGAAAGGAGCAGAGCGACAAATTCCACAGCAGATGGCTCTAAACAAACGAAAAGCTTGCCTGCAGTAGCTACTGTGCTAATATAGTGACACAGTCCAACATGCCCTGCAGATGACATGCAAATACAAACCTTCATTTGTAAAACAAGGTCGTCAACGGGCCTCCGTGTTATTTCTGGTGGTGTGAACTTTTGGAATTCATCGTTGAACATGGCAGAGGAGTACAACCTTAGATGCCAAAAGGAAAAGAAGAATAAGCTAACAGGTCACGCATCTTGGTCAGGACAAGGCAGCCATGGGACTTTTCTTACCTGTAACAGTGACCGGGGCATGTTCGGCCTGCTCGGCCAGCCCTCTGATCTGCAGATGCTTTGGAAACCCAAGATATTAGAAAAGCCGATATTCCTGTCACTTTGTCGTAGACACGCATTTTAACCTGCAAGAAGGAACACTCTGTTTAGAATCCCCGCTGTGCATTCGAAAGCAATAGCACCAGTCAAACACGTCTATAAATGTTTAAATTAGCTTAACTATAATTAGCACTTCTAATTACTTCCCATGATGAAGTGCAAAAACCAAACAATTTTTATAGATTCTAGAGCTAGACTGAGGAAAAAGTTTGACAAGAAGATGCACTTGAAATTCTGTTGTTCACGCTTAGAGCTAAAATGAATAATGCTGGAGTCCTGGCCTGCAACCGTAATGAATTTCATAGTGTCTATCAGAAGTGAACGCACCAGAGTATGTGTCTATATATTAAGCTTCCCGCAACTGTAGACACTCTGCCCACCACTTCAAAAAAATGTCTGCCGCTTGAACATAAACTGCAAACACAGCTGAATATCACAGCGACAGCAAGCTCAAGCGTTGCTTCAGTCATCTGACCCAATGCTTCCAGCACTGAATTCATAAGATTTCACAACTGCACACAAAAACAATGCAAGGCAAGAAATTAATAATAGCGTGCATACAAATGCTCACAAACAATGTTTGTTGGCAAAAATCTGCAAGAACGGTAAAGAAAGTCTATTAAATTAAGCTAGAATGCACCTTACCTTGCCAGTATCAACAACATATTTAATGTTTGGAATGGTCAAAGACGTTTCACCAACATTGGTCGCCACAACACAAAGCCGGGTGCCCTCTGGTGGGGTTTGGAACACCTGAAGATGCAAAAAAAGAGTTAAACTTCACACAGAAAATAAGCACATGAAATGCGAATATAACTTCGGAAATAAAATTCACAAGCAAGCTTAAAGTCAGGGCCATTTATCACTCACAATGAAGCATCATTTCAAAACTGAATGAGCTAAAATGCAAATCACAAAGCACATCAAAGCATCACAGAATGCATAATCAAACCACACCCTCAGTTATTCACGCAATAAAAACACCCGGCAGCTTTCAAGCGCCACTGCAAAAGAACAAATATACTGACACTCCCACTGATTTAAGCACAAATGCATGTCCCAGACACTTGAAAAGACACATACCTTGGCCTGCTTTTCCGAGGGAAGCAAAGAGAACAGGGGAAGAACAGTAAGTGGCTGCACATTCCTGCTGGGGGCAAGCTCCTCCATAAGGTCGTCATCTTCAGATGAGGAGAGATCACCATCATCTTTTACATCTTTTACTAGTTCTTCCAACTGGCCTTCGTCCAGTGGCACCACAGAATAGCTGCAATGAAAACAATTTAGTTTAGTTTCGTTCAGTTTATTGGGTTTAGTGTCCCAAAGCAGCTCAGCCTATGAGGGACACCGTAGTGAAGGGCTCCGGAAATTTCGACCACCTTGGGTTCCTTAAAGGTGCACTGAAGAGGATTCTGAACATGTCTTTTTGCCGCGGGAACTCGATCCACACATTCCTAGCATTCTTAGAAACAGTGACTTATTCCCCTGTGTGGCCGATTTCCCCAATCAAAACGAATTAACGTCCGGCTGCCGCCTTTTTTTTTTAAATTCTGCCTCGTACGGTGGGCGGAGTCGACCAACGCGTGGAGCGCCTTTCACCCAGTCCCGTGGAGGCTTTGCTTTCGCTTTATTTTGTTTTTTAGGTTTCCATGAATAAATAGTTTCATTCGCAGATAATATAGCCGCAAAATAAGCCCGAATACCGTATTTACTCGCATAATAGGCGCACTCGCATAATAGGCGCACCCCTAGTTTGGTCGCGAAAAGTTAACTTTTTATTTCCGCGCATAATAGGCGCACCCCAAACTTGGCACTGTGATCAATACTGTATTTACACGATTGCAAGCCGACGCCTTACCGCCCCCCACCCCCAATCTTTATTTTAACAAAGTTTTAACTGAACTGACTACTGGTCCACACTAGTGCTGCTGCCGTCGCAGCTGCTGCGGACCCACAGCACGTACAACGACATCGCGTAGAACAGCCGCACTCAGTTTTCAGGGATGCTCATTTTAAACGTCTGTTTGGAAAGTTTCATCTCCAGCCGGAAACGTTCCCGACTTAGGCCCGCGAAAACCTCGGCGCCTGGAGTCGCGTACGAAAATTTAGGCACGCCACAGACGCAACTGCCGCACTTCTCGGCCACGTCGAGTTTCCGACCTGCTGCACGCTTGCCGTGTTCGAGCGAACTCCCAGCTGGTTAGCTATTAAGGTGCTTGCCCGTCGAGCTAAAACAGCAACGCTCGGCGGCAAAGCCATAAACCACGATGAACTACGTGCTACCGCAGATCCCGGCACTTAATAGACAAAAAAAAAAAAAAAAACCTGGAGCTGGTGATGCTGATGGCGATATAGATAGTGAACGCTCGCGGCGGAAGAAAACATTGATGATGATGATAAGCTTGGCCTTGGGCGCCCTTCGTGGGCGGCGTCTGGAAGCTCCTTTGCGCGTGTGTGGCCTCCGCGATCAAGCGCCCGTTGCGCGCAGCCGGAGCTGATCGCGGAGGCCTCGACGCGTGCATTTCAAAGGCTATTCCCGCGTGGGTCGTGGAAAGTTTCGGTGCGGCCCTTACGTTTTTTTTTTTTAATATTTTCTTCGGGAAAACGGGGTGCGGCCGTACACGAGTGCGTTTATGCGGTATGTTCAATTTTGCGAGTCGAAAAATTTCCGGAAATTTTACCCCGCGTAATAGGCGCACCCCGAACTTTGAGCCGGATTTTCTGGAAAAAAAGTGCGCCTATTATGCGAGTAAATACGGTAAATAAAAATACGCACGGACTATTTGCTACTACGGACTACTACGTATTACTCCGCCGATGGCAGAGCGGCAAGCCGCCATGGGACTGGGTGAAAGGCACTCCACGCGTTGGTCGACTCCGCCCACCGTACGAGGCAGAATTAAAAAAATAAAGGCGGGAGCCGGACGTTAATTCGATTTAATTGGGGAAATCGGCCACACAGGGCAGTAAATCGCAGCTTCTAAGAAAGCTCGGAACATGTAGATCGAGTTCCCGCGGCAAAAAGACAAGTTCAGATTCCTCTTCAGTGCACCTTTAACGTGCACTGACATCGCAATGAAAACAGTGAATGCCATTACAGACAGCCGACTGCTAGCAACCACACTGGAAAAGCAGAGCCGGATCACCCAAAGTACACGCTGCTGGGCATGGTCATATGAACCTTGACCATGGAGCAAGGAAGTGCTTGAATCAAGCACAATTACTTACGCGAGAAAAAAACTAAGCACTCAAAGCCTGTGGTAGAAGAACTCCACGTAAAATTACAAGGATAAGCAGAAGCCAATGCACTTCACCGCAGTGTTACATATAGCATGTCTGCGACAGGGGAACACGCGGGTCAAAATATTAGTTGCAATGATCCTCCAATTTTGTTATGAAAAAGCTTGTCATGAATAGCATTTCACCATTTGCAACACAACAAGAATATGATAAAATAATCAAAGTTCAAAAGAAAGTATGTCATGGCACAGAAGAATCTGTTTACTGCATTTCACACCAACACACAGGAATTTTGCACGTCCTAAGGAAAATTTGAAGCATACAACATGAGTACTGCTTGATGTTCACAATACACAAATTAAGAAAGAGAATTTCATATATGTAAGCAGTTAGTAGTAGCCAGAATCGGCAGTAGCAAGCAAATGCAAACCATTTCTTGCACTAAGTGGATGTTTTTCTATGCATAAAGGCATTTTACAAATTGTACACAACACCAATTTGAAGTATAGCTTGCTGCAAAGCAAGCATAACATTGTAAACAAACCACTCCACATGCACAGTCTGCTGACACCTGCTGCCATATTTGTTGGTATGAATTTCAGCATGTGTCAACTGCCTAAAGGAGAGGGACTCGATTTAGTGAAAGTTCGTGGGAAGGCATGTTTCTAGACAGCATTGTTTTTGTATCATGCAGTTGTCAAGTACGTAAGCAGAGATGAAAAAATGAAGCAGTCTCCAAGAGCTATCTTTGAAGACAGCTGCCTTTCAGCACATTACGAAATCCCCTCTGCTGGCTACATCAACAAAAACAATAATCCGATCTATGCTGCAGGGCATCTGACAAATTTAAAAATGTTTTCCGACATCACTTCCAAGGCTGAAACCACAGGCGAGCGCAATGCATTTGAAGAAATGAACCTGCAGAAATTGGCGGCATCACCTAATGCGGCAGTGAAATAGGGGTACCGTGCAAGAGGTTCCACTAAGTGGAACCTCTGGATTACCACATCAGCAGTAATACTCACTTGTCAAGGTTAACACTTTTTGTCTTTGGCTCAGTTGTAGGGGAAGCCTTTTGGCCTTCCTCTCCCTTGCCCTCACTGGCGTCTTGTTTCAATGCCTCCTGGGTTTGCCTGTGAAACCCGGGGTTCTCTGGGAATCGTTTTCTAAGTTTCCGGCACAAAGACTGGACCTCTTGCTGCCCTGTCACGAATACCAGGATGCCGCCCTCTGGTAGCTGTTGGTGTATCTTGCAAACCTAAAGGAAAGTAAAGGGGAGGGGTCACAGGTGTTGTTGTGGTGCTACAAAAGCAGAAACTGCTGAGAATGTTGCGTTCGGCCCACAGCATCCTCACCACCATAAATCTTATGCATACATAGGCCAAATTTCAAGTAAAAAAAGCCCTAGCTAGCAGATAGTTGGCAGAGCAGATTCATTATATCAAGATCTACCGCCACAACACCTCTGTTACATAGAGTACACAAATATACCCATTTCAACTGGCATCAGCGTTGAGGAATCTAGAAATTTCATACCACAGTGGAATTTTCTACATGAAGATTTATTATTTACAGGTTTAACTGTATATGGCTGCTGAGGTAAAGGACCCCAAATTTACGACAAAGCACACACAAAAATGAAAAAGACAGCCAGTGCCCCAAGTAAAACAGTAGCATTTATGCAGTCTTAACTGTGATTTTACACACTGCTGCCTGCAGTGGCTTTTAAAAAGGCTGAAATGCAGTCATTAATCAAATGCATATTAATCCTTTGTGTTCAACCCCTTCAGTTATCCCAGATAGACTTAGAATCTACATTTCCCACACATTCATATTTTTTAACTGTCCAAAATCACTTGACAATCAATTTCAGTACTAGCAGCAGTGGTTACCTTGCGATATGCCTCCTGCATGTAATCATCAGGTGTCCTCTTGTTGAAATGGATAGTTACAGGGTGTTGTCTGGAGTCCACCTGTAAGCCAGAATAACATCTAGATTATGACAATGCAGCATTTTTACGCAGCTCAGTAAAAACAGGTGCCACTGGTCCACTTAATGATGAACCTAACTGCAGATACTTGAGCTGGCAGTAGCAGACATACCTTGATCACAGGTGGGGGCGTCTTGAAAAGATGAGTATTCTCTGTAAAGTCCTCCACCCTCAGGGTTGCCGACATAATTATGAGCTTCAGTGGATTCCCTTTCTGCCGAGAAATTATGCAAGCATGATAGCATGAGAAGGGAACCCTCCTGGCCCTCTAGTTACCAAAGTCCAGCCGCCACACATAAGCCACATGTGCTCTTCCCCCCCCCCCCCCCTTTTTTTGTAAAATCTTTTTGCACGAGCTCCTTTCATACTTTGGAACATGCAGGACGCAGAATACAGGCGTACAACACATTTTTATCCAAAAGCGACCCAACCAAACAAGATCATTTGGCACCATTGGGCAAGATACAATGCCACTCTCCCGATTCATTTTGATATACATATGCAGTTCCGAATATCGCTAACAGTCACATAACACTAACAGCCAATACGGTATGATGGCTTACCCGTCGTCGCAAAGGCACAATTCTTGAAAGGAGACCAATTAAGATGTCCGAGTAGATGCTCCTTTCATGAGCTTCATCAATTATGATCACAGAGTAGCCAGTCAAGAGAAAATTCTGTAGAAACAGAAATGCATCCCACAAGCAAGTCAGCACCACTCTCAGATAAACAACCGAGACTGAGGGTTAACGTCACACCAGTCAAGTGCATACCACAATTGCATGAAAGCTGGCTGGCAAGCAACCGCAATTATCTACAAATTATAACTGGACCCAACTCAAAGTGAATATGAAGTGAACAATTATTTTTATTTGAATAGTTGAGAAACGAAGAGAATATTTTCAAATCAAAGCAAATAGTTTGCGACTGGAAATGTAGTAAAAAAAAAGGGGGGCAATTCGTTCCAGTTCGAAAGCATAAGCTGAGAGATAGTGCCCTCAAATTCACTAAGGCAACTGAAATAAAAGATTAAAAAAAATGCATTCAAACTTTCATTAGGCAATGTTCAATAATGATGATGATGATGACGGTCATCATAGCATCATAGCCTCAACCCCTTATCATGTGATTCTTTACATGCTGCTGTTTTTGAATATTAAAAGATGCTGACAGATTTTTTTGGATGCTAAAATTTGGATGCCAAACTTGCTTGGCACCAAGTCACGCATCCCACAGAGTTAAGTGTACAAACGTGGCTAAAATTTCGGGCGCATTACATATGATGCCATAATTTTTTTACCTCATTCGCACGTCATGTGGCCACTACATGCAGCATGCGGCATGTACTAGAGCCAGAGGAAGCCATGTTTGAGTAGAATACCACATTATTCGCTTCGATATTCAAAGCACTCGAAAATTCGCACAACCCTATAAAACAGTGCTCTTTGAGATGACTTCAAACGTCAAGCTTGAGAGCTGTGAGGAGAAGCCAACTTTTCAAAAGCCTTGGGTCTATGAGGAAAAGAGTGCAGTGCGCACAGAAAAAAAAAATGTGATGCTCCCATAAGACCAAAAACCTCGCTACTTTCACATTCCTTGAGATACAGCTGCGGCAATCAATCATATGATAACAGAAACTTTACAACTTGATAAAAGTCCATGATGACACTCACATTCTGAATCTCTTTCAAGAGAACACCATCTGTCATGAACTTGATCTTGGTGTCACTGGTGACATTTCCTTCAAAGCGGATTTGGTAGGAGACGACTGATGAGGGAAGGCTCATCTCTTCAGCAACTCTCTTTGACATTGACACGGCAGCCACTCGCCTTGGCTCTGTTATGCCTATCATCTTCTCCCTGCAAGAGAGAGAGAGAGCAAATGGCACCATGTCTTGGTTGGCGCAACTGCAGTCAGGAGCAACTTGAACATCACGTGACTTGTGAAGAAGCTGAACTTCGTCTAGGCTTTGAAACTAATGGCAGAATAAGAATGGCACAAGCATCCATTGCAAGCACAGGCAAAGAAAAGCCTTTCTATTCAGTGCACATGACAAAACTACCATGGTATCCATGGTATCCAAATGCTTGTTCCTGGCATTACATTTACCGCAATAACTGAACAGTACCAGGTTAGGTGTCATTAAATCGTATAGTCTGTTTGCTTCATTTCCATCTTTCAAATAACATTTTTAAAGATACAGACTAGGATTTCATGAGAAGCATTTGTAAGCATCTGCCATATACTAGTAAAAAGTCAGGTCAGCACACAAGTTACATGGCCAACATCAACACAGCTTACATGCCCATGTTGCTGCTTCAGTCCTATTCTGCCTTGACCAGCAAAAAAATGTCTCAACAGTTCATTCAACCAGCATCAACATGCTCAAGACGAGCCATTAGAGTTAAAATCTACCATCAATTTTACCTCCCAGTCAATGTGGTACCTGCCAAGACATGAACTTCGAAGTGATCCCCTATGAGCTAGCTCACAAGTCATAAGCAACAACTTGATTTACAAACGCAATTAATTATATGTTCTAGTCATTTACAAATTTCATACACACATGAAGCACAGCTTCTAACATGATGTTTCTACATGGCTTAACCCTGGCTGAGGCTGAAAATGGGTTGGCAAGGCAAGACATCAGAGTATCTCAGGTGCTACATAAACTGTTTGACCTTGCAAGGGTCTTATGAAGTTTCCCTACTAGTCACAAAACTTTGGCATAGCACTATAGGTGAGCTTTATCTGCCACCTAGAGTGACTGCACCATGTAAGCTGGAGGGCACAGCCTTCTTTATAACAGTGATCTACGCCTTTCAATACATACATCAAAGATAATTTACTGCTTGTGTTGCAGAGCACATGCAAAAGCACTAGGAAAGCACAGAACTTGATCCCCAATTACACTTTTTTTTTGTTTTAAAAATAAATGAATAAGATGAACTGTTTAACTGTATTCCACTCTCCACTTAACATTATTAAAACTAACACTTGCTTCACAACAATCTTGATAGAGTAATTATTTCCACATGTAAAGAGTCTTTCATGACAGAAAGAAAGATCCCTGCCCTTTGAAATGACACCTCTCGCAGTGGATTCCTCCCTTACCATACAAAACATCGGGGGAAGTTTCATGACCTCTAAAGCTATTAAAGGACCCTGACCTCACTAAGTAAACTCATTTGAGCACCACACACATGCAAGTGTTAACCTGCTGCCGCTGTGCAACATACCTGGTATACCCAGCCTCATAAAGAAACTGTGGGACTTGAGTTGTTTTTCCAGAGCCAGTCTGCCCACAGATCACAACAACATCATTTTCGGCTATGGCTTCCATAATAGTTTGCTCTTCTGCAAGAATTGGAAGCTGGTGCCGAGCGTTCTGCAAAAGCCAAGAAAAGAGAAAAATGTGAGAAAGTGTAGTAACATTCCAGTATGTCATATCTAGAGGTTGAGGTTTCCGGCTTAAACCAAAAAACAGCGAGTAAAGTATGCTGAATTCATTTTTTTTATTTTGTTTTAACAGAATAAAGCCAGTTCTTCTGGCATTTAGTACCAGTTACAGTTGGTCACATGGCGGAATCAAGAAAGTGCTGGAACCTGGAACATGGTGAGACAATGGCACCTTTGGAATTTAGTACCGTGGTTGGGAGTTTTGAGGCAATGAACCGTGAACTCAGATCCGCCATTGCAGATCAGGAGGCTCCATTTCCCAGCTAAGTGCTGTCAGCTTGTGCAGTGTCTTATCACCAGCTCAAAGCCATTGTTTGCTTAAGTAGGTTGCTCCAGTGAATGTCAGGAAAAACTTTAAGCTAAGATAAGCTTAGGTCACTTTTGACCCCACAGGGACATCCAATTTATAGTAATACCAGGAAAAACAC
Source organism: Amblyomma mixtum (assembly GCF_055824585.1). Taxonomy (NCBI): domain Eukaryota; kingdom Metazoa; phylum Arthropoda; class Arachnida; order Ixodida; family Ixodidae; genus Amblyomma; species Amblyomma mixtum. The sequence continues at coordinate 292,198,670 of NC_143013.1, read as the reverse complement.
CAAGGTTATGAAATCACTGCTTCAGTTTTAGAATTAACTAAAGAAGGTAAAATATCATTACACAGTTTGCAAAAACAGAAAATAAGTCATCAATAATTTTTAACTCAATATAGTGACACAAATTTTCCAAGTAAACCTAAGGGTTACCCTTACCCTTTCCTTAATAGACAATCTGCCAAAATGTCTTTCCTGGCTTTCAGCCCTCCATGAAAATTTGAACCCAACATTTTGAATGAAGTGGCACCAAACAATGCACAGCTAAAAAACCAGTGTTTCACTCAGTTTCAATCGTCAGCCTCAACTATGCACAGACTAATTCTCAATGTTTCTACCTCTTCAGTGAGAGCTTGGGAAGCCAGCACTATCTTAGCTTTTATGTAGCAAGGACATAGTACATGCATTACTTTCGATACCAAGAGTGCGATACCAAGAGTGGCTTTGTTTTCAATTTTAAAGGTTAGGCAGCAAATTTAATTTACTGCATGCACAGCATCATGTCATGTTATGACCTGGAGGAGCACACAGTAACCTAGGTGAGCGGCAAGTTAAATACACGGCTCACTTTCTGGGATTCAGATGCTGCTAGCATGTGGGCAGTTGCAAGGAGCTTAAAGTATCTGCGACCGTAGCATGCCATGCCAAAAATTTAAGCACTGCCCTTAACACTACTCTTTCTCCGTGACTTTGGATCAAAGAGGCTGACTCACTTGAATTTCCTCTGTCCTGTGTACCGGCATAAACACAGATGGGGCAGAGTTCCGGGCAGCTTTCGGAGGTTGGGGTTGCTTGTCTTCCTGCTGTACTGCAGCAGCAGTTCCAACAGTTTCTTCAGCCGTCTCTTGGACTGCACTCTCGGCCACACCACTCCCTTCAGGACCCTCAGCAGTCTCGTTTGATCCATTTTGATCTACCTCTGAAGACTTCTGCTTGTCGCCTGGTTCCTCCTCATCGGGCGCTGGCTCACTGTTGTCCACCTCACTCCCTTCAGATTCATCAGATGATTCTTCTGAGTCAAAACCGAGAACATCATCCCTCTGAATGCGAGCTCTCTTGGGTGCTACCTGCCGGCTTCCTTTGGTGCTGCTTATTCGGGACAGTCCTTTTTTTTCATCTGGCTGAGCGGCAGTGGTAAGCTCACCGAGCCTGTCCAAAAACAAAAAGAATGAGAGATAAAGTAATGCACATAATAACTACACCATTAATGAAGCATTAGTGAATGGTTAATCATGAAGTGAAATGGTTTCCTTCAATGCTGCTAAGATATGCATCTTCTACTTATCCCACGTGTTCTGTTGTGAAGTACGTCCATAAATCCTCCCTCCCTACCTTTAGTAACTTTTCATTAATCCCCTCTGTAACGCCCGACCCGGGCCCTGAGGGTATTCGAAATAAATAAATAAATAAATAAATAAATAAATAAATAAATAAATAAATAAATAAATACTGCCATGTATCTGTGCCATGTCCTGTATAGTATTGGTCGCATATCAAATCTAGTGCAGGGTGTCAGAAACATTCAGGCCACTTGCAAGTAACTTTTTCTTGGGCCTGCCCCTTCAAAGCAGACAGCGATTAACATTCCCACAAGCTAAAAATGTCAAGTATGGTTGTTGCACTCACACTAATGATATTTTTCATTGTAGAGGCACTAAGTCTGTGTTAGGAAAAAATGTTTACTACACTGAAGTGTTTGCCACAACACTGTTTTAGCTATGTTTTGATTGTTAGCTTAACACATGAACTACACATGGAACACATCTGTGTACTTACCGCTTCAGGCCCTTTGTCTGCATGGCAGATGTGGAAATTAACATAGACAGCTCCTTCTGGCTCGCCTGTGACTTTTGCAGCTCTTCCAAGAGGTGAGCTCTCTGCCCAAAAAAGAAAAAACAAATAAAGTAAGTTCAAGCAATAAACATACATCAGCGCAATTTTGCACAAAATGTGAATGGCTCTATAGCCAGGCATTTTTTACAAGCCCCATCTATTTTACGTAGTCGTAGCAGACCACTAACGAACAATGCAAACAATACCGTAAAAAAAAAAAAAAAGTCAGAGTAACCACTTCAGCTGTGCAATGGTCAGCATGTTACGTCAGTATTACTTAATGTGGGAAGTAGAGATGTTACAAATGGGCTTCCTTACGTCCACTTGTAAACAACAGTTTGACAACACCGGTAAGACCATGCAATCACACAATCAGACAGGTAACTTACATTGATTTTCTTGTTCTTCTTTTCTAAGATTTTCTCAAGCTGTTTCCTCTTCTTCTTGGACAGCTTCGGAGCAACTTTGATGTCACTGGCCTTACCGACTTCTTTCTTTTCAATCTTCTTCGATGGCAAGATGAGGGCATTGCTGCTATCGTACTTGTCCTGCCTCACATTAAGCTCGACTTCAAACTGTAATAGTAATAATAGTAATAATAATAATAATACATAATAATAATAATTTACTGCCATAGCTGAGTATCTACGTACAGAAACGGGCCTGTCAAAGCCAGTAGGAGCCTAGCACGTATAACTATAACAGCAATATAATCTCTGTCTGCATAAATGCAGGTATGCACAAATGCAGCACTTGATCCCGCCTACAGCGAGTGTGCATATAACATGCATGATCAGAAACTAACTTAGTTTCGCACTTCTGCAGAGCTCTTCGGCAGATAAAACGCCCTCCACAATAGTGCAATACACAACTGGATGTGCTGAGTACACTGAAACGTACAACTTCGCGCAGTAATAAGCAAAACTATAATCACCGTGCACGCAACATGAACGACGAGAAACTAAGTGCAATGTCCAAGTTATGAGCGGCACGCTAAATGACATGTTTTGAAAGAATAGATTCTAACATATTATGAACCCAGTTTCGGCGCGATCAAGCATACAGCCCATCCTTGAATCCCACCACTTCTACAATACGAGCTAAAATTGTCGACGCAGCTACACAGACGCTCTCAGAACGCGCTGACAAATGTAATGCGTTGTCACTACAGTTGCGACAACAGGCTGTAAGGTAAAAGAGAAGAGCTAACCTCCGGCGGTCCTTGCTGGTCTGTTGGTGTTGTATGCTCTGAACTTCTCGCTTTGACATTGTATTTGCGCCGAGATCGACCCATGTCGACGGAGATCGCACGATCCGGCACAAGCACGTGGATCAAGTTGATGTTAGTGACACATTGTTGCTATCATACTGCACAGAGAAACTGCCAAGCATAAACCAGTAAGTTGTAATAGCATACATTCCATCTTCTACTCTTCTACTATGCCGTGCTGCAATTTTATCATAAGCTTTATTCAAAATGCAGCAGTAATTATGTTCAAAAACTGAGTATTATAAACATGTTGTGAAAAAAAACTACTTCACCTGCTCATTTAAATTTTTGCTACGAGGTGACTTCACATGCTTTCGTACGTCAGCACAGTTCTCGTCATTAACGTGTTTTATTATTGTTCAAATCACGGGATATTGCAAAGGCAATAATATTGGCTTCAAAGCGCGATGAATGAATATAATTTTATGCACATAACTCAGCCTTTGAAGTCTATCGCCTTTATAATTTTGTGCTGCGCCCTTGTGGCGACGAACATTAACTGCCATGCGCGCTCGGCCTTATTACAGTGACCTAGAATATTGGGTAGTGTGCTCACAGGCCCGCTCGGGGTGACCCCGCCGGTGTCGACAGGGCGCGGTGGCGCGTGGTGGCGCTGCACGCGTCTTCACGGGTGAAAACGCGTGGCGCATTCGGCCGGCGTCGCAGTAGCCGTGGTAGCCGCGCCTACAAATTGAATTATTATCGCAACATTCGCATGGGTGTCATTGAAATGGCTAGGCGGATCTTGAATGGAACATAATTTCTGGCATGTGCACATGCTTATTTATTGCTCAGAGATCCACAAGGGACTTAGCATGAGGGGTTGCATGAGAAATTTTTTTCAGTATACGTTTGGCACGCAGGGATGATCACGTATTGTCACTCGTGCCTGCAATGTTTCCGTGTAGTTATAATGCACTGCATACCGAGGGGTCATACAGCTTTTTCTAAGTCAATAGTAGTCGCATGTGGTGTAGAGCAATTTGATTCATGCCAAGGACAAACGCGGAATGGAGGGAGTGTCGGCGGCAACAATTATTTCTATTCGCAAGGAGCCTGTGCAGCAGACAAAAAACTGAGGGGCAGGGTGACGATAGTTAGAACGGAGACGTAAGTGAGACAAAGTACAAGGAGGGGGGGGGGGGGGGGTATATACTTTATTTACAATTGGCGTTTTGCGCTGAACACGAGGCGCGCGCACCGAAACCATTTAGACACAACAGTAACAGTGACTTCACATTTGTTTGGACAGCCATGCAGCATCCACTGATATTTGAAAAAAAAAAGAATGAGGCAGATTTGTCATAACTGCGTGCATTTATGCTCGCTCATTTCGCCTTTGACAACGGTGGCTCAGTGGCGCTCGGCTGCTGACCCGAAAGACGCGGGTTCGATCCCGGCTGCGGCGGCTGAATTTCGATGAAGGCGAAATTCTAGAGGCCCGTGTACCGTGCGATGTCGGTGCACGTTAAAGAGCCCCAGGTTACAGTGACCTGTACCCAGGTGGTGTAAATTTCCGGAGCCCTTTACTACAGCGTCCCTCATAGCCTGAGTCGCTCTGGGACGTCAAAAACCCCGTAAACCAAAACACTTCGCCTTTTTCTCCTTCATCTTATTCTGGCACTTCAGAGCAGCGTTAGCAACGGCACAGTTTAAGGTGCTTCGCCAGTTCGCGTTTTTCTGCGCTGCAATGAATTACATTCCGAAAGCATTCTTGATGTGTTGAAAGTGGTTAGAAGCAGACTGCAGAAAGAAGTTGGTTCTGTGAGCTTTTCTGTGAAGAGGTTTTCAAGCTTCAGCTGAAATCCATAAAGCTGCGCCGATGGGTACAGCAGTCCTCCGCGGTCGCGGTATTTTGTCATCCCCGCAAGGAAATAGTTTTCATCGGGAGACTGCATTGTGAACGAGGTAATGCACATCTGGCAACTTGTCTTCAATGTACACTTCCGTGGAACATACTCTGTTACGTAGAAAACAAGTCTGGGTGTTGGTCAAATGTTTAGGGGCGCAGCCGTATGGCTGCGCTTGGGTGGATGCCAATGAGTAATTACTCCCTTATTAGAAAACAAGTCTACAGCCACTTCTAGCTACATGCTCATCGTGGTCATGCGCAGGCACCCAAGTTTGAATCTGGAGGGCCTTCACACTGCATTTGAAGGCCGCTATCTGGGCAAGCTTGAACAAGCACTGACACCATACGTGAACAAAAACGTGAAATGACCCCACGAGAAGCGCTCAAACCAGCGCAAATCCGCACAACAGAACATCAACGCGCCCACAAATACACACGGCGCACTGACAGCGGCGGCAAATCCTACAGTGAAGTCTACTGTGGCGCCACCTCGTGTCGGCGCCGCGAAACAGAAACCTGTCGACATTCGCTGGGCCACCGCTCCCCCGTTGAGCCGGCGCGGAGTGAGCACACTACCCAATATTCTAGTTCACTGTAGCCTTATGTATGCTTACCTGTATTTGGACGCGCGCTTACACGAAACCGCTCGAAAGCATGATTAGTTCAGCGAGCTTCCCCTTTTCCAGATGATACGGAAATTTGCGAATTGACATGAGTTTTATTCAGTTTCACCACGACATTCTGAAACTCCTCTTCAAGAAACTTGCCGAAGAGTACAGCGACAAGAAAACGAGTAGGTAACTGTGCCTTACTTTAAAAGAGCGTCTGTTTCGTCAGAACCTTAATGCCTTGTTTCTAAATATTTCAGTTTCAACGAAAACGTTCAATGAGTAAGTACGGCTCTATGTGCATTTTATTTTGCCAGTCGCATTGCTGCATATTTGAAAGTCAGTTTGACTCATCTTCAAGACCAGACGGATATGCAACTATTTGTAAAGTAATCACCATTTCTTCAGTGTGCGGAGTATCATGAAAAGAGCGATGCGCACACTACTCTTTGTTTTCGAATAATTTCGAGGTAAACTCTTTGTGTAACTGCTGCGTACACAAAACCATAGATTCTTCATCGCACTTACTGACGTGTGCTTGTCACCACGATTGACAAAATAGTATCGTCAGTTTGCGTCAAAAAGCTGTTGAAATTTCGCACGGGCACGCTCAAGCAAAGCCTCGCCAGTGTATCTCCGTGTCGCATCTCACCAAGATCGCAATCAGTTATGCAGCTCATCTCATGACATAATTATAAGCTTCAAAACAAATCCACAGTACTGAGTTGTGACAGCTTTTATGTCAGAAATGTGGTTTAAATTGTTACCACGCGAAGCATCTTTGTCTCGACCCTTGTTAATAGCTACGAAATTCTTCCTCTGTTCTGTATTTGTGCACTTCAAAATGTCCTTTTTTTTTTTTCGCCCACAATAAATCTCTCATATCCCCTTCAGGCACTGCGTACACATTGTGCATGCTGAGTGAACACAGTCAAATGCTCGTATGCAAGGTGCAATGTCCACAGATCTCTATGTAGTAAAAATGTATTGAAATCAGAAGAACCCTGCATAGAACCATCTCAAACCAAGCATGCGAAATGAATTCAGGAAAGCTTGTTTTACAGTAGCTGTGGTATGTCCCCAGTCGGAGTCTCATTCCATGCTAAAATCAAAATAACGGCAAAAATAAAGTGGAATGAGAAAGAGCCTGCACCTGCGGAGCATCAACAGGCTTAAACCAATCAAAAATAAAAGAAAAGGGCCCAAATGGCCAAAAGGAGAATTTGGTGGAACGAGTGCTTTAAAATGCCTAGCATGCAATGATTTGTTTATGCACCTTCTTATGACAGTAAGGGCCAAAAGCAGTATAATTATGTGACAAGCAAGGACCTGACAAAAACTGCATACTTAATCGTCTGGGCGGTTGGAATTTGTGCCAACTTGATGTACTCACCCCACTTGATATAGCCGCCGTGGTGGCTCAGCGGTTATGGTGCTCGGCTACTGACACGAAAGATGCAGGTTTGATCCCGGTTGCGATGGTTGCATTTCAATTTAGGCGAAATGCTAGAGGTCCATGTACTGGTCCGCCGCGGTGGCTCAGCGGTTATGGTGCTCGGCTGCTGACCCAAAAGACGCGGGTTCGATCCTGGCCGCGGCGGCTAGAATTTCTTTGGAGGAGAAATTCTAGAGGCCCGTGTACTGTGCAATGTCAGTGCACGTTAAAGAACCCCAGGTGGTCGAAATTTCCGGAGCCCTCCACTACGGCGTCTCTCATAGCCTTAGTTGCTTTGGGACGTTAAACCCCATAAACCAAACCAAACCATGTACTGGTGAGGTGGTTGAAATTGTCCGGAGCCCTCCACCACGGCGTCCCTCCGAGTTTGAGCCACTTTGGGACATTGAAGTCCATAAAGCACTTGCCCTGCTAGATAATGAAGAGGTTATGTGTGTAACACTGACTCTACCAGCTGTCATTTAATGCTATTTCATTGTACTTTCTCCCGTTTGTTCTGCTGATTTATGGCATGAACCACTTTTTTTGTGGGAAGCATTTAGAGATAGGTTCATGGTGAGCTACTGATGCAACTTTTGGGTAGCCAGTACCAGTTAGGATAATCCTAAATGACAGTACTGCTCAACAACCATTGACACTGTCCATGTTCGTGACAGCAGTTTTAAAAGATTGATGTGCAAAGTGAAACCTAACAGAAGTTTTGCTGTGACTGTGTTTCAAAGACTGGACCACTTCTTTCGAGCTCCTCTTCAACTAGCACTGAGACTTGTTGACAGACGCCGTGTCAAGCGCTTGACCTGCCCGCGTGGCCGAGTTGTTTATCAAGTCGCCGGTGAAGCCAGAGCATTTTATACTTGCCTGCCAAGCAGCAACTTCTGTGCCTGCTATTCATATTTGCATCAAGGTGAATGCAAAAATCATTTGTTCACTGTTTTAATTACACATCTGATTGCTGCACCCTTCACTTCTGCGGTACTTTTCTAAGTACATCCGTACAGCATCCTTACTACCTTAGCTGTTAATGCGAGAGGGTACTCAGCTGTTCTTACGTGCATGTCTTTATGGCTAGAGTGCCTTTTTAGCATTTTGCTTTATTGCATTGTCAATGGATTTTATCGTCACCTGAGACAGATGATTTATTGCAGAGCAATTTATTGCATTGTCTCCTTAGACATAAGGACAATCAATTTATTACATTGAAACTTGGGATAATGTTTGCATCACACAAAATTATCTTCCGAAGCAAGCCAGAATATGAACACGAAAGCAAGAGTACGTTACTGTTGCTCATTTCTTTTCATTACATTCAGTCAAAGATGGTCATGATGCTTATCCAAACCTTTTTCTCTCAAACTTTGAGGCATCCATTTAGAATTTGTAGAAACAAATTCTACTGCGCTACTCTCCACTCCTGTAGTCCTCAAATGTCTTCTGGCACTCAACTAGCTGCTCATCATCCCAAAACAAACATGTTAAGAGCACAGTCTGGCCAGATATTTTAAAAATTGCTGAATTGAAAAATCCACATCACCTGCCAGACCACCAGGGACCTTTAGCTAAACTAAAATATTATGAAACAAACTTAATTTTGCACCACTGGTAGAAGCATGAGGTTCTTGGCATTTTAATGTAGTTCAAGCAACGGGACTTGTTATAAAAGCAGAAACTATGTTGACTACAAAAATATGCGATAAAAATATCGAAGCAGCATGGAAACTGCATTTATACGAAACAGAACATCTCTTCTGCACTGGCAAGCTGTAGTGCCTCTACTGACGTTTTCTATCCTTTCTTGCTTCATTTTATCATTCATGTAATGCACATATATATTTGAGTCTAGCCAGTGGCATTCTTTGCATATTTAAACGCGTAATAAACAGCGTAGGATATCGCTGTTTACAGGACAGGATATAGGAGGATGGAGAGGGGCAAGAGCCATGGCATTTATATATGTATGTTGTCGACAACACTTTAATAGACGGAAACAGGAAGCTTAAAGGACCCCTGACCAGGTTTGAACATTTTAAATAACATATGCAGATCAGGTGCTTGAGGTCACCTTTCAAAATATCGGAGCCATGCTTGCTGTGAAAAATGGTAAAAGTTCTAACCAGTGACTGCTTACATTCTCTTTTAATGTGCCCTTTCGCCTGATATGCAAAATTTTGTGTGTTGTTTAGTAGTTGTGGTTTTACATGGCTCTAGTGCTGCATAAAGCAGTGTGTCCTAGCTGTAGTTTTATGTGTTTGATTGTAATGAGCACTGTTTAATTGAACAGAAATGCATCACCTAGTGTAGTACATCACTGTAGAGCAGTGCCATTTATGAAGTGATCAGCTGCCTCTAGATTGTGTTAACTATTTTGTTGTTGTGTTGACTTCTTTTTTCACAGTGCTGCGAAGGCAAGAGATACCAATGGTAAGCGAAAAACCAATGCATGCTTTAAAGCCCAAGAGACCAGTGTGTATATTTTTATCACTGATGTCCTAGTAAGGCTTGGTAAAAATATGTTTATGCCGCTGCGGTGGCTCAGCGGTTATGGTGCTCGGCTGCTGTCCCGAAAGACGCGGGTTCGATCCCGCCCTCGGCGGCTAGAATTTCTTTGGAGGAGAAATTCTAGAGGCCCGTGTACTGTGCGATGTCAGTGCACGTTAAAGAACCCCAGGTGGTCGAAATTTCCGCAGCCCTCCACTACGGCGTCTCTCATAGCCTAAGTCGCTTTGGGACGTAAAACCCCATAAACCAACCATAAACCAACCTAAAAATATGTTTATTGTCCAGGAGACAGTGTAGCCAGTAATGTACAGGGGTGATGGAAAGAAACACAGAGTGGAGCCTAGGCACTCTGCTGTTTGCTTTTCGCTGGTAGCAAGACGCTAGAGTCGTCCGTGATGCATTCTAGACGACGCTAACGTCTTTTTTTTTGCCACCCACGTAAAAGCATGATCAAAAGGAATTCGAACAGCGGAGCACGTAAGTGCTGCATTGTTCGCATTTCTTTCCATCACAACAGTACAAGCTGGTCCCAAACCCTTTGTAGTGCCATTGCTCCTAGTTTCTGGGGCTGGAGATGATATTCATTTTTAATGACCTGGAGCATGAACACCATGGCTTTAGGGTGACCTTGCATGATTACTTCTGGTGAAGCCTGTCGATGCCGTAGTAGTAGAAGTTCGAAAGTACCAGTGCACAAAATAACCTAAAGGGGCACACCACCACCCTAAAGAGTGAACTTTTCAACCGCTTGCTCCATTTCTTTTCAACTTTCGGGGCTAGTTTATGTTCACTTCTGGGACCATTTCTGCCAAATTTCATTGTTCTGCTGGGGGATTTCTTGTACAGTGGTGAGCAGCCTTGTCTAGAGCGCTCGGGCGGTGCACTTCCTTGCAAACAAATCCAGATTTTGTGGCAGCCTCTAGGGTCCAGCTGCAACGCTTGCACGGAAGTAGCGCCAGATAGCCTCATAAACAAAGCAGGCACAAAAACTTTGCCCTGTTATGAGGGGCTGCTCTCTAATTTCGGTTTTTGTTACCAAGTGCGCACTGCTCAAGCGCTCTAGACAAGGCTGCTCACCACTGTACACTGGAGCTCTGAAATTAAACTGGGGTGATTTTCAATATTGCGAGTCTGTTTTCCTCGTTTCCTGTTTCTGTGAGTAAACTGTCGGCCTAGGAAACCTATCGTTCCAATATTACTTGACAATATTAGTGTTGGGGCAGGCTTTCGGGAGCATCATTTAGTGAGGAACGCAACTGTCCACTGAGGTTATACATTTTTGCCTTTTCTGCATACTAAAAAAGGAGTTGGTGAAGAAATCAGTAGAAATGAAAAACCAGTGTCATTCTATATATTGTAGCATTCTTATAAAATATAATGAAACTAAGCAAAATAATTCCACAGTTATGTGCTCTTGACGTTCCTGAGGCTACATAACACAAAATTTGGAAAATTATCTGTCTTCCAAATGATTGTTTTCCTAAGCAAACATAGTCATCCTTTGCATATATGTTGCATTGCATTCTTCATACTTATTCTAGAATAATGAAATTTGGCAGAGATTGTTCCAGCAGTTATAAAAACAAGCCCTTCACGTTTTAGTAAAATTGAGCAAGTGTTTCAAATGTTCACTCTGTGGGGCAGTTTCTCCCCTTAAATCTAATTTACAAATTGGTGTTTGCTTCCCACATTTTATTACTTTCTCATCTCTACAAAAGTTATTTGGTCTTTGCTGATGTATGCAATTTGGAAGCCATGATAAATAATTTCTAAATTGGTGAAAAAAAAAGTGCACTTTTGTTGTTGGTTTCGCAAAACTATGGGTATATAGCAGTAAGCAGGACACCTTGATGCCAAAGCTGCCGTTCAGGGTAGAGGCACCTTTTAATTGGAAACCCATCATATGTCTTCATAGAGGTTTACCATGCAGACCTCTAAAATGCCTCGGTGAGACTGTCTCAGCAAGAGCCTTTCTTTCTTGTGTATTTGCATTATAACTGCCAAAGACTATCCCACAAGCTTGTTCTACTGCTTGAAACAAAAGCTAGCCATGAGAACAGTATGCAAAGCAGTCATTAAGAATTAGTCGTGAGGGCATGCAATTAAATAATATTGGCATTTTTGCACTGTTTTTTAATTAAAAGGTGAGTTGTTGTGGGAAATAAGTTTCTTGTGTCCGATTATAATTGAAATTGATAAGTATCTCTACAGTGACAAAAACATTTAAGATTTTTTCTGTCTCCTTTTCAGTGCAAGCATGTGCTTGCATCTCGGCTGGCTGAGGCACTTGGAACCTGTGACAATGTCAGCTGCACAGAAGAGACTATGACGTTCCTTTTGCAAAGCTTGAGTTAATGATGTTACCTTGGTTATTTGTGTTCTAAAATGTTGTACAAATCAGTAATAAAATAGAAAATAAAAATGTGGGCTCCACATGTGAGCAAACAAGACCATAACCTACAGCGGTGCATTCCACTACAAGTATGAACTCTTGAGGGGAGTAATATTATTTACTCTTTCATTAAGCTTTATCCAGCAGTCTTCACAGCAAGGGTTGTCAAGCATATACAAAATTGAAATGGAAATATAATGCAATATGTTCATCTTGGGATCAGCACAGGCATTGGTTAACATGCGAATATATATTTTATTTTCCAAAATATGTTTCAGAATATCAAACGTCTTATATGGTCCAGTAGGTAATACAAAATATATGTAAGCATTCCCGAATCGGCGGACATTATTCATATGCGTCTTAAACAAGGGTGCAGCAAACAATAGGTCACCTAGAGGGTGGCATATTGCACTGCTAATGCAATACAAAAAAAGGAACTTTAGTAGGCTGTCGTCCCCAGTTCACAAATATCCATAGCAGATTTGGGTCTTTCTTCTGGAAAGTCAGATCTGGAACGAGAGCATAATACACATAATTGGAGACAAAGCACGTTTGAAAAGCATATTCAACATAGTGCCTCATGCATTTATCTAAATGGTTACCTGCATAAATATTAGTAAAAGGCACACCTTTCTTTTTTTTTCATGAGGTGACAAGAACCTTCTATAAACGAAATCTTTGCATTAACTCAGTTTTAATATTTTTTCGCAAGTTTACAGTCTACAGCAAGTGGATGTTTGCTTTTCGTGAACAACATGCAGATCTATGTAAAGAAGGTGCTTGTCAGTAATTTTAAACAACAGAATTTCTGCTTTGGAGTGCTTGTGTCAACTCTCGGCAGCAAGCAGCTGTGTATAACATCATTTGCAGATGAACGATATGGCACAGCTTCAAAGCCTGTCAAAGCTGTGACAGCAGGTGTAACTGTCTACTCTACTGTACACGCATCCGCACAGATACATTGTCAAGCTATTTAATCTGGCAAGCTTTCTTGTAATCAAAGGAAGCGTGGGCTGTAGCTTCTGAAGCAATGCAAATTTTGCATCTTTTGTGCAAACTAACCGCAATGCTGCCTTACCTGTGCGCTTGCTTCTTTGAGGTACTATGGAAGCATTAGTGGTCGGTTCCAACTGTTGTGTCCACGACCACCTGCTTCTCAAATGCAGGTTGGGAAACCCAGTAGAGGGCATCTGCATATATTTCCGTGCGCTGGGTCATCTGCAAAACGACAGGCATGCCAACTCCAGGATATAAGTCATTTGCGGGTAACCACAACAAAGCTGGAAGCGTAATGTACTCACTCTAAAGCCCCAGGCATCGCGGACCTGCCGACACTGGTTCAAGTCGACCTCTGTTACCAAGAGGCCATCATGAATTCGTGACAGTCCCTGGAAATCCCACACAGTTTAGTGAACAGTTAGTCAAGGGCTCAGTTTTGGTCTGTAGGCATGTCTATTTGGCCTGATGAGCTGAACGACATCTGCGTGATACTTGTATTGTCTACTCTAAAAGTTGCTTGAAGAGCACTTTGGTACATTTCTTGGCTGCTGTCAAAAAGGCGCCATCAACTTATTTGGCGATGCAACAGGTTCTAGTTGGCCACTTAAACCCCGAACAAAAATACACGAATGAAATGTGCAAATTCCTGAAACAGACGACTTAGCTTAATGGCGTTCTTTTCAGAGTGGCATAGTTTAGAACAGGCTGTAACACGTTGCTTCGAGAAGCTGCTGTGCCCACTTAAACTAGTGACTTCCCTGTACTTATTGACTACAGATATAACACTAGCTGACTATTGTAGTCCTTTCTGTTGCAGAGGTTACCATTTGAGCTTCCAGTCTAGAGATATAAAGGATCTTTTTCCACTCACAGGAGTGCGGCTTCCGTCAGGGGCAGTCACATAACTGGAGCCTGTAACAGAACATGTAGCAATATATTGGTTTAACACGGAAAGATTTCAGTAATTAGTAAAATAACTTTCGTATGCACAAGCCTTGTTTACTATAGCCTTGTTGTTGATAACCGCTAGTCCTTAAGGGAAATGGAGTGGATTCCAAGCATAGCAGGGGGTGGAAGAAAGTTAGGTGGGTGGATGAGATTAAGAAGTTTGCAGGGATACGGTGGTGTGTGCATTTGTTTGTGTGTGGATAACTGATACCAAATTTTAATGAAGTAACCAACCTAAAAGACCGCAAATAAAATAATACCATTTCAGCAACACAGTTTATCGTTACGAAGTAAGCATTAAAGCACATGCAACAACAGACCTATAAACATGCATACTGCATGCAGTAACTTTAAATGCTACGCTATCTTCTCGTCCTTTCATTTTACTAATACAAATATATGTTAAAAGTGTAGACATATGGACAAGTGAAAAACATACCATAGAAGTGCCCAAAGTCCTTGTGGGCTAAAAAAGACAAGAATTTTTTTCGTCAACGTTGTGGCAGCAAGCAAATTTTTCGGAATCACAGGCGTATCAGCGGAATATACAGCCTGCAACTGACCATATGAAGCTTACCTTGTTTCTTGTCACCAGATGTAAATTCCGTCGGAAATACCTCCTGCGTACCAAATGAAAATATGGTTGCTGCTCTACTACAGGTTGCAAACTGCCTGCCTTGAGCAAAATTTTGCGCCCTGCACATTCTGAACAATGGAAGCTACGGTATACAGCGAGTAGACCTGTCGTACTACACTAAGCCATCAAAGTGCTTTAATACTTCACTCATCAGTTCACATCAAGCCTAAACTGGCCCGAACACCCGGGAAGACTCCAGAGCTGGGCTTATGGCGAGGCAAAAGCAGTGCGAGTAGTCAAGCTTACACAAATGACACTGCTGAAAGAGGAGTGGCAACAAATTACAAACTTATAATTCCTACGAAGCCTCTTCGAAAGAGCTGTGAAGCATTGCCTGTCTGGGACTAGGAGTACTATGGCCATGGCTTATTGCTGCAATGAACACAGACACCACAGGAAAGGTGGGCCGCACACTTTGTTCTTTGACACCCTCGGTGCAGTGCATTGAAGAGGGGAGCCTATAACGTGATATATAACAACCAATACAAAAAAAAAAATCAATACTATACTGTTCTAATGCAGGGTATTGAAGAGAAAATATAAATGGCAGTATACTGGTCACACAATTATGCATACATCCTGTCAGGTTTGCGCCATGAGGAATTGACTTACAGTTCCCACCCTGTTGATGGCACATGTAAAGTAGCTGTTCGCAATGGCTGCATTCCTGGCCTCGATATGCCACAGTGGCTCGCTCAGGCCAGCCACGGTCGCAGACGGGTTGAACACAACCTCTGCTCCATTGGCACCGTACATGAGCCAGTTGAGAGGGTGATGTCTCCCATAGCAGATGTTGATAGCAATCTTGCCTGCAAGGACAGGTCACCACAGAGGCACACTTTCTACTGGACTGCATGCAGTCTTTAATGGTGGTGCAAACGGTGAATAACACACCAACAGCTATGCCTCATGAGTAGTACAGAAATGGTTGGGAAAACATGTTATGTTTTCCAGCTTTATCTCCAACTTTATTCGGCAGTCCTGCCAAGCATAAGCTAAACAGGCCTTACCAAATTGGGTCTGGAAGACTGGATGTCCTAGTCTTGATTCCATGTAGTAAGTCGACTGGAAGAACAGACCAGTCAAAATGAGTTGCAACTGGTACGTGAAATCTCTAGTTTGAAAGCATGCCTTCACATGTTTTAAGAAGGCCTTTGGATAATACCTCACCTCGTTGAAGTCGCCCACTCGTGGGATATGGTTCTTTCGGGACTTGCCCAAGACAGCTCCACTGTTTGAGACTACTACAGCCGTGTTCCACAGGACGTCAGAGTCGTCGCGTTCAAGGATTGGGCAGACAATAACCATGTTGTGCTTTTTCGCCATCTGGGAGTTTTTCATTTGGAAAAAACATATGCCAGGCCAAATGAGCCAACACAAGTCGAACATGTAATATTCAAAAACGACACCTTATGTAAGGCAGAAAAAAAAAATGTTTCATTTAAATGATGGTGAACTAATGCAGCAAAAGAAATCACCTGCTGACACAACTGGACTGATGGGCCATATTCAGCAGATTCTGCAAACTCGCACCATGGGGTTTTTTCTCTTGTGCAAAAGGCAAACGGCATGTCTAAAAGTAAAAGGCAGGCAGCACACATGAAATATGGGACATCGCATGAATTCTCTGCAAAGCTTGCAAAGGAATGGCTTTAAAGGCAGCAAGTGCTTGGAATGCTGGATGTTTTGATGTCCCATCAAGGAACTGCTTTGTGGATTGACAGTTTGTTGACAAGTTTCATGGGCCAATTGCAATATGCATTGTAAACCATCACAGTACTTGCGAAATCATGCTGTCAGTCTGCTGAGGATTTACCCGATTTTTGTAAAAAAGAAAAAAGCTTTGGTTCATGGTCTCAGTGTGATATAACAACCCACGGAAGATTCTTCTTGTTAGCTTGTATATACAGTGAACGCTCATTCGAACGAATTCGAACTTACGGTGTACTTGAAGTGATGCCTTTGTCCTGTCAACATCAAATGCAGTAAAAGGCTCTTCTTAGTTCAGACAAGTTTTTAGACTCCTGTGAGTTAAAATTATCATGCGTCAGCTGATTCTGTCGAGTTATATGCTTTCCTTCACAACTGTACTCATCAAGTTCTTGTTTTTAACAGTGCTCCGAGCACATACGGCTAAAAAGCTGGAACACAAAGGACTACCGAATGGGCAATGACCAAGGCTTGGGGACACGAACGAGTGTTATACGAGAAATCATTTCTTCACGTTATGCTGAGTGATACATAACTGCACCATTGGCAGTTTACGTGGATACTCACGCCAGGTCTCCTGGAAGCAGATCACATTCACACCGCACAGGGCCGCAGCCTCGACAATGGTCTCGATGCGACGGTGCAGTGCCTCGCGCTGCGCTGTCACCGTTTCTGTCGTGGGCAGCACTATGCGGTTCTGCACCAGGCCAAGCCTCACCACCCGAGGCTGTCGCATCTCCTCTTTCTCGGCAGTAATTCGGTAGCCCTTGAGCTCAAAGTTGTGCTCTTTTGCCAGCGCGAGAGCGTCGGGGCTCAAGTCCAGGGACCTGGGTCAGTAAAATACTACGTCAAAAACAATAAAAACAACCGACGCAAAAGAGCTGCCAAAATATGCACTTTTTTCAGAGTCGTGCTCCCCATAAGCGTTGATGTGGCTCCAAAACGGGGCAAGATCGACAACACAGGCCAAGTACAGATGATGGCAGAATGAATGACAAAACAATTCGTTCAAGCGCTACATGCATAAATACTACAAGTACGCGTAGCTGTGATATATGTCAGTGGCGACGTCGCACATTACATTAAGATTGTCCAACACACGACTGCCCACAAAAAGTACATATTCGTCTAGCGCAACGCGCCAGGCGGATATGGGTCATGAAGATGACCACCTCACACGTCAGCCGATCGCCATCAAGAAGAAAGTCACGCACCCGCATTCCTTTCCGTAGATCACGCCGCGGACTTTCTCGAACTCTTCGGGTGGCAAATTGTCGGTGAGAATCTTCTCGACGCTCTCAAACTCCTGGCTGGCCATTTTTTCTCCTCCGAATGTAACGTGATAGCAAACGTCAGGGACGACTAAGGGACGGTGAAAGCGATAGATGCTTCCGCGGCGGCGACTGACAGCGGACTGCGGCGGCAGGACGACCCAGTTGCACAAGACGATCTCCGACGGCGAAACCTGTTTGACCTCGGCGAGGGGAAGTTCAAGCTCACTTGCGCAAATCGTAGATGCTGTGAGACTGCCGGGGTCGTGCTCCCGCCGCGCGCTTTCACGCTGATAAAGGGACCGGAGCAAGAGCGAGAGCAGCCGGAGCAGCGAGATCGTCTGCAGTCGTCTGCGCGTACTAGATCCCACCGGTTCCGCTTTATGACAACTACTGTGCACCGCCGTTCGAACAAGTGGTTTGCCGAAGTTTTGAACCCCCTAAAACTATAGTGTACTAGAACTATACTAAAACCTTTCGTTCTGGAGTACGCAGCGACTTTTGAAAGACAAATTAAAAAACTTTATCTTAAGCTGATGTGAACTATAAATAGTGCAAGCGAAGGACTGTATGTACTGTACACGGCGCTTATGAAGGGCCTGCCCTCGTGAAGTGATAAAAATCATATCGCATATAGGTCGCAAATAAACTGTAAACAATTAGTTTACCATTCATTAAACGCGCTCCATACAAAAAATATGTGTTTTATGACTTATTCTTTTCTTTGATCATTTTTGCAAAATTAAAAAAAAAACTACCATCGTAATTATTAGGATCGCAGTAAATAAATGACGTTATTTCTTACTTAAATAATTTGTTAAAGTTTGTAACGTGAAATAATTATAACAGTTATTTTACTGCAATTAATTTTGCAATTATAAATAGAAAAATGTTTTTGTTTTTTTTCTGCGGGATGAATGTTTGGAGCGGGAAACGCACCGGTAACGTTGTGAGGGATTTGGATTCTCCGGCAGTTTCTCGTAATCCGATTTAATCGAGTCTGTTTGCAAGTGAATAGGTCGTCATGTCAATCGGCGTGCCCATAAAAGTTCTTCACGAAGCTGAAGGACACATCGTGACCTGCGAGACGAACACTGGTGAAGTATACCGAGGCAAACTGGTGGAAGCCGAGGACAACATGAATTGTCAAATGGCCAACATCACAGTCACCTACCGGGACGGAAGGGTGGCGCAGCTCGAGAACGTCTACATCAGAGGAAGCAAGATACGTTTTATGATACTACCGGACATGCTCAAAAACGCTCCCATGTTCAAAAAAGCCGGTGCCAAAAGTGCGACGGCGTCCGCCGGCAGAGGCAAGTCGGCGATACTACGAGCCCAAGGTAAGCGGGAGATGCGCTCTGATGGGCATGGAGTCACGTTGATTGCGTTCGAAGGATGTGTGTTGCTACCACCACTCTGCAGTGGTTAGTTTTTTTGGGGAAAGTCTCGTCTATGTTTTTTATATGTGGTTGCGCAATCAGGGATGGTAAACGACCAGTTTCGCTTTTCGTTGTTTGGGTGCCTAGCGACTCCTAGGTATCGATACGTAGCGAAAAGCAGAGACCGATGCATAGGCAACTTTTCGTTCGCGCTTACTAAAAAAGAAAGGAATGTCAACGCGTTGACTCTTCCGAGACCCATTTGAAAGTTTCTTCGTGCTCTTTTGTGTGTATTCTTTCGTTTTGGCGCTCTTCGTTATGTTTAAAAAATATAACATTCAATGTTGTAGCTGTAAAAGACATTAGTTATTAGTCAAGACTTGTGTTTGTGTCTTCACTTCTCTGTAGTGGCGCTGTTTTTAATATGCCAACATACCAAATAGCCAAATTTCATGCCGTAGTAATTGCGTCTTGAAACTTGTTTGAGGCCCCTTTGATCTCTCTTTTCTGTTCTAGATCGGACGCCGGCATTATGGCTATGCAATCTTCTTAGCTTGGTCATTTTTCGGCCTCAGAAAAGTGACGAATCTCTGCATGTTAGCGCGTCATTTGCACCTGTGGTGTTTTGATCGTGGCTGTGAATAGAATATAAAACTTCATCACAAGTGGTTTTTCTGCGAGAACTCAAGAGGAGGTCTGTAAGCAGGGTGGACTATAAAGATTTGGGGGTAGTCAAGTGAATTGATGCAAAGGAAATACGTTAGGATATTTCGGTCACTGCCAATCTATTCCATTTCTTGAGCCATTGTCTTTCAATCGCCTTTGTATTCTCATTCTGATTCTGTAAAAGTTTTTTTCATTTCTTATTGCATTGCTATTTGTAATCGTTTCTTTTATTCGTTCTTGCTGAGTTATTCTTCGTTCTATGCCTCCCTCCTCAGCCCCTACTTTTGGAGAGGGAGATTTCCTTCTAAGCACCTCCTGCCACATTTGGCAGGTGTATGCTTCACAGAGACGTCAATGCCAGACAGTTTTCGCCTTCATGGCCATTCTAATGTTATTGCATTAAAGCAATATTTGGAGGGGGTTTAATGGCTTTACTTCAGACCTAGTGCACTACTCTTTCCGCTGCAGCGCCACATTTTTTTTTCGATAACATGGCTTCAGTGGCTTCAGTTCTAGTGGCTGCCACTGGTGCATTACTTTGCAAAGGGTTAGTTGCGTTATTGCACAACCACTGGCCATGAAAACTACCTCACGAATTTCAATCAGTCTGAGCGAATGTCGTCTCAAATGTATGCTTTGTTTGTGAGTTGAGACCACAAACACGTTATGTATGTTATTTTGACCAGATCTTATACAATAAGAATACGTGGTCATATCTGCTTGAATTTCATGTCAAAAGGAGTACTTTTTAAAGCTGTGCAAACTGCGTTGAGTGTGTAGGTAGCTTTGTACAGATCTGTTATTGACACCAAGAGCAAGTCCAGTTACTGTTGGAGCAGGCTGTGTATGCTGCAACTTTAGAATATTTCATGCAGGACGTTTTCTTCCGCAAGTTCTTTTTTTTTTGCAGGTGTGGAAGAAAAAGCAAAAGATTTCAGTTACTGTGTGGAGAGCAAGAGTAATTTTGCAAGGCTGTTTAGCACTCCATAACTTGTTACCGTGTTTCTCAAGATGACAATACTAATAATGCTGCTGTGTTTTTTATTTGATTTCATGTTGCCAAATATTTAGTGCATTGTTAGTGTTGGGAAAAATGTCAATGTTAGTAAGGTGTCATGCCAGGTGTGCACATGAGTGTATTTTTCCCTAATGCCTACTTGTGCATGAATAATTGGTTATCGTGAAAGGAAAGGCACAGTATCAGTCTCACTATCGTTAGACACCTGAACCTCCCCGTAGGGAAAAAATGGACAGAATAACACGAAGAGGGAGGCATTACAGTACAGGGCTCCAGTAATTTCAGCCACCTGGGGTTCATTAATATTAACTGACATTGGGCATCTTTTGCATTTTGCCTGCATCAAAATGCACCCATTCAATTATTTGTATGCTATAACATGATGAAATTTTAAGGCTGCGGAACTTTTGCTTCCTGAGTAGATAGGACTGCTGAAATATTTACAGAACACCCTGCTACACTACAGCATTATTGTATTGACCTCCGCATGTGAAGTGAAGTGTTCCATGTAGAATGTGTATTTTGTGGTTTCTCACTCAGGTTAGTGGAAGAACTAATTTATTTATTTGTAAGGCATGGAGGCATTACCTGGCGAAGTGGTGGTTGAAAAGATACAAGATGCCAAGTAGAAAGTTAGTGGGAGAAAAATATATAGAAATGTGGATTACGAGTCAGTGCCAAATATGGAATAGCTGATTAAATGCAGGTGGTTTCTTTATTGCAAGTATTGTGGCTTTAAGAGCACTGTTTCAGGCTAAATTGCAGTCATATAAGTTTTGGGTTATGTAATGACATTTTTTCCAATGCGTCGACTATTGGTCAGCTTGGGCAGCTTATTGCTTGAGTAGTTATAAACCATAACAACAGAAGTTTAGTTTGTAATGTTGAATTTTCTCTTCTATACTGTTTAATCTCAGAATCAACACAAACTTTCGGAATATTTTGATGTTGCCACTGGGAGTCTCCATTCCTTCCTTGTCAAGTATGTGGCAGTATGTTGTCTAGCGGATAGTCAGTGCCTTGTAAGATCAAAAGTATTGGAAGAAACACTGAATGGAATGCATTGAGCAGTACTGCAATGTATGCATCATCTGTAATGCCACATACATAGTGTCACAGGAATTCTGGCTGCCATAAAGAGTGACACTAATGGATTGCCTTTGATATGACTTGGGGATTGTGGTTAGTTGCCTGTTCATTATGCACATCTAAGATCCACTTTCACATGAACGTAAAGATCGACCTGAGAAGCTCTATTACAGGCTGTGTTTTGGAAGCATTTAAATGTGTAGAAAAGATTCTTATCCTTGTCGAAATTCTTGAAGCACTTTATGAAGGTACAAGGTCATGTCAGGCTCTTTTAGAATGCGGCATTAAAGGTGGTACACATGCAGCATTTCAAAGCCTTTGGTTCTCCCTTATGTGTTTGCATTTCCATATTTTGCAGCTGCCAGAGGACGGGGTCGAGCCAGAGCTTTGTTCCAGCGGCGGAAATAGTGCTGGCATCATTCCATTCTCTCTTTCTTATGCACATTACCTCTTTGGCACCACCACAGATCACATTTCTCAAGGCATGCCAGGTGCATGGATCACAGTTTCTGTTATACGGAGCCTCTACAATGCCATTTCATCGCTCGTGTAGCGCCTCTGGAAGGAATAAAGACTGAAAATGTCATCTAGATCATAACGCAAGCTTGCTGCAGCAAAGTGTGGTGTGTGCAGCTGTCTAAATTTTCATTATTTGTGTTGTAAAAGATAATAAAATCATTTTTTGGGAAAAACATTTGATTGTGTGTGCCTGAAATTCTTCAAGAAACATAGAGCATCCTTGTCACTGTAAAGTGACAGCTTTTAGTACCAAGAGGCACTTGGCGACTGGTGTTCAGAGGTCGGCGAAAACTATTACATGGCCCTGCTGCAAAGTGGTCAGTGCGGTCATGTCTATGTAGGAAGGCGGTTAGGAGCGGTTAATAGATTTGAAGAACGCGACGATTACGCAATGAAATTCCGTCGTGCGCCTTCAACGTGCGGTAAGGTGGTATGTCTGGAACGGGTCTTTATTAGCACTATGACAGGCATTGCAACTAGCTCGTGAACGCTGAATGTTTGAAGACCTCGGGTCCTCTAAGGTTCCTTCAGGCGAATTGTCATCCTTTCAGCTACACCATGTAGCCGAACTATATCCATTTAAACGCTTTTTATGTTCGGAACAGCTATGCACATGTTGCATTATATGCCATGTATGGTGCAGCAGCGTAGTTTTCGTATCCCTGTGCGACCGTGCGCATAAGAAGCGCACCGAATTTTAACCAAGGCCAACTTGGTTCAAACCTACGCCGCTTCCGCCGCGCCACCTCCATAGAGTATGCCACCTCAGCAGGCCGCGCGCTCTACTCGAAAGCGGAGCCGGAAGCGTGTTGCGCAACTTCGGCGTGGGATTGCGCAATTATTGTTTACATGCTAAGCGACCGCGTGACGGAGCGACCATTGAAAGCAGCAGAAGCACGTGAGCTGACACGGGTGTCTCGTTTCTGCGGTTTCTTGACTAGAAGACATTTAAATACGTTTCGTTCAAATTTAGCACCTCGGTGGTCTCGTCTTGGTCACAGCCTTCCACGTGCTTGTCAGTTAAGTGTTGTGATTGGGAGAGTCGCGCGCGTGAAATGCTGGGCTGTTTGGCGCAGCCAGCTTTTATAATTGCTTGCCGACGCTGCGTCAGAGAGACTTAATTGCTGCCGAAACGTGCCGAGCGCGCCGGAGAGTTTATCACGGAAGAAATTGAGCGCGACTTGGCGAACGAGAAGAAATCGATTTTGACAGCAAGGTAAATAACGTGCCCACGCGGTTGTTCGTTGTGCCTGCTGTCAAGGAACCGTTGCCCATTTTCTGTGCTGCTAGCTACTGATGCTTGCTGAGATATCGAAGAACGTTATTACTGCCATTAACTGCAGCGATGAATGTATGACATAAACACTGGCCGCGCGCACAGGGGTGATTAAACTCCGACAGTTCAAGAACATGGGCGCTTGGCCAGCATGAGGAAGTAGTGTGCGACGTTCTCGACAACAAATATTTCTTGCTCTAAAAGTTAGTCGTATTATATCCACCGCCTTCAGCTTCGACTTCGTGTGCGCTGTCTTCTTGAAGCGTGTTGGGAGGTTTTCTCTAAACGTAAGGGGAGGGCGAACTTTGTTTTGTTGAAATAAAAGTAGTCCGGCGGCGGGCGCAGGCGAAACGCGCCCACGGCGTGTATTCGGGAACTCGCGTTTCCCGTGTTTAGGCTTAGAATCGGGGCCTACCTTCGGCCCGTAAGCAGTTTCCCGGGCAACGGGCATCGGAGACTGGAAGGTGAAGTGTAACATACTGGCTCCTGTATATAACCATTCCTCCGCTAAAGCATCAGATGCCTTGTTTTTATACATTTGTCTGTGATACCTCTGGACTGCTGTGCATCGGACTTCTGGAGAATCGGCCCTTTAGGCCTAGTGGTTCAAGTGAGCCACTTATCAACCCACTTCGCACGCTACGAAGCTGCAATAGTTGTATTATAGTATAAATAGAAGACAAACGGACATTTAGAAGGTAAGCGCCAACTTAGGACTGGACTCTTTACACGGTTTTACTTGCGGCCCAAGTGTGGAAAGGTGCGCCAAATCGTCCCATCGGCCTGTGAACAATCATGAGCGGCGATACGAAAAGGAAAAACAAGAGCAGCGCAAGGTTTGTACCCATTTGATTTCGGCGTTTCGTGACTGGGCGCTGCCCTTCCATGGGCTTTCTCGCCAGAAACTCGTCATTTCCGCTTTTTTAGATGTTGGGACTCAAAACATGCTGCTTGTAATGTGTAGGCCTAGACCGTGATCGCGTATGAATCGATGCAGTAACTTTTTCGACCGTCGTCCTTGCTCGATGTTGAGGAATGCGCTAGTGCCCTTTGCCACTGCTGGAGTAGCGCATGCTTCCTTTGCCTGTTCTGTGCTTTATTCTATGGAATGTAAGAAGTCTCAGTGAAAACATTCGGTGAAAGCCTCTATGCTCTCGTGTGTAGCTTCGGTTTGCTGCTGTGTTTTCAAGTGCTGTTTCAGCGTGCCAACTTACAGTGAAATAATCTCGCGTGCGTGCTGACTCTTACCAGTCCTTTAGCCATTTTTTAAGCTTAAGTAGGGGCGCCTCTTTTTGTGGCATTTGAATGAAAACTTGCGAAGATTGCTAGGTATCGCACACACGGCGCGGATTTTGCCTTTCGCCATGTGCACTTGGGTTGCACGCTTCCGTTTGCATTAATTAAAGTGAACTTAATAGCAATCACTCATGTTGGATCAGCGGTCCGCAAAGCTTTTTCCACTACAGCCTACGACGTGTCGGCCATGCAACGTGTAACATCTCCCTTCCTAGTGACCTCGTTGGTGCTGAAACATTCCGCTGAAAGGAGGGTGTGTTAAAAAAAAAATCGGACCTTGCTATTCGATGTTTTAGAGTGGACTCTAGATTTACTCGTTTGTACAGTCCGCTCGGTCGACATTGTTGAACGAAACTTTCGTTTTTATAGCAGTGCTGTAGCAATACTGATCGTCAGTTCTCGAAACTGGCTGCTTGCCGCTGTGAATTGTCCTACCCGCTCGATGAGCCTTCCACCGCGCGTAACACGTTGGGATTTCTGGTTGGCTCTCGTGCTGTACGTATGTGGGGAAAAAAAAAAAAAAAAACTGGAAGGAGTAGGCTGATAGCGAAGCGGGCAACCACGAGGATGTTTAGCAAGTGTATCGTTTTTTTATTTTGTATTGTACCCTACCGAAGCAGTGCATAGCCATTTCAGCTGGTTAGGCAATGGTAGGATTCCATTTGAAGGCTGAGCAATTTAATCTGCTGCGACATCAGCCATGATTGTCAAGTGTTATGCTTTTCCCATTTTT
This sequence comes from Amblyomma mixtum, assembly GCF_055824585.1. Lineage (NCBI taxonomy): Eukaryota > Metazoa > Arthropoda > Arachnida > Ixodida > Ixodidae > Amblyomma > Amblyomma mixtum. The sequence goes on along the minus strand of NC_143013.1, from coordinate 292,173,222 downwards.
TTGTTTGTTTTTTGAAGCCACATCTCTAAAGCTTACTGTGGCATTTCAAGTGGTTAGGCCCTTGGATAGAGCTTTTTGGGTGACCATTCATTATTCAGGAGAATTAAAAAAAAAAAAATTTGTCTCGTCTGCAGAATTTCTCTAGCTTTGAAGACAATTTGGATAATTTCGATGTTTGCTTTCAGTTGTAACCTTGTGGCATGGAGCATATGATTAATAGTGTTCCCTATATCCATAATGTCGTGCTGTACATAAAACTTGTCTGCTCTGAAGCAATCCTTAGTCTTTGCAGAGCTCTTTTGTCAGAAGCAGTGGGTTGCATTCCACCTCTCATCAGCCCTGCTGTGCATATTTAGCAGAAACTGTTTCGTGACAGTTTTGGTGGCTGAGGAAAAAAGTTTTTTGGTTTACTTTAAAGCCAACCACATTCGAGTCAGAGAAGCAGTAGCCACAACCCAGAAGGAATGTTGGTTTCCGGACACAGAATTCAGCGTGATTAAAACTCAGTGCTGTGATTGAAGGCTGCTATCTAGTGCAGCTCTTCAAATTGCTGTTCCTTTTTCTCTCGTGATAAAGAGAAATTACCTTTTGAAACAGTATCGTTATCATGTAGTAATAGCAATACTTTATTTATGTTAAGCCAGGTCATGGATTGTCAAGTAATTTTGTAGAGAAGATTTGCAAGAAAACTAAAGCATCAGCAATTTAAAGTCATTTCCTTCTTACGCCATCCGCATATCCTGTTGTGGCACTTTTCGAAATTGCGATCAAAATGACTTGCATTGTTTTCAGTAAGTGTGTGGATGCCGGCTATGTTTGAAATCCTTGCTAGACAGAATGGCAGGGCCATTCTAAGTGTACACTAAAAAATTTTCAGATTTTTCTCGATAGTTGAACACAGTAATAGCAGAAGAGTTGAAATCTGGGTTAGTTGGTACATTATACTTAAGAAAAACCAGCCAAAAAGACAGGGACAAAGGAGAGACGAGGCACACACAACGACTGGACTATCAACTGTGCTTTATTGAAAAAACAGCCAGTCTCCAAGAAAACCCAACAGAGCATGCGCAACTCAACGGCACCGCAAAACCAGCCCAAAAAATCAAGAAACGCGATCTCCTAAGATAGTCAAACTGCGGTGTCAACGGGACAAGTAACCTAATTCTTTCTGCATCAACGTGATAGAAGCCGTGCTAACACAGTTATCTCCATGATTGCTAATGTGAAATGCTTCGAGGATTTCCCGCTCAACCTTATCCTTGCCTCTACCGAGAAAGGTAACATTGGAAAACAACGGGTAGCACCCGCAATCGCGGCAATGGCGAGGCAAGTTTGCTCCGTCAGCAGGAGTCAGAGAGTTATGGTGCTCTCGTAGCCTTTCATTTATACACCGGCCAGTTTGACCGATGTAAACTTTTTCGCATGTCAGCGGTATCTTATAAACCACCCGTGTCGCACAAGGAACATAGCAGTTTCGATGCCGCGTCGAACAAACAGGTGGTCTAGTTCTGCCACGCGCGACACGTGAACAAAGGCTTGAAAGTTTGCAAGGAGCAGAAAAGACAACATTGACACCTTGTCTTGCAGCAACTTTTTTGATATTGTGGGAAGCCCCATGCACATAAGGCATCACCTCAAATTTTCTTCTTTCAGCCCTAGTAGGGTCAGCCACCTTTTCGTCACGGCTCTTAATTCTTTGCAACAACGACTCTGCCACAGCATTCAAAAGCGGTTTTGGGAAACCAGCCTCTTGCAAACGCTTAACCTGGTTGTCGAAACTTGACTTCATGCTATGGTGGCAACTCTTCTGCAGAGCATTGCGAAAACAGCTCATGGCAATCCCTCTCTTGACGACTTTTGAGTGTGCAGACGAGTACGGTAATAAAGCCTTCTTACTCCTAGGTAAAAAACACCAGCATACATGGCCATCGTCACGAAAAGTTAGTTGAAGTTCTAAAAAACGAATCGACTGGTTAGCGGGTAGTTCAAAGGTAAAAGAGAGGGAGCTTGAGCAAGCTTTAAAATCTTCTAAGACATTTTCTACAACCTCATGCAAGGAGTCAGTCGGTGAAAGATTTAACATTATCAAGAAATCGTCAACATATCTAAAAACTTTGCACACTCGTTTGTCAAGAAAAGAGCCTAAAAGTGTGTTGTCAAACTTTGCTAAAAAAATTTGGCACAAGATAGGAGCTACGCTAGCACCAATACAGATTCCTTTTTTCTGTATGAACAGACCGCCCTTAAAATCTACAAGGGTAGATGAAAGATAAGTAGTTAACAGTTCTAAGAACGCATCGACGGAGATGCCACAAGCATTTTGGAAGGCAACTAGGCCGTTCTGTTCAATCACTTCACGCACTGCAACAAAAAGTTCGTCATGAGGGATGCTGTAAAACAAGTCTTCGATGTCAATAGAAAACCCAGCGTTGGCTCCGGGAATGCCGTCGCTGAGAACTTAAACCCCAGCAGCTGCGCTTGCAACGTAGCAGGGGTCCTGCACATCAAGGGACTGCAGGTGTCGCTGCAAATACTGGCCCAGTAACTTTTGCCAGGTGTCAGCCTCGGTCACAATGGCCCTCAAAGGGCAGTCCGTCTTGTGCGTTTTTGCGGAGAAAAAGATTTGGAGGCGATTACCTTTGCAATTCTTCACCTTCTGAGCCAGATTATCCAAGTTGTTGGCTTCTAGGAGTCTCACGGCTGTGGTCTTCAGTTTTGAAGGCTTGCGTTTCGTAGGAAGGAAATTCTTGTGTACGGCTGCCAAAGCCTTATCACCAAACGTGCTCGTAGGAAGAACCACAAACCCTCCTTCCTTGTCCGCTTGAAGAAGTGTCAATTTGTTTTCGATGAAATGGTCCACCACTTGGTGAAGAGCAGGGTCCATGTGCCTTTGTTGTTTACTGTCTATCTTGCTTAAGACGTCGATGCCTTCAGACAAACACCTCTGCTTCTCGTCTATCTCGGCTTTCTCTGCCACACGATGTACAGTAGCAAGGAGCTCATGTCTGCTGACACGAGGCTCCATACTGTACTTGGGCCCATTCTGTAGTAGGTCATCAATTGCCTTAGGTACTGACGTTCCTTCCAGATAGGTAACAGAGCCTCTGTGCACTTTTGACTGTTCCTTTCTTGGCAATTCCCGCCGAAGCTGATTCCAGTACACCTCAGTAGCTTGGTCTGCGATGCGACGGTGTTCTTGAAGGCATCGAACCCCAAGGTGTTCGCTACGTCCGGTGAGGCACAAAACTCGAAGCCAGTCATGTAGGAGTCTCACCTGTCTCCAGCACTCGGATTTCCAAATTTTGGCTATCCGCTTCCAATGCCCCGAAGATGGCTCTAGGAGGCCAAAGAAGGCAACGAGCTCTTTGGGCGCCGAATTCACCTTAAGGCAATGAGACAGGGCACGCGCTCGGCAGGTGATGAAAGCAATTGCGCTGGCGCAAACCATTGCCTGATTTTCCGGAGACTGCACACTTAAAAAGATACCCAGAGAAGAAGAAAAGTTTTGCAGAAGAGTTGAAATCTGGGTATCTTTTTAAGTGTGCAGTCTCCGGAAAATCAGGCAATGGTTTGCGCCAGCGCAATTGCTTTCATCACCTGCCGAGCGCGTGCCCTGTCTCATTGCCTTAAGGTGAATTCGGCGCCCAAAGAGCTCGTTGCCTTCTTTGGCCTCCTAGAGCCATCTTCGGGGCATTGGAAGCGGATAGCCAAAATTTGGAAATCCGAGTGCTGGAGACAGGTGAGACTCCTACATGACTGGCTTCGAGTTTTGTGCCTCACCGGACGTAGCGAACACCTTGGGGTTCGATTCGATGCCTTCAAGAACACCGTCGCATCGCAGACCAAGCTACTGAGGTGTACTGGAATCAGCTTCGGCGGGAATTGCCAAGAAAGGAACAGTCAAAAGTGCACAGAGGCTCTGTTACCTATCTGGAAGGAACGTCAGTACCTAAGGCAATTGATGACCTACTACAGAATGGGCCCAAGTACAGTATGGAGCCTCGTGTCAGCAGACATGAGCTCCTTGCTACTGTACATCGTGTGGCAGAGAAAGCCGAGATAGACGAGAAGCAGAGGTGTTTGTCTGAAGGCATCGACGTCTTAAGCAAGATAGACAGTAAACAACAAAGGCACATGGACCCTGCTCTTCACCAAGTGGTGGACCATTTCATCGAAAACAAATTGACACTTCTTCAAGCGGACAAGGAAGGAGGGTTTGTGGTTCTTCCTACGAGCACGTTTGGTGATAAGGCTTTGGCAGCCGTACACAAGAATTTCCTTCCTACGAAACGCAAGCCTTCAAAACTGAAGACCACAGCCGTGAGACTCCTAGAAGCCAACAACTTGGATAATCTGGCTCAGAAGGTGAAGAATTGCAAAGGTAATCGCCTCCAAATCTTTTTCTCCGCAAAAACGCACAAGACGGACTGCCCTTTGAGGGCCATTGTGACCGAGGCTGACACCTGGCAAAAGTTACTGGGCCAGTATTTGCAGCGACACCTGCAGTCCCTTGATGTGCAGGACCCCTGCTACGTTGCAAGCGCAGCTGCTGTGGTTGAAGTTCTCAGCGACGGCATTCCCGGAGCCAACGCTGGGTTTTCTATTGACATCGAAGACTTGTTTTACAGCATCCCTCATGACGAACTTTTTGTTGCAGTGCGTGAAGTGATTGAACAGAACGGCCTAGTTGCCTTCCAAAATGCTTGTGGCATCTCCGTCGATGCGTTCTTAGAACTGTTAACTACTTATCTTTCATCTACCCTTGTAGATTTTAAGGGCGGTCTGTTCATACAGAAAAAAGGAATCTGTATTGGTGCTAGCGTAGCTCCTATCTTGTGCCAGATTTTTTTAGCAAAGTTTGACAACACACTTTTAGGCTCTTTTCTTGACAAACGAGTGTGCAAAGTTTTTAGATATGTTGACGATTTCTTGATAATGTTAAATCTTTCACCGACTGACTCCTTGCATGAGGTTGTAGAAAATGTCTTAGAAGATTTTAAAGCTTGCTCAAGCTCCCTCTCTTTTACCTTTGAACTACCCGCTAACCAGTCGATTCGTTTTTTAGAACTTCAACTAACTTTTCGTGACGATGGCCATGTATGCTGGTGTTTTTTACCTAGGAGTAAGAAGGCTTTATTACCGTACTCGTCTGCACACTCAAAAGTCGTCAAGAGAGGGATTGCCATGAGCTGTTTTCGCAATGCTCTGCAGAAGAGTTGCCACCATAGCATGAAGTCAAGTTTCGACAACCAGGTTAAGCGTTTGCAAGAGGCTGGTTTCCCAAAACCGCTTTTGAATGCTGTGGCAGAGTCGTTGTTGCAAAGAATTAAGAGCCGTGACGAAAAGGTGGCTGACCCTACTAGGGCTGAAAGAAGAAAATTTGAGGTGATGCCTTATGTGCATGGGGCTTCCCACAATATCAAAAAAGTTGCTGCAAGACAAGGTGTCAATGTTGTCTTTTCTGCTCCTTGCAAACTTTCAAGCCTTTGTTCACGTGTCGCGCGTGGCAGAACTAGACCACCTGTTTGTTCGACGCGGCATCGAAACTGCTATGTTCCTTGTGCGACACGGGTGGTTTATAAGATACCGCTGACATGCGAAAAAGTTTACATCGGTCAAACTGGCCGGTGTATAAATGAAAGGCTACGAGAGCACCATAACTCTCTGACTCCTGCTGACGGAGCAAACTTGCCTCGCCATTGCCGCGATTGCGGGTGCTACCCGTTGTTTTCCAATGTTACCTTTCTCGGTAGAGGCAAGGATAAGGTTGAGCGGGAAATCCTCGAAGCATTTCACATTAGCAATCATGGAGATAACTGTGTTAGCACGGCTTCTATCACGTTGATGCAGAAAGAATTAGGTTACTTGTCCCGTTGACACCGCAGTTTGACTATCTTAGGAGATCGCGTTTCTTGATTTTTTGGGCTGGTTTTGCGGTGCCGTTGAGTTGCGCATGCTCTGTTGGGTTTTCTTGGAGACTGGCTGTTTTTTCAATAAAGCACAGTTGATAGTCCAGTCGTTGTGTGTGCCTCGTCTCTCCTTTGTCCCTGTCTTTTTGGCTGGTTTTTCTTAAGAACAGTAATAGCATGCCAGAAGGGGGTTATGTATACTCCGTCTCCCAACTTCCTTGCAGCGCTGTGAGAGCTAGAGACCTCTTCAGCCAGTGAGGAGAGTGCATTAAACGTATTCCTGTGCTCCTTGTTGTCTGCTCACAGTGTGTGCAGATATGCTTAAAAAATTAAAATGAAGGAATATCAGGCAGTTTTAGAATAGCGTATGCACATTTGTGTAAACTGAACGCACGCAGTTTGCAGGACGTTACGCTGTTAGTCACATCAGTACTTTGTGGTCGACATATTCAGATGGAAATGCAACGATAGGGTTGGATTTTATGACCGCACCCTTTGTATCAGGTAGGCATTGCACAATTCCTAGACCTTGTGAAGGAAATTTTGAGATGAAAAAATTGACTGATGATTACGGCATCCAGTAATGCGAAATATGAGTGCAGTTCTTCTCAAGGCACCTGCCAGCGCTGGCAGGTAAACTGGATATTCTGGTGCTAACCATCCTTCGGGATCTTCCTATTTGGACAACCGGTTACACCAACGACTGCGATGCAGAAGCGGGTGCCTAAGAGCTGTTCTCTAAAGCCAATAACATGATAAAGGAACAACACTTCAGCCTAGTGGTGTCATCTGATTTTTAGAACAGAAACCATTTTTGTCAACAAACCGATATCCTTCTTCAGGCCTAGGAGTGGCAGAATCATTGTTCGAAATAAAAATAAAGCAGATTTATTGCTCGTGGATATATCTGTAGCTGGGATCAGACAAAATGAAAGCCTGATGCCTCATTTTTCACATAATCCGAAGTGAGGGGTCCCGCTTTGAAGTGCACTGCCATGTTGGAAAAGTTATTTTAGTGTACGCAGGAGTCATGCTTGCTTAACTAGAGAATAGCTTACGTATCATGAGCTTGTGTTAAAGCTCGATTCGAAATAGCGAAATATGCTCATTTTACACTGACACTACATTCCGAGCATCTGAACGTTGCCTCTGCACTCATCACAGCTTTGGTAGTGCTGCACAGTACTGAAATGGAGTTGGTTATGGAGTACGGAAATGGACTTTTAACTTGCCATGCACCAGCTATCAAAGAAGTTGCAGAGGTTAAGCTGACGATTTCGTTTTTGTTTTATTGAATTTAGTGTTGTGATGTGTGCGCCCAACTGCCCCCTTCCTTCTTTTTTTTTTTTGGTCTTTCGGCGAACTGTTTGAGCAAGTTTACTTTTCGTCTTTCAGCCGGCCGCCGCGGTCTAAAGCTTCTCAAGAGCGCAAGGTGAGTTGTTTGGTTTACTGAAGTTAAAGATTACATGTGATAGCAGAGGCGATGGTACATTGCAGACCAAAGAACCCATCCATTGTTTCACTTTTTCTTCCAATGTGGGCAGTCTTTGGGGGCAGACATTTTGCACTGCATTTTGCTTTGTTGGAATCTTATCACAAGGAGCAAATGCATTTAGTAAGAGTAGAAGTTTGGACCAGTTAGTCTTGCATGTTTCAGCATTCAGGAGCTAGATGTAGTGATTGTTTCCAAGTGTTAGGCCGTGTTATTTCGTGGCACCTGTAGTGTTGCGGCAGGACGGCCAGTTTTGAACCTGCGGACTGAGGTTCAATACTTAGATGGCATTCTCTTCATTTACTTTGGTTACAGTTTATTTGAAAATGACAAGACAGGCACTGAGAATAGTGGGTACCTTTCCTTTCGTCATTGTGTGGTTTCCTCTTAACGTGAAATTTGTGGCCGCCGTAGTGACCCAGTGGCTACGGTGCTCGGCCGCTGACCTGAAAGACGTGGGTTCGATCCCGGCTGCAGCGGTCGAATTTCGATTAAGGCGAAATTCTAGAGGCCCTTGTACTGTGCAATGTTGGTGCATGTTAAAAAACCCCGGGTGGTCGAAATTTCCGGAGCCCTTCACTACGACGACCATCATAGCCTGAGTTGCTTTGGGACGTTAAACCACCACTGAAGTGCACTTGCTGTGTAGGCTGTCTGTTGTGATGCTAATTTAAGCGGACATGATTGAGACATTTACTGCTTTTAGCAATAAGTGTACCATTGGCTAAGCTGTTGTAATAAACTTGTATCACATGCTGCCAAACGCTCCTCCGATGCTGAAACGGTTTGCTGAGCGACTTATTGTTTTTATCTTTCAGCTTGAGGGTGTATACAACAATGCAAGGTTTGTCCACATCGCCGCGTCTCTTGTGGTAAGTCGTGTCAGTTTCTTGTTGCCTGCATGTCCTCTGCCTCTCTAGAGTATTGCTAGAAGCATAGTGATGGTGATATTAAATAGTGAGGTCTGGTTACTTGGTCACCGCATGAATGGCTGAAATGCTTGCCGGTATTGTAAATACGTATGAATCTAATAGAGATCTAGCCGAGAATGGGGAAAGTGAAAAAAAAATTTTTTCTGCAGTGCAAGCAGGTGCTGGGCATGCCATAATTCTTGTTGGCACTTCTTGGTTAATGTCTTGGCAGCTGACATGAGGTTAAGTTTGTGAACTTTGGTAGTTGGTTTATATTTCAGATCATGTAATTTTTGGGTGTCTAGATAGCGTTATAATGATTTACGACATAATAGTTGTGAAGCGTTGTTGCTGCTGATTGAAATTCGTTTGTTTGTTTGTTTATGGGGTTTAACGTCCCAAAGCGACTGAGGCTATGAGAGACGCCGTAGTGAAGGGCTCCGGAAATTTTGACCACCTGGGGTTCTTTAACGTGCACTGACATCGCACAGTACACGGGCCTCAAGAATTTCTCCTCCAAAGAAATTCCAATTTAAATGTATTTCCCAGATATTTAGCACTGCTTCAAATTACTTCTGTAGTGCACATAGCACATCTAATTGCTAATGCGTAAGGGTGGTTTTGTTGCCTGAAATGTTTAATATCATATGGTATAATCTTATCTTAATAATATAAAATATTTTAAGGCAGTTTTAGTTGCTGGGTGAAAGTCTTAAAAGTGGTGCCCGTTGCTGCTTTTCCTTCCTGTATAGGGCCATGTTGTACAAGTGCAAGTTAAAGACGGTGACATCTTCGAGGGCGTTTTTCGGACTGTTTCTCCTGACGTGAGTTCCTGTGTTTCTTGTCTGTTCAGTTCTTAGATAATTTTTTTTTTATCAGCAGAATGCAGCTGAGCTTACTCCTAGCTTGTTCAGAGTGCACCTATGATTGCAAAATGCTGCGTAGCAAGCTTGTTTTGCTGATGTGCGGCAGCTTGCTCCTATTTTCCTGGCTCCGTTGTCTTCTAGCCCAATTCCTTGGATGAAATTTGAGAAATCTCTTGCATTGCAGTTGAGTGTAGACACCATGTTGTTTTGAGAGCTGCTGCATCTGCTAGCGCAAAAGCTTTCTGGAAGCAGTTTCAGCTATAATGAAAAGAGCCACAGTTTATCCGCATGTTGTTTGACCCTATGAGTGTGGAGAGGTGTAGTAATGTTGCTGTGTGGGGATTTGAAGGCATCACTATGCAATTGAGTTGTACTGTTAGGGACAAAACTCTCCAGGACGCGCAACTGAGGATAATTGCTTTTAGGTGCGAAGTGTGCTATTGGTCAGATGATTTCACAAGCATGCGTTACAGAGTTCGAGGCCTAGTTTTATCTCCACAAGTGTGGTCTGTAACCACTGGCTGATAACGAAGCTATGTGCCTTTGATGTCGATCTTGTCCTGGGTACTTGTGTCTCCGATAGTATGTGTCAGTCTTCATACCTCAAATCGTTTATTTGCTATTTGTCATATTTGCATTTGAAGCTTAACTGAGAAGGGTATGAAGAATTGCTTTCTTGTTATGGCTGACATCGTTCCCTGAAGTGCAGTCGTTACCCTAGCGCCTTACTTGCACCAACCATACATGTTTGTAATGTTGGCCTAGAGGCACTTGGCCACCACTTGCAGGTTGCACAGTCGTACTAGGTTGTTCTCTCTCTCTCTCTTTTCTGCCTGATTTAGTTACTCATGAGGTTACTGCGACCTGAAGTAGACACTCTTTGCATTCCTCTGTTGCTCATTTAAGTGTTGCTTTAACCTTGACCTAGTAAGAAAAAAAAATGTTGGGCACCTAAGGACCCTGTTCGAAGGGGCTGGCACAGGTGCAGCTATCAGCAATCTCATAAGTAGGCCATCTCGTTCCCATTAGAGAGAAAAATTAAATTCTGAAACACAATGTAGCAGAAGATTGTGATGTGAAAGCTGGGTGTAGTAGCAGATCGATACACGAAAATGGCACGCCCAGGTAATAACTGTGTGGTAGGGTGCTGCAGTGTGCACTAATTAATAGTTGGGTGTTTCTAAAGGTCACTCTGAAATCATTTCCATAGGTGGGAAGTCTGCTTCAGTGGTTAGCCTGTTTGATTTAATGCAGGCATGCACGTGTGAGGCATTGTGCTTTCTGTGTTCAGTTGGGCAGTGCCATTCTGGATTCTGCTGATGTTTGTGAGGAAGACTGGAGTGTGCTCTTTTAAAATGTTTCCCCATGCCACTTGGAGCAAGGTCAGCCTTTGCATGACATCTTGAAGACCAGCGCAAAACAGAGAAGACAGCACGGGTGCTGTGTCATCTGTTTTGCGCTGATCTTCAAGGTGAACTACTTCCAACTTGGCCAATACAGCGTGCTGTTAAATTATATTTGCATGACAGCTGTATACGTTTCATGATCGTACCGTCCGCTGTTCATGTACTGTTGCATTGCCTTGATGTTTTGCTGTCGCTACTGGCACGCAGCTTGAGGTAGTGTTGGAGTCTGCTCATCCCGTGGAGCCCAGTGCACAGTCTGAACCGTCGTCTCTGTCGCGGCTGCTGACGTCGCTGGGTCGGGACCAGCGGCTCATTGAACTAATGATTTTCCGGTTGTCGGATGTGGTGGCGCTGTGTGCACCAAATGCGGACTTGGACTTTGCCACGCGCGACTCCTTCACGGACACGGCCATCAGCAAGTTTAATGGCCAGATCGGTGAGCGCACTCTCGAGCCTTGGATGGATGGCGGCACCGCCGACGGCATCGGGGGCCTCGATGATCCCCCGCTGGATGGAGAGGACACGGTCAGTCTTTTTTTTCTGTCACTGCTAGTGATTACCGCGCACCCTTGTCCAGTTTCCACGCGAGGTATGAGACGGGTTGTAAGGAGCACGTTTCCAGCGCACAGACCATACTGCGTATGCAGTAGTCTTATTTTTATTGGTATTAATATTCTAGGATGTGCAGGTTGGAGGAAGCAGCAGAAGAGGGCTTTCTAAAAAAAAATAAGTGTGTGGTTTGGGGAGGAAAATTATAATCAGTGTTTATTGTTGCTTTGACTTTGCATAGTCAAACAACAGGGTATTAGCAAAGCAATAGTTTCCCTCACATTCATGTCGCTTCTTTCCCCTTGGGCAAAGGAAGGAAAGGATGAACTGGAATGTTAATTACTTTTCTTGCTCTTTTCTGAGTGTTTTTGTTTAGTGGGCTTGGATAAGTTTCCTTATTGTAGATGTGCACCATGAGTTTGTTACGTTGGTTGAAGTTGTTCCCGGCAGGCTTGAAGGTCTAAAAGAGCTGTCATACGGAAGATGCCTTTGTAGCAAATCCTTGCTGCTCTGGGCAAAGCAAAAATTATTAACATTGGTGTGGGTCTCACTTTTTATGGTGAAATTGGTAAGACTTTTGTCGGTTCACCCGGAAGCTTTTGATGACTTCAGCTGAAGTCCCCGGAGGGCTCATGTGTCAGAAACTAGCACTCTGATTGGGCGAAACTCGTGGAGGCTGAAGTTGCAGGTGCCGTCAATAGCTTACTGCTCGGCTTACGGCACTGGCCATAGGGAGGTAACTGGGTTTCGAAGCTGGTGCAACAGCAAGTGTTTATGGGCTCTAAACCAAGTTTATGTTGCTTTTCACTGTTTCTCTGTCTCGCTTTGTTTTTCTTTTCTTTCGTTCTGTTGACATCTATCCCCCCCTCTTTTGTTTTTTCATTTTCCTCGCAGAATGGCTGGGATGCCAATGAAATGTTCAAGACCAATGCCGAGAAGTATGGAGTGACGACCTCGTACGACAGTGCGCTCTCGGCCTACACGGTCAAGCTGGAGCCAAAGAACACGGATGAGTACAAGCTGCAGGAAGCCAAGGCGTCCAAGATTGCCCAGGAGATTGAGAGCAACCCCGTCTTCAAGAAGCGCACAGAGGTGGAGAATGGTGACGAGGAGGACAAGTTCAGTGCAGTGGTGCGACCTCCGGCTGACTGCGCTCCACAGGGCGCGAGGCAAGCCACATTTCCTTTATTTGTTTGTTCTTTTTTGGCAGCTTTGTTGAGCTCCTTAACAGCAGTGGCTGCTAAAAAATTTATTTTGTGCACAAAAGCGCTGGCAGGAAACGGTGTGAATGGTAGTTTTGGTTGGAGGAGCTGGATCTATTGCAGCATTATTTAGATGTGCGTCGAAAAAGCGAGTTTTTTGCTTTTTCAACTTAGTAAAAAATGCCATTTTATTCAGCCACGGTGGCTTGAGAAAGTGATACTTAGTGCAATTTTCGAGCGTCGGCATCTCGAGTGTGTGGCATCACCCATCGTTGTCGCTTGCTCGGAGAGGTTGAGTAACTGTTTTTTTTTTTTTTGCAGACATCATCTCCCGCAGTTTCGTATTTCGGCTGAAAATAGTGGAAAGAACTTGCAGGGTGCGCACAGGTCCTTGAAACCCTTGAAAACCCTTGAATTTCAAAATTGCGTTTTCAAGGCCCTTGAAAGTGCTTAATTTTTTTTTAACCCTTGAAAGTCCTTGAAATTTCCTGTGCGAGATGGAAATCGCGATATACACAAAGAAAAATCGGTGCGAAACCCGTGCATAAAGTGGGAAAATGATTATTTTCTCAGCGCATAGTTTTCTACTGACCGTTACACGAAATTTCTTGAAATTTTAACAAGTTTGGTGGAGCCCGTTAGACAGCTGGCCACATTGAGGTGGCGTGATCGCCCGTTCAAAAGTGAACGGCCGTATCGCCATCGACATCACCGGCCGTTGGTACGGCGTCTCGTGGTTTTGCGTTGCACGTGCGTACGCCGATGTTTACTCTGTGCAGCCGTGCGTTCAGACAGTTCTCTGCATGTGACTGCAGCAATCCCGCGATCCGCAGAAATGCCCGGAAAGTGCAAATTTCAGAGCGCGTGGCTTAGTAACAGCGCCTACAAGGATTGGGTGGCACCAGATGCTACGAATCCACATCGAGCAAAATGCAAGCCTTGCGGGAAGTGCTTCGACCTGGTTACTATGGGCGAGTCCGCACTGAAAAGCCACATGAAGAGTGCAAAGCACAGCGCCTGTATGAAGAGAGCAGCGGCAGGTTCGGTGCGCGAGTATTTTTCCGCTAGCGCGAGCGCGCGACCCGTAGATACTCCATCGCAGTCGTCTGACGTCAATATCGCGTGCAAGGTAAACGAGCTGGTGACAGATGCGGATTTTATGGACGCTGAAGTTAGTCACATCCCACTGTTCCTACAGATCGTCATCGGAAATAGGCGAGTTGTTTAAATGCATGTTTCCTGATAGCGAGATCGCTAAAGGCTTCTCATGTGGCGAGAAGAAATGTGCTTACATAACCTGCCACGGCCTCAGACCTTTTTTTCTGTCATCGCTGCAACGAGATATAGAGCGGTGCGAGAACTATGTCGTACTTTTTGATGAGTCTGCTAACGAATGCCTTCAAGAGAAGCAAATGGATGTGCACATAAGATTTTGGGACGCGTCCAGAAAGGTGGTAACGAAGTACTACACATCTGTTTTCATGGGGGACGCAACGGCTGAGGATATTAAAGACCAACTTTTGAGTGCACTAGAACCGTTGCCACTGGCGAAGATTCTTCAAATCTCAATGGACGGACCCAACGTGAACCTGAAGTTCTTCAAGATGCTGCAATCTCACCTGCAGGAGAACTTTCAAGTCCACTGTCTTGACTTGGGTACTTGCAGCCTCCGCACTGTGCACAATGCTTACAAGGCAGGCGTCATAGCGAGCAAGTGGGGACTCGACACCCTTTTGTCCAGTCTGAGTGCACTGTTTGAGGATGCCCCTGCAAGGAGGCATGATTTTTCAGCACTCACTGGGAAGGCAGTATTTCCTCTGAAATATGTTGCCCATCGATGGGTTGAGAATGTGGCTGTCATCGAAAGAGCTCTGGAACTCTGGAGTGATGTGAAGAAGTTTGTGGAATCCGCAAGGAAGAAGCAAGTGAGTCTGCCAAAGTGTGTGTCTTTTCAGAACATTGTTGAATTCATTCAGGACACATTAGTAGTGGCAAAGCTGAATTTTGCTCTTAGTGTTGCTGCCACACTGAAGCCATTCCTAATGGAATTCCAAACTGACAAACCGATGTTATTTCTTCTGGCAAGAGACTTGGAGACGATAGTCAGAAAGTTAATGACAAAATTTATCAAGTGTTCTACATTGTCTTCAGCAACGGGGATCACTGGCATGCTGCAAATTGATATAGAGGACCCAAAGAATCATACACCATTGGAAAAAGTGGATGTTGGTCACACAGTCGAACAAATCCTGAAGAAGAGCAATGCAAGTGCAAAGGATATATTTCAGTTCAAGATGGAGTGTAAGCAGTTCCTAGTCGCAGTGACGAAGAAGGTCCTTGAGAAGAGCCCCTTGAGGTTCCCAGTGGTTAGAGGCCTTTCCTCGCTTGACCCTCGACAAATGTGCTGCAGTCCTAATGAGTGCCTGGCAGGCCTCAAGAAAGAGTTGGAAGCACTCATTGCGGCAGGGAGGCTGACAGATCAGCATCGAGACTCTGTACTTGCAGAGTACACGGAGCTGTTGCAAGAAAAACATCAACTGCGACTTTTCGAGAAAGCCACCAGTCTGGACACCTTTTTTAGTGAACTTCTGCAGTTCAATGCTTCTTATGCAGAGCTGTGGAAAGTTGTAAAATCTTCGCTTGTGCTAAGCCATGGTCAGGCAACTGTTGAGAGAGGCTTTAGCATAAACCGACAGATCTCTGTAGAGAACTTGAAAGGCCTCTCTTACATCTCGCAACGAATTGTGTGCGATGCAGTGGAAAAAGCAGGTGGTATCTTTAACATTGTCATCACAAAAGATTTGAGGAAGGCGGTATCAGCTGCAAGGCATCATTATAGTGCTTACTTGGAAGCCCAGAAAAGGCTGGAACAAGAACGTGTCAAGCAGTCAAAAAAGCGCTGTGCTGAGGACCAGCTTGACAGCCTCAATAAAAAAAGGAAGATACTGGAAGCACCTATTAGCGATCTGACTGCATCAGCAGACGACTATGCTGAAAAGGCGGTAGCAGCCAATGACCTCACTTACATAATCAAATCAAATTCTATGAGAAAAGCAGCAAAGGCTAAGGCTGAGCAATTGTTAAACCTGAACAAAGAGATTGAGACAAAGCTTCAGGAGGTCTCTTGAACTTTCCTTGGTGTGTCTTGACAGATATGTTATTTTACATTGAGTGCAATAAAGATATTTATTTTTTGAAAATACTTTTGTGTTTCGAAACTACGAAATACAGCTTCGTAGCAAGTCCTTGAAAACCTCCTAGAAGGGCCTTGAAAGTCCTTGAATATCCTTGAATTTTTTTCTGTATAGCTTGTACGAACCCTGACTTGTTTTTGGCGCCTGTTTCATGTGTTACTACTGGACCTTTAAATCGCATGGTGCTCTAGCAAGGCCACCATTGGCCAGGACCAATTTGTTGCTGTGGCAAAGACTACCTCCGGCTTTCACATTGTGCCGTGTCTCCATCGACCTTTCTGGCCTTTTCACGGTTCTTTGAATTAGTTCACAATGAATGACTCGAAAAAGCACTATTTTCGGAACCGCAGGAGACCAGCAAATTGGGCTCCATTTACAGAGAATAAGCAGAATGGTGTACTATGAGCACTAACTTTATTGCAGAAGAGTAAGCAACAGATACGAATGTATTTTACGGAGTACTGCAAGTGAAAGGAAAGGAAAAAAAGATTGTCGTGCAATCAGTCTTTCTGCTTGTAAAATACATTGGGAATAGCCACTCATTCATCGCAGCCATTTTCTGCGAATGGTGTTACTCATACTTGAGGGGTTGTGCAGTTCTGAACCTCAAGTTTACTGCAAGAACCTTTCCAGCATTTGCGCTGCCGATTCTGCCTGCATGAGAAATGGAAACGGGAGACGGAAAGCAGTGATTAATGATGTGTAAGGCCCCTATACTCTGTTTCACACATAGCAGTCAACGCTGCCAAAGCTAGCGCACCTGCTCGCGCTGGGTAAATTCATGCCCAAAAAAGTAGTTCGCCATGTAACCAAAGCAATCATGTAACCAAAGATTGCTGCCAGTCAGGTTCACAGCCAGCTGTTGACTGCATCGTGGCTAGAAGCACTGACGTGTCACGTGGTGCTGCACTTTCGAAGCGCGAGCATGCAGCAGCGCCTCTCTAGGGCTTAGCATTACTGCATGCAGACTTTTGCCGCGTGCTGGTAGTCGATTCATTGAGGAAAGGGCTAGTTAAGGGGGAACACTGGTCTTGAAAAAAAAAATTTTATTAATGAAGTCACAGTTACGAAATCTTCAGGGAATATGTATTTTTGTGTGCTGATTCTAAATATGTCATTTAATTTCATGTCAAACAATTTCTTGAGCACTTATGTAACTTTCTATGCTAGTATTTTGCGGAGAGTTTTGAAGAAAATTTGCTGTGGGAAACTCGCTGAAAGGTATGCCATTGGGTTCTCCTGACACCAAGGAATACAATAAGGGTGAAATTGTCTTCCTGCCTATCATAGAACTTAAGTTATAGAGTTTTGAAGTTGTCGCTTCAGAAATGAGAAGGAAAGTGTGTATTCCTGTTTCTGAAGTGGCAGCTTCAGTACCCTATTACTCAAGTTCTATGAGAGCCAGGATGACAATTTTGCCCTTATTGTATTCCTTGGTCTCAAGAGAAGCCAATGGCATGCATTTCAGCGAGTTTCCTGCAGCAAATTTTCTTCAAAACTCTCCGCAAAATACTAGCATAAAAAGTGCATAAGTGCTCAAGGAATTGTTTTACATGAAATTAAATGACATATCTAGAATCAGCGCACAAAAATACATGTGCACTGAAAATTTCATAACTATGACTAAATTAATAAAATTTTCTTTTCAAGACTATTGTCCCCCCTTAACTTGTGTGACAAGTACAAGATAGTGCCATTTAGGGATGTTGTGATGTTTCACTGCGTGTTTAAATTAACAAGATATCGGCAATTTCTGAACGTCTAGGAGGTTTGAATAGTTTGAATAGGGAAGGTAACGGACCTTTGATATCGATTGGAAGATCAGATACTATTTGAAAACTGTTTAAAGTGTCAGACATTCACACACCCCTAGTTTTAACTGAAAAATGCCAGTATCCTCGACATGTACATATTAGCTATCTGGCTATTGTGTGTGGAGACACCCAGTCAAGGGAGAAAATTTAAAGGTATGGAAGTCGGGGGTGCTATAAGACGTCAGTGCCTTTGGATTGGAACAGTTGTGCGTTTTGAGGCATTGCTCCACTACCTTGCATGTCTCTGCAGACCATAAGGCTCCCATCTCCTCTCCGTCTGCTAGTGAAGCGCTTTTTCTTCACTGTCATCACCTGCTTGAGGCAGTTACTTGGTTGAATAGGCTTTCCCATTGCACTAGAAGGCACTGAAAAGAAAATACAGTCAAGCCCACTTATAACAATATTCAAGTGCCATGGAAATACCATTGTTATAACCAATAATTGTTATAACAGGGTTGTGCCGAAAAAAAAAGAAAGGATGACAACTTCAGAGCATTTATTGGCAGTAAATACCCGGAGGGGTTTGATTGTTCTAATGCCTGTAAAAGCTCGTTAAATCGAACTTCAGGGAACCGGAACAATGTTCACCGTTCACCGATGACCAAAGCACCGCCATCACTGCGCCACCGGGAGACCAAAGCACCGCCATCACTGCGCCACCGGGAGCTTCGCGCACCTCCACGTCACAGGAATCAAGCCTGCTTTTTGGAAGCTATTCTTATGGGAGATTCAAGAAGCATGCAGAACTAAGGGTGCGGTGACAGCTGACAAGAGAAAAACTGCGCTGGCTACACGCACGTGCACTGCACCGACTGATTGGGGGTATGCGTGGCGTGCGTAGCCAATGCAGCAGCTCTCCTGACGCGATGACACCTGCCTCTTTTGCTTTCGTGGCGTTGCTGCGCCAGCTTAGTCCATTGGTCGGCCCCACACATGCACACTTTTGTGTTGTAAGCCTGGTTTTGCTGGTGTGGTTGTAGCATTTCCTTATTTTTTTCTGTAATAGTTGACACTAAATTACCGGATTTAATAGTTATAACCAATAATGTGCCTTGACAGCATTGCTATAAGCAGTTTATTTTACCATAGAACACATGGCAAAGCTGATGGTGCCACAACTGAGCATTGTTATATCCGATATATTGTTATAACCAGTATAGTTATAAGTGGGCTTGACTGTATCCCCAACCATCATGAAAAAGTTTGATGTTCTGACCACTGCATCAGTTCAGTCGAAGTTCCATCGCTGCCGTAAGATGCAGACTGTGTGATGCCTCGCCCTTTTGTTGAACCCAGTAGAAAACGTTAATGTTGACGCGACAACCCAGTGTTTAGAGGTGAACTTACTCTTGTTTTTGCTTGACGGGTCATAATTTCAACTGCTTGTGCTGACAAAAAGGCCAAGGTAAACTGACCTTTGATCTCACGGGGACACCGCATTGGGTGAATGAAAAACAACTGGTAATTCCCCCGTAGAAAATATCAGCAGAAAATAAAAAACGTCCAGAAATTGTGCTTTGAAATAAACGCCGAAAACTCCAACACCTAGGTAATGTGGTGCACTGGTGTGGTGTGCAATTTAGTGCTATCTTGAGGCTGCTCGCGCTCTCTGTGTTGGGGCCGCCACGACTGGAGACGTTGTGCTTAATCTACTCTTGACATTGTTAGAATGGGCAGGTGATTCATTCATGTTGGCTGGCCTGCTGTGCCTCAGGTGGTGCAGGCAGGGCACTCTTATCGTCCTCTATTTTCCAGGCCCTGCTAACGCCTTGCACGTTGTGCAGGTATGTGCGGCGGAAGGCCCCAGGTGGTCCCAAGCCCCTGCGTGGCACGCCGCCCCCAGCAGTGGCGGCGGCTGCGGGCGGTGGCCTGCCCCGCGGGGGCCTGCCCGCCTTCAAGAGTGGCCTGGGCAGCCCGTCTTCCTCCTCCTCGTCTTCCGGCGGACCGCCACCCAAGCCACACCATCCAGCCAAGCACGGGCCCCCGCACACGACAGCCGCCTTCCCCGAGCCAGACACCTCTCCGCGGCTCAACGGTGGTCAGTTGTGTGCTGCTCGTATTTCCTTCGCCTGCACAAAGTTGCAGGCACGCATTTCGTGATGCACCTCATTCATTTTCTCAGGCTTGAGAAGAAGGCTGAGGTCTTTATTTGATTTGTTGGGCTCCTCCGAGTCCTTGTCCTGACAAGGACTGTCACTGAGGGCGCCCAGTTTTTGAAAGAAATTATACCGTGTGTTTAGTGAATGGTGGTCTGAGTTGCTTATGCACCATAAAACCCAGTACAATACAGTACAAGTTGTAAAAGGTGTTGCAAAAAGCTTGGGTTGCATATTTGGGCAGCCATTGCTGTTGGTGGTGCTGTTGCTTGCTTGTGACAGGACCTTCCAGGCATTGGCTTCCAGCAACGAGGGCATTAGTTGCGTGGCTTCTCTTGATTCGTTCAACTAAAGATAGTGCACCCAGTGCATTAAGTTCAGTGTGGTCAGTTGTAATTTCCTTTGCGAAAGAGAGATTGAATCAGTTCTGTAATGGTGTGTGAGTGGGCAGCAGTGGTTAGCCTCACGGCTGTCCAGGGCAGCACACCTCTTCGCTTGGGTTTTAGCTTCTTTGGCACATGCGAACGCTGTTTATTATTGTACCTGCCTCAGCCCCCAAGTTGGAGAAAGAGAGCCCAGTGAGTCCAGGGCTGTGTGAGGCGTCCGAGGATGCCGCTGCTTCCCCCGCTGCAGCGGCGCCTGTGTCTGAAGAGCCGCCGCCCACTGTGGACAAGGGGCTGGCGGACCGCAAGGGGGTGCCACCTCCTCCCCTCCAGAAGGGCCGGGTCCAGGAGATCGAGGAGTTCAAGAAGTTCAGCACCAGCATCAAGGTGTGTTGTCTGCGTCTGATGCTTGTGCAGATTGTGCCAAGTCAAGATTGAACAGTGAACCGTGTGTGCGGATAACCACCTGTCTGCTGTGGTAGTTCCTACCAGGGTAATGAAGTGGTCCTGGAATAGTTTTTGTCGATGTTTATTTTTTCTTGTTTCTTGTTTGCTGACGAAAATGAAATAGGTCAATCTTGGTTCAGTTTTCTTGCAATTATTTGCAGGATACATTTGCCCTCCCTCTCTGCGTCTGGGCTAAAGTGTTCAGAGCTTTGCAAAGTTTGGCGTTCATTTTTTCTGTGTGGTGGTCTTGAGCATTAAATATTCATTATTCAGTATGAGCTCTGAACTGGGGTGCTAACAGTGGTTGCTATGCATGTTTAGTAGCATTTGACGGGGGGAAGAAAAGGCGACGTCTTTGTGTAATTTGAAATGCCAAGTATTGGTGCCACAATTTCATATGAGCGTGACGTTTGTACAGAACTGAAACTGAAAGAATGGACTTGAAAAATATTGTGCTATTTTTTATTTAATATTTGCTGCGTCAAGCTGCAGAGGCTCGCATGCCCCTGTCATCCGTTCAGCCCTGTTTACTTCTATGGTCAGCATTGCAATCTAGTCCCGACGCATCAGTTCAGCTGTGTAACCGAGTTCTTCTCCTTGTTGCGCTGTGTGCAGCTGGATGACGGCAAGGAGTGCAAGGAGGCGACCAGCGCTGCCGGGACGGAGGAGGAGCTGGAGAGCAAGCGCACGGAGTTGGACGAAGCAGCCACTGCCAAGGAAGAAACGGACCGACTGGTCAAGAAGTCCAACCTCAACCCCAACGCCAAGGAGTTCGTGTTCAACCCTACTGCAAAGGCCTTCACTCCGGTGGGTGCAAACCCCGCACATGTTGCCACAGTCTTTAATTAAAGGAACTACCGTATTTTCGCGATTCTAAGCACCCCCCGAATCTAAGCACCCCTTCTATTTTCGGAAAAAAAAAAAATTCTGAAAAAAAAACTTTGCATGCGAATCTAAGCACCCCCTTTTTTGCGCGGAAGAGAGCGTTGCCGAGGCCGCCAAGTGCACTTGGGAGGGGGGGGGGGGGGGGTCAGTTTAGATTTTTCGAATCTAAGCACCCCCTCTCACTTTGGGCATCGTGATCGTGAAAAAGGGGTGCTTAGAATCAAGTAAATACAGTATTCACGGGGCGTCAACTGAAGTTAGTGTCCAGCTAAGTACAGTCATATGGCTGAGTATGAAAGGTGTACAACTTCCTTGATTTTTGATGTGAAGGAGGAAGGAATCGAAGCTGCTTGAACAGTCAAAAACACAAACCTGATTTTTAAGATGAAAATCGCCATTTTTCGACCCGTACCTACCCTTGAAGATTATGCATGACGCACAGATTTCAGTTTTAGCTGTGCAGCTGGTGTGTTTGGAGTAGCAGTAACGATTGTGTTGCTTTGCATGCAGCGCACGCTGCTGCCCCTGACGAGTCCACCCAATGGCAGTGGTGGTGCAGCCGCTGGGGGTGTGCGGCTAAGCTCTAGCCCCCTGGTGGGGGGCCCCCCCACGGGGATGGGCCAGGCACCCCCCCAGCAGCTGATGCCCGGGCAGCACATCATCACCATGGCACCCCAGTACCTGATGCCCGCCACCCCGGTCAGCGTGGCACAGTTCGCACCCGGACAGGGACCACGCTTCCGCAAGGCCATGCCCCTGGTCCAGACAAGGCACGACCTGCCAGCATCTATGCACGTGGCCGCAGCAACGGGCCAGCCCATCCTGGCACCTGCCGGCCTGCCCAATGCCCCCCAGCTGATGGTGCAGTACACACCAGCTCAGGGCATGATGCACCCGTCAGGGCCCCAGCAGGCAACCGTGGCCTACCAGCAGGTGCGTCTCTTCCTCTCATGCCTCTGCCTCAAGTTAAACGGGGCTTCTTTAAGGGGTGATGATGGCATGTGTGGATGCATGTGGCTCAAAGTTTGGGCTGACACACGCTAACTTGTCATTGGCTCACATGAGGTCCATTTGCCTTCACCGCGCAGCATGGTTTTAGGCGCATTGCTGATAAGCAAGGACACGCCGGAAAGTGGAGAGGTTTGTCACCCAAATTTATTTAATGGTCTGTTGACACTTTTGCTCACTTGCGGGGAAGAACTTTATAGCTTGTCTGCATTTTTTTTAATAGTGCAAGAAAATGATTCAGGCTACTTGCGGTTTTGCTTCCGTTGAGCAGTGGAGGTCAGAGAGTAAAGGAAAAGTTTGATGTTAGAATAGCTGTGCATGTATCTCGCAAACCTAGCAGAGCTCAAGCATGTGGGCTCTTTTCACTGCATCCTCTCTAGAACCCTGGAAAATGGTTTTTACGTGCACAGCTGTTCATGTGTACTAAATAGCCGGCTTCCGTATAGCCGCTGGCCATTTTATCAGGCTCTCTAGGGACTTGCGAGAATGTCTGAAAGATCGGGCAGTCCAAAAAATCGAAGTTCACCTGGAAAAATTACTCTACTTCAGCTTTTAATGGGCAATATAATGGAGGAAGGGGTCAGTCAATGGGTGGCGAACGCTTTCATGGACTACGTTTGATGTACCACCGTCCGCACGGCATGGATGAATGCACTGGTTGGGTTTAAGTTCAGGCGCACAAGCAAACCCACCGCTGCAGAGTCTGCACTGCACCCATCATGCAGAGGGCCCAAAATGAAAAGACGAAGGTGGCGGAGTGCTGTCCAGACCATTTGGCGCTGCTCATTGTGGAGTAGCAAGCAGTGTTTCAATATCCAGGTGTGGTTGTGCTTGCCATTCTTCTTCTCCTGTGTTAGCATACATGAGAAAGTATATCCACATTTCACCCTTTGCGTATTTGAATAATGCTGTGGCCTCTTTTGCTGTTCTGTCCCCCTCTCCCCTATTGCGGAGTGGTGTGTGACCCAGCATGCTGTGCGAGTGGGTGTGTGTGGGTGCGTGTGTGTGTTTGCGATATGAGAGCGGTGGCTCCTCCTGTTCTCTCTTTTTCTCTCTCTCTCACGACCCCCCCGTGGGAACAGGCTCAGTGTTTTGGGCCGCTGGCGCAGATGTACCCCATGATGGGCCACCGGGTCATGTCCCCCCAGCCCATGGGCATGGTGGCCGCAACGCACACAGCCTCCTACGGTGACGCCACACACCTTCCCACACAGGTCTACAGTGAGTGTCCTCCTTCTGTGGTTGTGCTTGTCCCTTGACTTTCTCTTCGACACAAATCTCGAGCAGGGGCAGTGGCAGCAAAGAAAAACCGCCAGTATGAGCGTCACTTCAGGTTTCTGCGCAAGTTATGCTCCTTCCAGTGTGTGCCATGAGACAAAGGCCACTGGTTGCAGATGGCTCTGCTGCGCACAATGGGAGCACAGACAAGCTGACAGCTTGAGGAGGAAAATCCTATGGCAGTATAGAACAGCAGTTTGGCTTTGATGGGATTTTGCAAGCAACTGTAGAGAACGCATTGCTACTTGCAAATCCATTTTATGCTCAGTAATGCATATACAGAGGTAAGTGGCTTGATCAGTGACGTTAGTTTTTAAATAAGTGTGCTCTTTTAGGCAACGGCCAGTATGCTATAGTAGGGACTCTGGAAACCTCTTCAGGCAGCGGTATGCATGTCAGGCAGGAAGAACCGAAATCCAGGATACGTTGGGATTCCTCAGCAAGTTTTGAAAGTGTTGTGTTTCTCGAGGCTATAAAAACAGTGAGAACCCCTGCGCTTTAGTTAACAGATCACAACAGTCTCAGTAATGTGGAATAAAGAGATCTGTGTTGCTTCTTCAGCCTGTGCTGTAAAAGTGCATGCTGAATGTGCATATCAACTGTGTTATTGGCCACTTGCTGAAGACCATTTCAGTGAGAGATTGAACACGCATGTCCGGTCGATGTTTTTAATATACCAGCTAAAATGTATGTATACAATGGTGACAGTGCCACCCAGAAAGGCATATCGAAACTTATTTTCTAAAAATAATAACCTTCGCAAAAAAATAATGAAGTCTGGTTGGTACACAGTCCTTTTTTCCGGATTTGAAAAAAAAAAATCAGAATTTCGGACACTATAATATAGAATCTTTGTAGCCAGCAATTCAGATATTTTTATCTTGACTTTCATGTGCTATAAATTGGACGGTTGTTTTGTTTGTTTGTTTTTTCTTGCACGGTGCTTATTTTGTAGCAAAAAAAAATGTGAAACATGGCTGATCTGATCAAAATTAATCTGCAATCTCCATCATCTGTGGCGACAGCAAACCAAAACAACAAGCTTTCGCAGCATTGGTGCTGGTAGCGCCATCACACGCCCTCCGGACGAACGAGGGCTCTACAATGCCGGGAGGCTGCTGATAAACGCATGGGAGCAACATGAGGTGCAAGGAGGGGCACAGTTGCGTGAAAACAATGTTTTCTGCCCCCAGTTTTGACGCAGTAGTCGAGAAAGCACTTTCAAACCAAACAGATGCAGCTGTTCTGTCCCCGTTATGTTTTTCCACATAGCGCCTTAGCGGTATAAAGATCTTTTCCTCTGGTGGGCGCAGATGGCACTACCAGTACCACTGATGTGAAAGCTGGTGAAAGCTGGCTATTTTGGTTGGTCAGCACTCACTGCAGACGATGAAGATTCCTGATTAATTCTGAAGATTTGCTGTTAATTCTGACCGAATTAGACAAGTACCCCACCCAAACAAAGTATAAAACAAAACTGACTGCTAAATGCCACCTTTGTGCAAAATTTGAGCTCGTACAAACGAGCAGTTAGGCCAAGGGCATGTCAAATTAGTATGGGTATATCGACTGTGTTACGAGTGAATCCCCTAAGGTGTTGAATTTTGAATGATTTTTTTTTTTAAGAAGGCTGTCTTCGATTTTCGAGTTTCAGAAATAAAGCTCCACAGCTTGCCCTAAAATGTGCTTCAAAAAACATGATGTAATATCGATGTGACCACTATTTGCAGATTTCTGCTTTACTAAAAAGCGGATGCTTCTGGCTGCTATGTATAACGACCAAGCTGTGTCAGTGGATGTAGAATGGTGTTTAATCAGTAAAGTAATCCATTTATATTCACTAAGCACGAGGGCTTTCATGTAAATTGTTGAGGACATGAGAAGGACATCTTCCTAATTTCAGACACAAGTTTGGGCGTGGAGCGCTCGTATTGCAACTACGCGGGGAACAGAAGCCTACGGGACTCAGGCCCCACCGAAGCCCCTTTAAAGTTCTGTCACCTTTCAACAAAATTTTCTCGCTCTTCTTGGAAGCAGTTGGTCCAAGACACTGCTTGGATTAGATTAGATTTCAGTAATGCTTCTCTTTGGGCTGGACGCAGCTGTGCAGTTGGAGAATTTTTCAAATTAATGATGTCTATGCCTGCGGCGCTCGCTTTGGTAAATCTTTCCTTTCTTTGGTAGTTGTGTTGCACCTCGGGCCACGGAGCTGCAGACAACTCTTCACCGTTGATTCCGAATTACCATTTACATCCAAGAGGCTGCAGAGTGTCTCTCTGGCAATACTTTCTGATGCTGTGGCACTTAGCTGCGAATAGCCAGTGTGCGCATTCTCTCATGGTCGAGTGTTATCACTTATGATATTAGGGAATTTTTCAGATGGTTTTTTAGTGTCTACGTACTATGAGCGAGCAGCTGGCCTGCAGTCCACGGAACGTGGGAATGGTACGGACGCTCCTGTTTCTTCGTTTGTTTGTCTTCGTGCCCATGGTGTTTCCGGCATAATTTCAATTGGCTTAATTTTAAAATGCTAGCTTTGAAGAGTTTCAGAAGATGGCCTCTTTTATACGCATAATTTTGAAATTTTAATGCCTTAGATGGTTAAAACAGTAACCACATGAAGCGATGTTACTCACTGCGCAATGTACGATGGCGATGACAGTCGCCTGCTGCTGCGGCGGGTTTCAGCCGTGTTGCTTGATTGCAGCAACTTCAGTGTTCAGTCACCTCACATTATCAGACAAATAAGACTGCATTAGTAGTACCCCACTTTTTTAGTGTTCCTAAAAAAAAAACACATATATGGACATATATGGATAAAATACATGGACCCAATGAGCGCTGCACAGTGGCACCTAGTGAGATTTTTTTCCGAGGTGCTCAGACTTGCAATGAGTGAGAGACGCACCCTAGAGCACCCTCCGCATGTATCAGACAGTGGTTTCAATGCGTGGGTGATGCAAAGTAGGCATCGGTACCTTCTTCGCTGAAACCGTGCTAGAAAACTAGTTTTGCTCGTAAAATAGGTTGGAACTTTGAAGTCTCGTACCATTAGTGCCTCCTGCTAGTGGCTAGTCTTGCAAGCCACTTATGGGTGATGGGAAAAATTTTCTTGGAACCTGAGTGATGTGATAAGGAAAAGAAGTTCAGCGCGAAACCATCATACGGTGTGTCGCCACGAATTATTACCCCATGCAGTGAACGCTTTGCTCGTAATCAAGTGCGTTTTTTGTCATGAAGAACAGTGGCTTGATAAACTAAAATAAGCAAGAGCATTACCAGCATAATGACATCACCTGAGTTTCTAGTATTGGATGTGTTGAGAGAAAAATATTTGTTTTGCTGTCTAGAAAGGGTTCCATTCTTTAGAAGTCAAAACTAAGTTTTGCAAAATACATTAAATGGGCGCGTGCACCAAGCGGACTTGGCGATTTTTTTTTTTCTCTCGACGAAGTAAGTTTCGATATACTTTTCTGGGTGCCCCGTCAGCATTATGTGCATTTTTTTCTTTTGTTTAAAAGATGTTGACCGGACATGCGCATTCAGTCTCTTGTGGAAACACCCAGATTATGACTTTCGCAGTGCGTCTGCTCTTGTGCATGAATTTTGAATGCTGACAAATGTATGCACACAGTCCTGGCATCAAGTCGGGACACTTGCTTTTCACTTCTGACAGTCACAGGTGACCAAAAATTTGCTGCATTGTAAAATCTGGGGAGTACGGCTGGTTTTTTAGCTATTAAAGGTGCAGTGAAGAGGAATCTTAACTCATCTTTTTGCCGCGGGAACTCGATCTACACGTTCCGAGCATTCTTAGAAGCTGCAATTTATTGCCCTGTGTGGCCGATTTCCTTCATTAAATCGAATTAAAGTCGGGTTCCCGCCTTTTCTTTTTTGAATTCTCCCCGTACGGTGGGCGGAGTCGACCAGCGCGTGGAGTGTTTTTCAGCCAGTCCCGTGGCCGTTTGCCGCTCTGCCATCGCAAATCTGCCAGTAGCAAATAGCCCGCGTGTATTTTTATTTCTGTGGGCTTATTTTGCGGCTGTATTATCTGCTATTGAAACTATTTATTCACGGAAACCTAAATAACAAAATAAAGCGAAAGCAAAGCCCCCACGGAGCTGGCTGAAAGGCACTCCACGCGTTGGTCGACTCCGCCCACCGTACGGGGAGAATTCAAAAAATAAAAAGGCGGGAGCCGGATGTTAATCCGATTTAATTAGGGAAATCGGCCACACAGGGCAATAAATACTAGAAGTTTCTAAGCATGCTCGGAATGTGTAGATTGAGTTCTCGCGGCAAAAAGAGGAGTTCAGATTCCTCTTCACTGCACCTTTAAGAAAACGCTCCAGTCCACGTGTCTTTTTGCGCTCGGATTTCCAGCTGCTTTTTTTTTTTCTTTTTCCCCGTGCGCGTGCAGTGCTGCAAGGGCAGGGTGCGGGGGCAGGCCAGGGGGCAGCGCCGCACTCGAGCCCGCCGACACCGGGGGCCAGCACCCCGGTGGGCGGGGCAGGCCAGGCAGGCACGCCCCCGGTTGTGTACCACCCGCCACCGCCCCCCGGAGGCACGGGGCCCCCCCCTCCCCAGCCCAACCTGGTGCTGGTGCCCCACTCGGGGGCCAACACGCCACCCCACCTGCTGCCACACAGCCCCATGGTGCCCCCACAGCTGGCCACCGCACACTTCGTGCACCACCAGGGTGAGTAGGGGGCAGTCTCCTCCTGGCTGGGCACCGCGTCAGTCGTTGTGTCAGGGTGCTTGTGACCATGGCTGCTGTGCATTCAGTCGCCTCTCAGCTTGGCGCCGTGGGCAGCACAGTAGAGGGATGCTGTTCTGAAGCACCAAAAGGGTGTGTGCGGTTTGTCTCTCTGCAGTCAGTCTGTGCGTTCTGCACTGTCCTCTCAAACATGCAGTGCATTTGGCCAGTAACAAACCCTGCAAATATACCTGTCCGGTCAGTAGCATTAATGACAGGGGCCAAAGCAAGGCCCGAGCCCGGCCCTTGCTTCGAAAGGGCTTTGTTTCATATTGGGAACAGCATCAGAATAGGCTAGGAACCACCCTTTGAGCATAGCAAGCTAGAACATTCAGTGGGTGCATGCATGTGGAGCGCTTCAGCTGAGTTAATCAACTCTGTTTTGCAAAGGGTTTGCTACTCGCAGAATGCAAAGTAAGCTCTTTCTTATCTTACAATGGGCTTGTTCGTCAGATGTGATCCATAGCCATGCATGGTGGGATGCTTGCCCGCATACACCTGGTATTGGTTGACCATGCGCGGGTTGTGAAATTGGTTAGCTGCTGACAGCTTTTTGAGGGGTGCGCTATTGTTGGCATAGCCAGGGGAGCACTGCAGCTGTCAATGAGGACCTGCACAGCGCATGACTGCTTCGCACTGATGCTGAGTGAAGCTGTGTCTTGTTGATGCACCTTGGAAAAGGCACTGAAAGCATAGCAGTGATAGTTGCAAGTCATGATATTGTGGCAAGCAGTGCTTGTCTGCTGTCATTGTGCTCCGCAGTGACTGTGAGTATGGCTTGGCCTTCCTCTGCCTACCTTTTTGTGTGGCTTTGTCATTCCACCCACATTGCTTGGTAGTTGGCACAGGCAGAATTTATTGCTGATCTGACTTGCATGCCTCTAATGGCTGCTTGCGTGTGAAGTCGTAAACATGGTCAAGATCTGGTTTGTCGAGTGCCATTAATCAGGTATTACTGAGCAGCATTATTGTGAGGCATGTTTTAAGGTCAATTGTCGGTTGTGTTATTGCAGCTGTCTCAAAGTAAGGTGGTGGCTTTTCTGCTGGAGTGCCTTTTACCTTGGCTTAGCTGTGCAGTTTATCTGTGGTTGAGAATGTGGCCAATTTAGTGAGCAGTCTGATCAGTGATTAGAAACAAGTCGAAACATGGACTGTTGATTGTGTGCAGTTAGTTTTCCTAAAGATTGTTTTTTGGCCAATCTTGACCACTTTTGTGTCTATCTGAAGCCAAGCCACACGCTCCACTAACTCGATGACTGCAGAGAAAATTTTGGGAAGGGGAGAGAGTGCAAGCAGAGTGCAGTGCATGTTTGCAGTACAAATCAAATTGGCTGAAGTAGGCGTTAAAAAAAGAGCTTTTCTAGAACGTGTGGCATGTGGCATAGGCGGCTGCCTTAGGTTAGGGTCTGGCATGAACACTGTAACTGATTTGCAGACCGGCTCACACTGAAGTAGGCAGGTTCCACCTGCAAAGCACTAATGGCAGCAAGCAAGCAGGACTGAAAGCATCTTCCAGCAGACGAACAGTACAGCTAAAAAAAGAATGCACAAACTTTGGGTAATTGCCATGCCATACTGACTGTCGGACTGGGTGCATGTAGGAGTGACTATTACACTGTTGGCTTGGTCTGTGCTGTTTTTTTTTGTATTTTTTTTGTTTTTTTGTCGTGAAATTGTGTCGTCTTACCAGAAGTGCTAAGGGTTGTTCATCAGGTGTCTGTAGAAAAGAGAGTGTCTTTGGATATCTTGGTTTGTGTTCATCTTTGTCAACATTTGACTATTTATTTTTGGGAAATGTCAAAAGAAAGCAGTATCAAAAGAGGACGAAAAAGGGTAGATATAGAGCATCTGGAAACATTGTGAGGTCTAATTGCCTTGCAGTCTGCTCATGAAAGGAGCTTAATTTGTGGTGCATGTACAGTTTAGCACCCAAGTACAGTAAAACACTGCTAATTCAATTTCACAGGACTGGAGAAGATGTCCGAATTAACCAGAATTTCAAATTATTGTGGGACTAAAAAGAGCCACAACAAAGTGTCCCACATAACATTGCCTGCTTTGAGCGAGAAGTTTGCATTGAATCAGCTTTTTTTTGCCGCTCAGGTTCGTTGTATGGTGCTGAGCGCTTACACTGTCTGACGAACCAACACATGTCCTCTGGGACTTTGAGGAGATTGAAAGCTTGCCTGCCCCGAACACGCGTTGTGTACAGGTGTAGATATAAGTAAATGGTGAATGCCATTCCGTTCTAAATACAGTCATGCTTTCCCTATCGGAAATTAAAAAGCTTTTTCTTTATCAGAAAGCGCACGTGTCCACTACCAGCAGGTATACAGTCGACGACCGATTTTTCGGACTCTCTAGGGACCGCGAAAACGACCGAAAAATCGGGCAGTCCGGAAAATCAAATTTCACCGAAAAAATCACGAACTTATTACCACTATGCCGGAGAAAGCGGCCAGTTGTATTGCACACATTCTAAAGCTCCTCATGACTATATTTCGCCGCGCGAAATACCGTATAAACGCGTATAAGGGCCGCACTTTCTTTTTTTCAAGATTCGAGGGCCAATTTTCGGGGTGCGGCCCATACACGCGATATGCAAAAAAAAAAAAAAAATTTTTTAAGTAAAAACACACCAACCAGGGAATGAGCGACATTTATTCTACGTTCAATCGTCACTCGCGAAGTATTTAGACTCCTGATCTGGCGCTGCGCTCTGGTGCACGCTCATGCCAAAAGAAGCCGCGCAGCATGTCCGCTGTCAACGCGTAGCCGTTGTTCCGAAATTCCATCACATAGAGGAGCAGCTCTTCTTCCAGTTCAGGAAACTCGCACGGCTTGACTTGGAAAGCGCGCTTTTTGCAGCTTGTGTTTCTCTCTTGGTTGCACCATCATCGGACGCACTTCTCGGCCACGTCGAATTTCCCGCCCGCCGCACGCTTACCGACAGCGTTCGAGAGCTAACTCCCAGCCGTGTAGCTTAAGGTGCTTGCCCATCGCGCTAAAACTGTGAAGCTCGGCGGCAGCACGCGAAAGCCACTATCACGGCGAACGCGCTAACACGCATGCTAACACGCCACGAAAGGCTGGAGCTGGCGATACTGATGCCGATGTGAACAGCGGAAAATCGCGACCGAGAAAAATGTTGATAATGATCACGGCGCCATCCATAGACGGCACTTGGAAGCTCCGGTGCGCGCGTGGCCTCCGCGAACGGCGCAACGCCGGAGCAGATCGCGGCCGCGATAAGATCCGGCGGCGCGCCCGAAGCGCGCTTCAATCGCGGAGACCACGGCGTGTGCGTAGCCTCCGCGATCGTATTCGCATTCCGTGTTCGGGACTAAAGACTCGGCACAGATGAGTTCCGTGAACTCAGACTACGGTTCAAGTTCATGGGGCGGAAGACATTCAGGGCAGTACGAATTCGAAAACACGCGAGCGCAATGTGCCGACTCGCGCAGAATTTCAGCGTCGCAAGAGGCTCCCTTTAAGCTTGAATTTCGTTTTGTTTGATCAAGTTTTCGATATCTCCTGCAGTCTGAATTAATGAGGTTCCACTGTACACATTATATGGCGGCTTTGGTGCTGGCGGCGAGTGCGAACGAGGTCCGAAAAATCGAGTGGTCAGTTGCGGTGCGTCCGAAATTTCAAGCGCTCTTACACACTGGCTCTATGGGCCATGTCGCGGTGCCGCGAAAAAGTCCGAATAATCAAGCATGTCCGAAAATTCAGGCGTCCGAATTTTCGGTCGTCGACTGTATACCATAGATGCCAATTAGGCATCTTGTGAGAAATGTTAGAAAGCAGTTGTGTGCTCTGTTTACTTTCGTTCTCACCTTCGCATTCACACAATATAACGTAAAATGATTACACAAAAAATGCTGAAGGCACAATCCGCAGTGTGCATTCAATGAAATCAAAAGAGGAAATGGTGGAGCACTGCATAAAACGAAAAAAGCGTCCCATCGTGCCTTCTTGTACGTATGACAGGATACTCGCATTCATAACGATGAGTATGCCACCTTTACGTTTTGGTTTACACCAGCGCCACTCATGCTGTAGTGGCCAGAGTTCAGAGTTGCTTAGTCACCATTATCAACACCCCATCTCCCACGCTCTGTGTGTATTTGAGCTCCGCCACCCATTCGAATTACATGAAGCTTCGCCATATTCCTCCGAATTAATGAGGGTTTCATACCATAGTACAGTATATACCGTATTTACTCGCGTAATAGGCGCACTCGCATAATAGGCGCACCCCTAGTTAGGGCGCGAAAAATCAGATTTTTTTATTTCCGCGCATAATAGGCGCACCCCGAACTCTGCACTGTGATCAATACTGTATTTACACGATTGCAAGCCGACGCCTCGCCACCCCCTGCTTCCCAATCTTTATTTTAACAAAGTTTTTGCTGAACTGACTACTAGTCCCTACTAGTGCTGCTGCCGTCGCAGCTGCTGCGGACCCACAGCACGTACAACGACATCGCGTAGAACAGCCGCACGCAGTTTTCAGGGATGCTCACTTTAAACGTCTGTTTGGAAAGCTTCATCTCCAGCCGGAAACGTTCCCGACTTAGGCCCACGAAAACCTCGGCGCTTGGAGTCGCGTACGAAAATTTAAACATACTTGAAGGAATTGTTGAGCGCTAAAAAACCACGGAAAAAGGACGAACACACGGGACGCCGCAGTCGCAACTGCCGCACTTCTCGGCCACATCGTATTTTCCGACCTGCCGCATGCTTGCCGTGTTCGAGAGCAAACTCCCAGCCGTGTAGCTGTTAAGGTGCTTGCCCGTCGAGCTAAAACAGCAACGCTCCGCGGCAAAGCCATAAACCACGATAACTATCGCACTACCGCAAATCCCGGCACTTGACAGCAACAACAACAACAAAAAAAAAAACGAGCTGGAGGTGCTGATGGCGATTTAGATAGCGAAAGCTCGCGGCGGAGGAAAACTATGATGATGATGATGAGCTTGGCCTTGGGCGCCCTCCGTGGGCGGGGTCTGAAAGCTCCTGTGCACGTGTGTGGCCTCCGCGATCAAGCGCCCGTTGCGCGCAGCCGGAGCCGATCGCGGAGGCCTCGGCGCGTGCATTCCGAAGGCTATTCCCGCGTGTGTCGCGGAAAGTTTCGGTGCGGCCCTTACACGGATCTTTTTTTTTTTTTACATTTTCTTCGCGAAAACGGGGTGCGGCCCGTACACGAGTGCGTTTACGCGGTGTGTTCAATTTTGCGAGTCGAAAAATTTCCGGAAATTTTACCCCGCGTAATAGGCGCACCCCGAACTTTGAGCCGGATTTTCTGGCAAAAAAGTGCGCCTATTATGCGAGTAAATACGGTATATGTTTGGCAGTACTGGACAGGGTGTAAGAGTTATCCTGTTTTCCCGAACTACTGCAAGTTGAATTAACAGAGTTTTACTGTGTAACAGTGAGCTGTGGATTTATATTTAACCATCGTTTTATTGCAATCTCATCAAAAAAAAGTTTGTCGAAAAGAGCTTGTATAGGAGGTATTCACTGAGGCCGCGCTACCAGAGGGCGCGAGCGTCGTCGCGGCAACTGCGCCATGTTTGCGGTCGTTTCACGCCAGCTCTCGCAGTGTCACGGTATGCCGTGAGGTACCGGGCCTGAACTGTTAGTGATCCGTAACATATTTTCACGTTAAATGCGTCAGCGACCACTCTTCTTTGTGGAACGCTTATTGTGCATGAAGTTTGCAGCGGAATTCTTCTGTGCCGTGATATAACCGCGAACTGCCTGCAGCAACTCGGCAGCAGAACTGGCTGGCTGCACTGCACGCAAGAATGCACATGACTTGCACCTTTTAATATCAATTGTTAACTGTTAGCTAGTCACGCAGGGTACATCGTGGATGAACAGCACGATTAATTACCAAAATTCCAAAACTGGCGCCGCAGAAACTCATGTTTCCAGCGGCTGTAGTCAGCGAACTGCTGAAGCTTCTCAGACGGTCTTTCAGCAGAAAGGCAAAGCATCATAGCTGCCTTATTTACACAACAGAATGGTCGAACAAATACTGTCACGCGCTCGTAGCACGAACAGCAGACCCAGCGAGAATGTTTTGCAGTTTTGATTGTAGCTGTATACGTAGCGCTGCTTCATATGCACAAGACGTCTAGCCCTTTCGCAGCAATGCAGTGTGCAGCCATTCCGCTAGATTTAGTAGTAACACGTCACTTTCAGCAGATAGAGATGACAAATTAAGCTACAGCTAAGCGAAAAGACCCTTCGACTTACTCACCTGTCCAAAAACGGCACTTCGGCCGTCACGACGTCGGCACCCTCAGCATGGCTCTTGGACCCACCCGCTTGTCAAGTAATTGCACCCTCTCATAGATTTGTATCCTTTAATTCCTTGGCCTGCCAGCAAACTTAAGCCGTGCATAAGGTGGGCCTCGATACCGGTGAATTCAACGCACGGCAGCAGTCCTGTACGTCTCGCATCGCGCCGGTGCCTCCGCTTTCCTACAGGTCGACCTTTTCACAAAGTGGAACCTTTTGAGCGTGCCCGCTCTTTTCTGCTTCGCACAGTCCACGGAACAACCGCTCAGTCACGCGGTGTTATGGGCCGGACAGAAATTATCTACGGCGACACGCAAAATACACTCACATTTCACACATCACCAGCTATTTAAACGCAGCAGCTGGCTGCGGAGGCCCCGCGCGCGACCACCAACATGGCGAATGCCGCGCCGGCCGCTAGCGCCCCTTGCGGATGACGTCATGTGAATACCTCCTATAGGGTGGTTGAGAGGAGCACATGTTGTATGCATTTGTGGCTCTCTTTTGCAAATGGGCCATTTCACTGTGACGGCTTTAGTACATAGGCATTACCACGGTCTCATCTACAGTGCTTCTTAGGAGCATCGCTGCTGGTGTTTAGTCCACTTTCAGAAACAACTTGACAGTCAGCATAGCATGTTTGTAGAACTGCCTGCTGAGGCAACACGTGGACAGCATAGAACATAAAATTTTGTTCCTTTTCTCTAATAGTGTTGCTATTATGGCAATCCAGCACACAGTTCAACTTCTGTGATTGGTCTCAGTGCTTGTGTCCGTCTGTGCCGCTCAGGTGAAAATGTCGGCTTTGTGTACCCAGTGCCCCAAGTTTCATCCCCCTCATGGTTTGCCGCAGGGACATAATTATTGGGCATTCTTGGCTGTCCCCTACCCGCAATGAACATGCCTGTGGATATCGTTGTGATAATCCGCGCTTAGATCTTAATGCGAACGAAAGTACAGAAGAATCTTGATGATGCTATCTCACTACGTACGAATTTCGAGATGGCACCAAGTTGTAAGATTTCCTGGCTACTGTGCATTGTGCACAATGTGCAGGATTTGTATCCCGAACACCCCTCCGCGCCACTGTGTATCATACGAATGCACATGCCATGACTGCACCCTCAAGCACTAAGTGCTGCGCACAGATTGTCAGCACAATCTCTGGTCACATGGTATGCACCATGAGCAGTGAGTCATTAGCACCATACATTGTCATTAGCGCCATACGCACCGTGAGTAGTGAGCAGCGGTGCGCGGCCATAAGTAGGTCTCTCTAACTGCAAACAGATCTGCACGAATGTATTTGCCATGCTGCATACGGATTTTGTCTGTACTGGATGATGCGAATTTCAAGTGGTACAAATATTTTTTTGTGGTCCTGCGAGATTCTTATCAAGATTCTACTGTATTTACATGGAAGCTGAAAAGACGTTTTATGTCGCATACACACTCGTAAGAGCCCTTAGTAGTCGGTAGGCCTAACTGCTATGCAGTGTCTAGTGGTGTTAAACCTGCCTTTCTGGCACTGGCATGTTATTTGTAGCGTTAAGAAGCTTCAGATCTCAAGGTCTTGCTGTCACTGACTTTACCTGTTTGGTACATGATGGGAGTAGAGTATATAGGTAAACAATTTTCATGTACCAGCAGCTACGTATGCAGTTCTTAATGCCCTTTGACCAATGCATTCATTGTTGCTGGTACAGTCATATGTGAGGCAGCACTGCTGTAGCATTATGTATTACATAATCATCCGTTAGCATGTTACAGCATTCTTCTTTGTCATGTACCACCAGCAACAAATAAAACACGAACAGCACAGTTGAACCATGAACAGCAAAGTGAGAAGCTCTTAGGCGGGGGAGCTCAATACTACCGGAGGGTTGTTTCATTTCGAAGGCCTGTGTTTTAGGAGCGTTAATCGTCTTCACTTGTATTTACTCTCCCGGGGCTAATATGTTGGTGCTTTTGTGTTGACACTTCACCTCTCTTGTTAGCGTTTATTACTGATAGTACAGCATATAGTGCTGATAGTATCTCAGCTTGAAGAGTTGGTTGCTTTTGAAAGTGGAATTTTTTTTCCTTGTTGCAGGGAATTCACCATGTATGTTTGGAGATGTTAGCAGGTTTGAGTGCCAGCTATGAACTTCTGTGCCAGACATATAAGAAAGGTCTAGCAATTTTTTTTTTGCCATTTCCCTAACAACATGTGGGAATGTTTTGCTGCTGGCTGGTTAGAGGTAGTTCTAATTTGAGCAAGCTATACTTAATAGCGTTAAGTTTATGTACGGACCCTTTCCAAAACTCTGGAAGTCAGCTTCTCTGCATAGCTCAAACCTCTTGATCATGGTGGCCAAGACAGTTTTTGGGGGCGAAAATTGGGTGCAGTGCTTGAGACATCTTTTGTCAGCTTAATTCCGCGCACCCCTTTCCCGCCGCGGTGGCTCAGTGGTTATGGCGCTCGGCTGCTGTCCCGAAAGATGCGGGTTCGATCCTGGCCGCAGCGGTCGGATTTCGATGGAGGCGAAATTCTAGGGGCCCGTGTACTGCGCGACGTCAGTGCACGTTAAAGAAACCCAGGTGGTCAAAATTTCCGGAGCCCTTCACTGCGGCGTCCCTCATAGCCTTAGTTGCTTTGGGACGTTAAACCCCGATCAACCAACCATACTTTTGCCCTTTGTTTCAGTCGTGGCTCCCAAGCCATTGCTTTGTAGGTACAATTCACCCACCCTCCTTGCTGTGGACGCAAAGGAAGGGTGAAAGGCAGCTGTGTCAAAGCACCGCTTGTCAGTGCATGCACAGCATAAGGCTTGGAGTAGCACTCCTTTGCGCTGCACCCTACTTCTCCACGTGCGTCGCCATAGTAAAGGCATTTTTGCTGTGCAGGAAAGCTGACTTACGGAGTTTTGCAAAGGGTCTATGAGAGGTGGGTGGTTTTTTTATGCTTGTGTACTGGGAGTGGGGGTGGTGATAGCTTCTATGTCACCCTTTGTGTGGGTGTAGCCCCGCCCGTTCATTCCACGGAATGTCACAGCAGAGCCTACTGTCAGTGCACGGCTCAGCTGTGTTCAGCAGGGGATTTTACAGAGGAGCAAGGCGCTGCAATTGCCGAGGGTAGCAGGAGGGTAGGAATACTCTTTTTCTAGTATGTTAAGGTCGTGCCGGCATTTGACAGTTAAAAAGTGTGGAAACAACTTAGTGCTACCTTGGAACCTAGGTGAAGAGGCAGCTGGGTTAACTAAACTAAGGTTTTTTTGTTCCTTAATTTTTCTTTTTCTTATTTGTAAATGCAATTTAGTCAGCTTGTAATTTGCTATGTTTTAGCGCACAGTGCTTTTCGCTTCTCTTTCTATGACCTCGTGGCATTCCCCCCCACCTCTCCTTTTTTTTTTTTTTTTCCTGCCATTTACCTCCCTTTTTCCCTTGTGGGCACTACACAGCATGGTGGTTGGCAGGTCATTTTGCAAGGGGGGTCGCTTATGGCAGCTTGCAGGCTGTGCACCCTCGGGTTTTTTCTGGGCACAGTCGCAGACGCTTTCTTTATGGCTTTGTACACGTACATTGTCTCCTAGTACAAGAGTACATAACCTGTCGCTGCTGTTTGCTGCTCTTTTTTTTATATACACATAACTGTATTGTGACGCGGCACGCTTGGATGTTTTTTGCTGCTGTTGTGGTGGTTCCTTGTTTCCCTTTCCTTCTGCTGGTTAGGTGCAGACTCTTCTCTCATCCACTGTTTGTGCACTTTTATTTTCGTAAATTCTATTTGGCCATTACTGGTGGTGAGCACCATTAGTTTGTTGGTTGGTTTTCACCGCATTGCTTGGAAGTTGTGGGTGCTGTCCAGTAAGTGGCAGCCTTTACGTGGCAGTGTAAGCTGCTTTGGGCTTCCCAAGCTACTTTCAGTTGCACTTTTTCACTCGTTGCTTTGAAATCGTTGGTGCCTAAATTTTAGTAGGCCTCTGTCATTTTATTTATTTTTTTACCTTCTTCTTTCTTCGGGTGGATTTACAGAGTTTGCTTAAAACAGAGCATAGAGTTCACTGACTAGGAGATTTTTCATTCTGTTATAATCTGAAGAGACCTATTACACTACGGATCATTTGGTAGGCAACAGTTGATCCACATGCAAGATGTGCGCTGAAATAAGGATGCCATGCTCCGTGAACATCAGTGGTGCTGCTGCATATAATGGCATGTTCTGTTTGTTAAGTTGGGTGTTGGGTTTTAGTAAGTTTAGGGCCCAGCCCTGTTATGGGGATTCCCTTGCCATGCTAAGCCGGTTAGTTGGCTACCACTGATCTCCAAGCATATGTTCGTTAGGTGAAGTTATCATGATAAAGCTTGAAGGCCGGCTGCTCCTAAATGCCAGTGCTGCAGGAAGGAACAAGAACAGGAGAGCAAGTATGAGTATGCCTGTATAGAGTGGCATGTGATATGGGGGGTTGCATTGCAGCTGAGAGGATTAGCTCGAGCGGTGCGCGTGTAGGAATCTTGGCATAGCGTTGTTGCTACAAATATACAGTGCTGGTGCAAGCATGCTGCTGTGTAAGAGGCTGTTTGAGTTAGTTAGTCTCAGTCGCATTTTTTCTTTTTATGGTCACTGCAGCTGCCACACAGTTCTGTAAATCGCACGCACAGTTGACCTACTCTGTGGCTTGTTATTTTCCGCGGTGCGACCACTGAGCTTTTCTCTGCTTGGTATCCTGCTTGGGAAGCCCTGGTACGAAGTGGACATTTGAGCACAGCTTGCTTTTTTCTGATTTTTTTTTCTTCCCGCACAGCAGTGGTTGGTGGAACTGTGTGCACCGTGGAAAAAGGAAAGGAATGGAAACCTCCCGAATCTGGTGGAGATTTTTTTCTGTTCTTTTCCCTTTTCCACCCTTCTTGGTGGTGACCATTGGGATCTGATGTCTTTTTTCTGTACACTCCACTCTTTTCTTTTTTGCTTTTCATTAAGCGTGCGTGTGTGTACGTGTGTGTGTGGGTGTGCTCTGTCTCATTTCCTTGACCATTTTTGTGTTTTCTATTATTTTAGTGTTCCCCAGGCTGCTGCCACCAGGTAATGCCCAGTGCGATAAAGTCGTGCTTCCCCAGATAAGCTAGTCACATAACCTTTTTTTTGAAGGCATGCAGTACTCTGTCCACCCAAGTGCTCTCTTCTTTTATAATATATTTTTTTTTCTACATAGTGCTCTCTGCATACTCTTTCCTCACATTTTTTTAATTTCCATTTACATCAGGCCTCTCTCTCTCGAGTTAAATGTGTAGAGTGTTGCCGTCGTCTGGTTTATCAGGCACAGTTATTGAGGGAGTAATGTTTTGTACCTTGAGTGCTTGTTGGACAATGATTGGTGCTGCTCTGAACAGAACAGTTGCTGCATGTAATTCTCATTGTGCCTTGTGTATTCGTAAGTTAGCAAGCAAGGTTTACTCCTTTTTTTTATTTTCATTGCACTTCTCATGTACTTATTTTCTCTTCTTTGTAAAAGTAGACTTTTGTGCAGAAACAGTCCATTTAAAGTAATCGT
The DNA here is from genome assembly GCF_055824585.1 of Amblyomma mixtum. NCBI lineage: Eukaryota > Metazoa > Arthropoda > Arachnida > Ixodida > Ixodidae > Amblyomma > Amblyomma mixtum. The sequence goes on along the minus strand of NC_143013.1, from coordinate 292,133,183 downwards.
AGCTCTATCTTGGACTGCCTTACCTCATTCACAAGTATATTGCAGCCTGTTGGAGTGTATTTTTGCTGACCCAGACAATGGCTTTTTTAACGTTTGGCACCTTTGGCTCTCCGCTTCTAGAAGGGAGATAAGTTTGTTGTGACTAGAAACAAGGCACTGGAAACAGTTTTAACATAGTTTTTGTTCTCTCTTTTGAACTTCTCATGCAATGTGTAAAATGCAGCAGGTTCCAATGGCAACACCACATCATTGTTGCAGCTCCTTCCTAGTTCCTATTGTACTCTTGAAACGGTTTAATAAGCCAGCGCTCTATCGTTTCCTACTGTTGGGCCCTGGCGAGGCCAAGTTGTAGCATTCACAGTGTTGCTCTTATTTTTTTTTTTCGCTCATGATGAAGTACGAGACCTAGGCGAGAGGAGTTTCATTTTTTGACGCCTCTAAGATCATGGAAATGAGACCATTGCATGACTGGCTCTCGTTTGCCTGCTCTTGTTGTCATTCGTAGTGTAGGGAGGCTCTAGGATGCATCTTTCTCATTTCTTTCCCCTTTCCCCCTCTTTTCTTGGCTGTTTTATATTTTTGCAACAAACCCATTTCCCTGCTGCAGGCAAAATTGAAGCCATTGCTCGATCTTGACCCGAGAAGACATCAGTTAAACATAGTAAGCTGTCCTGTGTGAGCAGCTTGGGTATCATTGTGGGTAGGATGGCATGCCTTGTCTCGAATGCACACTGGCTGTTCTTTTGAATTACTAGAAAACCTGTATCTTGCACCAATGCCTGGGGGGGTCAAACACTGTGCTTTTTATATTATCTAGTGACTTGGGATTTTAAACACAAAATTGTGATGGAAAAAACCTCATGCAATAAAACTCACTTTTTTTAGTCGTTGTTTGGTGCTAGCTAAGGCTTTGTTTGATTAAGTGGAGGCTGGCACATTATTTTGGTGCAGCCTTGCATTTGACAGATTGCTAGATTGGCTTCCACGTAAATAGAGGCTTAGCTGTGTCATCAGCATGATTGATGGGTAAATTTTGCTTTTCAGATTCTCTTCTTTACAGTTAGGCAGATTGCAGCACATACGCATTAAAAATTTTCCTATCGGGCTTTTCTGCAGAGCTCTGGGACTCGTTTACTGTGTCAGTAATTACTTGGGAGTTAATCCTATAGTGATTGAATCCATAGTTTATCATATCTGGTAAGCTGTGAGTGAATTGTTAGGATTTTGTGATACACCAATCGGTAAGAAACCGTTGGTGCAAGGTGGGGTATCGCACATGAACTGTGTGTTAATTCGTTACTTTTGTCTGGGTGGGAAATTAAGCAATGTAGTATCTAAATGCCACTCATCAAGCCATGTAATTAGGCATTATAGACCTAGTGGTCCAGGGCTTGAGAGGCATCTTGTCTATTAACCTTGTCTTATAATAGTAGCTTCTTGCCTGCCTGGTGCTGCCTTTGCCTAGCCTGACCAGGCCATTTGGTGGGGTCTCTATAGGCAATAGTGTAGTTCTCATTTGTGTTCCAGTTGGATTCGAACTTGAGCAGCTCCCTTTTGGCTAACATTGCATGGTGACGTTCATTAAGCATTGGTCTTCAAAATGCTTAAGGGAAATGGGTTTGTTGCTAGCTTTGAGGCTTGCCTGCTATTACTAACTCGCTTGCATGGTTTGAAGCATCCGTAGCTAATTCACGATTCCCTTTAACACCTGCAACTTGAGCTGTGCGCTGCCGAGAAGGATAGGACATTTGAGTGATTCTTTAGCACTGCCCGTGCGTTCATTGCTAATCACTTGCCACTGTTGGTTTGTGTCGTTACAGGTGTTTGAAGAAGCCCGAAGAAATTAGGTAAAGGAAAAAAATAGGCAGTGCTAGGAGAATTAAGTTATTGCGCTCACCCTTGACCCTATCCCCCATGCCCTCTGCCGAACATGAAAGAAGAACGAAAAGAGTAATATAAGGACAGCAGCAGCAGCCGCAAATTCGATCTGAAGAATACAAAATCCGCAAGCTAACCTTCAAGTTGCAAGATGCGAAGTTGCTCCAGCCCGCTACTTTCCATGGCAGGCAGTGACGAGCTGACAAGCAAGCTATAGTTGGGTTTCCATTGCAACAGAGCATCCTCTCAAAGCCCCCCAGAATTCCCAGGTCTATGGGAGAGAACAAGACAAAAATGGCTGAAGAAAAAGAAAACCTGGAGTCTGCCAAGGCTTCCACTTGCTTGACTGCGAGATTTTTTTTTTTTGCTCTCTTTCTCTCATCTGAGAGAGGAGCTTGTAGGGAAACAACAAATGAACAGAAGAGAATAAGAAAAAAAGGATTGAAGAAAAACAAATGTTTACTAGTAAAATGCAGGCAGCACTTGTTGCGTGGTTCTTGGTGATGGCCATGATATTTCATGGGTGTGGCTTGTGTACGTGCAGTCTGGGAACCTGCTGTGGCAGCTACTGGGCAAGCGCGCCAAGTCTGTGGCATTTCGCAGGGGTGGTGCTTTTCATCATGCTTTGCATCTCCCCTATTATGGCCTGGGCCTGAAGTCTGGAAGGAGTCACGGATCTTCCAACAATAATGACAAGGTATCTGAGACCTCCCCCAATTCCAGTGTCCGAACGCACTCAACGTTACAGACACCAAGCCACTTGTAGTTGCCCAATACGCCATAGCTTTCGCTCTCTAACCAGGTTCAGCAGTAGTGGAACCACAGCTAATTTTTTTAATTGTGGAAGCCGCTGCGGTCGAGTTTTGATGAGAGTGAAATTCTAGAGGCCTGTGCACTGTGCGATATCAGTGCACATTAAAGAAACCTAGGTGGTCGAAATTTCCGGAGCCCTTCACTATGGCGACCCCTCATAGCCTCAGTTGCTTTGGCACATTAAACTCCATAAATCATTTCTAGCCGCACTTTCCGGGTTTCAGCGTTGTGTGGCCGAACCCTGGTCAAGTGAAGCCGAGGAAGAACGCCAGCACTGCCAACAAGGTAACAGATCGCAGTGTGTAAGAATGCCAGCAATGGACAATCTTGCTGGAGTAGGCGGTGGCGTCCGCCTAAAAATTGAGCAGTTATGCGCCTTTCTGTTTCTCAAAAACCAGGGGAGGTGTAGATCAATTATTTTGAGGAAAGGCGCATAACTGGGTCATTGGACACCTCAATCGAGCTGGGGGTATTTCTGCAGGTCTAGATGGCTTCAACGTTTTCGCAACGCTACAGTCGCCGAGCAATTTCGCGGAGCTCTGGATAGGCGCATGCGCGAGGAGCGGGTGACGTCACACGGCGCACTGTGGTGCGCCAGGGCCGCCGCGCGCGCTCCATCGCCTCGCCGGCAGTCTCGCACACTGATGCGCAGTAGCGATTGCGCATCGCGATCTGCGTGGTTTGTGGTGTATACAAAATTCCCAGACTAAGTGGTAGTGTGTGGGAAGGGGAGGGTTGTTGAAGGTTTGTTGGTGGAGCTATGCATTTCTGTTTTGGGGCAGCTTTCTCCAGAGAGTCCGCAACGAGGGCGCAGCCAAGTGCCCTGTTACCTGCTGGTGTGATGCGGTAGCAGCAGGCGAAATCGGCAAGTGCGCGATTGTGTTGCCAGGCGCGGTCGTGGTGTTTGTGCAACGGCAATGCGGTGTGTGCTGCCTATGTGGAAGGCAACTTGATGTCGAAATTTCGTGTTGGTATTCCATTTTCTGTATTTGTGCTTAGTGTACATTGCCGCCCTACCCCTATCCTTTCTAACTATCGCTCCCCGTCCCCTCTCTGTCCTTTTTCTCGCGCTAGCCGTAGCTCAGACGCCGCGGCTAGCAACATCATTTCCTTCCATTGTTATTTTTATTAACTTCTAACAGCCCTCGTGAAACGAACCCGAACCAGTGCAATTCCACGTGGGCAGTAGGTTAGAGGGTCTAAGACTCGTGGCAGTAGCCACATGGCGACCTGGCCATGTTGATGTTGTGCCCGGCGGCCTAATTGGTTGTAGGTCAGGACCACTAGTTGACCTGAGGAATCTATAAATAGGAGCTCGCAGCTTGGCTTGTGCATGGTGTGTGCGAAATGATAAGCCAAAGGTTTCCAGATCGCGCGGTCCAGAGAACCAGCCCAGTTCGCAATCTCCTGGAAAGCACATCATTTAGGTTAATGTTCTATCTCGAACTTGAGCCTTACAAGTCGGCAGCCCATGTGTTTTTCATGATCAAGTCAATTTATAGGGTGTGCTCAGATAGGCGATTTTTTAAAATCTGGAGGTGGCATGGAGTGAAGTGCCGAAATTTATACACCACTTTACTAAGACTTTGGCGCCGAAGCGCAGTGTATGCGGCATCTCTTAAAAAAAAATGTCTTCCTCAAGAATATTGCTGCATCCCGGACCTAAGTTATGCCAATACACTGTAGCACAGCAAAAGACGAGGACACAAGAGACGAGCGCTATGCACGTGGTGTTATGCACGAAAACTCACCTCATCCAGTACAGAAAAGGGGGCTTTGAGTATCCCTTAGGCAGTGCGAGAGAGAGAACGAACTATTCGTGCCTGTTATTACGCGGGTGTTTCGCCCATGTCCGGGAAACCAAATAACCTCCCGCAGCCTGCACAACCGGCACATGTAGAACTGTTCTAGTGTGCAAAACATTTGACTGCTGTCAGCATGGTGGGACAGGTACTCGGGGCTGGTCTAATTGCATGAGCAATGCATTGTTGTAGTCGGCCCTCCAGGCTTGGCAGATCACCTGTCGCTAAAGGAGCAGCTCTGTGCTTGGAGCCAGCTTCGTCTGTAGCTGTTCATGGATGATTTCCGTGCTGTCTTTTCTGTAATGGTGTCTTCGACTGGTCGGTTTGATCCTCTGACCGAGAGCGCGCAGGAGGCAGTCGCACGAGGCAACGTCGAGCTGAATATGCGAGGCACTAATGAGGCGCACTCAGAGTGGTCACGTGACTGAAGTAGGTCCTGAAAGCCTTGCGGCTGGCACCGACTGATAGCAACATTTGGCGCATTTTATTCAGTCCACATCAAACCTTTTTGTCGAAGTACATCCATTAACCATCCTGGGAGCACTTGCTCACAACGAGGTGTGTGGTCGGCGCCAGTAACATTGGGCACAGCAGTGTCACTTTAGAGCCTATTGTGCGGTTCGCGTTTCTCGTTGTTCAGAACTGTGATTCTGTCCATATGGCTCTGCTGACCTTTGTCGGGCAGCAAAAGACGCGTTTTTTTTTTTTTCGGCAAGAAATTTTGATTCAGATATCTTCCCGCCATTCGATTTAGGCTCGTGACGTCCTTGCCGAAAGCGACGGGTTGCCGGCATCGCTTTTAAGTCTATGGCGGTGTGGCGTAGCCTCTGGGATCCGCACAGAAAAAAATCGGTGTCGACGCACGAATTTTACTTACGAAATCGGCCGGTGATAGCGCCACCTTTATTGCGTTTTTTAGCCATTTATAAAAGCTCAGTTTTCAGTCCGAGTGGTTTCTTTGGGATTAGAATGCGGCGCCCTGTCGATCCACACCAACTTCTATTAGCTTAATAATGCTTGCGTATTAATAGCAGCGGGTGATGTGCGGACATCCGCGTGTGACCTCACAAAAGGGCAAGCAGCTGCACAGAGTTACGTAAACTGCCGTTTATTAAGGATTTTGTATCCTGAACGTAGAAAATACTAATGAAAGTTTTAAGGAGCACGGTACTGTCGCAAGTGCTGAAACATAGGCAAGTCTGCAATACTGCTCTGAATGCACCATGGCAAAACGCGCCAACACAACGGACATGTTAGTCCAGCTCACGCTGATCAAACCGCGCTTGCCCGTAACTGTAACTCCTTTGTTTTCGTTTCATGTAATGCGCACATTGCGTTCATAGTCGGAGCCCCTAGTTCTGTCAGTCTAGACGCTCGTGGGGCCCGATTCCGGAGCCTGTCCTGGTGGCTTTGCGGTGGCAGTTAAAGGCAGCATCGACTGCGCAGAATTCATGTCGCCGGCCTCCGCCTCTGGAACGTGCACGGCCACCAAGCTGCCCATGGACGCTGCATCGGCAGCGGGGGCTGGAAGTGGCCGCGCGGGGACGCCGAGCCCTCCCTCGGCAGGCGCATCCTCCTGCCTCGCCATCTTGAGGGTCACCTGGTACACTTCCATCTGGTTGATGAACAGCGCCTGGGCATGCCAGAGGAAGAGTCGAGTCGAAAAACGGTTATTGAATAGTGTAGTGATAAGGCTGCAACTATGCCCACTCCGGGGCAAAGGTCTTTTCCCATGTCTCTCCAATATCCCTGTCCCTTGCTAGTTGCGGCCACCGTATCCCCGCAAACTTCTTAAAATCTCATCTGCCCACCTAGCATTCTGGTGCTTTTGTACTTTTTGTACGTGTGATTTTTGCAATAGGGACAGAACGCCCGCGTTCCAAAGCAGTTCGCTCTGAGCTTGTGAGGACGCACCCATAAAATGTCGGAGCCGCGACAGCGTCGTGCCCGATCAACGCCTACGCGGCTAGGGAAGGAACACTTTAGGTTGTGTTCCCTATTATGACATGATGTGTGCCAGAGAAAAATTAGGCCACGTGTGTGGGACGTCGCACGGACATGAGAATGTCACTGAAGGAAGACTGTTTCGCAGAACATAACGTGCAACATGCGCAGTAGCCGCGATTCGGTTACATTGAGAGTCAAATACGCGGCGCAGCGCTTGTTTGCAGTCAGGACTTGCAGTTCAGGCACCGCGTGACACTATATAACGTGGGCTAGGAAGGAACCAAAGTGTCCTTTGTAATTGATCCAAGGCGCGTTTCAGCCTTTTGAAGAAGCGAGGTCTTATATGGCGTACAGGTCTGTTCCTTACCTCCATAAATAGCAGGATGGTCTTGTACATGAGCGGGGTAGAGTTTCCTTCCTGCGGACAGTTTCGTGGAAGTTGAAGAGCTTGGTCTTAAAGAGCTTTACAATGTTCACACAAAAGAGCACGCGCGCAATGCAATGCTCTCGCGATGACCACTTGTTCGTGCTTCCCGACTTCCTTGCTCACGTGCACGAAACTGGTCCACGTAAAGCGTGGCTTTGTGTGCCGTCGCAAAGACAAGACTTCTTGGTCGCGAGGACCGGCTGACTTGGCTAACGGTACAGCCTGGAAGGCTGTGCGTGCAATATGCAGGCGTGTGTGGGGTTGGCCAGTGTGGCTGGTGCACTTCCGTTGGTAGTCAGTGACAACTCCTTTACCTGATGCATCTGTTGCCTCAGCCAGTAGGAACCAAGGTACTGCGGCTGGGAGGAAGAGGAAAATTAACGAACGGTATTGACTGCGCACGGAAATTTTTAAATTTCAGTACATACGTACGTTACGCTAGAAGGTATTACAGCAGCGGGACGTCATAGCAGCGAACAACACATAAGAACGGCTTAGAGCACTTCCCCTAGCACAGTGGCTGAAAGCAACACTCAATTGCAAGTCATCTCCAGTCAGAACTTTCTTAAGTTTTGGGTGGCGATGACTTGCAGTTTAGTGTAAATATGCCGACGTTTCGGAGCCGGCTTAAAGACACAAGATAACAACCTCCTGTCAACCCTGAAGGAGCAGTGCCAGCTTCGAATCGTCTGGATATTTAAATTTAAAAAGTTTTGGTTGAAGGTGTCGCTTAGTTTGCTAGTGGAGAACTGTCCTTTTAGTTTACAGAACCGAATCACGAGGCAGACAGATTTCAATCTTCGACTGTAGGGGCAAAGATTGGGAACCAGAACGTTCAAATGGATGTCAATGGCTTCATGCATTTCCTTCCATCCATGCCTGTTAATCGATATCCGACTGCACTAAGATCGCTAAGAGAGCCTTCTCTAAAGTATGGAGGGGAAGTCGCCTGCGATAATTGTTTTCTCTTCACTCCTTTGTCTCCTTCGCTGAAGAGCCTGAGAAATGACATCGACTGTCGGTGCACACGTCTATAGTTGCGTCCTAAATATGTCGGAATAAACCTTTCTACGATAACAATCGGCTTCAGATCTACTCTGCCGTCTCATTTCAACTCGATATAGCTATTTTCAACAGTTCTACTTTCCCCTTCGCTATTTCATGCACAATGTGGCGTCACGGCTTCTCACCGTAATCGCAAAGAGAAGAACCTGTATCCGCAATCGCCTCCCTGCGTTGAATATTCAAAAATCTGCGAATCTGAATTCGAATAATGCGGAAAGTTTGGTGAGCACCAGCGTACGAAACGAAGATGAGGCACACTGGTCCGGCGATTGTCCTCTGTGCCTCCTCTCTGTCTTCGTCCTGTACGCTGGTGCTATAGCTTAACCTGAATTCGAATCACGAATTTCGGTTGTTTCAGTTCGGTACGAATTTCGAATTCGAATTTCGGTTGGTCTGCTGTTCACTGTTCTAAAGTGTAGGATATTGTTAAAATGAATAAGAAAATGAAGTGTCTTTGAAACCTGGGTTGTGTCTAAAACACGTTCGGCTGCTTTCACGTAATAAGCTTGCTCAGCCGGCATATGTGTAAGATATGGGATAGCTGGTGCGATGCAGAGATTGACGTGGCTGGGGTTAGGGTCGATTGAAAAAAGGCGTGGGTAAGTGTGTGCGAATAGTAATTTTCCGAAATCGAATCGAATACGAATAGTCTAGTTAAAAACCCAATAGAATATCGAAAGAACCGAATCTAATACGAATCGCGAACTTGTGCTTATTCGCTAGACGTGTACGCATATTGGTAAACGAATATTCATGCGAAGCAGGGTCGTGCTGTACCAACGACGCTATATACGCCGCGCAGTTAACGCTGAAGCGGTCGAAAAATGCAACCCTGATCACTGGACACGGAATACGAAGCCGGTATATTAATTGCATGTCAGTCATGTCACACGTATAAGAAAATTACCTTCTACAGATGACGACAACGAGCAAACTAGCGCCAAACCTGAGTCGATGAGAGCGACTAGTGTTAGAGCCATGGCCTCCGATATCAGGAATGAACGCCTGCAGGATTTGCTTAGCCTGGCTCTACCCTGTCGCGCTGCCCAATCTTGAAGGCCATGTGCATAATAATTATTAACGCGGCCAAACGAATGTGGACTGCATCGCGGCACTGAACCCGCCCTTCCGCAAAGACCCATGCATAGCAGCACCAGGCTGTGCGGCGCCGGAGTGGGATCTGTTTTTGAAATTCTCCGAAAAAAAAAAAGTAAGCCGTGCTCTATACGAACTTTGCGCCAGTTATTCGAAACCCATTCGAAAACTTGACAACGGATTCAATTCGTTCCGAATAATTGTGAATATGCACTATTTAATTCGTTTACCGAATATAAGGATATTTGATTCGCTATTCGAAAATTTCGAATATTCGCACACCCCTATAGCTGTGGGCTTTATGCTTGTTGCCCTTCTTCAGACAGAGTGCATGGCAGAAGAGGAGGCGTAGAACAGTGGTGGCGGACGCGTCCTCCGACAGCTGAACAGAGCGCAGCGTATGCACACCGTCAACTTAGGGGAACTTTAGTTCAATGTGTGGTCCTTGGGTGCTGCCTTTGTTGATTTTGCGGCCGAACGTGCTGTTCGTGCCGATGAAAAACATCACGTCTACAGCTTCATCTCAATGAGAGGTCACTCTTGTTAAGCAACGCTTAAACGGCACGCTAACCCGACTCAGCATATACGTCTGAGACTTTTTGCAAGTGCGGAAGAACCTCGGCAAATTCGATAATGTCTATCGACCACTGAGGGCATGCCTATTCGTTCGATATGAGAAGCGGCATAGGCAGGCGCCTCAAACGTCAGCGTTCCCTGAACGATGGTCCCCCTGCCATGAATGAACAGCTGTGTAAACATTTTCTTCATCCTATTTAAACTCGGCGTGAGTGCAAAAGAATGCCTCTCACCGCACTGAAAAAGTCTCCATTGCACCATATCGCAGCGCACACGTTACGCTTTAGGGGAGATTCGGAGGAGGCACAGGTTAAAGTCACTCAGGTCCGGTAAGAGCGAGAGATGCAAAATTTCCGGGAATTATGGAGGCCGAAAAAAAAAAACGAGGAAAGAAGCAAGTTTATTCTCCGTAAATATTGTAAACTTTGGAAAATTACTCAGAACAGGAATGTCCCAAAGACTGCCGGTACTGGCGTGTAGTATTGGGGGAGAGGGGGTTTGTCCGCTCTCACAGCCATTGTGAGGTAAGTAAGGAATGTGCACTGAGCACAAGGTTAGCTGCTTATTATGTACAGAACTGCGACTCGAAGATTTGGTATGATTGCAGTCACTGCAGGAGTCAATTTACTGAAGCTGTGAGGCCCGGGTATACGCTGCCGAATGCTGGCAGTGCCAAGAACGAGAATCTGTTTGATCGGAACATGTCTGATCAGGAACTGCCAGGAACAAGCTACACACCAGTGGAGCAGCTTTGTTGTTTAGAACCGGTAATAGCCGGATGGCATTCAAGCTTCCAAGGCTTGCATTCATGCCACCATCAAGACACATCCTGCGACTCGTGGAGCTTGAATATGAGTGTGATGAAACAAGCAGAAGTGCCCCGCCGTGGTGGCTCAATGGTTACGGCGCTCGGCTGCTGACCCGAAAGACGCGGGTTCGATCCCGGCCGCGGCGGTTGAATTTCGATGGAGGCGAAATTCTAGAGGCCCGTGCACTGTGCGATGTCAGTGCACGTTAAAGAACCCCAGGTGGCCGAAATTTCCGGAGCCCTTCACTACGGCGTCCCTCATAGCCTGAGTCGCTTTGGGACGTTAAACCCCAATCAACCAACCAACGAAACAAGCAGAAGTAAATCATTCGCTTTGTGTATCTTTGCTTACTGGCCACCGGCTGCTGGGCCAACGAGCATGGAAAGCGCGAATCTTCTTCACAACAGTTGAAACTGATGACCACAGGCAAAGGGGATAGTACATATCTCTAGAGATTTCAAAAGTTATTGGAAGGCTTAACAGTGAGAAGGAGCTTGCCATACATATAGTTGAAGACAATGAGAACAACTTGAAAGCTGCATATGGGCGATTGTAAGCCATCATTATCCCATGTCAAAACGGAGGGTTGCTGCGCCCATGCACCCAAATTACATTTGTCCGAAGTAAATAAGCCAATAATGTTCCAAGAGATTAAGGAGTCAAAATGTGTGTTGGGTATACTATCGGGGACAAAAGTGGTATACTCCACACTGCGGGAGCCGGAGCAATAGGAAACTGCGGCATTTTGGCGAGCTAAAGCACGAAACATTGAAACGATAATAATAATGAATAATAAATGGTAAAGGTCTGCTGATAATAAAGGTCACGCATTGGCTGTCTCGATCCCAGATGCCGCCTGTAGATGGCGTTGCAACGCACTTTTCCGTTGATCCGGCTCCCGCCGCGTGGAGTATACCACTTTTGTCCCGATAATACATAAAGAATTCCCATGTGACGTAAGTTCACCTTGCAAGGTAATTGTTCTCCGAAGAAATCGCTTTTTTTTCCTCTCTCTCTCTCTCTATCATTACCACTCGTGACAATTGGCGGCCATGGATTTTCCTAGGCCAGCTGGTCAGCACTTCGTGCGGCAGTTCACGCTTCTCTTATGAACTGACAAAGCATGTTAGGGCTAAACCCCAAATTATTTCGCAACTGAACAATGAGGATAAATGATACAAACCTTTCGTATTTTTTTTTTGTATAGCCGTTCATTGAACTCGTTATGCTGGCCAATTGTTGAACATGTTTTTTTAAGGGCCACTGGACCGTACCCGTTTTTTTACAAACTTGCATGCCTCGGGCGAAAAAAAAAAAAAAGATTTTTTTTTCGAAGTTGTTTTTCTTTTTGTTTCTTCTCCGAGTACTCCCATCACTCAGAGTCGGCCGGGAACCCCGCGAGCAGCGGTACGAGGTTGGCGCAAGTGCGCATGCGCGGAGACCACGTCCCCGCAACCGAGCGGCGAAAGTGCGATGTTGTGCGCTGAGAGCTCTTTGCCAGGACGTACTTTTATGAGGAGCTTCTTGCCGAACTCGTAAATGGCATACAAGCCGAACCCCATGACGCGGGCCGAGATGAAAACCAGGCTCTTCTCCATGCCAGAGTGGTTGTCCTGCGCGAGAGCGTTCATACATGCATGCGCACATAGGATGGTATAGCCTGAAGGGCGGAAAATTCAAAAGTAGCATGGAATCAATTTGAGAATCGTTATATTACACCGAACTTTTGAATTGCCCACCAAAATTCAAAAGTGGAATGGAATTAGTTTGAGAATCTTTATGGGCCGTATAATAAGTCGGGCCCACTTACAACGAATCTGAAGGTCGCGCGCATTGCGTTCGTTGTATCCGAGGTTCGCAGTCAGTGGAGTTCTCATTGTACATGCTGAAATACGTAGTCCAACGAAACTAGCGTTTATCTCTTACAAAAGTCAGTTATGCACGTCGGATTTTTCTAAGGAGGCCATAAGTGCCAACAAATAAGCTGTTTAATAACAGGGTATAACTAATCGCGGTTAAAGCGTTCACGGCAACTAGTGGCATGCAGTCTGAGAGTCTTAGCGGTAGGGCAGTGCTCATACTTCACGTATATACAAGAGCTTCGTCATTGTATGACTTTGCGATTATCGCGTCTTAATTCGCACCAACGAAGTCATCGCAGGCGAAATCATGTACGGCCATCTGTGCATCGCCAACGCTTTGCTACAAATCCACAGGCGTCTAATCACGCGGATGTTCAACACTCTTAGTCGTTCCTTGGACCGTGAAGCAAGCTTTAAGGAAGCAATTCCTGAGTCCCATCCATACAGCAGCGAAGAAGGATATCCGAACCGGAACGTTGCCATCTGCGGTGTGAATTGCTATCAGCATGAGTTGGATGATGCACCGATGATAGGACATCCTGAGCGTGTGAATGGCTAGATCTTGCACTTGGAATATGGTGGCGAGAAGAACATTGTCGCCACAGCCAGAGATGGCAACACTTGGTGCGTTGCGGAGTTACCAAGCACGAGTTTGAGCTCGTATGGTCGAACTCAACAAGCCTCTCGGCGAGCAAAATACCCATCCCGCCTTTGGAACTTATGCCTGGTAGCACGCTAGTCGCATTAAAACAAAAAGTCACGCTTAGGGAGTTTGGAGGGCTACTGGTCACTGAGGGAGATAGTGGTCCAGATTGGCATAGGGTGAGGGGCACTCTGGGTAGGAGCGGTTATAGATCGCAGGCTGAAGAGATCTAGGCGAGAAGAGAAGAGGAAGGTGTTGGTGTGAAGCCTGTGGAGGATGCGAGTCTGAGCGACGCTGAGTTAAAGGGAAGCTGAAACGGTTTTTTGATAATTCGAGGTTATTCAAGAATTCGAATCTATCAAGCTTCTAGATGAACTATGCAAAGTATTTTTGCACCAGCATTTAAAATGGTGACATAATCGTCGATTAAAACCGCGACGATGTTTAGGCTTCTCCTCACTACGTTGGAGGAGTGCGAGGAAACTCGGCAGTGACGTCATTATCGCCGAAACTTCAGATGTCCGCTGCTTACGCTTGCATGCTGCTGTGCGTCGTCAGATGGCGCCAAACAATGCATTGTGAGCTTCACCTTCGATGGCGTCGGTTTTCTTCCATGGAATAACCCTCTCTTCGCTGGAAACGTAGTGCCGTCATACGTGACGTCATTATCGGGGCCTCTGCCCGTCGCTGTGCACTTCAGAGAAGCCTGAACACCGACGACGACTTTATTCGGTCATTACGCCACCATCTCAAATGCTAGACCAAAACGATTTCGCAGGCTTTACCAGCACATTTCGCGTATTCGGCAACCTTAAACTCATAGAATTCTAAAACTGCTTCAGTGGCCCTTTAAGGGTGGGGCTTGGAGAATGTCTGAAAGGATCGAGTAACGGGATCTGTGTGTTATGTAGTGTGCCTTGATAATGTGTTTGTGGCAGAGAGGCTCGTCAGAGGTCGGGGCGCTTGACCTGGGGAAAGGATACTGCACATTGAACTCGACATCGGTGGTAAGGCGCCCTTCTTTAAGTTCTCCCATGTGTTCGCACTTATCTGACAGTTCATGTTCGTGGCAGGGCTGTCCACAGGAAGAATCCCAGTAAGGTTGTAAGCCTGTGGTATGCATGCATGCTCCTGGGTTAGTGTGTAGTGTTGAGTGAAAAAAAAAAAAAACCAGTGCAGCTGACCTACCCTTTGCATGCAGAAGAACCACACTCCGATGAAGATCATGTGCATGAGGAGCAGGAAGCAGTCGAAGCCGCCCATCATCCAGATGTAGGGGCGCCTTGGACGCAAGGGATCGCCAGGTGGCGCTTCGTGAGTGGCGAACAAACGTCCTTATGATCAAGCACTGTTCGTCTGCGGAGCACGCTACAACGAATACAACAGACTGAGCCTGCTGATCCGCTCTGTACAAAGTGCGGCAGTTCTCTGCGACTTTTTATGTATCATTATTAGAAATATAGAGCATCAGGATCCCGAACCGAATATATTGCAAAACTGGTTCTTACTTCACGTTGACAGGCTTGCACTATACATGCACTGACAGTCATATAGGCCGCCATGTTGGTGGACCGGGAACACTGTAGAAAGCTGTAGGCTTGCCTAATCCACTCATCGGAGTAGGTAGCCATCGTTACCTGCTCCGATGTGCACTGTGGGAGGTATGTGTAGTCCACCATCATGGCGCCCATGACGCGACATGAAAGCTATTCATGCTTCCGAACAGTCATTGCCATTACCAATTTCAACGACACGATAGGGCAACGTTTCTCTAAAAGTGCAATGCCGCATGCTTACTATGCACTTCGACATACGTGGCGTCGACGTATGCCACCGTTCCTTCCACCACGAGCAGGGCGAACGTCAAACACTGCGTGAAAACGTGGCCAGGCGAACGGATTAGTCAATGCGCTTGTTGTCTTGACTCAGTGCCCGGGCGCATGCATATATGTCGATAAGGGTTGCGCCCATAAAAATCATTATTCTGCAGTCACGCCTGTTATTTTTCCAGGTCACAGCCTGTATATGCGACTTAGTCTGCGCCTGCGAAAACAGGTTCGCAGCGTCACTCCCGGGAGAGGGTCATGTTACCTTGGAGGTGTTGGCGGGGGCATGTAAGAAGGAGAGGCCGGGAGGGCGTTGGAATAAAAAAGTATAGACTATTTGAAGAGAGTACAGACATCGTAAATCCCTGCTTTTGATCAGCAGATAAACGCGAGCCTGACTACTTCGTGCCTGAATACATACGCTTTCGAAAAGCATGCAGGCATCCAGTGCAGGTAACTAGTCAGGAAAGCCACATTTTTTCGAGCCACAGCGCCAAGGGTAATAGCGTTTTCGAAATTACTAACAGTTCGTAATTACAGCTATTGCTAACTACGGCTATAAATCTGTAATTGCAACTAGGCGCCTAACTCTAATAGTTAAAAAGTCACTTAAAAATTTGTTAACCAGCCTAGTACTTAAAACGGTTCACCAGTTCTCTGATGTCCGCCAACACTGGTACTGCTATGCTGAAAAAGCCATATTTTCGCTTCAAAAAACCTATTTCTGACATTACTTAAAGTCTTCTCTGAAACACCTGGTATAAGCCCTTCTTCGATGTCTGCTTATCTTGACACAAGAACACGAGTGATATGCCAGGCCCCGTTATAATCCCTCAATTCTCAGAAAAGTGTTTGCATCGCACGATTTTCCCGTCGCCGCTGTAAACTAAAGATCGTGACAGGTGCAGTAGGAGCATGGCTGCGTGCGCATACTTACCAAGTACAGGAATACTATGATTTCAATAGACGTCTTGGTCTTGCCCATAGTCTTGTTCTTCTTCCTCTTCTACTCGCATGTATGGTCACTAATGGACGACGACAGCGAGCGTTCTAAATGTTTTAAAGAATTAGATAAATTTCGCAGTGTATATTTGCTTTAGAAAGATGGGTAAGACATTAGGGAACATTAATCACCTTGTAAAATTCGCCTACACTCAGTACCAGTGGCGCAGCCAGAAATATTTTTCGGGGGCTTTACACGCCGCCGGTAAAAACATAAAGACAGCCTGCGCCCAAAAAATGTCTCAGCTATTTTTCTTCTTTAATAAAGCCGAAGGGTCAGTTGTTTCGTTCACTGTAATATTTACATAAAAATATGTGTGCATGCAGGACACCGAGGAATTATTCGTAAAGAACATTTATCTTATCTCAGAAAAAAAAAACACTCTTACGAAAAATCGCGGGAATTTAAAATATTTTCATATGATATACAACACAAAAGCTTCTGCTCTACAATAAAGTCAGCAACTGCGAGCGAATGGCATTTGTCACAACTTTTACCCATGCATGTGAACTTGCGCCATTTCGCAGAGGCGCTTTAAAAAAAGAGGCGTTTTCATCTCGGTATAGTTTATGATCATTTGAGGACAATGCAAAGTATGAAAGAGTAGGCTGACATGAAAAGGTATGCTTAATTGAGTGAACTGTGCTTACAATTACAGGGGGCGCCATAATTCGGGCGGTAACGAAGATGTACGTGACTCTTTTCAGCAATAAGGTTTGCTTTGGTTTATGGGGTTTAACGTCCCAAAGCGACTAAGGCTATGAGAGACGCCGTAGTGGAGGGCTCCGGAAATTTCGACCACCTGGGGTTCTTTAACGTGCACTGACATCGCACAGTACACGGGCCTCTAGAATTTCTCCTCCAAAGAAATTCAACCACCGCGGCCGGGATCGAACCCGCGTCTTCCGGGTCAGCAGCCGAGCACCATAACCGCTGAGCCACCGCGGCGGCGTTCTTTTCAGCAATAATTTCCGCTTCCTATTACAGAGCCGCTACAATGTACAGCCTTTGTCAAAAGTTTGGAGCCCAGGGGGTTTGCTTCTGAGCCGCACTGTGTGGTTCGTAATGCATCTCCAGCGCTCCAAATTTCCTGAAGGTACGATGATTTCTGGTCCTGTCTCCTCCAATGGGTAGGGCTGCCACGAATGCTTCAGGAGTCCCGCTACAAGGCTTAGAACCAAACCCTCTGGGCTCTAAACTTTTGACAAAGACGACGAATAAACCGACACTCTTCTTATTTTTGTTTTTACATTTTAATATATCGAAACAGTGTATAGATAGCAACTGCGAAAAAAAAAAAGACCGAAAGGAGGGTGGCGGGTGATGCAAGGCTCAGAGAGTTTATGGAGGTGTTCTGACACCGTAACACCCCCACTGGCTGCGCCCTTGCTCAGTACCTATATATCGTTTAACTGAGTTTATTCTGCCACGCAGTTTTGCTTTCGCTTTCATCAGTTGAAAGGCATTTGCAACGTCACAGGTGAGCACCAGATTTCGCGAAAAATAGAAAAATTGCTGAATTCTTACTAGCTATTGGTTAACTTGCTACAAACCGCTACCGCAGAGATTAACGTCATGCGCCTGAAGTGGTAAGTACGGGTTATTCATGAATGTCTTTAGGAATGAAGCAGAGGTTGCCACAAGGCCCCTTACGTAATCACGACAAAAAAAAAAAAAAGGAAGTTATTCGTGATATTCACTAGCTCAAATTTTAGCGGATTGAGTAAGCTGGTCGACGTAGCAACGAGCAAATTTTCCTGTGATATATATATATCAGAGCAAGTCCACTTTTTGTAAAGGTCAAGAAATGCAGGTGACGTATCCAACGTTTGTCTAATGGCAATCTCTCAGGAAGTCCTGCTTCAATTCCCCATATGGTGGGCCTTCTGCACTAAATCTTCCGCAGCAGAAGATAGCAAAATTAGAGACGCCATGGATTCGGCCTGCTTCAAATGCTGCGACTTCTGCAGGTGGACGCTGCGAATTTCGTAGTTGGTCTAACTGCAGACGGCTGCGATATGGGTTTATGTACGGTTGAGTCTCAACGCGGAATGGCTTTAGCGCAGTTCGTGTTCTTGTGTGCAAGAGATGCGACAGCACACAGACTCTAAGAAATTCAGATATTTAAGATTTTTTTTTTTGAACATGCGACTGGCGCGATTAAAACTACGTGATGACACAGGGCAGCTCCCAAGCTCCATTAGCAGAAACAATACTGTTACGTGGCAGGAGGCGTTCACAGCCCGCAGAACACTGGTGCACTCACACTGAACAGAACACAAGCACAGGGCGCACCGGACGTCAAGACACAGGCCACTGCACAGGATTCAGAGTTGGTTGGTTGGCCTCAAGTAGAATGGCACATACCCACTACGGGGGAGTGGCCAAGACACAGGCCCCGAGCATGCGCCAAGCGCCCTCTCACTTCGTCTGCCTCATCGTCTCTGAGTCGACCCGTAGCAATACATATGCTTGAGGCAGGTGGAGAGTCTGCAAAGCATCATGTGCAGCGGGCTGACAGGAGAACGTGCTCAAATGCCTTAGCACAGCCTTCCGTTTCCGCCCCATGTACTGTATTACTAGGGGCGTGCGAATATTGAAATTTTCGAATATGAATCGATAACGAATATGAAGAAAAATTGCAATCGAATATCAAATATGTGTGTGTTCAGTATGAAAAACAACAACAAAAAAATAGAAAAAGATCAGTAGTCAAATGTTGTTCTCTATATTTTTTTCCAAAATAGTCTATATGATCTTTGCAACCGCATTCCTGAAGAAATCCTCCAATTATTCGAAGGTCGAGTTTTCAAATACACCTCCCTTTACCCCGGAAAAAAAAAGAAAATTCATAAATGCGCTGAAGCCGTGTGAGGAGGCTCCATCGCACTATAGGGACGAAGAGGCCTTAACGAGTGCGTAGTTTCGGCGTGCTGAAAGAACAGCGACGCAGACGCAAGCTATACAGGAGTGAACATTGACGTCGGAACAGCGAGACTGCTTCTAAAAAGAAAAATGGCCGACGGTGTTCGAGTTGGTGTCTGAAAGCGGCGCGTAGCCCCATGTGAAATTCCTCAAATAGGCTTTCCTGCATGCCACTGTTGAGCAAAAACTCTGCAGTGAAGCTCCGCACACATTCAGGACCGCTACTCAGAATTCCTCCGCGACAAAATAGTAGTTCGTTGGCAAAGCTTTTCTAGCTACTTAAACAATACGCTAACCACCGGACGAAATTATAAGCTAAAGAATTTTGATGCCTCTGGCTTGTTTGATGTGGTCAAACATTAAAAATCTGGTTTCTTTTACTGTCGTGTTTAGTCAGCGGATCAATACAGGACGGCGTGACCGTGACCCACTGTTGCCAATTGCTAGTTAACTACAGTTGTATCCTACTATGTAAGAGTTGTGAATGCGACAGAATGACTGCCATGTATGTGGGCGTTAAGCATGTAGCACTATACATATATATATAAAAAAGGCGCCTTCGCGTTGTGGTTGTTCGAGGGGTGGTCGCTCATCCTGTTCTCATCACATGTGATACATGGAAAAGCCCACTTGCGGAATTCCGCCCGAGGTCTAAGCCTAATCAGCGTCCGGGTGTAACTGGTCCATGCTACAAACGACAGAGAAGAAAGCGAAGAAGACGCCTTTGTACTGTGTTGCTGACGCTTTAAACTCGATCATCGCATAACCTGCTGAGAAATTGTTGTTTTTCCATGGTCGGATTTATGGAAGTCGCCACAGTATTCAATCGCTGCCGAATATTCGAAAATTCTGGGATATCAATTTCTCGAATACCAACCGAATAACAAACATATTCGATTCGTATTGGAAATTTCGAACATTAGCACACCTCTGCCTACTGTTGATGCTTGTGCCGTAGATGGTAGCCGATGTCCGTCCGCAACTGTCACTACATCTCACCCAATATTTATTTCTTTTTAAGAAAAATTAATGCAACACTTAGTGACTCCAAAATGCCAATGAATAATGCAGAATATCCACTGCTTGGTACAGTGACTAGTTCTGGCACCACACGGGACTGCATTGACTGTAGAGCACTAAATCCGCATCACGTACTATACCATGAGGCGCTGCACGGAACGGAATCATGAACGTCGCGTAATAACTTAGCGTTCTTGGGGGCCTGGGAAAAGGTACTATGTGAAGCGATCCCCATGTGGAGGCGGAAGAGGATGCACACTTTACTGAATAAGAGCTTTTAGGCGCGGGTTGGGGAGTGTTCCCCTCCCCGCTGTGGGCTCCTCTTCTAAGCCGGGCGCCGACGATGTCGTTCGGCGACCTCTTCGGCCCGCTCCGTGACTCGGAGTTGAACCTCTGGGTCAGAGCTGAGCAGCGAGGCCTCCCATTCGGATTGGGTCGACAGCTTCCGACTCCAATGGCTTGTCTTGCTTACATGAGTATAAGATGCGAGGTGTGTCTGCCTTTTGCTTCCCGCAGAGGGAGCAGACGGAGCTGAACCGATCTGTGTCTGTCTTGGAAAATTTTAGCGTACACAAAGGTCAAATTACCCGCGCTCATGCATCGTGCAGGAAGCGCCCTCTTCTAGTACAAATGCGCATTTTGTTGCTGTTGGCACGGCCGGTCTCGAGGAGGCGTGCTCGCTCCGCGCCCCCCTCGGGATCGGCTGTGCTGTTGGTTAAAGATCTACCTTGGTTGGCTACGAGAACACATCTCTAAGCCGTAGGAGCAGTTTCATCAAATTAGAACAGTTGTTGACTGCTTCATACTAAATGAACAAAGTCTTCGCATGCAGCCGCTGGTGGCGTCGCTATCGCAATCGTCAGCGTCCTTTTTGCTCTCTACATTCGTTACATCATAGCCGAAGCAGCCGAAGCGGATAACCGCGCGGCCTTTGTTCCGTAACCGTAGCTCGACGTAGACCCGTCGCCGCCGCTTACACTTTTCTCTGTTGTGGGCGATCGCTCGTCATATTAGCTTCGAAGATGATGTCCAGGTCGGTGCGCGCTGAAACGCGAAGTCGGGCCAAGGACGACTTTAAAAGGGTCATGCAAGCCATCGACAAGGTTCGCAAATGGTAGGCAATCGATAACCGCGTTGTCACCGGCTTTTGGTAAGATCGCGTTCAGCTTGGACAGAAAAGCGTGTGGGGTGGCATGTGTGATGTGAGCGGTATTCGTTGCACAGCTGTGAGTGACAGCTGAGTTCCTTGACGTGCACGAACGCGCTGAACGCTGCGTCGCGTGTCCCTGTGTCTTGGACGGCAGACATGATTGCTGTGAAGCTGCGCTCGGTGTCCGGGTTTGCGATGAACTTCGGAGAGTTCCTGTACTTTTGTTTGCGGCATTATTTCTTGATTTTTTCTGCTTCATAATATTTACAAGTAGCAAATAAGTATGCGTAGTCGTGTAAAGTCTTTTTTTTTAGATTCTTAGATAAGGACGGAAAACAGCTGCACTTTTCGCTAGAGTAGTTTCACATACGAGCTCGTTGCTGAGCGTAACCAGTGGCTACACTCTAAATTATAGTACTGTACGCGGCTCTAGGCGTTTACTGCTTGTACTTGTTTTCATGCGATTGGATTATTTGAAGTTGTGTGTCTGCATATGAAGCGTTCGTTGCACTTTGAGTGATGGTTCTCCGCAGTAGTTTCACTTCCAGGTCGGTCTGAATGTTTGTAGACACAGTTGATGGTGCTGTGGTCTTTGTTATTTTGCTCGCATGATGATCGAAATTCACTGCTCTCTGCTTTCAGGGAGAAAAAATGGGTAACCATAGGTGACACAACGATGAAAATCTACAAGTGGGTTCCAGGTGGGTATTGTGTGCTTTCAGGACACTCAAGCCAGTTTCGAGCCCTAGGCCACCTGTTGATGTCACAAGTATATTCCTCTGTGCACCGTTCGAGTGGGGGCAGACAGATGTGTAGAGTGAGTGTACAGTGGAAACACTTGTAAGGCATGTGAAGTCTGTTTTTGCTGCATAACTGTTTGGCTGAAATGAGATCGCAAAGCAATATATATATAGCGAAAAATATTAAAATAGAGTGCAGTGTTCTTCAAATTGTGCGTTAACTGAATCTTCAGTGTGCAGTGAAAACCAGTGTATTTCGTTCACCTGTCATGCCAGTCTAGATTTTCTTGCTCAATTCGAAAAGATTTGTATTAGACTGAAAAATTTGTGTACTTCAGCTACTAGCTTAAAGAATTTAGAAGTGTTCAGGCCTCTTGGTTTATTATGAAATATTGTGAGAAACAGAAAATGTTGGGTGTAACAACAGAGGAAAGTGCTGAGTAACAATTATGACTTAATGAGAATACCCCTGTTGCTGAAGCATCTTTTCATTTCTTTCCTTTTCAGTTCCTAGCACAGACCAGGTGTGTAGACTTCTCTTAATTTTTACTTTGTGATGAAACATGCTCTCATAAAAAGAACCTGTGTGCACAATAAACAATTTTTCGATGTGCAAACTGAGTGCTAGCCACTGATACTATTCTCATGCAGGCATTTTCAAATGCCATCTTTTAGTGTTCTTTCTCAGTGTTTTACCATATGCTTCTTCACTACTTCGTCACTGAAAGAAAAAGCATTTGAAGCATGAGATATCTCAATGCTGAGCACGTGTTGGTATCCAAACTGGTGGTTTTTGCTTCATGACCATAACTTTATGACTGTGACTTTCTTTAATTTGGCAAACTGTAAAGCATTTTCTCATTAGTAAGCATTGCTAATTGTCAGTGTAAAAAATATATGTTCTTGAAGCATGCTACTAATGCTTTTGAATGTTTTTGCACAAACTGCAATTCTACCTTCCTCATCAGCGCTCCCACAGTATTCCTCCTGGCCTGTTTTTCTCTCAGAAGAGTAAGAATTTGTGATAGGTAACAAGGCAGATGAATGGCAGGGACATACAAGGAATATCGAACATGTTGCCTTCATGTGCTTCATGATTGCCTTGGACTGAGTGTGACCGGATGCTGATTTATTGTGTCATACAATAATTAGCAAAGGCTCCAAACAGAATGTATTACATTTCACAGATGTGATGACTCATGGCTCTTGCCGTCTGAAGTAGCACGCTGGCCCCATGAACAAAAGCATCTGACCAGAGAAACATATTGCTGTAAACTCTTTCATGTAGGTACTGTGTGCTCTCCTTTTCTAGGCAAGAGCAAAGAGCAAAGTGCCCACAGCATCAAGCAACAAAGAGAACATTGAGACATCAGCAAAGCATGAAATAAAGAGTGATGGTAAGTGTTTTGGAAAAAATTAGGGCAACCAACTGTATTTTTGATTTTCGTTTAAATGCATGTGTGAGACTGTTTCTTTTGCTGCACAGCCTGTAGTGCTCATCCACCACTAGTTAGCAAGAATTGAAAATTCTGATGCATTGCAATTGGTAAATCATCTTTTCTGTGCTTATGTCTGTCTTGCAGACTCTCAGTCTTTGGTAGGAAAAGACAAATCCAACTCGAACATGTCTGAAGGGCTTGAGGAATCTTTCACAGGTAAGTTTGAGCTGACCTTGCTGTAGCTGTTTGGAATAATTGGAATTATTTTTGGGAAGTGTTCGAAATCTTTTTTAAGTACATTCGCCAGGCATGAAATTAGTAGATATTTTTTCGCCTAGATGTGTACTCTAGATGTGTACGCTTTCCTTGAGCTCTGTATCGTACAGGTAGAAGACACATGAGAGAGAGAATACGGAAGTGCGTGGCTGTTAAACTTTGTGTACCGGCGTTTCCTCTCGGTGACAAGAACTGGCGGCAGAGGCGCATTCCCAGTAACCATGTCTGGCTGCTCTTTTCGCACATGCCCCTGGTGGCGCTTGTTCTTGTCGGTTGTTGGCTGCAGCGCTTTGTGAAGCGCGGAGGTCACATGCTCCCGTGTTCTCTCTCATACTGCAGTTACCTATACACTGGCGAGTTGCTTATTAATGGCTGATTCGCACTCTGTTAATCACCCAGGTTTCTCGGAGTTCAGCCAAGATTCTCAAGGAGATAGCCATGTTCTAAGGGATGCTCCGCCTGAAGAATCCAGCACGTGCATAACTGAGAATAGCAGCGACACCCAGTTTCCAGACTCCCAGACAGGTGGGGTTTGCATGGTGCCTGCAGTTTCATTAACCTGAAAGAAACTTGCTTGATTGCCTGAGAGCTAGCAGTTTACTGCAGGTAGTAGGGTTTTGTGAATGGCACTGTCAGCACCAAATTAAACGCAGAGAGTAAAAGTTTTATAAAGGATTTTAGTCTACGGCACCAAATGCTAGCTTACTTAATTTCTAATTTGATGGTGTGAAGACTGCTCTGTGGAACTGTGAACAGACCTTGCCTGTATTTCTTCTTCAGCTGCTGGTATTTTTGTTTTGATGTTGACATTTCAACTGTCCTGTTCGTGTTTTATTTAACTATGATGGTACTCTCAAGCACTCTAACTCATAAGGGACCAAAAGTTCCAGATTATGGAAAGCTCAAATTAGAGAGAGCCTTTTTAATACACTTCATGTTGACTGGAACAAAACGTCGATTTGAATAGACTGGTGCTTTTAGTTCACAAGGGACACAAAATGAAAGTTATTTGCTAATTATGTGTACTTTTGCAGATGCATACAGTTTGTTGTAGTGCTGCACTTAAAATTATGTTACTGGCAGTGGTCCAGGGGCTAAATGTGAGCCCGCTAACAATTGTGCAGTCTACACCATTAACCAGTGCAGGTAATGAAGCAGAATTGTGTATGGTTCGGGGTGATTACGCATTTTCCAGAGCCCTTGAGTTGTGTTCTGTTTCAGATTGTAGTAACAGACAGAAATCTTTATACTCGATGTTCGTTATTTATTAACAAGTAGCAAGTTCTACGAACCCTTTAACAAGTTTTTGCTGTCTGGCAAAAGTTTAAGCTTGTGATGTTACGGACCATATACAGAGCACTCATTGATATCTGTATGCTACTATATTGTAGGGGTTACAAATTTAGAGGTGTGTTTATAGTATCAAACACGAATAGGCTAGCTTGGCTATCGAATGGAATACGAATAGTTGAAAACCAAATCAGATATGAATACAATGTCTTTGTGGTCATTTGCTACTTGTGCGAATATTTGTACAAAATGAATATCTATGCGAAACAGCAAAGTGCTAGTGGCGGTGCTATAAGCCATGGATTTAAAGGTGTAGTGTTGAAACACGCAACACGATCTTCCATTAGGCGACACACAGTACGAAGTCAGTGTATGAGCTTTATGGATGTCATGTCATGCACATAGGAAAGGGACCTTTATTACTGGTGGCTACAGTGAGCAAACGGGTGCCAAATTTCAGCTGATGAAAGGGATGAGAGTTTCAGCCATCGCCTCAGATATCAGCATGGCTTGTTAAACCAGGCTGAACACTGTAGCGGCCAATCTTGAAGGCCATATGTGTGATTAGTATGAATGCTGCCACACGAATAAACCACATCCCAGCGCTCAACCTTCTTTCCCACGCAGAGCGGTCATGGCAACATGGTGTGCGGCGTCAGGGTGAAAACTTATTTTAAGTGTCCTCGAGAAAAAATTACGGCGTGCCCTATTCGAACTTCACTCCAGTTATTTGAAATCAGTTTGAAAACTTGTGTGTGGACTAAATTCATTTGGAATAATTTTGCACATGCAGTATTTGATTCATTCAGCAAATTCATTAGAATGTTACTCGATTTGCTATTTGAAAGTTTTAAATATTTGCACGCCCTTACAAAAAAGCTCTGCTGTGTGTTAATAAATTAGGCTCGTGTGGTGGCATTAATACTGAGAGATATGAAACTGTCTCCTAGCACTGTGCATGTCAAATATCTAAGGGAGAAAATCCCTTTCTTATTCCTATTTATTTCCATGTTTGCAAATAGAGCAAATGCAAGGACATACCATATTATGGGCACAATTTGCAACTTTTTTTTGTCACCGTGCCATTCTGTGGAAGTAAAAGTAAAATAAAATATGTGAGTTTAAGTTAAAAAAAATATCTGGGTAAATATCTTATCTCAGATCCTCTTGTCAGCTGCAAGTTGAATTTTACATTGTGTTTGCATATAGTTTGCCTTTTTTATAATGGTATGTGTTTTTGCCCACTTGTGAAATTCTTACCCTGTGGTATTATTCTTGCCATGTCATTCATTGCCTTTGTTGTTGACCCAGTTAGCCAAATAGTTGAAGCAAGTGCTCATGTGCGTACATTACTTTTAAAATGTCACTGCCGTTGCTATGTGCAGATCTTGCTGCGAGAAGGGATGAATCGAGTGAAGACAGTACAGAAGCGCCTTTGAAGAAGTTGAAGATGAGCAGTGATGGAGCCAAGGCATAGTCGTTCCACTGCCAGACACCACTTACACCATCATCACTGGCAGCCAACAACGCACATTCGTACTGCATGGATTGCTTGCAAATTTTCGTACAGTACCCATCATCACTACATGTGTGCCGTTGCAAGGGTAATGGTGTGAATCTCAGCCTTGGTGTGAGGAGAACTGTGAACTGTTGACCAAGGGGAGTGAGTGCGCTTGTGCATGGTTATATTGCAGCATGCGTGGTGTCTTGCCAGCTGCAGACTTGAAATAAGGGTTGAAACGAATGGATAGCACTGGGGTACCTGTGGACTGCAATGCAACCTGTGCTTACTTTAAAGACACTGAGCAGATGTTTAGGCATGTTATGTGTTCAGTAAAACTGTAGCAATTGTGTGCACATGCAGCTGTGTAAATTTGGTAAATCCTGTGTTATGAACATTTGCCGATTGTGTTTCAGGAGAATGGATTGCAGCATTTGGCACAGATGCCTTAATGCTTGCACCTTCTGCCTTAATTGCAGTAAAGCCGCACGTAATTAAATTGAGGCTTTTTTGCTGTTTAGTTCTTTAAACATGATGTGATAAACAGGGAACTTCAAACTGTGTAATGTTTCTTATTTCAGTGAAGTGGGCATGTATTTGTGCACAGTTTTTCTGCATGCTTTTTCTGGTTAATTGTTTGGAGCTGTGTTGTTTCTTTGAAGTAGCTGGCCTTGCTTGGATAAGTTTAATTAAGTGAAACTGTGCAACTAAAAGTACTGTACACTAGTTATCATGAACAGTAATATTATATGCTGGGAGCTTGTGAGCTCTGTTGACTAATCGGGCACTGTATATCTGCACTGCTTTTCATTATTTTCTGTGTGCACACTAGTGAGAGTATCGAAATTATGCCTATGACCATCGTTTTTGTAATGCTTTCCAGGTATCGAAGCTCCCATGTGTCACAGGAAAAGAAGTGCGATTACAAAAAAAGAGCCTGCACAATATTTGTGCACTTGAAGGTTTGGTATGTTGCCTAGGTTTTCTTGTAGCTACGTCATTGCAGTAGATGTTGACTTTTGTCTTGTGAAAGTACAAGTTTTGTGAATCCTTGGAAATCATCTTGAAAAAATAAACACGGCATGCTCAAAATATTATTGCACTGCCACAGCAGCACAGTTTGTGGTGGCTGCTGTCATGGAACTTTGGCAGTGTTTAGTACACTATATTTAGGCTTTCTGTGATGGAGCTGTCTTAGCTCCTTTCTATTAAACTTGCTTCATCTGGCAGCAGCAATCACCTTTTTAAAGGACAACTGAAGTGGTTTTAGAATTTGGTGAGTTTAAATGGGTTGAATGAGAGGAACATGCATGTAAAGCCTGCGAAATCATTTTGCGCTACCATTTGAAATGGTGGCGTAATCGCCGAATAAAGTGGCGTCGGCGCTTAGGCTTCTCTCCAGTGCACAGCGGCGGGCGGAGGTCCCGATAACGACGTCACGTGTGATAGCGTGCCGTTTCCAGCGAAGAAATAGTTTTTTCATGGAAGAAAACCAATGCCATCGAAGGAGAAGCTCGCAAAGCATTGTTTGGTGGCATTGGGTGACGCACAGCAGCATGCAGGTGAAAGTAGCGGACACCTGAAATTTCGGCGATAATGACGTCACTACGTTCTACAATGCAGTAAGGAGAAGCCTGAACATCATTGCGATTTTAATCTACGACTATATCACCATTTTAAATGCTAGTACAAAAAAACTTTGCATGCTTTACCTAGAAGCTTCATAGATTCGAATTCTTGAATAATCTCGAATTCTCAAAAAACCATTTCAGCTTCCCTTTAAGGCATGCAGCTTTCCTTTAAGGCATGCAGGCATATCATGCCTGCATGCATATCATGGCTGCAACCAGAGCTCAATAAAGCAAGGCTGCTGTTG
Organism: Amblyomma mixtum; assembly: GCF_055824585.1. Classification (NCBI taxonomy): domain Eukaryota; kingdom Metazoa; phylum Arthropoda; class Arachnida; order Ixodida; family Ixodidae; genus Amblyomma; species Amblyomma mixtum. Next base: position 292,105,220 of record NC_143013.1, on the reverse strand, counting down.
ATAAGGTAACACTACACAGGCACTAAAGTACAGTGGTGTACAACAGGCACATTTGACTATGCCAGAAAAGTGACAAACTAATTGCAGTGCATACTCGCAGTTTATACATACAACAATGGTAGCTATACGAGGGACGCTATGCAAGGTACTATCCATTTGCTGTGTGTAATACAGACTGGAATGTGATCCAGAAAAAAATGACTGTGGCTTAGCTTGGTTAAGCCCGGTAATTGCAAAAGCAATGTCCGTAGCTACGCCATGGTTCAGCTGGTAGTGTAGCTGGTGGTGGTGCTTGTGGTTAGACTTGTGGTGATGCATTGGTTATACAATCCAATCCAATATGCTAATATGGTAGCTACCGGCCTCGCTACGTGACGGGCTGAAAGCGCAACTAGTATTGCTTTCGCAATAAAAAAGGCATCTGGCCGGTCAGGATTTGAACTAGTCACGGCTAACACAGTATTTGGACGCTCTTCTTGTGTTGTATGCATGTATAAGCAACTGCTACCATGTGTACAGGTCATATATGAACTGCTTTATGATTTTGGAATGACTAAGTTGAGAAACAGTCCAGTTGGTCCAGTGTATAGTGGCCATGCACAATTGGCGATACTGGAGAAACACAAGGCTGCGAGAACCTGTGGCATGGACTTGTGCTCACATATTGAGGTGTGAGGAAGTCCGCAAGATTTGTGCATTTATGGTGCAGTGGTGGTGCACAGCTAAGCGAATATTTGTGCCTGTGGCCAAGTGGCAAAGCTTACTTGGAAAATGGGTCCTCTTTTTTTCCTCTGTGTCTTTGGAAAACTTGTCATTTTAGGAACTGATGGCAGCATTGGTTGGCTGCCCCATTTGCAAGGTATGGAAAAGACTCTAAAGACTTCATTAACTGGTAGCTGTATATGGGACTTTATCTGTGGTGAATAACTCCTACGTTCAACTACTGGCCATTTAGGATGTTATTCTAAACGGCCCATAAGGACCACGTTTGTGGAGAAGTTAAGATTATGCCCATCAATGGTTGTGTGGTCCTAATAGGTATTTGAGGGGGCGTAGCTGCTGTGGCTGTGGTTCAGTTGTGTCAATCCTTTGCCCCCCGGGAGGGTGAGGAGCCTTGGGAGTTTCTTCGCTTTCATGGGACACAGGCATGCTTCTCCGGTTGGCCACTCTGCATCACCTGCATAAAATTTCACTCTTTCCTAGCCTCCCCTGGAAAGTGATTCCTGCTTATAGTGTCACTTAACCCCAGAAGATCTAGTTATTTGGTGCCTTCCTTGCACCGCGCTTTACGATCCCTATCCGTGCTCTGCTTGTGTCGTCACCCTCGAGATCGGGATGACCGTTGCAGCAACTAGAAGGGATGCTGAAATGAATTCATACAGGGGACACAGACGGGTGTGCAGAAAGTGGAGGGTTTATTTGGCACGTGGAAAAATGCAATAAATTAAAAGGGAGGAGGTTCGGTCGAGGGGTAGTCTCTATCGGTCGGCGTGCACAGCGTAGCAAAAGGAGCCCCGCTCGTCGTCGCAGCTCATGCGGCAACAGGCGAGCCCCGGCTCCTTGCAGTCCTCGCTGTCGACGCAAGGGTCGCCGCACTCGTCTAGCGCTAAGTTGGCAGGGCACGCTGCCAGGACAAGAAGGGGGACAGGTCATCACTTCAATCGTCATCTAGAACAGGCAGAACACAACAGGCACAGCTCGGTCAGAATGCTCCCAATGCAGGCACGTACCTTCTCTGCATGCTATCGCTTTTTCTTTTAACGTCTCTACCCTCGGGCCTAGTTGCCAGGGTGGCAAGTACTAGTGCACGAAACCCTGATCGCACGCTGGCAGGAGCACAAATGGAAGAAGGCGCACCCAGCGGACGGCTCTAGTAGTCGCACGCCAGAGTCCAGCCTTACCTTCCTTGCAGAAGCTACATCCACAAGCATCACAAAAAACTCCCCAAACGAGACCACACATAATTTCCTCGTTTTAGGACTGCCCTGCATTTACCACCTGCCACTATAAGTACAAAGTGAAAGTACCAAGTGAAAAATCGGTCACTCCATCTATCAAGGCGCAAGCAGAAGTCCGGTAACGTCTAGTGGCTGCTGGCCCACTATGAGTAAGCAGAGGCAGGCTCTTGCCTTGTCTCGAGCCTCCTACTTCCCTACCACCCCATTCTGCATTTCCCCCGCCGCGGTGGCTCGGTGGTTACGGCGCTCGGCTGCTGACCCGAAAGACGCGGATTCGATCCAGGCCGCGGCGGTCGAATGTCGATGGAGGCGAAATTCTAGAGGCCCATGTACTTTAAAAGGTGGTCGAAATTTCCGGAGCCCTTCACTACGGCATCCCTCATAGCCTGAGTCGCTTCGGGACGTTAAATCCCCATAAACCATAAAACCATCCTGCATTTAGACTAAAGAGGCGCTCATGCAACAGTCGCTTGCCCTGTCTTCTGTTCTGCGTACATTGGCTGCACGTATAGCATTGGTTGTCCGCAACGCTATGATGTGTGGTCTCGTGTGATTTAGGAGTGAAATTTACGGTGTTTATCCCTATACAATTAGGCTGGCTGAGATCTCCGGCGTCTGAACACTGCAGGTGCAAAGGGGAATTGTACCTAATTTGCCGCGGTCGCCTCTTTGACGAATTAGTGGTCTTCGAGGATCGGAAATTGCGCAGTAGCTCTCACTTAGCCATCTCTCACTTAGCGCAGTAGCCATCTCTAGCTCTCACTTCTTCGGTGGACACCCCAACCGCGCTGTAAGGGAAAAGAGGAAAATGGGAGTGAAAGAAGAAAGGTGCGGTAGTGGAGGGCTCCGAAATAATTTCGACCACTTGGCCATCTCTAGCATGCACTGACATCGCACAGCACAAGGGCGCCTTTAGCATTTCGCCTTCATCGAAACAAATGTCTCTGGAGGCAACTTAGCGCCGTTCGGACTCGCGCCTCCGAACAGAGGCCGAGACTTTGGGACTGCCTTTGACCGTCTTGAGCACTAAACGCAGTCCTATCAAAGAAGTTACTTGACAGCGTTTATCTCCAACACATAATGTTGCAAGACTCATGACTGAGTATTCGTGTTATAACAAAGATTTTTAGTAGCATTTTAAAATAGGCCTTTTTGGTATAAAAATGCACGAGTCGTAATGGTGCCAGTGATGGCGAAGTCCGAAAACACGTGAATAGCGTTAACTGGTACTCTGGTTGACTAAGTACTGAGAGTTAACTTTTTCGCTATTGCGGTTATAGGCGCGCCTGTTTGCGCATTTCAGATCTTTTTAACGCGAAAGCTTTACAAGCCTAGCTGATGATGACTATGAAAAGCACTTAATAATATTTACAGAGAGGCAGACAGGGAAGCAGCCTTTAGCACTCCTTACAATATTAGGTGGAGTCTCTGATTCAGGGACCCTATTGGTCTGGACCGCCACGCGAGCTCGCTGAGGCTAGCGGTGCCGATTTCGCCGTGTCAGCACGAATGGCGTTGAAAGGAGGAGCGGAGCTGTGTAAGTAAACACGTGACGTGCAACGTGACTCGCAGCCGCTGCGCGTTGTCTATCCAGTGTGCCTGGATGGACGAGGCAAGTCAGCTGGAGCCAACGTCCTCGAGAGTGGGTACTCGCAGACGTCGGACCGACTCTGATCATCCGGTCGACATTGCCAACCGTGCGAGGGATTTTGCAATCGATAGGGAGCGTAAATGTGCTAAACGGGCAGCCGAAACGGATGAAGAGCGGGAGCTTCGAAAGCAAAGGAAAGGCGCATAACTGGTCCCCCTGGGACAGTGGACACCTCAGTCGCGCTTAAGCTACGTAGCGGTAGTGACAGATGTGCGCTGAATGCGTTGGCATTGAAAACGTTGTGGCAGAAACGCGGCACTAAAGCGATAGGCCGTCGGCGTTGGCAACGCTCTAGAAATGAAATTGGTTTTTGAGGAAGGGACATGGCGCAGTGCCTGTCTCATATCTCGGCGGACACATGAACTGCGCCTCTGATGATTCTGAGGAAAGGAAGGGCGCATAACTGGCTCCCTGGGTCAATTGACGCCTGAATCGCGCTTTGAGGTACGTGGGGTGGCGAGAGAAAGATGTAGGCTGCATACGTTAGCACTGACACCGTTATGGCAGACACGCGGCACTGCAGCAATAGGCGGCAGGAAACCCTGTGGGCCACACAGGGTTCCCTCGGAGACATTGAGGCCAACCTGCAGGAGACGGCGACCATAGTGGACCGTTATGCTCATCGCTGCGGCCTCCGATGCTCCACCCAAAAGTCTGAATTTGTGCACATGCGCGCCTCACCAAAGTGCACAGCCGAAATTTCATTGTCTCTTGAGACAGGTCCAATCCCTGAAAATATCGAAGTCCGGGTACTGGGTCTTTTTATACATCAAGACGGCCAGAAACAACAATGGCCAAACTCCGTCAGGTGGGGTACCAGGTGGGCTGCGTGGTCCGCCGGGTTTCTAACAAGCGCGGGGGATTACGATGTAAGGACGCCTTGCGGCTGGTGCATGCATTTGTAACCAGTCGAATTCTATATTCCACTCTGTACCTCCACCTGCGGAAGCAAGACGAGAATTCTCTCGAAGTCATCCTCCGCAAAATTATTAAGCGGGCTCTGGACCTCCCCGCAAACACCTCCAACAATCGCCTCCTGGGGCTGGGCATGGTGAACACATTCCGGGAGCTCTGGGAAGCCCACTTGACCAACCAATGCACACGTCTCTCGAAGACATTGTCGGGTCGCCGCCTCCTTGCTCGACTACACATCCAACACACCACTGTCATGGAAGAGCGCGTATGTATGCCATCCCAGTGGAGATGCGCGCTCCACGTGCGCCCTCTTCCCGCGAACATGAACGGTGAGGACCATAAATGTCAGTGGAGATGCGCCCTCCACGTGCGCCCTCTTCCCGCGAACATGAACGGTGAGGACCATAATGTCAGGTGCCTGGCGCGGGCGGAAGCCCTGGCCCGCCACTATGGATCGAAACCCGGCGTATTCTACGTGGATGCCTCCGGACCCCACCATGGAGATGGTACACTGCCGCAGTCGACCACCAATTTAAAACAGTGAACAGCCTTACTCTCTGAGCCCGTGGCATAGCACATGCGGAGGATGTCGCCATTGCGTTGGCTGCATCATATCCCACTTCAAAAACAATTATTTCCGACTCGCGAGGGGCCTATCGGATCGTCGAGCAGGGCTGGGTAGCGTACCTAGCCTACCGCCTTCTCCAAAACAGCGTCTACTCCGAGGACACCGCTCACCGGCGTATCGTTTGGGCTCCTGCTCTCATGGGCCTTGAGGGAAATGAGGCAGCTGACGCCGCAGGCCGCACGCTCTATCACCGGACATTCCCCTCCGACCCCGACGATCAGGAACTCGAATTCATTCCAGAAAATGGTTGTAGCGCCGAAACAGACAACACACAGAAAGATAGACGGGACAAGCGCTTGTCCCGTCTAGCTTTCTGTGTGTTGTGTGTTTCGGCGCTACAACCATTTTCTGGATACATGCACCAACTAGCCCCCCAGCAAGTATTACTCGAATTCATTCCAGCTTACTCCTTCAAAGACGTTGTTTTACTTTATCATTTTGGTCACGGTCTTTATCCCCGCCCGGGTAAAGGTCTCTCAAAGGCGGAGGAGCGGCTTCTGCTTCGCCTGTATACTAATACTTTGCTGTGCCCGGCAGCTCTCAAACACTTCGACCCCTTCTTTCTCGGGCAGCTGTCCGCACTGTGCGAAGACGTCTTCGGACATCTACCACATGGTGTGGGCCAGTCCCTCCAATTCTGCTATCCCCCCTCACCCCAACCCAACGCGGGAGTACTGGGAAGCGACACTGCTCGGCTGCTCTGACCTGCAGGCCCAACGGGCTTTGGTCGCGCGAGACCCCGGGCGGCGGCCGACGCCACTGGGGTCCCGAACTACGGACCTCCACCTAGTACTTGTAAGGGCTGGCCCCCTCTGGGCCAGCTCATTCATAACCCCCTTAAGTGTATCCGTACATAAATGTTTTCCACCACCACCACCACCAGCGTGACCTCGCTGGTTATGCAAGCGTGACTTTCGCTTGTCATAACCAGGATTAACTGGGCTGCATCCATTTTTTTTAAATTTCGAAAATGCAGTTCCGGTCAGCGCTGTGGCGTAACGAGTTGTGTTCCTGTCGCAGCGAACGGGAACACTATGGTCTTGCACTCACGCGAAGCCGAAACCGTGGAGCTGAAGAGCATACGTGGCAGTGTCTCTACACGCGGCCACACACGGACGGATGCAAAGGGGGGTGGGGGGTAATAGGGAGCAATCGCCCCCCCCCCCCCCGCCTGCCCTCCCCAAGCGAGATATTTTACATAGGAAAACTATACTGAAGCCCACTTTTTCGTCCAAGAAAGTGCAAGAAATACGTACATACATAATTAATTCGATGAAGTAGTCCTCGCTGTCCCTTCAATTCGACTCGCCTGTTTTCGGGCATCTGCCACCACTTTCACTACTATAAAAAACAACAATCCTTGGCCCCACCCCCTTTGTACCCCAAAAAAGCCTATCTTTAAAATTTGTACTCAAGGCTTTCGCTGAAAGCCCTCAGTATATTTTTGCGAATAAATGAACAGTTACATTGGTCTACTCGCTCGCGTTGGGTGCGCATTTTCTGCATTGCGCAGTGCTACCGTGCTCCGAGCTTCCGCACCAACGAAGTTGAGTCTGCATGGTTTGGCCTGCAGGTCACCCCCTTTACCAAAAGTAACTGGGAAATTGGCTACCACGCTGTCCGCACGTCGCTGTGCACCCTTTTATAGCTTCCAACAAGCAGCCAATGACGCATGTCCATAACTCTTGGCGGCCGTGGCATGCAATGACCGCAGTGCGCCGGCACTGGGAAATGTAGATCTCGAATCCGTGCTAGAATCGGCCTGCTCTGCTTTCGACTCTAGCCGCCGTCTTGACGAAGCATACGTATACATGTACAGGTGCGTTTATTTTCCATACAAACTCCACTTTCCTTGATTTTCGGACCTTTTTCAACTTTTTAGGAAGAATCTGGATAAAGCAATTTTCTGCCCGGAAAACCGCTTTCTCGATTAACTATCCCGAGCAGCCATATCGAAAATATATCCTGAGCAAACTGCTTCATTAGGCCCTAATCAATATTGTGCCCTCGATGGCAAAAAGCTGTTAGATTTTTTCTTTCTCTCTGTATTCAGTGTGATGACTGTGGGCTTCTTTTCGCATTACAGTAGCAGACGTGAGTTCTCAGGACGAATTCGAACAGATCCGGTCAGAGATACGGTCGGAATAGAAATACTGGCCTGATATTTTACTCGCATAGTTCCGCGTGCTACCCGAGGGTAGCAAATGCTGCCTCACTGCTACTTCGCACTGCCTTTTTCACGCACGCAGGGTTCATGCCTTAACACACTGTTTATGTTTTAATGTGCTGAGCATAGTGCACTGTACAAGACAGGGTTAACATACAGATGGCAAGTTCCACTATAATTCCCCAAACATAGTTTACGGAGAATATTTTCGGAGTGTTGCACAGAATTTACGGAGCTTATTTTTGGAGTGTTACTTAATTTATCTGGCGACTTGCACACTTTTACTGATGTAAGCATGTGGCCGTGCTTACATCGACACACTTTTAGTGGGCTACATCAGCTGGTTCCAAGAATCAGTCATCCCGCACTGGCACTGCATACGTGTAGAGACAAACAATGTTCTCGAAGTACACGCTGATGACTTGCTGGCACTGAACTCAATGCGCTAGGTATCCACGCCTGTTTAAGAAGCCGCGGAGGTACTGGGGCCATATTCAGAAAACCGTTACTTGTTCGGTCAGTCAAAGGCCGAATCAAGTCCGAGTCTCACGTGGATCTTTTGCGAACGTACACCTGCCGTCCAAAGGCTTATGGAACGCGACTTGCGGGCAAAAATTTGTTTTCTTTGCATTAGGACCCATTGCTTGGAATTTAGTGGTACACTCGGCAATTAGCACAATCACAATTTGGCAACACATTCTATATCAGGCTATGTGTATAAGGCGGCGATGAGATTAGGTACTTTTTACAGTAGGTATTTTGACATACGTCCTACTCCTCCGGTGTGTTCATTACACGCCCTCTTGATGATAGGGAGCTGCTTGCAGTCCACCCGTCCTCATTTCTCTTCTTTTATTCAGATGTTTTTAAGGACAATAGCTATTAGGGATAGGTCTGGTGTTTGATTCGCTTTTTACAATGTCCTGGATAAGCGAAACGTGCCATGTCTGCATCATTAACAGCGCCGGTTTGTTGAGTAGTTTGGTGCGAAGATTCCTGCTAGTTAGTTGTTTTGTTTTTCCTCTTCTTTTCCCTTAGTGACGTCCAAATGCTTGCGCGATTCGCCTGAAGTGCTCGTTGTGATCGATACTTACAGAGAGGCTATAAGCGCGGGAAACCCAGACGCACCATCTCTGCAAGAAACACAGCTATGCATTACTCCTTACAGTACACTTTCGACACCAATAGCTGTCGTGAACAAGACCTCCGCAGCGTTAGTATTGCCGATTTTCACGGTGCGGCCAGTTAATGCAAATATTTGTCAGAGGTCGAAAGTTGGCATTGCCTACTTAATATCTCAGACCATTTCTCTTGGACTCCTTCAGGTGATTATCTTGTCGCTGAGAAAACACTCAATCGCTGCGCAAAGTGGACGCGTTGCGATGGCGTTTGACCGGTTAGACATCGCGAACAAAATGAGTTTCAAAGTGTTTTCATTACGTGATCTGTGAGCTTTGAGCTTAGAGCTTGGTATAATTTGGTTCAGATGGTTATGCAATGAAGCATGCTATTCAGTGTGTTTATTTTACGGTGTTTCAAGCAGCCCTCAACGTCAGTGCTTGCACCCGCATCGCACTTAATAGAGCCATTTGTCGAAAATATACACCCTGTTGGGCTTGATTCTCAGACGCGTATTGGAGTTCTTGTAGCGCCCGTCTTAAGCTACGGAGGGGCGGGAACTAAATTTGCTCTCACTTTCGTGGCATTGAAACACTAGTGATTTCTAACGATCCACACTGCGTGGCCCAGAAGCACATCTGCATGGCTGCATATTTTATTTAAAGTATGTGCCGTCTTTACCAAAAGGAACCGAGCAACAACGTTTGCTTCTCAGCCATATTATGGAACCCCTTACAGCACTCCTAAAGATCGAAAGGTCTCGAAAGGTGAGAACGAAGATTTTCCTTACCTTACACAGATTTAGAGCTTACGGTTCAGAAGCAAAAACCTGCTGCTCGGTTACTTTTGGCAAAGGGGGGGCACCTCTTCATGAACGCTAAGAGAACTGGTCCTCCCTCCAGTAAATATTTCTGTGACCATGGTTATTAATGACACATCGATCCACTTCCTGCAGCCCAAACCCTTCACCAGAGACACTACTCATGACCAAAGGGTCCAGCACCCTTTGCTGAAGCGATTTATCGGACACGACCCGTTCGAAAATTCGGACTCTCTCTGTCACGAACTCAAGCGCCGGTATGCACGTACCGGACTCCGGGCGCGTAGTCTTGCTCTTGATGCAGGAGCTCGTGAGGCGCGCCAGCGTCACGAGCCGCGAGACGACGCAGCAGGGCCTCTGCCAGCGGCGGGTGCCTGGGAAGGCGTGCATGGCGCAGCAACCGGTCTGCTTGCACTGGTCGCTCGTCTCGCATGCGTGCATGAAGCTCAGAGGGAACGGGCACATCTCGTACATGCCGAAGCCTAGGTCCAGCTGCCGGGCCTGGCCCGCTTGTCTTCCGTCCTCCGTCGACACCCCGTCCAGCTGCACAACACGCACACAAGGCGAGAAAGGCCCCCTAATCAGCGTTTTCCGTCCACGTTTTCTTACTGCACCTAGCAGAACGCTTACTGCATTACGCCAACGGTTACTGCGACTATTCCGGTCTTCAAGCACCGTCAGTTTGTGCAGAAGCATTACGTAACATGGTCCCAATCAAGAATGTTGTGTGAAGCTGGGAGTAACTCGGGTAAGCTCGGGTTAGTTCGGAGGAGCGTCGCGCCAGCTGTAGAACATTGTGTGAAGCTCGGAGTAACTCGGGTAAGCTCGGGTAAGTTCGGAGGAGCGTCGCGCCAGCTGTAGCCAATGGGAAGAGGCCGTCGCGCCAGCTGCCACCGAGTGGAGAGAGTGTAAAGAAGAGCGAGAAAAGCGGATGCCAGAAAGAAGAGGCCAAGAATGAGTACATGCTTTCGCACGTCTACTCGGTTTAACTAAGTTAAAAACCTTACCACATTTTTTGGCACTTTAGCAAGCAAGAATATACTGAAAATTTGAGTTGCAGTTTTCTTTTATATACTGTTGGTACGAATTGATGGTATTTTCAGGTTGTCTCCTATTACTTTTCGTTTCGGTCATGCAGTTTTTTCCCACGCTTCCTACACCCCCTGAGTACGCGTGAATGCACTTATATTGTGAATAAAAACATTGCCTTCTCGTCTGTACAGCTAGATATCACACTGATCTCGTACCAGCGGCTGAGGGGGCATTCTTTACAAAGTTCTCTGGAGTTGGTTTGCCACGCCATTATGTACTGGCTATTAATAATTTCTCCTCCCTACTGCGCCTTTTAACTTTGTTATAAGTGCCCTGCTGTTAACAGGTTGTGACGCTTTGGTGTGTTCACGGTTCCTGAACAGTATAGTTTCATACGTGCGGATATCTACTCGTATTTCAGGTGTGTTCTCCTTGACCTTTTAAGATTGCGTTGACATCTGCGTGGACTTCCTCTCCAGAAATCCCTGGATGTTACCTGTTGATTAAAAACAAAGAGATAACGGCAGAGAGGATGGCCTGCCTGTGCTATATGCTGCTGGGGGGGGGGGGGGAGAGACAGGGCGCTGATGGGAGCGAAGACGTGGGTCCTCATGCCAGTGAATAGCCTGTCTATTCACTGACGCATGCCAGGACACGCGCTGAACGACAAGCCCAGTAGACAGGAGGCCTGATATAAATTCTTTACCCAGGCAGTAAACACAGATATCACGACAAATTGAAGTATTTATCAGTACGGAGCTCTTACGTTTACACAATTAGATCTCATATTTTTGTGATGAGAACTTAATTTCAGCATGTGTTTCGGTGCTTGAAACGTTCCACGGAGCCCCGTGATTACAGCGGTCATAAACCAGTTTACCTGCTACTGTAGTTATCAATCGAAATATCTTGCGAAAGAACTTAGCTCGACGTTATCTTGAACACTGCAGCTTAAAATGAGAAAAAAAGGCCTCTTACTGGACCTGCAAAGTCCGCGTGGAAATATAAACCGTGCCTCCCCCGAGGCGTAAACACGGTTTATTTCAACATATACGGTGTAGTGGCGGCCAGCGTGCGTAACTAATATCGTTCTCGGTACGGCTTACGCAAAAGTGTTCCACTACAAACTGATGAAATGAATGCAATTCAATGTCAGTTGAAGTAGTGTAAGGAGCGACGACCGGACACGTCTTTCGCGATGCGAGCTCACCTTGTTGTTAAGTGCAGTGTCATCAGAGGAATTGTAGCCCAGCGCTAGTGCGTAGAGGTGCTCGGGTGCCAGGCTGGCGCCAGCTTCCCGAGGGGCCAACCACACGACGGCGACCAGGATACCCAGTAGCGTCATCATCATCATCGTTGGTGTCATCGCGCTCCTCTCGGCGCACATCCTGGCGGTCCTGCCAGCAACGACCTTCGTCGACAACCGAGCGCTCGGATTAACGGACCTCCGCGCTGCTGGCCGGGCGCAAAGGGGAGGGCCGCTGCGGTGGCGGGGCGAACAGCCTCGAGCGGCGATGCGACCTCGCAGCGATTCCCAAAACTGGTCCTGGCCCGCCGGAGCCGATTCCTCGCCGAGCGACGACATCAGGAAGTTGCCCGGAAGCAGCGGTTTGATCAATCCGCTCGCTCCACTGCCTCTTCTTTCTCTCTCTCTCCCTCCCCCATCTCTCTCTCTCCCTTGCATCAGAGGCTCTCTTCTTGTTCTCGCTCTGAGCTGACCTCTCGCGTTCAAGTACCCACGTACCTTGACCCTCACGTAGCCGCATACGTGCAAACTTGCTCTAGTGTAGGCGATCGGTTTTCATTAGCCAAGCCCGGTCTACTTAGGCGTCTGGATCGTTTCACAGCGAAGAAAGTTGGCAGCTTGCTAAGAAGGCAATAGTTATCTTAAGCACTGTGCCCCCCTCCCCCAATCCCTCCACCCTCCTCCCCCCCGCCTTATTTTTTTGATGGAAGCTTCGTATTCTCGTTTTTCGGCCCCGAAGTTCATCGTGGGCTGTCTTGCCGCCGTGTTTTGATGTATAGGCGAAATGCGGATGCCGCTCTCCTGATATCCCGGATGAAAATTTCCATTTCGGACCTTACTGTGTACAGCTGTACTGGTTTGTTTTGAACAGTTCTAGTAGCTGCTGGTGCCAGTATAGCTGCTCGTAGCTGCCTGGATAGTACCGAAACGTCGGTAAACATTTCTACAGTGTTCTTTTGTCCTCGAATCTTTCCGAAATGTTACAAATAAGCGTTAAGGTAAATTTATTATATCTTAAAGACGCGCAGAACACCGATGAAAACGTATGAAACTTTTGGTATAGTTATTTTATAACGTTAGTTACACGCGGAAGACCGCTTCGAACCACAAATATCAAGCAGCAGCAAGAGCCAAAACAGAGCACTGCAGTACACACACCTTATGGTGGAACTCATACACTTCCACACTAACTTGTAGTTCTACTCCCAGCCTGCTCAGGCCGCAACACGGAGCCCACCGAGCGCTCGCCACTCGTCGATGATGAAGAAGTCGACGACAATGCACACAGCACGAGCGGTGCAATGAATGTAGCTCTAACGCGTATGCTACCGTCTGACATTTTTCTTTTCTTTTTCGACGTAAATGCTCACCTGAATAGATCTCCATGCATCCCATTTCTTGGCCGATCCCCCAGTGTGCGTTATAGGTACTACAACAACAACGTAGCATTTCGAAACCTAACACAGTCGGAGTTGGTTTGCCTCGACGTAGTTCCGACAAACGAATAATGCATTGTAGGAAATAACAGCGCAAACAGTAAAAATACGAAGCAAAGAACGCACTCCACCAGCAATGTTTCTTCTGTTTGCTTTGCTATTTTCTACGATGCATTACCAACTAGCTCAACTGCCCTTATTACTTCAGTTCATTTATAGTACCACCAGTCCTTTCCTTTGTATTGCTTCTCCACAAAGCTTGCGCTGTCCATTTTTATGCTTCGTCCTTCACCTTTTGGTGCTCTGTATTTTCTACTATGTATTTACAACTAGATGTATCGTCCGTATTATTAAGAACTAATATGTGCCGCCGCGGTAACTCAGTGGTTATGGCGCTCGGCTGCTGACCCTAAAGACGTGGGTTCGATCCCGGCCGCGGCGGTCTAATTTCGACAGAGGCGAAATTCTAGAGGCCCGTGTACTGTGCGATGTCAGTGCACGTTAAAGAACCCCAGGTGGTCGAAATTTCAAGAGCCTTTCACTACGGCGTCCCTCATAGCCCGAGTCACTTTGGGACGTTAAACTCCCCATAAACCAATACCCTCGGGTGACGCTTATGCACCCACCCATTAAGGGCGTCCCGCAAGTGTCAATGGTGATGGTTTACAAGAAAAGCTGTTTTATTACATTTCGTCACTCACATTCACGAGATTTAATCGAAAGGTTTTTTTTGAGCGAAAGTTCTACTCCTCCCGTACAAAGCTGGAGGTCATGTGGCTATGAAATTTGACCTTCAAACCAGGAGGAGCGGAGGCTTGTCTCTGACGTCATGTCACGTGACTCGCCACGCCTCGCCACAGCTGTGCGCGCTGAGCCGACGGCGCTCGCTTGCCTTGCAGCTATCGAATCGCTTGACTCGCTGCGCCCCGCCACAGCCGCGTATGCTGAGCCTACGGCACTCTCGCAACTGCCGGAAATCGGCGTGTGCTTGCTTACCTTCACGCAAATCCATGGATAAGCAATGAGCACGTGCCGGAACTAGTGTCGTCGCCTTCAAAGCCGCACCATGGTTATGCAATAAAGTTTAATCGAAGCTAAAACATGGCTTGCCATGCTTAACAGAGTTTTCGCTCGTCTTGCTAGGTTCAGCCAGGTTGAACCACAGCTGATTTAATATTGAAGGACATCATTACTATGCAAAAAAAAATTGAAGAAGCTCTCCAAATTCAACACCAAAATGTTCTCAGCTGGAACCAGTAGGTCCCATCTCAGAACCAGCAGGCTATCAGCTGGAACCAGTAGGCACAAAAGCAGATAGTGCCATACTGCTCCCACTGAAACCAACAGAGAATTAATTTCTGTGGAGACCAGAGGTTTCAACACAGAAACCAATTATTGCCAAACCGCGCCCACTTATACCAACAGACAACCAGTGGGCTTTCTGCTGGTACCAGCAAATACCACGTTTGGTGCCCTAGTATACCAACCGAGAGGATACCACCAGGCTTCCTGCTCGTTCCAATTTATACCATCACAAACCAGCAGAATCTCATAGGTTGAGTTTATGTGGTAGGGAGTCAAGAAGCTAGCTAATTAATAAGATGTTTTTCTGCGGTCAAAGCCTGAAGTTGAGAACTTGATAGTGTCAGATCGTAAACTCACTGCTGTCTTCATGGCTCGGACAACAAAGCCAACGTAGTTGGAAACCACGAAAAGAACCTTAGCAAAGCAAGAGTGACACCTAAAACCAAGTGCATTTATCCAAACACACACACATTCACAAGAAACAGAAAGAAAGAGTGTGTTTTCCAGGCTAACTACTGGATGCCATACTAATCACGAGGAGCATCAGCTTAGTTAGAAATGTTGGGCTATCTCTTCCCGATGCGACCATACTTAACGGATAATTCGTTAAGTTTTTTTTTCCCCGCTCATATACCTCCTTGGCATTCACCACCGTACCTTGGCCAATCCCCCCGCGTGGGTATGTGCCATTTTCATGTGGAGAAGAAGAAGAATCACGCCTCGAGCGCGCGTGTCCCGCCTGAGAATCGACTGGCAGCTCTCATTCTTACAAGTCTATTCCTACTGCCGTCATGAGCGACTCCACGGAGAGCACCGACAGCAGCCATCACCGTCGGCACCGCCCGGGCCTTCCCAGGCAGCAAACGCGACATGTCGGAGAGTGGCAGTCGCCCAGTCCATCCGGCCGCTTATCGTCGCGGCGGCAGGGGCGACGACGCGATTCTTCGGATGCCGAACCAGACGCCTGGCCGGGCAGGACGGACGTGTTTTCAGGGTCTCTGGTAATGGCTATCGGCTCGCATTCGGCCTCTGCGTCACGGAAACAAGATCCTACTTCTGGAAAGTCGCGAAAGATCTTGCAAGGACACCGAGCTGTCGGTGCTTCCATGGCCAGCAGAAGGTACGAGATGGGTGACACCACATGCCTGATGGCCAAGCCCGGCGACGACATCTCCGAAGAACGGCACAACTCGTCCAGTCTTTCCGTAAGCGTGCATTGCGAACGGCGCCCTGTGCCGTCTTCAAGACGGAAGAAGCCCTCCACGGCGCCAGCCGAGCGCGTTACCGGTACTGCTGACACTGCGCCCGAGCCTGATTCGAACTCTGTCGTTGTGGAGGTACATCAGAGGTCACGGGCTGCTGACCGCCACGGAACAATAGCGCCAACCGTTGCCAAACGCAGCAGGCCGCCGCCACCTGAACACTCGGCCGTAGATGACGCAGCGGCCTCTTCAGTGGAGATGTCTTCCGCTGTGGCACTCCCCCTCGGTTCTTCTGAGAAGGGGGCTCAGAAGCGCTCACTCAACATCGACATCGAATTCAGCCAAGCCACCGCGGTCGGAGGTAGCCAAGGAACGCTGCTGCGGTCAATATCGATGAACATAGAGAAGATCATTGGCCGCCTACTCCCTCCATCGCGTTCCGACAGGCGCAAGCATCGAGCCAGAAGTCGCACCGAAGAACCGCGTCCGGACAGCCCTGCCAAAGCGGAGCGACTCGCTGAGAAATCTACACCTGCGATAGGCAAGGCAGAAGATTCCACCCGAGGCGCGCAGGAGGATATCGCCTTCTCTGGGGAGGAGAGAACCCAAGCAGCGGAACGAGCCGCCAGAGGCAGAAGAACTCCCAGCAGCGAGTCTCTCAAGCGCCAAACGATAGGCGCCGTCCCGGGTATTCTGGACAGGTTCGCAGACTCACTCGCATCCCAGATACGTGAGGTCAAGGGTTTTGCTGAAAGGAAGAAACCAGAGATGACCAAACAGAGAAAAAAGATGAAAGACGAGTTGGCTAGTGCGGAACTCTCTTTTCCGGAAAGAGCTGAAAGAGAAAAGGAAAAAAAGGGGGCTAGGAAGACGTCCAAGCAAATGGGCGTTGAGGAGGGCGGTGAGTCGCTCCTGCTTCAAACAACCGACGGCGTGCCTGCTGTTCTGGACAGGATTGAAGAGTCACTAGTAGCTCAAATAGACGAGGTCAAGGTTCTCTCAGAAGAGGAGGAAGAAAACTTAGCCAAAAGCAGACAACCACAGAAAAGTGGCTCTGCCGACAAAGAAGCATCTTCGCTGGTTACTGTTGAAAAGAAGGGCAAGAAAAGACGCATGAAAAAACCCATGAAAGCGCCCAAGCAAAGGGGATCCGAGGAAGGTGCGGATACAGTTGAAACGAAGGGGAGGAAGAAAAAAGGACGCAAGAAGGCGTCCAAGCATATAGGATCTCAAGAGGGCAGAGAGAGCCTTCGGACTGAAACTACCAGTGGAGTACCTGGTGTTCTGGACAAGATTCAAGAATCAATGCTGTCACAGATAGGTGACGTGAAGGTTCTTGCAGGAGGTGACGAACAGGAGTTGCCCAAGCGCAGAAAACCTTCGAAATCCCTGCCTGTCGAAACCGAAGCCGCTGCGCCGGAGGAACAGGAGCTACTCCAGCGCAGGAAGCCTTCGAAAGCCCAGCCCATCGACGCTGAAGTTGTTGCACCGGAGGAACAGGAGTTGCCAAAGCGCAGAAAACCTTCGAAACCTCAGCCCGTTGATGTTGAAGCCACTGCGCCGGAGGAACAGGAGCTACTCCAGCGCAGAAAGCCTTCGAAAGCCCAGCCCATCGACGCTGAAGTTGTTGCACCAGAGGAACAGGAGTTGCCAAAGCGCAGAAAACCTTCGAAACCTCAGCCCGTCGATGTTGAAGCCGCTGCGCCGGAGGAACAGGGGCTACTCCAGCGCAGAAAGCCTTCGAAAGCCCAGCCCATCGACGCTGAAGTTGTTGCACCGGAGGAACAGGAGTTGCCAAAGCGCAGAAAACCTTCGAAACCTCAGCCCGTTGATGCTGAAGCCGCTGCGCCGGAGGAACAGGAGCTACTCCAGCGCAGGAAGCCTTCGAAAGCCCAGCCCATCGACGCTGAAGTTGTTGCACCGGAGGAACAGGAGTTGCCAAAGCGCAGAAAACCTTCGAAACCTCAGCCCGTTGATGTTGAAGCCACTGCGCCGGAGGAACAGGAGCTACTCCAGCGCAGAAAGCCTTCGAAAGCCCAGCCCATCGACGCTGAAGTTGTTGCACCAGAGGAACAGGAGTTGCCAAAGCGCAGAAAACCTTCGAAACCTCAGCCCGTCGATGTTGAAGCCGCTGCGCCGGAGGAACAGGGGCTACTCCAGCGCAGAAAGCCTTCGAAAGCCCAGCCCATCGACGCTGAAGTTGTTGCACCGGAGGAACAGGAGTTGCCAAAGCGCAGAAAACCTTCGAAACCTCAGCCCGTTGATGTTGAAGCCGCTGCGCCGGAGGAACAGGGGCTACTCCAGCGCAGAAAATCTTCGAAAGCCAAGCTCATCGATGCTGAAGCCATTGCGATGGAGGAACAGGAGTTGCCAAAGCGCAGAAAACCTTCGAAACCCCAGCCCGTTGATGTTGAAGCCGCTGCGCCGGAGGAACATGGGCTACTCCAGCGCAGAAAACCTTCGAAAGCCGAGCGCATCGATGCTGAAGCCATTGCGATGGAGGGACAGGAGTTGCCCAAGCACAGAAAGCCTTCGAAAGCCCAGCCTGTCGACGCTGAAGTCGCTGCACCGGAGGAACAGGGGCTACCCCAGCGCAGAAAACCTTCGAAAGCCCAGCCCATCGATGCTGAAGTCGCTGCAGCGGAGGTACAGGAGTTTCCCAAGCTCAGAAAACCTTCGAAACCCGAGCCCGTAGACTTTGAAGCCAATGCGCCGCATGAAGTTGAAGAAATGGAGAAAAAGATGCGGCCGAAGGTCCCCGCTGAAGTGGAAGTTGAGGAACCTGACGAGTCTTTGCGGTCCAAAGCAGTGGGTGGGGTCTCATGTGTTCTGAATAGAATTCAAGAGTCACTCGCATCACAGGTAGATGAGGTCAAGGTTCTTGCTGACGAAAAGGAAGATGAGTTGAGGTGGAAAAAAGCACAGAAACCACCGCCTTTAATCATGGAAGCCTCAGTGGCGGCTGCGCTCCAAGAAAAGCAGGAAGAGACCGAAAAAGAACCCAAGAAAAAACCTTCCAAACGCCGCAAACGAAAGGAGAAAGGAAAAGGCGGGGGTCACCTGGAAAAGAGCGCGGCTGCTTCCGTTTTGGGTGTGCCAGGCGAAGAGCCCGAAGTGTTGTCCAAGAAAGGGCCTCCCAATGAAGACAGAAGGAAATCAAAGGACAAGGAAGGGGACACGGAAAAACGTTCCATGGCCACAACCCTGCTGCAGTCAGAGTCTGAAGAAAAGCCAGGAAAAGCACTGAAGGCTAAGAAAAAATCGAAGAAAGACCACAAGGGAAAGAAGCACCGCAAAAAGAAGAAGCACGACAGCTCTGGGAAAAAGGCTGCAGTGGAGACGGACGCGATTAAAGATACTGCTCACCAGCACCAAGAGCGGCGTCCCAGCTCTGGAGGCGAACAAAAGGGCGACGGACACGGCGCCGCCGGAGGGGCCAAGGAAGCCGAACCGATATTTAAGTTGCCTGAGCGCAGGCGCAGCATTTTGAAGAGTTCGTCCGATCGGAGGAGGAAGTCGAAACAAGCCGAGGTCACGGCAACAGAAGATAGCCAGAAGCTGGCTGTGGCGAAGAACATGCTACCCCCATTAGAGCAGCCATCGTTGAACTCCGCTGCTACTGGCGAAGGGCCCGAGGCGACCGCAGCTGCGAGGAAGAAAGCGTCCTTGAGTGGGCCGGCAGATGCGCAGGAACTGGACAAACATCTAGAAACCTTCGAATCAACCGCTTCGTTGCCGTTCAAGCTCCACGCTACGGGGCTGCAGAAGTCGCTCTCTCCGGTCGATGATGCGTATCGTGAAGATGCTCAAGCCGGCAAAGATATGGCCGCAGTTTCTCCTGAGACTGAAGTCAAGCCCACTGCACCTCAAGACGTGGACGTATACACGGCTACCCCTCGTCAGACGGCGAAACTTAAGAAAGGTCAAAAAGGCAAGAAGGAAAACCAAGCGGGCGCTGCCGATTCGGGTGCGAGCACTTTCAAGTGGTCCACGTCGACGCTGCCCAGCTACATGCGGGAATTATTCTTCTCCACACATCGCTGGGGCCTAGGCTCGCCCCTGACCTCTGAGCCGTCGCAAGGAATGAAGTGGTCCACCAGTCAGGGGACTACGCCGTCACAGGCAGCCACTCCGACGGTCCTGCCTCCGCCGGATCAGCGACGGCCCAGCGTGGTGCGGATCTGCCCGCAAGACATCGCGCTCAAGGAGAACCGACAATCGAAGCCACCCGATCCCAAGCAGAAGAAGAAAAAAAAGAAGAAAAAGCGCAAGAAAAAACAGAGGTCCAAGTGGCTGTCCTTACTGGGGGGCGGTAGCGCTGCCTCCACGACTACTGCGACGAGCACGGCGCCTGCCACAATGTCCGCCGGCTCGAGCGTCCCAGGATCAACTGCGCCATCGTCTGTACCAGAGCTCGAACAAGCTGGGCAGCCTGTCCCAGTGGGGTCGAGCGATCTCAAGGGCGTAGCTGCAGCACCAACACTGAAGCGAGCGCAGTCAGCTGAGCCTCCAGTACAAGTACCCGCGGAGCCAGCAGCCCCCTCTGTGGCTCCAGCAGGTGAAGCCGTACCAGCGGTGGACGCAGCAGAGGCTGACAAGAAGCCCACAAAAGCGAAGGAGAAGAAAAGGAAAAAGAGCAAAAAAAGGTCAAAGGGATCAAAGGGAAAGAAGTCCAGGAAGAAAGGAACGAAAAAGAAGGGCGGCTCAAAGTCTAAAGAGCCGGAAGATAAGACTGCGGCAGGCACACCCCAGGCGGTGGTGGTAGCTGAGGTGCCCGGTGGTCTGGCAGTTGTGGCTGCTGCCGAGGAGGCTTCTCCGGGTGAGTTGAAAGGGAAGAAAAAGGCCAGCTCAAAGGCCAAAGAGTCGGAGGACAAGATTGAAGTAGGTGCACCCCAGGCAGTAGTGGCAGCTGAGGTGCCCGGCGGTTTGGCAGTTTTGGCGACTCCTCCAGGTGAACTGAAAACGAAGGGTGCTCCTGAAGGCGAACTGAAGGTTGAAAGCGCTTCCCGGGGCGAACCGAAGCCGAGACTCGACCGGGGAATGGCGGCAGCGAAAGTCGTGAGCAGCGATGTGAGTTCTTTCGGTGCCCAGAAGCTAGCATCTGAAAAGGACATTGCGAAGCGGGAGGCGGAGAAAGGTTCTTCGGAGCCCACGGTGATGGAAAAAAAGGATTCAAAGAAAGGCAAAAGGAAAAAAAGGAGCACCAGGAGCAAAAAGAAGAGGAGCAAAGGAAAGGGCTCGAAGAAAGGCAGAAGGAGAGGAGGAAAGGGGCACAAGAGTCATCGAAAGAAGGGCGCCAAACAAGGCCGAGGGGACGTGGTCGTGGTGCAGGAGCAGGGCAACCAGGGCCTCATCGCCGTCTGCTGCCTGCTGTCTGCCGTGTCTCTTTTCATCCTTGGCGTGCTGGCCGTCTACCTGCTGTTTAAAGAAGTAACTCCGGATACTACCACTGTGCTGTACACCTTGGTGACGCAGACCATAACAATGTCGGCGACGACAGCGAGCAGGTACTAGGATGTCCAAGAATTTGTTCCTTTTATTACCGCAATAGCTGCGTGAGGAACATTCTCCGAAGTGAAGGGCTGTGATTATCTGTGTCGTACATACCATTATTTAAACTTAATTCCGAAGACAATCCTCTGCCCAAAAATAATTTGGCCGAAAGGGGCCAAAGCTATTATCAATTTTCACTAAAGTAACGCTGCTTTGTGGCGGCGTCGTGAACTAATTTAGGAGGATAGGCGCGGTGGAATAGCGTCGTATTTACTCCGCTGCTTAGGTGGTTTGCCGGCATGTTCAGAGGTTGTCAGAATTTCACTGTAAAATATATATCTGCAGAGAGCTGTTTTATGAATGTTTGCACGCTAACGAGATAGAACAGTCTTGCCTGCGTCATTTTGTGAGTTTTCTGGTGCCAGCATTACGGTGTTCTGCAACGGACTGCTTGGGTTGGTCTTGACGACCTAGCTAATCATGGCGTTTCTTTTTCTTTCTGATTCACTCCGTGCATCTGCACATCGTAGTATCACTGAACGACCGGAAGACCAAACAAGTTATGGGTCGAGCCCCGAGATTAGCTCTGAAACTGGGCCTGGACCGCCTGTAACCCGAACGACCGCCGAGCCCACCTACAAGCCAACCTACGAGTCCACCTATAAGCCAACCTACGAGTCCACCTATAAGCCTACCGACGAGCCCACCTACAAGCCAACCTACGAGTCCACCTACAAGCCGACCCACAAGACAACTTACGAGCCCACCTACAAACCGACCTATGAGCCGACTTCCAAGCCAACCTACAAGCCAACCTACGAGCCGACCTACAAGCCGACCTATGAGCCTACCTTTGAACCGACCTACGAGCCGACCCGCTCGCCCACGCCCGGGGTGACTGAGAGAGTGTACAAGTGCTCGACCGAGTACTGCAAACGCGAAGCTGCCTATCTCAGGTAATACCATCATTTTTTTGCCATAATACTCATTTCCTGAGAATGAGTAAGGCTTATATGGGGGCTATTTGGAAAACTTTATTTGAAGAACAGCGCTGGATGGTTGTATTACGAGGAAGTTACAAAGAAAGCTACTAGCGCGAGCTTTTATGGGCATACATGTGCAGTACGCTTAGACACTCAAGTTGGCTGTGGCTTAGCTCAGTTTTGCCTGGATATACAAGCAAAATCTTTATTATGCCGTGGTTATGCTTGATTAACTGTTTAGACTGAGACAGCTTGGCAAGTTTCAGCTCCCTTCTATTCACTAAATCCCTCGCACGCAAGGGCGTCCGCAGAATTTTTTGCAGGGGGGGGCCCCGTTGGTGCCCCGGGGGGGGGGGGGGGTATGTTCGTAGCAGAAAGGCGCTATTTGCGGAGTAAATTTATTTATTTATATATAAATAAAAATTAAACAAAATGCACACACGAAAGAAAAATTACAAACAGCAAATTAAAGCGCGGCTAGGAGAGGTACATTGGAGTTTATCAACGAAGAAACAACTAAAATTAATAAAAATGCAAAAAGATGCTATATCACTTCGTGGAGAAGAGTGCTCAGTCTTGCTGCATACGGGTTCTCGACTCACCCGGATTGATGACCAGCACACAGCACAATATGTTCACAAACACGCAACTACAGTCACTCAGTCAGTCTTCCTTGAACAGCAACTGTAGGCGCCTCGGATTTTTCTGGGCGAATTGCGTAATTACACGTGTGATAAATTCGCGTGTGATAAAGCGCTCGTCCTGTTCCCTTCCTCGTCCGTGTCCCCGTTTTGCGCTCTCATGTCTTTAATGATAAATTCACTTCTGTGCTTCATTACACGCTCTCGGTGCACACTCATCATACACATTGATTGGAAAAACTGTTGAACGCGTATGTTGAAAACAAAAGATGACTATATATACAACGAAAACTTATTTACAAGATAAATGCACGCTCGCAGCTTCATACACCTCGCTCCATCTTGCTTGCGCATCCGCA
Source organism: Amblyomma mixtum (assembly GCF_055824585.1). Taxonomy (NCBI): domain Eukaryota; kingdom Metazoa; phylum Arthropoda; class Arachnida; order Ixodida; family Ixodidae; genus Amblyomma; species Amblyomma mixtum. The sequence goes on along the minus strand of NC_143013.1, from coordinate 292,082,265 downwards.
CAGTCGAGCAACCGCACACACACTGCTCTCCGCTCGTCGTTTTCTCGTCCGCTGTCTTGGTTGTTCTCAGCTTCGCTGACAACCGGCCACTAAAAACACCCAAGCACAAACACAGAGGCGCGCACACGTGCAAGGGCTTACTTGCCGCAGTATCCCCGAATGCGCACTTTGGGGGTGAAAGGAACGCCGCGCAACTTCCGAGGGGAAGGGACACTCGCCACTCCAGTCGGAAAATTTGTTTTTGTGTTTTTATGGGGTTCAGAGCCCCAAAACGACTCAGGCTATGAGGGATGGAGTAGTACAGAGTTCCGGGTAATGTCGACCACCTGGGTCTCTTTACCATGCACTGACACGCACAGTACATGGGCGCTGTTGTGATTTGAGGCCCAGCCAGAGGTGACAGGCGAGCCAGGCAGGCGCCATCGGGCTGCGTTGACCAAAGGCGCTGGTTTTCGCAGAAGACGCAAAGAACGCTGGTGTGGGGGCGCCTCGGGAGACTGCGTCACCGTGAACAAAAGCAGCTAATCCCCTTTGCCGGAGATTCTGAAAGCGGCGCTTCTACCGAACTGCGCTACCCGTGGATCGGAGGAGACAGCGAGCGGCGGCGGCGCCAACTCATCGCCCGCTTGCCCCTGAGCAGCCCGACAAAGCGGGGGTGGACACGGCTGATTTTACCTTCCCTCCTTAAGAATTCATCGGTGACCGGCGTAACGATAGGCGAAAACAAGATGCCCCGTGCACTGTCTGCCTCCGTGTCGCTATCTCTCTAGAGATCAAAGAAACAGACACCCATCTCAAGGCGGCTCGAAACACATGCTCGCCGGTGCCACTGTATGTCTGGAACAGGTCGCCCTTCAGTAGAGCTAACGATGGCGTGGTTTGAAAACGGCGGAACGACGCACGCCCGGACGCGGCATTTCGCAGATGTGACCATGCGGGGCTGCTTTTACCCTTTTGACTGAGCGCACCACCGCCCCTGGCGTGCGGCCATCACTCACGGTTCGAGTGAGTGATTTTCCAGGGGGCTGCAGCCGCCCCCCCTTGCCCCCCCCCCCCCTCCGGACGCCCATGCTCGCACGGTTGGCAATGTCAGGTGGACGATCAGACTCAGCCCGCCGCCTGCGAGAACTGGTCGGCTCCAACCGACCCTCTTCGTCTATACACGGCCATAGCGAGAAACTGGCAGGCGTGCATGCGAGAGCGGCGCCTTCGCCTTTTCAAGCGAACGGAGTCATGTGGCTAGTCACGTGACCGCAGCTGGCAAGACGACGGTGGGTGTCGCAGCGGCGGCGGCGGGCGCGCGGCTGCAGCGGCGGCGAACCACGTGGTTAGTCACGTGTCAGACACACCATCACCGCTCCTCCACTTGAAGGTCAAATGTGGCCTCCCGGTGACCTTGGCTCCTGCTAGGCCAGTGAAGCTTTCACTTTAAAAACGACAGAAAAGCCTTTACTTGGGCACATTGCTGACGTGGTGGACTACGGTGTTGACCAACAAGCGTATTTCTTGCTTCTTTTCAGTGCTGCAGCAATGGGCAGAGTATTTCAATGCTAGAACAACCGTTCATAATGGAAGGTGTTTGTGTACCTACACACGAGCGAAAACTGTACAGTTCGCTGTTTTAATCTACCGCCAGGAAGTTTCTTCTCCAAACCAAACCAGGACTGGTGAAAATTTCACGTACAGGTTGGACGACAATTAGCGGGAACACTTGAGTCGAAGTTTCTGCGACATGTCACAGCGCGAGTATACCGCGAGACTGTATACATTATGAGAGGGTCCAGACACCCTGAGAACGCGCTAGCTGCGCGATGCGCACGCCGCTAGAGCTACATGAGCCGCAGAAATATGCACTCAAGTGTTCCCGCTCAGTGTGTCCCCCCTTGTACTGTAGGGAGGAGCAAAGATCACTTATTTTGGTTCCCTATGGGTTGTAGAGGCAAGGGTATGTAAATGCACCATCACTGAACACTACCCACAGCTCCTACATGACATGACTGAGTTACGACCAGAACTACCTCACCTTAAACTCTCACAATCACACACACTATTGAAAAGCAGGTGGCTGGACAGGAAGGTGGACGAAAACTCCCGAGGCAAACTGCTTTTTTGATGAGTTAACTACTAATTCTGTAACATACGATTCAAACCACAAATGGCACAGTAGCAATATACTTCTGATTTGGCCGCAAGACGATAGTCCTTACAGTACTAAACTAACTGGATTTCCCTTCATATTTTTCAATGCAGTTGTACTATAACCAACGAATAAAATAAAGAGAATACAACTGAAACACGAATAGGAAAATGCGAATATCTTATCCAGGGGAAGCTCGACACTGGCGCAGGTTAATTTCCCTCTGAAGGCGCAAAGACTTCTTTTTAGAAATGCTGATCAACCTGGCTTGTATACTCTCCCCAGGAGATTGTTTTTTGCCGTGGTGTAAGAATATTTTCTTACACCGTGGTATTTTGCTTGCTTTTCAGGTTTCTTGTTCGAGTTTAATTTGTTGCAGATAGTACATGTCATCTGTAAGAGAAAGATATGACCTATTGTAAGTTCAACGTTAAACATAACATTCTATATATACTATAATACAGGTATACTATACACTATAGCATACTATATCTCATCGCTCACCGAGAATGCTCCGAGCAAGACTAAAAATTCGATGGGCGCAGTATTGCGACAGGGGCAGGCGGTGAAATTATTTAAAATTTTGCTGTTAATTTACTGGAGACGCGATTATATGCACGCAGTTTTATCACTGAGACATTCAGGAATAAGCTTACTTTGCTCCTTTTTGCTTATTGGGCAACGTCTTTCATAAACACTCCAAGTTTACTACGTTATGCAGTGTAGGAAACTGTAACGACACCATGCTGGATTTTCGAATCAAATTTATTTGATTGCCCGAGCATTCCGGGCCGTAAGCGAGTTCTCCTATGCTCTTTTCCGGTCTTCCTGGCATTCAAGGTACTCACGATTCTCGGACACCATAAGCAAAACAAATTCCCGATGGTCTGTTAAGGTAAAGTAGTGCAATCCAAGGGAAGCGAGGCCGAGCGTCATAAATTCAGGCAAGGAGATGAGGTTAAGAAATTCGCTGATATAGGGTGGTGTACGGGACGGCTGGCGCTCAGGACAGCGATCACCGGCGATTATCCGGAGGAGGCTTTGTCTTGCAATGAACGATATCTGACCGATGATGATGATAATGAAATAAACTTCTAGACCACTACCGTGCGTCTTCGCGAACGACCATGGACACTGCACCATTGCGTTTATTACGAAAATCTCCTTAAGCTTACCGCGCCTGCACTGATAACTTGTCCTGGGAGCCGAACAGAGTGTGATTGGCGCTGTACTAGAGGTGCTGAAGAGTTTATCATCTCATCAACACCACCACCATCATTATTAACCCAATTACATGAACTGCTGAGCAAAGTCCCCGCTCATAAGCCTGCAACTGCCCCTGTCCTATGCCCGGTGCGGCCACGTTAAACATACGCAAGTTTTCCAATATTATCTGTCTAGCTATACGTCTATACCTTCTCCGTGGATCACCTCAGTTGCCCAAATTGATCTTCGATTATCTATTCTCTGTTCCATGATTTGGGTATCATAACTCGATTTTGGCTTAGTGCGCTGCCATTTTCCATACCATAGTTCTCTGGTTTTCCGCAATCTTTTTTCCAGCCTTTTCACCAGCAACTAAGTAAATCTGCCCCATAGATGAGTGCTTACAAGATCATTTCCTCTTGAGGGATATTTGCAAGCTGCTGCTCATAACCAAAGACTACCTGACAAGTGTTCCTTTCGTGGTCCGGATCTGCGCTCACTACTTCCTTTAACTCATGCATTTCCTCATTACTTCCAATACCGCTCGTCGTGTTGTGAAGAAATAGCACTGCTTGGAAGTACGAAGGCCATCCAACTTCGCGTAACTCTAGACGTCGCCAAGAACGGCGGAGGTCTGTGCATATTGGGCACTGTGCATACTTGTAATTGCCCGGAGAAAAGTGACCTGTAGGACGCGTCATCCCTTGGCTGTGAAGTGTAATACTGATGGCTAATCTTGAGGTCGCAGTTGCCACTGACGCGAAAGGCAGAGCCAACAGTGGTAACCCCGTAATGCCCGAGGAACGAAAACATGTAAAAGTGGCGAACTTCCAAAACTTCGTCAATATTGGTCACAGCATTGCAGAAGTGTAGAAACAATTAAATTTATCTCGGACAATTATGATTTCTGCATAATTAAGATAAGCAAATTGAACGGAGCACGCAATAGATCAGTAGAAAAATGCAGCACTGCATCATCACTTGTCGATGCAGAAGCAAGACCACAGAAATTTCAGGGTGTTTCAGCGTTAGGTTTAGCTTTTCGTTGTAACTTCAAGGAGGTCTTCTGCAACTTTTGCTGCGGGTATTTCGACGTCTCTGAGTCATATGCTTGAAAAGACCGTTTCTACTGTAATGTAGAAAACTGGCATACTTCTGTAAGCATGCATACTTTTGTAAGCATAAACGAAAACTATTCATTCTTACATTCTGTATCGTGCGCGATACGCCGGGAATTACAGCGTTCAAAGTTTTAGTCTAGTGAGAACAGTGATCTGAACCCATGAGGCGCCAACAGCGCATCTGTATATCGCCTTTATAGGCCAGATGTAGAAGCACACCTGCCACTCTGCAGGCGCAGGTCAAGATGACGGAACATTCCTCGTGCTGTTCTTCAACTCTGCAGTCGAAAGCCTTAGCACAGCATTGCCTTTTGTCGCTAACGCCTGCTGCCAACAACGCATGCCCAGATGACAGCTAGCAGCAGTACGCAACGCCATGCTAACAGTGCTTTAGCATGTCATATATTGACTACCGCCACCGCGTTTAACCTGTCTTCGTCGACGCCTCAGTCGTTTGAACCATGATTAGTCGCTGAACGACGCCGTGCTTTCCTGCCGCGATCGCAGGAACGTGCTGAACGCCTCCAAAACTCCGGCGTGCACCGACTTCTACAGGCACGTGTGCGACGGCTGGTCCGCGCAACACCCGCTGTCGCAGGTCACCAACACGTTCATCTCCACGGACACCTTGCTGGAAGACAAGCTGGTCGAGGATATTTTGGAGACGATCATGAAGGCGGACAACGAAAAGGACCTTCAAATCGCCCTGAGTGTCTTCGAGAAGTGTAAAGATCGTGAAATGGTGGGCTTTCTGTTTCTTTCTCAGTGAACTTGCGTGCTATGTGAAGCTATGTGAAAATATAGTTGGTCGTTCCGTTGGAGCGACGCCAGCCAGGAACGCCAGAGTGGAGGATGGAAGAGTATTGGGATCTGATGTCGGCGGGACCGAAGTGAAGGCAAATCCCACTGGGCAATTTGTCTTCAGGGAGGGTCAGTTGGGTCTGGAGGTGTCAGTACGTAATGCGGAGAGGTATAGCTTCGGGGTGGTACCAAGAGCGTTACTAATATAAATTTTGGGAGTAACCGTTTATGAGTGCAGGACGTTAAGGTAGGTACTGAGTCATATAATGTCGGAGCTGTGAGTAGTGTACAGTGATGGTTGCGTTTACATAGCCGTGCCTAGACGCTCTTAGGTCGATTGGCCCAGTGAATTACACGAGCCCGGTTGTGAAGTTCGCGGGTGAGCTGATGAGCGAGCTCATTTCCGGCCGTCCCTGCATAGCCAGACATCTACACAAGAATCGACTGGGGCAAGGCGTAGAGAGAAGAGCGCCTTGGAGGTTTTTAAGTCATGTGGGATGGGGCGATAAATAGCGGAACGTACGACTGTTGGGGTCTCTATAGGTGGCGTATTTTCTCCGGCGGGGATGCTATGCGCAAATTTGTAAAGCATGTACTATAGGCAGCAACAGTTCACGGGACGTGTGTTTACAGGAAAAATTTCACTGTAGCTCTGCCTCGCGACTTGATACATTTCAGACAAATGGAGTGACTGCGCCTGAATAAATTTTTGTTTCTGCACACTCGCAGCCCTTTATATTTTGCTGCCGATAGTGTGACTGGTGTGTGTGAGTGAGGGGGTCTTAAGATTTATAGGGTTAGGGGGGGGGGGGGGGGTCCTTGCATTAGCCTTAGGTGTGCGTGGGATGGGCAGCAGAGGTGGAGAATGAACGTCTATGCGGAGATGCCAGTTAAAGCTTGCGGGGGACATTGGTGCTTGCTGTAATGTGCATAGTGAAAGCGGGATTGTTTTCACATTGAAGCAAGGAGTGCCAACGAGGCAGGAAGTGAAAGGCGAAGCCCTGGATCATCGAACTGGCACCGAGTAGATTCTCTGCAGCGTTTCTGCTGTTGGAGGCAGTGCGCTCGCAGTGTATGGGGTAGTGCTTAAATGCTGCCCTCGGGACGCCTTCTGGTGATAAGATCTTTGCAAGGATTTCCATGGTCCGCAATGACATCCTCAGGACCTTGATGGAGGCCCGATGAGGTCCTCATGAGGGTCCTCACTATGAAGAGGCCGCTTGAGATGTTCGTGAGGATTCTGATGAATATGCCGGGTTAGGTACGCATGAGGGACCTCGTAGCATGCCGGACGAGGTCTATGGGGCTACCTCATCCTTCAGGTCGCCGCGATTGAGGATTGAGCGAAACTCTGCTTTCAGGCGGACTCGTCGAAGGAGTCGATACTCGCGATGTTCAAAGCGTGGAGCATCGGAGAATGGCCTTTGGATCCCGGCAGCCTCCAGGATGACTCCAAGGAGATGGTGTGGATGTTTGCTGCCGAGTTGGTGCGCGACCTGGGTCTGGCCACGCTCGTCTCCGTGGACGTGGGCGCTGACCCGATGGCGCCTGACAAGCCCATTGCCGAGCTGGCACAGCCCGAACCGCTGTTGCCGGCAAAACTCATGGAGGACGTAGGCGTCAGCGTTGGGCTGCTGCAAGTTGCCTTCAAGGAAGCTCTCGATGTGCTGGATCGGAGCCTGGAGGACGGAAAACTATTCGCCATGGTCTGTCCAGTTTTTGCGCCTGCATGCGCGTAGTGTACGGATAAAAAGTTAATGGGAATTCACTAATAAACGAGTTTCGGCATCAGCTCTGCTCGTAAGCGGGGTGCGAAAGAATGTGACAAGAAAATGCCTAAGGGGTTCAGTTGCGAATTTAGTTGTAATAAATGAGTCATGTGATTGTTATTGGATGATTTCACGTGGTCGACGATTATGGGATTTTGGGTAGCTGTGGGTCCGGGCAGGTCGAATTCTCGTCTTGACCTCTCCACCATTTCGCCGGGTGAAGGAGTGATAGGGATAGCGGTAATGGCATTTACTGTTGTACTAATAGTACAACCCCCGCTCCTCCCTACTTGGCCGCCGCCTCAGCGCGCTTGCGCATGCTTGGTAGACGGCGCCGCTGCATCCAACGTTGCTATTGGCTGCGCCACCGGCCATATATACTTCCAGTAGTCCTTACGAAAGCGCGTTACTTCTGGCACACTTTTTGGCTTGCAGCTCGGATACCGAGGGCCTCTCTCTGCGGTTTCCTTCCGCCGTATCGCTAACCGCCTTTCTACGAGTTTTGTCATAATAACCCGACTACGGGTTTTGTCATAATGGGACATACAAGGCTCGAAAAAGTGCGAAATGCGTGTGACGCGTACAGCTCCGAGTGACGTCAGAACCTGGGCATGGCTCTGTGGCGCTCCGTGGCCGGTGGCTGCTCGGTGTTCGCGTCTGGAGAGCTTGCCTCTATAGCGTCGTAGACAACTACATTTGCCCAGAAATAATGATGGATATCGGATGCTCTTATGATCTCATACAATTTCTTCATTACAACCAAAGACCTAAGTGGCATAATAAAAAGTTAACAGATGCTGATAAACGAGTCCGCTAATTATCACTTGAAACCCGTTTTATAACGTACGCCACGGGCACAGTCATGATCTCGCAAGGACAATGTTATCTAAAAAAACTATTTAAAGCTTACGGATAGTCGCGAATACGGCTCAAGAAAGCAGCGACTTTTCCCGGTCAAAGGGGACCTTCCAGCCAATGGCGTCGGCCGATTCTTATGAGCCCTCTAGCGTGACAATGCAGGGAGCGGCGCCACAATGGAGCGATGGGTGTCTCCAGACCATAGAGGGGAGAGATCTTATATCCTTTCATCTGCCGCTGTCTGCTTTGTCAAACTAGCAGGGTCATGCGAATCGGCCGACGCCATTGGCTGGAAGGGGGGGATCCTTTGACGGGGAAAAGCCACTTGGTTCTTGAGTTGTATGCGACTATAATCTTTCCTGAAACACCCTGTGCTCTGTGTACATTGTCTTGAACTATTTCTCCGCCGCCGCGGATGCTCAGTGGTTATGGCACTCTGCTGCTGATCCGAAAGACGCGGGTTCGATCCCGGTAGCGGCGGTCGAATTTCGATGGAGGCGAAATTCTAGAGGCCCGTGTACTGTGCAATTATCAGTGTACGTTAAAGAACCCCAGGTGGTCGAAATTTCCGGAGCCCTTCACTACCGCTTCTCTCACAGCCTGAGTCGCTTTGGGACGTTAAACGCCATAAACCAAACATTGTATTATTTCTCCGTTTTTCCCTTCTGTCTTACCTCTTTTCCTCCATTACCCTACTGATCGATGTTCAGATCCCAGCTATTAAGCAGTTACGCTATATGCCCGGCATTTTTATTTTCCTGACGTACGCCTTACCCTGGAGTGACGTGTCGTCGTGCACACGACTGCCTCCCGTTCTAACCCGCTGATCGCTCGGTTCCCTGCGCAGTCTCACAACATCAGCAGCCTCTTCAGGGCATTCGGCGTGGAGCCGCCGGACGCTCGCCTCGAAGCCAACGTGGTGACGGCCTCGCAGCTCGTGCCGAGCCTGCAAACCTTCCTGAGCGACCTGTTCGGGAGGGATACGAGCCAGTGGCGCGTCCTGGTTGCCTCGGCCAAATACCTCAGCGCCGAAGGTGTCGTGAAGATCGTAGAGGTAGCCTGTGCTTTTACGCTCTCACTGTCTGTTCGAAGGTAGTTCGTGAAGTCCATATTATCAGTACCATACATTTATAAGAGGCCTACACGATAGGCACCGAGATGAGTTGACGTGTCTCAAGTTTTAGCGGAATATTGAAATTGTCTTCTATATAGTACCGCGCAACACCGCTAGGGCGTCAAACAAAAAATGGTGGGGACACTTAAGCTCCGCCTTAAGGATATGACGAGATAACGTTAGAGTTCATGCCCATATATGGAGAATTGATCATTCTCAACATTGCATTCATATGTCCCTGGGAGTCCCCATAATGGTGCAGAGGTTGAGCGATGCGCCACTGCCCTGCGATGGCAGGTGCTGCCACCGGTGGGTCTTGTGCGGCCCAAGTTGCTCTTCCCGAGCAACCTCTCGCGATTAACCGTTAATGTAACAAGGCAACCATGTGGTCTAGTTGGTGTATTTCAGACATAACTTCACCAGCGAAAGTACCAGACACCAGGAGAAGAACACAGGACAACCGTTAATAAAACTGCCGCCTGCCACTATGGTTAAGGTTTTCACAATCCGGTGGGTATAGGGTGTGACAACTCCACAGGGTGACGTGACCTAGGCTGCTTCTCCGGGGATGGCTGCCTGGGCCACCCTACGCAACCCTATTTAACGCTCACAACGGCGACGCCGCCGACGCTCGATTTTCTGAAATATACAGCATATATGAAATACATAAAAAGAATGCAATAATAACGCGGTTATAGGCAACAAACAAGATGTGCATCAGGGTACAATATAAGCAGCAACACAAAAAAGTACAATGCAAACAACAACAACAAAAAAAAATGTGGGTGGTAGATTGAGCGGTTGAGTTTTGAGCGTAAGTTTTGAGTAATTGAGCGGTTGAGTTCTTGAAATTTAGATATTGGTGACAATGGTACTTGTTGCAGGTATAACTGTTGAAGAAATAGTGGAACAGGTTAACTGAGTGCAAGCCCAATGCACATCCTTCGCAACAATCTGCACATGACGAAGGTTGCCTCGCGCTCACGACAGGCATCCGTCTGCTCCACGACAAGAAAGAACCAATTGCCGCTCAAGTTTCATTTCTTTATCTGTGTTCCTTCGTGCCAGTAATACGAACTTGCTGAACGCCCTTTGGATTCATGTCTAACATTTTTGGACGAACATTTTGAATATTGAAAAACTAAGACATTGTTATAGAAAAAATTAAGGTAGCGGTCCGTTCTTCCAATGTGTAGCAAAAATCTCTTTTATAGTGTTTCCGTGACTCGCTCCGAGCTGTTGACACTGCCATAGAAAACCAATGGGGAACTCTTCTGACGAGAGATAAAACGTTAGCAGCGATAAAATTGCCGACGATTACGTGACTTCCAAATTTTACCCTCTGCTTTCCAAGCCCCCGCTTTATTGGTTTCGCAGCTGTGGGAGACAGATGCTTCGCATTTTCTTTCCTCAAAAAAAAAAAAAAAAACCGAAGACGCTTTGGAAATTCTATAGTGTGCTTGGCGAAAGCCTTGTGGTCAACTCACTGCCCCTTACTGGGCCGCTTCGGAGCCATACGCGTCGGCGTCACTCACTCGACTGCAACGAGACGTCTGGCAAAGGAGCGGCGGTGTAGCTGCCACCGCCGACGCGCGCGCGCTCGTTCTACCGCTACTGCGTGACGTCACGGTTGCTATGCACAGCTGCGCCCCCCACTGGCGCGCCGGTTGCTAAGGGGGGGAAGAGGTTGCGCTTTTACTTTCTCCTTTCCAAGCCCTCGCTCCATTGCTTTCGCAGCCTAAGGGTGTCCACTGCTGGTTACAACGGACAACGGCGACGGCGACGCCTCGAAACGCAGAAATGGGCGCCTAAGAGCTGCGCTCTAAAAATGCTAGCCTGCCGACGGGAGATCTCCGGATATATTGATTGTCTTTCAATATAAACTGGTTCCCGCTCAAATACTTTTGTCCAGAATTGCTGGGCATGTATGAGCGGACGCTGTACACGGGAGCAGAATCGAAATCAATTGCGGGACAATATAACCAGGCTCTGGCGAATCCCTGAGGGTGCGCTTGCGTGTCGTTGCTCATCCGCCCGAACCTGCCACATGGCAGTCACGTGTCGTCACCACGAGCATGCTGGCACGAATGGTCCTGTGTACATCCGGCACCCGCCTTCTGTTTTCTATGAACGTTCTCCGCGTGCGCAGGATGCGGAGTTAGTCCCCTTGCTCAACTACATGGGGTTCCTGGTGCTGATCCGGCTGGCTCCCTACCTGCCCGACAAGCCCAGTCCGGTGGTCCAGCTGCGCTCTCTATTCTCGCATAGCGTCATGCACCGCGTGAGGGAAGACGTCTCCGACCCGAGCGTGCACACGCTGTGCCTGCGCTCCACCGAACGCCTGCTGCCCGGCTGCTTCGCCAAGGCGGCGCTGCGCAAGCTGCGCTACGAAGGCAGCGACCTGACGGCCCGCCAGTGGCTGTCCCAACTCACGGCGGTCTTTTCGAGAGGCTTGCGCCATCTGGTCTGGATGGACGACCTGTCAGCTCTGTTCGTGCGATACCGGCTCAAGCGGCAGCCCGTCGTCCGCCTGACGGCCTTCCACGGAGAAGGTGACTGCCTGGGTTTCGATGCGTCCGGCCTTTCCCAAAGCGACTCGGTCAGCCTCTTCCGCGAGGTGGCGTCGCTCCGACAGAAGCTCATGACTGACGGGATTGCGAATGGCGATGCAAAGCTGCAGAGGTGCGTGTGGCCAGGATTCATCTATATTATCGCTCTCGTTGTCGGACTCCATTATGTTTTTGATGCTTTGATGTTACACTTTTGTTCAGTCATGCTACAGGAGTAAAATCCATGTGCTTTTTATTCCAGCGCTGGAATACCGTAGCTCGCGTCATTGCGAGACGAGGCAAGCTGAGGAACGAGGTCGATGTATATCTTGTCAGCCCCGCCATGCGCGCACGACGGGGAGGGAAAAAAACGGTTGTAGTTAAAAGGCGTCCTTCTGTTCATTTTGATTTCATTCACTGACTCAGTGGTGTATGCACTAACAGCTTTTCTGCGACTCCACTGTTGATTTTATCGTATAAGTGCACGTTGGTAGTAGCAACTGACCGTTCGAGTGTGTGGCGAATCAGCTGTCGCCAGTGGTCTCAAAACAAGCGTTTAGATGCATGAAAAATTTATCACTCTGCTCTGGGTTACAATCCTTTGCAGAAGGGGTTGTCAGAGGCCAGGGGAGTGATGCGTTGGTGAGGGTAGAGGACGACTAGCAAGAGGTGAAGTTTCTGACTGCTAGGAGGTCTTGCGACATCATGTTTTCTTATCCCTGAGGGAATCGCAGCTAAAGATCCCGGATATCTAATTCAAGAGGCGAGGCCATGAATCACGAGGTCCAGTGAGGTCCTTGAGGCCATAAGTTCTATTGTCGGTATGGGCTGCGGCCGGCATGACTCGATACAGTATCAAATCCAGCACAAGCGGGCGCTGAAACTACGTCATCAACATTACCGGAAATTGGAGACAGGCGCTTCTAGTTACCTCGTCTGCCAACACGTGGCGCATGGCTTTGAAAATAGCGCATTGACAGCCTTCGTGACGTAGTAAAGAAATGACCGGGTGCCTTCCATTGAAGCGCTATAATTCGCCAGGCTTCGCGGTACTGGCTGGGAGCTGTCCAGAATTCCTGGTAATGTGTGACCAGCGACTTTGGACCATATTTCACTAAGAGTCAGAAAACCGCGATCCAGATTCTGCAAGCTGACATATTCCTTATACACTAACGCTGAAAAACATATTTGAAGAAAGAACCTCACTACACTTCCTGACATGCGAGGTCTTTCCAAGTCAACTCTGACTACTCAGGGCGACTACTGACTATAATGAGGGCGTGAGGAGCCTCAGGGCACAGGTTCAGTACAGAGACAAAATGCAAGACGCCCGTTTACCGAGCGATATTAGTGCACGTTAAAGAAAACCAGGGGGTCGAAATTAATCCGCAGCCCTTCACTACGCCGTCCTTCGTAGCCAGTGGGTCGCATTGGATCGCTAAACCCCGTATACTATATTTACTTCGCAGAATTCAGCCTAACCTCAGCTCACTGACTCTCTGCAACTTCCCAACTACCTGCAGTTGAGTTCCGATGAGGTCCGATGATATATATGCAGGTGTAATGTTGAAATTACCACTGCCCTTCCTCTCAATCCTCATCATATGCTCCTTCCTGGCGGAGCCATTGGCTTCATTAGGAATCATGTGGAACGTGGGTGGACCCGCAATGGAGCATGCGAGTACGGCTTTTACGATGAACTAGGGGCTCGTAATAAAGTTTTATTTTCTCCTTCCTCCTCCAAGGACTAGATCGAAGCGTTTCAGCGGTCGCGGAGCTCGGCCGTGTAGGACGAGGTCGCGGGATCGAATCCCGGCTGCAGCGACAGTGCTTCAATGGCGGTGAAATGCAGGAACGCCATTGTACCGTGAGATGTCATCATCATCATCAGTCTGAATACGCCCACTGCAGGACAAAGGACTCTCTCATATCCCTCCAATATCTCTCCAATTAACTTTGTCCCAATATCCCTCCAATTAACTTTGTCCTGTGCCAGCCTCGGCTACCATAAATCCCTGCAAAATTCTTGATCTCATCCGGTCACCTAACTTTCTGCCGCCCCGTTACGCTTGCATCCTCTCGGAATCCATCCCGTTACCCTTAGCGATGCCGGTTACCTTAACTTCGCATCACATGCCCTGCCCACGCCCATTTATCCCTTTTGATTTAAACTAGGGTGTCATTAACCAGGTTTTGCTCCCTGACCCACTCTGCCATCTTCCTGTCTCTTAACGTATACATCTATCATTTTTCTTTCCATAACTCGCTGCGTTGCCCTTGTTGGGCCCTTTTCGTTATCCTCCACGTTTCTGCCCCATATTTATATTCCCCAACCAATTCTTAGAGAATTTTTCCACTCGTGTGATCCTGACCTGCGTTCGCTACCCACTCTAAATAGACGTATTCCTTTACCATTTCTAGCGCTTCGCTGCCAATCGTAAACTGCTGTTCCCTTCCCAGACTGTCGAAGAGTACTTTAGTTTTTGGATATTAATTTTTAGACCTACCGTTCTGCTTTGCGTTTCATCCCCTTAGTGACTTAACAAGGCATTGTAATCATTGAATCGCAGATTACTATGGTATTCTCCATGTACTCATACCCCCATCTGTTCCCAGTCCGGATCTCTGAATACTTCATGTAAACAGGCTGTGGATAGCAATAGAGAGATCGTGTCGCTCTGCCTGCCTGGCACCCTTCCTTACTCTGCGATGTCGATGCATTTAATAACCCAGCCTTGTACTACAGCGCCTCTTTCTCTCTGCCTCATTTCACTACCATTCAGATCATTCACAGCGCGGTTCCGGCGTCTACCGAGCGCACGCATTTTAATGCAATAGCATTTGAGTCCACATTTCGCAAAAATGGCGGCACGTGTTACGACATCCACTGATTGACCGAAAGAGGTCCCGCGATCTTGCCGTGTCATCACAACTTTCCCACCAGGACAGTGGCAACCAGTCCATCAGATTGGGAGCAATCTGCTCTCCTTAGCAGGTTGGAATTAAATTAATGGTTGGCAGAGGGAGACGCCGCGTGACCTGGTGACGTCATCACAACCTGCTCACGGCAGAAAGATGAGCAAGAGGCTGAGGCTTGACAAAACTTTATTGCTCTGCTCATACGAGTAGGGCATTAAGGCAAGTTAGCTAGCGTGCCGCAGACCGTGGAGACCTTTGGCGACGCCAGCCCATTCGACGGCCTTGGACAGAACGTTGGGGTCATCACAGGACCTTAGCTTTACCCATGTTTCTTTAGAGGGACCAGGCAAGAGGTCTGCGGGAGGCTTACGGATTTTGAACGCCCAGGTATATGGCCGAAGTTATCTTTCTCACCACAAAAGCGGCAGGAGGGATTGATATTCTTACTGATTCATTTATGTTGTTTTGGTTGGGGAGGGTCCGCGTCTTTAGTGTTCACATGACCAGTTGTCTGGTCAGGGTTTTATGGGGTGGTGGGAGTGTTTTTCCTATTGCTTTGTAATGCGCAGTGAGTTACAAAGATAAGCAAGAGAAAGAAGAAAAAGAGAAGAGAAGGGACAGAAGCAAGAAAAAATGGCGGGAAAATCCCTTTTAGTCTGTTGTTGGCACATAAGCACCAAAGCAGCAACAATGGGGATATCTGAAGCTAACGAATTCCACTCTTAAGGTGCGTTGTGTGTCTCCAAGTTTTCGTCACTCACAAAGCATTTGCGTCCCTGCTTCGGCCGCAGATACCCCGAGACGTCCGAGCTGCACCCGCACGCGATGTTCGATGCATCGCACAGTGTGGTGCGCGTGCCGTCGGTGCTGTTCAACCACTCGGTGCCTATGAGCAGCTCGGCTTTCGCTCTCCACCTGTCTCGGTTTGCTGCGCGCTTCTATCAGGCGCTGGTGCGCGTGCTCTTCGACGACCCTTACGAGCACGAGGCGCCCCTGAGCGAGTACGGGGCGCTGGCACTTAACACGAGCGGGGTAGTCGGCGGGCTGCGAGAGTGCCTGCTGAGGGACGCACAGTCTGCCTACTCCGAATATGCGCTGTTTTCCGACGTTAATGACATCAAGAAGGATCTGCTGGACCATGCCACGGCCCTGGATTTCGCATTCAGGTATGGATCGATGCCGTTTTGTGACGTAGGCGCGAGTGCAGTGGCGCTCATGTCGCGTAATGGTGAGTATTCTGCGGCGTTGCCCGTAGCAGTCAGTTTTAGATCTCACTTGGACACCATGAATGAGGCCTTCATTAACAACCGCCGGGTGTATCTCAGGACACCCTGCGTATATAGCGCGACGTATATAGGGAGCGCGGTATGTAGAAAAAGACGTAAACAAAACATTCCAAAATTACCTCATTTCATAGCGTAACCACGAAGGCGCCCGTTTCTTACTCGCTGCCGAGTACCTTTAAGAACATAACAAGATAGGCAACGTAATTTCAAAGTTAATATCCATTTAAAGCGTCACGAAAAATTTGTGTTGTGATGCCGGTCGTATCGCCCACAATGTCTACGCGCTCAGACGACAGCGGAATGTTTCTCTGAGTCCCTCAAGCTTCTCGTGTGCTCCGAAATGCTGCTATATACGCTACTTCAACGAAGTTAGCGCAAAGACAGCTGGAGAGAGGAAAACGCCACTGGCTCTTCTAGCAATTTTCCATTCTGCTAGAAGCGCCAGTGTCCTGTTAAGTGTTTTCTTCCTCTGTCCCGTTGTCTTTGCGCTAATCTTGTTGTAGTTCCAACTAGCCCATTTCATTACCTTAGGTACATGGGCTCCACTTGCTCGCAGATACAGTGGTTAAAACTGCACAGCCTAGACAGGTGTTCTCTAAATACATAATACTAGGCACCTTTAGCATACAGTGTACCGTGTTACTGGTACCGGAGTACCGGGAGCCCGCGCGTAGCCAATGCGCATGCGCCAATCGCCTTGACGGCTCCAGATAACGTCAGGTACCGGGCAGCTGCCTGCAGCATCGGGACCAATCAGCGCGTGCTCAGCGGCGGTGGGTGGGCTTCCTGCTCTTCGGTAACGGTAACACGGTACACAGTATGCTAAAGGCGTCTACTAATACAGTTCTTCAAATACATAAGCTAACTACAGACCGTAGGAGACGAAGGCGAAGACGATCCCACGGCCGCCTCCAGCGTCAGCGAGCGCGTGCACGTGTGCCCCTTTGCGGCGGCGTACATCACATCAACCGTCATTTTGGGGTGCATACGCTGCCGGCGGGCTTGGACGCAGACCATGCTGCCCGATCTGGCTGACGCGAGCAGAAAGCATGCCAGTAAGGCAATTTTCTACCGTTTGCAACACAAGCCATCCTCGGAGAGAGGAGCGAAAACTTAAAACGACGTGCTTTTTGAAGATCCGTCATAGTTGTCTTGAACGAGCGCCCTCGGTCTGACAAGGTTATGTTTCCGGTGGATGGTGTGGCAGCGATACCTATCGTGCTGTCCACTGCGAAATTTCGCTAAAGCAAAGCTCTGACGTCATCTGCCCACGTATAACGCTTGTGGCAACGTCACCCAGGGCATTCCGGGAGCTGCTCCACGTGCGGCGCATCTGGGACATGGACATCCGCTACGAGGGGCTCGGGGACCTGTCGGCCGACCACCTCTTCTTCGTGTACTTCGCGCTGGACCACTGCGAGGTCATGGACGAGGTGCACGAGAAGACACGCGAATACGTACTCAGTCCCGCCCACGTGGTGAATCTGGCTGTCAGGAGCGTCCCGGCGTTCGGCGACACCTTCAGCTGCAGCGGGGACTCCGTGTCCTACCGTGATGGTGGGCCCATGTGCAAGTACGCTCTCTCAACGCGCGTCGTCACGCAGCCGCCGGGGCGGTGCTTATACTGCGTTAGCAGTATAACGCAGTATACAGCGTCAGCGGTGTAGTCGTTTTCGGTGAAAAAGCCATGGTATAGCTGTGTGCCCGTGCGAAACCTCTACCCCACCCTAGCGGACCGGAACGTATAGGGGTACCTTCCGGGCAACCATCGGTAAAAATGCACCTCCCACCTACGAGCCTCCACCCTCCATCCCCCTGAACCCTCCAGAAACTCCGCGCAGCATAAACCCACTCAGCAGGTCAACTGAAATGTGATGGCGAAATGAAATTCAAAGACGCGCAATGTGAAGGCGATCAATGTAAAAGAAAAATGTACAACAAATACCGCTAACGCAGACTTGTAGCTTCCTATCATATGATCGCCGGTGGATTTTTTAAAATGCGAAAGCTTTATATGTCCCATTAGCACAAAAGCCGGCGTCCGCCGTCTGCCGTCTATGGCACGAAATTCGGAGGATGTCAGAACGCCGGTGTAGTACGGCGTCACAACACATGTAAGCGAATATGTGTAGACATGAATGAAGAAACGTAACGTGCTGTGACATTTGAAATTTATGATTCATTACTCATGACTCAGTCAGTTTGCAACGTATCATGACTCAGCAGTTACGAGTAGCGAAGTTATGACTCATAGTCAAGACACATGACTCAACACTTTACTTCTGCAACGCAGCTTGACTCAGCAGTTTATAAGTAACGTAATATAAGGTGTATAGAGTTCGTACAAATACGGACCTCACAAAGACTTTTAGCCAAGCGCCAGAAAGAGTGCCAGATCGTGAAATTACCCTCTCCCTTTCCCTCCAGTCTGGAGTCTTATGCTTGCCTAGCAGAGCAGAACGTTGGGCCAGTTGGTGTAGCGACATATTGAAGAAAACTGCGCAGAATGACACAAGACGGAGGGAGGGACTCGCTCGTTTGTGTGTGCGTGTCTCTTCCTCCGTCTTGTGTTATTCTGCGCAGTTTTCTTATGCTTGTCCGACGGAATGATCTACTAGATTTGATGCTGCAAAGTACGGACGTCCTGTATGTTTGGTATGCGTCGAAAATAGCCGTTCCTCCTCGTAGACAATTCTTGCACATTTTGTAGAAATTGTTTGTGGCATTGTGCTGTATCGAGGTTTGATGAGCTATTTTCTATTCAAGTGATACACCTATGATGCAAAAAGACGCTGCCTTTTTATTTTGTCTTCGAACTGTTTCGCGATGCACAAGCAGGATTTTCAAAGACGAGGGCTCTCGGAGGCGGCGCGGTCGTTCCGGCGCTCACCACCGGCGCAAGAAGGTGGAGCACAAAGGCTTGGCCTCCATGCTGGACCCGCAGCTGGTGTTCGGCTAACATAGCAACGCGACAGCGGACGCACCGACGACGTCCCACGGCTGTCGTGCGCCGCTGTGTATACATACGGGTGGACAATGCGCTGTTAGACGACGCTACGTCACGTGCGCCCGACGGCAGCGTTCTGTGATGTTTCTTTTATTTCATCACTCTGTGCGGGCATGTCAGTGAGAAAAACTGGAAATGTAATGATTTTCGCGCAATTGTGCCAGCTAAACTGATACGTGCGCGTTATGAAGAAAAAAAAAAGTGCAGATTTACAATGGCGATGTATGCCACCGCGTACCATGCATTGGACAGCTTGTAGTTTTTTTTTTTTAGTATACGTACTGATTCTACGCTGTGAGCCATTACGAACTCATGAGCTTATTATAGTGTCCAAGATATGACTCTGTATTGGGCAGCATTGCCTTCAAAGTGAAGTGCTATACGACAATTGAGTAATCATTTATTAAAACACCATATGAACTTGATGTGTGAAGTGCTTTTGTAGCATGTGCGTACTGGCATTCTCTCTTGAGCGGAGCTTAACTTTCATTAATACAGATATATGGATCCTCGAAACGTAATATCTTGGTGAACAAACAACACATGCGGATTTCATAAAAAAACTTATCGGAACGGCCAAATATTAACGTGCCTCCGATTTTAACAAGAACGCGATTTTCATGTTAGCGAAATTGGAATAGGTACAATTTTAGTAGAATCCATAATCGACTTTTATGGATGTTTGGACGTACTCCTCGTTGCTCCCTTCACAGTTCTTGCACTACATGGCGGTACGGGCTTCGAAGTAACACTCGTAACGAGGAGATCTTAAGGGCAGCCGCCTTAGGCAAATTGAGGTAATGCAGGGCACCATTCACACTTGTGTGCGGTTCAACTGGCTAGCCTGGAAAGCGGTAAATCGAACTACAAATGCTCTTGTTGTATCGAACAAGGTTCTTGGTTTCAGATTACTCCGGGGCGACGCACTAACCGGAGCTTATCCTGCGCTGCCTACAGCTTGCGTGGTAATGCGGCTGTCATCGCGACCGAGCCGGGTAAACGGTGTGCGTTTTTTTTTTCAAGTGGACCCGAATCCATCACGAACCTGATTGTTTAGTGCGCTACCACTTATAGTGGCCATTCCCCTCATTTAGCCGTTATGTGTGTGTGTGCTTGTCGGTTTGAATTATACCTGTGCATATATACATTTTCCATTGCAAAGGATCCAGTTATCTGTCTTGTTTTTTTACTTCAATTTTCCCTATCACTAAACATTCCTCAAAGCTAGCTTTGCCTTCTTGAAAACTGCAATGACGACGCCAACATCTGGACCCCCCCCCCCCCACCCACCCACCCTCCTCATCCCTAACGTTCCTGTTGTGCTCGCCTCAGCGTTCGTTTAAGCAACGGCTTGTTTTGCCAATGTACGACTTGCCGCACGAAAGCGGTATCCTGTACACGATGTCACGAGGTTGGGATCTAAAATTGTTCTAGCAGTTCGTCCTTATCACCATCATCAAAAGACATTTCACACCGTCAGCCTGATGACCATTCATATCGTACCCCCTGCTTTTGATTTGTAGCTTCATAAACCCCCCAAGCGCCAATAAAGCGTTCAGTGGAAGTGTTCTGTCTCGTCCCTGCATATTACGCTATGGAACCTCATATAAATAATTACCCACTAGTCCGAGCCATCGCCGTTCTACATTAAATACCGGAACTCCTCAGATGAGAGTAATGAGGACTTGAAGCGGGCAACCGTCCACAAGAGAAAGGAAGTGCCGAACAGTCCTGCTCATCGAATGCGACACGAGTAAGTGCGCCGTCAGATTCATGAGAATTCCGCAGTTGCTCAGTACCCAAGATTAGGGGATGCATGCAGCGCGAAGCGG
The DNA here is from genome assembly GCF_055824585.1 of Amblyomma mixtum. Taxonomy (NCBI): domain Eukaryota; kingdom Metazoa; phylum Arthropoda; class Arachnida; order Ixodida; family Ixodidae; genus Amblyomma; species Amblyomma mixtum. The sequence continues at coordinate 292,061,666 of NC_143013.1, read as the reverse complement.
GGAGCACGAACAAAAATGTGGACAGGACTCGTTGAACAAGACCAAAAGCCCAAACCACGACTCTACGCACACGCGCCTGACCGGATGAACATGAGAAAATACAAGACCAGAAAACAGAAGACGCATATCTAACCGGATAGATGTCGCCGGGCTCTGCAAACTGAAAGGGCATCAGCCACAATAATGAGTCTGTATGTAACCTCGCTTTCAACCACGCCTGGTCTCCAGCAGGGGGCAAGGGTCAGCACCGACCTAAGAAGGAAAAAGAAGCCTTGTTTGCTGCCGCGTGAAGAACAAGGCATGAAGTAGAAGAAGAAGACTTTGAGGAAGAGGCCCCAGAGCACAGCGCCCACAGCTTACGGATCTTCCGAATAGGACACGGAACGGTGGCTGCGTTCCTTCGAGGTTCTGGCTGCACATTTGGTAACTACAACTCGGGTTTCAGTCGATACGACGCTCTTTTCCCCTCGAACGTCGTCGAGTCATCGCGTCAGGCCTAAGTTCGAGTGCATGTGTTCATCAACTAACCATTTGTGTGTCGCTCGCTACATACCGGGTAGTTCCTATCATTTCAGTCGCGCCTGCATCAAACCTAACGTCTCCTTTCAAGGTAAATGACCAGTTGATGGGGCATAACAAAGACAAGAAAGGGATCGGTAAGCTCATATCATTTGCACTGAACGGGGCCGTGTGCTCGCGATATGTATTCGAGCAGCAGCATCCACGGGTGCGTGGCGGAGCCTGGCGATGTAGCGAAATGATTCCTTCAAGTACGCCATCGCATTCTTCCTTCCGAAAGCAACCGAGGCAACCTCATTACCTTCCTAGTATTGATCAAAAAGCTTCACTTTTGATATGGTCACAGAGGAAGCAGGAAAAGAATGTTACGGCTGATAGTGTTAACATTAACGACCTGGAGAGGTCACAGCGAAAGGAATGACGCATCAATTGTGCCTTTTACAGAGTCTTCCCGTCTCCTCTCAGACCGAAGAAGAATCGGCATGCCCCGCTTCGCGAGGCTCAGCCAGGCGTCGAAGTTCTGGGCCCTGGTCTACATATTCGCCGTGCCCTTACTGCTTCTGCCGTTGCCGATCTACATGGGGAACAAGGTAACACATCCGACCGTATTTAGTTTTACACTGATATCAATGTAAGTGATTATAACTAGCAGCAGCATCTTTATATGGGGGTGGTGATAATTGTTATCTAACTAGCATCATCACCTATTTCGAGAAAATCCGTCTGCGCCCTGCTATCGCACATTCCTAAGAAATTTTAATTAAATGTGTGCTTGGGTTCACACATTTTGCGGGGATTGTGTTTCTGATAAAATGTGCAAAATTCGTGCGGGACAACCTCATATGGGCATAGCGGAAGCTACAAGAACAACACCGACGCAGCGCGGACAATGCTCGCAGTCACAATTTCTCTCTCGCGTTTATGCGCTATTCCTCTCTTTCATTTTGTACTCTTTGCGGCTCTTGTAGATGAAGACCTGATAAAGGGGGCATATAAATGTAAGCGACTTGAGAGGGTATACCCTTCAAACAAGAGACACCATGGATAATGGATGGCAAGCGATTGAAGTATACGCTAGAGGAGGTGTCAGGGAGAGCGTTTTAGTGCACCTTTTAGTTCGCCTTGTAGTGGTGGACTGGACTGTCAGGCTGCTCGTCAGAGCGATGATCGTGTTGGTGTTGGTGCGATACGAACAGGTCATTCTTTTCTGTCTTTGCGGACTTCGTTGGGGCAGAGTTTGCGCATGCGCGTGGTCTTCGCAGGCCGGCCTCAGCGCTTACGCCATGATGTGGATGGCGGCCTACTGGACGGCGGAGCCCATTCCACTGGCGGTCACGGCGCTCATGCCGCTGGTGCTGTTCCCGCTTTTCGGCATTCTGAGCACCGCCAAGACGACCACCCTGTACTTCAATGTGAGCGCTTTGTCCGGGGTGATGCACAGCCGTAGTGGACTATATATGTCTTTCCGCGGCATGTACGACCCAAAATATATCTACGCTCGCTCTCAGAGCTACCCCAGCAGTACAGCTGATCGGTACAGTATTGGAAATGTATTGAAAAGGCCGGTCTTACAAAGAACTAGAGAGAGAGTCCGTTTTGTTTTTTTTTTGTTCGTCGCTGAATAAAGTGTTACATCCGAGGAGGAAAATACATAATTAAGAACACCTGTCGGATTTATTGTTTCGGGTATTGTAGCATAGCCATGCCGTGCTCGCAGTAACGCCAGACCATGGAAAGCAGCAGCGTAGTCAGCAGAACCAAAAATGAATTTTTATTCACAGGTGTAGAGCGGCGATGCCCACACTGTGGGGAGACCTGTGATATCTTCCACATGGTGTGGGCATGTACTCAAAATCCCCACCTTCCCCCTTCCCCTACCCCTTCCAGAGAGGCATGGGAGACTGCCCTCCTCAACTGCTCCTCGCTTGAGTCCCAAAGGGCTCTGGTGAAACGGGCGAGAGACGGGGCCTCGTCATGCGGTGTCCCGGACTAGGGACGCCGACCATGTAGCGGGGCCACTCTGTGGCTCCCAAACTCTTTTTCACAATATAAAAGTTTTCACCACCACCACCACCGCCGCCGTGGCTCAGTGCTCGGCTGCTCACCCGAAAGACGCGGGTTCGATCCCGGCCGGGGCAGTTGAATTTCTTTGGAGGAGAAATTCTAGAGGCCCGTGTACTGTGCGATGTGAGTGCACGTTAAAGAACCCCAGGTGGTCGAAATTTCCGGAGCCCTCCACTACGGCGTCTCTCATAGCCTTAGTCACTTTGGGACGTTAACCCCATAAACCAAAACAAACCAAACAGCTTTAGAGCGTATTTATAAGCAGCCGAGTGGCAGGAAGATAGGAAGGAACACGTGTTAGTAGTGATAGTCCGAAGCACTGAAGGATCGCCAAGGCGATAAAAGGTTCGCGCACTTCGGAAACACACGTGAAGTTGCAACATTCCTTCCTCCTCAGAAATGAAAGCGTTGCACTGGCTTGCGTTCTCTCGTTTAGTGTCTCGGAGTTTGTTGGGCGACACCTGTATTCAACGGGGCTACCGGAATATCTGGTGCCGGAAAATCTGGAGAACCGGTGCCATTGCGCCGAGCAGTCATGCCTTCATCCGGGCTCACCGTTTCTGAATGCTGCAGTTGTGTTGCTTGGCCTGGCTCACTGTGATGTGTGGTGGCTGTAGTTACTGGCGGGTTATCCCCTAGTGCTTATGGTCGCGGGTGGATCTGGTCTACGTGCCGCTGGACGAATCCGTCCGATGTTTCCACGTCACCATTCTCGCTCCAGATGTCGCCTTCACATGGCCGGGCGTCCATTTGCTCTTCACCGCAATTGCGGGCATACACCTCACTTCCAGGTAGCGGCAGCCAGTTAGCGTTGTTCTCTTTTGGTCCCGGAAGTGTTGGGGGAAAGCATGTATCCAAGCCTGAGCGTGTTTGATAGCCCAAAAGCAGCTCTGCTGGGGATTTACCCGATTTTCGCGGAGTCCTCCGGTAGTTAAAAAGCAACCGTACTAAGTTCTCTTCCAGGTTTCCTTCCCTTATTTTTTGAAGGCCATCTTTTATAGTTCGCACCGACCTTTCCGCCGCACTATTAGACTGGGGGTGGTATGGAGCGCATCGAAGGTGCACAATGTTGTTGTTTGCCAAGAACGACGCGAAGTCTTGACTGGTAAACTGGGTCCCGTTGTCAGAAACGATCGTGCGAGGTATTCCAAACCTGCTCAAAATGTTAATTTTAGGGCTTGTCCCAGCTTCTAAAACCTCAGCGAAATTCGTATCTTTTACGTCATAGCACGATAACCTATCAATAACGCCCAACCTGAATTTGTCCTCAATGTCCATTACAGAACTGTTGCGGACTGTCGGAAGTATGCAGGCGCGCTCATATCGACAGTTCTGTAAAGGGCATTGAGGACAAATTCAGGTTGGGCGGTATTGATAAGTTATCGTGCTATTACGTAAAAGATACGAATTTCACTGAGGTTTTAGAGGCTGGGAAAAGCCCCAAAATTGAATGCAGCTGCCGCCATGGTTTCTTTTTTTCTAGAATAAAAATTAGGTGGGATTTTCCTTACGCGAGTGTACGCGAGAAACCAGGCAGTAAAAACGTAATAGAAACAATGCAGCTATGACACACCACCAGTACGGCTGAGAGGCAGTAGTTTATGACACCTGACATACTGATTAAACTGTTGCAGAACCCGGAAAACAAGTGCTTGTAGATGTCACCCCTACAGTTAATTTACTTAACATTTAATAATAAACGTTGTTCGGTTTGTGAATGTGCGCATCTCGACTGATAATTATACTGATGACCATCGTTTGCAGAGTTCCTATAACATAGGGGCGACTTGCTCCCTATTTTCACGAAACTCGCGCCTGCTGCTTCGCATCGCAGAACATCGGCTTCGTCCTGTTCGGATCGCTGGCGGTGGCCGCTGCTGTGGAGACGAGTCGCCTGCACCAGCGCTTGGCCCTCAAGTCGCTCCTGGGCATCGGAACCAGCACCCGGAGGTGATGAGCTGCGGTTCTGAAAAAAAAAAAAAAGCGTTAGACTCACTAGCGTGAAATGTTTAGAGCTGTACAAAGGTCACATAATCTCATAGAAACCAATCAGGCACAGGGCTGGCTGGCGTATCCGAGAGTACCGGACGGCGTTGTAATTGAATAAATGACGAGGCAGGGTGTACAGAAACGTGACAACAATGTTATTTCTTTTTTTGCTTTGGCCCAACGTTTATACCAGGTGTCCCAGCTAAATGTAACCAAGCTTTTAAAAAACACGGGGTGTCCTAGCCGTCTGTAACTAAATGAGGGTTCTTGAGAGTCGCGTGACCTAGTGTGCAGTATTTTTTTAATTCTTCAAGGTTGACTAATTAGTTAAGGTTAATTAACTAACTTTTTAATTATTGACTTGAGGAACAAAGTGTCAATGGAAAAGTGGTAGATCGCTTTGAGAAACAGCTTTCTGAGACATTTGCCGCAAAGTAATATTTACGCAAAGTAGTTTTTTTACCGGCCTTTAACAATAACCCGCACAGTAAGAAAAAGCTACCGTGTGACAACTGTGCCACTTCAACGTCCCAAGACGCGCCTTAAAGAATAAAATCCGTTTTTTCTGAAGCCCTCTCCTCCATGAGACTTTGGGTGCACATTGGGGCAGAGAAGTGAGCGAGCAGCTGGTCACGTGACAACTTTCTTTTAAGGCCAATAAATGAAGCTACGTAAATCGTAACTTGACGGAAACAGCACTACTAGCGGTTTTTCGAGGCGGTCTAAAACTTTTTCATGGACACTTTCTTCCTGAAGTGAATAATTAAAAAGTGAGCTAATTAAACTAAATTAATTAAATAACTTTGAAGAGCGAAACAATACTCAAGATAGGCCACACGACTATGAACAACCCTCAGTGGGTTTCACTGGACTAGGACACTTCGCCTTTTTTAAAAGTTTGGTTACATTTAGCTGGGACACCCGGTATAATTTTCTTAATATTCTGTTTGTTTATGTTTGTGAAACATATCAAATGAGCTTCGGAATAACATTTTTCTAACCTTAATTTAGCATTCAAACAGTATACGCGAAACTTTTGAAAGAACGATAACGTAATCTCCACCACTCTCGCCACTTATGATCTGACGCGCCAACACTCGCAAGGAACTGGTGTAATAAGGGTGACATGCGCTACATTATACCACCAAGGACACATGCAACTCACACACACACACACCTCCTAACGGATAGCGCGGCTTCAAGCTTATAAAGCCAGCCGTGAAGGATGTCATATGTGTTAAAGTAGAATGGATGACATGCGAAGTTTTCTTGGGGAAATTTCGGCCTGTGCATGTAATTTGTGGCAGGCAAAATCTCAGGTGTTTCACTGCAAATTTCTGCTAGGTGCAAAAAAGTCATTAGTGCAAAAACAGTTCTGCGACAGAATGCTTGAAAATACTGAGAATGCTGTTTTGTGGTTATAATATGAGCATTTTATTAACATTAGAATTTAGTACTATTATTTCATATTAATAGCACTAAAATTACATTTCGTACACAGAAGAAGCTGAATTTTAACGTTATATAATTTTTACCGTACAACAGACGTTATTAGTTAATTTTTAGCAATAGCCTAACTTTCCAATGCAACACGTAACGTTACTGAAACGTACTCAATTTTGGAACATTATTCTAATGTTTGGTGCTGCCTGGGAAATCGCAAACGATGTTCGTTCCATGGCTGATCACCTTAGGGCTCTTTTTTATAAAAGCTGTACGTGTTTCTTTTCGCCCTCTCTGTCCTCAACGGGAGGGAAAGGAAGCCGGTTTGAATCCACTGTAAAGACCGCACAAGCAATGTATACTCCTGCCTGCTGATGTCTCCGTAATTGTGTGGCCATGCTACAATGTAAATTGTTCGTAACGCGGAAAAAAAAAATTAACTCCATATCTATTGAGCAAAGTACGAGCATTAAACAGCCTTAATGTGCGCACGAGGGAAACGCTCCATAGGGTTATCCATATAACTTATAAGCCTACAACTTTTTCGAAATAAAGCCTAGAGCTCGGTCGTCAGTTGTTATGCATTTCAGCCAAAAAGCATTTCATTGTCTTGCTCCCCGGCGTTTACAGATTTAACAATGTAACCTTGAGTGCCGGGATGGGGGTTGACATGGCATGGTCTACTAATGGTCATGGGCAGCAGTCTTCCCAAAGGATATTGCCAGAGATGGCATTCATGCGTGCATCGCGAGTAACTTCTGCTGAATTTGTCCGCTTTCTGTCCATCATTGCATCATGGAGAACCTTCTAGTCAGCTTTAAACACGGCCTTGCACCACTAAATGTGTGTATATTGAAGTGTCCCGATCCAATCCGACAGAGAGCATGACACACCCGTAGGGTGTCACGCGTAGTCGCGATGAATGTCTTGGAAATATTCCCGGCACAACACTAATTCCGCTTTGGTCTGCGTTCCAGGCTCTTGCTGGGTTTCATGCTGGTGACCATGTTCATGTCCATGTGGATCCCCAACACCGCTTCGGCGTCCATCATGGCGCCCATAGTGGTGGCTGTTCTCAACCAAGTGCACGGAAGTGGAAGGAGTCCGTCCGAAGGTTCGCCACTGTCCACATGTTTCTATCATTGCGAGTTCATACAGCAAATTTGCGAAGTTAGGAAAGACCAGAAGGCTCTTCAGTCCTCGGGTCTTTTTATGGGTGAGGGTATACGAGTTGAAAAGAAAGGTTCCGCTCCGGGTACCTCTCATACGTATATACCTCTTCCCATTTCTCTGGGGTAAACTAATCTAGTTGATCATTGCGGGGAGTGTCAATCCTGTTTTCCGTCATTGCATTGTACTGACATTTTGTACGAACACCCCGACCAGTTGACCAGGGAAATCATCGAGGCGTATAATATGGCAAAGAAAGCAAGATTGTGTCAGCAAACGATCCCTGCTCCTGCGTGACTGTGAGGTTGCATATCTGGATATCACTTAGTAGCACGTGCGTTCTGGTTTTGGTGTTTTTTGTTTGTTTCCTTTTATAAGCGTGTTTCCTGTGATTAAACTTTAGTTGAGAGTTGGCGCTTGTTCCTGTGTATTCTTCCTTTCGTCCCCGTTTGTTCGCGCTGTTTTTTGCATAATGTATCAGCAACTTGCCCGCTTAGCTATCCTTAAACTTTAGGCTGGTTTCAGCGTGAAACTGTAGCTGGGGCGAATCCTAAATCAACGTACGGAACGTCGGTCAGTCAAGCACAACCGAAAATAAAGTTTATGAGCTTTGTGAACCCGACCACATGATGATTCATCGTGTAGACCGATGAACAAAGCTGTCCGTTTCTAAGTTCGGTTCTTCATTCGCCGACGCCAGTGAATTCTGACAAAGAACAATAGTTACCGAGACGATAGGTAGTTGGTTCGCTTCGTTAAGAACTTGATCTTATATGTATACAGGTTTGCAAGGGGTACTAAGTTGCTGTGGGGGCAGTAATATTGCTACTCCAAGTTTAAGAGTCTTTGGAAGCTTACAGATTCTTGGTACTTATCTTGATTTGTTTCTTTGTCCTTCATTACGCAAGCTTAACAGCGCGATACATTCAGGATATTAAAGGAGTATGTCTGTCCCAAAGAAAGTGGCGTAATGAACCAAGGTGGTCAGAGGTAATTTACTTGCTCTCTTTCACGTTCCTGCTTGGTTCTCCAATCTTGCAGAGACCGTCTACGACCCCTCGACGGAACCATCGGAGCGAAGCGCGGAAGGCGGAGAGATTCCTGCGGACGAAATGGCCGCCTTGGAGTGAGTATTTCACGAGACAGGAAAGTACATGGTTTAAACGACAGGTCTATGCACATTGTAACAGAATAATGACAAGGACGCCACACTGCATATCTTCCGTTGGTGCCTGCTTCCAATTCAGTGCAGCATAATAAGGAATTTCGGGTAGTAGAAAATGCTCTCTCATTGACAAAGGCCTTGTTAGCAAAGGGGAAGCCAGAGAGTGCAGAACCATTTTATCCAATCCACAATAATCGCCGATCACACTCTGCCGCTAAAGAGGTCAACAATCATTTTTGCATACTCCTCATTGGTGGCTTCCAATGCTTATTTAAATCTATGAACACGCTATGAACACGGATGCGTGGTAGCAATATATAGCTTGGCAAGTTAATTGGAAGAGTCAGGAATTTGTAGTCTGTCAGCACCGCGAAATTATTTTTGTTTTCAGGACTTTGTTATTTCTGCACCAGCTACTTAAGCTTGGTCTATATTCGACACCTGTTACTGCCAGGTCGAGAAGAGCTATGTATAAAGGAGTTAAAGCGTGTTTTGCAGCTGCTCGTCAGACGACAGGACTATCATGCGCTGGTATGATAGTTCTAGTGGCACGTATTGTACTCTGTGTACAGCCTAAGCAAGACAGCAGCCGTACTGAGCTGAAGCTGGAGTGTGTATAGGCTGTATACCGGCGGTCGAGTCACGTCTGCGTGCCTGCGCAGGGCGCAACACGAAATCCGTGTCAGCCATATGCGCCAAGCGATGCTCCTGGCCGTCGCCTACGCCGCGAACATCGGAGGCACGGGCTCCCTCATCGGAACGCCACCCAACCTGATCCTCCAAGCGGAGTACGCCAAGTGAGTGATTAGACCTAATGCATCTAGGGTCACCCTTAGTCTGTTGTTCTCCAATATTTCCCCTCAGTTTATCGCCTCATTTATATCCAGCAGGAGAAAAATAAAATCGCTATCGCTATTCAAACTGTTGCACATGGGTGCAGGTTTATACTTTAGAGCGCTTACGCGCAACGAAACAGTCTAAAACTCTCGAACGACGAGTTGTGGTATGTGTTGACGACATTTACAGAGGCATTTTTGGACTTTTTGAGGTGTCAGAAGAGGAGCATGACCCATGCAAAACTGTGAAAATTAAGGCGTTTCTATCCCTAACCAACCCGTGAGTGACGCCAATATGCACCGCAGTGCGGCTTTCGAGCGGCTGCATTAATTTTTTTTTTTCATGGGTTAAGTCTCACTGATAATGTATGTCGATGCTAGGGCTATATTTTATTAAAGTGCCATATTTGATAGCGGCTCAGCAGTCTGTCGTCAGTGACATCACAGTAAATTAGCATGATACGCAGGCACATATCAAAATGTAAGTCGCTGTCAAGCTAATAACCTGCTTGGAATAATATTGACTTCTTTACGGTGAACATGTACAAAGGATGCTCCTGTAATCTCAAAGTCCACGTTCACGCAGGCTCTTCCAGCAGGACGACGTCAGCTTTCTTTCGTGGATGGCGTACAACATTCCGCCCATGCTGATGTGCACCATGCTGGCCTGGCTTTACATACAGCGGAAGGTGGCGAGGCTGATGTGAGTATTCGGCAGCATTCTCCCCACCCTGTGATTCATTAGCTCGTATTTCGAGCCCAGCTGGGATCTTTGTAATAACACATAATTTCTTATAAATTTCACTTGTGTAACCTGCCATGTACCGCATGACTCGACGAGCGACATTGCAGGAGCGACCTCTCAACGCGCTCCACATAGTTTATAGATGTTTCTATTTTATTGAAATAGTAGTTGCTGTTCGGAGTAGCCGGCGGGCTATCATGGATCACCATCGCACAGGCTTTGTGCGTATGCAAATTCTTGGAAACGCGGTTTCAGGCCATGCAGACAACTCTGCCAGTAGTACCAGTGTGGTGATGCACATTCGGTGCTTGCAGGCCGAGGGGTAGCGAAGAGGCTATTCGCGAGCGAGTCAAGCTGGAGCTCTTGCGCCGCTACCATCAGCTCGGGCCAATGACGTGAGTCGACCTTCCGCATGCCACCGTTGTTTCAATCAGGAACGATCAGTTCCTGCTGTGTATGACTCAAGTGGCACCACTCGTACACGTTTCTGTCAGCAGGTTCCACCAATCCGCCGTGCTGGCCCTGATGAGCTTCATGATACTCCTGTGGCTCACGCAAAACCCCCGCTTTGTGCCAGGCTGGTCCAGCTTGTTTCCCTATGGCAAGTGAGTGCAGCATAGTGCGTTTGTGCGGACACCAGTTAGTGTGGCACATCTCTGTGGGCTCCTGAAGCGTCCGTGATGGCAGGCAATGGTGCACTTGTGTACACTGTGCGATAGAGCTGTCTCTAAGAACGTAGATTTTGCAAGTCTCTAAAGCCTGGATTCCATATACCTGCATCAAACGTGCTCTCAGCGTATTGCTAAGCCTCGCCAGATATTGAAGCCGACACTCAGGAGGTTGCCTGGGTTCCGTGCATTGAATATGCCAGGCAAATCCTGTCCTCGGTACCCGCGGTGCTGGTCAGCATCCTGCTGTTCGTGGTGCCCAAGGAGCCCAAGCGAGGCCTGCAGAGCAAAGGACTGCTCACCTGGGAAGAGGCCAGTGTCAAGATCCATTGGGGCACCATATTCATCATCTGCGGTGGCATGACTCTGGCCGAAGCATCCATGGCAAGTGTGGCGCGTGTCAGCATTTACTGCGAACAGCACAGTCGCTGCTGTTTGATCCTGTAACGAGTGGAACCGAACCTAGCCAGGAAGGTATAATATCTTTTACATAAATATCTTGTTATAAATTGATCAAATGTTTAGGGGAATCCCCTAGGGGGAGTAGATTTGTAATAAGTGAGTAATTACTCATTGACATCCACCCAAGCGCAGCCATACGGCTACAAAGGAAAGCTATACAGCTTCCTCAGAAACTTCGCAGTTAAAGAAAAGTTCGTCCTGGTCCAGGGTTCGAACCCGGGACCACCGCTTCACCGGAGCAGTCACTCTACCAATTGAGCTAACCGGGACGGTAAGCTTATGGCAGGCAAGCTTATGGTCCGTTGTTATAAATTGTTATAAATATCTTGTGCATAGACTCGCAGGAATTCAAAAAAGCATTTTGCATCCACTGCTGTCATCAAAGCCTAGAATGATATGTGGAACGACTGCAAGCAGTTTTTTTGGTACGTAGAATTCAAAAATGCTGATTAACTCTGTTGCAGCACCATGATATCTCGTAAAATGTGCTTGTGAATGAATGCGAATCCTTATTTAGGCTTTGCGGTCGTGAGAAGGACCACAGTCTTTCTCGTAGTAGCACCAGTTGTGGCGCATGTAGTGAGCGCGTAAATGTGTCAGCGCTGAGCATCACGTGTAATCTCGTGGCTGCAGGATTCGGGCTTGTCCGCCGTGCTGGTGCTCAAAATGCGCGCCCTGAACGCGATGCCTAGCTTCCTGGTGGTGGGCGTCCTGTGCTTCTTCGCCTCCATGCTGACCGAGGTCACCAGCAACACGGCCATCACCGCCATCATGCTGCCCATCATATTCGAGATGGTCAGTGCGTCGTCCATCGAGATGATCGCTATATGTACACGAAGTAGGCGGGAGAGATTACAGCTTCTCTTGATCGCCCTTAGAAGCTAATCCGTTTATCTTGATTGCAGCTTTCTATATTTGCCTGCAGCTCGCGCGATATCTGGCTCACGTACACTGCACTTTCCTTTCAAGGAATATACAAAGGTTAAAAAAATTGTTTTGTTCGCATAAAACAAACAAAATGTTTAGGTAAACGATATTCCCACTTTTCGATCGTTAGTTTAATGTATTTAGAGGAAACCCTCCAGGTGTAGCAGATTTCAAATAGCGAGTAATAACCCAGCATCATAGGCTGGCAACTTTGTTGGGCCAGTTACCTGCGAGAAGTTTAGAAGCTCAAGTGTGCTCTCAATCGAAAGCCCGGTCAGAACATGCACAAGCTCTCCCAACAGCCTGCCATTCTTGAGTATACCGCAAACATCACTACATGTGCTGGCGCCCAGCATCTTTACGTCGCACAATAGATAAAATTGACAATTAGTGCAAAAACCGGGCTATATTAATTCGACAGGCTTATTTGTAGAGGATTTTGTGTTTGGAAACGACGTAAAACATTCCACGGAATCAAATAATTAATCGATTACACACCGCTTTGGCGAGGCTTATATAATATCTTACTAGGCCAAGTGTGTGTGCACAAAAATGCAGGCAGGGTGGCAGTGCAGCATTTTTCTTTGTGCAGAGCACAACTTTGCTAATTAATGCCTGATGGGCTGAGTTCCCACCTATATGAAATTCCGCGTCGCGTTTTCGTAAAACGTCCTCCGCACATTTTAGTAAGAAGCTTAAGGTTAATAGAGCGTTCGGAACCGTACTGACTCCTTAACACTGCAGACGTGCCACATGAATAATTGTATAGCTTCACCTGTTGCAAGGCGAAGTTTTGCAAAATGAAAGCAAGACGACAAAGGCGTGTTAACTTGCGAACACAGCTGCGTAGATTCTTCAACATGACCGCTGGGCGTGCTTTGGTTCCCGTTTTGGTTCTTAACTGCGCCTTTCGGTGTGTAACATCGTCGCAGGAGATACGGACTGTACAGTCGTCCACAGACCTGTCTAGAGCACTCCGAAATCCGTGCCGTCTGCGCTCCGCAGCGCGCAGAGTGACGTCTAGCGGCGGCGCCTGGTTCGAGATGGCGCATCTTTGTGTGTCGTTTGAGCATCAGGCATGAGCTATCTCGAACCAGGAGCCGCCGCTAGACGTCACTCTTCGCGCTGCGGTGCGCAGACGGCACGGATTTCCGAGTGCTCTAGACAGGTCTGTGGACGATTGTATACTTTAAACGCAAGCGTGTGCCGCGCACATGGTCGCAGGCCGTGGCGCTGGAAGTGCACCCTCTCTACTTCGCCATACCCGTGGTGATCGCCTGTTCGTTCTCCTTCATGCTGCCTGCGGCGACGCCACCCAACGCCATCGTCTACGAGATGGGCAACTTCAAGATCAGGGATATGGTGCGTAACTACCGCTGATCTCGCGTCTTCAGGGACACTGTATAGGACCAACTGATGTTGACGTATGTCGACTAACTGCCACGTTTTCATGACAGAGAGGCGACTTTTACTGGAAACACAGGTTTCATAAGCTAAAAAGGAGATAAAAAATTTGAAATTGAAATGAACATATCACTCCTGTGCACCGTTTTCTCAAAATATTTTGAGCTGATGCCACGTGAATAACCTGGATCTCCGAGGCTAGACCACAGCGCCATTCACCTACAGGCAGCGATCACGGAATCCATAATGGCTTTGACCTCGTCATCAGCATGACGAGTTTGAAATCAATGGCGGGTAAAAAATATTCATTTGATCTCGAAATTTCTCGGCAATAAATGTCTTGCTGCCGAACGAGCGTCCAAAAAGCCGCGAAATGCCAATCAACTGAATTTCGCTAAAAACATAACTTTGACTCAGCTGTCCTCAGTATCTCTTTATTAGATCTTATTTGCACTGCTCAACATCGTTTAGACGTTAACGTCCACGTAGACTAGAAGACAGCCATTTTCGTAAAGTGGTTGTACTATTTGTGCGTAGAACAATGTTTGATTTGTACCGCAGGATACCTTCACATGTACAGCTCTCCAATCTTTTAGTGATATCATGAGAGTGTTGACCGGACGGTCGTCAGCGTCCCGTGAAGAACTGTCGTGGTGAAACGGACGAAAGTACGCGCACGCGCACAGAGCATCGTCGTCTGCTCGGCTTTTCCGCGGACGCGACACAACGCTCGTTGCTCGTCTGCTCGCTTCCCACTCTGTGCGCATGCGCGTACTCTCGTCCCTTTCGCCACTGCGGTCCTAACACTGCAGTACTGCAACGGACATCCAGTCGAAGCTTGCGCGGTATTACTAGAAAAAAACACTCGAGCGACACTCGGCGTGGCGAGGGCGTGGCGTGTCTGACTCGGTATACAAGAGGCACGAGCTCGATTGCCATCTCACCCCGATTTTCTTTTCAGAACAATTTATTTATTACCTTCTTACATGTCGTAATAACGTTTGAGTCACGTTGCGACCTTATATTCACAGTTTGTGTGATGTTTTAAATAATTTTCAAATGCGCCGCTCCGCGTGTGACGTCACTGCATCTTGGACCAATCAGCATTTTCTCGCACGCCGCCGGCCATAGAGTTTCTTACTATCACCTAGAGGAAAAGCTGGCGGCGCTGCACTTCAGCCACCATGGACGCTCAAAGCATCATGGGGCGGTGAGCTACTTGTTGCGGAACAGTCGCATTTTTTTGAGAACATGGAGTGGCACTACTAAGATGTTTCATTCTGAAAACGGTGTTCGTGTGTGCGCAGACGACTTTCGCGTGAACGCAGTGTGCAAAAGCCATAGTAGTAAAAACGCAACGACACACGACGCCAATAAAAGGTTTCACTTTAACGAAATGCCATTAAAAAACCTCTTAAAGTATCTAAGCAACAATATCTTTTTTGAAAACATATTTACTTTTCAAAATGCGCCTGTTAATTACGAAATATTAGTTTTGGTAGTGTTCATTACATGCCCAATAGGAAAGCTAGCCATGTCTTATTTTGGGCAAACTTTGCATTTACATGCTTTTCTGCTCGTTTGTTGCAATTTACAGACAGGATATTGAATGTTAGGACATTCGTAGTTATCGAACAGCTTTATTTTTCTATTATTTTGTGGCCAAAAGTTGTAGTTCTGCAGTCGGTAGCTCACCGCCCCATGATGCTTTGAGCGCCCATGGTGGCTGAAGTGGTCTCGAGGGGTCTCCATGCACACTCCCATAGACTGGTTGCGAGCTTTACCTCTCGGTAATAGTAAGAAACTCTATGCCTGCAACGGCCATCCAGTCGAAGCTTCGCGCGGTATTACTAGAAAAACGCTCGAGGGACACTGCGTGGCGAGGGCGTGGCGCGTCTGACTCGGTATCCAAGAGGCACGAGCTCGATTCCCATCTCACCCCGCTTTTTTTTTCCAAAACAATTTATTTAGTTTACCTTGTTACATGTCCTAATAACGTTTGAGTCACGTTGAGACCTTATATTCACAGTTTATGTGATGTTTTATTTACTTTTCAAATACGCCGCTCCGCGTGTGACGTCACTGCCTCTTGGACCAATCCGCATTTTCTCGCTCGCCGCCGGCGACGCCGGGTTCTCTGCTGAACTGGTCTTAAAAATGGAGAGCTGTAAGCTGCATTTGTCTTTCCTGGTTTACAGGCCGCGCCTGGCTTCGCTATGAACATGGTGTGCGTGGCAGTGGAGCTAATAGCCATCCACACCTTGGGCCCCCTGGTGTTCGGCTTGCACAACTTCCCCGCTTGGGCAACGCTGGACAAGAACTCTACTGGTTCCCGCGCCGACTGAAGACATGTCGAGGGGGCGGCCGGCTGTCCGCTTCCAGGGGGGCCTTGCAATAATGGGGTCGGGATTTATTGCGCTGGTGACACTTCATGCGCGGAGGAACTTCGTGCAGCGGCAGTGGGCCATCGAAGTGGCACCCTGTCGAATGTTTTGACCCGCGGGCTTTACATTTTCTTTCTTTTTATGTTTGTGCGGGGATGTTATGTCACTCCTCTTAACCTCCGGATTCTAAATCTTTTGTACTATACATATCCGTGCATCTAATCACTTTGCCACTATAACGGGCCCAACTATCTTTAATTAAGTGTTTTCCTAATGAAGGGAAGGGCTTTTAATTAAGACGTGTGCTGTTTGTAATAAGGCATTTTGAATCAGTTGGAAGCTCCCTTTAATGGCTCATTAATTTACCGCTATTGCTTTACCGTAAACGAGAAGTATATGTTCCTTGTTGACCTGTTCGATCAAAAAGTTGATTTTTGCATAGAAAACTGGAGTATCTGTTCTCGCTTCGGCGAGCGCGGCTTCGGCCGCTTCTTTTTGAGCAGCGTCCGCTCCGGCGGACGCAGTTGTTGCTGCGACGCGCGTCTTTTTTTCCCTTTTTCTCTTTCCTCTGATCTTTTAACTCTCCTCTATCTGCACGTGGCAGCGGTGGTGGCTTGGCTCGAGCCAGTAGCAGGCCCGTGCAAATTCCTCTTCATCCTTCTCTCAGTCACAACAACAACAACAACAAACGCACATAAACCGGTTCTAACTTCACTTGCGAAATGCATAATCTTCATATTGTTGCTTGCATGTGCCAGGCATTGTGTAGCGTCCTAGTGGGAATATGGTATGTACGGTTAATAAGTATTAATAATGCACGCCCTACGAATAAACGACGCCCATAATTTTAACGAGTGAAGAATGTTGATATGTATAAAGTTGCTTGTTTTGCCATGAGTCGTCGTGCAAGACAGTGAGACGCGGGGTGAGGAACGGAGGGCTATGCGGCATGAGCGGCATTGCTTCACTAGTTTTAGAGCGCAGCTCTTTGGCGCCAGTTTCTGCGTTTCGCGGCGTCGCCGTCGTCGTTGTCCGTTGTAACCAGCAGTGGACACCCTAACCGCGCTTTCAGCTGCGAAACCAGGAGCTTGGAAAGCAAAGGAAAGGCACATAACTGCTCTCTTCGAACCGTGGACACCTCAATCATGCTTTAAAGGCGCACTGAAGAGGAATCTGAACTCGTATTTTTGCCGCGGGAACACGATCGACAAGTTCCGAGCATTCTTAGAAACCTCGAGTTATTGCCCTCTGCGGCCGATTTCCCTAATTAAATCATATTACCGTCCGGCTCCCGCATTTTTTTTTAATTCCCCGCATACGGTGGGAGGAGTTGACCAGCGCATGGAGCCTTCCAGCAGTCGTGTGGCGACGTTGCTTTCACTTTTATTTTGTTTCTTTTAGGCTTCCCCGAATAAATAGGTCTATAGTCAAAGACTACATAGCCGGAAATTATTCCCACGGAAATAAACTTACGCGTGGACTCATTGCTTTCGCCAATCACTACGTATCACTCCGCCGATGGCTGAGCGGCAAGCCGCCGCGGTACTCGTTGAAAGGTTGGTCGACTTCTTTACACAGACGCGGCAGACCATCCTACTCGGACTGCTGCAACAGCGGTTGCCACAGATGAGAACATGACTCTTCATGCCTCCTGCTCCGTACGCACTTCACATATCACTACAGCGGAGGAAGTAGCTATTGCTCTTCGCGCTCTCCACTTCTAAAGCTGGAGTAGTCATAAGTGACTCACAGCGCGCCATTCTTAATTTTACTCATGGCCGTATTTCAGTCGAAGCGTTTCGCGTACTCGTATCAAATCCTCCTAAACACCTGACCCTACTGATATGGGCTCCAGCCCGCATGGGTCTGAAGGGTAATGAGGGAGCACATGAGCTAGCTCGAGGGCTCACTTTCCGAGCAGCTTATCACCCCGCCCCCAACATGCCCGCCTTGGTCAGGAAGGACACCATAATTACTTCACGCGATCTGCTCCAGCACTATCGTCTTTCTCGCCAACTCTATCCAGGTCCGCACCAAGAACTTACAAAAACAGAGGCCGTCACATGGCGCCAACTCCAGACGGACACTTCCCCAATCCCAAAAGATTCCATAATATATTTCCTGAACGGTATATGCCAATGTGCAAACACTTCAATATCCCAGCAGACCAGCAGACCTCCTTCATATGGTCTGGACTTGTCCACGACAACACATGCTAACACCCACACAACATACCTGGGAGGCTCGTCTACGCAGCTCTACCCTAGACGACCAACGAACGCTCATCGGTCTCGCTCTAGAGGCTGCCAGATTCCAAGGAGTCTTGGCCGACCCCTAGATCTGGGCCTTCGGCCCCTTGACTGTTTTAATAAATGTTTACCAACCAACCAACCTCCCACCGTCTACGAGGGATTCAAAAATAAAAGGCGGGAGCCGGACGTTAATCCGATTTAAATTATGGAAATCGGCCGCACAGGGCAGTGATTCGCAGTTTCGAAGAACGTTCGGAACGATTAGATGGAGTTCCAGCGGTAAAAATAGGGCCATTTTTTTTACCTACACTGGCTACACTAGTGTAGCCAGTGTATCGATTTCTTGATACACTTGCTACACCAGTGTAGCCAGTGTAGGTAAAAAAAATGGCCCTACTAGTTCAGATTCCTCTTCAGTGCTTAATGGAAGGAAGTGCGCATAACTGGCTCTCTGAGTCAGTGGACGCCTGAATCGCGCTTATAGGTACGTGGAGTGATGAGAGAGAGATGGAGGCTGCAGGCATTGACAACGTTGTGCCAGAAACGCGGCGCTGAAGCCATAGGCCGTCTTGGCGTCCATTGTGTTCATTGTCGTTGGAGTTTCAAACTCCGATCATTTTAAGGAAAGAAAGTGCGCATAACTAGCTCCCTGGGTCAGTGGACGGCTGAATCGCGCTTGTAGGTACGTGGTAGGTTATAGGTATGTTATGCCCTGAATACTGAAGTTAAGAGCCTCCGGGAAGTTTCGCGAAAAACAGGTCTATGGAGTATGCATTACTTGCCCAAAAGAATATGTTTGGTTTAGTTTATTGGGGTTTAACGTCCCAAAGCAACTCAGGCTATGAGGGACGCCGCAGTGAAGGGCTCCAGAAATTTCGACCACATGGGGTTCTTTAACGTGCACTGACGTCGCACAGTACACGGGCCTCTAGAATTTCGCCTCCATCGAAATTCAACCGCGGCGGCCGGGATCAAACCTGCGTCTTTCGGGTCAGCAAAGATTGAATCACGTTCTGTTCGCAAAACTAGATCACTATGGCATAGCCTAATTAAATCATACTTGTATTTGCGTTCTTAGTACGTGGTTAACAATCATTGCTCCTCACAGATTCTAAGAATTTCAAACGGCGTTCCTCACGGTAGCGTTTTGGGGCCACTCCTTTTTATATGCATAAATGATATCCCTAACATTTGTAACCATGCAAAACTTATTATATATTCAGATGACACCAGTTTATTCTGTTCTTCCAATGATATACAATATTTATCTGACATGGCAAACCGCAGTAATATGATACCCAGAGGACCTATGCGAAACATGCTACTTAAACAAATTGGTTTTTGAGGAAAGTAAATGGCGCAGTATCTGTCTCGCATATCTTGGCGGACACCTGAACCGCGTCGTAAGGGAAGGGAGGAAGATAGGAGTGAAAGAAGAAAGACAGAGAGGTGCCGTAGTGGAGGTCTCCAGAATAATTTCGGCCACCTGGGGATCATTACGTGCACTGACATCGCCCAGCAAACGGGCGCCTCTTGCTTTTCGCCTCCATCGAAACGCGGCCGCCGATGACCTTACCGATTCGGATTTGGACAACCAACCACTTTTAAAATTTAAAGACATAGTCAATCACTATCAAGACTCTCACCGCAAGTACCCGACCCCCCTCAAGGGGCTGGGAAAAGCAGGTGAGCGTCTTCTGATAAGACTTTTCACGAATACATTGCTGTGCCCGGCAGTCATGAAACACTTTGACCCCTCCTTTTCTGGCCTCTGCCCATACTGTACGGAGGTGGCTGACACCTACCATATGGTGTGGGCATGCCAGAAAAATCCTTCCTCACCCCCCACCCCAACCCAACCCGAGAGGACTGGGAGGCGGCCCTGCTCGGCTGCCACGACCTTCCGGCCCAACAGGCCATGGTCCGGTGTACCCGAGCGGCGGTAGAGTCAAATGGGGTCCCGGAATAGGGACCCCACCTAGTATTGTGAGGGGGTGGCGCACTAGGGGCCACCTCCCAAACTACCTCTCTATGTATAGTAACTTGTAATAAATGCTTTTCACCACCACCACCGCGGTCGGGTTCGAACCCGGGTACTCCGGCTCGGTAGACAAGCGCCTTACCACTCAGCCACAGCGGCTTTTTTTTTAGAACCCTCAGTTACAGCGGCAGGTTAAACATGCTACTTCTGAAGCAGAACTTGTATTAATCAGAAAAGACAAGATAAGAAGTATTTTTGATAGCGACGACTTGTGTCATGCGGAAGCAGCGATTTATTTATTCCAATGTACGACTTCGTGTCTCAGCTGACGTGAAATCGTGGAGAGGGAGACCTATGCAAGAAATACCTCTCTTGTCTCTTCTCCAAACTTCGTGCCCCTATTTTAGAAGAAACTCGTGATTCCTTTGTGAAACATGAGACGTGAGATTCGGAAGAGACAGAGCTAGGAGTAAATGGAAAACTGTAGTAATCTCCGATTTGCTGATGACTGCCCTGCTAGTAACTGAAGAGAGTAATTGCAGCTCGCGATTGGTAACTTAAATGTTGAAGGCAGAAAGGTAAGGTTAGAAATAACTTGAAGATCTTGGGAAATGCTAATAAATAACCATAGCAAAAATGGTGCTGCTAATTCAAGCGACGAAGTTTACTTTATACAAGCCGCCTCCTGTGCACGGCCTTTAATTCACCGGGTATTTTTTTGGTGCGAAGTATAATTACGTTACCACTATGACAATCATTAGAGGAAGTCTTGGTCGTCGACAGGTACACGAAGTTGCGTTACTTCACATTTAATTACAACTAGATCACACGACAACTGCAATAACGGAACATAGCCGGCGGGTAGTGGCAGCCCAAAGAATGAGCGTTTATTGCTTGGTGTTACTGGCTTTATAAAGAAGCCGCCGAGATCACATGACTGATCATGAAATGTCAGAGTGCGACACGTGCAAACCTTCTTGCTCAGTCTATACGTTAGCACGCGTGCCTGATAACACTACATCTCTTTCCCCTAAGCTTGAGTAAGAGACGATCTGGTGGCTTCCGTTGGCGAGTCCAACTACGTGATGGTTGTTGGTCTCCGGCTTGAGACCTGACTTCCCGTGCCTCCGTACCTTCATGAGCTTCTGCCTACTCGGAGCTACTCTGAGCTTCGTGATTGGTCCGGACTTCGCTCGGCTTGCTAGGTGACGACCATGTGTCGAGTCGTGGCCGGAGTTGGTCTACGTGGCGCCGCTGCTGTCCCTCCGGTGTTTCCAGTGTAACCATGCCTGCTCCCGTCGTGGACACTACTATCGCTGGCATCCACCTCCGAGCAGACAAACTGGCGCGACCATACATGCCTTCCAGGTTGAAATTGTGTTGGTACTCTTGCTGCTCCTGGAACAAGTTCGCCGGAAGCATCGTTTCTTATCACCTTTGCGTCTGTGAGGGAAGCTATCAGCCTGTTTCGGGGACGGAAGCCCAACAGCAGTTCCGCTGGCGACTTTCCTCCTTGCAACGGTGCTGTTCTATAACAAAATAAAAACTTGATTAGTCGTTCTTGAAATGTACCTGGCGGATTCTTTCGCAGCCCTTCCTTTACTGTTCACACGGCCCGTTGCGTCAACCCATTGGACTGGGGATGGTATGGGGTTGTTCTGACGAGTTTCACGTGGCTTCGTGCAAGAAATTGGACATGCTGGCACTTGAAAACTCTGGTCCGTCATCCGAGACTAAGCAGTATGGCAGGCCAAAACGTGCGAAAATACCTTGCAGTACTTGAATGGTGGTCTTCGCTGTGGTGGTCTTCGAAGGAATGGCCTCAATCCACTTCGTCTCGGCATCAACCAAGCCGAAAACTTTGTAGCTATTGATAGGGCCCGAAAAATCCGTATGCAACCTGCACCATGGTTTGTTGCTCGCCGCCCATTGAGACGGAACTTCAGCAGCCGGCATGGGCCAGCATTGTATACACTGATGGCAGCTTTGAACCAGCACATCGATGTCCTTAGCTAGTCCAGAATACCAAGACAACGCGCGCGTTGTGCGCTTCATGGCACTGATACCGGGTTGACTGTCGTGCAGTTCCTTTAGCATGCATCGTCGTGCCGTACCCAGCAACACTGCTCGATGGCCCCAGCAAATCAGATCGTGACTGGCCTTAAGCTCGTCAAGGCGAGAAAAGTAAGGCATCAGGTGTTGTCCTGCTAAGTTGTTCGCTAGAATGTGATAAAATTACTCTTGCAGGAACACTATCTACGAGCACTGATCGTATTATAATTCACTGATTTGTAGCGAGCCTGGCTTGAAGACGAAGCAAAATTGTCAAACTTTTCTGCTCTGTATTCTGTTCTTCCATTAATTCTAAATGCTATTATCTATTCTCCTTAAATTACAACTGTATTCATAGCATCCGTTCAGTTCGATTCGGCTACAAATTTGGCGCTAAGATTGAATGGCATGACTACTTTTGGCTACTTTGAGCTCGAGTTCTGACTCCTGTTAAAATTGGCCCAATGTCAACCTTGTCCACAAATGAGAGGTAGTGACATTGTGCGCAGAAGTGAACGTTTCAAGCCAATCCCTCCTCTGTGAGGCCGTCCTCTACGTAGAGACTTTAGGGAACGAGAGCCCTATATAACTCGGCAGTGAGTTTGGCCGAGGGACTATCCCTCTTGTTCTTGTCGTTGCATCCCGGCCTCGGCGGCCGAAATTCAATGAAGGAGAAATTCTAGAGGCCCGTGTACTGTGCAATGTCAGTGCACTTTAAAGAACCCCAGGGGGTAGAAATTTCCGGAGCCCTTCACTACGGCGTCCCTCATAGCCTGAGTCGCTTTGGGACGATAAAACCCATTAAACCAAACCTATCTTGTCGTTGCACATTATGTAGATAAACCCAGTCGTAATTCTTCGCCCGTGACCCAACTCCTCCTCTCGACGGCACTCCTGCCCTGGTGGGAAGTGACGCTGACTTGACAGATGGTCTGTCAACTCTTACAAGAAAGTTTTAGACAGTCTATAGAGTGTCTACAGAATTCTGTCTATAAAGTCTATAGACTGTCTATAGGCAAATCTTAGAGAACAGTCTGTAGGCAATACAAATGCCATAGACAGTCTACAGACAATCTATAGATTTATGGTGATACACTTTTAATAGACTTCTGTCTATAGACAATCTATAGACTATGAATAGACAAAAATCAGTATCTATAGGAAGTCAATAGAGTCAATAAGAAGTCTATAGACTGTCTATAGACCATTTTTGTAAGGGAAGTAGTGGTTTCCGAAGCCCTCATCCAATAGCGCATTCGCCCCTGGCAAGCGGGTGACTTTTTTTCAAATGGGACGGAAAGAGCAGCGTCGCTAAGGCGCTATTTAATAATCGTTTCGGTTCAGGGGGGACCACAGATCGCTCGAGCCGAAATACTGAATGCCGTAGCACCTACGACGATTTCTGCAAAGTTGCTGTCGGGCTGCAACATATAACTGTCAGGCTTCAATATTGGGAATGCAATATTGCCTCTAAACATTCTCATTAAAACCTATTAAAACGTATATAATTGTGAGCCGTATCTTTACACGACGCCCCATTTGTAGGGGCTGCCAAGACTTATGGTTTGACGGCAGAGGTGAAAATGCGCTTATGCAGGACCCTTCGTTTGAGCACCTGGTGCAGAAAAAAAAAACACCTATACCAGCTACATTAGTAATCGCTGGGGGGGGGGTCGTGTGCGTAGCGAAGGCTGTGCTGGTGCTCGAACACATTCCCCCGACATTTTAGAGGTACTCGCTTTAAGCGCGGTAGCTTGCTGGGAACACTATTTTTACAGTTTTTGTAAGAAAACCCCCACCCGAAAGGACATGCTTGGCGCACCTCTCGGGGGGAGAGGCGGCCAGAAGTCCTACGAACCCCGGGTGCCAGAGTAGCTACGCCACTGGTTGAAGCTGCACCCTAACCGACTACACTCTTACACATACTGCATGTATAACCATGCTCTGCGTCCAGGAAATTAATACGTATTTCCACCGTTTTTAATGAGCTGTGCGTAAGGGCCACCACGAAACGGCCCTTAATTCGATCAGTTCAATCTTTATTCGCCATACTGCTGTCTGGCTTCTTAAATGGGAACTTTCATGCGGTAAAAAAAGTTTTAAAGGTGCACTGAAGAGGAATCTGAACTCGTCTTTTTGCCACCGGAACTCGATCTACACGTTCCAAGCGTTCTTGGAAACTTCGAATTATTGCCCTGTGCGACCGATTTCCCTAACTTTAATCGAATTAACGTCCGGCTCCCGTCTGTTTTTTTTTTTTTTTTGAATTCCCCGCAAACGGTGGGAGGAGTCAATAAACCTTTCACCAAGTCCCGTGGCGGCTTGCCATAGGCGGAGTGATACGTAGTGATCGGCGAAAGCGAAGAGTCCACGCGTATTTTTATTTCCGTGTACTACCTAATTTACAGCAATGCAGTCTCTGACTAGACCTATTTATTCACGGAAACCTAAAATAAACAAAATAAAAGCGAAAGCGAAGTCCCCATGCGACTGTCTGAAAGGCACTCTATGCGTTGGTCGACTCCTCCCACCGTATGCGGGGAATTAAAAAAAAATAAATAAAAAATTGGATTTTAATCCGATTTAACTGGGGAATTCGACGCACGGGGCATTATATCAAAGTTTCTAAGAATGCTGGGAACGTCTAGGGCAAGTTCCCGCGGCATAAAGACCAGTTCAGATTCCTCTTCAGTGCACCTTTAACTTTCTCCTGCGTACTAGGCGACCAGTGATCCGGCCAATCTTGGGTGTGGTCTTTATGTGACCTCACGGGAACATTTTTTTTATTCTGTATGCAGCATTGTGTAGCTCATTTGAATACCATCACATGTGTGACAATGCGTTCATCCCATATTTTCTGCCAGCTAACGCCCTGAATATTGAAGTTGAGATCCTGTGGGTAGTTTCATGCTATTGGGGAGGCGCGCACTCGCGCAGATAGTGGTGCGCTGCTTCCGTCCCGCGGAGCTATAAGCGTGCCAACTGCAAACAATAGTTCAGTTATTATCAACATCGTTATCTCTCGGCGGCATCGCCTGCCTCAGCAGCAGACAATGGGCCGAAGCCGCCGCCCCATTGTAATCTTGGAGCATAACCGCTTCTGTAATTAAGCAGGCACCCATAGGCAACGCAGGCCGCGCTGCCCGAAGCCTGTGTGCTCTTGGTAAGCATGATGCTCAGCGCGAGCGTTTACCATAGAAATGCGACAGTGACATAGGAATGGCAATTATTTACTGCCGCATTATACTTTCCGGCATATCAAAGTGTTACATTTTCACTGTGAAGAGCGATTGACCCGACTTGGTCACGTACCGTGTATCGAAACTTCTGCTTTTGTGGTGATCCGCAGCTTGCTGCATCGATTCGCCCAGAGCGGTTAAAATTCAAGGCTTCAGCCATGGATTGATTCCCGACACCTGGAGCGATTGAGGTGAGAACTGGGTGCTTTGACCCGATATTCTCAGGCAGTCCAGAATATTTATCAACTACGTAGCCAAAGATGTTGGTGACGCATTCATCTTGGTGACGCAGTCCTTGCCGACGCATCTCCCCCACTTTCAAGGAAACAGATATTCTGGAAAAAAACTTAAATCAATTGACCCGAGAAATCATTGAAGCAGCCACTATTACCAAGCTAAATGATGAGTGCGTTAGCACACCATCAGTTGCGCTGTTAGACAAAGAGTGTTCATACCTCTCTGCTTTGATTTGATTCAGTGCATTCTTTTGGTTTCATCCCGTGATGTTTTGTTGGTGCCCACTTTATGCGATGTTTTCCATATTAAACTTTTCTGTAAAAACTTCTTTGTTATCTCACCTTAGGTTTTATCGCCCACACGTTTTTTACGATTCATTGCTTGTCTTTAGAGGTCTGTTGTCTGTTTAATTCATTTTTGAGTGACCACCTTTCCTGCTTGTTTTTATTCTCATCGGCTTCTCAGGTTTTTGCTTTTATCTGTTTTAACGCTTTTAATTCCGTCATCTTTTAGCCGTGCCGATTTTTTATATCTTCCGCAGTCTTTTCCTGCACCTTTTATGCTTGTCTGTTCAGTTTTTAGTGCCTTCATCTTTGTCACCTTTCATCGTCATTCGTTTAGCCGTGTTGGTTGTTGGCTTCTTCGGGGTCTTTTTAGAACTTTTTGGAATTGTTTCTTTACGCTCCCTGCCTTTGTTTCCCCCGTTGTTTCTTTCTCTTTTCTTTTCTCGCTTGTTTTGGCTGCGTTGCTGGTTATCAGTGACGATAAGAATAGTTGGTCTATGTGTTGGCTCTTTCCATACTCCCACTTTGCTGATCTGTGCGCGTGCGCATAATTCCCTCCAGTTCTGTATAAATGGCGCGGATCGGCCCCCTTCCGAAATAAAGTTGTTAGTCAGCGCACTTGTGTGTCCTTGTTCTGGTCCTTTGTCTGCAAGCGCTGTTTTTTCTCAAGGTATATTTGGTTAAAGCTCCATATGGCGGAGGCATATTCCAGCTTGGATGGGACACGATGACTTGTAGGCAAGCAATTTTAGGTTCGGTGACGTTGATGACGTTTAAAGAACCAAGGCTTTTCTTAGCGGACCATATGACTTTAGTGACATGCGAGTTACATAGATCATTGCACAACGTTATGCCCAGGTACTGAACACAGGCTTGAACATACCGTGCCGTGTGAGATTACATAAGGGAATAGGAGAGCATTACGTCTTCGAGCAAATGACATGAATTGACATTTAAAAGGGTTAAGTTACTTGAGCTTTTTGTTACACCAGTGCTGTGCACAGTTAAGCCATTTTAGTGAGCTAGTTGATCCAAAGGGTTATAAATTGTCGATTGATAACTCAGTAATATGCGAACATACGAATGTTACATGCGCTCGTATGTCGTTAATACTGCTACAGACAGGACAACAGCGATGCGGTCAGTGGAGCAGGGCGGAGAGCTCGCACTGGGCCCGCCGGCAATTGAAGCCCATCTCACTCTGTCGTGCTGTTCTTTCGCTTTCCATCGCTTAGCGATATGCAGGGTTTTTCACGTAACTTGAACCCAGGAGTAAAGAAAAGCTGTGCACGGGTGAAACCAAGGCCATATTGTTTCCCTTCGTAAGGCACTCATCAGAGTATTCGAAATTCCGCCTAATTATTGAATTAGCTGAGATTAAGTAAAAAAATGTTCATATTCACTGTACGGTCACGTGCATTTTGTTCTGTTGTAGAGCGGGTTAAGAATTTTTTTTTTTTTTTGTAGCAGCGTATCTTCTATATGGTGTTTTTTTTTCAGCATTTAAAGAAACCTTGCGATATGAAAAGAATATGAAAAGGACATTTAAGACACTCCCTAGCGCGGAATTTCAGCGTAGAGATACGTGCATGCATGCACACGGTCATCCACTTCTATAGTTTCAACACGGCTCTGGGAAGCCGGAGCTGCGCGCAGCATCTCTCTCGGGCGCCTGGTTAACTATTCCGTAACTATGGAGTGGGTGACAAGTGGACACCCGGAAAGGTGAAGTCGACAACAGGCGCTCGACTAGTTACTGTCAAGACGGAAGATGAGGTGGTGGTTCGTCGTCATGCTGACCAAGTCCGCAAACGCTACGACGAGGTCTCCGCACACACAGGGACAAACAGTCAAGCAGCAGCACCATCGGACCATTCTCTGACGCACCACGTTAGCACCCGTTGACCCTGCACCCAAGGAGACGACGCTGCGCAGGTCAGCCCGGGTGAAGAAACCTGTGGATCGCTATGGCTATTAGGAGGAAGGGATGCTGCTGATAGCAGAAGCGATAAGCCACCAACTAGAAGCCCGTGCCGACACCGATCTTTCATGCTTTCTTTTCCTCTTTCCCTCGCCCCTCTGGCTATATAATACCCCTTGATCCTAGAATAAAGTTTCATTCTCCGGCCTGGCTACGCTGTCTGATGCATCGACCCGGAGCGGCTTGTCCACCGACAACGCCGTTCCAACAGAAACAAAGAAAGAAAGAAAGAAAGAAGAAAGAAAGAAAGGAAGAAAGAGAGAAAGAAAGGAACAAAGAAGGAACGGAAGAAACAAAGAAAGATAGAAAGAAAGAAACAAAGAAACAAAGAAACAAAGAAACAAAGAAACAAAGAAAGATAGAAAGAAAGAACGAAACAAAGAAAGAACGAAAGAAAGAAAGAGAGAAAGAACGAAACAAAGAAAGAACGAAACAAAGAAAGAACGAAACAAAGAAAGAAAGAGAGAAAGAACGAAACAAAGAACGAACGAAACAAAGAAAGAAACAAAGAAAGAAAGAAAGGAACAAAGAAAGAAAGGAAGAAAGAAAGAAAGAAAGAGAGAAAGAAAGGAACAAAGAAGGAAAGGAAGAAACAAAGAAAGATAGAAAGAAAGAAACAAAGAAAGATAGAAAGAAAGAACGAAACAAAGAAAGAACGAAAGAAAGAAAGAGAGAAAGAACGAAACAAAGAAAGAACGAAACAAAGAAAGAACGAAACAAAGAACGAACGAAACAAAGAAAGAAAGAAAGGAACAAAGAAAGAAAGAAAGAAAGAAAGAGAGAAAGAAAGAGAGAAAGAAAGAGGGAAAGAAAGAAAGAAAGAAAGAAAAGAAAGAAAGAAGGAAAGAAAGAAAGAAAGAAAGAAAGAAAGAAAGAAAGAAAGAAAGAAAGAAAGAAAGAAAGAAAGAAAGAAAGAAAGAAAGAAAGACAAACTCGGCGTTTAAGATGCAGTCACAGGACATGAAGTCACTGCCGCCGGATGTAGCATTATTAAGAGTTAGTGAAGTGAGTGGGGAGTCTGCGAGAAGTGTAACGCCTAGGATGCAGTCACATGACTTGCTGTCGCTTCCACCGGCTGCAGCGTTGTTAAGCGTTTGTCAAGCGACTCCGGAGAAGTTTCGCTTTCAGCTTCATATGGGACTCCATTCATGTAGGCCGGTTTGTTTATGGTCGCGTCATAATTAGGAGAGAGAGGTGTTGAAACTTCTTGAAGTATTTTTTCCCCATAGCCTTTGTGTCCATTCTTTTCTCTTTTTTTTTGCATGCTGCTGTGATGTTGTCAACTCCCATTGATGAATGGAAGTGCTGCAAAGCAGAGTTTACTCGTTTTTCATCGACATCACGACACTGAACTGCCTTCACCTCACGCCGCCGCAATTCGGCCCGTCGTGCTTGCTGTACATAGTGACTTCATTGCTGACTTCAGTCAGCGCATAAATTCCGTGGTGCTTTAGGGCGGTTGCCGTTATAAGCATCCCGTCCAACCACTGGCATGTTTGCCAAACTAGAGGTTGGTTTCACTCTAAAAGATTACCGGGACTTCCGTAAGCTGACTACAATAAGTGAGCCTCCGTTGGGTCAGCCTCTACAAACAAATTTGACTCTAATTCCGGGCATACGGTTTGAGAACGCTTCTCTCGGGAAGAGAACGCGCACATCGTTATTTATCTAAAGTGCGTCCCGATCGCAAGTGCGCTGGTACAATGACAGCATGTGTACAGAAAAGCTTCTGAAACCGCGATTTCAAAAAAACTGCTCGCTGCAACGGCGTAAACGTTAAGGTCAGCTATACACCGTTAACCAACGCTGTCGCAAACGGCGAACATCGAGCAAGCATTCGAATGTTACACAACATGAACCTGGCGGCGAACTGCGAGACCGATGACGCATTTTCAGCGCCCAGCGGCGCATATCGAAGACCGAACGACGCGGTTTGCATATGTCCTTAGCATCGTCGCACTTTCGGCATCCGGAGGCCACTATCCAGGATCCAACTGCGCGGCTTGCATAGACTCTCAGAACCCCTTGTTTACAGCGGCTTGAAATAACCGCGGCAGCGCACGGAGATGATATTTTCCATTCCCTTAGCAGTCGGCGGAAGTGACATCTATCGCGTCATCGCACTTCCACGGGATCTACGGATGCGCCTACGGGATGTGGTTTGCCAATACGCCGCCCTTTTAGGCAACTGACATCATGCCGGAGCAACTGCATCTTTCAAACTATGTGGGCGTGAGCGGTTCTAAGCTTTACACAGGTGCCCATGATCTGCTGCCTGAAGGGAAATGCATCCCTCATAGGTGTTCGTAAGCGTTACGTATTCGTAAGCGTCGCCGTCCGTTGTCAGAATACGGTGAGGACGCGCGGCGGTGTGACATGCATTTAAGGCCGGACTACTCCTACAGGCAACTCGCAGTGTTGTGCTGATGGAGTGACGAACTGTGGACCCGAACCTATTCCGCGCAGCTTTACAAACGTTTGGCTGTGGTGGTCACCGGTCAGGCGTCTCATCCTTTATTTCAGGCCTATTAGAAGGTTATGGCTGGAGCCAAGGATGGAGCCAAGGCTGAAGCCACGGCAGAACTCTTGTCACGTGGAGCTATTCAGGTGAGATCTCGGTGACTCGTTATTCTCACGCAGTCCTGAATCTTTGGCGACTGTAAACGGAGGCGTTTTATTTTTGCACCCAGAAGCACACTCTTAGATAACAGGTAGTAGTGCTTACTAACTTTGGGGGTAGTAACTGGTTGTCACATATGTTACTACCCTCTTAGTAACTGCAGTTAGTAACGGGAAGTTTAGTAACAGTTTCTAACCCATTGAGTTAGTAACGGGAAGCTAGCAGCATTTATGAAGAAAATTAATATAAACTGCATGTGTTGCTAGACTCTTCGTACGGTGTGCTGGCGTGGCTTGTGAAATTTATGCGTACTGGAAAAATAAAAAGCTTCATAGTCAGTTTGACTAATTCCCGAAAGCAGACAGATCTATCAGAGCGTGCTGGGCGTAAATCACACACTAAGGTTTAGACACAAAGGTTCAGAATGCAAGAACAAAGGTTCAGAATGCAGGTAAATCTTTGTCAGTCTTATATACTCCGTAAATCTGACTCTGAGTTACGAGTTAGTGGCTCTTAACAGTTGAGCTAAGATACCAGCGTTATGAAGTTGAGATTGTAGAAACAGCTTAGTTTACCTAACCATACGCCCCTGCAGAAACGTTTAATTACAAAACCTATTTATTGGCACGGCAGTCTGTGTCAGTTACATTCTTTTACTTTATTTTAGGGTTAAAGGAACGGTTACTAACTAGGTAGTAACTAGTGACCACAGTTAGAAAAAGTAACAAGTGCTAGTTGTCTTAACTATACCTTGAAGAGAGTAGTATATAGCGGATAAAAATTAGTAAAATGAAGTCGTTGTTTGTTGAAAACTTGTTGTTTTTGCTCTGGCAGGTGTCAGGCGCCGGTTTCCGGGGCAGGTAGTGCACTGAGCTGGAAGTTAGGCTGGGCTATAAAAAAACACACTTTTACCTAATTGTTCGTTTACCTTGCACGCAGTAGTGTATGCCTCCCATTTTCACCCTCTCCATCTCAAAACTCATGGCGCGGTTCAGGTGACCCCTCGTATGTCATAGGCCCAGGTGTCCAGTCAAAACAAAAGTGTACCCAATAGGTGGATAATAAAAATTTATTATTTGAACTTAGGCAGTATTTTTTTGTTCTTTCTTTTATGGATGTTTCAGGCCTGCAATGAAGCTCCGAAAAATGCCCGAGGAGGATCGAAAAGCCGGCAAAATTGTACTATAACCGATGAAAACCAGACGACAGAGTCCTGAGACAGCCCTTGTTTATTCGCCTTAGTTTCGTTTGCTAACTCTTTCATACCACGTACTATAGTCGACTAGAATAATCTACCATCACACATCGCTTCTGAACGGGATCTTAAGTTTCAGGACCTTCTTACCCAAATGTCTGTTTAGCTTCACTAATTGACTGTACCACATGCTGCATTCAGCTTTTTTGTTATTTTGTTTTGTTCCTGCGGTTGTTATGCCTCTAAAACACTATCTTCTCTTTTTTTCGTGTAAATTACAATGTATACTACAGGTTTTTGTTTATTTCTTTTGTTTTTTACATGTGCTTTCTGTTCTTATGTATTGCACCTTGGCGCTTGCTCAATATTATTTTGCTTTGTGTGTCATTGCTCCCCCCTATGTAATACCCTCGATTGAGGGCCTTTAGGGGTTTATTGAATAACATAATAACTAGTTTCAGAATGAACGATTTAGGCAAATCTTTTGTTGCCTGTTAAATAGGCGGTTTCGCACTAGCTAAATTATAAATTCGTAATTAAATGATTATAATGATTAAAGATTATAATTACGATTAAAGATCGTAATTAAGATTATAATGATTAATTACGCCAAACGCTTTTATTCCATCTTGAAAAAGTGAACCGCCCCCTTCAAGATTGAATAAAATTAGTAAAGTGTCCAATTAATGAGTCAGTTATGGACTACAACCTACCCCGCTTCGACGTGTTACGCCTTCTAGGTTAACTAGATAGGCGGGGAGAAGAAAGTTGGCTTGAAAGTTTAAGATTAGGGACATACATTAGAACTTTGGTCCGAGGTAGTAATTACGTGTTTACGCCGCCCTTTTAAATACGGGAATAATGAGCGAGAAGATGAGAGGGTAAATTTTAAAAACCCGTGACGACTGATTATTCATCACACAAAGGAAATGACTGAAAACATTTCCAGATTGGAGCAATCAGTGTAGCTGCTCTCATTATCAAGTACTTTAGATAAAGATGCGCAACAGGAAAGGAAAGTCAAACCTGCATGGGACGTTAACGTTGTTTCGAACGTTAATGTTGCGCCGCTTCTGCTAGTAGTTTTCTTTATGCGTGCTACAACTTCGCGCAGTATGGCGCTGAAGCCTCAGTGTAAAGTACGCTTCTGGTTCTCCTGACATTTTGTTCCACGCATGCTGGCTAACAGGCCACAGAATATTTATGAATTAAAGGCGAATAATTTCGTGTTGTTTTCTGCATTATAAGTTAGCCTTGCTAGGGACTGCCTCTCTTGCTCTCTTGTAACCAAAGAATGCAAACAAGTTAAATGCTACTTCTCGGTCACGCAGCGCATTAATAGCAGGCCCAGCGATTGAAACAGTGTCGTAAGCGAGTTTGTTGAACATAGAAACAGGATTAAAACGAACGTGATCAACACGATTACAACGCTAAACATGATAGCGATAGGGCAGTTATTTTTAACATTGTTTGTATCCTACTGGAATATGACGGTGCAAATATTTATTAAAATACGATTATAGGGTGGGGAAAGAATGGTGATGTCCTTAGACCGGGTCTTCATTGGCAAAAGCTGCCACTGATGCTCGTTCGATGAGCTGACGATGACTTTGTTCGTCCCATCAAGACAGTGCTGCCTGCCGGCTGAGTTATAATATCAAGCCTTGATTTTTCTTAAGGCACAGGTCTGCCTTCTTCCCTCAAAATTTGCATTTTCATTCCACGGTATCCGGGTTTATGGCTTGTGGTACATAAGGGCTGTGGTAAGTCCGAGTATGTATGTATTCTACGGAGGTAAATGTAGTTTTTTCAATGGCTTTTGCCAGGTGGTGG
This sequence comes from Amblyomma mixtum, assembly GCF_055824585.1. Taxonomy (NCBI): domain Eukaryota; kingdom Metazoa; phylum Arthropoda; class Arachnida; order Ixodida; family Ixodidae; genus Amblyomma; species Amblyomma mixtum. The sequence continues at coordinate 292,028,216 of NC_143013.1, read as the reverse complement.
ATATGCGTGCCGCTGTAATCTTAGGTGTTGCAGCATCTCGTTGTATGTTGTGGGTTGATCTAACCCGTACGATTTCTAGGTACACTCTTGGTCAAAAGTCTTAAGGCTTTTCGCTTCAGCTCCATAATGGAGTCATTACGGCAATATGAAACATAGAAGGACATTGAAATGATAGCAGAAGGTTTCTTCTTCCGCTAGAGAAGCTTCCTGCTTGCCTTGTATTTTGAATGATCCGCTACACGGAGCATTCTAGGTACATTCATTTCGCTGCAGCTGAACGCTTTGGCCCTAAGAATTTCGACCAAGACTGTACATCTATAGGGGCGTCGAGGGAGAAAAGCTCGCCGAGTTGTATGCCAGCTCGCTCCCCTGAATACCCTGGTGGTCAGGTATCTGCACCAACTGCCTGGTGTCAGCGTAGGCTTGTCTAGTTTCGAGGATCAAGGTCATGCGAGACTGCACGGCAGCAGAGGCCGAAGAAGTAGCCTTTGCTCTAGCGGTGGCGAGGGGCTGTAGAACCGGGCGGTCGCTGACAATACTCAGGGACTCTCAAAGAGTCTGCCGAAATTGCATGAATGGCAGGATAGGTCGTCACGCGCTTCTTATACTCCTCGCAGCGAGCGACAGAATTAAAAACCCCGAAGAAGAAAACGACAAGACCACACACAAAATTGTGCGGGTACCAGGACACACGGGGGTGGCAGGGAACCAAGAGGCTGCAGGATAGCTCGAGGATACACTACTTTCCGAGCATCCGACGAGACCGCGGAACTCGCTTGAGCACTTAAGGAATACTCGGCCATAGTAGAAAGCTATAGAGGCAGAAGAATGTGATATCCCCCGCCGCACAAATATCTCAGCAGAGAGGAAGCTGTCACTTGGAGACAATTACAAACAGGCTCTTACCCAAGCCTACATATACTCAACAAAATGCACCCTACGATATACGCGGAGAAATGTCTCTGCTGCAACGCAAAACTTACTCTATATCACATCACGTGGGCCTGCCAAACATAGACGTGGTCCCCAAAATACAAAACCCGAGTGCAGAGCAATGGGGGACTCTGCTGCCCATCGACCGCTGTGAAGACCAACAAGGTCTGGTACAGCGAGCTCAACGGGCGGCAGTGGCCAGCGGAGCCCTGTACTGAGGGCAACCGACCACTGATTAGAGGCGGACGAGGTTGACAGAGAAGACTCCTGGGGATACAACCAAGGAGAGAACATATCTGAAGATGCCCCAAAGCCGCAGAAAAAAAGAAGCACCAGAGTATAATAAAGTTTTCCCTTCCTTTCTTAAACAATTGACTTCGGTGACCAATATTTCAGCATTCGTAATGAGATCTATTCGTTGCAAAAGAAACGTGACGACCATTTCACGCCGGCAATGGAAGAAATCCAATTCACGTGCAGTGGGAGTAGGTCAATGAAGCCGAGATGTGCAGCCCACTTGAGAGCAAAAAGAAAAACTTGAGAGCCTGTCGCTTTTACAAAACCGGCATGAAAATAAAAACACAATATAGCAAGCGCATAATTTTAAGAGTGACACACACTGAGTGGCAAATAACAGCAAAAACACCAACCAATTCACACACTGCAATATTCATACGAAAACTAGGAAACTGCTTACTAAATAGTTTGAAATCGTGGCACGGACGTTTATACTGCGTTTGCCTCTAATCTGCCTATGAAAAAGAAACGAGCCATGAAACTTTTCTACATCTTGTCTGTCTCTCTCTCTCTCCCTCTCGCAGAAACTCCAGGAACCGCACCTAGATGACTGGCCCGTGTTGCAGATATTGGTCGGTACCGACTTCCGCCGCCGTCTTGCTTGCCTCTGCTCGAGGCCTAGTGCTGTGCTCTAATAAAGTTCCCTCTCTGACATAACCTATTTCGCAGGAATTAAAGCGAACAGCGGGCCCTGGCGGTGACTGGTTCAAGGTAACGCTGTGGGATGGACTGCGAGAACACACAAGTGAGCTTCACCAAGTTTCTCTGCTTGCTTCTAAGCGACAAACTTAAGCTAGAGTGCATTTAGAACAGCGGCGCATTCGTTTTTCAGATGCTGTGCTGGCGCCACAGCTCAACAGTATGGTGGCAAACGGCACACTCGACAAATTTGCAGTGGTGCAATTGGACAAGTTTGCGTGGTATCCCGAAATCTTCGGGTATGTTTTTTAATATTTCTTCGTATAAAGTTGCGAACGGTGTTGGTGTGTTTGTTTGCCTCCCCGCGTCCTGTAAATGCAGGACACGAATGCAGAGGGTAGGCGTTTGCGCTATGGGAGTGTGATGCAGGTAAATCGTTATGGGGGCGGTAGGGACGCGCTGCGGGCGGATTATGAGAAGTGCTGACTTTGTGGGGGAGCATTCAAGCCCAACTTTACCCTGAAAGCACTAAAACAGTCCACTTACTCCGTCATCCATCTTCTTAGAAGGGGTTTACATTCACGAGCCGGTCTAGACGAAGCAGACAATCTTAAGGTGCTTTGCTTTGTGCTTTGTCTAATTCTTTACGCCACTCCTTACCTGAACCTTTCGTGTGCGGATAAAGATAAGATCAATGCTCTAATCCGCATGACTACTAAAGCAGCGCTAAACCTACCAAACAGCACTAGCACGGACAAGCTCCTAAAATTAGGAATGCGCAACACTATACAAGAACTTACAGCTGCACATCGCCACACACAGTACCTTCGTGTGGTTGGCACGGAAACAGGACGATATATACTGAATTCTCTGGGAATTCGCATACCCGCACACACTACAGACTTCATCTCTCTCCCTCGCTGCAGCACGCCGCGCTTATCCTCAAACCTCTTCCTAAGAGTGTCCACCCTGAATACCATCAATCCCGCCTAGTCGCGCGGGCCAAAGCTCTTCATAAAGAATATGGCACTTCAGAGGATGTGCGCTGGGTGGACGCCGCGTGTGGTCCAGACCGTTCAGTAGCTGTGGCTTACCATCCAGCAGCCCCCCCCCCCCCCCCCCCCTCACCCACTTCGCAGAGGAAGCAGCTATAGCAATAGCCATCGCCCAAACCAGTGCGGCTTATATATATTTAGCGATTCCAAAACAGAGAGTCTCAACTACGCCCGCGGATATGTCCATTCCCCCGCGTGGCAGATATTGAGAATGTGCACCCTAAATTCGGATAGGCGTATTGAGCTCGTGTGAGTGCCGGCTCACTCTGGCAATCCCGGAAATAAGGCCGCCGATAACATAGCCGGAGGACTTATTTGCCGTGCAAATGGCGACCCCAGCCGGGATTTCTTGAGGGAGTGGGCACAGAAGTACTCAGAACTCACACAGCAAGCACGCCTTGCTCGTCGACTCTACCCCCCTCCCCACCCCCGCCTATCCCAATCCCTACAAATCCTCTGAAGACGACTCCAGACCCGAACTCTTCCTTCCCCACAGCTTCTGTCCTACATCCGCCCTGTTTCCCCAGAGTGCACTCTCTGCGGAGAATCGCACGCCACCCTGGACCACATCCTCTTCGGCTGCCCTGCCGATCCTCCCCCCGCAGGGACAGCCCGCCATCGGAGCATGGGAGGAATGAGACGCCCTCCTTGCGTCGCAGGACCCGGACGCGCAACTTCGCTGTGTGAACCGGGGTGCCAGAGCTTACGTGGCCTGGACACATGCGCGTAATATGAGGGCTGTGCGGTAGCCCTGAGACCTTGAGCGGTCCAAAACCCACTTGCGTAATAAAGTTTTCCATCCATGTTTGATTCTGACCGAATCAAGCAAGGCAGAAATACAGGACAGGCAAGAGATTGCAATGTATACAAGATGAAAGTGCAGGAGTAACCCGTCGTGGTGGCTCAGTGGTTAGGACGCTCGGCTACTGAGCCGGAGTTCCCGGGTTCGAACCCGGCCGCGGTGGCCGCGTTTCGATGGAGGCGAAACGAAAAATGCGCCCGTGCGCTGTCAATGCACGTTAAAGATCCCCAGGTGGTCGAAATTATTCCAAAGTCCTCTACTACGGCACCCCTTTCTTCCTTTCTTCTCTCACTCCCTCCTCTATCCCTTCCCTTATGACTTGGTTCTGGTGTCCTTTGAGATGATAGATCCTGCGCCAAAGCCTTTCCGCGAAAACCGGCCTGACGACCTACTTCATGAGGCGGAAAAATTTAGGGCTGTAGACCGGTTAGATGCTTTTAACTACTTTATCGTTTGAGCTGAATAGTTCATCGAAAAAAAATAATGAATATTTTATAAGTTTTTCTCTACGCAGGAAACCGTTTCTGTACAGAGCAAAAGTAGTGTCAAAGTGAACATTAAGACTAGCTACTGTGCGCAGATTGTGCTGCTCAGAAACTACTGTTCTTGCTTTTTTTTTTTCCTGATTTCGTGCTCGCAGAACATACCATTTTGGAGAGAAGTCAAAAACGAAAAAATTCAGGGGGCACTTTGCCTCCATAAAGTGCTGCAAGGCGAAAGCGTTTCCTTTCGCACTGTTTATATTTTATTTCGTTTTCATCGTTGATATTTTACTATTTATTTCATTTTTTATTTCTGTCATTTTTCTTATTTTTATTTTCCTGACATTTTATTTTTCTTTTTTCTTTTTTTGCGTTTTTATTTCTCTTAATTTATTTATGAAACCCATGTATTGACTAGATGCGCCTTTATTCATGCTCAAACCCCCTGAGCCTTCGTGGCGGAGTGGTAGCGTCTTCACTTCAAATGCCAAAGGCCATGGTTTGACTCCCAGCCTCGACACAGTTCTTTTTTAAGTAGTGACGCCGGAACGCGGACGCACTTGCTAACATTCCTTGGTCACGACATTATGAGGCATTAAAGGCTTTCGCCTTAATCAATTTCGTTTCCCAATTTCGAACCCCCGTTCAGCGAGAAGCCAACTATGCCATTTCATTCCGTATTAAATTCACGGCCCCCGCCTAAACAGAAGCGCCACTGTCGGGCGGGACAGAGACCTAGAGGCTATGAAGACGAAGACAAAACAAAAAAAAATTTCCGACTGCGCCGTGTTTTTCAAAGGTGTTCTTGTCGTAAAGGACTTGCTCCTTGCATCAAGAGGTGAACGTGGAGCTTGTGGATAACAAGTAGAAATTTCGGCCTAACAGCGGAATATTCTTCAAGGCGGCCGCGTCTACGAGGTTGCTTGAGTAGACTCCCCCCCACTTCCACTTACGCGTCCACTTGACCGAATTAGAGACCACGAGGCGAGTTGCGCGCTGCATTATCGCATCTTCACGCGACATTCGAAGAACCTGTCACTTCTACGCCTGTGGTCTCTGAAGGCTTAGAGTCAATACGGTGAACGGTGAGCCTCTAGATGTCGTCTTCTGGCCGGTTATCAAACAGCCCGCCAAACTTCAGAGACAAAATTCATTAATTGTAAAAATCAAGTTAGGAAGCGGCACATTGCTACTGGACAAACATGGTGGAAGTGAAACAGCGGAGGGAGGTCAGGTTAGCGCATATCGTATATTCTAAGCTCATTCGGATCCACACTCACCTCTCTGCTCGTGTATATAGAGCGCTCTTTTCGTGGTGACAGTGGTCGCGGGGTGCCACGCTGTATTCAAGTAGTTTATTCAAGTAGTTAGTAGTTATGCTGGTGACGAGGGCCAAGGCAGCGGCGGAGGCCAACGGGATCCCGGAATAGGGAAGACCGACCACTGAAGCTCCACATCTATCTATCCCCAACCCCCTACTCCCTAACTCTTCCTTTTGCAACAATAAATGTTTTTACTACTACTATTGTGATCCACAGAGTAGTCGCTCAGAACTATTTCAGCTATACCGGGCTGCTGTGCTTGTCAACATTTCACTTGATCTGCTGGTCTTTCTAGGGATGTCTTCTTTGTGCTGGAACTGACCGTAGTGGATCCAGGAAGCAGGATTGGTGGTAAGCTGCGAAACCCTGCGGTAGCATCCTCACCAGCAGAAGCGCCATCAGCAGGTAAAGACGGCTCAACTGCCGTTGTTTCGAATATATAATTATTCGTTTGTCTTTTTTGCGCCTTTTTTGCTGACGAGCAATGTACAGACACCCAGCTTTTTGAACCACCCCTTCCGCTTTACACATATTTTGTCCCACTTCTCTCTTTTATTTTAAGTAACCGTTTACTTCACGCCCATTGGTGTTACTACTGACTAGATTCCGTACTTGGCTAGCTGTTACAGTCTGACGCATTTGTGCTTTGTTAAGGTAGTTAACTTAAACTTTCACGTCAAACTGTTTCAGCCCAATACATGATAATGTCAGCGCTCGTCCGTGTGGTTTCCTTCATCTTTGTCTTCCGTCCCTTTCGCGCTGTTTTTCTACCCAAAATGAACGGTAATGTATGTATATGTGTCCGTCAGACTCCAGAGGGGGGGATACTGTTTTTAAAAGCGCGCCTTTCGAGAGAGGTGTTTCCCATTTTATACATCTGCCTGACAGTAAAATTCCGCAATACATCAACATCGATAGATAGGTGTGCGCATCGTCGCTCTTAGCTATTTTACTCGTCCTTTTCTAACGTTCGTTGCGTACATATCACCTTTGTAAAGTTAGAAAAACTGAAGAATAGCCAATTAACATATGTGGTTGGGCGTCCAGATGCGATTAGTGACTGACTTGCAGTCGGTTGTTAGTAATAGCGATATCAGTTTCTAAAATATCGAAAACGCGATTACCATTGGCGCTGTTTGGCTTTTTCGACTAGTTACGTGCACTGGAGTGGTTGTTTTGCCTGCATGATTTCCAAAGCGCTTGTATTTTCGCATGATGTAGCCTAAATTTGTCGAGCCAAAGCGGTAAGGGTAACTGCGTTTTTTGAAATTCTAAAAACTTATATGACTGGTACTAACCGCCGGCTACAAATCTCTAATTGGGCTACTGCACTAGTTAAAAGTTAATAATCAGAAATTATTTCACCAGCTTACTAAAAGTTCACCGGCCTTCCAGTGTCAGCCAACACTAGTAATACTATGCCGCTAAAGCCATATTTTGGCCCCAAAAGCCTATTTTTGAAAATTACTCGGTCTTCCCTGATTCACCTGGTATAGGGCAAATTATTTTCCCCTTATTAATGTCGTCCCATTCCCCAGTTGATATCACTGGCACACTCTTCTCAACCGTTATCGAGGACTGCATTCACTGTCTATGTGAATTACCTTGGGGACTGTGTGGCGTCATCAAGGTGCCTCGGAGACAGCTTTTTCCACCCTTCACTCATCACGTACCATTATGCGTGAGGCGAATAAATCTCATTCCCACCCTCCCATTCACAAGGTCCGGCTGAAATATGGCCGTAAACATGCCTCATAATAAATGGGTTCCCAATCATTGCTATCGCCAGTGACAGTAATGACAGGTAAAGAAAAGCCGGAAGGCAAACTACGTTTCGATGGCATGTGATGAAGCGATGCTCCTTTACAAAGACGGCTTACGGTGCCCCGTTTCACTAGCTCTTCCATGTTTGCTGTGCAGTACCGGAATTAGGGAGAATGAGTGTGAGTTATCTGCACAAAAGTATTGTAATCCCAGAATACCACAGCCGCATTGCTAGAAAAAAAAAAAAACGCGTGCCTATTTTCTTTTGCGTTGTTGTCCTTAGCTGAGCAGGAGCCCTAATTCGCATTTGGCTTAAATGCGCAAACCGACCATCATTTTTTCTTTATATCCGGGGTGGCCATCAACGGGAAGTTAATAGTTTAACTGCTTTCTACTCAAAATATAATTGATTAACAAGTGGAAGAAAAAATAATCGCATGCCGCCGTCGATATCTGAACCCATGACCATGGCACCATGGCACCCGGAGCACGACGGAGAACGCAGGGCAGCCCGCGCCAAAGCCCTGCACAAGCTTTATGGCGACAGTTCCGAGGTAGCCTATGTGGACGTGGCAGCGTACTCGTCGGGCTCTCGCATGGTCCTCGCCGTCGCTAACAATCAGGCCCGATTACTCGCATCAGGCTCCATCACCACAGACTCATCAGAAATTGCAGAGGAAGCAGCCATTGCGCTCGGTCTCATCTCCCCCTCTGCCACCAAAATTCTCTCCGACTCAAAATCCGCCCTGTCCAATTTCGCTAAAGGCTTTATATCCCGCACCGCGGCTCGGCTTCTACGCTTCTGGCACCCTACCCGCCCTGTAACCCTTACCTGGACCCCCGCACATGCAGGCCTCCCGGGTAACGAGGAGGTCCACTCCCTCGCCCGAGGTCTCACTTTCCGGGCTGGAGATGGACCCCCTCCGTCATCCCAGGAGCGTCTGCTTACCTTCAGAGATATCCTTACCCACTACCGTGATACCCGGCGCGTTTACGCACCACCGGCTCCCTCTCTAACCCTAACCCAGGCCTCCCACTGGTGCCGACTCCAGACCCGTACTACTCCTTACCCTATTCTTCTTCATGCCCGCTACCCCGATCAGTTCCTTTACTCCTGTAAGCTCTGCGGGAAACCGGGAGACTTTATTCATATCCTTCTCACATGCCCCACCTTCCCGCACCCTCCAACCCCAACCACGGCGGAGTCATACTGGGAGACTCTCCTGGCCAGCTCCGCTGCTGCTGACCAGCGCCGGATAATTACCGACGCCTTGAAGCGGATAGCCCTCCAAGGACTGTCCTTTGCCCTTTAAGGGCAACCCCCTAAGGGTTGCCTCGTGCCACGTAAGGGGAGGCAGGGTTTGCCCCCTCCGCATTTCACCTTCGGTGCTCTATATCAGTAGACCTACAGTGGCGTCTGTTAAATTTTCTAACTTCGGGCTGATTAAATTACATGCAACCTAAAAATTAAAGAATTTACTTCCTCCAAAGCTGCGAGCCCTGTAATTGACTATCATTGTGTATTTCACAGCCAACTTGGCAGCTGCTGTACTGCGCACCATCACCAGTCGACATTCATGTACAGTCACCAACAAATTGAACGCATCACTACAAGCGCGCGCATTTTTGCGTTCTGTGGTACTGGATGTATTAGTTAACGTCTCATAGAAGTATAGTACGTTTCAGCACGTGTCAAAATTGAGCGAAGCCCTATCAAAATGTCTATTTATATGGGTACCATAAGGTCCTGTATAGCTACGATACTATATACAGCATATAGAGGATGCAGTTGAAAAACACAGACGCCGACCAGCAAAGTGAAAATTGAAATTGACGTTTCGGCGTTTGTGAACAAGGCCCCCGTTCTGGGCGTCGAAACGTCAATTTCAATTTTCATTTTACTGGTCGGCGTCTCTGTTTTTTGAAATGTATCCCCCGGCCAGACGGGATTAAGTCACACTCTCGACCTCATACAGGATGCAGGATATACAGTATTTAGGTCTTTGAACTTGTATAAAATACACTACTTGTAGCTCATGAAGGTTCCGGAATATACGCATAATATTGGTCATACAGGAGACTACGGCGCTCAAGTAATCGTGTTTTGTTCTTTGTCGAATATCCAGAGCCTGCATCTTTGTTTTCTGTTTGGACCTTTGCGTGCCGAATACCAAGCTTTTGCCTCTCAAGCTGCGTAATTAGTGTCGCAGGCTAAATGTGCTCTTGCAATTCAACATTTTGTTGTTGCAAAGGGGGGAAAAGATTAAGGTATCCGTAAATGCCACGCGTGAATTTATTGTCGCGCATTGTCATCTGAGAATTACTAGTACGCTGATAACAGCTGTTTGCATGAGATGGGTTTTGTGTTTCCTTATGTGAAAAAAAAAGAAAAGAAACCTCGAAAAGAGTGGATCTTGTTTTTAGCAATCACACATTCTGATTAGGTAGCGAATGATTAGTTCATGCTGACTTCTTTATCACGGGCCTTTTTTTTTTACTCTTTTTTCAGAGTGAGATCATTTCGAAGTATGGCGCCCCTGTCTGCGTTGCCGTATATATGCATGAGCTCCGCGGATATATTACTTAACTTGAGGCCTTTCCGATAATAAAAAAAAGCAAGTTGAAATTGTGTTTGTACCACCTCGACATCACTGGCTAAAAAGGAACTTGCCTATCTGACCGAGCGTGGACAATGCAAATTACAACGTATCATTACAGAGCCATGCGCTTTTTTTTCTTCTGCTGACATTTGCTTTGTTTCTTCGGTTTGCACTTTGCTATGCGAAATCAAGCAATAAACCCTCAGTTGCAGCAGCCCTGTGTCCGTTTCTTTTTTACGTCCTGTGTCAGACTCGTTCTTCTTGTTTTAACTACTGAACTGAGAAAGAACTTGCGGAACAGGCCTCCAAGGGAGTGATTCAGGATGGTGGTTGAGCTGCTGGTAGTTGTAGCAGTAATAGTGACAGTAGCAGCAATAAACGCTTTTCTACAAGGTGCTTATTCAACAGTATGACATGAGTCAGGTTGTTTTTGGACAAATATAAACACCGGGAGCAAAGCGGGCTGCAGGTATCCAACCAAACACACGTCCAAAAGAGGCTGTCATACCGCTGTGCCACATACCTAAAGAGCGCAGTTCCTTCACACCTGCTTGAAATGCTGTGTCGTGCTATGCCTGTTATCTTCCGGTGGAGGCAATGTGCTCCAGATGAGAAGTACGACACAGTACACTGCGGTATGGTATGGTATGGTATGGTATGGTATGGTATGGTATGGTATGGTATGGTATGGTATGGTATGGTACGGTACGGTACGGTACGGTACGGTACGGTATCCGGTTTTAACGTAAATCACATCAAAAGTGTCCACAGAGAAGGCACTTAGCGACAGCGGAAGGAAATCAACACGTAAGGTTCGGACGTGAAAGAACGTTCCAGAACCACAACATTGCTGAAGTCACATTCGAAGAAAGACCCGGGAAGGCACCCGAGACGACTTCAACGTTGAATACCAAAATATGATTGCAATGGAATGAAGCTTCGCAAAGAATAAAATAAGGATAGCGCTGGGAAAAGGACGGTAGCGGAGGCGAGCACGATTTCCGATATTCGCTGCACGTGCAGAAGAGTGGCAGTTCTGGAGTCGAGAGAAAGAGAGATGAAGTGGGCGTCGCAGTGTGGCACAAGGAAGCTGAGTCGGTTTGAGAGCTGCCTGCGCTCCATTGCTTTCGACTACGCAGTTAACGTAACGAGGACTTCCAGCGGCTTGGGTTGGGAAATTTTCATTTCGAGCAATGGGAGACAGTAATTAAGAACTTGTGACAGCTGCTAGCCTTCGCCGCTAAGTGTTGGGGCATCTGCCTCTTCACGGGAAAAGACGCTCATTTTTCGTTTAACTAAGCGCTTAGCCCTTACAAAAAAAAAAATGTTAGACAGTTTATAGACTGTCTATAGACAAATTCTAGAGAACAGTCTATAGGCAATACAAATGCTGTCGACAGTCTATAGACAATCTATAGATTTGTGGCCATACACGTTTAGTCGACTTTTGTCTATAGGCAGTGTATAGACGAAAAGAAATATCTATAGGATGGCAAGAGAGTCCATAAGAAATCTATAGACGCCTATAGACCATTTTTATAAGGGAGATATCGGACTGGCATTTCCCACGGGATTTAGATTCTAGGTTATCTACCGCGCGCACGTGTCAAGGACATCAACGACGCGATGCCTCGTCTAACGCGTGCTCTAAAGCCATTCAACGTTTAAACACATAGGCGCCTATGGAAACGGTGAAACTTAGAGCCCTTTTTGAGAGAAATAAAAAAAACGCGATTTTTTTTTTAATATACAGCTCCAGTCGCTTTTTAACCAGCGACTTCACTTATAACAGGAGCAGTGCTTTCTAACAATAACTGCAGGGTTTGTCAGAACAAGCAAAATATTTCCAAAATCTTCGTTTTCGATATACGGTTGCGTCATATCTTACGCTAGGGCTCTCAGCTCATGCGTCCACATGCATATGTACGCCGTTGCGTATAGCCGAGTGGTCTAACGCTACACCGCGTCCATAAAGATGTTCTTAGGCCTAACTTTCGCTACCACAGTGCTTTTTTTTTTCTTTGCATACACAAATACAGCCGCTAGTTTTTTTGTCTGTCTATAAAAATGGTCTATAGACAGAGTATGGACCTCTTATAGGCCTTATTGCCTTCCTTAGATATTTTTTCCATTCATAGTCTATAGACTTTCTACAGACGAAAGTCTACTAAAATTGTATGGCCATTATTCTATAGATTGTCTATAGAATGTCTATAGCATTTGTATTGCCTATAAACTCTTCTCCAGGATTTGTCTATATAGTCTATAGACTTTATCGACGGAAGTCTATGGACAATCTATAGACTGTGTAAAAATTTTTGGAAGGGAAGCCAACCTGGGTAACATTGTGTCTGAGCAAAAAAGTGACAGCGCTAGTAGCAGACACTTTTTATGACCTCGGAGATCTTTGCTCAAAGACCTGTGTTCAGAAATCATCGCGCAGCACCAGATCGCAGATTAAGCGCTCTGTACAAGAGAATGCAGGAGAACAAGTTGGTAGACGCGTATTCTGAAGCGTTGCAGATAAGGTTGTAAGGTTGTTCTCGAACGAATAACCCTCGCAGACTCCCCCCCCCCCCCCCCCCTCCTAAATCTTGATAGGATGAATCGACAGCGATTACTCAACAGCTCACCTGTCGGCATGGACTCATTCAAAGACCCACACAGGCCACAAAACTACACGCGGAACACCATTGACAACGGCCACTTCTCAGTCCATACTTCTTTTTTGGTCATGCTCGCCTGGCAACATTGCCGTTGGGCAAATGTCGCGTGCATGCACTCCGTTAACTCTGATCTGAAGGACTAGGGAAGCTGCAGAATACCTCAACCAATCAGGACAGCGTAAAGATCTAAAAGGTGCTTTACCCGACCTCGTCCGCTTGTCATTTGCTTACGGTGTCTGCAGATACGCCGCAATTAGAAGAGATAAAACAATTCTGTCGACGAACCATTACGAAACACCCAAACAGTACTAGCACGACAACGGTGGTAGATCCCTTTAAAATATTTCAGACACTCCACAGACTGTCTATAGACTTTAGTCTATAAAATCTATAGACTAGACTATAGATTTATGGCCATACACTTTTAGTAGACTTCTGTCTATAGACAGTCTTTAGACAAAGTTGCAAGTTTAATAGACACAGGTCTATAGACAGTCTATAGACAATCCATAGACTTATGGCCGTACACTTCCAATATATTTCTGTGTCTAGACAAATGTCTGCTGAAAGTCTGATGGACGTACGTCTACAGGCAGTCTATACACGATCTATATATGGACTTATGGCCATACACTTTCTGTAGATGTCTGTCTACAGACAAAAGTCTACTTGTCCAGCAAACATAGGTCTATAGACTGTCTACAGACATTCTGTAGCTGTATGGCCTGGCAGTGCTATCGACCTTTGTCAATAGACCGTCTACAAACCTCTGTCTGCTAAACTTTCAGTAGACCATTGTCTATAGACTGTCCATAGACAGACAGTTTAGAACGTTTGAAAAGGTCACCACATGGCCTTCACAAATGACATGGCGATCAATATACTTATAAATTTAGTTTATTTCCAAGCTATCGAGGCTGCGAATATGCAATACATGCACCATAAGAATGCACCACATTATACAAATAAACGTTGAAAGTAACGGTCCGACTAGTTTCGTCAGAAGCACACTTGTGACCTGTTGTCTGCAGCCAGTCATCCGGCCATGTTGAGCTGTACAACGCAAAGGAAAAAATAATACAAGGGGAACCGAAAAAAAAATATCTCATACAAGGCATATCCTGGCTATCCCATTCTAGAAAAGTAATTTTAATCTTTTGGTTTGGTTTTATGGGGTTCAAAGACCCAAGGTGGCTCAGGCTGTGAGAGACGCTGTAGAGAAAGACTGCGGATAATTTCGGCCACTTTACCGTGCACTGACATCGCGTAGGACAGAGGCCTCTAACATTTCGCCTCTATCAAAATGTGACCGACGAGGCCGCTGGATCGAACGTGCACCAGACGAACACGATAACCACTGAGGCATCGCGCCGCGGCTTCATCATTGCAGTAAATACGCATGACAAATTCTAAGTGGTTTTCATAAAACTTTGTAACTAAGACCCATAATCCCTGGAGCACTCTACCTCTACACTGAATACCTTAGACATTATTTTCACATCAACTGCAACTTAACACTTCGAAGAATTGGGCCACATATCCGCATTGACTCGCTACGAGCTGTTGAGAATGCCACCCCCATAAAATACACATTCAGTGCTCCTTACACAGAAACCCAAAAAAGTTGAATATTACAGCATTTATTCATATACTCACTATTGAACAAATACCCTGCGTGAAGCCTGGTATGTACGCCGATACACAAACGGGCACAAGCTATGCAGAACCTACCAGGCAGACGCGAACCAGTTCAACAAAGTTTTGCGCCCATAACTTGAAGCCCAAAGACGGAACAGCATACTCATACATCAGTGCACGATCTTAGAAACAAGCAGATTGCTTCCATGCCGCGGTCATTATTCAGAAAAACTCAAACAGCACAGAATGGCTGCAGCTGCGCCGTTTCAAAAACAGTCGCTAGCTTCAGACAACATACGCATTACGGTAACGATACAATACAGTCTCAAATTCACTTAGTTTCTCCTTCAAGTGCAGCCCCAACCGCGCAATAAAGAGGTGGTTCTTGCACGCATGCAGGTAACCTAACCTAACGCTGCTAAAGAAATCAACTAAATCAACGAACGCGCTCATTAAAATAGGAACTATTTCAATGAAACAGTTGAGATCTTCATCAACAGCGCAGCTATAATAACACAGCGCGAGCTGAATAACATTTGGGGCGCAAATAAGCACAGAGTTACATTGCCGTTTTCGTAATGTAGCAGTCTGAGATCAGAAACGCATACTCTGCCTCTTGCACAAATGCTAGCGGAGAAAGTTGTGCACGCGTTTGCGGGGTTCATCAACGAGCCACTCGGAACGAAATGTAAGCCATCTCTTGTCGAGGCGACCTTTACTCAGCTTTCAAAATGAAGTGCCCGCAGGCCAGCGGCGGCGGCCAAAGGCTCGGGCAACAGGGATGGACGAATCCATGCATGTGCAACTAAAGGGGAGACGGAATGCAGCTCGTAGGTTCTTCGCGGTGTTTTCTGCACGCCAGCCATTCGCACCAGCAACGACTTTAATTCGGCCATCCCACTATAACCATTCCTCCAGCGCCGCTTGACTACAACTTTGACAAACGTTCCGTGCTCGTTTCTATAGCGTTACAAAACATGTTTGCTAAAACATCGCTGTCCACAACGCGCACCATGCGACCGTCCACATGTAACAAGCAATGCACACCTCTCAATAAACAGCACTCTGTGGTCCGGACAGGCGATAACACAAAGATTCAAAAATGAATGTTATCCACCTTAGAACGCGGGTGTGCGTTTCCGGCGGTGCCAAGTAAATCGAGCTCACACGGCGCTAACGCATAGTTACATTTCGTCCGTCATTCACGGGCTAAGCGATATTTTTATCCGCGTATCTAACACAAAAAAGACAGTAGAGAGCTCGCGAGGAGCGGCTTACCATCACGGCTTTCTCACCGACTGCCTTTCGGGGCACTAGGAAAGACACCGGCACCGACATAAGCGGCAGTAGTCGAGAACTCGATGGCTTCCGCCGCTTATAACGCCGCTTACAAACAAAGATCGGAAGTTTTTCGCTGAGCCCATAATTTGTTCTGCACCCACAGCTCTGCTTAAAGTGGTTTAGGAGACCAAATTAATAAAAAAAATAATCGTGTAAACTTACCACCTTCTCGCGGTAAAATGGGCCAAACGTTAAATGGAAACTCATTTCACGGTCGTAGGTTTACCGCTTGCGCTCTTGCCATGCGTAGCTTTAAAAAACTTAGTTTTCGCGAAAACAAATCTGAAACCTTACTGCTTGGTCCATACGCGCCGCATCTTCCACCGGAAAGTATCTGCACACTTTTCGAATAATAATTAAAAGTTGCATAGCATAAAGTCTTTTTTCCGTGTGTTTGTATTTAGAAAATCGGTATGGGTGACATCACCGTGTCATCGGCTCCGCAGCAGCAGGTGTATGGGGAGGAACGAAAAACTACTGGCTTTGTGATTGTTGCGGCGCAACACTTTTCACGAGATTGCAAACTGCATAGGTGTAGATGGCAGATGCTAATCACGCTGAGGACCGTGATCTTCGAGACTCTTCTAACGGCGTTTCTATGAGATGGGCACATCCTTGAATTCTCGCAGCCGCTTTTCCCCCTTCATTTTCAGGACGTTTTAAAGAGAAATGTAGAATCGCTGATCAAATGTTTCTGAATAAAGCGAGGTAATGAATTCTCTCGAGCGGTTCATTTATGGGAGAGCGTATTCGTTTGACGGAGTACAGTTTGCGGGCACCCTTACTTCAGGAATGGCTACATTTCCTCGCTTTACCTGCTAGCATTGAATATTATTGAAATGTATCCACAATATACGTCAGGTATAACGAAAAGGACCTTTTCAAGGCTTCTGAAAACAATATACAGGAGGGCGTTCTATTGTCCTCACACAATATTTTTTAATTCCCGAAAGGTTGAATACTCTAGCCATAGTTGCAGTCACCCGATGCAGTTCCCCTCAGCATGCAGTGCAAAAAGAAATTGACATTTTTCTGGAATTAGTCGAAACGCAGTGTATAGATTGTCAGATAAAAAGAAATTTATTGCTATAGACTGGTCTGCAGACTATAGACTATCTAGTCTACACCCTATACTATGCCTACCTTAAGTCTATCTATAGACTTTAGTCTACAGATAGCCTATAGCTTAATCTATGGATTAGGCTATAGTCTATAGACTATCTATAGCCAGAAGAAAATTAAGGCTGTTATAGACTTACGCTATACATAGTCTATAGACTTAAGTCAGTAGATAATCTAAAGACCATCTATATACAAAAGGAAATTGAGGCAGTTATAGACTTCAGTCTACAGATGGTCAATAGACTTTCTGTAGACAAAAGGAAATAAGGCACTTATAGACTGTAGACTATAGATACTCTATAGTGAAAAGAAAATTAAGACGGTTATAGACTTCCGTCTATAGACTGTCTATAGACAAAAGAAATTAAGGTGGTTATAGACTTCAGCCTACAGATAGTCTGTATACCGCCTACAGACAAAAGAAAATTAGGTGGTTATCGACTTTGTCGGTAGATGGTCTGTAGACTGCCTATAGACAAAAGGAGAAATCCAAACGATGGCTTAGAGTCTATAAAAAGTCTATAGAAAGTCTATAGATCATTTTTATAAGGGGTTGTCGCTAAACATTAGTGTTCTGTTTTTTCATATCATAGAAAGAAGCTTAGCGGATCACAAAGATCTCAAAGCTTCTCTACAAAGGAGCCCGCTGAAATTCTAAATTAAAGCAAAAGCGGATTCCAGTTTGGGAAAGGCGAAAAACTCCGTGTCCGCGGGCGTCTGCGGTGGGCCGGGTAGTCACTGATAATTTCAGTTTAAACTGTAGTCTAATTATGTTCTAATGATGCTCGAACATCAGTCTGAAATATATATTTAGCGATGTATCCTGTGCTGTTGTCTTCTGGGATATGTAGAAAAAATTTGACAAGTATTTTTAATGTTACTGTCTTTTCAGCAGAAAAATATCTTAAAGTTTATCTGAAATCCCCTTCGAACTCCTTTGCTCTGTACTCATCGAGCCTGTCAACACCACTTCAAATGCTACTGGCACACACCGCGATCCTTCCCAAGAGCATTCCTTTGTTGTCATTGTTTTCGAAAGTTTAAAACCTTATTCTGTTATTTCAAGTGGTGTACATTTACCTTGACACTTAATTTTTTGCACGAAAATGATTGTGGCATAATAATTACTTCATCAAAAATCAGCTTTGTCATTAAGTACAGTGAAACTAGATTCTTTGTTGGCATTCTTCGAATAGATAATATGAGGGATCAAGAGTCACTAGTTTACTTCATTTGGCCGTTATTTAACGTAAATGCGCCGCTACAGCAAATGATTCAATTGAAACGCCGTCAAAGTTCAGAACCTCACACCAAGAAAAAATGTTGTCGTGTTATGTAGTTATAATAAATGTGAGGTAACGCAACTTCCTGCATTTGTCGATGACCAATACTTCCTATTACGATTGTCATAGCGGTGACGTAATTATACTAAAAACCAATAAAATTCCCAGTGAATTAAACCCCGCGGAGAGGAGGCGGCTTGTATTAAGTCAACTTCGTCGCTTGAATTAGCAGCACCATTTTTGCGACGGTTACTTATTAGCACTGGGCACCTTTCTGCCTTCAACGTTTATAGGTTGTCAATCGCGAGCTGCAATTCCTCGCTTCATTTACCAGCAGGGCAACGTCATCAGCAAATCGGAGATTACTGCACAGTTTTCCATTGACTCCTAGCTCCGTCGCTTCCGAATCCCACCGTCTCATGTTTCTGAAAGGCATCCCGAATTTCTTCTCCTAAAATATAGGGGCACGAAGTTTGTAGAAGAGACAAGGGAGGTATTTCTTGGAAGGGTCTTCCTCTCCGCGATTTCACGTCAGCTGAGTCACGAAGTCGTACATTGGAATAAATAAATCTCTGCTTCCGCACTATAGATGTCGTCGCTTGCAAATATACTTTTCTTGTCTTGTCTTTTCTGATCAATACAAAGACTCGAAAACAAGTTGGGCTTCAGAAGTAGCATGTTTCGCACAGGCCCTCTGGGTGTCATATTACTGCGGTTTGCCATCTCAGTTAAGTATTGCACATCATTGAAAGAAAAGAATCAACCGGTGTTATTTGCATATACATTCTGTTTTGCATGACTATAGATGTTAGGGATATCATTTATGCATATATCAAACAGAAGTAGTCGCTTACCAATATAGTTTTCTTATTTTATCTTTCCTGATCAAAAATTACGAGGAACTTTAGCGGCTAAAGTGGTGAAAGGCGAAAGCCTGAGTGCTGCATTCTGCTACGCGATTGTTATAATAATAATGATTTATTTCCATCACCATACAGTGTTGGAGGGGATGGGAATAAAAGCGGTTATCGCTTGACAAGGTTCCCACCCCCTGTACAGCAAGTAGGCAGTGGCATGCGACGGCACTTCTGAGAAAATAAAAGAGAGAGAGAGAGAAAAAAAAGACAACAGACAGATACACAATCACCAGCGTGTGCAGAAAATTAATGCGGCTTTAAGAAATAACAACAAAAGCAACAACAATAACAAAAAAAACCTGTTATAAAGATTATAACAGCAACCAATACATCAAATACAAATTCAAAGTGTGAAAGCTAGAAAAATGTGGCTTCGGAAATAAAGTAGTTGAGAAGGTCAGAGCAGCTAATGTTTCCTATGTCAATGTTTGCAGTAATTAATCTATTGAGGAGTGAGGGAAGTTGGAATGTTACCATTTGGCGTCCATAGTTTGTTCTGACTAAAGGAACTACACAGTGTGGTTTGCGACGGCGTGGGTATGCGCACTGAAATAACTGAATTGGGGCTAAGTCAGATATGTTTGTAATGCATCGCCTTTGTTCTATTTTATAGGTGCGCAATAGTTTATATGCATAAAGGTTGAAAACGTTAATAATCTTGTGCTTGGAAAATAAGTTTTTAGTTGAGTATCTATATGGCAGGTTATGAACAATTCTGAGGGCCCTATTTTCAAGAACGGCAAGTTTTTTCAGACTGGTTTTTGTAGCAGTACCCCATACTAATGAACAGTAGTTTAGATGTGAGCGAAATAATGCACGATATAACAGAAGTTTTACCTTTTGTGGGAGACAACATTTGAAACGTGTCATAAATCCTATGGCTCGAGATGTCTTTAATGCTATATGACTTATGTGGTCGTCCCATTGCATGTCTTCAGTGAATATTACGCCAAGCGATTTAAATGATTTTACTAACTCAATCTGGTCTCGGTTGTAATGTAGCTCACCAAATTCACTGCAATTTTTATTTTTTGGATGAAAAAGTATTGCCTTAGATTTTGTTGCATTAACTGAAAGAAGAACTTCACATTCTGTTGGTGCATTAATTAACTGGCGATTAATGACACTTAATCTTTGCCTCTAGGAGTGGAACGTGACAGCGTGTTGTAGCGCTGCCAAGGAGTCCACGGAACACCACCACCCGTACGGCGCGATGAGTTGCCCTTTGAACGCAACGCTTTTTGAGGAAAGGAAATGGCGCTGTAATTCTGTGTCACTTCAGTGGACACCTGAACCGCACCGCACAGGAAGGGAGGAAGTGGAGTGAAAGAAGAAAAAGAAAAAGGGGTCGTAATGAAGAAAATTAGAATTGTATTTAAGAAAAGGAAATTACGCAGCAACTGTTTCACATATCTTGGTGGACCATTGTTCGATTCGTCAACTAGACCAACTTCCAAACCGGTTTTATTTATTTGTCTGGTGTGACTAGAAAGGTTAATTAGTTTAACTGGTTAATTAAGCAATTAACTGAAATCAGTCCTACTTACTTGTAGCATCACTATACCATTCCTTTAATTGGTTGCATGGTTACTAGATTGATTGTAAAACATTTTATTCGCCGGAAAGAGCTTGGTAAGAGGTCGTGTTAAGTGGTCGAGAGTACGCAGCCCTCGACGACTTTGTCAGCCCACTCCACCGCCAAAACTTGCGTTCTGGGGTTAGAGCTAGCCAGCACGGTCTCCCACCGCTCGAGAGAAGGAGCAGCAACTAGATCACCCGGAGGGGGCTCCATTTTGCAGTCCCACAGGATGTGACCATAGGTGGCTCGTTGGCCACAGTGTTTACAATTTGGGTTGTAAAGATCTGGATAA
The DNA here is from genome assembly GCF_055824585.1 of Amblyomma mixtum. NCBI lineage: Eukaryota > Metazoa > Arthropoda > Arachnida > Ixodida > Ixodidae > Amblyomma > Amblyomma mixtum. Next base: position 292,007,484 of record NC_143013.1, on the reverse strand, counting down.
ATGTGGTTACTAGCCAAAGTACAATTGGCCCCGTTTGAAATTCGCGCACCCTGACGTCACGACCATTTCGACCAATTGAAAAGCGTGACATTTCTGTCGACAGCTCCTGCTTACAACAATGAGGCATTAAAGGCTTCCGCGACAGTCGACGTCCGAACAGTCGACTGTCCATTGACCCTAGATCCAATTTTGTCATAGATCCACTGCTTTCTAACACGTGATTCGCAGTGCATATGAAGCGACAGCCATGCTTTAGATACTAGTAAAGCATTCCCTCCAGTAACCGCAGCATTGGTCCATTCGTTTAGGCACTATCTTCTCCCGGGCGTGGCGCTCGTCTTCTCTGGGATGAAGTGCTTGGAAAATGGGTCTCTGACCCCACCTTGAGCAGACCAAATTACCTTGTGCCATGGCGATCTTTAGCCCAAATTGCCCTTCCGTCTTCAAATTTCGTCATGATCATAAATCATTCTCTTGTGAAAACGAAGGCTGGGTTCAAGGCAGGCTCCCTTTTTTAATTTTCATTAACAATTTTCACCATGGCCTTGCGGTCGCTATTCGTCTATCGGTTAAGACTGCATTCTTGCTGCGGGAATATTATAGTAATAGTGACCAGTGATTGCTACAGGACGAGTTTACATAAGGAACGCCAGTGCTCTCTTTGCTATTCCGAAGCGACCAGTCACTAACTGCCACCTATACCACGGTGTGCAGTTAACTGTCCCGTGGGCAGGCTGCGATGACGTCGAAAGGTCACGTGACCTAGGTGGCACCACCTGTCAGAGTGCTACTCGTGATTTTCGCTCACAACGCCAACGCCGCATTTTCCGGGTGACGGGGCCTTTCAAGCTATGACATTAAAACTTGAAGGTTCGAAATGACCTCCTGCTCGCATATTAACTTGGTTAAGTGTGATGGGTATTTAATGATAAGTGACTAAAATGCTTAAGTGCACCACTGAAAAAAGACACAGAGACAAGCACACAGGCGCTGACTAGGTGCGATATGTGTCATACTTATAGAAAACAGGAGAAATCATTAAACCGGCGCTTACGCGTAGAAAAGCAGGTTTAACCGCGAAGCAGCAGCATGGCTTCTGGCTCCTCCTCTCCAACATTCCGCGAATTTTTTTTGTGTTTTGGCCGTGCAGCGAAACCTTTTTCTCGGGTTAATAGAGTTTAACCATTTCTCTTGTTCCTTGTAAGTGTAGCACATACTGTGCACAGGATAGTAAGACACCAGGGCAAGGTCAACTGCTAGTAGGTGATCCATGGCTAAAGCACTATAACGCAACATCAACTAGCCCGCACCCTTACCACAGTGAACTTCGTTTTTTTTTACTTAGGGTCTTTTTGACTTTGTCTCTGAATCATATATACCTGGTCAGCGCTTGTGTCTTGTCTCTGTGTCGTATTTTTTTTTTTCAGTATGGGGCTGTAGTGCTTTACGCATATTAACGACTTTCATGAGAGCCAGCGTTACCATCAACGCGGACTGGTTAACGAAAGTGTAGACTGCATATAAAGCAGGCTCTACACGAAGTCAGACCATCGAGCTAACCGAGAGGAGTTTGTCTGCGGGCGTCAGCGTTTCTCGCGTTTGCATTGGCGTCTGTAAGGTGTGCTGCATGACTTGAAATTCAGCCCACATAGTGTTTTCACAAGCTCGAAACGTTACGTCATCGTTCGTTGTCGCTTTGGGATGAGAATGCGCGCTGTGAAATGCATATAAGGACGGGGTACTCCTGTACCCATTACAGTGCTTTGTAGACCCGAAGCTACTCCGTACAACTTTCAAAAAGTTTTGCTGCTGTGGCCACCGGCCAGCCGTCGTATCGCTTATTCCGGGAATATTATAAGGTCAAGCCCTGAGCCATGGCGGGACTATTGTCCCGCGGAGCAATTCAGGTGAGGTCTCGGTGGCTCATTATTATCATCAGTCCTAAATCTTTGCCAACTCTAGTCGAGGGCATTTGGAAATGCGTTTTTTTTTTAGATTCAAAAGCACGGTGCCAGAAATGTGCAGAAGTCTACGGGCTGCTGCTAGCTCTGTACTTCGGAAAACCTGATATTTTTGCTCTGGCAGCTGTGAGGCGCTATATTATATGGTCGAGGGCTCCAGCTTTCCAGAAGCTCCAGCCTTCAAGCGCACCCTTTCGGCCCTGTGACGTCATAGGGGAAGAAGAAGCGCGGTGAGGTGCGTCGCCCTATCGGTTGCGAGCTACTGCGAGCAGCGATGTTTTAAAATCATTTCTAAATTACAGGGTGCGCGCACAGGTTTCAAATTTGACTCGAGTACCCATAAAGACCACCGCTATAGATCTGTTGCATTAGAACATGCCCTTTGAAATCATTTCAGGGTCCCTTTAAGTGCCCCCTCCAATTATTTTCTTCTGATTTCTAATCAATTACTTTTAAGCGATACAATAAATATTAATTCCCTTCGATCAGCACCACAAATTAGTAAATTAAAAATAACGAAAGATCCACCAATGCTCCTTAGATTTGGTGACAGCTGGCTTCCTTCTTATGTATTTCTTGTGAGTGAAGGGCTCAAAAGTTAGACGCTATATCTCGATAACTCAGCGCATTAATAGCAGACCCACCGATTAAAGGGAAATGTGACGGTAACGAGTGTTATTTTCATGGTAACGCTAAATGTAATAATAATAGGGAAGAGATTTGTTAATCCATTTTCTGTATTTTTTCTCGCAGATAATGGTGAAATATTAAGGAGTGAACAGATTCTTTCAACAGTGCAATGTGTCGGAGGATTAATCTGCGATTCTAAACCAAAGTAACACGATTAGCCATCATGTCACAGGCACACAGACAAAGGAACTTAGGCACGATTATGAGTTCTTTTGCATTGATTTGTGTTTATAATTGGCCACAGGTTGAAGGCTAACAGAAACAGCTTGATTGGGCTTGTGGGCTTTACAAAAAAATCACGAAAACAACAAAAAAAAAGAACTGATGGCATGGAGGACGCACGCACACGAGAGCACAGTTTTAAGAGTGTCACACACTGGGTGGCGAATAATAGGAAAAAGGGGTGCACATTTTGCAATATTCAGAAAATCCTTGGAAACTACGAAATAGAGCTTCAATTCGTGTCAAAGCTGTTTAGAGAGACTAGACTGATTAAATTCGTATGTTATATATTTATTCTTTTGGACAACTAACTTCAGTAACGAATATTTAAACATTCGTAATGAGATTTTTTTGTTCGAAAAGAAATGTGACCCCCAATTCAGGCCAGTATGCAAGAAAAGGCAAATTCACTTGCTGTGTGAGTAGACCAGAGACGCCTTGATGTGCAGCACGCCCTCAGCTGCCGCTATTAAATCTGCCTCTGATAAGACGAGTCATGAAAACTGTCTGCGTGTTGCATCTTCCTCTCGCAGAGCCTACTCAACAGGCACCTAGACGACTGGCCCGTGTTGCAGATACTGGTCAGTACCGATTTCTGCCGCTGTCTCGCTTAACTACACTCGACGCCTAGTGCTGCCTTGAAACAAAGTTCCCTCTCTGACATAACCTATTTTGGGCGCAGTTAATTTTGATGATCTTGCAGTCTTCTAATGGTTCGGTGATCCGGCGACACGTTGCGGAGCACACTGGACAACTTCTTCGAGACTATGTAGTTTATTGTACGAGCATTCACCAGCGATATCTCCGGGACCTCGCCCGGTCTCCCATCCGGTGCCGGCCGGTCTCTCCGGACTCTCTCGAGCTCCGATCTCTCTCCGGTCCGATCTCTCTATCTCCCCTTTTCGCGCCAAAAACTCGCCTTTAAATACCCTTTCCCAGCATTCTGGGGATCATTTTTGTAACCAATAGGAAATGCGCTTGTCAGAGCCAATCAGGAGAATTCTGTTCAAACTGAAGGAGCCAATAGCACGCCAGCGCTCACGGGATTGTTTACGCGAGCACCGCGCGAATCCCACGAAGACGTTACGCATTTCCGCTTGGTTACAGCACCGACACATACAAACACACAAAAACACAAAAACACCAGCGGCGGCACAGGGAAGGCAAACACTCAGCCCGAACCGCGCGCTGTCCCCCTTCGTCGTTCGTCTCTGAGGCACCCCGTCCGTCACGCGGTCCGCAGTTAAAAGCAATAAATTTACACGCGGCCTCCTCTCGACGCCCCAGGGGTCCGCGCGTCGGTTTCTTTTTGCGGTTCGAACGCGACCCTGCAGGGCCTCGTCTTCTCGCAGCCGGCTACGGTGCAGTCCGCTAACCGCCATTCTTGGATGCACTTTACCACATTTGTTTAAAACAAACCCATTCGAATGGCGCCGGGATGGCGGCCACTGGAGGAGCCCCGACAAACAGCTAACACACACAAAACCAAGGGGGCCAGGCTACCGGCTTCGGAGTGCGTGCGCGATGGGTCCCTGAGCCGCAACCCGGCAACTCAACTGGCGCCTTTGGTCACCACAGCAGGAGAACAGCCTCCCGTGAAACAAACATCACTTTTCCATATTTCGCAGGAATTACAGCGAACAGCGGGCCCTGGCGGTGACTGGTTCAAGGTAACGCTGTGGGATGGACTGCGAGAACACACAAGTGAGCTTCACTAAGTTTCTCTGCTTGCTTCTAAGCGACAAAATTCAGCTAGAGTGCATTTAGAACAGCGGCGCTTTCGTTTTTCAGATGCCGTGCTGGCGCCACAGCTCAACAGTATGGTGACAACCGGCACACTCGACATATTTGCAGTTGTGCAATTGGACAAGTTTACGTGGTATCCTGAACTCTTCGGGTATGTTTTTGAATATTTCTTCGTATAAAGTTCTGAACGGTGCTGTGCGTTTGTTTGACTCTGAGCAGACCAAGCACAGCAAAAATATAGGCTAGGCAAGACATCGCGGTCTATACTCATCTCTTTTCTGTGTCTTCGTCCTCTGCTGTGCTACAGTTTGTTTATCGACCATGCATCGGCAAGAAAAAGGCACGCTGTTATTTGCTAGACGGAGGTGCAGAAGTAGCCTGACAGCGTACTTCATAACACGCAGAGAAAGTAAGACTGTATACTGCTTAGATGCCTTTGACTAATTTATCGCATCATCATCATCATCATCATCCTGACTACGCCCACCGCAGGGCAAAGGCCTCTCCCATGTCTCTCTAATTAACCCTGTCTTTCGCCAGTTGCGGCCACCGTATCCCCGCAAACTTCTTAATCTCATCTGCCTACCTAACTTTCTGGCGCCCCCTGCTACGCTTGCCTTCTCTTGGAATCCACTCCGTTACCCTCAACGACCATCGGTTACCTTGCTTTCGCATTACATGCCCTGCCCAAGCCCACTTCTTCCTCTTGATTTCAACTACGATGTCATTAACCCGCGTTTGTTCTCTCACCCACTTTGCCCGCTACCGATCTCTTAATCGACGAAATAATGGACATTTTATGCCTTTCTCTCCATGCAGGAAACTGTTCATATATTAGGTAAACATTAAGTCTGGACACTATGTGGGGATTATACCGCTTAGAATCTTCTCCTGCGTGTTTTTTTTTTTTTTTTTGACGCGGTAGCGTTAGTACCCTCGTGTCGACAAAAATTGCCCGACGTCGGCGGCGTCGGCGGCAGAGTTGCTGACCGTCTGAGGCCTCACAGCCGTATGGCCAGACCGCCGGGCCAGACCGTTAGGTTAGGTTAGGTTAGGTTAGGTTAGGTTAGGTTAGGTTAGGTGGCCAGACGCTGGGCCACCTATGTCATGTGACCTTGTGGCGTCAATCGGATTGCGAGCAAACTCACCACCGTGCCAATTAAATTAATGGTTTAGGTTTATGGGTGCTTATCGTCCGAAAGCGACTCAGGCTATGAGAGGAGACGCCGTAGTGAAGGGCTCCGGAAATTTCGACCACCTGGGGTTCTTTAACGTGCACTGACACCGCACAGTACACGGGCCTCTAGCATTTCGCCTCCATCGAAATGCGACCGCCGCGGCCGGGATCGAGCCCGCGTCTTTCTGCATTTGTTTTTGGTCAGCATGTCGAGCAACAGGTAAATTAATGACTGGTCGCGAGAGGTCGTGAGAGAAGAGAAACTTTGGTCTCGCAGGCCTCACCGATGGCAGCACCTGCCATCGCAGGGCAGCGGCGCATCGCTTAATTAACCGCTTATATGATGACTCTCAGCGATTTGTGAATGTTATGAGAATTGCCAATCCCTCATATATGGGCATTAACCCATTACCACTATCGCATCATACGCGATAGCAATGACCCATACGGCGGAGCTTAAAATTGCCGTTTTGTAAGAGAAGTCGCGAACGAAATAATCAATTTCGTTTCCCAGTTTGGAACCCCCGTTCAGCGGACAACCAACTACGTCATTTCAGTCCGTATTAAATTCACAGCCGCCGCCTTATCAGAGGCGCCACTGTCGGGGCGCCACAGGAGCCGAGAGGCTATGAAGACGAAGACAAAAAAAAGATTTTTCCGACTGCACCGCGTTTTCCAAGGTGTTCTTGTCGTAAATGACTTCAACCTTGCATCCAGAGATGAAAGTGGAGCTGGTGGATAACAAGTAGAAATTTCGGCCTAACAGCGGAATATTCTTCAAGGTGCCCGCGTCTACGAGGTTGCTTGAGTCGACTCCCCCCCCCCCCCCCCCCCCCCCCTTCCACTCATGCTGTCCGCTTGACCGAATTAGAGAACACGAGGCGAGTTGTATGCGCTCTGCATTCTCGCATCTCCACACGATATTCGAAGAACCTGTCACTTGTACGCCTGTGGTCTCCGAAGGCTTAGAGTCAGTACGGTGAACGGTGAGCCTCCAGAGGTCATCTTCTGGCCGGTTATCAAACAGCCCGCCAAACTTCAGAGAGAAAAATTCATTAATTGTAAAAACCGAGTAAGGAAGCGGAACAAGGCTACTGGACAAACATGCTGGAAGTGAAACAAGGGAGTGAGTTCAGGCCAGCGGGTCGCAGAAGCTAAATAACGCATGTTGTAAAATAATTCGGATCGACGCTCACCTCTCTGCCCGTGCATATAGAGCGCTCTTTTCGTGGTGACATCGGCCGTGGAGTGCCACACTGTGTTCAAGTAGTTTATTGTGATCCACAGGGTATTCGCTCAGAACTGGTTCAGCTACCGAGCTGCTGTGCGTGTCAACATTTCACTTGATGTGCTGGTCTTTCTAGGGATGTCCTCTTTGTGCTGGGACTGACCGTAGTGGATCCAGGAAGCAGGATTGGTGGTAGGCTGTGAAACCGTGGGGTAGCAGCCTCACCAGCAGGTGCACGGTGAGCAGGTGAGAACGGCTGCACTTCCGTTAACTTCCCTTGCAAATAAAATTGTTTCTTTTTTCCGCTTTGTGCTAAGAATAAATATACGGACGCACAACTTTTCGAAACATCCCTTTCGCTATACACATACAGGTTGTTTCACCTAAGATTTTACACATTCCTTAAAAATAGGACTTTTGAGTTAGAAAAGCCTTTTTTTTTTCATCATAGCACTGTGAGCGGTGTAGTACGTCAGAATACAGCTAGAATGTGCTAACTGGTAGGCTGGTTAACTAATGTTTAATAGTTACCTTCTTAACTATTCCTGTTAGGATCCTTAATTATTGAGAGGCGTGTAGCAGACAGTAAGTAATATCCATATCAGCCTTTTTTCTGCTTGTATATAAGCCTTTAGAATTTCGAATACGTGGTTATCCTCGGCGGTTACCCAAAAAAGTGTGGCTACATCACGTCAGAATACATGCGCTTTCGAGAAGCTTGCAGGCAAAGCAACCTCTACAGTGCACCTAACTCTTCGAAATAGCCAAAATTTGTTAGGCCACAGCGCCGAAGGTAACCGCGTTTTCGAAATTCTAAAAACGGATATGGATATTACTTACTGTGGCCTCCGTGTCTCTCAGTAATTAAGGATAGGGAGGAAAAGCTATCGTTATAATGCGTTTGCATTATTATTGCCATCTCCTTAAAAAGTGACCGTCGCCATTGCTGAAAATGAAAAAAAAAAATCCAATGAAAGGTGCAGTATCTGTTTCAATCATTCTGCACAGTGAGGACCCCGACCAGCAAAGGGTACTGGTTCGCAGTGTCCACGCTGCGGCTCAAGTCACTGGGGCTGCCGGACTGGGCGGACCACCCAAGACTCCGAGAATTCCCATGCGTCCAATCAATCAATCAATCAATCAATCAATCAATCAATCAATCAATCAATCAATCAATCAATCAATCAATCAATCAATCAATCAATCAATCAATCAATCAATCAATCAATCAATCAATCAATCAATCAAAAAATAAATAAATCAATAAATCAATCAATCAATCACTCAATCAATCGATCGATCGATCGATCGATCGATCAATCTCAATTTCCGGTGGACGCCTCAACCGTGACGTGAGCTAAAACAAAGAACAAGCGCTGACGTAGTAAAGTGCTCTGCGAGTGCTATGGAATGCTCGCCTTGGCCTTATAAGGCCTTGCGCCTTCAGTACGACATTCGAGTCGCCTATCGCTCCTGACGCAAGCACCCCGGTGCTGGCGCCCTCTCCCGGTTTCCTCTACTTTCCAATGTTGCGATCATCTCCATCATTGCGCTGTCCGCGTTGCGCACACTAAAAATGACTGCGGAACAGCGTGAAGACACACTAATTACCTCGCTCGTGCGCAATCTGTCCGACTGCACTCCGGCAACAGCCTCGCCACTCGATCGCTTCAGCGTCAAGCCCATCACCTACCTCTGCACGACGGCCTCCTTAATCGAAAATGGCTCGTCGTCGTCATTCCCCGCCAGCTACGAGCTAATGTTTGCGCTTCTTTCCATGGCAGTTGGTGAAATGGCAGTTGGTGCTGAAAATTCAATTATGTTCGCTGGTGTCAAATATATGTGAATAAAATCTTCAATCGCAACAGAGCTTAGGTGAAGGTAAATGCATTATATCGTATGCCAGGAAGCCGAGAAGTTGGGAGAAGCAGGCGAAGTCCATTTAAATACGGCCGCCAGCGCGCGTCACTTTGCGCAAATGGTCGTCTGCTCCGCGACGCGCTGCACCGCAGCCGAGTGCGGAAATCTCGAACAGCGAAGGCGTGAAGGCGCGCGCCTCACCGTCTTTTTCACTGCTTTGTTATCATGGAGAGCGAGAGAGAGAGGGAGCGTCACCTCCTCTCAGCGGATACCCTCGCAACCCGAGCGCGGCGAGACACGCGTGCGATAACAGCGCCCGATAGCGGAGAGCAGCCGCTCCGCGGCTGTTCGGAGCGGCCTGGGATTTTTTGACTACCCCTGTACATTTCCTCATGCCTTGACTGTCAATGCCGCAAGTCTCTCCCCGGCAGCGCCTTTCTGGCCCATCCCAGCCAGTGCCTTGCCCTGCCCGTCCCTTTAATCGCGTCGGGTGCCGCCTTCTCTCTCTGGTAACCGCTGGGTTGCCCTCGCCCTTGACAATCTAACGCGCTATGCCGAAACGGCGGCTCTTCAGACGGCTACAACCAGAGATGCGGCTTCCTTTATTCTCCGCCGCGGCGCCCCTCGTGAGCTCATGAGTGACAGCGGCCGCGTATTTCTATCGGAGGTTGTACAGGCGCTCCTCGAAGAATGCCGCATTGTTCACAGAACCTGCACGTCCTACCATCCTCTCACCAACCGGACGATCGGCGAATTGCTGACCACGTACAGCAGTCTCGATAATTCTAACTGGGACGTAATACTTCCATTTGTCACGTACGCCTTCAATACCGCCGTCCAGTCTATCACCGATTATTATCCGTTCTTCTTTACGGACGCGAACATATAAGTATGCTTGATACCATTCTCCCCTACTATCCTGACGCATCAGGCTGTGTACCTCCCGAAGAAATTGCCAAGTATGAACTAGCGCGTTCCCTCACTTCCGACGATCAGAATCAACAGAAATAGCGCCGTGATTCTGGTCAAACCCATGTGACTCTGCCTGCCGGCTCACTTCTCTAGCTCTGGATCCCTTCTGGCACTGCTGGCTTGTCGTCCAAATACCTCTGCAAATATCACGGACTTTACCGTGTTGTGTCTCGAACATCATCGATAACTATGTCGTCTATGTTGTGTTGTGTCTCGAACATCATCGATGAACTATGTCGTCTATGTCGTCGAACTATGTCGATGAATTATGTCGTCGATGAACTATGGCGTGGACGCCATCCTTTGATCTCTGCCGTCGTTGACGTGAAACTACACGTCAGTCTTATGACCCCGTGATGTTCACTCCCTGAGTCACCAGGATGACTCCTTTTCTCCAGGGGGGGGGGGGGGGGGGGGGGGCAATTGTAACGACGAAGATGTGTCGGCGCGCTAAAGGGAGTGCTATATAGGTGAGCGCGCTGCTGGTTGGAGACAAAGGCCGTTCAGTGTCTGGTGCGTTATTAATGGACTATCAAAACCAGCCTCACTACCTATGCCTCATCGCTTGGCTGATATGAAGGTAGTGATAAAAACATTTGCACCATGCCACAGGCCAGTGGAATACACTTGACGCGCGCAGTAGAGATATGATGTATGCTGTATAAATTTCCATGTTTCTGCCAATTTTTCTCTGCACGAGCTTCGAAAATCCACAGATTTGAAAAAGGTTAAAATTTCGGAAGCTAAAACCACTTGAAAACACGTGATGAAAGCTTTTTCACCAAATGTTACAAATTTAAATTCTCCGCTTTAGTTGTATGGGTTTTAATGTTCCAAAACGACTCAGACTGGGGGACGCCGTAGTGGAGGGTTCGGGATAATTCCGACTACTTGTGGTTCTTTAACAGCCGCTGACATCACAAAGCACACAGGCCTCTAGCATTTGGACGCCATTGAAATGCGACCGTCGCGGCCGGGATCGAACCAGCGTCTTTCGGGTCAGCAGCAGAGGACCATAACCGCCGGGCCTCCGCGGCGTTAAAAAAGAAAATTTCCTGGGCAGAACATCCGCGTGACTACGCACTCTACCACGCTGCACCTGATCTGTGCACCAACATCTGGGCACGCCTATCTTTGCAGGAGTATTGTTCTGTTCCGCTGGATGGCGTGAATGACGTGCGTCTGGCAAGCAAGTTGCAATACGCGGCCTCGGATGCGGTTGTCTATTTGACCTCCCTGGCCTCGTTTCTAAGATAGGTCAGCAATTAAAAAACCTGCATCAAATGTATATGTGGGGGTCCAGCATCGGAATGCAAAGGTGATATAATCGCACTTAATAGTTGTGCGATCGATTCACACTCGCTGTACAGTGCCATGCAATGGATAATAGTGATTTTTTTTTTCATTCAACTAGGCCCGGAGCATGTGAAGAGTTCAAGAAATCCCGCAGAATCACATTTCATATTCTCCTTTCCCATTGAGTGGCCATGTGGGCCCTCATTTTTTTCAATCATTCCCCCCAGCTAAGTTATAGACAATATTTTTTCTTTCCTCATTTAGACCTAGAAAGTTCCGATAGGGCCGGGTAAGGCTTGCGGGGACGTTGGCAAACACCACTTTTTTTTTCATACAGCACCCTAAAACAGCCCTCCAGTAAGAAAATAATCACTCAGCGTCTCTTGAAAACAGTTTACGACGTACAGGAAACGAAATTCCTCGCTTCCATGTTATGATCTCCGGTAGTTCGAAAAAGCCGGAAGTGGGCAGCAACGTGTACTGTTGAAGTGCATGTCATTTACCGCTTTATTAAGTTTTCTCTTTGGTGAAATCTGCAAGCATATTGAAATCCGGTGGAAAGGGTATATCCGCACCATTGAAAGTTCATGCTTCGCTGTTGGCACAAGAGACAGTCTCGGCATGCACTTGGTACACAAGCACTTTACACATCAAGTTGATATGGTGTTTTAATTAAAGATTATGCAACTATAGCGTAGCAGTACTTTTGCTGAAAATATTGCTGCTCATTACGGAGCCAAATACTTCCAGCACTTTAATACGCGCAGGTTAACATCCGTGCGGCTCTCAGCGCAGCATCAGTTCGTAACAAATAAAAACTAACAACCCGTTCAACGCCCGGGTTCATGCTGGCAATGCCAACATTATAAATCTGCGCGTTTTTTTTCCCCCAAAGCTCACGCATCAGCGCGCAGGGCGGCATTGCACTATCGTTACATTTCCAGTTTTTCTCTGACATGCCCGCACAGAGTGGCGCGCAGAGAGAAAAAATAAAAAAGGAACGTCACAAAACGCTACAATCAGGCGCACGTCATGAAACGTGCACGCGTGTGACGTAGCATCGTCCACAGCGGCGCGCACGCGCCGTGGAGCGCAGTAGGTGCGCCCCCTACCGCGTTATATTAGCCGAGCTCGAGCTGAGGATCGAGCATGGAGGCTAAGCCTTTGTGTTCAACCTTCCTGCGCTGGTGGCGAGCGTCGGAACCACTGCGGCGCCTCCGGGTGCCGAACGCGAAAATCCTGCGAAAAAAAAAAAAGGGGGGGGGGGGGGGACATGAATGGTGCAGTGACAATCTCCCTTCTCGGTGGACAAACCAAATGCACCGCGAGGAAAAGGAGGAAGGTGGGAGCGAAAAAAGAAAGAGGGGCCGTAGAGGATATGTTGCCACGCTGGCATACATGGATGGTTAGCTAAGGTAAGGAAGGGAAAATCCAGTTACATCGGCGTTTTTTTTCTTTTCTCATCTTTCCGTCACTTGGCTAACGCTGCCTTTGAGAGATCTCTCCTCAATCAATACGTCAGCGAATATTAGAGGGATTTAGCATACCAGAGACGTACTAGAGGAGAGACTGGTACCGGTTTTACGTACGGCAGATGCGCATGCGAAATGGAAAGCGCGCGGCCAGATATAGGGCCACTGCGGGTGCTCAACAGGCGTACGTAAAACCGGTATACGTCTCTCCTCGAGTACGCCTCCAGTATGCTAAATCGCTCTATTCTGCCGTGAGGTCAGTTGCTGACCGCCTGCAAGATGTGAGGTGTGGCTTGGTGCCCACTGATCGACGGCGGCGCCTCTCGTAGCGGCCGGTTTTGTCTCTACATTTAAAGTTTCGGGGGTAGTTTCGCGACCAGCAAAGAAGCGAGGGGAGGAGCCTAGTACTCTACTTTTGCTGAGAATAATGCTGCCCATCACGGAACCAAACAGATAAAGCACTTTAATACGCGAAGAGACAAACACCACCGCGCTATATGTCCTTGTGTCTTTTTTTCAGCTTTTACATGCTTACAGACTTGGCTTTGAATTACCGACTAGCCCGACCAGTCACTGTCGCAACATGCTACATAAAGCGCAGCTTTCGCTACCACGTGACGAAGTGCGTTGAGAGCTCGTACCTGCATACGGGCACGCCATCATTGTGGACCAAGCTGCCCAAACTGCAGTCGAAGGCTTCCGAAAACGCTGGAACGTTCCGAACCGCGAGGTTCACCAAGTGGTCGGGACTCAAAATGTGTTCGAATGCTCTCTCGTGCACCTCGTCCATCGCCTCGCAGTGGTCCAGTGCGAAGTACACGAAGAAGAGTTGGTCGGCGGACAGGTCCCCGAGCCCTTCGTAGCGGATGTCCATGTTCCAGATGCGCCGCACATGCAGCAGCTCCCGGAACGCCCTGGGTGACGTTGGCAGACGCGTCTTAAGTGGGAAAATTACGTCGGGCTTTAGCGCCGTTTCACAGTGAAGTGGACGGCACAGTTGGTTTATGAGGGTTTAACGCCCCAAAGCAACTGAGGCTATGAGGACGCCGCAGTAAAGAGCTCCGGAGATTTCGACCACCTGGGGTTCTTTAACGTGCACTGACATCGCGCAGTACACAGGCCTCTAGAATTTCGCCTTCATCGAAATTCGACCGCCGCGGCCAGGATCGAACCCGCGTATTTCGGGTCAGCAGCCGAGCACCATAACCACTGAGCCAGCGCGGCGGCGCGGATGGCACAATTGGTGGCATTGCCACACCAATCACTGGGAGCGTTGTCCGGCCGTGGGCACTCATTCAAGCCCATTCTGATCACGTGGGTAGCAAATTCTTGCTTCTGTGTCACAGAACTGCTAGTATACTGCAAACGACAGAACAATGCTCATTGTTTGCGCAAACCGCTTGCCTGGGCATTCAGTTCTGTTAGCGTCAGCAAGATGTCGCAGCATGGCCTGTGGCCCACCCCGATACCAGCACGCCCGGCACTAAATTTTATAGTAATCTTGAGCTGTCAGCCGCGACAAAGGGGGTGCATACCCACAAGATAGATCAACATCGTGCTGCTACGGTGCTCGTACGGTACGTCTGCTACTGCGCACAGCGCTGTTCGGTTATCATGCTGCTTGAAAAATGCCTTCCATTTAGAGCTGTCTAGGTAATAGTTTAAACGACGACAGCATTCGCGAGCAAATCCAGCGTATGTGATAGCATGTTTGAATAAACAAGAAACTTGAGGGACTCACTGAGACAAACTTTCCATGTCCTGCACACAACAGTCGTGACGCTTTAAATAGACACTACTTCGAAATGACGTTGTTTGCTTTTCATGTTGTTCTGATAGGCATTCGGCAGCGATTAGCGATCGGGCGCCTTCAGATGTAATAATGACAACAATTTTATTGCACAGAAGATGTCACGTTCACAATACAGTCTTGCCAAAGCCTCAGTGGGCTCCACTGGCAACGCGTGGCAGGCAGCACGCGATATTTAGTAGTGGTATGATACTTAGTAGTGCTAGTAGTATATACCTGACCACATCACGTGTTCTGCGCAGAAACGCCGACAATACCTGGTGATTTGTTGCATTTTATGCTAAACAGTATAGACCTTAGATCATTCTCCATTAAGAAACGTAGGTGAACTTATTCTAATATGCATTCCTGTCACGTGCACAACATGGACCGACGTCTGCCACCTGGGAGAAGACCTTGTCGAATGCATCATCAGTACTCTGGTCATCAATACCCAGACGCGAGCAGACAGGCATTGTCGTCGATCCCGGCCGCGGCGGTTGAATTTCTTTGGAGGAGAAATTATAGAGGCCCGTGTACTGTACGATGTCAGTGCACGTTAAAGAACCCCAGGTGGTCGAAATTTCCGGAGCCCTCCACTACGGCGTCTCTCCTAGCCTTAGTCGCTTTGGGACGTTAAACCCCATAAACCAAAACCAAAACCAAATATGCATTCTTATTCGCACCCCTGCTGATACCCCCACCCTTCGACACCACCTACACTGCGTATGACTGACGTCAAAAATTGGCGTTGTTGCAGCGGAGGGGGGCCTTCGGAGTATTTTCCTTTGCAACATTACCTTTTGAGGTGTCCCCATTCAAGGTTGCTGTTATGGCATGGGCCTCACAACCACGGACTATAACGTCAATTCGCAGTATGTGGGATGGGATTGAACGTCCAGAAGCTGTGCATAGGCTATAGGAGGGAAGGCTACCGTTTAATATCGACCGCCTGTACACGGCCATCGCGCAGCAAAATGTTTCTGCATTTAGTCTCCGTCTAAATTCGATCTCCGCGACCGGGATTTGATACCACGACCTTAGGCTAAAGGCCAATGTCGTGTTGTCACTTACCACTCAGTCTCCGCGCCGAATTTGTAACGGGAATTGACCGAATGTAGCTGATTAACTAGAAGTTGTGGCGATTCGAAGAGCTTGATGCGTGCAGTGCACACGGAATCCTCCCCATGTAGCAGCATGACGACGCAACAAAGAAGAAAGCACCCGCGGTGAACATTGCGCTGGACACACGGTTTTGATCCATCCCCTCGTGCAGTAACAGCGTTGCGAGAAAGTGATGAGAGTAAGAGGAAGCTCGGGTGCCGTGGAAGAAGCCGAAGACATTGGCCCATTTCGTGTGCATACTGCCGCACCAGACCTAGCCACCGGAAGCAGAAAGTCTACTGGGGCGCTTTAAAGACACCATATCCTCCTAAATGATGTCTCGTGCTTTCATAGGGTGTTCTGAGATGTACCCGCTGGTTGTTAACGAAAGCCTCGTTCACAGGGTCGACGTGAGATCTGAAACTGACCGCTACTGGCCGCGCCCTATCGCATTCAGTATTCATGGACACAAGCGCCACCGCACCGGCCTACTTCACAAAACGGCGTCGATCTATACCTGTATGCGAAATCCAAGGCCATGGCTTGGTACAGCAGATCCGTCCCGATGTATTCTTGTTCTGCAAGTGAGAACTCCTCGCCGTACGCCGCTGCCGTGTCATCCATGAGGCACCCTTTCAGACCGGCGATGACCTTGCTCATGGATTCGCTGGCACCTCCCTCGCCGATGTTGCGCAGGGAAGCCTCGAGCTCGTACGGGTCATCGAAAAGCACGCGCACCACCGCCCGGTAGAAGCGGGTCCCGAATCGCGACAGGTGGAGCGCGAACGCCGAGCCGCTCATGGGCACCGAGTGGTTGAACAGCACCGACGGGACGCGCACCACACTGTGCGATGCATCGAACACCGCGTACGGGTGCAGCTCGGACGTCTCGGGGTACCTGCGGCCGAAGCAGGGGCGCAAATGCTTTGTGAGGAAATGAAAGGCGCAGCAATTTTCGCACACTAGGCGGACGCCGGAACCGCACTCTGAAAAATAAAAAATTGAGGCCTAAAATTCGCCGCCGCATCTTCAATGCCACCCATTCACAAATGGTATCAAACCACTTCTGGAAGTGAAATGAACCAAAAAATTGGCGATGGCTTAGCTCGGCTAAGCCAGGATATACGTAGCTAAGGATACTTTTGGTATGGCTAAACTTGGTTAATCTATGGCTGTGTTTAATGAGGAGGCCGAATGGTGTGCTCGGTCAGCCGATGGACCTTCACTTCTTCGTCCGTTTGACTGCTGTTATCGAACATCACAGGCTCTGACAAGGCGGCTAGGCGCTTCTTGCATTCCACAGTTTGGCGTCTCCACTTGGCTAGCCGTTCATCGCGCTCTTCGGCCGTCTATGGTCGGATACAACATAAGTCTGCAGTGAAGCTCCGCCCACATTCAGCCTCCGCGCACAGAATTCCTCCACGACAAAAAAAGTAGAACGCTTCTTGAACGTTTCTTCTTACCTAAACAAGAAGCTTATCACAAGAAAAAAATTATGAGCTCTAGGCTTTTGATACGTGGATTCTATGATGTAGTCAAACATTAAAAAGCAGATTTCGTTTTCTGGTGCGATTGGCCAGCGGAGTAATACAGGACGCCGCGGACAGCGGCCCAGTGTTAGCAATTGCTGTTTTCTTAAGTTGTATCCTACTATAGGCTGCTCGCTTGGCTTTCCTCAGCTCGTTCTCCTTCTGTGGGGAGAACGTTACACTTGCGGTGTACTGTGTCAAAAAAAAAAAAAAAAAAACTTTTGGTTGGAACGCTTGGCATCAGCTCGTTCGGCAGAAGCACGAAAGCTTTGGTTTTGTTTGGTTTATAGGGTTTAAAGTCCCAAAGCGACTCATACTATGAACGATACCGTAGCGGAGAGCTCCGGTAACTTTAACCACATCGGGTTCTGTGGCTACAATCAACATGTGAACACCTGCTTTATAAGCCATTAAGCATACAACACAACAGCAGAGACACGGGTGGTAGCGGTGGTGGTGCGACACTTTTATTAACACAGCCTTTATGTTAGGCGTTCAGGTGGTCCTAGGCCAAGGTGACGAGGGCGTGTTGCAGTCTCAGATCCAGGGAGGCAAGCCAGATGGGCTACGGTGGGGGTGTGGGGAAAGGATAGGCGGGTGACTGGAAAGCTGAGTGGCATTGTGTAAGGCAGTGTTCTATGTTTGCATATGTCTACGGACAGTTTGGGCACTGAAGTGTGGAAGTGTCCGGTACGGATAAAGTTTGGCTGGTGTATGTAGGAGATTAAACTGTATTCGGCGAAGAATGCAAGCTTCGCGGATCGGCAAGGACGGGTGTGGCGGTGTGGTGTGGTGGTGTATGGGCGGACATGTTGCGTGGAATGTGTGCGAGGCGAAGGTTGGGGGGGTATATCGGAGACTGCGGTGGGTCTGAGAAAGAGATGGGTGCATAGGGAGCCTGGGATAGTATCCACCGCCCAGCTGGTGAACTGGACAGGCGGATGATTTGTCTCTCCCGGTGCAGGTTAAGGAGGGCTTGAAGGGGATGTAAAAGGCCTGTTCTGTACAGGGTGCCTGTAGAAGCCTGAGGGGGGGAGTCCTAGTGTTGCATACAGTGTACTGAGGGCCCGGACTAGTTTGTCTTGTGCACTTGTAAGGGGGCAGTAAGGGATATAGTACAGGAATTTGTTCAGGGCCAGCGCTTGAGCAAGGCGGCTGGCGTGTGTCTCGGAGAGGCCGGCATGTTTTAAAACTACGCGGCGCAGTAAGTGTGTTATCGAGTGGCATGTGCGTATGGCCTGATTGATGGCAGAGGTGAAAGTGTTGGAGGTCAGTGGCATACCCAGGATGCGACAAGAGTCGACACGGAGGTGGGCGAACCTCTGAGTCAATGAATATGAAAAAAAAAAAAAACGGAAGGAGGCCTCCCAGCCAGAACGATTTTTTTTATACACCGTGCGCGCTTGGCGCGAATGGCAGGGCTTACATCAACCGCGTTCCCTAAATTACCGCGTCCTCATTTACGTGACATGTGGTACTCCAGCGCTGGTAGTCGTGTAAAATACTTTAGGCACGCGATTTCTGTTCTTGCAGCTTAAGTATCGAGGTGGTATATGAAAACATAAAAGAAATTCGCATCCGGTCTTTGGCAGTTTAGCAGTTTTGGTCGTACACTTCGCCTTTCAGGTGATCATATTTACATTAATTATTTAAATTTGATTTCCCCGTAACTGTTGTAGCCATAGCTACACTGCGCCAGCCGCTTCGCGAGGTCAGCGTGGCTGCGCGCTCAGCCGTGGCACCACCGCTTCGCCAGCTGTGCGCATGAATGGAGTGACGTCAGAGCACGCAGCTGGTGTGCGCGCCGCGCGCCTACGTGGCGGCGCCGTGGCCACCGTGGCTGGTCACGTGGTTGGTCACGGTGTGCGGGGCAGCTGCAGGCAGCGCGGCGCGCCGGCGAAACCGAGTGGAGGAGGAGTGGACAGGGGGGAGAGAGTGAATCTTCGTCCAGGAACGAAGATGAAGGAACGCCCAGCAAAACGCAGCGGCGAAAGACTGACTTTGCATTTCGACTGCGCGAGCTCCACTCGACCAGCTGTAGCTATCGCGTCACTCCTGGTTTAACCAGAGCTAAATCAAAACCATTTTTTTCGCTTCGCACCTGCATGGACATCGGGAGAGGGGGGGGGGGGGGGGGGTGTTTCTGGTAGTGCGCTAGAGTACAGCTTACTCCCCCTTTACTCCCATACAGGCGCATTTGTGTTTAGAGTGTGCTTCGGTGGCTGGAGGCTTCTAGGTGGGAGGTGCAATTTTAATGCTTGGAGCCCGGAAGTGCACCTACCGGAGGGAGCTCAGGAGAGGGCACCTTCGGGTTCGGACGCCTGATCCGCTCCGATCCGCTAGGGGCGCAAAAGGGTGGAGTCTAACGCACTAAAACATTGTCGAGCCCGACAGCAATATCAACAGTAACGACGAATCCCGGGTGCGCATACCTGTGAGGCTTCGCGTCGCCTTTCGCGATCCCGTCGATCATGAGTTTCTGTCGGAGCCTGGCCAGCTCGCGGAAGAAGTCCACCGGCTGGCTGTCCGAATAGCCGGACGCATCGAAACCCAAGCAGTCACCTTCTCCGTGGAAGGCCGTAAGGCGGACGACGGGCTGCCGCTTGAGCCGGTAGCGCACGAACAGAGCTGACAGGTCGTCCATCCACACCAGATTGCGCAGGTCTCTCGCGAAGACCGCCATGAGCTGGGACAGCCACTGGCGGGCCGTCATGTCGCTGCCTTCGTAGCGCAGCTTGCGCAGCGCCGCCTTGGCGAAGCAGCCGGGCAGCAGGCGTTCGGTGGAGCGCAGGCACAGCATGTGCATGCTCGGGTCGGTGACGTCTTCCCTCACGCGGTGCATGACGCTGTGCGAGAATAGAGAGCGCAGCTGGACCACCGGACTGGGCTTGTCGGGCAGGTAGGGAGCCAGCCGGATCAGCACCAGGAACCCCATGTAGTTGAGCAAGGTTTCTAGCTCCGCATCCTGCGCACGCGGAGAACGTTTATAGAAAACAGAAGGCGGGTGCGGGATGTACACAGGACCGTTCGTGCCAGCATGCTCGTGGTGACGACACGTGACTGGTGCGGATGGCGGTGAACAACCCCACATAAGCGCCCACCGAGAAATCCTGCTGTTCCCCTCTTCAGTTCGATTCAACTTCATCTATCTCCGCTGTACAGCGTCCGCTGTATTCACTGACCGCAGGAAAAAGTGCATCGTGACCCAACACCAGCGTAACGGAGCTCTAACAGAGCAGTTATGGTTTTGGTGCCCCTCTATTCCGCACTTGGGGGCAACCTTCGGTGTCTGTGCAGCAGAAGCTACTATGCAATCCGGAAGTGATAACTGTTTCAGAGATGTATCGTTACGTTTTTACCTCATGAAGACTTCGTGGAACCCGTTGCCTCGCGCTTGTGGAGATTCTACGGGGCATACTCGGTCAAGTTGTCCCCGAGTCCTAAAGCATAGTGCCTGCCAGAGATCTGACCCTCGAGAGTAGTAGTCCGACCTTCGTCACTGTAGACCCGGTGTGAGTGACGCGTCATGAGAATGTGGAAGAGTAGCTCGATGGAAAAGTTCGCGCCCCTCGCTTGTTACGACACTGCGCGGTCACAAGACGAAGGAGACGACACTGGCGTTTCACCCGTTTCATGGGGAAAAGTAGTGCGGCATAAAACCATCCCTTCCTGGAAGGATGAATGCACATAAATAAAGAACAATCATACGCAGCGCTTACTCTTTGCTTGCTGCGAGCGAATGCCACGCCTATTCAAAAAGTTAACACTGCCAAATCCCTTTCACAAAGCAATCCGCGTAGCTCCAAAGCCACGCGCCTCTGGTTAAGAACATGCAGGGTAAAGGTGCGATAACAACGAACGCTATTTGGGCAAGGCTGGAGAAAGCAACATAAGAATCGCTATGAGTTAGCAAAGACATTATCCTCGTTCAGAAGGTCTAGCTTTTGTCTAAGCCAGAGCGACTTCCGTTCACAGCCTGGTTGAATACTTTACTCTCGACCAGAAGCTTGCAAGAGGACGAGTGACACAGACAAGGCGCAAGCTATTTAGTTGTCCGTCAGCTGTGATATCGTGCTTCCCGCGCAGGAATGAAAGAAAGTCTCGTAGAGTTTCAAGGGGCTTCTAAAACGTCACACTGGCTACCATGCTCGCGGACCAGGCGCATCACGAAACCCTGTTCGTTCGTCTGATGACGGCAAGAGTACACCATCTTGGCGCCGCTGACACCACTTGTAAATCAGTGACAGCCTACTGAATGTCGCTGAATGTTCCAGCAAACTTGTGCGAGCCGTACTCATTGATCAAAAAGGAAACCGTGAGTATTGTGCCTAACATGACATGACGGCTGAACAGGACGAATCAGAACGGGCGTCCCGAGTGTTTTTGCCATAACCCGAATGCCACCATTTTGTGCACCTCAGTGTTAGGCCTCACTCGTCTCAATGGCCACCCCACTATGAAGAAAGCCACTCCTCGATCCTGTAAACTTCAGAAATTCTACGGCTCTGTTTATTCCAGGAGTTCAGTATCATTTTTTTTCGCGTCAAAAATTTCACCTCAAACCCATGGTTGAGGACACCCCACCTAAAATTAAAAAAGAGAATTTACCCAAACATGCAACGGGCTAAGCTGAGAACCTGTGGTCTAATAGATTCGGAACACGTACAAACGCATTAAATGACTCCTGAAAGTTCGATCGAGGTGCGAACGCAGTACATTAGCTGGTATAGCATGTCCGTGGCCAGCGAAACAGACAAACTAATTTACATTAATAAATGATGAAGGTCGTTTAGAGGCCACTGACTGGTGTGATCTCAACTCTCCTCATAATGTTGACGGCAGCGACGAGGATGACGATAAAAAAACCAATTTTCCTCTCACTGTTGACATTTAGAGAAATTTAATTGGTTTTTCTCATAGTACGTATAACCAGTGCGACCGAAAAAGGAAGCACTACCTCGACAATCTTCACGACGCCTTCGGCGCTGAAGTATTTGGCCGAGGCAACCAGGACGCGCCACTGGCTCGTATCTGTCTTGAACAGGTCACTCAGGAAAGTTCGCAAGCCCGGCTCGAGCTTCGAAGCCACCACCACGTTTGCTTCGAGGCGGGTTTCCCGTGATCCCGTGCCAAACGTCGTCAAGAGGTTGGTGATGCCTTCAGACTGCACAGGAAACAAGGGACAGCAGCGGGTTAACCTGCCGCGGTGGCTCAGTGGTTAGAGCGCTCGGCTACTGAGATGGAGTACTCGGGGTCGAACCCGGCCGCGGCGGCCGCGTTTTGATGGAGGCGAAACGCAAAAGGCGCCCGTGTGCTGTGAGTGTCAGTGCACGTTAAAGATCCCTAGATGGTCGAAATTATTCTGGAGACCTCCACTACGGCGCCTTTCTTCCTTTCTTCTTCCACTCCCTCCTTTATCCCTTCCCTTATGGCGTGGTTCAGGTGTTCGCCGAGATGTGAGACAGATACTGCGCCATTTCCTGTCCTCAAAAACCACTTAAGCAGCGGGTTACAACGGACAGCAACCGTGTTCTGTCAAATCGAAAGGAAAGAATTTTTGAAGACGTTCAAGCTCCGTCTTAAGGTTTGGTTTGGCTTACGAGGTTTAACTTCCCAAAGCGACTCCGGCGCTATGAGGGACGCTATAGTAGAGGGCGGATAACTTCGATCACCTGGGGCTCCTTACGTGCACTGGCATCGCACAGTACATGGGCCTCTAGCTAGAGTAATGGGTTAATTCCCACATATACGGACAGACATTCTCCACTTCACATTCATAGAGTCCCGAGAGCACTGGTACCCCTCCTTGCACAGTGATGCAGCGATTAAGCGATGCGCCACTGCCATGCGATAGCAAGTGCTCCCAGCGGTGGGCCTTTGCGTCCCAGGTTGCTCTTCCCGAGCGACCAACCACTAATTTCACCTGCCACGGTGGGCAGTTTGCTTGTTATCCGATGGGCAGGATGACGCCCCAAGGTCACGTGACCTAGGTGGCCAACCTGCTTCCCAGGGTGCTCTGGGGACCACTTGCTAGAGCCATGCCAATGACATTTCGCTCATAACGAAGACGCCGACAAATCAGACACCAGATTTTCTACTTGTCTCCTTTCACGCCATCCCGTAAAAACCCTAGGCGTATGTAGTAATTGCCTGACGGTTGGTATCTTAAGTAAGACAAGAGAGAAAAAGAAGAAACTGCGCACGACAATGTACACAATATGTGAGCGACTGGTGACAAGATAGGATGTTCAGTGTCGATTGCACGTGTGTCATGCCTTTGCATAACTAACACTATATGTTCGCATGCCAGAGTGGGTCACCGTACAGCCGCCGGGATATCCCCTTACAATCTCAAAGGCAAGTCCAGAGACTGTCTGTAGATTGATTAAACAAAAGTGACGCTGAAGCATTTTTCCCCAAAACTTGAGGGGACACTTAGGTCCGTCTTAAGGGGAACAGCGCAAACACAAGACGAGGTATGGTTAACGACACAGGTTCTGACTAAAAACTTTAGTTTATTCGAAGATGTGCACGCATTAAGTAGTTTTGGGGCGAGTTACCAGCTGATCAGTCATCGTCAGGGGCGGTGTTAAGGGCAGAATAAAAGCGGTAAATTTATAATGTGCAGCATTAAGAACACGACGCTCCGCCTTGCCTGCATCGATGATCCTTCCGCAGTGCGTATTTTGTGCCATAAGTGCTTACGAGGCGCGCCCTCCACTCTGCTCAGTCTCACACTTCCTCTCTTCCACTTGCGATCCGTCCGGCGTATGCGCGGACGCTTGATTGACTGCGCCGCCTTAAGGCGAAAGCCTTTAATGGCTCCTACTGTCGTCGGTTAACAAAGCGTGTCACACGCGTTTAACTCGGGAACTAAAAAAGCTAGAATAAAACCAATGGTTGCTTCAGACAGAGGAGGCAAAAAATGATTCTAGAAGCCAAGTTTGATGACTGTAGGTTAATTAGTTAATTAATTACAGGCAAAATGTCGAAATAGCGCAAACTCGATAAAGCCACCGGAATAGTGTGACGTCACATTTACCGGTAGTCGTCATGGCATATTGAAAATTGTAGCAGAATCGTCGGAAAAACGTCGGATTTGTGTCAAATTAAGATCGAGAAATGTGTAATTAAGTGTAATTAACACTTCAGATCCCCGAAAGATGTACAATTTGGGTATCGATATAGCCACGGGAACGGTGTGACGTCACATCCACTGGAAGTCGTCACGGCATAGTGTCCTCGGCTTTCACCTCTTAACACTTTAGTTCCCAAAGTGTCCACGCAATTTTTTAAGTACAGACTGGGAGTCGTCCCTTACCTTCTAGCGCTGCAAAACTGAGCCAGCCGCTATACGGCTGACTCATGGAGTACTTGCACATAGAAAGGTACTTTTATGTACTGTTAGTTCAGCTGACCGAAATTAATTTAATTGTGTACTCTGACGTACCATGGCGGCAATGTTCAACTTTCCTGTGCAAGAAAAAATAATGCTTCTTTTAGAGCTCCGCAGTGAAGACCACCAACCAGCCTGCATGATCACTTCGGTCAGTAGGTACACCCTTAGTGAAGAGTCAATTGGGACACGTGGTTTTTCTTTTCCGCTGTTTGGTCAAGAGGTGACGACAAGCCCGAAGTTCTAAACCTCTCAAGTAAATTTTCCAGGGTACCGTAAGGAGGCACTATGACGCTCGAAAAAATAGCCACGTGGCCCGAAGAATTTTGACCGAGTGTTGCACATTGCGAGCAGCGCAGCCGTATCACTCAAAAAATATACTTTCGATACATGAAGACTTTCGCTTTTGGTTCACGTGCACTGTTGGTTCGTACATGGCTGCGAAACACTGCTTGGGGGGATACCGGCTATACTTCAGGTGGGTTCTTTAGGTCACACAGATGCTGACTTAAAAAAAATTACAGGAATCGATGCACAGGAACGGGAGTTATTCAATGAAGAAATTTCAAAATACAAGCAAACAAAACACTGCCCTCAACTCGATTTTGGCGGGGCTTCCCGCTCCTATTTCGCTCTTCCAATGACGGCACCTGGCGCAACCAATCAAAACAGCCTGCCAGAGCACGTCGCGGAATTTTGCACTCCATGGTTGCCTGCTCTCTGTAACTCGTTCTTGCTGAGACTGGCAGCGTCGTTTCCATGCCAGAGCGCCACTGGTGGTGTATTTTTATTTTACTTGCTTTGCAGGGCTTTTATCTAAGACAAACAAGTTGGTTTTGTTGATCTAATATAAAACGCAGACAGGTGACAAAATGTGTCTCTATTTATTCACACAATTTGCAGTATATTTACTGTTTGTCCGATCATCAAGCTCGCGGCAGGTGATGTCATATCCGCTGCTAAAACCCGCCACTGTGTGGCGACACCATCAGAGCCATGAATTTGTTTTTGGGAGGACATTAAAATATTAAAAAAACGGAATATACGCGGTATTACCGACGCTAATGGCACCATTATAACTGACTGTATGCTATCAACAGCCAAAACAGTCAACTAAGATTGTGTTTCTGGGCCCCTTTAAGATTTGTACATTATACCGCATTCACGATATTTTTCACATTGCTGAGATGTGAAACTCATGAAACCCGGCCGGCACCTTTTAAGTGTGCAAGATTTTATTACCGCTTGCGAACTAACTGTTCGTTAGCCCCACATGTTCAGAGGTTCCATGAGGAATTGTTACTTTTTTTTTCCTTTCAAGAAAATTAACGAATATTTTGGAGATTATCACTGCTGTTAAGCCTTTTTGACTACATTTTACGACGTACTGTTTAAATATCAAGCTGCGACTCGATGTTGTTGTAAGAGATAAAACGGCACACGTCACGCATTTCTTTTCTTCTTGGGCACAGACAAAATTCGAACTAGAATATTGCAAATTGTTTTAGATACTACTCGACCAGCGGCCGAACTTCACCGCTACGTCAGGGGACGGGCAGAGGTTTTTCGCAGCCATTCTAATATTCAACCAATTAGGACATGAGCGCCAATTCCACAGCTATGGTGTTCTAAGAGGTTCATGCTATTAATACTAGAGTGCATGCCATTGTAGCTACCTCTACCTTTCCTTTGCCTGAAGGAGTGGTGGGGAGTATTGGAATTCGATGTGCTCGACCCAGATATGCCCTAGGTGCCATGGCCGTCTTCCGCTCCAAATAATAATATAGCAAGGTCACGAGACTCATTGATTACAGCTAAACTTGCAACTGAGCCCCTAAAACAATCTCTTGTCAATCTTCTGCATCCTCTCTACAGGAACGGTTGGCACTGAGACTGGTTTCGTTGTGAATGAACTCACATTCATTTTTTGCCCCGTTCACTATACGAATGGAGGCACAAAAGCTGGACAGACCATAGCGGCGAGCTTTTCTCCGTCCTTCGGCATGCGGTCCAGTACGCTGAGGGCTTCCTTGAAGGCATCTTGCACCCATGTGCTGACGACAGTCTCATCCATGGCCCCCGCGGGGAACATTGGCTCGGGATGTGACAGCTCAGCAATGGGCTTGTCCGGAGCCATTGGGTCCGCGCCCACGTCGAAGGAGACGATCGTAGCCAGACCCAGGTCGCGCACCAACTCGGCGGCGAAGCTCCAAGCCATTTCTTTTGAATCAGCATGGAGGCTGCTGGATTCCACAGGCCATTCGCTTATCCTCCACGCTTTGAACATCGCGTGTATCGACTCCTTCGACGAGTCCGCCTGAAATTAGAGTTACGTGCAATACTCAGTCGCTGCTATCGGGGGGAAGAAGTAACCCCATGAGGACCTCGCCCGGCATGCTCATCACTGGGATCTCCATACGTACTATAGGGTGCAAAAGTAACAGACCCTCCCCCCCCCCCCCCCCCTCCAAGTTCTGGCCGACGGCACCTGACAAAGCACTTCTGGTGTTGGAACGGGCCCACTGCACCGGTCTCAACACCAGAAGTGTTTTGTCAGGTGGCGCCCGCACGCAAAGTGGCGAGGGCCGCAACTTGGAGGAGGGGTCTGTTAGGTTTGCCCCCGATGGTTTGCCCCTGATCCAGAATGATCAGGACCCTCATGAAGACCTCACCCGCCGTCCTCGTCATGAGGATCATGATGTTTACCATGCCAACCTAGCCCGGAAAACTGATCAGAATTCTCACGACGACCTCGCACGGCATCTTGAGGGCCTTCATGACCTGAGTGAGGACCTTCATTAGGATTTCACCGGGCGTCCTCATCATGAGAATACTTAAGCGGACTTGACCAGTATTCTCACCATGAGGGTCCTCGGAAGGACCGTGCCACCAGCAGGTCTTCCCGATGGCAGTGATGAAGCACAAACCATCCCGGAAGCGCACCACTTCAGACAGTAAGAACGCTAGAGCGAATCTGTTTGACAGCGGTGTGTAGGTCCGATTACCTTTCGAATCTCAGATTCGCCACGCATATTATAATAGCATATACACCAATGTTTCCTACAACCCCTCAAACTGGCACTTCCGCGTATGTAATCCATTCTCCAGCTCTGCTGCCTGTCACATGCGACCTTGTGGCCTATACAGGAATCCCCCCAGCGCCATCAGCCTTAAGATCCCCCAATCGTACACGCATACCAACTTTCACACAACACCACCGCTAGAGAAAAATACGCTATCTACATAGGCTCCCAAACATCCTTATGTTCCATATTGAACCGCGCCATCCCTTATGAATAAAGCAAAAAATGCGAAGATCTCTCCTCAAAGCTACTCCCTGCCTCAATCGTTCTTAGGTTCTTGAGACCTTCACTACTCGCCTCCGGCAATCCCTCCGTCAGCCCACCCACGAGAGTCGAGGAGGAGGAGGAGGAAAAAAATTGACGGTCGATTTGCGTAGTTAGGACAAATACGATTTTGGGTGCGCTAGCACTTCGGTTCCGTTGTTTGGATCCATTGTTCACGGTTGGAAATCTGAATGCGCATAAACCGGATAGCTTTTTGGGAGGCCGTGAAAACCACTTGAACGTCATGCTCTCCTACAATACTTTCAAGGCCGTGCGACACACTATGTAAGCACGGCACAACGACCAGCCGCGTCTTTCTTGGTTTCGTCTAAACCGTTTCTGTTTTCCCTAGTTAATGCTCTTAGCATCTTTTCTGATACCGACAGCGAAAAAAAAAACGACAAGATCCAGACCCAGGCAAAGGACTGCCCCGGCTTCTGAAAAAACCTACTTTAAAGTTAGAGACTGCTTTTCTTCCCCGTCAAAGGTCGAATTAACTTCTACAGCCAAGCATCGTAATATAGCCCATGAAGACATCCATCCTCTCCGCCAAAGCTCCTATCGGGGGCCAACGCGAGAACGCCAAGCCCTCCGGGAGCAAGTCAAGGAAATGTTGCGCAACGATATAATTTTTGCACAGGTGGTTCTTAAGGGGCTGTAAAGAGATGGTTGGCAGGTGTCAGGTTTAGAAACAGGATGAGGAGGAGGAGGAGGTAGAAGAGGAAAGGAAGGGAGGTTAACCGGAAGAATAATCGGTTTGCTACCCTACACGGGGGGAAGGGGGTGAGGGGATAAAAAAATGAAAGAGAAAGGAGAGTAACCGAAAATTGAAGCCACTCAAAAAGTCAGTACTCGTTGAAGTCACAGCCTATCGTCCAGGCCAGAAGTTCGCAACCTGGCACGGTTGGCTGGTTGAGGCATCAGGCAGACGCCAATGCCGCTGGGCAGTTTTCGCCTTCATGGCCCTCCTAATGTTACCACATTAAAATAAGATATAAATGAGAACAATTACTCGCGCTTAACTGTCCTACCATGGTTGCGATCTGTACGTTGCGTTTCATTGCATGATTAGTTTACAATACGCACTGCGCCGAAAGCTCGGTCACGGTTCAGAGATAACACCAACGACGACGTGACTACTTTCGTACAAATATGAAAAATTCATACGGTCTCTTAAAGGCTGTTGAAACAACCATGAACTGAAGTGAAAGACATTCTTAGGCCTTAAGTTTCGCTCCCTGAAAGCCAACGAAGTATCAATCACAGCTACTACCTTAGTGTCCATAAAACGGCAAGGTGTTCTTGAAAACGAGAGGCAGCGAAGGAGACCATGGATTAAGGTTTCTTTAAATAACCTGCATGCGGCGAACGGATCTGTCTTGCGAGCTTTTCGAATTGATAGCCGATATTAGATCATCAGCGAGTATAGATCATTAAAGCTGCGAAGAATGTTCGCTTCTGTGAGGGCTTCATCGATTGATTTTACTCACAAAGAACTGCCTTTCTTTTTCGGCTTCTGAGCTGCATTTTGTTACCTTCTCTTTGTTATCTGTCTCTGGTGTCTTGTGGGATTTCCTTGTTTCATCTCAAGCGTGTATTGATTTCAAATGAGAACGTCTTTGATTGCCTAACAACTTAAAGGTGCACTAAAGAGGAATCCGAACTCGTCTTTTTACCGCAGTGGGAACTCGGTATACACGTTCCCAGCATTCTTAGAAACTTCGGATTCTTGTCCTGTGTGGCCGGTTTCCCTAATTTAAATCAAATTAAACATCCTGGCTCCCGCCTTTTTATAAACTTACCGCTGAGGGCATGAGGAGTCAACTAACGCGTGGAGTGCCTTTCAGGCAGTCGTGTGGCGGCTTCGCTTTTGCTTTTATTCTGTTTTTTTTTTTAGGTTTACGTGAACAGATCCAGTCAGAGACTACATAGCTGCAAATTAGGCGCACAGAAATAAAAATACGCGTGGACTCTTCGCTTTCGCCGATCTCAACGGATCACTCCGCCCATGGCAGAGCGGCAAGCCGCCAAGGGATTGACTGAAAGGTTGGTTGACTCCTACTACCGTCAGCGGTGAGTTAGAAAAAAAGGCGGGAGCCGGGACGTTCAATCCTATTTAAATTAAGAAAATCGGCAGCGCAGGACACTAATTCGAAGTTTCTAAGAATGCTCGGAATGTGTAGATCGAGTTCCCGCGGCGGTAAAAAGGCGAGTTCGGATTCCTCTCTAGCGCACCTTTAAAATCTGTTGGAAGGACAAGAGCTGTCTCCAGTCATCTGAGTTACTCTCTTAAACCAGTCTTTCCAGCAGCTGTGTTTTCTGACAAATCCCAGCAGGACACCACTGTCTCGTCAACCTGTCGCGATTTACGCGCCACGCAACGCGCTGAGGAACAAATATGCGCACCTGCTCGCGGTCTTTACACTTCTCGTAGACTCTGACGGCGAGTGTGATATCCTTTTCGTCGATCCTCCTCATCATTTCCAGAAGATCTTCAGCCAGCCTGTCTTCTAGCATGCTTTCCATGGAGATGAACGTGTTTTTGACCCGCGGCAGCGGGTGTTGTGCTGCCCAGCCGTCGCAAACATACTTGTAGAAGTCGGTGCAGGCCGGAGTTTTGGAGGCGTTCACCATGTTCCTGAGTAAAAGCGCGGCGCTCATCAGTGACTAATCACGATTAAAACTACCGCAGCGTCAACGAAGACAGGTTAAACGTGGTAGCCGATACACACTACACATGCCATGCTAAAACTGTGAGCAAAGCTTTGCCGTGCACTGCTGCTGTGCATTGCTACCAGCAGCTGCTAGTTGCTAGCAGCCAGCGCATGCGTTGTTGACGAATAGCGTTTGCGGCAAAAACGGTGATGCCCCACAGTGATCCATATATGCAGGGACCAGGACCAGCTTGTACATACCTGTGCATTGGCATGGAGTCACCTAAGTATGCGCCAATGGTGTCTAGTGGGTTCAGATCACAGTGCGTTAAAATTCTATGAACCCTGTTATATGCCTTTTTTTTTATTACGGCAGAAACAACAACATGTTTATGAAAGGGAGGTCGAAGCGCCAGCCGTGAAAATTGGAGAAAGCCTGCTAGAGGTGGAATGCTAAAGCTGAACCTAACGGCCAAGCAGCCTAAGATTGCTGGAGTCGTGCTTCTGCATCGGCGGGTGGTGAAACAGTGCTGAATTTTGCTAATTATTGCCTGTGCCGCCTAATTCCTAGGTTTTAATCGCGCAGAAATTATAATTGTCCCAAAAAATCTAACAGCCTTTATAGTTCTGCAGTTCCTGGACCACCAGTCGCAAAATTCTGGAAGATCATGACTTTTATACAGTGTTTCCTTTGCTTGGGAATTCCAAGATTAATACTAGCTACCGGTATGGCCAGTAGCGTCAGCGATAACGGCGACCCCAAGGCTTGTAATTAGCGTTGCACTTCAGAGCGTAGTAACAGATGGGCAATCCCGGGGCAATCCCTTTATCGGTGCAATCCCAAGACTGTATGTTGTACCGATATAGGAACCGATAAGTATTTTTACTTCATCCTTTCGAGCAGTGTTATTTCTTCACGGCGCTACGAGAGGTATTGGAAATAGCAAGGGAATAGATGTGTTAGTGGAAGTATTGAGCGCAGATCCGGACCACGAAAAGAACACTTTGCAGGTATTCTTCGGCCATGAAAAGCAGTTTAACAATATCTCTCTAGAGGAAAGGAGGTAATGGCTTTATATTGCCACGTATCATTGTAGCGTCCGTTCGTTCGCGCAAGGCCGCAAAAAAGGGGTGTTGTCATTTTTGTTCGTGACGCGAGAAGCGACCGGACTTATCTCGATTGTTCCCAGCCATGAACAGCTGCATCTACGTGTTTCTAGATTACTCTAGATGATCTCGACCTGTTATCTCGAAGTTTCCTTGCCGGCCTTAAATTGAACGATGCCACGAGCAGCGGGCATTCGTAGATCGACGATTGACGAGCACGCTTGTTGCTTACGCCGCCACCGAGTGATTCAGTTCTTTTGCGGGCGCAAGTCAGCCCTAATAAAGAGCTTCGTTTGCAAGTCTTTCTGGTGTCTTCCTGACCGCTGGACTGCCGTCACTACAACGTGACAATATCGTCGATATCCACCTGTACTCCATCAGATCCTGGCTTGGCATTAAATTGCGGGAAAGCAGAGAAAAATGACAGGATGCATGTCAAGAAGGCAGCGGAAAACAGCCCTCATAAGAGGCCTTCCAATCAATGGCGTCGACCAATTGCCATGACGTGACAGTTAATCCCCAATTCACATAGTCACTTGCCAGTCACCAGCGATTTCACGCTATACTCCCGGACAACTTTTTATAGCAATACTGTAGAGGCTAGGCAGGAAAGGGAAGGGAAGGAGTCGGACTTTTGTCTCCATGTCGTGGGGAGCGAGTTCCTCAGCACTAGCCCTTATAAAAATGGTCCATACACAGTCTATAGACTTCTTATAGACTCTATTGCCTTCCTACAGATATTTGTTTTTGTCTATTCATAGGTTATAGACTGTCTATAAACAAGAGTCTAATAAAAGTGTATGGCAATAAATCTATAGATTGTCTATAGACTGTCTATAGCATTTCTACTTCCTATAGACTGTTCTCTAGGATTTCTCTATAGAGGGTATACAGACTTTATAGACAGAAGTCTGTGGACAGTCTCTAGACTGTTTAAAAAGTTCTCTAAGGGAGGGACCCTGCACCATTTATTCAATTTCCCCCCTGCACCCATAGCCCGAACAGCAACCCACTCCCAACGGCACGGGGACAAAGGACCGTCTCCTTCCATTTCCTGCCAAGCCTCAACTCCATTGCAACCACGAAGTCCTGAGAACAGGTCGACGGCACTTTCTGGAGAGCCTCCTATGAGGGGCATTCGCCGCTGCTTTCTTTTGATTTGTATCCGACTATAGGTTTTGAAAAATGACAGCGGACTACGACAGCAAAGTGACTCCCAGAACAAAAGCGAGCTAATTATATCTTAGGTTAAATCACGAAGTGGAAACGAGCGTGGTCAGAGCGTATAACGAATAAGAGATAACTGACAGCTTATTAGGGCAGCGGAGTGAATTCAACAATGTACAGTCGTGAGCAATGTGAGAAGGAACAAGCTTTTACAGTAGGATAAAGCTTAAAAAATCAGCAGTTGCTAGCACTGGGCCGTGGTCCGCGGCATCTTGTATTACTTCGCTAGCCAGTCGCAACAGTAAAAGCTTTTTAATGTTTGACTATATCAAAAATCCCCGTATCAAATTTCTAGAGCTCATAATTTTTTTCATGTGATTTGTTTACGTAACAAGAAACGTTTAAGCAGCGGACTACTTTTTTGTCGTGGAGGAATTCTGTGCGCGGAGGCTGAATCTGGACGGAGCTTCACTGCAGACTTAAGTTGTATCCGACTACAGCAGAAAATTGCAAATTTTCTTGTTATTTCTCTAATAAATTTGAGAATGACTTTTGGATATTACACAGCAAGGGGACATCTAGTAAAAAAGAAAATAATACGGTGGTGACATAGTTATGGAGTAACTAATAAACCAGCGCTGAAGATTTTTGTGTACACGTAGAAGGCAGTGTCAAAGAGTCGGCTATGCACACGAGATAGGGGCGCTTCTGTCGACTGGGCGGCTGCAGCGTGCGCAGGACAGGGTCAACTGGGTACCTGTGTGCGGGGCATGACCCCGATCGTTCCGCAAACTTGGAAGAACGCCAACACTGTCGTAATCTATAAGAATGGGAACCCCAATAGGAACTTGAAAAACTAGACCTATCAGCTTACTGTCCATTGCTTACAAAGTATTTGCTAAGGTCATCGATAACAGAATTGGAGAAACCATAAACTTCAGTAACGCAAGGGACAAGGCCGGCTTTAGGAAAGGCTACTGTACAATGCAACATTTTTATGTTATCAATCATATTAGAAGTGTGCAGAATATAACCAACCCCAGTATATAGACTTGATAGATTACGAGAAAGTATTTGACTCAGTGGAAACCTCAGCAGTGATGCAGGCATTGCGAAACCAGGATGGAAAATATCTCTAGAGGCTGCACAGTCACCTTAGTCCTCCATTAGATAGGTTCTAAAATCGCACCAGGTTGGGTGTCAGGCAGGGGGACAATATTTCTCAGGTACTGTTTACCGTGTGTTTAAAAAAGGTAATCAGCGAAATGATTCTGGAAGAGCTTGGGATAAATATTAACGGACAAGTCCTTAGTAATCTCAATTGCTGATAGTGTTGTCTTGCGAAGTAACTCTGGAAACGAATTATGAAGCAAGACCGAGGACCTTGACAGGCAAAGCAGAACAGTGGTGTTGTTCAATAGTCCCAGAAGAGCCCAACAATATAGGATAAGCAGCGAAGCATTGAAAGCAGAGGGGGATTACACCTCTTTAAGGCAAGTAGTAACCGCTCACCCATACCCCACGAGTAAATTAATTACAAGGATAAGAATGGGGGTAGGAGTGCTCTTGACAGGCACTCTCATATGATGAATGGCATCTTACAAGTTTAACAAGACAGTGTACAAAAGTTGTAGCATGTCAGTACTGACCTATGGGGCGGAAACTCGGAGGCTAACGAAAAGGCTTGATACTATGCTGACAGCTCAGCGAGCTATCGAAAGAGGACTCACAGGTGTAACGACAAGATACAAGAAGAGGGCCGAAAACAAAAACGGCTTAATGATATTCTATTTGAAATCAGTAAGTAAAAATGGGCATGGCATGGCATGTACTGCGAGGGCAAGATAACCGATGGGTCCTTACGGGAACGGAATGGATTCCAAGTGGGGGCAAGCGTAGCATGGTGCGGCAAAAAGTCAGGTGAGAGCATGAGATTCGAAATCTTGCGGGGATAGGATGGCCGCAGCTGGCATCAGGCATGGTTAATAGAGGCATATAGAAGATGCCTCTGCTTTGCAGTGGGCGCAGCTAGGCTTGTGATTATGGTGATGACGACGATAGTACAGGCACGAGAAAGCACCTACAGGTTCCACTCAGCGAATCGCAGAACCACGGGCTCAAGCGTTCCCGCTAAGTGCCGTTCACATTGTACCTCGACGATATCACCATACTCGGTTTGGAGACGAAACTTCGTGGCGTTAGACTAAGCTGCGGAGGGCACAATTGTGATGCTTGGACTTTTTTTTTTTTTTTTGCAACATTGAAGAAAGCTGCACATTGCTACGTCGCTCAAAAGACGCGATAAAAAGACACAAGCAACGTGCCTCTTACGGTTCACACGTTTGTTTACCAAGCGAGCGAATATGCCTTGAGTAAACGATTGTTAATTTGTTCGTTCTTTGGAAGTTTTAGTTCCATAAGCGAAGCGCTGTTATTCACATGAAGCTTTCCAATTAGCACCCTTTCGAAGCAGGAAATGAGAGGACTTGGGTAAAAAAATGATGCGATTACCTCAGATAAGCCGCTTCGAGTTTGCAGTACTCGGTCGAGCATTCGTACACTCCCTCTACGGGTTTGCGCGAGCTGGTTGGCTCCATGGTCGGCCCATAGCTTGTTTGTTCTTCCGGCCCTTCGGTATGCTCAGGTCCCTCGGTATGTTCAGGTCCTTCGGTATGTTCAGGCCCTACGGTATGTTCAGGTCCTACGGTATGTTCAGGTCCTCCTGTCCTTTCAGTTCTTCCTGTCGTTTTAGTTCTTCCGGTAGAGCCACTGTGCGCAAATGCAAGGAGCGAATCGGTTAGAAAATACGGGTTGGTCGTTGCGACCAACCACGTGCCTTTGAAGGAGCCGTCCTTCGCAAAACTTCAGTTTGAGGGTTGTGTAGGGAAATCTTAACGCGTGATCAGACAGTGGTCAGCTCAAGTATAAAAGTAGACGTGTCACCCCCGGCCGCTTCGCTGCAAATGGCTTGAAAGTGCGATGACCTTTCCGCTACTTGTCAAGTCAGCACCTGCCTATATTGACTAATCAAGCTGTGCTTGAAGCTTCTTACGAAAAGTATTCACGATTCTCCTTCAGTACTCACTCACCGTGAATAGAGGAAAAGGCATCACTATGAACAAGTAGGGCAGCAAGTTTCGCAGCATTATTATTATCATTATCATTGCCGAAAAAAAAACTACTTCCATACAAAGGGCCTCAGAGCTTTCGCCTGCAGTTCAGACTAGTTGACGTAGCTTGTTAGGCTCACCAACTCAGCAAGAACCAACGGCACAAGCGCTACCAAATCTAGGCTCATGGAAAATGAGCTCACGTTTTTGTACATGGCATCTGTAATGTACTACAAGGATACCTGCAATTAAAGCTGCTAAAAGGCCGTTTCATCCTAAGCCTGCTGCCGTAATTTACGATGGCCACACTAAAAATATACACCGATATATTCTAACGCATAAGCTTGGTAAGCTTAGTAGGGCGTAGCCGCGCCATGATACAGCTGTGCTCTGTGCCGCTCAGGTTTTCTAAATGAGCATCCCACGCACTCCTCGCATCCCTTTTAATTTGAGCCCGTTTGGACAACCAGCCTTTTGATCAGCAGGCGAACCCGACAGTTTTCGAAAAAGGCGTTTGACTATGCTGATAAGCAGCGCCCGAACCACGGATGAAGTTTCTAGCGCCACTGTCGGAGTAATTAAACAAACGTATGTTTGACCATCTTATTACCTTTTGTCTGTGGTCGTCGGCGCCGGCGGTGTTATGGTCTGCGTCACCAGGGTGGACAGCACTGTGGTAGTCTCCGGAGTCACTTCTTTAAACAGCAAGTAGACGACCAGCACGCCAAGGATCATAAGACAGACGGCAGACAGCAGGCAGCAGACGGCGATAAGGCCCTGGTTTCCCTGCTGCTGTACCACGACCACGTCTCCTGAGCCCTCTTTCATGTCCTTCTTTCGATGGCTCTTCTCCTTGCCTTCTCTCCCCTTGCCCTTCTTCGAGCCCTTGCTCTTCTTCTTTTTGCCCTTGGACTTCTTCTTTTTCTTCTTGCCTTTCTTTGAATCCTCCTTTTTTTCCATCTCCGCGGGCTCTGGAGAGACTATCTCCGGCTCCGGCTTCGCAACGTCCTTTTCAGGCGCCGGCTGCGCGATGTCCTTTTCAGTCGGCGGCTTCTGGCCTTCCAAAAGACATATGTCGTAGCACATGGGCTTCGTTGCCGTCATCGCCGCGTCAACCCCCGGTTTCAGCTCGCCCTGGGGAGCAGCCTCGACAGGCATCGCAGCTTCCTGAGCGCCGGGCAACGCAGCTACCACTGCTGCCTGCGGTGCGCCTGCCGCCGCCTTGTCCTCCGGCTCTTTGGCCTTTAAGCCGTCTTTCTTTTTCTTTCCTTTCTTGCTGGACTTCTTTCCCTTCGATCCCTTTTTGCTCTTTTTCTTTTTCTTGTCCTTCGCTTTTGTGGGCTTCTTGCCAGCCTCTGCTGCGTCCACCGCTGGCACGGCTTCACCAGCAGGAGCCCCAGGGGGGGCTCCAGGCGCCGTGGGTCCTTGTTCCGGAGGTGCAGCTGGCTGCGCGGGCTCCTGAGTCGGTGCTGTAGCTACCCGCTTTAGATCGCTCGCCACCACTAAGGCCGGTTGACCAGGCTGCTCGCGTTCCGGCAAAGATGCTGGCGCAATTGATCCTGGGATGCTCGAGCCGGCGGACGTTGTGCCGGGCGCCGTGCTGGGCGCAGTTGTCGCGGAGGCAGCGCTAGCGCCCGCCAGTAAGGACGGCCCCTGGGACTTCTGTTTTTTCGGACGCTTTTTCTTCTTTTTCTTCTTCTTCATCTTGGAGTCTGGTGGCTTCGGCGGCCGGTTCTCCTTGAGCGCGATGCCTTGCGGGCAGATCCGCACCACGCTGGGCCGTCGCTGAACAGGCGGGGACAGGGCCGTCGGAGTGGCTCCCTGTGACGGCGTAGTCCCCTGGCTAGTGGACCACTTCATTGCCCGCGACGGCCCCGAAGACAGCGGTGAGCCCAGGCCCCAGCGACGCGTGGAGAAGAATATTTCACGCATGTAGCTGGGCAGCGTCGACGTGGACCACTTGAAAGAGCTATCACCGGAGTCGGCAGCGCCCGCTTGGTCTCGCTTCTTGCCTTTCAGACCTTTTTTAAGTTTCGCCGCCTGACGAGCGGTGGCCGTGTAAATGTCTACTTCTTGAGGCGCAGTGGGCTCGACTTGAGACTCAGGAGAAGCTGCGTCCATGTCCTTGTGGTCTTGAGCATCTTCAGGATACGCATCCTGAGGGAGCGACTTCTGCGGCAGAAAATAGGGCAGCTTCTGGCTGTCTTCCGCTGCCATGCCCTCGAGTTCTTTGGACTTTCTCCTCCGATCTGACGAACCCCTCAGAATGCTGCGCTTGCGCGCAGGCAACTCAGCTGCCATTGGTTCGGCTTCTTTGGCCCCACCGGCGGCGCCGTGTCCGTCGCCTTTTTGTTCGCCTTCAGAGCTGAGACGCCGCTGTTCGTGCTGGCGAGCAATATCTGCAATCGCGCCCGTCTCCACTGCCGTCTTTTTCCCAGAGCTATCCTGCTTTTTATGTTTGCGGTGCTTTTTTCCCTTATGACTTTTTTTAGATTTTTTTTTCTTAGTACCTTTTGGAGCCTTCTCGGGCTTTTCTTCAGACTCTGATTGCAGCAAAGTAGTGGCCATGGAAGGTTTTTCCATGTCCCCTTCCTTGTCCTTTGATATCCTTCTGCCTTCCTTGGGAGGCATTTTCGCGGACGCCATTTCGGGCTCTTCGCCTGGCACACCCAGAACGGAAGCGGCAGCGCTCTGCTCCGGTGCAAAAGGATGTGTGTCTAAAGGCAGTGATTTCTGCGTTTTTTTCGACCTTAACTCATCTTCCTCTTCTTCAGCAAGGACTTTGACCTTGTCTATCTGCGATACGAGTGACTCGTGCATTTTATCCAGAACACCTGGTACTCCACCAGTTGCTTCAGTCTGAAGGCTTTCTCTGCCCTCTTCAGACCCTATTTGCTTGGACCCCTTCTTCCGTCCTTTTTTCTTCCTCCCCTTCTTTCCCACTGCATCCGCACCTTCCTCGGATCCTCTTGTCTTGGATGCCTTCATACGTTTTTTCTTGCCCTTCTTTTCAACCGTAACCGGCGAAGATGGTTTCTCGTCGACAGAGCCGATTTCCTGGGGTTGTCTGCGCTTGGCTAACTCTCGTTCCTCCTCTTCAGCAAGAACCTTTGCTTCTTCTATTTGGGCTGCTAGCGACTCTTCAATCCTGCCGAGAACAGTGGGCACTGCGTCAGTTGTTTGGCGCCGGACGGACTCTTCGCCTTCTTCATCGTCCTCTAGCTTGGATGTCCTCCTAGCCCCGTTTTTCTCCCCTTTCTTCATTTCGGCTGTCGCCGGGAAAAAGATTTCCGTATCAGCCATTTCGGCTTTCTCCTTTTTCCTTCCTTTGGCCGTCGCCGGTTTCTCCCATTCTGCAAAACCCTCGACCTCATGTACCTGAGATGCCAGTGAGTCTGCGAACCTGTCCAGAATACCAGGGACAGCGCCTATCGTTTGGCGCTTGAGAGACTCATTGCTGGGAGCTCCTCCGATTGGGGCGGCTGGTTCCGCTGCTTTGCGTCCCTTCCCTGCATGCAATGCGACAACCTCCCGCGCATCCTCGGCCGAATCTTCTGCCTCACCCATCGCAGGTGAAACTTTCTCGCCGAGCCGCCTCGCCTTGACAGAGATTCCCGGACGCGCTTCTTCGGCGCGACCTTCGACTAGATGCGTGCGGCTGTCAGAACGCTGTGGGCCGAGTAGGCGTCCAACGATCTTCTCTACGTTCATCGATATTGAGCGCAGAAGCGTTGTTTGGCTTCCTTCGGCCGTGGTGGGTCGGCTGAATTCGATGCCAATGTTGACTGAGCGCTTCTGAAAGCCCTGCCCAGAAGATCCGGGGGAAAGCGACACGGCCGAAGACACCTCGATTGAAGAGGTCACTTCGTCATCCGCAGTCGACTCCTCTGGTGGCGGCGGCCTTCTGTGTTTGGCAGTTGTTGGCGACGTTTTTCCGCGACGATTAGCACCCCGCGACTTCTGATGTACCTCCACGACGACAGAGCTCGACTCCGAGTCGGTCGCAGTGCCGGCAGCCAAGGCGAGGTGCCCGGCTCGCGCAGTGGAAGGCTGCTGCCATTTTGAGAACGGCACAGAGCGCTGTTCGCGACGCACGCTCACCGAAACACTAGAAGAGCTGTACGGGTCCTCCGTGCTGTCGTCGCTAGGTTTGGCCATCAGGCACGTGGTGTCGCCCATTTCGTACCTCTTGCTGGCCATGGAGGTGCCATCTGCAAGGTGTCCTTGCAATATCTTCCGGAACTTTCCGAGAGCAGGATCCTGTTTCCGCGACGGCGAGTCCCTGAATGGAGGGGCGGCGCCTGCTGACGGCGCCGGATGCGAGCGGGCAGCCGTTGCCGCAGACCCTGAAGTCACTTCCATCCTGCCCGGCCCGGCGTCTGGTTCGGCATCCGAAGAATCGCGTCGACACCCCTGCCGCCGCGTCGATGAGCGGCCGGAGCGGCTGGGTGACTGCCGCTCTCCGACGTGTCGCGTTTGGTGCCTGGGGAGGCCCGGGCGGTGCCGACGGTGATGGCTGCTGTACGTGCTCTCCGCGGAGTCGCTCATGACGGCAGTAGGAATAGACTTCTAGGAATGAGAGGTGCCAGTCGATTCTCAGGCGGGACACGCGCGCTCGAGGCGTGATACTGCGCAACGGTCGAGCAAACCTCTTTGTCTTCGATACGAGCAGCGCGTGTCGGTGGGCTTCTTTCTCTTCAAAAAACTGCTGTTGGTGCTGTTCTTCTTTTCATTGTTACGGTTCATACCATTTGCGTTGTTC
This sequence comes from Amblyomma mixtum, assembly GCF_055824585.1. Classification (NCBI taxonomy): domain Eukaryota; kingdom Metazoa; phylum Arthropoda; class Arachnida; order Ixodida; family Ixodidae; genus Amblyomma; species Amblyomma mixtum. The sequence continues at coordinate 291,966,895 of NC_143013.1, read as the reverse complement.
TGCTCTCGTCGGCGTGTACAGTTCAAAGGCCATTTGCACGAAAAGGTAGCATTAAAATAACCGCATAAAAAAGGACATCTCAGAAGAAAAAAAGTCTGCCGATAGATGGCGTTGTCAGTTGGTCAGCCGTCATCAGGTGGATGCCAACACAGCCACTCCCAAGTTCCATCGGACGCGCCTAATATGAGTAACACTCCGCTGACGAGTAAGATATGCCTTGTTTCGTTCTACTACGACAAAAACGATATTTAGCCAGAGCCAGAAAGGTTGTTCTTAGCGAACAGCTTTGAGATTTGGCTCCGCATTTGTTGGCACCAATTACTGAGGTAAGACGAACCTTTCCTGGTGGGCATTTTAGTATAATGGTGTGAAACGCTCTGTGCAATGTAGACAACGTCCAGCATTTTGCAGGAATATTTTCAGAGCTCAACATTAAGCAGATTTCGCTGTGACTGGCGGTGCCTACATAGCACGAAACATAGCAGCAAAGCGAACCGCATCGCTCCTAGCCTGCGCATGCACATGTTCCGCCGGTTGCCGAACGGCGTAAATCAATGAAAGGGCACATCGACCTCAAAGTGAGAGCAAAGGAATGGCCTTCAATTGACAACTTCACCTGAAAATCCACACTCAGTGAAGACGGCATACGTGCTAATCGATTGTAAAAGTTGTTGACGCACTGGAGTTCTTTTAAGGCATGTTTATCGCAAGACCTATACCCGAAAATTTGTAATACGTCAGCGGTTATTCATACGCATATAAACGGTGGACAAATTAGCTGCGTATACTACTATCATTCTTATGTTTTTGCCCTAGTCATTCACTTGCAACTAATGAAAACGCTAGGAGCTTATGGCGTAACCGGTACTCTGCATATATTTTTGAAAGTTCCGCAGGCTCTGTACTTGCTCCTCTGATGTTTAGCATTTACGTTACCACTGATTCAATGTAGAGACGGTATAAAGCTGTTTATGCCTGTTTCTAACTTCTAAAATAATATGTCATGCAAGATTATGATTTTGTAATTTGGAAAAGTGTGCACTTTCAAAGCCTTACTTTGAACCTAACCAAGAAGACAGTTATTTCTTTTAGTATGAAGCGTCTCCCTTATGATTTCTGCTACTCCCTCGGTGACGATAGAAGAAAGCGATGAACACTCGAGATCTAGGCTTCTACATATGTTGTTGCTTCAGACTTCATGATCATGTTAACTGTATTACAAGTCTGTTTTCAATTCTGCTTCAGATATCATGTCCGACAATCTAGGACGAAAATTTTGAATATTAAAAAATTGTGAGGTACAGTTACGAATATATTGAAGGAAATGGTCCGTTCTTGCGATGTGTCGCAAAATCTTTCAAGTTTTTTCGTCGCTCGCAGCGAGCGATGGAAAACAATTTGTCTTACTAACCCTGCAATAAAGCAAACAAGGGAACGGGTATGAGGGGCTCGTTATAAATATGACAGAAGCCAACAGCCACAGAAACCAAGGGGCACAGGGGATTTTTTTTAAATTTATTTATTTAGTTTGTGGTGTTGATCAATTTAGAATATTACAGAATATGTTATCGCTTAAAGATAATTGATTAGAAAAGCAGAAGAAAAAACAACCACATGCCGCCGGTGGGATCCGAACCCACGACCTCCGAATTACGCGTCCGGTGCTCTACCTCTGAGCTACGGCGACGGCTGTCAATTCTTCTGCTTTCGGGGGTATTTATGTTTTTACAAGTAACCTAACCTTGAGAGTGTTCATCAGCGCCACCCACGTTCATAAGCGGCGGACGTAGAACGTCCTGAGTTACCGCAGGTGTGACGTAGAACGTCATCGAACGGAGAGGATGGAAGCTGTGTGAGAACCCTCTTATGCTTCCTATTGCATCAAGGCTGCCAGAATCGAGGCCCTCGCTAAGCAATTAAGCAAACAAGGAAGGGGAATGAGGGGCTCGTTATAAATATGACAGAAGCCAACAGCCACAGAAACCAAGGGGCACAGGTGATTTTTTTAAAATTTATTTATTTAGTTTGTGGTGTTGATCAATTTAGAATATTACAGAATATGTTATCGCTTAAAGATAATTGATTAGAAAAGCAGAAGAAAAAACAACCACATGCCGCCGGTGGGATCCGAACCCACGACCTCCGAATTACGCGTCCGGTGCTCTACCTCTGAGCTACGGCGACGGCTGTCAATTCTTCTGCTTTCGGGGGTATTTATGTTTACAAGTAACCTAACCTTGAGAGTGTTCATCAGCGCCACCCACGTTCATAAGCGGAGGACGTAGAACGTCCTGAGTTACCGCAGGTGTGACGTAGAACGTCATCGAACGGAGAGGGTGGAAGCTGCGTGAGAACCCTCTTATGCTTCCTATGGCGTCAAGGCTGCCAGAATCGAGGCCCTCGCTAAGCTTAGCGAGGGCGCTAAGCTTGAACGCATTGAGAAAAAACAAATATCATCAGCCCCCCCCCTGATCCCTGATCCTGAAAAAATCCCCTGTGCCCCTTGGTTTCTGTGGCTGTTGGCTTCTGTCATAACCCTGCAATACGCGTGCAGTTGTTACTTGATAGTTTAGCTAACCCCAGTGGTGATCATGCTGATGATATTTGTTTTTGCTCAATGCGTTCAAGCTTTCCTTGCATCTTTAATAGGTTTGTGTTTGTGTATCATAACCAAGGCTCTTTCCGTTCGTGGGTACGGCTAGCAAATAAATAGATGAATAAATTAATAATCTTTATTTAACTGGCACCTCATCTTCCTGATGAGATCATTCGAAGTCATAAAAAATGCTTATAGTTGAATTCTCTTTAGAAAATTTAACGCTTGAAAAGGAAAATTTTTAATATAACCAAATTTCAAATTCGCTCAGCAGGCACAGTCGGAAACAGAAACAGGGTTTGAAAAAAGCTTGCCAGATTTATTGCTAAACGACGCATTACCGCCAACAGCGATAATTTAATATGTTCGCAGTCTTGCAAGCTAACCTTAACAGTAATAATTACAGCCTAAATCACTCGCTTGAAGTTCTCTCCCGCAATGTCTTGCTCATCTCAGCGATGTCCCCGAGGAGCCTATGTGTGTATTCGACGTAGTCGACGGGAGTGACACCAATCGCAGATGTCTTCAAACTGATCTCGCCCTGAAACAAAGAGGGGGAAGGAAAACGCTCATTCTTTAAAGATATCAGCCGAAATTAGCTATTCGGCACCTAAGCAGAAAAGAAGTGCTCTTTATATCCCGAACTGCGATACAGTTTTTCATTTAAAAAAATGAACAGTACAAAAGTCACTGGTGGCAACTGAGTAGTAATTCTCAGTCGCGAACGAGTCTGTCAATTGTGTCTATCAATAAAAACGAACTCTTTCAAAACAGTTCAGCTAACATTGCATGATTAGGAAAACCTTGTTCTTACATAACGTCTCACAGTATTTTATGATTAGATAATATTCTCTGACATTTTGCGATTAGGAGTAACTTTCTATGTAAGGTTTAGCCGCATTTCTCGGTCATTGTTGCATATTTAAACCACTCCCCTCTGTAATACATCTGGCCCTGAGTGTAAATGAATAAATAAATAAATAAAAATAAATAAACAATTATTACGCATGTGACCCTTAGACGTGTCTTAGTCTTACCTCAAACTGCACCACAGCGAAATGTTGACCTCACAGCTCGTGTTGTGGAACACGAAAGAAAGCACGAGCTTATTTCAGTCACTTCAGAAAATGTTGCATCAGCATCAAGACCTACTGAACTACAGACCTGCACACATGGCGGGGTGTCACGATATGGTGGGCGGCTTGATGTTTGGTTGGCGCCGAAGTTGTAATTAATCGGGCCAACCTGCCCACTGCTGCACTCTCCGTAAGTTCGGAGGGGGAGGAGTGACAACCTCTCCACCCCGCGTGCGGAAGATGAGGTTAGACTGCTGACCGGCGATAGGGGCCACGGCTGATTAGCCGTTGACCGGAGGCATGAGGCGTAGGCAGGTTACTTATCAAACACTTTTATACTTGGGCAAACCAGCACAACAAAAAGTTACAAAACAAGGCCCAACAAAAGAGCGGCAATACAGAGACGCGACACGAATAAACACAGAATCGAACACAAACAACTATTAACAATAAGAAGGAAAACAACAGGGCGAGAACTATACAACAAGGTTACACGATTAAAGCAATATACAAAAGAATAGGGCGAGAACAGCGACAGAACAAAGAAAAGAGTGGAGCGAGTGGTGAGAATCGGTGACTTAGCTGCGTAGTGGCAAGGTCCGGTCGCAGGGAGCGTCGGGCTGCGGAAGCGCGCGGTGCTGATGGGGGGGTGCGGATACGGGCGCACTTGGGCCCCGGGTTACGCGTCTTCCACGCGTCTTTCGGGGCCGCCGTCGCCGCGCTCTACGCGTCAGACACCGCCTAGGCTCACTTCCCGACCACTGCCCTGGCTGACCCCGCACACGTCGGCACGCACCGAAATCTCTAGACCAACTAACTCGGTCGTGATTTTCCCGCCACCGTGTTCACGTGACAAACCACAAAAAAAAACAAATAAAAGCAAACGAATCCTCTCGGCCCCGTGCACCAACGATATACAGATGTTGAGAAGGGGGGAGAAGAAGCATGAAGAAACTGAAGGGGACGCGAAGGAAAGGTATGGTCCTAACGAGGAGGGATGTTAACTTCCCAAGGTTGGGGGACGCTTCCCGTCCCCCCCTCGCGAAAGCACTCGCTCCCCGGCTATAATCCTGAGGAGGGGGGCGGCGTAGTCTTGACCCCCCAGCGTCGCGAGAGGTCAACGCCCACGCGGGGGGAGGCAAAGTCATCGCCGCTGCGTCGCGACATGCCCGCATACTGCCGGCGCCATGGCCAGCCGTGGCCACCTTGGTCGGAGAAGAAAGAAGAAAAATAAAGCATGCGCGCACTTTGTGACACGGGGTCCTATGGAGCAGCGTGCGCCAACTTTCGTTAGCTTTTTGGCCGTTGAGGGCGCTCGATTCACTGGTTCGTCTGCTATGATGATCATCATCGTTTGCCATTTTGGGCGTGCTATTTAATACATTTGTTTTTTCTTTCTCTGCTATCTTAACATCAACAATGAAAATAACCATAATAACGACTTTTTTTCGCTTTGTAAGAGTATAAAAAACGTCTTCCTTTTAGTCCGCTTTCTTTTCGTCGGCACCACCATGCCTAGCATAGATAAATGGATGATATTAATTACGTGGACAAAAGACAAAACTGCCCTGTCTGAAATAAAATGATGGAGGAGGCCATTTTCTCAACAGGTATATATTAGCGCCACGCCGCCCGTAATGTTTTTGCCCTAGCGGCAAAAGGCATGAACTAGAACATGCGCGCTGGAGCAGGGCCATTTGTGCAGGTCTGTAGTTCAGTAGGTCTTGATCAGCATTGCCTACAGTGATGGCTTGTGAACGTTGTGAACAGAACAAAGAGGAACTCTTTACTGTGCGGTTACAAATAAAGCCTTTTTTTTTAACACCGTACTTATGCTTCCTTGTACACTGCAGGTTTTCTGCTGCTTGAACTACAATGTAAAATTTTGAGTATCAAATAGTTAAGAAAGGGTTAAGGTCCCACATAGTGAGCTCCAACGTGAAGTCAAATAAATAACTTGGCCAAATGAACTTGAAGCCACATATGGCTGCATATACTGACCTGTATATACTAATTTGGAGCCACCGGTATCATATAAAATTACTTTCCGGGACGTTCTGTGCGCCGTGAGAAAAAAATCTGGTTTAGAACTTGGAGTAATCATGTGCCGTTTACATTTAATTCCACCAAAATAACAAGTGAAGATCATGATAGTGGTATTTTAGATGTAATATTTTTGCAGTACTTAGCCATCAAAATTACATTTAGCCAGTGATATTAAAGAGCAACTCAGGAGCTTTTTCCAACATTCTGTGTACATAGTGACGTCTGATTCCCTACAGTCTCCTCTCTTGCCACAGCAAACCGTTTTTCATTGGGCTGAGTGAAACCATTTGGAAACAGCTTAAACAGCAAACCGAAACTGAAACTCGGTGCGTGACGAGTACGAGGCTTCGCGTGACGCAATGATGACGTCACAAACAATATTTAAAAACACTCGTACGCACGTTGCATGGCTAAAGTAGCGACAGAAAACGATGAGTCCTTTCGTAAAAAGCCTGAGACGACCTAACACAAGATTCGAAGCTGTTAGTGAAGCGAGAAGCTGGTATCTTCGTGCGTAGAATTTTTTTGACGTCGAAAATGCCGCGTTGCCATATCAATTTTTAAAATCGATTTGACCGGAATGAAAAGCCGCATGGCTGCCAAACTTTGTAGAGGTAATGAAGCACGAGAGAAAAATCTAAGTTTCATTAAAATATGGCAACCTCAAAAAACTCCTCGAGTTGCTCCTTAGAAAGAAGTTGCGTGAGAGAGAGCCGTTATTAGGGCTTTTGAACTCTTTTCTAGACTACGATGAAGAATAGGAGGCCGTTGAATAGCTCATCTAGGGGCGCGAGCAAGGTAATAAAACAGTTAAAATAAAAATAATAAACAAAACAAATATATAAACTCACATTGTAGACTTCCTTCTTCGCTCGGAGCCTGAAAATGAAAGGTCTGAAGGGCACGTCAAAAAGTGCGTCCTCAAATCTCGTATCCTCCTGCAAGCAGCAAAACAAATAAACGGAAAACTTGGTGAGGACAAACGGAGGGGAGGAGGACAGGAGGTGAGCAAGGAAGGAGGAGAGAGGAGAAAGAAAGTGCACCGCTATCCCCACATCGTCTTTAAACACTTCGTCAAAGTAATCCAAATGCAATTAACGACATGTACAAAGTTTTAGATAGCGATAGGACTCAACTTTGCAGAGAGATTACAGTTACGGCTTCTTATAGGTGCACTCTTCCCACTTCTTGCGAGGTTTGAAAGTGCGGGCGTATTCCGAAAATATTTAGCTCGAGATATGTCGACTAGAAACCTCGGGAAGCGGGCCCTAAAATGCTTTTTTTTTTTATTAGAAAGTTAGGAAGTTTATTGGTCCCAAAAAAATATACAAAAGATCACAAATGTACAGACGAGGGTCCCAAAGTCAAAGACTGCACCGGGACCCTCGATAAATCAATAATACAAGAAGTGATTGCAGCATAGTTAGCGGATAAGTATAAAATATAGAAAATATCAAATCAATACTTCGCCACAAAAACAGAGTAAAAAATCACAATAATGCAGGTAATATACACAAAAAGAGAATAACACATCAGCATTCCAATAAATATACTTCGAGCATATTTTTGAATTAAGGCAAGGAAATTGATGTTTTTAGAGTGGTGGCAATGTATTCCAAAAAGAAATTGCTTGAAAAGACGACGTCGATTTACCATAATTGGTATGGACTTTGAGGAGCAGAAAATTGCTTCTTGCTGCAAATCTGGTAGGGTTGTGATTGATCAGCAAGAAGGGGTCTACAAACTGAAAATGTAGGGTGCCATGTAGTAATCTAAAGAACATGATTGCGAGTTGATACTGGAAAAGCTGGTGGACTGGTAAAATACTGTGCTCATGAAATAAAGAACGAGCATTAGTTGAGAAAGGGCTACGGGTAATAATGCGGATGGCCTGGTTTGTAAGTGTTGCAGAGACGATAAATGGCAATGATAAGTACTTCCCCATGCAATAATCCCAAAAGTGATGTGACTATGTATGAAGGCATAATACAAAGATAGAAGTAGGTTGCATGGAAAATATGGACGCGCCTTAATCAGAGCTCTGATGCCAAACATAGATCCTTTCTTTTGATGAGCGTTATGGACGGAAAATTTAATAGCTGAACCAAGAATAACGCCGAGAAAGTTGGTGTTATCAGAAGCCGGAGCATTGCAAGAACAAAGGTTTAACGTAGGAGGACTCGAAAGAATTTTCTGGCTACTTTTGAACACTATGAATTTCGTTTTAGCAGTATCAATCACCAACTGATTATCAGTGCACCATTTGGCGAAATTACTTAGAACGGCATTCAATTCAAGAGTCAGATCATCTATGGACGTATTAGATAACGACACGGTAGTATCATCAGCATATGAGACACAGTGAGTTGGACTAATAGAATTAGGAAGGTCATTAATATATAGTATGAATAGTAAGGGTCCTAAAATAAAGCCCTGAGGAACACCTTGGTTAATAGTTTTAGCTTGGGAGAATGTTCCACCAATTTTTTAAAAATTGGTTTTAAGATTTTTTTTAAAAATCCGAACTACTGAACGTGTACCTACGTTGCTGGACGTGGTGTACATCTCTCCTAATTCTTCTGCAGGCTTTCCAATCAGCTGTTCGCCTTCTTTACCGAAACATGTTACCGACTGTTCACCGCTAAAGTCTGCCAAAGTCACCTGCGAGCACAAGGAACAAAGAACAGTAAATTTTAAAACGGTGGTTTTAAAGCAATTTCTTGCTTGTGCTGCTCTTGCAGTCACATGCACGCAACGAACCCTGTAAGCAAGGCCGCTATGGCCTAAGCGAGCGAGCGTTAAATTGCCGCAGCGGCATGCAATGAACCGGAAGTGGCAATAGTAGACTTTTCCACACTGAATTTCACCATACAGCGCTGCCATCTGCCCGCCGGAATACATAACAAGCAGAAAGAATGCACCAGATGCATGCATGACAGGTAATGAGTGTTTTTTTTTTTAATAATTGGATCTAACCACTCGGCGTGTTTAATTACAATGCTGAGCAAGAGTTTGATGTTCGGTAAAAAATACAAGAAAGCAATACTGACCTCGCATGTTTCTGAGCTAAACAAGTAGCACTGCTCGTCATAGGGGACGCTAACTGTAAAAGGTAGCAGTAAGCTATGTTGACGTCACTGATGGATGTAAAGGATATTTAGCTGCGTACGCAACACGACACACAAAATGGTTCACTCTTTACGGAGGTCTGTCTCAGCTGCTCCTATCCGGGAAACTTTAGTACGGACATTAAGCGATGAAAGAAAATTATTTTGTACATGCTCCGCCTTGCGGTCGAGCGTGCACTGCACAAATAGATCGTGGACTGAAATTTCGCGATCACGGATTAACAGCCCCCATACACTCTTCCACTTGCTTCATCTTATTATCCCTCCTCCACCCCGCTTCCCTCCCCGAAACTTCGCCTCGTTTCACTTCCACCTCTATCGCGTCGCCGGCTGGCCTGCCTTTTCTCCCGAAGGGCTCGCCACTCTACTCCTCGACCGATGCTACACCGGACTTCGGACAACGGGTAATTCAGCGTAGTGCACTGCACGGGCTCGGGCCAGCCCGAAAGCCCGGGCCCGGCCCGGCCCACGGGCCAGGCCGGGCCGGGACATGATTTATTTTGCCGGGCCTGGGCCGGGCCCGGGCCTGAAGTTGCGGGCCCGGGCCGGGCTCGGGCTTAAAGCTACGGGCCCGAGTCGGGCTTGGGTCTGTACAGAAACGGCTGGTGTCCGACTTCTCATTCGCTATTGCAGAGTGAAGTGCACAACTGCTGCATTGAAGCAGCAACACGGATGAGCTATGGGTTATAGTAGGCGCCGAGAAAAAAAACTAAGCTTTATTCATTGACTTACTTATTTCCTTATTTGCACGCCGCGGTGCAGTACGAGTAAAATTCAACCGGCCTTAATTGGCCATTGATCGTTCGTCATCCCAAAACATACCTATACACTACTAGAAATGCATTCGGGAAGAACATATCAGTTTAGGACGCTTATAGTCTTTAAGCACATCCCGTGAAATACTCAAGCCTTTTAGCTTTCCGTTTCTGCTGAAAGGCGACCAGTTCGGCTGTGAGCTCAATCTGTGAGATCGCGTTCGCTAAAAGAAATGTCATCCCACTGCTTGCTAGGCAGCTTTAATATTTATACTTCGCGGGCGGCAGAATATAACTGATTAAAATCATGGGGGAACGCAAAGTAGAATACTACGAGTGTATGCAGCCCTTTTTATTTAGCTCTCGATACTTCCGAGTTTATCTTTGCCCACCTACACGAGATCACTGTCCAAAAGACGGGCCTGGCGAGCACTACTCTTCATCACTTCCTTCTGGGTTAAAAAGAACCAACTTTCTGGAAGCCAAACTACGGTTTCAGAACCTTTGTCGGCCAGTTTCTTATCGGTGTAGTAGCGGTCTACTTGCTCAGAGTGAGCAGTATACCTAAAGGGTTACTGTGAAACGGGCCGGGCCGGGCTGGGCTCGCTGAGCGATAATTTAGCGGGCCCGGGCCGGGCCCGGGCTTGGAGCCGCGGGCCTGGGCCGGGCTCGGGCTTCAGGTCTCGGGCCCGAACCGGGCTCGGGCCTCAGATTGAGGCCCGTGCAGTGCTCTAATTCAAAGTGCTAAGCTAAGTGGAGTGCCATGTCCTTTACAATGCAAAACGCGCGAACGATCACAACGGTCACGACACGCACCGAGATCAAAGGCCGCCACTTGAAATCTGTGGTTTGCCGGTTGCACTTTTCGCAGCGGTAGTCTCCGTTCTCCAGGTCAACCACCTTCTTGTAGCAGGATTCACTGGGACAGGCTTTGTAGAGGGCGTTTTTCTTGCTGATGACAGAAACGTACGCCTTGACGTTGTAGTAATCTGGTCCATTTTGGCCCAGACCCTCCCCCTTAGCTTGAGCCAGACTCTTCCAGTTGTCTTGAGTTCGTCCTGTGAAGTAGCCAAGAGGCTACCTTGAGCGCTTGTCATCAAAGTTGCTTGTATATGCAGCAATGCGGTAATTGTTGGGGCACGTCCGCTCGTGCTGGTTATGAGGCCACAGTCATGGTGTAAAATGCACTCAACTCACACAAGTAGAAAAAACTTGCTGTGCTTTTAAAATGTCGCTCCTTGCAGTCCAGCTGTGAATCCCTACATGGCGCAAGCGAATCGTGTAAAGACTAGTACTGTCCGGGCCATAAGACTAATAGTTTCGAGGAAAGCAGTGATGCTAACACCATTTCTCACGGCAGATGAGTAGAAACAGGGCTGAGCTTAACTTGAACAGGGGAGATGCTTAGAATGAATGTTTTTTTTCTCGGTCAATTAGCCCCACTAAGCAGCTGCGGCCCTGTCTTCTGTGTGGCCCTGTGTTTTTTTTTTCTTAACCCCTTATGACACCCCACGCGCTACGAAATTCACACCCATTCACCGTTCATTATGATTAACACCACCATTTATTATTCTTTACTGGCCCTAAGCTGAGAACTAAATAGAAGGGGGGCAATAATATGCGTATGTGATCATATCAATATGAAAGGAAAAAACACAAACGAGAAGACATTAAAGCGCTGTACAAATCTATGAAATCGTGAGGCCTGTAGTGTAAAAAAAAAAAACTAAATATGAGCATGCTTTGACACGGTATTCGATCGTAACAATATGTTTTCAAAGCACAATCCATACAAAAAGAAATCAAGAAGGCAACGAGAAATATGGTATATAAATGAGAATTAGTAGTAGCTAGAAAAATAAATTACGTTCATTGCTATAGCCAAGCAGGATATAAACAAAAAAAAACATGATGAGCTATTGCTGCTTACAAATTTAATGGATCAAAGTGGCTTAAACTGCTTAAATGCTTAAAGTGGCTTAAATGAGCTGCTTAAACTTAGTTGTGGCGTTCGTTGACGATGGATTCGAGAATCGAGTTCCATTCATCAATGGCCACAGGCAAGAAAGATTTAATGAAAGTTATTGTGGTACCACTTATACGCTGTATACTAAAAGGATTAATATATCGGCTCGACGTTCGTATGAGTTGTACTAAAGTCAGATTCGAAGGTCAGGGCGATTGCAACACAGTGTATGAAATAGGCACAGCCGTGATATATTCCGTCGATGAGCTAATGAGTCGATACCAGTGGACGTTTTGATGGCACTAGCTCTAATCAATGTATCATATTTTGAGAAGATGAAGCGAGCCGCCCATTTGTGTATAGCTTCAAGTAGTTTAATCAAGTTATGAAGGCTTCATACTGCGCAGGCACCTTCGAGTTTGGGTCGCACGTATAACCTCATAGGCAAGATTAGGGGTGGAGGAAGGGGATTAAAAAAAAGAGAGAACACATAAAGAAGACAAATGCTCTAGGTGTGTTGTCCACCAGTTTCGAGATGCGTTCCAACCAGTTCAATTTGCTCGTGACAACACGACCTAGATATCGGCGCGATTCAACTCATGAAACGGTCGCGGAGTTTATTAAGTGTGAATAATTTAGGTTGTAACAGTTTCGGGACACTTGCGTTTACTTACATTTTGATATGTTGACTTTCATCACCCGGGCGCTGCACCAATTTTCTATTATATTAGTTGATATTCTTTTACTTATTTATTATATTTAGGTCTTTCTGCTGGGGTGGCTGATCAGAGGTGGTGGCTATGCGACGATAGTACGCAATCGTCCACGAAGAGGCGAACTGTAGATTAGATACCTGTAGGTAGGTCGTCAATGAAGACTGTAAATAAAAGTGGACCGAGCGCGGAACCTCAGGGCACTTCTGAAATGACCTTGGGTGTTTTGGAGCGATAGTTCCAGGCTGGTAGTACTGAAGCAGCCTAAGGCATGTAATGTCCCGATGGTATACGAACATGGCTGTTTTAAAATTTCTCTAAACCTCAGATAAAAAGTAACAAAAGAAAGTGGTTACCTACCAGCATCTTGACTGCCGGAAATCGAGCGCGGCTGCATGTGAGCGCCCTCTATGGTGTACCACTCCCTAAGTGCGTGGCATTCTGGAATGTCTGGCGTTATGTGCAGCGCACCTGATGACGTCAAGGAGAGGGAAACACCTGAAAGTGAACAGTAACGAAGCAATAAGCAGCTACGCAAGCTCTGGAGTAATCGAATGCGCAGCCACAATTCTTCTGGTCAATCGAAGTTCAGCTCATTTCCGAAGTCATGCAGTCGCTTTCGCGTTGTTAAAAATTGGCTGCGGTTTAGAACTGGTTAAACCTGGAGGATTGCGATAGCAACGAGGAGAGAGAGAGAGGCGATGGAGAGCGCGCAGCAGCGGCGGCCCCGGCACGCTAGCTATACGCCGCTACTGCACATGCGCAACTGGCCAGCGCGGCGGCTGCACCTGTGAGTCACCCGCACAGCGATGGCGGCGGCGCGCCAGCTGTGCGCCGTGTGACGTGGCTGTCCCTCGCGCATGCGCAGTATCGCCTTTCCTCGACTCCGCGAAATGGCTCGGCGACTAGCGTAGTGTTGCTTTCGCAACCAAAGTTAACGCTGATGTAGAAAGACATCTAGATTTGGCGGCTAAATGTGCGTGTTTGCATTACCAAGCTACGTCGTTTCTTCCACACATAGTTGTGTGCGGAGGTTGTAAATGCAGAATCGACCAGCATCATGTGCTTGTTTCTCTTTTCACTTTCTATACGAGCGTATAATATTCGCAATTACGCAATCATTTCCCCCCCTAATCAATATCACTCTTAAAGCAGTAGGATATCCCCTGCGCTTTTGTTGGTTTCAGTGACTCTCTATTCCTTTCGCATACATACTTTTAAATGTATATTCATATAAAATACAACTTTTCACCGACCACCGCTTAATTTACTCTACAGCTGCCGATACAAATGATCAGGTTGAAATCGGCCGACGCCTGGAAAATTTACACGACTGCTGCATGGAACGCAGGAGTAAAATTAATTACTAGCAGTAGACGTTTACCCATATAGCATGGAAAAATCTGTGCTTTTCTTTGAATAAAAAATTGGCGAAAACTTCGTCAAATGCACAGTCGGGGACAAAAGAATGTGGACCGTGCGCGCAGTGAATAGAACGGGTAGAACTGGATAAAACAGCGCAACGGAAGACGAAAAAAGACAAGGACAAACACTAGCGCTGGACAAACAGGAAGCACCAGCGCTGGTGTCTGTCCTTCTCTTGTCTCGGCTTCATTTGCTCTGTTTTATCCAGTTCTTCAAAAATGTACCAACCAGAGCGTATTTGCCCTCATCTGGAAAAACGGATAGCTCTATCATTAGCCGCCAGCTGGAGAATGCACTTATGGAACTGAAAGTCCAACTCTTATTTGACTTTCAGCTTCCAAAGCTCTTTTTTTTTCGTTCTTGTATTTCTTTGTGGAATGGCCTTCTGGGTTGCGCTGCAGCAGCGCAAAATGTCAGACTATAGACGCTTATTGGATTCATATTTTAGGCGACGAGAAAACTGGGCGATGATGGTATTTCCTGTAGTTATTGTTGCTGTTGTTGCAGTCGTGCTATAGACATGCTTTCTTATGGTGTGTCGTCAGTGCGTTATGTCACAGCATTCATAAACAGGTATCCTGGCGAGTGCCTCATCTCCCTATCTTTTTGGGATGTGTACAACTCGACAATACCTGCGCCATCCCTGGCACACTCTAAGCACGAACCACAAAGCGACGTCGTCTCCGCAATGGCCGGTGGCATGCAAGGACACGAACCGCCGTGTGGTCGAGCCGATATGCTGATTCATGTGCAACGAACTCCAGTCCGACCACGTACAGTCTTTGTCAAAAGTTTAGAGCCCAGGTGGTTCACTTCCAAGCTTTATACTGGGACTCCAGGAGCATTCATGGAAGTCCTACCTATTGCAGGAGGCAGTACCAGAAATCTTCTCATGTCCAGAAAATTTAGAGCGCTAGAGATCCATTTAGAACGACACAGTGTGGCTCAAAAGAAAACCCCCTGGGCTCCAAACTTTTGACAAAGGCTGTACACAAAGCAAGGTAGCTCAACACCGAAGGTTTCGCCTAAAGTCGTTGCTTATATGTCCGTCTTCCAGGATATTTCATTCCGCTATGCTCTTCTGTCGTCTATTCAGAGAAGACGCATGGTGGGGGCTATGAAGACAATGAACACTGCGATCCCACCGGACCTGGTTACTAAGCGGAAATGGAGTCTGCATCCACCGTCAAACGACACTCCCGCCGCGCCAGCACCGCCTCGAGAGCGCTGCACGGATTGCGGGTTTGCGTCGGACGCAGCTGGCGTCCGCCACCTCCTCTGGACATGTGCAGCGCTGCACCCCACCAATGTTTGGGCGACCATGGGCCCAAAGATGAACGCGTTCAGTGTCCGCAGCGTCGCAGTCTTCTAAACTGAATCTGTGATATTTATTTTTACCTCATCCAATGCTCCTCGCCCCCTCCCCCACGCCCTTCTTACCCATTCCTTCTCATATTCCCATTAAAGGCAGTAAAGTCACTCCCACCACCATCAGCCTGATGCGTCTGTTCAAATGCATGCGCTCTTGTTCAAAGACGAACCGGAATGTGCCAAGGTAAACAACACATACAAGGTTTGGCACCTTCCCCCATGGCAAAGAACTGAGAGCAATAGCTGTACTGCAGCTCACCCCCCTATCATGAGCACACATGTCCCAAGGCCTACCCAAGCCGTAAGACCAGATATGGCACATCCATACCGCACTTCTCCAGACCACATGTCGTTTATGGCTCAGGCTCATCCCAGGCAACATTGCGTTTCGCCGGGATGTTCTTAGGACAGGTGTCTCTTTGGCCAGGAGGTGCTTTACTGAGGAGTTTCTTTGACCATGAGGTTTTTCTGGCCAGGGGGTCCTACGGGCAAGGAGATTCTTTGGCCGGGATCCGGGAGGTCCTATGGTCAGGACCCGGGAGACTCTTTGGCCAGGAATTTCTTTCGCCGGGAAGTTCATTGGCCAAATGGTTCATAGCCGGGAGGCCCTTCGCCCAAGCGTTTCGTTATCCAGGAGGTCATTTGACGAAGACAAGCATGGCAACAAGGTTATCTGCTCAGGAGGTCCTTTCGCCGGGTAGTTCTTTGGACAGGAAGACCTTAGGTGAGGTTCTGCAGCAGTAGGTACTTTAGACCGAACAATCTTTGGCCAGGAGGTTATTTGCCCAGGATGTCCTTTGCCCAAGAGGTCCTTTAGCCATGAAGTTCTTAGGACAGGTGTCCCTTTGGTGACGATGTTGTTTAGCCAGAATATTCTTTGAGCAGAAGGTTCTCTGGCCGGAGGCTAATTTGCCCAAGAGGTTCCTTGATCAGGACGTTCTTTAGCGAGGAAGTTCCTTACAAAGGAGGCCCTTCGGACAGGAGACTCATGACCGAAAGGTGATCCTCCTAGGAGGTTCCTTAGCCAGGAGGTCCTTTGGCCAGAAAGTGCTGTGGGCACGAGGCCTTTTATGGAGGCTCTTTAGCCAGGAAGTTACATGGCGAGTACATCCTTTGGCCAGGAGGTGAATCTGAAG
Source organism: Amblyomma mixtum (assembly GCF_055824585.1). Lineage (NCBI taxonomy): Eukaryota > Metazoa > Arthropoda > Arachnida > Ixodida > Ixodidae > Amblyomma > Amblyomma mixtum. Next base: position 291,950,683 of record NC_143013.1, on the reverse strand, counting down.
TTCTCCCTCCCGATACACTACGACCGCAACGTAGTTTATCAGGAAAAAGACCCTCTCACAGGTTTCTCTGACGTCCCTGTTTAAATAGGATACACTGAAAAAAATGCATGCAAAGAAAGCTCATATGTGGAAGCAAACAAAGATCCAAACTTAAAAGCGATAAAAAAAGGCGTCGACAGACACTACAAGGCTGGCTTACCGTTGAAGTAAGTTACGCGAACTTCTTTCGCAGCCACCACCTGATTGCAGCACCCGTCAAATCTCTCCGCCTGCGATTTCGAAAAGGTAAGAACCATATTTATCGCTCCTATTTTTGTGATCTTAGTAGTTTGGTTCGAAATATGTTTTTGCCTCGTTGGCCTTGATAAAAATAGAGTCGCCTAGCCACCACCTACAGAAATCACGCCTCGCGACCTGCAGACGCACGTTAGAGCAGCTGAAGAACTTTTTGTCCCAAAATTTCTCAGAACTGAGGCGTTATTGGACACAAAACACAAAGCAAACTGGGAACACTAGCAGTGGAAGCATTCCACGTGCAGTTAACAAGCATCTCCAGTACGTTCCACACTCGGTTGCCCGTTTTCGTGAACAGCCGGGGTGGTCATTGTATACGTTCACATTCATATGTGTATGCACGTATGTGCAGACGCAGTTGGGAGCTTATGAAAGGCAATATCAGATAAAAACTCGTCGCCGGCTTTGCACGCGACCTGGAACCGATTACGGACCTTAATACTGAGTGCGCGAAATGCACAGTGCGCTAATCAACGTGTCGTAATCCGTCCTAGATGCAAACATTAAATTTGCTGGCCGAAAGCACGTTCGATAAATTTGTGACGCATGGTGTACGTGTGCACGTATGCACGTGCAGTGCACTTGAAAGGCTTTCGAAGGGAGTCTTCAAACCTGCTGTCGCAACTCTGCTGAAGGAACAAAAATTTCTGAGGTTAAACCAGTCTCCATTCTGCACCCTCATTCGGCACAGAGCACGGACCACGTGCCACGCGCAGTCGCACCTGATCTCCCCAGAGCGTGAGGCGCACCTCGGTGCCGCTTTGGTCCATCAGTCGCATGTCCCGCTTCTTCAGCTCCTGGTTCGTCTTGCGCACAATCACCGTCTCCACCTCGTCCACCCGCGTGCAGACTCCGATCACGTCTGCGAGCACGGCACATAAGATACTGCAACCACGCAAAGGACTGCTGAACGGGGCCACCCGCGCATGCAGTTCAATAAACATTACTCCAACGGAGGTGTTGCCTACTGCTTCGACTATATGCTCATTGTGTATAAAACAACCACAAAATTGCTTTAAATCATCAAGAAAACAAGCATCTAAAGCACACATAGAGTTTTCATTAGCCCAGCAGAAAAATACCACATGTCCCTAAGATGCCTGTTCCTACTGGGTGACGGGCAGATTTCAAGAAGGTAGAGGAAAGCAGCACAGATATAATGATGTATACTAAAATCGCTGCTACGTGCGTATGCCGTTCTAATATGCTATATCAAAGAATCAAGGCCACTCGTGAAAAGAAAACCTATACCAAATTGAAATAACGAAAATCACCTTGTCCTGCACTGGGCACCACCGGCCTGAAGATGTGAAATATTCTGAATTTTATGCTCAGGAAGCGTTACGCACAAAACAATTGTATCTACACCTGACAATGAGAGGCTAATTTCCCGGCAACCGTGCCATCATTGTCTCTGTTGAAAGAAAAGACGGCGTGCTCACCGACGACAATGTCCTTGCTCATTTCTTGCAGGCGCTCAAGGGACACAAAGTTGAAATGAAGCGCGGGGATTTTCAAGGTATCGTCGTTGCAGGGCACGATGGTCGTTTCTGACGTGAAAGACATCTCGTAACCGTTCTTGTTCGAAGATGCGTAACCTGGCTTGGCCTTCTTGACTATGGCTTTCGAAATGTAGTACACCTAGAAAAAAAATATGGGGGCCTTTATGTAGAAGTCTCTCCTTCAACAGAACCTCCCGTTACCCTTTACACCTCGGTCCGGCTGCCGCACTGGAAGCTGCATGGGCGCTCGCAGAGAAGACAGTTGTATGGCGCGGACAATGCAATACTTCCACGATTCTGCAGCCACCCCTATCACGACTGCTGGCTGTCGCTCCCCTCTATACTTCTCCTCACTATCCTCTCCCTTTCCCTTTCGTTTCCGCCGGCTGCAGCTCGGGTGCTTAAGATATTAGATAGCAATTGCCGCGGCCGGCAACACTCTTTTGCTTCACTTTTTACTTTTTAAATAAACCACTACCACCACCACCAAAGCGGTTAGGCTTCGCATGCTAGGGTAAGCGCCCACTCCTCCAATTTTAAAACGCTAGCACTAAGACCAGGGCTGTGGCATGTTGCAAGTTGCGCGTCCGCGCCGAGGGTGGCGCCATGGTCGAAACGATTGCAGCGATCCTGGTATCAGCGGTAAACGCGGCTGCAGTTAAGCCTAATAAAAGTGAAATTTTTCGACCACTATCAATAATAAAAACATGCTTATGAGCTAAATTATAACCAGCCATAGGTATTAAAAATAAGATATCAAAGAAATTAGTTGCGAAGATGACGACGCGGGTAACGCGGCAGCAGACGACAAGCAGACGACGCCCGGTCAGCCGCGCAAGCGAAAACGGCGACGTCGGCGACATTCGCACTGCAGCAGCGTCATTAGCGTCATGTCGAGTCACACAGTGAGCTTTTCTTGGAGTCTTTATACTAAGAACTAGCACTGCAGCATATTATATTGTCCCTAGCCCAACGCACTGATTTCTTCTACACGAGTCAAAGGTTGAAAATTTTCGCTGCCTTTCTCTGCGTGTGCTTATTCATAGCCACAGACTGATGCGTTTCAATACATGTCAGATGTTTTACTTCCCTGCTATTTACCTAAATCTCTTACAAAGTCGCGTACAAACCTATATTCAGTCATTTTATTATGTATACTGTACCTACCTTGACACCTTTTTTATCCCCTATATATTTTCTGTGCACTCATGTCTTCTAGGTTCACATAATGGCGTTTTTTTATTTTGATTTTTAGGATGCCTGTCACTGATATTGCGATGCCATTGATGCCCGAAATCACTTTTTGAACATAGTTTGTCACTGCTGATGTTCTCTTAATAAATTGTTCTTTGTACAAAACCATTTACGCTTTTCGTTCTCGAGCGATCGCAGCTGCTAAGCATCGCGCCGTTCGCCACCATACAGCATGCTACATCAACAGACACATCGAAATACAAAAGCGAGTGAGCAGATTCCGTAAGTACTTGGGAAATCAAGCGTGAATGCAGCGCGGGATTAGTTAATCACCAGTATTTACAAAGCTTGGATCGAGCTAGCGGCCGCCAGCACCACGAACGCGCGAGTACAGTGCACTGTAGCGCGAGCAACCGGCCACAACCAGCCGCCTAAACGCGCCGCCATATTGGATTTTTGATGCATTTACCGCCTCTCCCAGGTGCCGCCACCATCGCCTTCGAAGAAAAAACGTCCCCATTGGCTCTATGAGAGTGTCACTCCCTTGCTAAGACCCTAGCATTTGGCCTAGCCACGCTAAATCGCCAGCCTTTTTTTTCTTCAGCTCGCTCTTTCATTTCGCTGTCCCTGAGCTTTAGCTCCGTGTCCAGCAGTGAACCATGTTTGCTGTCTCGGCGTTTCTTTTACAAAACACTACTCATTCCTCATAGGTACGCCCGGCAACCCGGCACCCGTGACTTCAGTCCTCCCCCACTGGCGACGAGAGATCATCGGACAAGGGCCACACTGATAGTCAGCCCTAATGACATGCCAAGCATTCTTCAGATTCCTAGGAACGTTGTGCTTGTGCGACACGTTGTCACTTTAGTGCACTCACATCACCTGACCTCCTCCGTAATTACTTTACTCAACTTGCCCTCTACATCCCACCCTCTGTTGCCCACAAGGCAGGGTAACCAACCGGAATCGTCTTCAAGCTAATCTCCGGCCTTTCCTCTTTTTTTCTCTCTCTTGCCCGACTCTCTGGGCCGATCGCACATCATGCTGTATCTGTTTTGAGCCGGAGTACCAAGATTCAATCCTGGGCGCTCCGGCCGCATTTCGATGGACGCGAAACGCAAAGAGCGCCTATGTGCCGTGCGATGTCAACGCACGTTAAAGATCCCCTCGACACTATCCTTACGTTTCAAAATATTAAAACTTGACAGCGAAGCGACGCTCACTGCGCCACCTCACTTCAGCTGCTCATTAATACATTCACCGTCTAAGCACAACTACAGGCAAGGCAGTTAGGCTTACTTTGCTGTCCTCTACGATGTTGCACAGCCGGTCGCACTCAGAGTTGAAAGCCACGGCGCGTATCTCTCCGCTTTCGTCCAGCAGGATCATGGAAAAACGTTGTCCTCGACCTCTGGCGGTGTCATATGGCTGGACGCTCGATTTGTTCGTAACACGCGCTCTGATGGTCCACCTCGAATGTGCAAGAGAAAGAAGCAAGTCTATGTTTCAGCAGTTCAAGACACACGCAATACTGGCTTCCCAGGACGCCACTGTCGTCAGCCTAGTGGCCTCAAGTGAACACAAAAACACTCTCAACTTTAATTTGAGCTCGTGTCGAATGACTTTATGGTCAGATAAACACCTCGTACCCACGCATGCTTGTTGGTGACAATGAAACGAGACAAATTTTTAAGTGGGCGCATGCTCCTTTGGCATCTTAGGTTACACAAATGATCTTAACTTCTTAATTAAATTCAAAGGCGCCAAACCATACGCACACACACACACACACAGGAGAAGAAAGAAAAACGAGACAGAGCGCCTGTCTCGTCTTTCTTTCTTCTCCTGTGTGTGTGTGTGCGTATGGTTTGGCGCCTTTGAATTTAATTATGAATAACTACCAACTAGCCCAACAACAAGTTCTTCTAAGATATTAACTTCTTAAGCAGGTCCAGCTCAGGAAGTTAAACAGAATACGGTGAGTAGGTTAAGATGGCAGGAATTTAGATTGAAACATGGTTTATTTGGATGTCGTTTCGACTCGAATAAAATATCGAACTCTATATATGCGACGTAGCTCTGGGTTTCAAAGTAACAACTACTGCAATACCCCAAAGCACAGCCTTGCAATGACCTGATCACGGTATAGCTTCAGTGAGCACTGATTCATTACATCAGCATTTTGCCGTTCACGGCCATTAAAATGAGCAATTCAGGGACAAGGACTCCGCCTGATATGTTGCCCTGTAGCCGCGAGTTTCGTTAGCTCCCCGGTAGCGCGCGGTTTGTGCAGACCATATGAACAGCATAAGTTTAAAATCTCAAGTAACATTCACGGGGATGCGTCCAAGATCACATCGCACGCAGCCACGAAATGGACACCCATGAGTAAAGCAGGCACGGCGAATATCTGGCAGTGCTACTAAAAGCCATATAGAGATGATGAAAAGTAACGGAGCGGTAGTGATGCTGCCACAGAATGATTATCGTGCTCACGCTTTTAAAAAAAAAGCTCGCTAAAAGAAAGCGTCGGCATGCTATGGTCGGTAAAAGCTAGAAAGGAACTCACCTATTGGAAAAAGGAGTTAGCGATGCGATAGGGACAACACCACTGTCAGAACCTGGGTCTTGGCAGTGGCTGTATGACGATGACGCTGATGCCGATGCTGAAAACGAACTGAGCAATCACTTCTGATGCCAACATACGACATCTTCTGTGTCACATTTTCAAAGGTCATTCATGACTGAGAAGTTCCACGGAAAAGAAGAGATCCCGTCTTCTCGCATATCTTCGTCAAACACCGTAAGAAAACTCAGAGGTGCCGTGCAATGCAAAATTAAAAATGACGCCACCTAACCACCCCTCAGTAGCCACGTTTCTGCCACTCATCTCCAAGGACTCCATCGTGGTACATAGGTAGGCACAGTGCCAAACTGGGCGTGGGGAATAAAACCTGTCCCCTTCTCTTCCTCTTAATCACATGTACCGTACTCTACGTTGTGCTGGGTGGAGGATGAGTAAAATAATTTTATGTTGATAGAAACCAAGCTCGAATTATTTGTAGTGCTGTTACAATCGTTGCGTCCAAACAATGTGTCTACATTGTGGTGGTACCGCGCAATGCGGGAAATTATCCGTGTACTTCGACAAAGCTTGGGGCTGAGCCAGTTGGAAGGACGTACTTTCAATGTAAAATGTAAGACAGCGCAACACAAATGGCCACCGGGTGACGAAAACATGGGACGACACAGATTTGTTTGTGCAGGCTTTTCGTCGTCCTGTGGTCGTTTGTATTGGGCAATATGCGTCTTAAAAAAATACCCCTGAACGCGTTTCAGTAATTCAGCAATACCATAATGGCTGCACATAGTGGCTGCAATCTGGATAGTAATTCGTAGCTTTTATTGTACGCCTGTCATTCGGAACAATAATGCTGTTCGCCCGTAAAGACAAGATTACAAAGGCAGCAACAGTGTTTCATTTGCAGCCGCATTCATGCTCATGCTAAAATTAAGGCTATCTGAAACATGGTTTTGCTTCTATTTGCCAGTATAAATTTCACTTTTTTATTTAAAACCTAACTAACTTATTCTGAAACATGGTTTTGCTTCTATTTTCCAGTATAAATTTCACTTTTTTATTTAAAACCTAGCAAACTTAATTCAACTGCAGAGTGCGTTTGCCGAATAACTACACGTAATGCGGATATTAGACTAATGCAGTAAAGCTGCCTCATGCACGCTGAGCTATGTTTGCGGTTAAACCAACCAAGATGCATGCGTTATCAGCGAGTTAATTGTCTTCTTTCCTTAGCCCCTAGTAATGGTTTTTGAAGAAAGGAAATAGCACAGTAACTGTTCATTTCTTGATGGGCACCTCAACCGCGCCGTGAGAGACGAGAGGAATGTAGGAGTGAAAGAAGAAAGAGAGAAAGAGGTGCCGTAGTGGAGGAGTCTTGGACCCTTTGTCTCTTTATTCTTTCAACCCTACCTTCCTCCCTTCCCTCACGGCACGGTTGAGGTATCCTCCAAGAGATGAGACAATTACTGTGTCAATTCCTTGTCTCAAAAACCACTAATTTAATTTTTTTATGGAATAAGCGTTATGCATGGCCCTGTATTTTATCACATACCATAACTCTATGCTTAACAGGAAAGCTAGAAGTTAAATTTCTAACTATTATAATCTTGCAGTTAACAGCGTAATGATAGTGCAGTTGTTCATGAAACCAGGAAAAGTGGTATAGGGTTTTAATGCAGTGAAAGTGGGCAGACGTGCGAAAGCCTGTGTTTAGCCTGGTTGGCTCACGGTTTTGCTTTTCTGGGTCGTCAGCATGTGTGGCGGCTATATGAGACCGAGGTGAAGCTCTGATCGAAGTTAAGCTGATCTGATCTGATTTGTTCGTTCCGCAGATGAAAGTTGATGAAGAATACCATCTGCAATGCACAGCGTGAGTGTGTGTTGCAGTTCAACACGGGGCGTGATCGGCTGCGGTGAAAGTATGGTGCTCTCGTGCAGTGGCCAGCGAAGCTGATCTGTTCGCGCCTCCGCGGGTTCGAAACCCAGTAGCGGCATGACCCTTGAGGGTCATGCAAGACACAAGGTTCTTGGTTGGGTTCTATCCCGTGAAGTAGCGCTTTCGCACTAAAATAACCAAACACTCTGAAGCGCAGCAAGATCGACGCGCCCGAGAAAAAAGGCTGCCACCGTCTGGAAGACGTTGAAGTAACGAGTGTCAGCTGTTTGGTTTAATACAATGCTATTGTAGATGGCGCTGCGAGTCTCAGTGCGAGATGTGCTGTTTTCTAGTTGCTGTCACAGATGGCGCTGTGATCTCAGGGTGGTAGCAGACCCCACGAAATCTCGAAACGTGATGAGTACGAGAGAGCTAACGCTCTTAAAACTGCTTCGGACTAAAAAGAAATCACAGAGTAAAACAGATCCGCGTCGCTGGAGGGAACACGGCGATATGCTAGAAGTGTACGCTGTTCATGAACGTAAATTAAAAATAACAAATATCTGGATGGTGCTTCGGTAAACAAACGGCGATGCAGCTCCGAGCTCTCCTCACCTGTAGATGGGGCATCTGGTGAAGAGGACGGCACCGCAACATTCCGTAGTATACAGCGCTGGGTGAGTCCTTTTTCTTTGACGCTCAGTCCTAGCACAGTCAGGATGCCCCTGAGAAAGTTTGGGGATTTAAATGAATAAGTGACAAGCACAGCAGCTGACTGGTTTAGGTGGCTGCGCGGCTGTCACAAATAATAAGTAAATGCTTGAAAAAAGACCGCCACATATTGTGGCGTTTCAGATATATAACGCACGGATATTAAGAGTAACCTGTGACTACCAAGTGAACCATTATAACTGCAGATACAGAATTCTGTTAGAAGCGCTAAATGCGACGACGACTGTCATGCAGACGTCACTGCTCAGCTAAAATGTATTCTCTTAAACTGTTTGACTGTTCTCCTCAGAATGTTTCTGATCTGCCAGTAGGTTGATGAAAAGCACGAAACCGCTATTTTTATGTGTACACTGAAGAATTATGACAAAATCCCAGTACTATCAGCATTCGTGACAAACAGAAAAACCGGTTAGATGCGAGCGAATTATTCGTTAAAACCTTTTTTATTAGTCCAAAGCTTTAATTCTTGCTGTGTGTTGCTAAATAAGTTGCATTGGGACTGCTACTTTTCTGCCTTTTACACACGGAAATATTTACAGCGCATTTATAACGTTAACGAAAATTGTTAAAACATACCCAAGCGGTGCGGAGTACCAAAAGTAGTGGTCCAACTGCACCACTGCGAATTGTTCGATTTCATCGTTGTCGACCTTCATGCTGAGCTCGGTCCCTAGCATGACACCTGTACGACGAGGACGCAACTTCTGTAGATGCACTTTAGCCAAAATACACAACTCTGAGGCAAGTAGTCAAACTCATAGCTCACGTGTGCATTCTTGCAGTCCATCCCAGAGCATTACCCTGTATCTGTTGCCAGCGCGAATTGGTACGGGCGCTAATTTCTGCAAATACGAAAAGTTCTTACATGCGGAAAGTTTATATCGGTGGATCAACGCCAAAGAAGCATGTCATGCTGAGCATATGCATATACTGACCAAGATCTGCACAATGGGCTTGTCAACCTCTTGCTTGCTGAAGATGCGCTGCAAAATAGAGACAATATATAATTAAATGGTTTTCATCGCTCCGTTCCTCAGCAGTGGGTTTTACTACTTTCGCAAACGAGCAGCCTTTTCTTTCCTGAACTTAGCTACGTGTATTTTTTTATTTCGCGTTTCTAAAGCTATAAACTGCACTCGCCGCGGTGGCTCAGTAGTTGAGGCGTTCGTCTATTTGAGTCCGAGTACCCGGGTTCGAACCCAACCGCGGCGGCCGCGTTTCGATGGAGGCGAAACGCAGAAGGCGCTCGTGTGCTGGGTTCGAACCCGACCGCGGCGGCCGCGTTTCGATGGAGGCAAAACGTAAGATGCTTGGTTTGGTTTATTGGGGTTTAACGTCCCGAAGCAACCCAGGCTATGAGGAACGCCGTAGTGAAGGGCTCCGGAAGTTTCGACCCCCTGGGGTTCTTTAACGTGCACCGACATCGCACAGCACACGGGCCTCTAGAATTTCGCCTCCACCGAAATTCGGCCGCCGCGAAACGCAAGAGGCGCCCGTGTTCTGTGCGATGTCAGTGCACGCTAAAGATCCCCAGGTGGTCGAAATTTTATGCGAAGCATATTGCTAGAGCTACCACTCACGCCGTCGCCGTGGGACCCCCTCGTGACACCGTGACGTCACACCACGTGACATCAGATGAGAGAGCCGGCCTCCACCTCGCGCCGCCGCCGTGGGACCCCTAGCCGTCACGTCACGTGACACCGTGACGTCACACCACGTGACATCGGATGAGAGAGCCGGCCTCCACCTCGCGCCGTCGCCGTGGGACCCCTAGCCGTCACACCCGCGCATTTCGAACGCGCGTTCACACTCGGTGTAGGTGAAACGCTCGCTCCACCGGGCAGGCAGACGCGGCTTCCGTGGCAATCCAGGCGCTCACCCAACGCGCGTCTCGGGGTTAGTCGGCGTTCCGCTGTAGCCATGCCGTTGTCTTCCCCCACGACTATAGTGTACTAGAATACTCTCGAAAGTATTCTAGTTCACTATACCCACGACGAAGGCTTCTAGTGGTTGTATTAAAATGACCAAGTATTCAACCAAGGAAAGCCATGTATTACCAAGCCTAGCCACTAATATGCTTCGCATTCCCCAGGCTTAGCCAAGCTGGGCCTCGGCAATTTTTTCCAGAGGCCTCCACTACGGCACCTCTTTCTCTCTTTCTTCTTTCACTCCTACCTTCCTCCCTTCCCTTACGGCGCGGTTGAGGTGTCCGCCGAGATATGTGAGACAGATACTGTGCCATTTCCTTTCCTCAAAAAAACAATTTACCAGTTTACGATGTTCTGTGCGATGTCAGTGCACGTTAAAGATCCCCAGGTGGTCGAAACTATTACTGAGACCTCCACGTCCCAAAGGGCTCTGGTCAAGCGGGCGCGAGACGGGGCCTCGTCATGCGGTGTCCCGGACTAAGGATACCGACCATGCAGCAGGGTTATTTTTTTTTTACCCTCAAACTCTCTTTGATTAAAGTTTTTCACCACCACCACCACCACCACGGCACCTCTTTCTTCTTTCACTACCTCCTTTACCCTTTCCATACGGCATGGCTCAGATGTCCACCGGGATATGAGAGACAGTTACTGCGTCATTTCCTTTCCTCAAAAAACAATTTTTATGAAATTATACACCACAATTTACGAGTTTCATAGATCTTTTCCTTCCTTTTAATATCATTTTAAATAAACCACCACTACTACTACTGTGGCGGCTAAATAAAACCAGCAGCAGAATTTAGAGTCGGTCGAGTTGCTTGTGCTGCGCTCTTCCAACGCCCCGACAACCGTAAATATTATCATTTTCTAGAGCGCAGCTCTTTGGCGCCCGTTTCTGCGTTTCGCGGCGTCGCCGTCGCCGTTGTCCGTTGTAACCAGCAGTCGACATCTTAGTCACGCTTAAAGCTGCGAAAACAATGGAGCGGGAGCTTGGAGGCGCATAACTGCCCTCTTGGAACAGTGGACACCTCAATCGTGCTTCAAGCTACGTGGCGGTAGCGACAATTGTGCGCTGCATGCGTTGGCATTCAGAACGTTGTGCCATTTTAAAAAAAGGAAGTGCGCATAACTGGCTCCCTAGGTCAGTGGACGCCTGAATCGCGCTTATAGGTACGTGGGGTGATGGGAGAGAGATGGAGGCTGCAGGCATTGACAACGTTGTGCCATTTTAAGGAAAGGAAGTGCGCATAACTGGCTCCCTGGGTCAGTGGAGGCCTGAATCGCGCTTATAGGTATGGGGTGATGAGAGAGCGATGGGGGCCGCAGGCATTGACAACGTTGTGCCATTTTAAGGAAAGGAAGTGCGCATAACTGGCTCCCTGGGTCAGTGGAGGCCTGAATCGCGCTTATAGGTGCTTGGGATGATGAGAGAGAGATGGGGGCTGCAGGCATTGACAACGTTGTGCCACTTTAAGGAAAGGAAGTGCGCATAACTGTCTCCCTGGGCCAGTGGACGCCTGAATCGCGCTTATAGGTACATGGCATGATGAGAGAGCGATGTGGGCTGCAGGCATTGACAACGTTGTGCCACTTTAAGGAAAGGAAGTGCGCATAACTGTCTCCATGGGTCAGTGGACGCCTGAATCGCGCTTATAGGTACATGGCATGATGAGAGAGCGATGGGGGCTGCAGGCATTGACAACGTTGTGCCACTTTAAGGAAAGGAAGTGCGCATAACTGGCTCCCTGGGTCAGTGGACGCCTGAATCGCGCTTATAGGTACATGGCATGATGAGAGAGCGATGGGGGCTGCAGGCATTGACAACGTTGTGCCACTTTAAGGAAAGGAAGTGCGCATAACTGCCTCCCTGGGCCAGTGGACGCCTGAATCGCGCTTATAGGTACTTGGGATGATGAGAGAGAGAGAGATGGGGGCTGCAGGCATTGACAACGTTGTGCCACTTTAAGGAAAGGAAGTGCGCATAACTGTCTCCCTGGGCCAGTGGACGCCTGAATCGCGCTTATAGGTACTTGGGATGATGAGAGAGAGAGAGATGGGGGCTGCAGGCATTGACAACGTTGTGCCACTTTAAGGAAAGGAAGTGCGCATAACTGTCTCCCTGGCCAGTGGACGCCTGAATCGCGCTTATAGGTACTTGGGATGATGAGAGAGAGAGAGATGGGGGCTGCAGGCATTGACAACGTTGTGCCACTTTAAGGAAAGGAAGTGCGCATAACTGTCTCCCTGGGCCAGTGGACGCCTGAATCGCGCTTATAGGTACTTGGGATGATGAGAGAGAGAGAGATGGGGCTGCAGGCATTGACAACGTTGTGCCACTTTAAGGAAAGGAAGTGCGCATAACTGTCTCCCTGGGCCAGTGGACGCCTGAATCGCGCTTATAGGTACATGGCATGATGAGAGAGCGATGGGGGCTGCAGGCATTGACAACGTTGTGCCACTTTAAGGAAAGGAAGTGCGCATAACTGTCTCCCTGGGCCAGTGGACGCCTGAATCGCGCTTATAGGTACATGGCATGATGAGAGAGCGATGGGGGCTGCAGGCATTGATAACGTTGTGCCACTTTAAGGAAAGGAAGTGCGCATAACTGGCTCCCTGGGCCAGTGGACGCCTGAATCGCGCTTATAGGTACTTGGGATGATGAGAGAGAGAGAGAGAGATGGGGGCTGCAGGCATTGACAACGTTGTGCCACTTTAAGGAAAGGAAGTGCGCATAACTGTCTCCCTGGGCCAGTGGACGCCTGAATCGCGCTTATAGGTACATGGCGTGATGAGAGAGCGATGGGGGCTGCAGGCATTGACAACGTTGTGCCACTTTAAGGAAATGAAGTGCGCATAACTGGCTCCCTGGGTCAGTGGACGCCTGAATCGCGCTTATAGGTACTTGGGATGATGAGAGAGAGAGAGAGAGATGGGGGCTGCAGGCATTGACAACGTTGTGCCACTTTAAGGAAAGGAAGTGCGCATAACTGTCTCCCTGGGCCAGTGGACGCCTGAATCGCGCTTATAGGTACATGGCGTGATGAGAGAGCAATGGGGGCTGCAGGCATTGACAACGTTGTGCCATTTTAAGGAAAGGAGGTGCGCATAACTGGCTTGGGAGGAGCTTAACCCAGACCACAGCCCTCTCCTTTCTTTTAAAGAAATTACTGAGCACTATCGTGCCGAACACCGGCGATACCCAATTCCTATGAAAGGACTGGGTAAAGCTGGTGAACGAATTCTCCTCAGGCTCTTTACAAACACCCTGCTGTGCCCGGCGGTTCTCAAGCACTTTAATCCTTCTTTTGACGGCCGCTGCTCATTCTGTGGGGAGGTGGCCGACACCTTCCACATGGTTTGGGCATGTAGAAAAAATCCTTCTCTCCCCCCAATCACCCCTTCCCCTACCCGAGAGGACTGGGAGGCGGCCCTGCTCAGCTGCCAGGAACTATCGGCCCAACAGGCCCTGGTTCGGCGGACTTGTGTAGCGGTCTCGACCAACGGGATCCCGGAATGAGGGACTCCGACTAGTATTGTAAGGGGTGAGACCCATTAGGGGCCTCTCCCCGAGCACCTCTCTGTACATTACAAAATAAATGCTTTTCTCCTCCTCCTCCTCCTGAGTCAGTGGACGCCTGAATCACGCTTATAGGTACGCGGGCTGATGAGAGATTTGGGCGGCAGGCATTGACAACGTTGTGCAAGACACGCGGCGCTTAAGCCATAGGCCGTCGGCGTTCATTGTGTTCATTGGCGTTGGCGTTGGCAACCTTTTACACTCCGATCATTTTAAGGAAAGGACGTGTGCATAACTGACTCCCTGTGTCAGCGGACTCCTGAATCGCGCTTATGGGTACGTGTGGTGATGAGAAAGACATGTGGGGTGCATGCGTTAGCGCTGACAACGGTGAGCGAGCTTTCGTGATTCATTAAATGCCACCTGCTAGGGTGGCAGGGTGGGTGGGGACTTTAATGTAGATATAAAGACAAACAGAAATTCCTTACCACTTACGCGGGAGAACATCCCGCTCCTCTCCCTCATAACGCCTCCCACGGCTGTGACAACCTCGCGAAATACTTGCACAGACTTCGTCTTTGAGAAGCAGCCATTGGAGCAGCAAGTTGCGCAGACCTCGTCTTTGAAAAGCAGGCATTGGTGCAGCAAGTAAAACATATATGCATCTATTTCTCCGACCACAACGTTTCCTTCATGACAATCAAGAAGTGTTAGTGGAGTGTTTCTTAAAGAAGGAATATGTGTGAAAGATAAGTTGTCTGTAATTGTACATCCATGTATTGCTCGAATTATTTGCCTCAATCTATCGAAAAGCTGGAACAGCTGATGAGCTGCGCTCAAATTTCGCATTAGGAAGGAACGTAATCGTCGGCAATTTTTTCGCACTTCGCTAAAAAAACTTAAAGGCAAACCGGGTTTTTTCGAGGTCGCCATGTTCTAATGAATTTTACACCGTAGGTTTTTACCTAGTTCCTGATTATTTCCACCAGGTTTGACAACCATGCAGCTTTTCCTTCCTTGCTCAGACCAATCTTTAATGCCGCGGTGGCTCAGTGGTAAGGCGCCCGTCTACCGAGCCGGAGTACCCGGGTTCGAACCCGACCGCGGCGGCCGCGTTTCGATGGAGGCGCAACGCAAGAGACGCCCGTGTGCTGTGCGATGTCAGTGCACGTTAAAGATCCCTAGGTGGTCGAAATTATTCCGGAGACCTCCACTACGGCACCTCTTTCTTTCTTCTTTCACTCCTACCGTCCTCCCTTCCCTTACTTATTTATTTATTTATTTATTTATTTATTTATTTATTTATTTATTTATTTATTTTGTAATGTGGAAACTCGCACAGTTATTGTGGTCGGGCACAGTCCTTGTCCCAGCAGTGCTGCTCAGCAGGCCGGCGTTCGCAAGCGCGCACCCGAGCTTCGTCAGCTTCGTCTTCTGTCATCTTCCTCTCCTTCGGCAGCGCTAGCCGCTGAGGCAGCAAACCCCAATTCTCTTTATTACAATACCCCCGGGGTGAAAAGGCGCCATCCTGGCGGCCTAAGGGCACGAGACGAGAGCTGGGTCGTAGTAAGGCTTCAGGCGGTCTAAGTGCGCGATTTCACGGCCGCGGCGGCGATGGTCCGACGAAGGCGTGATGGGCTCCACAAGATAATTAACTGGCGATGTCTGCTGAACAACGCGATAGGGGCCCTGGTATTTGCTCAGCAGTTTTGTAGACTGTCCTGGGCTGGAGGAGGGCACCCAAAGCCAAACCAAGGAGTCCGGAAGATAATGCGGCGGCAGACCGGGAGAAGCGGCGCGGGAGCTGTTCTGACGGTGCTGGTCGTGTTAAGTAAAGGAACGCGCGAGTTGGCGGCATTCTTCGGCATGCGCAGCGGCCTGAGAGACGGTTGTGAATTCGGACGAATCGGGGCGGTAAGGGAGTATGGTGTCCATGATGGAGGAAGGCTCGCGTCCGTACAGAAGAAAATACGGGGAAAAACCAGTAGTGGCTTGCGTTGCAGAGTTGTAGGCGTATGTAACGAAAGGTAGAACGCGGTCCCAGTCTGAGTGATCGGCAGAAATGTACTTGGCCATCATGTCTCCGAGGGTCCGGTTAAAGCGCTCGGTCATGCCGTTGGTCTGCGGATGGTACGAAGACGTCGTGCGGTGAACGATATGACACTCCCGAAGGAGGGCTTCCACGACGCCGGACAAGAAGACGCGACCCCGGTCGCTGAGCAATTCCTGAGGCGCACCGTGACGAAGAATGAGGTTCTGAAGTATGAAACCGGCTACGTCAGAGGCCGTCGCAGCTGGCAACGAGGCAGTTTCGGCATAGCGCGTGAGATGATCCATGGCGACGATGATCCAGCGGTGCCCCGCGGCAGTGATGGGAAGAGGGCCATAAAGGTCTATTCCAACACGGTCGAATGGCCGGGCGGGACACGGTAAAGGTTGCAGAGGAGCAGGTGAGTGCGGTGGAGGGTTCTTGCGACGCTGACATTCCAGGCAAGATCGTACGTACTGGCGGACGAAACGGTACATGCCCCGCCAATAATACCGAAGGCGTAGGCGGGTAAAAGTTTTCAGGAGACCGGCATGAGCGCATTGCGGGTCATCGTGGTAACTGGCACAAATGGCGGAGCGGAGATGCCTTGGAATCACGAGCAGCCATTTGCGACCATCGGGGAGGTAGTTCCGACGGTACAGCAGCTGGTCGCGCACGGCAAAGTGATGGGCTTGACGTCGGAGCGCTCGAGAAGGGAGGCGCGCTGAGCTGTTGGCTAGGAAATCCAGAAGAGAAGTAATCCAAGGATCCTTGCGCTGCTCAGAAGCCATATCAATAATGTCGAGAGAAGGTGTGAGGCCGGAAATAGATGGTGGGTCAGGCTCAGAGGTCACAGGGGAGCGCGAGAGAGCGTCGGCGTCGGAGTGTTTACGACCGGAACGATAAATGACCCGAATGTCGTAATCTTGTAAACGCAGAGCCCAACGAGCGAGGCGGCCAGATGGATCTTTGAGTGACGACAGCCAACAAAGGGCATGGTGATCGGTAATGACATCGAACGGGCACCCGTATAAGTAAGGACGAAATTTTCTGATCGCCCAAATAATCGCCAAACATTCTTTTTCTGTGACGGAATAATTAGTCTCCGCTTTGGTGAGCGCACGGCTGGCGTAAGCAACGACGTACTCATTGAAACCAGGTTTCCGCTGAGCTAGAACGGCACCGAGACCAATGCCGCTGGCGTCTGTGTGCAGTTCTGTTGGCGCGGAAGGGTCGAAATGGCGCAAGATCGGAGGAGAGCTGAGGAGCTGGCGCAGCGTTCCAAAAGCCTTGTCGCATGCAGGGGACCAAGCCGACAAGTCGTGGCTACCAGCGAGAAGTTGCGTCAGCGGGGCGATAACGGCAGCAAAATTCTTGATGAAACGGCGAAAGTAGGAGCAAAGGCCAAGAAAGCTTCTGAGTTCTTTCAGAGATGTGGGCTTGGGGAAATCAGCAACTGCGCGGAGCTTGGCAGGATCCGGGAGTACACCATCCTTGGACACGACGTGGCCTAGGATAGTCAGCTGTCGAGCGCCGAAGCGACACTTTTTCAAGTTAAGCTGCAGGCCAGCGTCACTGAGACAGCGAAGAACACTCTCGAGGCGAAGAAGATGAGACGCAAAATTTTGGGAGAAGATGACAACGTCGTCCAAGTAGCAGAGGCATGTCTGCCATTTAAGGCCACGGAGGATGTTGTCCATCATACGCTCAAACGTGGCAGGCGCGTTGCAGAGACCGAAGGGCATCACATTAAATTCATACAGTCCATCAGGCGTGATAAAAGCTGTTTTCGGGCGATCGACGTCGGCCATCGGCACCTGCCAGTACCCAGAGCGCAGATCCAACGAAGAAAAGTACTCCGCTCCCTGCAGGCAATCCAGCGCGTCGTCTATACGAGGCAGGGGGTAGACGTCCTTCCGAGTAATTTTGTTTAGCCGGCGGTAGTCGACGCAGAATCTAATGGATCCGTCCTTTTTCTTGACGAGCACGACCGGAGAAGCCCACGGGCTGTGAGAGGGCTGGATCACGCCGCGATGTAGCATGTCGTTCACCTGTTCATCAATGATGCGGCGCTCGGCGGAGGAGACGCGGTAAGGGCGTTGGCGCAAGGGCCCATGGGTGCCAGTGTCGATATGGTGGCGAACCGCTGCGGCACGACCCAACGGTGCTTGAGGAGAGTCGAAGGATGCGCGGAAGCGCTGCAGCAAAGCGATGAGCTGGGCGCGTTGGTGAGGTGGTAGAGCGGCATCGACAGAACGGGAAAACATATCCGGGGAGGACGGGTCGGCGACGTCGGCGGGAGGAGTGAGGGCGTTGATGTCATGGGCGTCAGCGTCATCAAGGACAGGAGAAGCGTCGTCGAGATCGATGACATCAACCGTGCCAAGCGATTCTCCCCGAAGTAAAGTAGTGGGGAAAGGCAACGGGTTCGCGACGTACAGAGCGCCACAACCACCAGCAAGTGTGAGCACGGCATGAGGGAGCAAGACAGACTTGCGGTGCGCACAAAGAGATGAGGGTGAATAAAGGACAGTAGCGTCAGAGAGGGCAGCACAAGTCAGCGGCACGAGAACAGAAGAGAAAGGTGGCACGTCGACGTCGTCAGCGGCGAGAATAGGCGCGGCGGTAACAGGGGAGGCGTCCACAAGAGCATCACACAGCGGCGACAAATCAATTTCCGCACGTGCACAGTCAATGATGGCGTGATGCGCGGACATAAAATCCCACCCGAGGATGATGTCATGAGAGGAGCGGGCGAGAACGAAGAACTCAATGGTGTATGGGAGGCCTTGGATGACGAGGCGGGCAGTGCACGCTGCAATAGGGCGAATGGGGTCAGCGCTGGCGGTGCGAAGCGAAAGGTCAGAAAGCGGCGTCATCACTTTTTTTAATTTTCGGCACAAGTTACGACTAATGATGGACACGGCAGCACCAGTGTCAATAAGCGCATCAACAGGAACACCTTCAACGATAACTTCAATAACGTTCATAGGGCTTGAGACGGTCGTTGACGGCGCAGTTCTTGCCTCCGGAACTGCGGCGCCTAGTTTTCCGCTTGAAGAGGTGGGGACCGGCGGCGCATAGGAGAGAGCGAACGGCGTCGAGGAGACGGTGACCGATGGCTTCGGTTGTAAGAGTCGGAGCGAGGCGGAGAGGGATTCGGAGGCGGCAGAGGAGAAGAGACAGGGACGGAGGGAAATGAAGCGTCGTGCGTTGGCGAGCGCCCGTAGTCGTAAGGACCGGATCCTCGCGTGCGGCACCAGCGGGCCACATGACCAGCGAGAGCGCAGGCATAGCATATGGGGCGGTTATCAGGGGTGCGCCACGGATTCACAGGGCGGGGACCGGTGCGAGGCAAAGGATGGTGAGTGCGTGGCAGTGCAGGGGCGAGCTGCTGCTGAGGGTAGACGTTGACAGGCGGCGCATAAGTTGGAAGAACCGGCTGAGGTCGTGGCCGGACGACTGCTTCTGCATATGTCAACGGTGCAGTGACCAGAGTAGGTGAATTAGTGGGCGGCAGGACCTCAGCTACCTGCTCCTGGATTACACGCTGAATCGAAGGCGATAGTGATGGCGTTGTGGCGGGTTGGGAGGTAACCATCGATAACTGACGGGCGACCTCCTCTCGCACAAACTGCTTGATGTGCTGAAGAAGGGTCGGCTGATCGTTAGCAGGACCGCCTACCGCCAAGCTCGAAAGGTTGTCGTCCGTGCAAATGACACGCCGGGTGGCATGACGCTGTTTTCGGAGCTCGTCGTAGCTCTGACACAAAGAGACGACGTCTGAGACGGTTTGAGGATCTTTAGACACGAGCATTTGAAATGCGTCGTCCTCAATCCCTTTCAGAATGTGCTTGATTTTGTCACCCTCGCTCATAGATGGATTGAGCCGTTTACACAAGTCAACAACGTCCTCGATGTAGCTGGTGAAATTCTCGCCATTTTGCTGGGCACGACTGCGCAGACGTTGTTCGGCGCGAAGTTTTCGGACAGCGGGGCGTCCGAAGACGTCAGTCAGGCTGGTTTATTTATTTATTTATTTATTTATTTATTTATTTATTTATTTATTTATTTATTTATTTATTTAATTCATATACCCTCAGGGCCATTGGCATTAGAGAGGGGAGTGGTTACAGGTGAAAAAAAACATAACAATACAATAAACGATATGGGGCTATTATCAAAAAAGTTACAGATGTGTCTAATCATACAATGTTAGCTAAGGCGTTCTTGAAAAGTTGGTAATCTTTGATGGTTGCTGTTGCTGCGGGAAGGTGATTCCACTCTGCTGTTGTTCGAGGTAAAAACGACTGAAAGAAAGCGTTAGTTCTGCAAAATGGGACACCGACTTCGTAGGCATGATCTAATCTTGATGATAGGTGATGCGGGGAGGAGAGCAATTCACTGCGCAGGTGTGGATGATGAAAGATCTTATGGAATAGGCAGATACGAAACATTTTGCGACGTGAAGCTAAGGATGGCAGATTAAGGCTTGATTTCATTGAAGATATGCTAGCGGTCCTATTATAGTTGGAGAGAATGAAGCGGGCTGCGTTATGTCGGACCATTTCGAGTGAATGAATAAGGTTTTCATGATGAGGGTCCCAGATGGATGCGGCATATTCTAGTTTTGGACGACGTATTAATGTCTTGTACAATAGCAGTTTGAGGGATGAAGGAGCTCTGGCGAAGTTGCGGCGGATGTAACCCAGCATACGATTGGCGTTGTTAACTATGTATGTGATATGTAGAGACCAAGTGAGAGTGGAAGTGATGTGCACACCGAGGTACTTGTATGAGTGTACTGATTCTAAGGGAATATGATTCAGAAAATAAGTGGGGATACTTCTGTCAGTCCTGGATACGCGAAGAGATTTACACTTATTGATGTTAAGTTCCATTAGCCATGTTTTACACCACGAAGAAACAGCGTTTAAGTCTGATTGAAGGGTAGTTATGTCGTCGCTGCATGTTATTTCCCGGAAGATTACACAATCGTCGGCAAATAAATGGATATGTGAGGAAACAGAAGGAGGCAAGTCGTTAATGTAAATTAGAAAAAGAAGAGGACCAAGGACGGAGCCTTGCGGAACGCCGGAGTGAACGGGATTTGACTGAGAGTTCTGATTATTGGCTGATACGTACTGCGAACGGTTAGTGAGAAAATATGCAATCCAAGTAAGAAGTTTGAGGTCTATGTTCATTAGCTGTAATTTGTAAAGTAACCGTTTATGACGCACTTTGTCGAAAGCCTTAGAATAGTCAAGAAAAATACAATCTGCCATTGAACGATTATCAAGAATAATGTTTAGCTTGTGTGTGAAAGAGGCGAGTTGAGTTTCGCAGGAATACGTTTTACGAAAGCCGTGCTGTGAGTTCGAGAAAAATGAGTTAGATTCGAGAAAGTTTGCAATATATGAATATAGGATATGTTCTAATATTTTGCACGGGATACTGGTTAGAGGTATAGGTCGGTAATTGAGAGGACAATGCTTGTCGCCTGATTTATAGAGTGGAATCACCTTACCGACTTTCCATTCAAGGGGCAGGCATCCCGTCTCAAGTGATTGCTGAAAAATTTTTGCTAATACAATGGATGAATAAGCAACAGTGCTGTGCAAAAATTTCACGGTAATTAGGTCACGACCGGGAGCAGAGGAGAGACGCAAAGATTTAATCACAGTTTCGACGCCACACGGTTCAATTGTAGGCGGGAACATATCATGGTAGTCGTAACAAGGTGCAGTGGGTAGCGGAACATTGCGGGTTACAGAAAAGTTTTGGGCGAATGTGTCATTAAGAACGGACGCGATCTGATTATGAGGTATAACAATTCCAGAGTTGTCAACCGGACATATGTTTCTGCATATGTTAAACTCACGAGATTATACATTGCAATAACGTAACCGCTGATTACGCGAAGTGTACACTAACGTTGTAACAACGACATTTCGCAGCTATCAAAATCGGAAACGTTTTAACGCCTTCTCAGAAATCCTCTGCGTCAGGAACGTCGTGGTTCAGGTGTCCGCCGAGATATGTGAGACAGATACTGCGCCATTTTCCTTCCACAAAAACCAATTTACCAATTTTTATTGATTGCCGTTTCCGTGGCTTCAGCTCAGGCTACCTCTACAAGCAGCACTGAATTTTCACCCGGCCAAGCAAGCCATCGCCACCGGCCGGGCTGCCAACGTCATGAGCCTCCGGGACATGAACGTTTGAGTGCAGTGGGGCCGTGCGGGGGCCCACGGACTTGTGTGTTCCAAACTCCCCAGTTGTAAATAAAGTTTTCACCACCCCCATCAACGTCACAAGCATTCGCGGCACGTTAATACCTGCCCCCTGCTTCACAAACAAAATTTTGAGGCTTGCATTAGGTCGTTTCAGGCAATTTAGAGACTGAGTTTCGGCTTGCTGTTTTCGCTGGTTTAAAACCGTTCCACTTAAAATTTTGAAAACCGGTTTGTTTTAGCTGAGAGAAGAAACTCTGTGTGATTTGACTATCAACTCAAAATGTGTAAAACAGAACCCCGGAGTTACCCTTTAAACAACCGCACGGATCTAACCCTATGGGCCGCCGCAGTTGACTCAGTGGTTATGGCGCTCGATTGCTGACCCGAAAGACGCAGGTTCGATCTCGGCCGCGGCGGCCGAATTTTTTATGGAGGCAAAATTCTAGAGGCCCTTGTGCTGTGCGATGTCATTGCACGTTAAAGAGCCCCAGGTGGTCGAAATTTTAGGAGCCCTTCACTACGGCGTCCGTCATAGCCTGAGTTGCTTAATTTGAGACGTTAAATCTCCATAAACCTATCCCTATGGGTCAGACAACAAGCCGAAAAAATCCCTAAATGCTGGAAGGAACTGTTAAAGTTATGAACACTTATCCTAACAGTGAAAAGACGCGGGTTCGATCCCGGCCGCGGCGGCTGAATTTCTTGAAGGCGAAATTCTAGAGGCCCGTGTGATGTGCGATGTCATTGCACGTTAAAGAACCCCAGGTGGTCGAAATTTCCGGAGTCCTTCACTACGGCGTCTCTCATAGCCTCAGTCGCTTTGGGACGTTAAACCCCAACAAACCAAACCAAACCTAACAGTGAAGTTCGCGGTGCTGTATATTGTTTGCCGCACCCGGTTCGCGTTAGTGGAATGCCCATTACGTTCTTTCTCTGGGCCCTCTGCACAACCGCAGAGATAGAGGTGAGTTACACTCAACCCAGAGGGATAAGGGGGTGCCGGATAGTGGAGGATTACGGGAAAGGTCAAACTCCCTTCAGGGACGGATTCATTAGGTCGCATCCTGTGTGTACGTGCTTGCGGCAAGGCGGTATCCGCGTCACAGAGCGTGGCTTTTGTCCCATGTCTGCAGCGGCGTGCGTTGACAGCTTGAAGCGCTGTCAACAGGATATTGCCCCGCTAGCTGCAGGCATGAGGAGCGACGATGCGGAACAGATGGGTTGAAGTGACTATCCTTGAACTTAGGTCAACCTGACGTTGGGAAAGTGAGAGTGTTCGCGAAGTTCGTAGCAGGAAAGCATAATTCTCCAAAATCGTGATGGTAGAATGTGTACAATGTGTACAGTGTTTGTCGCGATGAGTTACCTTCTTTCCCCAATCATCGATTGGTTGTGTTGTCCTTTCCGAATGGTTGATTGGTGATGTTTTCCTTTCCCCAACACTTTATTGGGTGTATGTTTGTGCAGTTACCTGATTGGTTATTCTCCCCACCGAGGGCGGGGACATAGGGTTTAAAACCAGCTGTTTCGGCAGGACCGAGGGCTGGTTTCGTCACGTAGAACTATGAGGCAGTCAAGTGTAAAAATTTTTTCTCCTTGCTTGTATCTTCCGTTGTGATTTTAATTGCTACAAAAAGTTAACCTCTTCAGAAGTGTCCTCTTGCAATGTGATTGAGCAATTCGAATCTGCAAGACGTCAAGCATCCTACAACAATCATCATCAACCAAATTTCCCTCAACAAGAGCCAGTTTGGGATCGCAACTGGCGCAGCCGTAAAGGGGAATCTCAACTCTAACTATTCTCGTAACGAACCCGCCGTGGTGGCTCAGTGCCTTTAGAGTCCGGCTGCTGATCCCAAGGTCGCGAGTACGATACCGACTGCGGCGGCCGTATTTCGAACGAGGTTGAATACAAAAATGACCGTATATTCTGTTCGATGTCAGCGCACACTGAAGAATCCGGGCTGGCATAAATTAATACGGAGTCCTCCACTATACGGCGTTCCTCATAGCCCCGTGTGTCGCCTCGGGACTTTAAATTCGCAATTATAAAAATTGTATTCCCGCAACACAAAGAGTTTGCTTAATCAGAAAAGCATTTCATCTTTTGAAGGTCTCATGTGTTTGGCGCGCTCTAAAATTCATTGCCATGACCATCTGTTCAAGGGCTCTTTTGTATTCACCTGGCATTTTTTTTTCCTTTCAGCTAATCATGAACGAGCTCATTCCACTTAATTCGGACATTCGGAGTATTTTCTGCATATGTTAAACTAACGAGATTATACATTGCAATAACATAACCGCTGATTACGCTACGTGCACACTAACGTTGGAACAACGACATTTCGCAGCTATCAAAATCGGGAACGTTTTAACGCCTTCTCAGAAGTGCTGCTGATGATGATGTCCTCAGGCTTAATGACACATACCCACGGCGGGGGATTGCGTCAGGAATTACTTCTGTTTCGTTTTCTTTTCCGCTGTGTAGCATTTCCAGCTTCACGCCAGATGGGTAGTTTTTTTTTTTATCTGCTTATATTCATTTGCTGATGCTGCCTCTTGAATGTGCATGGCTTCAGTTCCTGATTTTGCTTCAGCAGAATGATTCTAAACCGTTGTTTTGTGGTGTTTATTCAGTGGTTTTGATTTCGTCTGTCAAGGTTTTTTCTGCCATCGTGTTGACTTACTTGTGTGTATTTGTATAACGGTGGGCCAATACTTTGCAGTTTATACAAACGCAGGTGCGAATACTTCTAACATACTCTGTTCCAGCACACACCAGTCTTCACTTACGGGGAGGCTTGAAATCCACCTATATAACACGCAGCATGACACGCTGCGCTGACATACGAAACTCAGAGACAATAGACGTTTTTAGCATAACGGAGACGTACTAGCGGAGCATGGCCTCCGAGATTACGAGCGTGTACGGGTGGCCTCGGAGGCCATGAGCGGACCCCACCAGCGCACGCGCAGTGGTATTGCTGGGGTCAGGCGGGGGCGGCGTCCGGTAAACCGGTATCACCATCATCACCTTGCCATCATCTGGGTTACGTCGAAATTCCACCCCTACCTGTACGGACGACCGTTCAAGGTGGTCAGCGATCACCACGCACTGTGCTGGCTCGCCAGTTTGAAAGACCCCTCCGACCGTCTCGCTCGATGGAGCCTGCGGCTCCAGGAGTTTGACGTAACTGTCGTTTACAAGTCCGGACGCAAGTACTCTGACGCCGACTGCCTGCCACGAGCCCCTGTAGATGCACCACCGCCGGACGACGATGAGAACGCCTTCCTGGGACCTATCAGCTCCAGCTCTTTTGTACAGCAGCAACGTGCGGACCTCGACGTAAAATGCCTCATCGAATACTTGGAAGGCAAGGTTTCTGCACCCCCCGCCTCGTTCAAGCGAGGATTTCGTTCTGTTTACAGAACAATGTCCTCGTGAAGAACTTTGCAGCGAACAAGACAGTCTACCTCCTTGTTATACCTGCAAGTCTGCGCGGAGAAGTTCTTCAGGCCTCACACGACGAGCCTATAGCTGGACATCTCGGGTTTTCTCGCACCCTCCGCCGCATTCAAGAAAAGTATTACTGGCCCCGACTGCCTGCCGATGTCGCACATTATGTGAAAGCCTGTCGAGACTGTCAGCGACCAAAGACCCCTCCAACCCGACCAGCAGGATTTCTGAACCCCATTGAACCGCCCCTCAAGGCCATTTCAGCAGATCGGCATGGAATTGCTTGGCCCTTTCCCGAAATCAGTCTGGAAATAAGTGGATCATTATAGCGACCGTCTACCTGACCCGCTACGCCGAGGCAAAAGCACTACCGAACGGAACAGCAGCAGAAGTCGCCAAATTTTTCGTGGAATACATTCTTCTGCGACACGGCGCCCCCGATGTGCTCATCACTGACAGAGGAACAGCAATCACGGCGGAACTGACGCAAGACATCCTCCATTACAGCCAAACCAGCCACCGGAGAACAACTGCATACCACCCGCAGACCAACGGACTGACCGAGCGCCTCAACAAAACCATCGCCGATATGGTCGCCATGTATGTCGATGTCGAACACAAGTCCTGGGTCGTCATCCTGCCTTAGGTAGTCTTCGCCTACAACACCGCAGTGCAGGATACCACCCAGATGACGCCTTTTAGGCTCGTCCATGGCAGAGAGGCCACTACCACGCTAGAAGCCATGCTGCCCAACGTTACCGAGGAAGATAACGTCGACGTCGCCGCCTACCTTCAACGCGCAGAAGCCCGAAGACTTGCCCGATTAAGAATCAACGGCGAGCAAGACGCAACGCGGAATACAAGCCAGGAGACCGAGTCTGGGTTTGGACGCCCATTCGCCGCCGAGGATTGAGTGAAAAGCTTTTGCGCCGCTATTTCGGCCCGTACAAGGTTCTTCGTCGGCAAGGTGAATGGGTTTATGAAGTCGCCCCTGACCAAATGACCATCCCAGCGACGCCGCGTACGACCAAAAGTAGTCCATGTCGTACGCCTAAAGCCCTCTCATGCACGCTAAAGGATGCCGTGTTTCCACATTCGGCGTTTATTTTTGCACAATCCGTTTTTGATTGTTTATTGCCGCATTATGTTCTAAAGCATCGAGTCGATGCTTCTTTGAGAGGGGAGTAATGCCGCGAATCTCTGTAGCGTTTGTTTGTTGTCTTTATTTGTTCATTCTTCAAGGCTGCCGGCAAGCCGCTCTATCGTTTCGTTTATGACGTAAGACGCGCCTAGATTTATCTCGATTGATCGCATCCAGGCGGAGCCGATTGTACTTTGTGCCAGGATGTTCTGGTAACTTTCCACGCTTTATCTCGAAGGTTCGCTATCAGCTTTAAAAACAGCACGGCCGACAGCGGCGGGGATTCTGTTCGATGACCGCCGAGTACGTTTGTTGCTACGCCGCCGCTGAGTGATTCAGTTCTTGGCGGGCGCAAGTCAGCCCAAATAAAGAGTTCCGTTTTCGAAAACATCCTCGCTGTTCTCCTCTTCGCCGGACTGCAGTCACCACTACGTGACAATACGCTCACTGCAGGACAAAGGCCTCTCTCACGTCTCTTCAATTAACCCTGTCCTTCGCCAGCTGCGGCCAGCGTATCCCCGCAGACCTCCTGCCGCCCCCTGCTACGCTTGCCTTCTCTTGGAATCCACTCCGTCACCCTTAAGGACCAGCGGTTATCTTGCCTTCGCATTACACGCCCTGCCCAAGTCCATTTCTTCCCAGATTTCGACTAGGATGCCCTGTGTATGCCTACCTCCATACGCTTACGCTAATACGTCTCTGCTATGCTAAAAGCGTCTAATGAAACTTGCAGTCGGATTCGCTCCGGCTGGATCTTTCCTCTGCAGAATGCATTCCGCATCGGCCAAATCCCAAACTCGTTGATTATGCAGCTAACGCACGCGCCGCGAATAAGCGAGCGAAGAGAAATGGAGAGAAGGGTAGAGGAGGAGGAGAAAGCAATAGCGTCGGGGACACGCGGTGACTCACGTGTACGTTCTTGGCGAGACGTCAAGAAAAAAAGAGACTCGAAACACGCATCTTCGCTTTTGCCGCCTCCTTTTAACCAGATCGACAAAATATTTATTTCTAGTGCGTTTAGCGACGGAGGTTGGACATTTTTTATTTATTATGGAGACTTAACGCTAATGTTTTGCTAAAAAACCGCGGATTATTCATTACTCCGTAAAGCTATCGAGGTCTCTCGCTAACGACTAACAAAATACGTCTTTAAAATGTGATTAAGATTGAATGTTAGACTATGGATATTTAGGTACATATCTTCATTTTATTATGAGGGTTAATAATGTGCACACGTCACGTAATTTTCACTCGAAACTGCGGACAAGAAACTACGAGGCGCAGGATTGAAAATTAATTCAGGATTAAACCCGCTAGTCCAGGGACCTCTTGCTTCGTAAAGACGAAGACGTCTCAGGCAGTCGTCAGACCGGCTAGCGGAGCTAAATTGTCGGAGAAAATCGGAAAAAAAAATGAATTTGGGTCTCACCTCAATTGCTCCAGGTGTCAGCAAACACTCCATTGCTTAAGTCGTCTTCTTCGAACAGCTCCGGACTAAACGGTGCTGAAGGTGGTCACTCAACAGCATGAAAATAGCAACCCACACAACACACCGCTCTCTCAACGCGCAACGGAGTTAGGCGCGTGGTACTTGTGCAATTGAATATGAGAGCACACACGGCACGCAACTGACGCAGCCTTCGGATTTCTTCGGGCGCGAGGCGAGATCTGCGCATGCGCATAGATTGCAAGGGGCAGTGCTTCCGGCGTGTCGTCTGCCGCGGAGCCGAGCGGTGCTGCCGGCAGATAGGTTCGCTTTCGCAAGTCGCAAAGGGCGCTCGCCGGTTCCGCCCTCTCTTATCGTCGAAACTTTGTCTACAAGCATTTTGCGAGCTCACTGGTTTGCGGCGCTCGGCTCCGCGGAGTCCCTCTAACTACGGGCCTGCGCGTTTGCGAGCGCCCGAAACAAACGAAGCTTTACCAGTTCCTAAGCTTCACGTACGCCTATAAACTTAAACAGACGCAGGACAAGAACCGGGAGACACACCACACAACACCGCTGGACTTACAACTGATTTATTCCGAGGAATTGAGCCACATTCATACATATTGCCTGCGCAAGAGCACACTTTGGAAAAGGTGAGGGGAAACTTTACTAAGATAAAAACTGAAACTCCTTTTCAGTGATTATGATTGAAGGGTCGCTTACGCATATCTGCCATTGTTCCCCTCGGTTTCACTTTGTCACTATCGGTCGGGGGAAATCAAGACTTGAGTGCGAGCTGCTGGAAGAGGTTTTGATCAGGAAAAATAAAGCAGATATGCGTAAGCGACCCTTCAATTATAATCACTGC
The DNA here is from genome assembly GCF_055824585.1 of Amblyomma mixtum. Taxonomy (NCBI): domain Eukaryota; kingdom Metazoa; phylum Arthropoda; class Arachnida; order Ixodida; family Ixodidae; genus Amblyomma; species Amblyomma mixtum. The sequence continues at coordinate 291,921,899 of NC_143013.1, read as the reverse complement.
AATGGAGTTTCAGTTTTTATCTACGTAAAGTTTTCCATCACCTTGTCCAAAGTATGCACTTGCGTAGGAAGGATGTATAAATGTGGCTCAGTTCCTCGGAATAAATCAGTTGTAAGTCCAGCGGTGTTGTGTGTGTGCCTCCTTGTTTTTGTCCTGCGTCTTTCGCTGGTTCCACCTTTGCGCATTACGAACCAACTAGCCTAGCAGTTTATTCTGTTGAACAGATCCAAAACTTTGGAGAGAAAGAATGAACTCCAATGGAAGGCAGATGTATCAAGGGCAGGCAGAAATACAGGTCAGATTATGATATCTTGAAGCTGCTTAAGTGGCCGCAACTGGCACATGGTAGTAATAATTGAAGGCATGGAAGAAGGCAATTTGAAGGTCAGTGGGACAGGCATTTGTCTTGCAGTGAATGTAGGCAGACAGATGACGATGATGATGATTACAATAAACTAAAATGGTTCAGAAACTTTGCGGCTACCGTACAATGTCAGCGAATTGTTTCCGTTGTGAGTCCACATAGATATAAAATCGCGACAATCGACCGCTGATGTCCGTTAGACGGGAGCTAAAGAAAAATTAAATGGAATGACGCGACAGCCACCACACCTTTATTTATTTTTTTTTTAAGTGTACTGTGAGAAGCTGGAAGTTCGGTTATCGCGTATTTGCAAGTTCGGACTCGCCATTAGCTATGTACTTAATAGCCGGCATGGTCGTCGCGAAGTTCACTCATTTCAGTTGCAAAAACTTCAAATGAAAACCATCTGCTCGCACCGTTCGTTGTGGAAGGTCAAGTTCTTCGTCTGTCTGTGGCAATTATACATGCATGCATTTAGCGCAGCTGTATTGTATTACCCGTGCTTTTCATTTCTCACAAAAATCGAAGGCGCTGCGTTCTCTGAGAGTATCGACGATTTCGTTAATTTAAAATAAAGGCAATAGCAGTAACGTTCACGAATACGGCATTCTGCGTCTTCACTTAGCTAAAATTCCACCTAAGTATTTGCGATGCCCCATCAAGCTAATCCCATATTGCATGTATAGCGACCCTTCTGTTCAGTTCAATCTCGCAACGTCGGTTTTCCGTTGGGTACGGCACAGCTCGCGCCAAGACGTACTGCTGTGAAGCTCTCAAGAGTGCTCTGACTAACAACTTGCAGAACTGGGCGCCCAAGTCATACACGGCGCGTGCACAACTGAACTCGATCCTCCAGCTTTTACGTGCTCATTGCGACGTCCCGTCTGGTTTGTTCAATAAACTCGACGTGGGAGTAAAAAAAAAAAAATGCCTGAAACCAGAAAGAATGTAGTTCTCAGCAATCGGGCGCTCCATGAAGTGATGAACTATTTGTATTACTATCAAACTAGAGGTAACGTTTTGAAATGAAAATTGGTTTTAGGAAACGGAAATACGCAGTAACTGTTTCGCTTTTTGGTGGACACCTCGATGACTGGCCCGTGAGGAGACGAAGGAGGGATTGAAAGAAAAAAAGAGTATTTTTTTTTTTACTACATGACAGTGGCACACTTACTTGCTCAAGGAGCTGCGAGGCAGCGCCGAGTTTGTATTTTCTAACCAGTGCTTTTGCGCTAGTTTTTCCAACATGAATCTATTCCAACTAGCCCAGTTTTTCGTGCTAATTTATTTTATTTCTCGTACACAGGGCTTTTTTCCTTCTTCTAATCATGACCCAGGCTTCTTCTCCGCGTACAACATAGAGTAACTGGAAAAAAATTCAAATTTTTCAGTGACTCTAAAGGAAGATAGAAAGAAGCGCCATAGTGGACGGCTACGGAATAATTTCGACCACCTATAACTCTCTAATGGCCGGCGCCTAACCTTTGGTACAGATTGTAAAACTAAACAGTTTTCATTACTGCTCACAAAACTGCATTAATTGATAACATACTTGAAGAAACGGTCTTTTGACACATTTATTAAAGTATGTTCAAAGTTTCAGCCGCCAGCGACGCAGAAGACCTGCTAACAGTTAAATTCCTGCAAGAAATTTACTTTAACGACAGAAGAGCTTAAAATTTGTATGGTCGTAATCATGCATGGTAAAATTACTTTAAAAATAACGAAAGGATTGCGGGTATCACATCCTGATAATGGCAGGCCTGAAGATGAAGCATTAGCATAAGCTTGCCTGGCCGCTGCATCTGCTTTAGTGTTTCCTTGGATAAGGCAATACTGACATAAGTGAAAACAGCGCGAAAGAAGAAGCCCGAAGGCGAAGCGAGGAAGTGACAGGAAAGAGCGCTGCTCTTTCCTGTCACTTTCAAGACAGCGCTCTTTCCTGTCACTTCCTCGTTTCGCCTTCGGGCTTCTTCTTTCGCACTGTTTTCACTAATGTCAGAATGGACCAACTAGCCCAGCAAAAAGTTCTGCTAGGTAAGGCAATACCCGGTATCCAGTGAAAGGCTACTAAATGCTCCCTCTTAGATGACATGGATAATTCTTTAAGCGCTTCGTAAAGCAAATTTGTCTTCCACGCTGCAGAACGTCGGCTGTCCAGGAATTTTAACGCAGCCTGCGAGTCGCTGAAGATCACCCACCTACGTGGATCTCCCAGAGAAGTGGTAGAGCTCCGGATCCTGGGTCTGCTCATCAATAACAAACTTAGGCCGGACTCTACTATAGCGAAACTCAAGAGCATAGGTGAACAGGTAGGACGCATGATCCACCATGTTTCCAACAAGCGGGGTGGTCTGCGGGGCAGGGACGCGCTACGGCTCGCCCATGCCTTCGTGACCAGCCGGATCATCTACGCCGTGCCGTCCCTACGCACCACCAAACAACAAGACGAGCGCATTGACGCCATCATCAGGAAGGCAACAAAGCGAGCACTGGACCTCCCGGTGGCTACCTCCAACGCCAAACTAAAGGCGTTGGGAGTGGTAAACTCCAATCAGGAGTTGCGGGAGGCCCACCTCGTGCACCAATATACGCGGCTATCGCAGACGGTTCCTGGGCGCCGCCTGCTAAACCGCTCACACATCCAACACACATGCATACCAGAGGGGACGGAGAACATCCCGGTGCTGTGGCGCCACATGCTCTGGGTCGCTCCGCTCCCGCGTAACATGGACATGGCTTCACATGAAGGCAGACGACAAGCGCGGGTTCGCACGCTTGAGAGGCAATATGGATATAAAGAGGGCATCTACTACGCGGACATCACAGGGCCGTCACCCGCGGGATTCTTCACGGCTTCACGGATTCTTCACGAACCCTGTTAACTATATTAAGCTGTTAGCCCTTACAGTTAGGCGCCTGTTAGCAAATAAGGGGTTTCTATCCGACCGTTAGTAATAGCCATATGAGTGCTTAGAATTTCGAAAACTCCATTCCGCTCGTCGCTGTGACTAAACAAATTCCTCTCCTCCCGGCTCATTAACCGAATCTATCCGACCGACGATCACACTGCGGCATATGTAGCAGGTGGCCTCGCGTCACGCCACCCCGCAGCAAGAGGTTACGTAAAGCATGACGGACAACACCAGCTGCATTAAAACCAAACTTAAGGCGACGAACATCCCATGACCAATCGACGTAGTGTTGTTAGAGTCAATAAGCACTACATTCCTCGTGAAATATATTATCTGCAACACGAGTTCATAAGCTAGTTTTTAATTTGTATGCTCTTATGTTCATTCTTCAATTTCTGAACACTAGTTTTGATCTCATTATAGTAAAGCAACGTTCTTGACAAGCCGTGAAACAGTAAGTGAACTGTTTCGTTTGGCTCTGAAACCTGAAAATAGACCTCAGGATCAGGCAACTATCAGTTGGCCTCGTTGATATTGTCAGGCAGAAAAAAAAGAGGGATTTCAGGAAAGGTAATAGCAGTGTAATTGTCTCAATCTCGATGGACACCTTAACCACGACATAAGAGGAGGGATAGAGGAGGGAGTGAGAGAAGAAACGACTGTTGGGCGAGTTGGTGCATGAGTCCATGATACAAGGCACAAACGTGGACAGGACTCCGGAATAATATCGACCACCTGGGGATCTTGAACGTGCACTGACATCGCACAGCACACGGGCGCCTTTTTCGTTCTCCCTCCGTCGAAACGCGGCCGCCGCGGCATTGAAAATGAAAATTGGTTTTGAGGAAAGGAACTACTTGGGAGGACACCCGGACTGCGCCCTAAGAGATGATGAAGTAATGAGTGAAAGAAGAAAGGAAGAAAGAGGTGTCGTAGAGGTGGTCGTAGAGGTGCGGGTGGTGGTCCGCCGTAGTAACAGCCGGAGGCGTCCAGGTAGTATATACCTGTTTTTAACGCGGCAGCGTTATGGGCCCCGTGTCGCAGAAAAGCCGGTGTCGTCGTCGACGGTGTTGGCCGTGAGCGAAAAATCTCAGAAGCATTATTACTTAATAAAAATACTTAATAAAAATTCCAGTAACATTAATACCCGCGACCCCTTCACCGGGAGCTCCTCATCAGGCCGCTCCCGAAGAACACGTTGTTGTTGTTCTTGGGACTGAGAGAAGGATGAAAAGGAAATTGCACGGGCCTGCCAACTGGCTCCAGCCGAGCCACCACCGCTGCCACGCGCAGATAGAGGAGAGTTAAAAGATAGGAAAGAGTGGAAGAGTGAAAGACAAGAAAAGTGCGTCGCAACAACCGCGACCGTCGAAGCGGACACTGGCTGAGAAAAACGAATAAGCGGCCGTAGCCGCGCCTCCTCGTCAACACCTCCCCCGAAGAACACGCGGTCACGTCCCACTCTTAAAGACTAAGCTTAGCGTCCTCCAAATTTTTGCTGTCATAATGTCGGGCTAGGGAATTCCCTCGTACCAGCCGCCCATTATGATTTTCGTGTGTCATGTTGGCTGGAAGAGGTCGCACTTGGAGGGCCCGTCTCCACAGTTCTGGGATGTGAAACCTGTCTTTAATGGGAGTGGTGCGTCGGATATGGAGTCGAGCAAAAAGGCGGCGACACGACTCCGTTTGCGACAAGCGCGTGTACTGGTTAGCAAAGTGCGCCTCCCGGAGCTCCCGGAAAGTATTGACCACACCAAGGGCCATAAGCCGGCTGTTTGAAGTAGTGATGGAGAGGTCCAGGGCACGCTTAATTATTTTGCGAAGGATGACTTCAAGGGCATCCTCCTCTTGTTTGTGTAAGTGGAAGTAAGGAGTCGAATAGACTGATCACAAAGGCGTCTGCCAGCCGCAAGGCATGCTTACTTCGTAACCCCCCGCATTTGTTGGAAACCCGGCGGTGGTGGTGGTGGTGAAAACATTTATTACGAATGAGCAGGAGGTATGTTTGGATCAGCCCGTAAGGGACCGATCCTTACAAACACTAGGTGGAGGTCCCTAGTATGGGACCCCAGTGGCGGTTGCCGCCGCCCGGGCGCGCCCGACTAAGGCTTGTTGGGCCTCTAAGTCGTGGCAGCCGAGCAGGGTCGCCTCCCAGTCCTCCCGGGTTGGGTTGGGGATGGGGGGAATAGCGGGGTTGGAGGGGCAGGCCCACACCATGTGATAAGTGTCAGAAGACACTGCACTACAGTGTGGGCAGCTGCCGCTAAAGGAGGGGTCAAAATGTTTTAGCGCTGCCGGGCACAGCAAAGTATTGGTGAGAAGGCGGAGAAGGAGCCGCTCATCCGCCTTCTTCAGGCCTTTACATGGGCTAGGGTAAAGGCGATGACAATTTTGATAATATGTTGTAATATCTTTGAATGTATAGACCGGATTAAAATCGGGTTCCTGATCGGATGGGGAGGAGAAAACAGCCCGGTGAGAGAGCGCGCGGGCGGCTGCGTCTGCTGCCTCGTTTCCTGCCAACCCCTGATGAGCAGGGGCCCATATGAGGTAACGGTGTGCGGGGTCCGTATCCCGTATGCAATTTTGATATATTCGATAGGCTAGGAAGGGAGTGCAGCCTTGTTCGACGTTCCGACAGGCCCCTCGCGAGTCGGTGATTATGTATTTTGAATTGGAATGTGAGGCCGCGAGAGCAATCGCGACCTCTTCTGCTTGTGTTGCACTGCGAGCTCTAAAAGTTAGGCCGTTAACTGTGTTGCTGTTGTGAACTACCGCGGCCGTGTACCATCCCCCGTGGTGAGGGCCGGAAGCGTCCACGTAGTATACACCTGTTTTGTTGCCATAATATCGGGCTAGCGCTTCCGCTCGTGCCAGGCGCCGACCATTATGGTCTTCATGTGACATGTTTGCTGGAAGAGGCCGCACGTGGAGGGCACGTCTCCACAGTTCCGGGATGCGAAACCTGTCTTCCATTGGAGGGGTGTGTTGGATATGGAGTCGAGCAAGAAGGCGGCGACCCGACTCCGTTAGCGACAAGCGCGTGTACTGGTTTGTAAGGTGCGCCTCCCGGAGTTCCCGGAAAGTATTCACCACCCCAAGAGCCATAAGCCGGCTGTTTGAAGTAGTGATAGGGAGGTCAAGGGCACGTTTAACAATTTTGCGAAGGATGACCTCAAGGGCGTCCTCCTCTTGTTTCCGTGGGTGTGAGTCGAATAGACTGATCACAAAGGCGTCTGCCAGCCGCAAGGCATCCTTACTTCGTAACCCCCCGCGTTTGTTGGAAACCCGGCGGACCATGCGGCACACCTAGCCCCCCACCTTACGGAGTTTGGCCAATGTAATGTCTGGCCGTCTGTGTTTGTAAATGTAGAGCCCGAGTACCCGTATCTCGTCAGTTTCGCGTATGGGACCACTCTCAAGAGAAAAAGAGATTTTAGTTATGAACTTTTGTGAGGGGCGGAGGTGAAAGAGAGAGAGAGAGAAAAAACTTTATTAGAAGAGGAATGCGGGCCACGCCCCAGAGTTCCCGCACGACCCCACTGCACTCAAGTGTTTATGTTCCTAAGGTCCATAACACTGGCAGCCCGGTTAATGGCGATGGTCTGCACGGCCGGGTCCTCCGAGCGCAGCAGGGTCTCCCAGTCGTCCCAGGTCTTGAGGTTGTCTAGGTCCCGCTGGGGAGGGTCCACCGGGCAGAGGGAAAGAATGTGGAGGGAAGAGGCGGAGGGTTCTTGGCATAGGGCGCATGCCGGAGTGGGGAAGGAGGGATGATAGCGGGCTAGGGTAAGGGAAGAGAATGTGTCTGTAGTCTGCGCCAGAGTGTTGCTTGTTTGTTATCTAGGGAGGGGTGGGGCGGCGGGTAGAGCTGGCGTGAGGCTCTGTAGGCTTGCGTCAGCTCGCTGAATGAGTGCATGCGCTCCTTCGTGAATCCCCGATCCGAGGCCACCTGAGCCCGATTTAAAGAACCTCGGGCTATAAGGTTGGCAGCAGCGTTTCCGGGATTCCCGGAGTGCGCAGGCACCCATATCAGCTCCACTTGGCGAGGTGGGGGTGCATCGGCCGAGTCCAGTATGCCAAACGCAGGGACATGGACTCGGCCTCGAGCAAAATTTAGAATCGCAGTTGTACCGGGCTTCCGTGCGGGTGATAGCAAGTGCAATGGCGGCTTCCTCTGCAGCCTCTGGGGAGTAGTCTGGAGGAAGAGGTAGTGTGAGGAGGGCGGATAAAGGGGAGTCCACCACAGCTGCTGTCGGTTCATCACCCGTGCAGGCAGCGGGCTCGGCTGCCACGACTTACAGGCCCAACAAACCTTAGTCGATCGGGCGCGCCCAGGCAGCGGCTACCGCCACTAGGGTCCCAAACTAGGGGCCTCCACCTAGTGTTTGTGAGGATCGGTCCCTTACGGGCTGATCCAAACACCTCCTGTCCCTTCTGAATAAATGTTTTCACCACCACCACCACCCATGCGGCGTCCGGCTCGGAGCCGTACGCTCGGTGGAGTGCCTTCGCACGGGCTCTGCGGCGCTGCTCATGGTGGGACGGGTGGATATTCGTCGGGAGCGGCCTGATGAGAAGCTCCCGGTGAAGGGGTCGTGGTATGGCGAGGAGGGTTGGGTCGTTGGCCGGTATTCTGATTCCGAGGGAGTTCAGGAAATACCGAGCTGTGGAAGTTTGTGTGAGCCTAATGTATTAGGCCTGTCGGTGGGCCTCCACCAGTTCCCCGATCGTGTTTTCGAGGCCCAGGCCTAGTAATCTGTCTCTGGGTGTGTTGAGGGGAAGATGAAGGGCTACCTTGAATGCCTTGCGAATCAAGGCATCTAAAGCGTTTATGTCATGTTTGGATAGTTTTAAGTATGGGGTGCACAAATTGCGGTTTTTGAAAGGAACATTGAAGACCGCAGCGGCAGGCGTAGCGGTCTACTATCATCGCCGCTATTTGCAGGCTGCCCTGCGTGGCCCGCAGAGTGATGTCATTTGCGTACATGGTGTGCTGAAAACCGGCGACACCACCCAAACTGGGCCGGCAGGTGCATCATAGCCAGATTGAAGAGCAGCGGGGAAAGTACCGCGCCTTGGGGAGTTCCCCGCGTGCCGAGTAGGCAAGGACCATGCTCTTGGATGCAGGATTGACGATCCATTAGAAATTGGCATATGTATCGGAATGTGTTGAGGCTTAGTTTAGTGACTATGATTTCGTGTGTTACATTGTTAAATGCCCCTTTAAGATCCAAGGCGAGTACTACCCGGTCATTACGGGGGCATTCGAGGGGGTCAAGGACTTCCCGATTGAGTTGCAGGAGGACATCCTGTGCGGATCTGTGCGGAAGGAATTCGAGCATGGTGCTCGCAAAGTCGTTTGTGTTCAAGATATGCAGATAACCGATCCCGCAGCATTGTCTCCATTAGTTTGCCCACATAGGAGGTGAGAGAGATGTAGGGGGGGGGGGGGGGGAGGATATTTGTGTCAGTTGGTTTGCCCTCTTTAGGAATAAAGGCTACCAGAGCCGTTTTCCAGTCGATTGGCAGTGGGGTGTCCCCGCGCCAAATTGCATTGCAGTCGAGGAGAGACTGGTATGCCAAGTCGGGCAGGTTCTTCGGGCGTTCGCGAGCAGCCAGGCCCGCTGAGCGATAGCGATGCAGCCTGGAACCGCCTCCCGCACCGCAGAATGGCCAAATGTTTAGCCATCAACGAGCAGAATAGACCAGAATTTGCTAGAAGCACAAGAGATGGACGACGCCTACCTCGACATCTCCGACTCCGAGAGTTCGGCAGGCGGGGGGGGGGGGGGGGGGGGGGGAATCGAGGACTCCGCCATGCAGGAGCAGCAAGACACCCAAAAAGAAGACGAGACAAATTGGGAATTGGCCCTGGCCAAACGCCAAAAGAAGCGACAGAGAAAAAACGGACGGAACGCCGCCGCAAACGCCACAATTTTCCCGGCCGCTCAAGGCGACCTCGGAGGGGAATCCCCGGCCTCTACGCCGACAGCTGGCGTTCCAGTTGCCGGCGCGCTGAAAAAAAGACGGGAAAGGAGCGCAACGGCAGCCCAGGCGAAGGCTGCCCCCGCTCCGCAGGGACGATTTCATGATTACTTTGCGACCGAAGGGACTTGTAGTCAAGTCGCTCCAGCAATTCCAAGTGGCCCGGGCCGTCGCCGCGGCAAGCAGCAACAAGTTCGAAGGAAGAGAACTGATCACCAGGCTCCGTACAGGATCCAATATTGTAATCGTGAGCACGCCGAACGGAGAGGCCGCAAACCCGAAAGAGCGGCGGCGTCAAGGTGAGCTGGGGAGCTGAAAACCCCTGGTTTGCTCCGCACTCGGGAGGGATAACTAACAAACATAACACAAACAGCAACCGCGAACAACCTAGACAGGAGGACGCGGAGAAAACAGCGCTGAGACGCGAATTAGAACTATCACGCGCTAGGCAGAGCTAGAGTGCCAAATAGCAGAGCTTACGAAGGCAGTACGAGACCTTAAGTCGAAGAGCCCTCCGCAGCCACAAACATTACAAACCCAAGCCCCGTCGCAAACAGGCAACGAGGATCTCACTAAATTTAAGGCAGAAATCCAGCAAATGATGCAGCAGATGATGCAGCAGATGATGCAGCAAGTGCAACTGCAAGTCACAGAACTCCGGAGTAGCATCCGCAAGCAGAAATTCGCCGAGAACATTACAGAAAACGCCTACCACAGCCCCGCGCTGGCAGCCCTCGCCAACTCGTCCACAAACAACACTGAAGCTTAAATATGGCCAACGAAACCTTAGGCAAGCAAGAAACCCTAGACATATGGCAATGGACCTGCAGAGGCTACCGCAAGAAGCAGGGCCTACTCCAACAACACATCTATACAGAACAAACACCACCCGACATCATAGCGCTTCTAGAGACGGGCACTACGCCAACACTCGCAGGATATACATGCTACGAGACTCAAGAGAAAGGAAGAACGGCAACGTAGTCAGTAAGGCGCTCATTGCCATAAACCACGACAGGATTGCCGACACCGACGTAGAATACGTGATAGTAGAAATTATACCAAAGAAGAAAAAAGGGGCAGCATCTTCATTGTGAATGCATACAGCCCTCCAAAACAGAGGAAAGCAAAATTCCACGAACTTTTCCATGGCGCACGCAAACTAGCAAAAAAACAACACGCTAATCATACTACGAGACTTCAATGCCATGGACAAAAGCTGGGGATACCAAACAGCTAGCTAACCCAGAAGGTAAAGCACTGGCAGAGGCAGCAGAAAACACTGACTGCAACCTCCTCACAGACTTAGACATTCCAACCAGAATCGGAAACAGCGTCAATACCGACACGTGCCCCGACCTCACATTCATACGGGGAGCGGAACAGGCAGTGTGGGAGAATCTGTTAGAAAATCTGGGCAGTGACCACTACATACTCAAGACGCAAGTAACCTCAGACAGGCTAAAGCGCCAGCTGGGATCGGCAAACATTACGGATTGGAGCGCTTTTCGAGAGGCGTACGACGGGAATCTCGCCGCGAACGGGATCCAATCGATAGAAGAGTGGAGAAACATGCTCAAAGAACAACAGCGCAAGTACACTAAAGCAATCGCGAAAACGACGCAGACACCTGAGGTAGACGCCAGGCTGCTCAAGCTGTGGGAAGCTAGACGCGGGCTCACCAGGAGGTGGAAGAAACAAAAGTACAACAAAAAACTAAAGATCGTAGAAGTCGCAGCGAAAGCAGAGGAGTACGCGGCGCAATTGGCAAGGCAAAATTGGCAACAATTCAGCGACTCCCTCAACGGAACTGTGCACAGCGAGGACGTGGCATATCCTCAAGGCTCTCATAGATCCAACCAAGACCAAAGCAGAAAACAACAAAGACATCTACCGGTTAATCCACCAGTTCGAGGGACTAGACTCAGAACTCCTGGAGAAAGTACACGTTAAGTGCTTTGGGGACACAAACCCACCAGCTTACGCAGAGTGCTACCGGGGAAGAGAAAACAATACTCTGGACAGACCCATCACGCGAGAAGAGGCCTACGCAGCGATTCGAAACACAACCAGAAACACGGCCGCGGGTGCAGACAAGATCAGTAACGCACTCATACGCAACCTCAGTGATGAGCTAGCCGCAGAATTAACCGACTTTCTCAACAAACACTGGGAAGTGGAGACCATCCCCGAGGAGTGGAAGCACGCGGAGGTAGTCATGATTCCTAAACCGGGCAAGAAACTACAAATTGAGAACCTCAGACCGATCTCGCTCACATCGCACCTATAGGAAAACTGTACGAACGAGAGGTGACGCTGAGACTACAACAGTACATGGAGGACAACGAACTGTATCCCCACACCATGTTCGGTTTCAGAGTAAAACTATCGACCCAAGATGTACTACTTCAAATCAAAGAAGAGGTACTCAGGAACGTCCCCAAGACCAGAGAGAACATAATAATGGCAATGGACATCAAGGGGGCTTTTGACAATGTAAGTCACGAGGCTATCCTTACGGGCATGAACGACCTGAACTGCGGGAGGAGAGTCTACAGCTACGTCAAAGCCTTCCTCTCAAACAGAACGGCAACGATGGCCTGGGGGAGCTCAGATCAGACAAATTCCTCCTTCCAAACAAAGGAACACCTCAAGGATCGGTCATCTCCCCTACGCTCTTCAACATAGCCATGATTGGCTTGGCAAAACAGTTAAAAGCAATCGACGGCGTACACCATGCCATGCATGTCGACGACATCACCATCTGGGTCAACACAGGCTCGCTCGGAGAGAAAGAAGAGAAATTACAAAAGGCAGCCACCTGCGTAGAGAACTACGTCAGAGCAAGAGGGCTAGCATGCTCCATCGAGAAATCCGAGCCCCTAGGAGATTGGAGAGGGGAAGTCGAGGGGAAGTCGATACCACCTCAAAGGGAAGTCGATACCAGAAAAAACACTCATCAGACTCTTGGGGATGTGGATACAGTCAAACCAACGCTGCACCCACACCCTCGCCCTACTCAAAGCATCCACTCTACAACTGACCCGCATGATCACGCGCATCTCACACAAACGTCATGGCATGCGAGAGGAGGACACACTCAAGCTGGTTATAAGCCTGGTAATCAGCCGAGTGACATACAGCCTCTCCTACTACAATCCCATCAAGAGTGAGGTACAACAGGCGGACGTGATCCTACGCAAAGCCTACAAAACCGCACTCCACCTTCCTCACAGCACTTAACCGAAAATCTCCTAGCCCTAGGACTACACAGCACTTTCGATGAATTGAGAGAAGCACAACTATAGTCTCCCAACTGCGCAGACTACAGCAGACCCCACCTGGCAGGGAGCTCCTGAAGAAACTGGACCGCGCCGATCAAATTCAAGAGATACAGAGGACAAACAATCCCGGACGAATATCACAACAGACTAAAAGTAACGCCCATACCCAGAAACATGGATCCCAACCTACACAAAGCACGCAGAGAGACAAGGGCTGAATACCTACAAAAGACATTAGCACCCCAAGAAACGACGGCATAAGTGGACGCAGCCACATACACCAGAACAGCGGGGCAGCACAACAGCAATGCGGTAACAACGGTGATTGACTCGACCCTGCGCGAGATCACCAGCGCATCACTACAAGACTGTACGATAGTCGAGGCTGAAGAAGCAGCCGTCGCTCTAGTGGCAGCGGAGGGCTATCGATCTAAACGGTCTCTAACAATCTTTACAGACTCACAAACAGCATGCCGCAACTACGCGGCAGAATAGGGCACAGAGCGCTCCGCATACTCCGCTCTGGGGGCCAGATAACACAACGACAACCAAACGAAGAACCGATCAGGCATACGATAGTATGGACGCCGGGACAAGCGGGAGTAACAGGGAACCAAGAGGCGGACAGGATAGCTCGAGGGTACACTTATTACCGAGTATCCAAAGTAGGCGACCTCGAGGGGAACGAACCTGTACCCCAAGATTATTCGGCGATACTAAACTATTACAAGGGCTGCAGAAAGCGGTATCCACCACCACACAACTACCTTAGCAGAGAGGACTCTGTCGCGTGGAGGCAGCTACAAACGGGCTCGTGTCCGAACCTACACGCACTTAACAAAATGTATCCCACACAATACACTGACAAATGCCCTTGGTGCCAAGAACCACCCACACTGTACCACATAACGTGGGCATGCCAGAGGATAAGCTTGGTACCCGTTATAACAAACCCGAGTGCGGAGCAATGGGAGGGAGTTGGTCGACTCGGCGATCGCTGGAGATCTCCAGCGATCGCCGAGTCGACCAAGAAGGTCTGATTCTGCGAGCCCAACTGGCAGCAGCTTCCAGCGGAGCCCTGGACTATAGGGCAACTGACCTTTGTGCAAGTATAGATGGACGAAGCCATCTGAAAACCGCAGAAGAAAAGCAGATCTAGAGCTTAATAAAGTTTTTCACTCGCTCACACTCAGAAGCTTGACGGTGACCTTATCCCTTCCTCGCGCAGTGCCCCGTTTCATTTTGGCGAGAGCCGCCCGCAGATCATGGCTCGCCACGGCTGCCCCCGCTTCCTCGCCCGAGCTTCCAGGATTATCGCGACATGGTCGCGTGGTTTGACCGTTTTGCAGTCTCTGGAGTGTCACGAAGTCAAGATTAGTGGCAGTGGTGCAAAATGGAAACGCGAGACGATTTTCCATGTCCACAGCGCGGCCATGATCAAAGCGAGTGCTCCGGGTACAAAGTGGTGTCAGGATGGTTGGTTGCCTTGTTGGTTTTGAGTAAAGGAAATGGCGCAGTCAATGCCTCATGTAACTCGGTGGGCAACGCAACCGCGCCGTAAGGAAGCGATATAGGAGTGAAAGAAGAAAGGAAGAGGTGGCTTAGTGGACGGCTCCGGAATAATTTCAGGCAGCGGAGGACTCGGACCTAGCTTTATGCGCCTTATGCGCCTTTCCTTTGCTTTCGAACCTCCCGCACTTCATCGATTTCGGCTGCCTGTTAAGCGCGTTTACGCTCCTTATCGATTGTTCAATCCCTCGCACGGTCGGCGGTCTCAACTGGATGATCAGACTAGAGCACTGCACGGGCCTTAATCTGAGGCCCGAGCCCGGCCCGGGCCCGAGACCTGAAGCCCGAGCCCGGCCCAGGCCCGCAGCTTCAAGCCCGGGCCCGGCCCGGGACCGCTTAATTATCGCCCTATGAGCCCGGCCCGGCCCGTGAATCCTGGAGTGAAGTCCAGCCCAGGACCGGCCCGGCCCGTTTCACAGTAACGCATGAGGTATACTGCTCACCCTGAGCAAGTAGACTGCTACTAGACCGATAAGAAACTGGCCGACAAAGGTTCTGAAACCACAGTTTGGCTTGCAGAAAGTTGGTTCTTTTTAATCCAGAAGGAAGTGATTAAGAGTCGTGCTCGCCAGGCCCGTCTTTTGGACAGTGATCTCATGTAGGTGCGAAACCTAAACTCTGAAGTTCCGAGAGCCAAACAACAAAGGCTGCATTCACGCGTAATAGGCTACTTTGCATTCCCCCATGATTTAAACAGTTATATTTTGCCGCCCGCAAAGTATAAGCATTAAAGCTGCCTAGCAAGCAGTGGGATGATATTTTTTTAGTGAACGCGATCTCACAGGTAGAACTCATAGCCGAACTTGTCGCCTTTCAGCAGAAACGAAACGCTAAAAGGCTTGATTGAGTATTTCACGGTGTGTGCTTGAATACTATAAGCGTCCTAAACTAATATGTTCTTCCCGAATGCATTTCTAATAGTGTATAGGTATGTTTTGGGATGACGAACGATCAATGGCCAATTAAGGCCGGTTGAATTTTACTCTCACTGCGCCGCGGCGTGGAAATAAGGAAATAAATAAGTCAATGAATAAAGCTTAGTTTTTTTTTTTTCTCAGCGCGTACTATAAGTCATAGCTCATCCGTGTGGCTGCTTCAATGCCGCAGTTGTGTACTTCACTCTGCAATAGTGAATGAAAAGTTGGACACCAGCCATTTCTGTAGAGACCCAAGCCCGGCGCGGGCCCGCAGCTTTAAGCCCGAGCCCGGCCCGGCCCAGGCCCGGCAAAACAAATCATGTCCCGGCCCGACCCGGCCCGCGGGCCGGGCCGGGCCCGGGCTTTCGGGCTGGCCCGAGCCCGTGCAGTGCACTAGATCAGACTCGGCTCGACATCTGCGAGTACCCACTCTCGAGGACGTCGGCTCCAGATGACTGGCTTCACCCACCGCGAGACACTGGCTAGGCAGCGCGCAGCGGGCGCGGCAACGTCGGAGCCCGCGGCTGCAGCTGATGCGAGTCACGTGGTACTTACGCAGCTACGCTCCTCCCGTTCAAGGTCATTCGTGAAGACACGGTGAAATCGGCGCCATTAGGCTAGTAAAGCTTTGGCTTTAAAAATAAAATTGCCGACGATTACGTTACTTCCTAATGCGAAATTTGAGCGCAGCGCATCAGCTGTTTAGCTTTTCGATAGATTGAGGCAATGAATTCGAGCAAGACATGTATGCACAATTAGACAACTTATTTTAAAGCGAAAGCTTTACTACTTGCACTTTCAGCCTTTGCCGTGGCGCGGCGGTGCCACCATTGACCTTTAGTTTACCTCTGTGTGACGTCATGTGTGACATCACGCCGAAGAGAAGGGCGACCGACTCGCGCCGTCGCCAGCCGCGGCGGTGCCACCACCGGCGCCTAACTCCTGCGCTCTCCGCTAGGAGCGTAACAGGTGTTGTGACGTGACGCCGAAGAGAAGGGCGACCGACTCGCGCCGTCGCAAGCCGCGGCGGTGCCACCACCGGCGCCTAACTCCTGCGCTCTCCGCTAGGAGCGCAACAGGTGTTGTGACGTCACGCCGAAGAGAAGGGCGACCGACTCGCGCCGTCGCAAGCCGCGGCGGTGCCACCACCGGCGCCTAAATCCTGCGCTCTCCGCTAGGAGCGCGATTGTGGCGTTACGCTGAAGGGATTAGGCTCGACTCACGTCGCTAGAAAGCAGTAGCTGTGCCAACGATCTCGCGCCGTCCGTGTGCGACGGCGGTGCACATGAACGGCGGCCTGACTGGACTGGATTGGATTAGAATAGATTAGATTACATTGGATTGGATTAAGCAAACAAGGGAAGGGGTATGAGGGGCTCGTTATAAATATGAAAGAAGCCAACAGCCACAGAAACCAAGGGGCACAGGGGATTTTTAATCTATTTTTTTTATTTTGTGGTGTTGATCAATTTAGAATATTACTGAACATGTTATCGCTTAAAGCTAATTGATTAGAAAAGCAGAAGAAAAAACAACCACTGCCGCCGGTGGGATCCGAACCCACGACCTCCGAATTACGCGTCCGGTGCTCTACCTCTGAGCTACGGCGACGGCTGTCAAATCTTCTGCTTTCGGGGGTATTTATGTTTACAAGTAACCTAACCTTGAGAGTGTTCATCAGCGCCACCCACGTTCATAAGCGGCGGACGTAGAACGTCCTGAGATACCGCAGGTGTGACGTAGAACGCCATCGAACGGAGAGGGTGGAAGCTGCGTGAGAACCCTCTTTATGCTTCCTATGGCGTCAAGGCTGCCAGAACCGAGGCCCTCGCTAAGCAATTAAGCAAACAAGGGAAGGGGTATGAGGGGCTCGTTATAAATATGAAAGAAGCCAACAGCCACAGAAACCAAGGGGCACAGGGGATTTCTAATCTATTTTTTTTATTTTGTGGTGTTGATCAATTTAGAATATTACTGAACATGTTATCGCTTAAAGCTAATTGATTAGAAAAGCAGAAGAAAAAACAACCACTGCCGCCGGTGGGATCCGAACCCACGACCTCCGAATTACGCGTCCGGTGCTCTACCTCTGAGCTACGGCGACGGCTGTCAAATCTTCTGCTTTCGGGGGTATTTATGTTTACAAGTAACCTAACCTTGAGAGTGTTCATCAGCGCCACCCACGTTCATAAGCGGCGGACGTAGAACGTCCTGAGATACCGCAGGTGTGACGTAGAACGCCATCGAACGGAGAGGGTGGAAGCTGCGTGAGAACCCTCTTTATGCTTCCTATGGCGTCAAGGCTGCCAGAACCGAGGCCCTCGCTAAGCAATTAAGCAAACAAGGGAAGGGGTATGAGGGGCTCGTTATAAATATGAAAGAAGCCAACAGCCACAGAAACCAAGGGGCACAGGGGATTTTTAATCTATTTTTTTTATTTTGTGGTGTTGATCAATTTAGAATATTACTGGTCAATTTAGAATATTTAGAATATTAGAATATTACTCAGTAATATTCTAAATTGATCAACACCACAAAATAAAAAAATAGATTAAAAATCCCCTGTGCCCCTTGGTTTCTGTGGCTGTTGGCTTCTTTCATATTGGATTGGATTGTATAACAGATGTTACCCGCGGTACGTTAGTGGAGCGGGCGAGGTTACTTTCAACCTAATCTGCTTTCTGTATGACAGATGCATCGCCACAAGTCTAACCACAAGCACTACCACCAGCTACACTACCAGCTGAACCATGGCCGTAGGTACGGATATTGCTTTCGAGCGAATTGTTTCACACATATTTCGATCCCGGCCGCGGCGGCCGAATTTCGATGAAGGCGAAGTTCTAGAGGCCCGTGTACTGTGCGATGTCAGTGCACGTTAAAGAACCCCAGGTGGTCGAAATTTCTGGAGCCCTTCACTACGGCGTCCCTCATAGCCTGAGTTGCTTTGGGACGTTAAACCCCAATAAATCAAACCTTCGCAATAAACACTCCACTAACAGTTCTTGATTGTCGTGAAGGAAGCTTTTTGGTCGGAGAAATAGATGGATATATGCTCGACTTGCTTGCCTGGTTCTCAAAAACGAGGTCTGTGCACGTGCGGCCTCTCCCGACCAGTATGTCCAAAGAGGATCATAATGGCAGGCGCCTGGCGCGGGCGGAAGCCTTGGACCGCCATTTTCGGAGCAAACCAGGAGTCTTCTACGTGGACGCGTCCGGCCCGGACCCCAGGGGATGGTACACGGCCGCGGTCGTCCACGAGGGTAAAACAGTAGACGCCCTTAATTTCAAGGCCCAGTCAGCAATTCACGCAGAAGAGGTTGCCATCGCTTTGGCAGCCTCTCACACCTCCACCAAATACATAATCACCGACTCGCGAGGGGCTTGCCGTAACGTCACGCAAGGGTGGGTTACTCCCCTAGCTTATCGCATTTACCAAAATTGTAGCCGAGACTCGGATCCCGCGCACCGATCTCTCGTTTGGGCTCCAGGTCACCAAGGCGTCCACGGAAATGAGGCAGCTGACGCCGCCGCCCGCGCGCTTTCTCTCCGGGCATTTCCCATGGTACCCGACGCCGACCAGGACACTGATTTCAATCCGATTTATACTTTTAAAGAAATATGCGAGTATTACAAATCCACGCACCAAACTCTTCCCACCCCGTGCAAAGGGCTGGGGAAGGTCAACGAGCGGGTACTCCTGCGCCTGCTCACCAACACGATGTTGTGCCCGGCAACTCTACAACATTTCGATCCTCAATTCGACGGGCGGTGCTCACACTGTCGGGAGGTGTCTGACATGGTGTGGGCGTGCCAGCAGAACCCATCCCTACCCCCTATCCCAAACCCCACCCGAGAGGACTGGGTGGCGACCCTGTCCGGTTGCTGCACCCTCGAGGCCCAAAGGGCCTTAACGCAGCGCGCCCGGGCTGCGGCAAACGCCAATGGGGTACCTGACTAGGCATCCCACCTAGTGGTTGTAAGGGCGTGACCCTTCAAGTCACGACCCCCAATACCTCTCCCTATGATTTAATAAATGTTTTCACCACCACCACCCCCAAGTATTTCGCGAGGTTGTCACAGCCGTGGGAGGCGTTACGAGCGAAAGGAACGGGATGTTCTCCCGCATAAGTGGCAAGAAATTCCTGTTTGTCTTTATATCTACATTAAAGTACCCGCCGACCCTGCCACCCTGGCAGGTGGCAGTTAATGGCTGATCGCGAGAGTTCGCTCACCTTTGTCAGCGCTAACGAATGCAGCCCACAACTTCCTCTCATCACCCCACATAACTATGAGCACGATTCAGGCGTCCACTGACCCAGGGAGCCAGTTATGCTCACTTCCTTTTCTTAAAATGATCGGAGTGTAAAACATTGTCCACGCCAATGAACCCAATGAACGCCGACGGCCTATGGCTTCAGCGCCGCGTTTCTGGCACAACGTACGTTGTCAGTGCCTGCAGTCCACATCTCTCTCTCATCACCCCACGTACAGTCTTTGTCAAAAGTTTAGAGCCCAGGGGGTTTGCTTCAAAGCACTGTGGCGCTCCTGTAGCACTCATGGAAGTCCTACGCATCAGAGGGAGCAGGGCGAAAAGTCTTCTTACCTTCAGGAGATTTGGGACGCTGAGCGCGCATTACGAGCAAAGCAATGTGGTCCAGAAGCAAACTCCCTGGGCTCTAAACTTCTGACATAGGCTGTACCTACAAACGCGATTCAGGCGTTCACTGACCCAGTGAGCCAGTTATGCGCACTTCCTTTCCTTAAAATGATCGTAGTGTAAAACGTTGTCAGCGCCAATGCTATGGCTTCAGTGCTGCCTTTCTGGCACAACGTTGTCAATGCCTGCAGCCCACATCTCTCTCTCATCACCCCACGTACCTATAAGCGCGATTAAACTGTCCACAGACCCAGGGAGCCAGTTATGCACGCTATGGCTTCAGCGCCGCGTTTCTGGTAACGCATGCAGCGCACATCTGTCACTGCCGCGGTGGCAGTGGTTAACTCGTATGAGACAGATACTGTGCCATTTCCTTTCTCAAAAACCAATTCACCAAATTTTCCGCCACGTAGCACGATTGAGGTGTCCACTGTTCTAAGAGGGCTGTTATGCGCCTTCCCTCTGCTTTCCAAGCTCCCGCTCCATTGGTTTCGCAGCTTTAAGCGTGACTAATATGTCCACTACTGGTTACAACGGACAACGGCGATGCCGCGAAACGCAGAAACGGGAGCCAAAGAGCTGCGCTCTAAAATGTTGAGGCGTTGGCGGGGCTGACATATGTTCAGTTCGTGTACCTATATTCGGCCGTGATGGGAACACGGTGCGCGGGTTGGAGCCTCCCTCAATACATATCGGCGGAAGTCTGAATTCCAGCTATATTGGTGACAGGAAGCCCGCTAACATGCGACAAGTGTGGCCAAGTCAGCTACGTCTATAACGAAGCAACGGCTATGAGCATGAAATCGCCGGCCCTCCGTCGACCTCGCTATAACGAGGTTCAACAGCATGTTTTAATTTCTTTTGTTAGTCTCCAACAGCTTTGTATTTCGAACCCAGAGAACAAAGGCGAGTTTTTATCCTAATTGAACTGAGTCTGTAAGGCTAGGCATAGTTTCAAATCTTTTGGGCTGGCTCAGAAGTCCAAAAGATTTGAAAGGGAAATAAGATCAAGTGAAATAAAAAGGAAATAACTAGAAGAATAAGAATGGGGTGAGGGAAAGAACAAACGTGGGTTAATGACATGCTAGTCGAAATCAAGAGGAAGTGGGCTTGGGCCAGTGGCGGTCCTAAGGGGGGGGGAGCGGTGGGGGCGGTCGCCTCCCCCCAAAAGCCTTTGCACATTTTCCAGGACGTACATTTTCGGGCTCTCATAGGGCGAAATGTAATTTTTGGCGCAGAACTGGAAAGCTTTTTCCTCCGTGACGCGTCAAGTAGTCCCCTACTTTGTACGTTCACTGTGTTAGCAGCTGTCTTATTTCACCCAATTTCACGTTCTACACGTTGGTAGTTAAACGAGCACAATTCGTAGTGATTGTCGAGGTATCATGGTCCTGCCGTGCCCCCACCGTTGTTGTGCCATGTCGCCGGCACGACGACGACGGCGGTGCCGTTCACCTGTGGTTGCGGTGGCCAGCAACCTCGTTGGGGCGGCAAAGAGCCACCCATTCATGCCTTTGTCCCACCATGGGACACAGCGACGCCAGCGAGGGGATCATCCCTTTTTGGCTAGACGAGAAGTGCCGACCAGCCGCCTTAAAGGAGGGTACTGAGGGTGAAGCAAAGCCACTTCCCAGAACTGAGTAATGAAGGCCGCTAATCCCACTAGTGAAATGTCCGGGCAGGTGCTTTGACCTGCGTAGACATGCCGTGGCGGAATATCCCAGCCGTCGGCTTGTTTCCCCTGGTATTGGCAATGAATATTTCTCGCGTAAACGTTAACACTGAAAGATTGAGTAATGGTATAACGTCTATAGCTTTCGCCATCTATTTTTCAACAACAAAGCGCACAAATTTTTTTTGGCAAATAAAATAGATAAAAAATCGTTGTTTCTATTTCTTTGATAAACGGAAATCTGCCCCATGAACACGTAGTGCGCGGGCGAACGGACCGTTGTGTGAATCGGCCTTTTGTAGTGCAGTGGGTTGCCCACCGTGGCAGCTACGCCACCTGCTACTGACAGATGCCAATCACCAATTCCGCTCACACAAATGTTAAAGCATTAATAAGATAACAAAATATTCAGGAAGGCCTTTATTATACAGTGATGGTTACAAAGTGCGGCTCAACGGGTTAAATTAGTCATTTTCAAGCACAATCAGAGTAAAGTTCAAATACAGGGCAGATCTGTTCTGGATACTTGTTCTCCACCCAGTTCTTTGGTGTCTTGCTTGGCAATCAGAGGAGTTTGCGAAGCTCAGCAATGTCCTTGAGTAGCTTTTGTGTGTATTCAACATAGTTCACTGGAGCGACTGACATTACAGAAGTCTTCAAACGGCTCTCGTCCTGAAATCAAAATTAAAAAATAAGTTTAAAGTACGAAATGAAATCAATTGTGCAGATGACTTTGCAGAAAACCAGTGCTGTGTATTGTGTATAGCTTCAAGTGCAGAGCTAGGTTCTGCTCAGTACAACACATAAAAACTCATACCTTAGATCGCATAGTCGTAACTGACATAAAATCAATTCTGATTAAGGGGAGACCCGGGTCTTTAGGGCCACAAAATCCCGGAAAAATCATTTTTTTCAAATTTGTCATATTCAGATCCACTAGGTTCTTTACAGTATATATAATTATGAGAGAGATGAATGCCCAGCGTGCCTCTAAGTTTTGATCGTGTACTGATGGGGTCTCTAAGAAGTATGGCTTAGCATGGTGTTTCTGCATTCTGAGCTGAAGACATACTTGCACATTAATGAAAAAAAGAATACCGAAGCAGAGGGGGAAGTGCACATGATGCAATAGAACTTTCTGACTGGTTAGCTGGGATACGATCTTCGAACAAATGTTTCTTCCTGTGCTCACCATTTCAGTGCACGCTACTTACTGAACGCACATGGCAACTTTTGCAGGAACTTCGTGCCTATCTGAGCTATAGGTTTGGCCCATAGTGTACCCATGGCACTGCGAGCCTGCACCATGGACCAGCTGTGGTGGCTCAGTGGCTATGCTGTCTGGCTACTAATGAACATGTTCTGTGCGATGCCTGCACACGTTAAAGAATCCCAGGCAGTAGTATAAATCAATTCTCAGCCCTCCACTATGACGCCCCTCATTGCCAAAGTGTTGCTTCGGAATGATAAACCCCACATACCACCACCATTAGCACCACATTTCTGTGTGTCTTCCTCTGCTGACCTGATCTCTCCACCCAGTCTCAGACTTCGGACTTTTAAGTAAGACCTTTTACTCGCTCCACACTGTTAATGGCACCGTTCAGTTCAGCCATGTAGCGTACTAAGTTACCCACCTACCCAGGAGAACAAGTACCAGGATGGGCTCTTTGCCACTAAAAGGTGGTGCATGCTTGCCTCAGACATGTGGTGCAGTGTGGTGAACAGTCAGATTGGCACCAACCAAAGGCCTCTGGCTGAATACGGTACAAACCCGCGCATAATATGAGCTTTTTTCCAGATTTCAGCACGTCAAATTTCCACCCCGTGTTAGATAAGGATCGAAACAATTTTCAGCACTAATTTGCAGTTCCGGTCTCGTTATTATACAGCATGATCACCATCAGGCTTCTGGTGATAGGAGGCGCCATCTAGTGGTGGCATCGGTGGACTGTTTCGATTTTGACGCCATTTCACCAGCTGACCAACGCCCAAGCTAACGGAAGCACAACAATTGCACCTCACACGATGTTGGGACCAAGAAAGCAGTACGTAGCTGCTTTTTGAAAGGAAAGTAGTGATAGCTGCTGCAAGCATCACGTCGGACTGGAACTGAACCACTGAAATGCAGATGCTTAGGCCAGCATTCCCGAGGTGCTCAGCGGTCGTGCTTTCAAGAAATGCGAACGCACTCAATGGCACCACAGAAGAGTTTCTATGGAAAGAGCTCTCCAACAAAGGACTCTTAGAATACTGTACATCTGATGACAATCACTAAAGCCAAGGGCACTTCCTATGCTGAAGTCGCTCTGCGCATGCATGTGGTGCGAGACGCAAGCATGAGCGCGGCACCCCCCACCGTCCTGCACACGTGCTGGAGGCGGCACAATGATCTGAGGACTGCGCAGCTCCCATGAATGCCAAGGAAGCGAGCCAGCACCAGGCACGTGAAGAAGCGTGGCCCCTTTCAACGCCTGGTGCGGGGCGGCACTGCACGCTTAAGTGCAGTGTATACACCTTGCGGAGCAAAGTGAACGCAAAGCAGGATGAAACCTAGAGTTTTTAGTCCTGCTGGTCCATTATGCAATGTCGCAAGGCCCAAGAAAAGTATACACTTAACACATATATTAATGAACACTGTCAATAAAGAGGAAGCTGTAGACTGAATCACTAGAATAAGACACATAAAACAAAACAAACAGCTTAAATGCTAATGCAAGTACAATTCTGGCTACAGGTAGGAAAAGCAAGCATTAGTGATCAAGAACTGCAACTGCCATCCCTCACATTATAGACTTCCATCTTGGTGCGAAGTCTGAAGATGAAGGGCTTGAAGGGGACTTCATTTAGGATGTCTTCATATCTGCTGTCCTCCTGCAGTAGGAAAGAAAAAATAAAGACCAAGCATATTTCACCACAAGAACACTGTAGTCAAGAGATAAGAGGCCACGCAGGTACCAATAACAACAGTGGTGGATGTCTTTAGCACAGGAAACTTCGAAATGCTCCAATAATTGAACTAGAATTTGATCTTAAAAAAAGAAGGGTGGAGGAGGGGTGACTTCTGTCTGCAGCAAAGTGGCTGCTTCAAAGACTGAGTTGCAATCACATAAAACAATGCGGCCGCTCTTGCCTTTCGCTCTCCCTGACCACTAATGCTCACAGTTATAGTGAGCACAACAGAGACGCTTAGACTGAGGAAAACCTTTGGTAATGTGCTGAGCACATGAAGCCCATCAAAATAGCAAACAATAACATCCCACACCCTTGAACAGTCTGGCCACCTGTCATGTACTAGTATCTATTTTCTGAGACACCTTCCATAGTTTTCAAGCAAAATTTCACAAACACTGCTTTTGTTGCAAGCAAGCACTCTAAACATCTTCCCTTGTTAATGATGAACGATGCCTCCATGATTCCGGGGCACCTCACAAGAATCTCTCCTATTTCACCTAAATCCGCAAAGAGCGAGAAATTAAGAATATCATATTCTGTTTTTGCTGTTCTCAAGATTGCAAATGTTTTCCTTCATATCTCCTTGGCATATGCCTCCCGTAGCATCACGATACTTGCCAAGGCTGCGGTTGGTTGGTACTGTTACCATGACAACCCTGCTCCCACCACAGTCTTGAACGGCACACAGGTTAGTGCACGTACTCAATCTTCAGAAATGTCAGCTGCAGTGCGTAACATCATGGCAACATGTAGGGCCACCAAGCACAGCTGAGAAGTTCACAGTGGTGCAGTCTACCTCTTGTATGTGTTATCTAAACTTTTATGTGCGTCTCTCATAGCCTGAGTCGCTTTGGGACGTTAAACCCGATAAACCTAAACCTAAACTTTTATGCGAGAGCATGAGAAGCTCATGAGACCCTTTGGCGGCGTTTCCCTCTCACGTCACACATGATGCGTGGTCATGACAAGCATGTCTACCATGGCTTGACATGACTGAGCGCGTGTGACGTCACCAAACCTGCAGTGACGACTAGAAGTGATGTCACCGTACTGCAAGTGCTCCGACAATGCCTCGACGGGCTCTTTGTGCTATAGCAACACAGGCTGGTCATTGTCTGTACGTTTGCAGATTTTTAAATGTTAGCAGCTATGCACATGCTTCTCTCTGAGCTCAAGGGTCACTCACATTTAACTGCAACATGAGGCCACAGAGATCTGCACTACTGAGCACGGACACACACACACAAAAAACAACTGTCAGCTGGTTTCCTCCATGATGACATAAGCTACTTTTGAAAATGCAAATGCACACAGCACTTTTATTTTTCACTGGTGACAAGTCTTTTCATAACAGGGATAAAGGTACCTGTGACAAGCAGTGTTTTTTTTTTATGGTGCAGAAATCAAACACCTGCAGTCTGTCACAAATCAGAGCACCAAATTTTTCCAACGTGCAGCTTGTAATAAGCAATGGGGAAAAATATTGTATATCTACTGAGTACTAGTGGTATCTGCAAAGGTACACTGAAGAGGATTTTGAGTTCCATCTTTCTCTCGCGAGAATTTAATCTAGATGCTCCGAGAATTCCTAGAGTCTTCCTGTGTGGTTGAATTCTCCATTAAATCGAATTAAACATTCCGGGCCTGTGTCCCTTTTTTTTTTTAAACTCACCGCGTATGATAGTAGGAGGAGTCAACCAACACGGTTTGCCATGAAGAGAAGCATGTGTGGAGTGCCTTTCAGCCAATCACATGGCAGCTCGCTGCTTTGCCATCGGCGAAGTAATGCGCAAAATGGTTTTCAAAAATGTGCGGGTTGCTGCTCGGACTATGTTGAGCTGGATCAGATAGTAGGACACATCACCTCTGCGACAACAGATGAGGGGAAAACATAGTCCACTTGCTTTGGGCTTGTTACTTCGGTTGTATGTTCTCCGAACTACAAATATGTAGTAGTTTTATCCAACTAATATATACAGTGTGTCCAAAAAGCGTAATAGAAATTGCTCTGGGTGTCATCACGGACTAGAGTATTTTCATGGGCCATTGCAGGGTGATGAGGTTGAGTTTCGTGAAAGCAAATAGACCACCCATATTTTTATTTCCATGGGCTTACTTTGCGGCTGTGTTGTCTGCGACTGAAACTGTTTATTGACTGACCCCCCCCCCCCCCCTCAAGAAAAAAAAAATAAAAATGAGAACACCTTTATCCAGAACACTCCTTAGTGCACCTTTAAGTCATAGAAACTGGTCAAGGCTAAAGGTAAAGTGTATTTACAAGCTCACTGTACCTTGCTAGACTTCGAATACATCTCGCCCAAGTCCTCAGCTGATGCTCCAATCAGCTGCTCGGCCTCCTTGCCAAAACAGGTTACCCACTGGCCATCGCTGAAGTCTGTCAGATTTGCCTGCAGGCAGGCAAGAAAAGAACAGCAAAGTTTTGTTACCACAAGAACCTAGAGTCTTGCTAAGGCATATAGAAGACATAAAGATAGCAAAAAAAGTCAGCAATGCTGGGATCACTGCTCCGTACCTCCTACCACAGAAGAATGGAATATTGCTTTGGTAGCATATAATGCTTTTGCCAGGCCACAGATTTTGACATGACAGCACACCTGCACAGATGCTCACACCATGACATGCTAGTTTAAAACAGGTGCACCAACAGATGAGCCAAGCTTAACGCGGGTATCAAAAATATTACATCTTGTCACTTATTCAGACATACATCATGACATAGAGGAACAAAGAAGTGAGGACAGACATAAAGTTCAGTGTTTCCCATATTTCCATTCTATAAATTCAGTGTGCATCGTATGTGTTTCTTTACAAGCAGAATTTACAAACTATTTTTGAAATGCTTTTTTATACAAGTTAAGACATTATCCTTCTTCCAGCGGGCACTTTTTTACATAAAGACAGTTTCTCTTTTGGCGATAACTATTCCACCACTTCATTAATCCCAATATTTCCGGTTGTATTATCGCCAGTTGGTTGCTTGTGATATTTACATTGTGTTTCCTATCTGTTAGAATCCGGATTACAAGCACAGAATCTTGCCTTTTCTGTAGCCTTGTGAAATGCAGAGCAACACCTCAGGACTAAACATGCGGCCAACTCTTACAGTCTCGCTGATTCTCTTGGCTCATGACATCCACCGCAGGCTGAACACTGGTGTCGCGAAGTATACTTCCCCAGTGTTTTCACATGTGGCCTCAGTGGAGTCAGAAACGTAAGTCGAAAATCAGAGCTCAGTTCTTTATGGCACCCAACATTTTTCTTTTTTTCATATACCCTTGCATATCAAAAACTTATCAGTTTTTTTTTTTTTGCTTAACATCTGGCCCACTGAAGACAAATACTTAACAGCCTTCCCTAACAAATGGACACATACCGAGACGAGAAGCCTCCACTTGAAATCTGTGGTCTCCCGAGCACACTTTTCACACCGGTAGTAGCCATTTTGCAAGTCAACAACTTTCTTGTTGCAGTTCTCACTGGGACAGGCCTTGTAGAGGCAATTCTCCTTGCGGATGATCGACACACATGCCTTGACACTGTAGTAGTCTGGCTTGTCGCCCTGGCCCAGGTTCTCTGCCTTAGCCTGTGCTAAGGTCTTCCAGTTGGCATTGCCGCCTGCATGAATGACACAGGGAATGATCATTAGAGACCACTAGCTCCAGTACTTAAAGGTGCACTGAAGAGGATTCTGAACTTGTCTTTTTGCCGCGGGAACTCGATCTACACGTTCCTAGCATTCTTAGAAACCTCAACTTATTGCCCTGTATGGCCGATTTCCCGAATTAAATCGAATTAACGTCCGGCTCCCGCCATTTTTTTTTAAATTCTGCCTCGTACGATGGGCGGAGTCGACCAACGCATGAAGTTCCTTTCAGCCAGCTCCGTGGAGGCTTTGCTTTCGCTTTATTTTGTTTTTTTAGGTTTCCATGAATAAATAGTTTCATTCGCAGATAATATAGCCGCAAAATAAGCCCGCAGAAATAAACATACGCGCGGACTATTTGCTACTACGGACTACTATGTATTACTCCGCCGATGGCAGAGCGGCAAGCCGCCACGGGAGTGGGTGAAAGGCACTCCACGCGTTGGTCGACTCCACCCACCGTACGAGGCAGAATTAAAAAAAAAAGAGCGGGAGCCGGACGTTAATTCGATTTAATTAGGGAAATTGGCCACATAGGGCAATAAGTCACAGTTTCTAAGAATGCTAGGAACGTGTAGATCGAGTTCCCGCGGCAAAAAGACGAGTTCAGATTCCTCTTCAGTGCACCTTTCACTCAACAAGCCTAATGCACAGACTAGGAAGCCCAAACCGAACATGTCTAGTTAAACTAGCTACAGCAGACATGAAGCATTGAGAACAAGCCCTAGCACTGACATCAGCAGCTCACTAACCATTTATTTCAATCAGAAAAAAAAAACAAAAAAAAGCAAGCATGATGAAAAAAAGGGGGTCAGCAATATTCCAACATAGTTTCTCCTTCATCAAGTTTGTTTCTTAGAGAGCACCAACTTGTCACTGAATGAATATAATACTCCAAGCTGGAATGGAAAAAAACGAATGGCTAGAGACGAAGAAAATAAGCCAGAAGGGTCACACAGCATAGTGCCGCGAGAGACTAAAAAGGGAGTTTAAAAAAGAAAATATCTGCCAAGGTACTGACTACATTTTGACTTTAGATTTTGAACTTAATTTAAGCTTCAAATTTGAAACTAAAATCCAAACCACAGGCACAGGTGAAAAGACGACCAACACAGACGCCTTTCCTCAATGACCTCACTTACCCATGGGTCCACCGGAGCGAGTGGAAAGTGAATGCGTCTGCAGAAGTGCACCCTCTTTGCAGTACCAGCCGAGCAGCGCATGGGATTCTGGAATGTCTGGGTTTATCTGCAGCATGCTTGAGCTTATCAAGGAGAGGGACACCCCTGCAAAGGGACCACAATATGAAACAACACTGCCTTCTTGACAGCATCACATCAAATGCATCCATAGCAAGTCTCAGGACCTCCAGTGATGCTCCATCTGGAGAATTTCCCTCCCCTTTTTTAGGGAATTACAAGAGCAAAATATGGAGAAAAGGGAATCTTCATGTTGTTCCAAGTAATTTTAAGGGCCAAAATTTCTTCTCTCTCTTTTTCCAGACTGCTGCAGGAAAAAAAAAAAGACGCCAAAATTCTAGGGAATTCTAGGGTGAAGATAGGGAACTTTCAGTTAGGGCATGAAACATCACTGGGGACCTCCACCCAAAGAGAGAGAGAGAGAGAGATAGATTTTATTGTCTTACGTACTATATACATAGCATCTGAAGAGGTCCCAAAGTAAACACCACAACAGGACCGCTTATCAAAAATGCAAATACACCGAAACAAAAGCACCTGCACACAAAAACTAAACCTTTGGGTTAATAAACTAAAGTGATAAAAAGCTAGACTACAATCCTAGTTTGAATGTGAGTGAGTAACGGCATACTTTTGTAAAAAGGGCAACCAAGGCAGCCATAGAATTTTTCAGGTAGATGACATAGAAAAATGAAGTCTGCTACTGACTTCACGAATCAAAAGATTATACAAAGCATGTATAGCTACATTAAAGCAAGGAATAAGTAGGTAGAAACAGAGTGAATACTAACAAATAATAGGGCAAATAATACTAGGAGACTTGACTAGGTATCTCAAAAGATACCCAGTCAAATTGCAAACTCCTAAGGAAAAGAAAGGGAACCTCCTTTAGCTTCATGGGAAGCTATAGAATCTATCCCCACACAAGGCTGTGATCCCAGTAGCAATACCCCAGCATAGACGTCAGTTTCCTTGTCCTCTACAGACAACATGGAGAAAGGATACGACTGCAATAATGCCAAGCTTCAATCAAAACAGCACTGAAAAGCAGTAGAACTAGTCCTCTTGCTGAAGGACCAGGACACAATCCCACAGAGTCAGAGGTACTGGGCAACCATATTCATATAGAAAATGTCAGAGGTAAAGGCACAAAGCTAGCAAAACACAACAAGCTTACCACTGAAGTCTGACACACGTGCTCCTTTCAC
Organism: Amblyomma mixtum; assembly: GCF_055824585.1. NCBI lineage: Eukaryota > Metazoa > Arthropoda > Arachnida > Ixodida > Ixodidae > Amblyomma > Amblyomma mixtum. The sequence goes on along the minus strand of NC_143013.1, from coordinate 291,891,507 downwards.
AGCCACAACAGGGTTGTCACTGCCATCAAACTTTTCTGCCTGTAGTTAAGAAATGGAAATACATAACAGTGGTTAGCATCTGAACTAAAGCGGCTTACGGTGTTATGGCTAAGCTAACCAAGCTTGCTATCTTGTTGGCTCAAAAAGGGAGTAAAGTTACACCACTGCAAGACGTAGAAAAGTTGATATGCCTGCACTTTAACTCTTAAGATACTATTGGTACTATTCCTCACAACGTGGTTGGGCATCCTGGCCTAAATCCCATGGCATATTACTGACAAAATTTGTACAAAACATGTCAAGCACCAAGACCAAGCTTGCGAATCAACATGGTTACAAAACATGGCAAACGGTTCTAGCAACGTGGTGTCAAGATTGGCACCAGCCAGAACCACCATATTTTATGTGCCAATGGGCGCAGAATGCAAAAAAGATACAGTGAACAGCCATTATCATCAGTCTGACTACACCCACTGCAGGGCAAGGGCCTCTCCCATATCTCTCCAGTTAACCCTGTCCTGTGCCAGCTGTGACACCCCATCCCCACGAACTTCTTATCATCCATCCATCTAACTTTCTGCCACCCCCTGCTATGTTTGCCTTCTCTTAGAATCCATTCCGTTACTTTTAAAGACCATCGGTTACCTTAACTTCGCATTACATGCCCTGCCCAAGCCTATTTCTTCCTCTTGATTTCGACTAGGATGTCATTAACCCGCATTTGTTCCCTGACCCACTCTGCCCATTTCCTGTCTCTTAATGTTACTTCTATCATTTTCCTTTCCATAGTTCGCTGAGCTGTCCTTAACTTGAGCTGAACCCTTTTTGTTGTCCTCCACATTTCTGCCCCCTTGGTGAGTATCGGTAAGATACAGCTGTTAAATACTTTTCTCTTGAGGGAGAGGTAAAAGAAAGGTAATAGAGAGTGCCAGGACATCATATGCCGTTATACTGGGCAGTGAGAACATGAAGTAATGCAACAACTTGAAGGAGACATTTTTGAAGAACACAAAGTCATCCAAAGCAATAGGTGGCATTCACAACCACTCACCTGGTCTCCCCAGAGGGTGAGAGACACCTCAGTGCCACTCCGGTCCACGAGGCTCACATCTCGCTTCTTGAGTTCCTGGTTCGTGTTGCGCCTCGTCACCGTCTGTACGTCCGCTGCCGACTTGCAGATTCCAATCACATCTGCAAGTATCCACAGCCAAACCAAGCACAAAATGAACTTCCAGAACAGGACAATTCCTATAGCAAACTATTTACATCAAAGCGCTCAACAAGAGTGGTAATCTCAGAGTCAAACATGTTTCAGCAGTGCAACTATCGATTTCCTGCTTGCACCATATTTTCCCTTTGTTTGCATTACTGACGCACACTTATCAAGTAAAAAGCGTTGGAAAGTTCACAGGAGTATTTGAATGAGTAAAATCACATAAATAAAAAGCAAAGAAAATGCTGGAGGCAATGCTGCTAATAACCACTGATAATTTACTTCTGAACATTATCCACGTGAGAGGACATCTGTACGAGGAGCATAGAAAAAAAAGGACACACCACATTCATTTCAAAATTCCATTTTGTTAACTTGCACACTAGTCTTATGTGTTACTACAAATAACCAGAGGATAATCTCAAGCCCTTCTTCAGCCCTATAATCCTATTTACCCATAATCACAATGCAAACAAACTTCTAAAACAAATTTCAAATATCTAAGAATGTCATGACTCAACGCCAACGCAGTTTTCCAATTCTATGATGTCCTGCCTCCTGTTTTCATTTTTTTGACAGTATAGAAGTACAGCCTGTGATCAACCTTACACAATAGCATTCAGTACAGTGACAAAAATTTACATAAAACAAAACTTCAAGTGAAATTCAAAAAGATCAAATTTGTAAATCCACACATGCAAACCTACAAGCCTCGAACCCTACCAAAAATATTTTACCCGCAGTGAAAGTATTTAGTTCCTTTCCTGAGCATTTTCTCCGTACTGGGCTCTTAAGCACCCATTGAGCCGTGTCACCAGCACTGGACCGAGCCAAGCCATAAGTAAATAAATAAATAAAAAAATAAAAACAAACAATGCCGCAACTGGTATTCGAACCAGCGATGCCACGAACAGATCAGCTTCAACTGGCCACTGCACAAGAGCACTAGACTCGCCAACATGCCGACGACCCAGCAAAGCAAAACAATGAGCCCACAGAGCCCGAGACACGGAAAGAGCTGCGCTATAAATTTGCATTAGAGAGAATCGTAGTCACCCTTGGAATTTTTTTTAATACTATAATCATCATCAACAGCCTGACTACACCCACTGCAGGGCAAAGGCCTCTCCCATGTCTCTCCAATTAACCCTGTCCTTCGCCAGTTGCGGCCACTGTATCCACGCAAATTTCTTAATCTCATCCGCCCACCTAACTTTCTGCCGTTCCTTGCTACATTTGCCTTCTCTTGGAATCCACTCCGTTACCTTTAAGGACCAGCGGTTATCTTGCCTTCACATTACATGCCCTGCCCAAGCCCATTTCTTCCTCTTGATTTTAACTAGGATGTCATTAACCCGCGTTTGTTCCCTCACCCACTCCGCCCTCTTCCGATCTCTTAACGTTACACCTATAATTTTTCTTTCCATAGCTCGCTGCGCTGTCCCTAATTTAAGCTGAACCCTCTTTGTTAGAAACGTTGCCAGGTTCAGTTTCCAATGGCGGCCGATCCGGAGCCAAAGATTTTTAGCACCCTCCGCTGCGTCGCAGGTCTGACCGCTGCCTTGGTCAGTTGCTCCGCAGCTGCTGGGGACTGAGGGCCGAAGGTTAATTGGTTTGTTCATAGAAGGTTGCGGCCAAGTACTACACCAAGGTGGCCAAATCCTGTTCTGGTGAGGAAGTGCACCGTCGGTTCTGGTCACCATGACACTATCTTCATGTGCCCACAGAGACGCCTCCAAGATGTGCCTTCTTAATTAAGTAGAACGCCACCGTTACATTCCCGAATGCAGTGTTTTCCCGGCTGCTACGTTTCCGTGAGCTGGTCCCATCCAAACTTTAATAGAAACCCATGCAATACAAACTCTGCTGTTGGGTCGCATATCTGGAACCTTACCCACATGCTATGTGTGAATGTCACTTCGCAATAGCGGTTAAACCCATGCCGCCATTTGGCAGCCCACGTATAATGCTTGTGGAACAGCAACAGCAGATTGGCCAAAGCGGAACTGTAGAGTAAAGCTGAGATCTGGGCGAGTTGGTATGCATTCATACAGGTGAACAGCGCATAAAGGCGGGACAACGACAAGACAAGCGCTCACTATCAACTGGGTTTATTGAAGGACAGAAGGGTATATATACGAAAACATAACACAAAGAAGTAAGAAGATAGTGTGAAAAGGGTCGTGAAAATCAAAAACAAAAACTATGTCACATGGGAAGGATTGCTGATGCATTCGTCACTTTGCCTGTGGATGAAATGCGCTTCCATTATTTCGCGCGTGAGTACAAGAAAACCGAAGTTCTGTTCCGCCATAAAGATAAGCTCACACACGAAATAATGGAAGCGCATTTCATCCACAGGCAAGGTGACGAATGCATCAGCAATCCTTCCGTGACGCTTAAAAACAAGGAATTGGCATACACCACTTCCCATGTGACATAGTTTTTGTTTTTGATTTTCACGACCCTTTTCACACTATCTTCTTACTTCTTTGTGTTATGTTTTCGTATATATACCCTTCCGTCTTTCAATAAACCCAGTTGATAGTCAGCGCTTATCTTGTCATTGTCCCGCCTTTATGCGCTGTTCACCAGTATGAACCGTAGAGTCCATCGTAGTCGGTGGCTCCTGAGTTGCGCCCACGCCAACGCCAAGCAGGCAGTGTGAATCTTGTTGCAGTTTTTGGTGCACTGCATCAGCGCTGCAGCAGGAGCGCGAACAACGCAACAAAACTATACCATGGGAAACACTGCGGGCGCAGCGCTGTACAAGATGCAGTTTAATGGGTAGGCTTCGAGGCATATTTCTGCCATCTGCATTTTCCTTGTCGCCTGCAGCTCAAAAAGCGCAATTTCATGACTGCAATAGAGGATTGCACAGGATTAAAGCGACCGCAGTGAAAACTGCGCAGAAGTGCACACGTGTGCCCGAACTTCGCCCCCTCCCTCCGTCTTTGCAGTTGCGTCCCTTCAGTCAACAGCGGCTTAGGCAGACCGAGAGCCATCACAGGGCGTTTAGACCTTTAGATGTTTAGCCACTAAGCCTAGCAGGTTCAAGAGAAGCATGGTGCCCTTACTAGAAGCAAAAATAAAAAGCAAATAACAATGTACTTTTTTTTTTTTTTAACAAGCACCTCCCGGTTACTAAGCTTTTCCCGGGAGGTACGCATTTCTTAGCGGGCCAGTGAAAAACGTAATCACGGGGCTATATTTTAATTGTGAAAACTGCATCACTGCATCACTAATGTTTAACTATGCATTCAGAGAAATATACACAGCCATAAAAAGAGTTACCACAGGCTAAGAAACTGATGGGGAGGAAGATACAACAATCTGAAACTTCTGTAATTTCTCATTACATTTTATGCAACGGAGAAAAAGACTGGGGATTATTTTTTGAGGATGACCTTCTGAAATGCATGACTACTAATACCATTCGGAGAAAAATTACCCGAGTTTCGGCAACAATACCATGAGATGTTTGCAAACAGCAAGCTGGCCAACTGTCACAAATGTGAACAATATGAAAGAAGTGGAATGCTCACCAATGACACTGTCCTTGCTGATTTCCTGCAGGCGCGATATGGGCACAAAGTTAAACTGCAGAGTCGGAATGTTTGGAGTGATATCATCACAAGGCGTGATGGTGGTCTCTGGAATGAACGACATCTCGAAGTCGTTCTTTATGGATGAAAATGAGTAGCCTTTTTTGACATTCTTGATAACAGCTCTGGAAATGTAGTACACCTGCAAATGTTTCGGGGCAATGTAAGCTGGCCGAGAAGTATGGCGGGCTGTGTAAATCTTGTACACCACAGTTTCTACACCCATGTGAGTTGACTTGATTGCAAGAAATATAGATAACCTCACTGTAGCTGCTTTTCCTATGACAAACTATATATCTAAACACACATAAAATGCAATGAACATAGTTTAACTCTTTCGTTACCAAGCCACAGTGCTTCGATCACCAGTGATCGAAAAATTCGAAGCGCTACGGCAGCGTGACCGCGGCCGCTACGGACTTGCTGAGTCATTCGGTTTGTGGTTCACACATTGAACTTAAATTTCCTGTTTAGTTAATATTTTTGCCAAAAAGCGTCAATTTTTGAGACGCACTTGAAGTTGGGGGTGTGGCGTCAGGCGCTCCAAACAAGCCATCATCATCGGGAATGGCGCTCGCTCGAAAAAACCCCGTTGCACTCAATTCTGCTGCGTTTGCACTACATATTTTTGATGTATCGATTAGCACGGACCCTGATGACGATGCTATACCATCTATTGTTTCAAAGCTCAAACTGCGCAACGAGAGCCCAGAACGCTCGCCTGTGAGTTCAGATTCCTGGTTCCGGTCTGTTTGTGCGAACCGAAGCTCCTCATTAAAGCCGTTACGGTGATGTGGCGCCATCTAATTTGTTCTTTGGAGACTACAGTTTCGATTTCTGCGTAGACTGCAGTTTTCCCATGACGCGCAAATTTTTGAAATGCCCTTGAAGCGGAGGGTATGGTAAGGACGCTCTGTGCATGGCGTCAGGCGCGCGGACGGCGCGCGCTCGGAAAAACCTTGCTGCACGCAATTCTACTGCGTCGACTGCAATTATTATCTATGCTACGAGTAGCAGAGTCTCTGGTGACAATGTTGCATTGTTGGATTTTGGTTCAGATGCTGTAACTGTGCAAACCGATCCCGGAACGTTGGCCTGATAGCTTCGCTTTCTTTTTCCCGTCCGCTTGTGCGGGCGCATCTGGTTTGTTGTTCAGAAGGTTAGTTCCATTTTCGGCCTGGTTCGTTATTTCCCCACCAGTCGTGCATTTTTGAAGTGCCCTTGGAGCACAGGCTTATTGCGACATAACACGCGGTAAGGATGGCGTCGCGTCGAGTTCGGGCACTTCGCGCGCTTGGAAGAGTCTCGCCGCATGTGATTCTTCAGCTTCTGCAGCTGATTTTCAAGATGCTCCGAGCTGCAGCGACTCGGACGAAGATGTTGTAACGTCGGATTTCGATTCTGCAGCTACATCGCAGCTATACTTATCGCATACCTACTATATATCGCTATATCGCACCTATACTTTGTTGTGTTTTATATTTTTTTCACAATTTTTTTCGTAAATTAAATAAGTTTCGATTTGTATTTTTTAAACCATGCTTACCAAGCTTTCGTTTGGCACATAACATTACTCTTCCAATTTTTTTTTTTTGTTGGACTGTAAAAATTATATCAAGGGCACTCTCAAATGAGCCTTTTCAAGAGGCATAAAGAAAAAAAATTCTAGCTCGAAAACTATTCAAGTTATAATTTTAAAACTTTAATGCCATGTTTTAGAAAGAATTTTGATTGTTTTGTAATTTCTAGAATTTTTTTAGTACAAATGTTGTGAAAGTTATTGTCATATAAACACAAAAATTTTGTTCTTTTTTATTTTTGTTGTGTTTACTGATTTTTTTCACAGCATTTCAAGATTTCAAGGTAGAATATGTATTCAAATAAATTTCATTATAAAGCGCATTCTACCTCAATCATTGTTATCCATTTTATATACTTTTATCTATCACACTATTTCTAAAAAAAATTTTTGTCCGAGACATAAAAAATGGTCCTTTTCCCGTGGTAACGAAAGAGTTAAGGACCCCAAATCCTGTCATCTGGAAGCATACTGACGATACATAGTGTCCTAAGCATGGCAGCTTCCAAGAATACAACTTGAAAAAAAAAACTCCACTAGCTTGGAGTTACAAACAAGAAGAAAGATTTTCTGGTCACGCCTCATAAAATTCTACACTTCTGCAGAAAATGAATGGGCTGTTTCTTCCAGACAAGCTTTATCTCCAAAAATCAACACTATGAATAAAACGCTTCTCTGAGAAACAAACGTCAGCTTCACTTCCCCGCAGCTGAGCAAACACGCATGTTTACATGAGGCAGTTCAACTCACCTTGTTTACTTCAACAATGTCGTAAAGGCGATCACACTCAGCGTTAAACGCCGTGGCACGTATCTCTCCACTCTCATCCAGGAGGTCCAATGAAAACAGTTTCCCTTCCCCCTTGGAGTTGCTCCATGTTCGAATGTTGGACTTATTTGTGATACGTGCTCTGATGGTCCATCTGCAAGATGCGAAAGAGAGCAAGAAAAAAACATTTTTTAGCAGTACAAAACAAGTCACCTCACCGACCAATGTTGAGACCATTTTTCCAGAACAGTGCAACCTTACCTACGATTAGTAATGTGTCCTTAACCTCCACATGTAACTCAAGGTCAGATAGGCTACCCTAAAAGCAACAGAACAAGCTTCCTGCATGCATGCCCATGGCTGAGAATTAAGTATGCATGGTGTGCTTTGATATGAGCATCTAGGCTCCTTTTGTCGCAATGCAATAAAAAAATGTAGTTTTGAACAACTCAGTCTTAACAACATTGAAAATGATGTTATAATGAGGAGATATGAAAAAAAAAAAGGCAGAATGTGAACTATAAGAATCAATTTAGGCCTGTTATACAATATTTAATATGAATCTGAAAGCTTCAACAGAGTACTGTATGTATGTTTTTGCATCTTAAATGAATGCAGAGGGAAAAAAAGTGATAAAGCTAACCCAAACAGCAGTTTACCTTTTTTCACATGCACCAGGGTCTCGGTACAATCATTAGATCTCTTAGCAAAAATTGGAGGGGACACTTAAGCTCCGCCTTAAGGGTATGACACGACTTCATTAGTAGGTTAATGCCCATATATGCGGACTTAAGTCATTCTAGACTTTACATTCATAGATCCCTAGGAGTCCTCATACCACTCATAACCCCACCATAAGGGAAGGAATAAAGGAAGAAGTGAAAGAAAGAAAGAAAGAAAGAAAGAAAGAAAGAAAGAAAGAAAGAAAGAAAGAAAGAAAGAAAGAAAGAAAGAAAGAAAGAAAGAAAGAAAGAAAGAAAGAAAGAAAGAAAGAAAGAAAGAAAGAAAGAAAGAAAGAAAGAAAGAAAGAAAGAAAGAAAGAAAGAAAGAAAGAAAGAAAGAAAGAAAGGTGCAGCAGTCACATGGGGCTCTTTAACGTGCACTGCCATCACACAGCCTTTTGCCATTCGCCTCCGTTTTTTTCTTTCATTCCCTTATCAATGATGAGTTCAGTACTGAGGACAGCCCTTCATAAGATACTCTGGACTGCTGATAGTCATTATCAAGCTTTGTCTCCTTGGTTGCACTAGTTCTGCTTCTGCTTCCTCAGCAAACTTTCCTTGATAATGGCTGTATAAACTTTTGACAGCCTTAATCAACTCTGGCTTCAGTAGAACTGCAGGTACACTGACTACAACTCTTGGAAAATAACCGAATGGAGCACAAACCATTTATACCTTCTGGGCACAGGCTACCACAATCATAGATCATGCGACGATTTTCAGTAAAGCCCCTTTCAATATCAGCATTGCCGTGCACCAGAGGAAGCTTTGACGAACACTGTTACCAAAGGGTACCTGGAGACCAATGCAATTCAGGGGAATCCCCCCATGGCGGAGAAACAGTGCCTCAAAAAATGGCTTTCCTGTGGCTCGTCATCATAGAATGGCTGCCTTTGAGCCTTTAACAGCGGACTGCAGTTGCTACCGCCATTATCGTGGGAAGATTTCAAGCGCCCATTCTCCTTCAAGTGGGCTGAGGAAAAAATTATCAGATAATGCCAATCCAAAGATAAGCACGAAGCCCTGCCGGACCATCACTGCATTGGCTGTATGTTTTTGGAGGCCTCGTCATAAAACCAAAACTTTACCCAGTTGTTCAAACACGCGGCGAATCGTGCTTCCCGAAAGTCGGTGGCCACTCTTGACACATTCAAACAAATCGTCGTTTTAACGTGCGAAGCTGTCAGAAAATTTCACTGCAATACGCGAGTTTAACGTCGTGAAAAAGTGCGTCAGGTATCGATACCAAGGAAAGCAATTAAGAGCACTTTTTCAGGTAAAAGCGGACTACTACTGCCTTTTAGCATGCATTATCAGCGGCACTGCAGATGCTGAGCATGTCTGCCAAACTTCAATAGAATGAAATGAAGGCCTCTACATCTCGCATGTTTTTTTCTATCGCGTTTCCTTAAGACAATGTGTTGAACTCGTGTTCGAGGCGCAAGCGTGCAGTCTTCGGTGACGAGTTTCTTACTTCTCTGACATGTAACGCACTGTGCCAGTTGCCTTAGTTAAACATCAGCAGATCAGAGCTTCCATTGGTCAACCAATATAGTATTCTAACTTTTGTCTATTTGTTCCTTTTTCCATATCCTGAAGTTGGCCGACCTGCATGACCCATCAGCCAATATGAGAGTAAATATGGGATAGTGTGCCCTTGTTGCTGCAGAATGTTAGATTATAACTCGAGGGCGACTTTTTACTTTTATTTTAGGCAAAAAAGCTTGTGGTACACTTGGATAAATAGAGCAGTTTCAGAACTTTCCTTTGAGCTTGAAGGCACACCTCATTCAAGTGGCTGCACATGTGCAAGTGCCGAATCAATACTTGGTTTGCACTGGCATGCACTGTTTTCGGTTCCGGCCAAGCATCGCTCTTTTAGGGAAATGGGCCACTATGTTGACCAATATTACGCGACAGCATAAGGAGCTCATTCGAGCATTTGGAGGCGTCACATCTTGGTCAATGCCAAGCGTCAAGCCAACATGACCACACATGGTCAGTATGTATGATGAAGTGTCTGACTAAGCTTGACACATGATGCGTAGTCATGACAAGCATGTCATATTATGCGCCGCCATATACCATGGGATGTTACCAAACTGGAACTGACATCACCAAACTGCAAGTGGCGACAAACGTCTCAACGAGCTCCTTATGCTATCACAACTCGGGCCGGACATTGTCTAGACGTCCGCTAAACTTTTTTGTGGCATAGCCTCGCCTTGATGCAGGTCTGGCACAAGTTGTCACTAAAAACCCTTTTTGGCACTAGTCGGAGCAGCAACCTGTTTGTGGTACAGTTTGGCGAAATTGGAGCAGTACTTTCATCACTTTTTTTTTAGATGCAGCACCTGTCCCGACATGAGTTTGGCCCACTGTGGCCACGGCCCGAGTGCCTTCCACATGCGTTGCTGCACACAAACATTGCCCGACCATGTTATCAGCCAAGCAGTATGAGCCTGTACTGGCGCCTGTCAAATTGTTTTCATGTGCCCTCTTTGCCCCTGTTTTTTTTTGCACCATTATCAGAATCGACTCAAGTTATTAGCCAGGCCAAGAAGCAAAAAGGGTGCATCTCGCCACATATTGCTATGTCAGCACTGAGTGTCCCGAGATCACACAGCGCTTATTTCAAGCCCTACCGTAGTTGCTCACATACTATTAATTTTTGTTTTCCTTTGAAGAAGTTAGCGACAGCCAATGCATGCTTTTATTTTCTGATAAGGAGTATCACAGGCTGTTTAATATGCATTCAAGATTTTCTGTGCAACCATTGTTGCTGCAGCAAGGCACAGCCAGCAACATGGCAACTCCTCTCCTCTGAGCGACAAATGGAACCCCAGCACATGTTCAATGTCTCACTGATAGCACTGGTGGCTCTCAGAAGATGGGGTTAAGGGACCACAGACCATGCACTTGTGCACTGTCATCAATAGACAGTGGTCTCCACACAAGTGTTTTGCAATTCAGTCCCATCACTTTGCGGCTACCATGAATGCAAAAAGTGGTCAGCAGTGTACTGCTCTAGCCACTGTGCTGTTACGAAGCCGGGTAACTCGGGTAGCCTCCGAAACAGCTTGTGCACAGGCTAACTACAGGCGAACATAAAACACAGCCACGCTTGCAGTACTAAACAAGTGTGTTGGCTCGTGACAGCATTACAAAAGCCACAAGCAAGTTTTGGTTTGGTTTGGTTTATGCGGTTTAACGTCTCAAAGCGACTCAGGATATGAGAGACGCCCTAGTGAAGGGCTCCAGAAATTTCGACCACCTGGGGTTCTTTAATGTGCAGTGACATCGCATAGTACATGGGCCTTTAGAATTTCGCCTCCATCAAAATTCGACCGCGGCGGCCAAGATCAACCCGCGTCTTTTGGGTCAGCAGCCAAGCACCATAACCTCTGAGCCACGGTGGCAGCACAAGCAAGTTTTACATTACTGAGCTTGACTCTTTCAAACAACCTACTGGATGAACCTTTGTGCACTATGTTCTACAAGGGCAGATAGGAAGTTACCTGTTCTGATATGGAGTCAGGCTGGCAATAGGGACAACCACAACGTCACTGGTAGAAGCTGGATATGCTGCACGTCCATAGGATGGCGCTGTTGATGCTGAAAACAAATTAATATATTTTTAGATGCTACTATCCTTTGCAATACACCTTGAAACGATGAAGTTATAAGCATTCAGAAAATAGACTATTGACAACTAACAAAGTGTCTCTGAACTGAGTGTACAAAAAACTGTCAAGAAGGCACAAAATTAAAAAGCAAGGACAAGTACCAAGTTCCTTTACTTACACTGATCATGGCCTCCATTTTGCTGAAACTGCGGTCTGTTGGCTCCAACATCTGCAAAGTTTAAAAAGCTTTAACACAACTTTAGCGGCTCAGAAACTAGGCATTTTTATAGACTGCTTTTGTATACAATGTCCAAAGCTCTCAGTATCAGTGATTCACACATAAATGCTGATAAAATTAGAATCAAGAACTGAAACGAGTAAGAGAATATAGAGTGAGCTTGTAAAGGACAACCTCTCGATCTCCACTAATGTACCGCGGGGGAGAACATAATGTAGTTTGAGGCATAATAAATGAATAATAAAATAAGCCTCTCCCGCACCACTACTGTATCGCGGGTTCAAGCCAATCAAAACAAATGAATTGGCCCGTAGGCAATTGTAATTTCACCACCCAAAGGTGGAAAGAAATCAATAAGGGAGTACTACTATAGCGACCCACAGCCGGGAGAGCGGGCCCGGGGAGGCTCCCCTGATCTTCCCATGGGAAGTTGCGGAAAGGGAAATGGGACATGGGAGGGGAATGGGGACAGTGAGTTTTTAGCTCTGATCCTTCAATGACTCGACTCCATTACTGGCCTGCTTGACCAGGACAGGGAGAGCGTCGAGTTTGCCCAATGGTGCGGCCCCGCTCACGGGATGCCCGACCACCCACCATACGCAACGGGCTCCGACCGCCGAAGACAGGAAAACCTAACACGGGGTCAGCAGCTACTCAAGGGCCCCTCCACGACTGGGTTTGTTTCCAACATGCCGGCTACCAACCGACGAGGGTTTAGCCCAAATTGACTTCAGGACTAAAAAGACAGGAAAAATAAAAAGTACATTATTATAGCCTACATATGCAGCAACTTAGATTTGCAGCCATTAGACACCAATGACTAGTTCCTTTTACCAAAACTTCTAGTTCCAAAACTAGTTCCTCTCTTTGGAGACGTGATGGATGCCACTCTCCAGCAGCACCAGTCAACAGAACAGTGCCACAATGAAACTATTGCAAACAAAAAAATTATGGGGGCACCAAAGAGAGAGAGAGAGAGAGAGGTGCAAATGCGAGAGCATTTAATTGTCGCCGGGTTGTTGTCAAGCGCTTGGGGGGCGAACGTTGCTTCACTGCAGCAGCTCTCTTCACACATTTCACTGCGTAGCAATGGACTCGTACTTTATCGGCAGTCAACTGCCGCCTCCAGCCACACTTTGCTCTCTCTCCTGATGATGTAGATGTAAGCAATTTAACTTCGGACAATGAAAACTTCATAGTGCCATAACCTCCCTTTCCAAAAGCTGAATCCCTTTTGCGTAATCTCTGGCCGTGTTTACATGAATATGCCAGTGGCGCATGCATCGTATTGCCTAGCGTGTCTCATGGAGACAACATGCCACTGTTTACATGTACCACATGAAGTCAGGTGGGATGATGGCCTCTTGCCCAGCTCCCATCTTGAGCATGGTCTGCTTTGTTATGTAACTGAAGGGATATTGTATAGCAACCCCAGGGAACAGGAACGGCATCCCCAAACCTGTTTCCATTCATCGCGTCGACTTGCCCTTCTTGGAAGGGGACAGTCGGATTACACAGTGCGATGATGAACTCTTCCCTTTCTTGCCTGGGTGGCAGTGGTGACACTCCACCCCTCCAGGAGGGGTGACGACTCCATTCGCGTGCCGCATTTCTGCCACGGCTTTTGATGACGGCAGGGTTTTCACACAATGAACCAAACAATGCTTTTGCATTAAATCGGCAAACTCAGCTTCACTGCATATTACGGCAGAAAAGCAGATAACTATGCAGCAGTAAATCAACACATAACAAGACAGAAATAGAAGCATTTACTGCATGAGAAGGTGACAAGCCTAACCACTATTTGTGCCAAGACAATGAAGGCTCCAATTACCAGACTCTTAAAGGGACACTGACGACAGACTGAAGTTGTTTGTATCGACAAATAACCACGTTCTAAAGACAAGGAGGTTTCGTTCCCTATCTTTTTTTTTTTCCGGTTCCAGAACTTTCAGGCTAAGCTGCATCATTATTCATTTAGAAACAGAGATTATGAAGTCCTTTTTGTTACTGACGTCACGGGTTTGAATTCAGTGGCGGGAAAAGTAAACGTTCCATCTTCACATTCAATTAGTAATAAAATGTTTTTTTTGCTGCAAAACAAAGATCGACATAGCCACAAAGAGCAAAGCAATCAATTTTCACTGACAACAAAGACTGCATGGTGTTCTCCTCGATGTCCCTTAAATGCCACATAAAACACACGACCGTAAAGCTTGGCTCTGGGGGGTTTACCTGCAGATCCTGCAGATGGTGCCCCTGTGGAGTTTGGTATCACAGGGTTACCGAGCCTGCAGTTCACAGTGGAGCCCTTGGCTATTACGGTCAGGTCCAACACAATCAGGACTTTCCTGAAAGCAAGAGTGAACAACAAACAAGGTCTCTTAATAAACCATTTTTTTTTTCTCAACAATGTCACTGTTCAAGCACTCACTCTGCAATTAAAAAAAGACAGACAAGGCAATGAACAGAACGAAGAGATGCACACACAAGTGCTGACCAGCAACTACCCATTATCACTACATGAACAGGCTACTCAAAATAGCTATATGGTGCAACAAAACACACGGAAAAGAATGCAAGATTAATAAGTAAGGAAGTATGCAATCTAAGAAAGCATTCTCAGTGAAAGTTTGACCTGTTGACAGAAAGAAACATTCCCTTATCTGATAAAAAGCACAGAAGGCATGATAGCACACTCTTCTTCGTTAAATATTAGGTTAACTGCCTCGATTACTCCCCCAATCAGTTGATTTCCATTTCCGCTGATGGCATCAAAGTGCTCAAAACCTGATGACAGAGACTTGAAAAAATCATTTCTCTCTTAAGCTTGAAACGTTAAATTAACCCCTATGACGACAAGTATGTGAATGGTGGCCAAAGCATCAGGCTGCCAGAATATCCATTAGGCTGCAGCAAGCTCATCCCTTCCAGCGCGGCTCACAACCAAATGATGGCCCATACCATCGTCATAATCTGCTAAGCATGGTCTCACACTACTGCTGCACTTAACCTGTGAATTTCACTGCTTTCATTACTTTAAATGTAAACGTCATAAGCATAATATTGTTGCTGATTCACTGCAAGATGGATTGCATATGAAAGGTTATTACGGCCACCAAAAAATATCAAGATTGAAGATATGAAAAGACAACAAAGATTATCTAAGGAGGGTCTGTAATGACATATTCCTTTCAACTTTTTCCAGTTTAATCAGTTTGAGCTAGTAACACTAAACGTTAATTAAAAAGTGCTGATGCAAAGCATTTCGTCTTTCAGCAGAGATAGTGAAATGAGCAATGATATTCAAGCTCTATGCTTTCTGCATGCAATATGTAATCACTGTTACTGTAACCTAACGTGAACATTTTTGCAGCCATATGCTGCATTATTTCAGATTCTACAAGTGCCCAATTGGAAAATAGCACTCCATATCCCTCCTGCAAGACAAAGGAACCTGACTAATGAATAAAAATTAAATCAGGCTAATTGTAACAGCCATACAACAGCGACCACGGAATACATGACAGCAGTCAGCTCCTTTAGTACACTGCCACTTGTGAAAGATCGACAATGTGATGTGACGACAATGTGAGGTGACCAATTAACGACTGATATTACGAATTTTCAATTTTTAGATTTCCTAGAACCGTACAGATTAGAAAAAAATCCGTGTGAATGCAAATACTTACTTGTCAGGACTCACAACGTTGCACATATACTTGTCCAGCTGTACCACAGCAAATTTGTCAATTTCGTTGTTGGTGATCATGCCGTTGAGCTGGGTACCAAGCATGGCATCTGTAAACAAACCCGGAGCAAATTAACATTTCGTTTCGAGTAATGTGCGTAAGCTACCGCATAAAAAAAAAGAATGCTTGAAAATTCAGTGCAGCTTACATGTGTGACACTGTACCCCATCGGATAGCAGAAGTCTGTACCTGTCAGCTGTGTTACTGCTTATGGGCTTGAAATTCTGCAAATAATAAAAAGCTATCAACTGTGATGTGGTTGCAGTTTGCAGCGTTAGTAAACAGCGCGCGACAAATAACGGTTACAGGCACACAGAAACAAAAAAGATCGAGGAGGTACTAACCAAAACCTGCAACACGGGCTTCTCAACTTGCTGATTGTTGAGAATACGCTGAAAAATCAAGACAAGGGGCGGACAATGTTAGAGCGATTCACAAGAGAGAGTCCGCTTTGCATGAAGATGCTTCGATGCCTCACCTCAACCGCTCCGGCTGTCAAGCGGTTCTCCATGGCTCTTTTCGGCCGCGTTTGTCGAAAACCTCTCAAATGAGTAACAAACAGACGCGTGAAACAAGCGCACGAACGGTTTACGTTATTCAAGAGCGTGCTCAGACAGGACCAAGGCCATTTGCCAGAAGCGCGCCAAATGCGCTGCTATCGTTGGTTCCGCTAGTTTCGGTTCAACGGCGCTACCGTCGCCACTGGCACTCGCCGTCTCTTGCGGTTTTTCCGAAACACCAAAAAAGTTGTTTCGCCCACACCCTTATTTCTTTATTACTACAGAATGTAGCACGAAGGATTTCTGTTCTAAAATACTCCTTTATTTGTCTCGATTGCCGTGAAACGGAGCGCTAGGTGCAAGATAGGCTAAGGTAAAAGTGGAGCAAGTATATCCACGCCTAGCGTCTTTTTGCCTTGCGCGCTTTGTGCGCTCGGCAACTACGTGCGCAGTATCCGTCCCTTCTCTCGTACTCCGTCCCATGATCCGTCCAGATTCCGGACAGAAGGGTTATTTAGTGCTCTTTTCTGCCGACGAAGTTTGTTGGCTCTGGAAAACTCCACCGCAAGTGCATGAAGGCAACCCAAATGTTCGCGGGCGCTGCTCCGTGAGATTCGTTGCTGTTGTCACGATGTGTTCTGGGGGCCGAAGATACGCATCGGGCTATCCGTTCTTGCAGGAGTGAACGTCATCCGCTAGCGCTATGCGAGAGACGGCGGGTGTTCGCCGTTTCCTGACCTAGTAATTATTAAACTAGAGCTCGTCTGAAGATGATCCCAGTTTCATTGCCAAGCTTATGATAGCGGCTGAAAAGGGTCGCTGAAGAGGCTCATCATGCCGTTCAGAAAGAATCGGAAGCCGGGAAAAGTTGTCCCAGTTCGGGTGTCGACGATGGATGCCGAACTGGAATTTGATCTTGAGGTAAGCGCTTTTTGGCTTCCGTTTTATTCCTTTGTTTAGCTTATGACTCTGCACAGATCACTTTTCGAAAGGTCAATTCAAATTTTGTGACGTTTCGACATTGCCACGTGCCGTCGACGCCTAGGAATGCTTGATCGTTGACTTGGATGTTCGGGCGTACGCAGTAACTGTCGGCAACGTAAGGAGCTCATCGTACGCTTCTTTTATCTTGCTTCTCGCGCTGCAGCCAAAAGTCACAGGTCAAGAGCTTTTCGATCTGGTCTGCCGGACCATCGGCTTGAGGGAAAGCTGGTACTTCGGTCTTCAGTACATCGACTCAAAGGGATTCGTCGCGTGGCTGAAGCTTGACAAAAAGGTGACAAGACCGTGTTTGTTTTATCTCTTGTCAAAGCCAGCGTTTAACAGTGTACTTTCCAGACTTTCGTCGCTGAAACAGCTGACACGGGCTGCACATTACTGTTGCGATTGTTGTATGTTTCGTTTGACATGTCGGAGCTGTCATTGCTGTTTCGTTTTCCTGAAGGTGCGCGTACTTGCTTATTGTAAGCACAGGCAAACTTGCATGTAGGCTTTGAATTGGACTTTTGTTTGATGTACCTGACCACTTTGTGATTAGGTACAGAAGTTGAAAAAGCTGAAGAAGTGACATTGGCTGCTAAATGGGAAGGCCTGAGTGATTAACGAGCCTGGCTGTTTTGTTGTTTTTGTGTGTGCCTCCGAAAGGGTGTCGGAAAGCCAGCAGCTACAGATAGGCTTTTTCGGCGGGTCATTAAAATTTTGACTATTATAGCTTGTACAATAGGCCGATCATATCCATTATGAATGTCACATGCACCCACCAGTTGTGTGGGCAGCACTAAGGCACCAAGTCGTATTGTACTACTTATAAATTCAGTTGGCAAAGGCAGTGTTATGACTGTTTCATTATACCTGCTTTGTTAAACAGTAAAGTAAAACATGCTTTCAAACATACTCACATGTCAGGATCATTCGCAAACGCTGATTGACGATAAGAGGGCTAAGTCGGGCTAGTTGGTTTGTCTTGAATGCAACAACGAAACAGCGTTGACAAACAGGAGCACTTTTGTCTGTCTCTTCTTTTCTCTCATTCCATTTTGTTTGTCGTTTTGTTTAAATAATTGATGACAACAATGTGTTATGTCCCGCGAGCACAGTATAACCTCTTTACACTTTGTATCCTACATATACAAACGCTCTGTTTTGCTGTATCGCTGACTGCAGACAGGACAGAAACCAGCGTTACAAACACTGTTAGCAACAGAGCTTGTTATTGTCTGTGCACCCAAATACTGGTTTTTTTACCCCATGAACTGCACTATAATGTGACAGATTACGGCTGTCATTTATTGGTAAAGGCTATGAAGATGGTTTAAAATGCAGTGAGAAAATGTGCAGTGGTAGTATCTGTGTCATAAATGATGTGCTGTTATTTTGCTACTCCCTATGTTTGAGGTGAAATTTTTTTATTGGAAAATTAGTACACATTAATCTTTTCTAAGCTTCAAGTAGCAATTGAAAAAAGTGTGCGGTTGAGTTCAGTTCTGTTTTGGTCAACAATATTTGTTTTAGTAGCACACTTTACACTTCATTTGTTACTTTTTGTCAGCTGCATTGCAGGAATGTTGAGTGTCAAATGGGACATAAATTGAGGAGCTTTAGTGACCCCTATTGTGCTGTTTGGTATTTAAGCGGGACGCTATGAATAATTTGTTCAGAATTTTTTATTTCTCAGTTTTTTTCAATAGCCCGCGGGTCTTCACCTGTCTCACGACAAAAATTATAGCGAAATATGCATCTCAAATTCAGAGAATAGCATTGTGTTTATGTGTGGCCGTCGAAAATCACATTGCAAATTCCGCGGGTTTCCGACAGTGGAGCATTACTGTCTTAGTATCATCATGGAGAAAAGAGATAAGAAGACCAGAGCTTCCATTCATTGTAGTGCTGTGCTTTTCTGACTAAAAGGAACAGCATATAAGATGATAATCGAGGGAATAAACTTTAAGGTTAATTTTCTCAGGTTTTGTGTTTTCTGTGATTGCTGTCACTCATCCCTGCAGACATTTCTTAATGAATGACAGTAGAATGATTCTGTTTCTTGCGCATGAAGCCTCAGCCGTTGTGGAGTTCAGTGAAGCTCTCTAATATTTCATATACACGTGCAGTATTCTTAAAGTTATCTTTGTAAAAAAACATTTTCTTGCAAATTTGCATGCTGGAATTTAACTTTTATTCCATGAGTACTGGGCGTCTAAAAAAAATTAATAGCTTTATTTCACAGAACAGGGCTTTGTGTACATGCTGACATGAAAAACATGTGCACCTTCTTCATTATTTTAGTGCCCTGGAGATTAACTAGCTTAAAATAAAATGAAATACAGTTATCAGCAGAAGAAGTTACATATTTGTGCCAAATTTTGTTATATTTCATGGGTAAATAATGAAAATAGTTTTAATTGCTGTGTTCCCCTAAACCAGATGTTATCACAGTTCTTGAACTAGTGTATTAATAGTCATTGCAGAGTTCCTTGCATGGTTATATGCGTATGTTATGAACATTGCATTATCCTTTTGGTCTGTGGGCTAGTAATAATTCAACATACCACTGATTTCTTTGATGACCTACTATACAAACTATCAGATTGTCTGGCTGGCCATATTTGAAGATGACTCCTTAAAACGAGTTGTATGTTATGGGTTACACAGCTGGATCTATAATGAATGAACTAAAAAACAAGGCAGAAAATGAAAGAGGGTTATTCACTACGTGAAGTTGTACTATATTCTGAGCCTTCCGAGAAAACAAGATACTCGTTATGTAAGTACCGTATCATAACCTTTAGTTACCATATTTCTATCATCTCGGGAAAGTTATATAGCACCTCTTAAGTAATGTTATCATTTTCTTATTTGTGACCACCACTGGACAATTCCTTTAAGCGCTTGCCTTCACTTGGCCACAGTAACTAGTAAAACAAAAGCAGTCCTTAATTAAGTTGGGCAATCCTAAAAATAAAAAAAAAACATACCATTGACCTGCCCGCACCGTCATAGGCACAATAGGCTTGCTACAAGAGCGTACGTTTTTAAAGGGCTATAAAAAGAAATAAAAATAACAGTGCCCTACATTGGGAGTTTCAGTTACTGTCTGGTTAATTTCTTTTAGTATTCCCTCATGAAAACAATACATTCCATGAGGGAGTCTTTTCGATGGAATTCATTTCTGTGTTTGCTTCTGTGCACCTTCATCACTCTGCCGCCGCGGTGGCTCAGTGGTTACGGTGCTCGGCTGCTGACCCGAAAGACGCGGGTTCGATCCCGGCCGCGGTGGTCGAATTTCTTTGGAGGAGAAATTCTAGAGGCCCGTGTGCTGTGCGATGTCAGTGCACGTTAAAGAACCCCAGGTGGTCGAAATTTCCAGAGCCCTCCACTACGGCGTCTCTCATAGCCTGAGTCACTTTGGGACGTTAAACCCCCACAAACCAAACCAAACCTTCATCACTCTCATTGTTTCTGTTTGTGATGCTTTTTTGTGTGCAGAAGAAAGTATGCAGAAAAGTCAAGGTGCTTTGCACAACTTTATGCACACTTGTGGTCCAATAACGTCAAAGCCACAAACGAACTGGATTTCACCATAATCTTGGCATGTAGCCTGAGCTAAAGAGGTGCACTACACTGGTCATGCAAACAAGTGCAGGCTGCATCATTCAGTTTTTAGACTACGAAAATATTCAGCATTTTAGTGGCATCTGTGCCCAATGAACCATTGTTGATGAGCTGACTGTATGCAACCACTGCATTTGGAGCGTGCCAAAGGAACAGTTCTTCAAACCATGTTCATGATTTTATTTACTGTCCTTGTATGAACTGCTTATCGTAACGATGGCATACTGATCCTATTTATTAAGGCGGAAGCCTTTAATGCCTCGTCGTTGTAAGCAGGAGTTGTCGACAGAAATGTCACGCTTTTCAATTGGTCGAAACAGTCGTGACGTCACAGTGCGCGAATTTCAAACGGGGCCAATTGTACTTCAGCTAGTAACCATGCAACCAATTAAAGGGATCGTATAGTGATGCTCCAAGTAAGTGGAACCGAGTTTAGTTAATTGCTTAATTACCCAATTAGCCCTTCTAGTCAGGCCATATAAATAAATAAAATCGAGTAGGCAATTGGTCGAGTTCGGGAATCGAACCCCGGTCTCCGGAGTGCGAGACGAGCATGCTAACCACTCCGCCATGCCAGCTCGATGGTTTGGAATGAACAAAGGCGCGTCTAGTGAATATGGTGTCTTTGTTCACTCTCATCTTCCTCCCTTCCCTTACAGCGAGGTTTAGGTGTCCACCCAGATATGCAAGACAGATAATTTCCTTTCCTCAAAAACCAATTTAACGACGACCAAGGCGTACAATCGAACGGGCGATGGCGTTCTATGAACTCCCTGGTGGCGTTGCAAGACGCTGTCGAGTTACACTCTTAGAGGCGAAGCCTAACATCCTAACAACGCATCAGTGACACGAGCAGCAACACCGCGCTTAAGGCTTTCCCCTCTCCGCACTTTAGGTCAACAAAGTGCCCCCTGAATTTTTTTAGGTTCAAGACCAGGATGTGCCCAAAAAGAGTCCACTCAGCCTGCTGTTCTTGGCCAAGTTTTATCCAGAGGATGTTTCTGAGGAGCTTATACAGGAAATCACCCAGCACCTTTTCTTTCTGCAGGTATGTTGGTTAGTCATGTGCTAGTGCCTGTCTTTGCTGCCATTTGCCTCATAAGTTTGAATGTGAAATGTGGCCCTGTAACCGAGGGCATGTGATCAGCTCAAATAAGGTAATGGAAGTTCTGGCCTAAAGGTGTTCCTGTTTATGCGCTCATTTCTTCCCAGGTCAAGCAGGCCATCTTGAGCATGCACGTGTACTGTCCTCCCGAAGCCTCTGTCCTTCTGGCGTCGTATGCTGTTCAGGCAAAGGTGAGGAGTCTTTAGAATTCAGTTGAGTTACTTTGGCACTGTCAGCTATGCATTTTTAATGTGCTTCAGCACAACTGGGTGCTTATTCATTGTACATCATTTATTTTACTTTCTGATTATTTGGCCTTGGAACCAATATTACTTGAAACTTGCTAGTGTTCAGATGCAAAAAAAAAACAATGCTTTCACAAGAGGAGCGATTTTGGGCACACAATGCTCTCTCTCTCTCAATGCAGTGGCCCAAAGCAGAGCTTCTTGTTGGTATTGATAATTTTTTAAAAATCACAGGGCTTTGTGACCTTCTTGTTTTCTTGGCACTTCAGTGTGGCACACATCAATGAGGGCAGAATTATTTCATGGTAGGTAGCTTGTATCACAGCCCTTCCTCTGGCTGTGGTCTAGAAAGAAAGGAGGAGCAGTGTGTTAATATTCGAGCTTTCTTTTTTCTTTTTTTTTCATGCTTCTTCTAAGCTGCACTGCATTTTCTTTTGTGTTGCTGTGTGTTTATTGCTTTTGTTGTGTGGCCTTGTGAGAGGTGCTCGGATCAGTACTGAGCATGTTTCTACTAGGTATCTTGTGGTGACAAGCCAGCAGGCAGACGTACTTGAAAGCAAAGTGTTTATTGGGTGAGTTTGTGCTCACAAAAGCAAAAAGGAATTTGGTGGCACTGATACTAGTGAGGGGCATTGGCTGCGCTCTGTTTGAGCAAGACACAGAGCCAGATAACCTCCAGATAACCTGAGTACATCACTGCTAACAGTCTTGAATGCCTTAGATTTTATGTGTGCATGGTCATGCAAAAGAAGAATTATTGGAAGGCATTGGGAGGGGCCCTTATCTGCTGTCGACTCAGCTTGTTTGATGGTGTGATGTGAGGATCACAATCCTTTTGGGGCTGTTGTGGGGTGATGTGCAAACATAGGCTAGATAACGCCCG
Source organism: Amblyomma mixtum (assembly GCF_055824585.1). Lineage (NCBI taxonomy): Eukaryota > Metazoa > Arthropoda > Arachnida > Ixodida > Ixodidae > Amblyomma > Amblyomma mixtum. Next base: position 291,868,663 of record NC_143013.1, on the reverse strand, counting down.
TCTGAGGGCGATAAACGTTTATCTACGGGAGTAAAAATACTAGTCAGACTGAGAAGTAAAGATGACAGAGCTCCACAGCAAGTTTCACAGATATTGTGCACATGTACAGAACCTGATGGTTGCATTTTATTGTGCCCACACTGAAGAACATGTCTGCAGAGAGTTAAGAAAAGGGTGAAGATTGTCTTCTTAGGATGTAGCACAGTGCAGCTAGGGCTGCTTGCTATGCGCCCTCAGTGGCCCCAACTATTTTTCCCCTACTGTAGCCAAATTGCATGGATACATTTTTGTTCCCATCATTCATTCTACTTCCAACAGCTGTGTGTGCCAAAAGGCAGTGCCAAGACCATGTCATAAATAGTTTGTTTAGTCACCAGGTTACAGGTGCAACAGTGTGGGTTTTATTCTTTTGCAAGAACAGGACGCATGTTGGTATGCTTTCAGCATTGGAGTTTTCTTTGGCAGGGAGTTGAATATAATGGCAAAATGCTACAATTAGAAAGCTTATTAGTATGCATATGCTAAATAGTTTTAAATTATGTTGTCTGTGGTTTTCGAGGCTGCATGTGCGCTTTTGTCTGCGGTAGAAGTTACTGTTTTTCTTCTTTTTTCCAAGATATAAGGTTTAACTTGATTATATAACGGTCATGGAGATTGAGATGTTATGCCCAGGTGCCTTACTGGCTCAGTTTACCTAATTATGCACCCAGCAAGCTATGTGGCTATGGTGTTTACATGGTGCAGTTAATAAGGGGCTAATCTTTGGTGCATGCATCATTAGAGCATGCTGGTGCTGGTATGGTGGTTTGTTTATCTGCTGGCAGTTACACAGGGAAAACAGTAATGGCACCTTAGCAATATGCTAATCAAATCCGTGACAGCTTAGTGGTCATGGCTTTCGGCTGCTGAGCCCAAGGAATCCTAATTTCAGTGGATCCGAAATGTAAAAATATTCGGGTGCTGTGTAATCTCGGGGCGCACTGGAGAAACCAAGGTGTGGTGAAATTTATTGCGGAGCCATTCATAATCATATACTCATAGCCCAAGTGCAGCTTCAGGACTTTGCCTGCTTACCGTGCTGAATCAGTCTTGAGGGCGTGTGGCAAGTTTCGCTTTCTTGGGATGAGATTCTCAAAGTTTGTTTAATATTTGGGATTTGGGCCTGCACCTTAGCTATAGCATTAGCTTATGCAGTTGAACAGCGCATGGGCCAGTCACAGGGCACACCTTAACTGTTTTATTTCTGGCTGGCACCCATGTGTTCATCAATTGGAGAAAGATCTTGCATACAAAGATGACAGACAGCTTTATGGATGACATCAACAAAAACTGCAATGAAGGCTTGACAATGTGTCGATGGGAGGGCTAGCTAGGCAAGTTTTAACTAACTACCTAAACTGGTCCATCTAAATTATGCAATATGTATGAATGCTTTCAGTTTGGGCATTAACTGGAGTTGTTCGGAGTATTTTAGGAAATTGACACTTGAACCCAACGAGTTTTATGATGGATAAAAAAAAAGTTTTTCTTAACGAGTGGAGCATAATAATTGCCTGTTTTTTCAATATTTTCAGCCATTTAAATGAAAATAAATTAGCAGTTAGCTGTACTAATATTAATAGAAGTATCTATGAAAAGTACTCACATTCATAATTTAATAGGTTGCCCTGGTTGTTCACACATTTGGGCGCACAATAGCCATATCGCAGTGACGTTTTCAAACACCCTTTCTTCCCGCTAGTAACAAGAGAATGGAACCACCTGGACGAATGCATTACTAACGCTGATTCATGTTAAATTTTTTGTTCCAAACTATGCGCTGTTTTAAGCCCTAGTGATGTGGTTAGGAACTCTTCTTTTGTGTGTGTGTGTGTGTGTGTGTGTGTGTGCGCGCGTGCGTGTGCGTGCGTGCATGTATTTCTTGGAATAGTAGGTGTGTTGTGCCCATGTTTACATTTTTGAACTTGTGTGTGTCTTTTTGAAAGGCACTTGTGCAAATCTGTCAACTCCTTTTCAGTTTTCTGTGCTTTATGAATTGTCTAGGTTATTGTTGTCTTTTGCAGAGCTGTTTTTAGAGATGTTATCTTTTGCTAACTCTGATGCATGTAATGTCCACCTGCTAAGGACTCAACCAGAGGCTGGCAGTATTCCAAATAAATAAATAAATAATAAGCTGTCAAGTGTTAGTAGTAACTCACACACTCAAAAAGAAAACTGCATTTCCTGTTGTAGTGTTCTGGTCGCTCCCTGTCCGGAAGTCATGGAAACTGCATTCAGGTTTTTCTATCTTGTAAATAGGCTTTTTTTTTTTCTTCTTTCTCTTGCTTCTTCTTCAGTATGGGGACTACGATGAGACAACATACAAACCTGGCATGCTGGCGAATGATGACCTGCTGCCCCAGAGGGTCATTGACCAGTACCAAATGACACTGGAGATGTGGGAAGAGCGCATCAAGGTCTGGTACGCTGATCACCGGGGCATGACTAGGTGAGAGCAGGAGCCACTTTTGGACATTTCTCTCTTTATCCTTTTTAAAAATGGCAACGTCTTTAGTTCATTGACAAGGAAGCACGGCACAGAATTCGTGAGTAGAAGAGGTGGACAAAGCTAGCGCTAACTGGCTACAGTAAGATTATTTGAATAGCGTACTCAAGGGTGTAGACTAGTTAATGCCCATCTCACCAGCGCTGTTCTCGTCCTGTGCTTCTGCCCTTCTCTGTGCCTCTCTGTCAGTGTGTCTCCAACTAGCCCAAAATCTTGCTTTACTCTATTTCATAGGTACAGTCATTTTGTTGCCTCATAGTTTATATGGGTAGGAGAATTTCAATTTTTTTTTCCTCTGCTTGCAATGCCAGGCATGTCATTGTTTATAACTGAACATAATGTTCAGTTGTAACATGCAGTTGCTAAGCACTCTGGAGGAATACTTTAGTTACTCTGTCACTGATTTGACATGACGGTAATGTGTGCATTTGCAAGCATGGATATAATGTTCTGTGTAAAAAAAAAACTCAGCTTGATAAAGCTATTTGAAGATTCATTTCTTTGGCTAAAATTTCAGAGTGACTGTGGGCTCCTACCATGTTTTGTTTTCACGCCAGGCTTTCTACAAGTTTGGTATATAGTAATGAAGCGCATAAAAATTTTTAATGTCAATACTAGTGAAGACATAAATGAAAACTTGCCTATATTTATTCTGGGCACTTCCCAATAAGTGTGCCAAATTGCAGCGCTCTGTACCAAAAAATAAAAAAATTTCACCTCTGAAAGCCGTGCTTCCCTTAAAGATTGAAGTGTTAATGCAGATTGAAGCACCCCATAGTTTTGAGTATTCCCAAGAGAATGGTCTCATTCTTTGTTCAGTCAGGCAGATGGTTGACATGAGAATAGCTTTTCTTTGTCGCAAGTGCAGTTGTCTCGTGCTCCATTTTTACGCCAGCTGTAAGCCTTGTGCTATGTATCGTATGTGTGTACTTCTTACTCTTCTATGCTTTTACTATGTTATGCATGAACGACTAGCTTAGCAGTATACTTGCTACCTGAAAGATGGTTCTTAAAAAGAATCTTTGTTTGTATGGCTTAGGGATGAAGCTGAAATGGAATACCTGAAGATTGCCCAGGATCTGGACATGTATGGTGTTAACTACTTCCGCATAAGTGTAAGTTAATGCTTCATCATATTTTGTGCGACCAACCCGTGCTGCATGCACCGTGCACATTTTGCATCGATAGCTGTTAGTGCCGCGTTGCCATGTTTCGTAGCTTAGTTGTAGTAGTAGGGTGTCTGCATGCACAGTGGACGGCCTCAAAAATAATACCATTCATCAGCACGGGTAACAAGCGCAGAGGAGAGAAGGGGAGGAAACCACTCCGATTGGCCAGCATCACTGAGAGCACAAAGCAGAAGTTCAGAGGGGCATTTCCTTGTGATGTGCATATATAAAACAGCTCCATGGTAAATTTGAGCTCAGCATGCTTTCGTCGTTCACCATGGTCGAAATCAAACTATCCTCTCAGATAGGCATTATCACTTTGCAGCAGCACTCTTGCAGACCAGCTATTGCTGCAGTTTGCGCTGACACGGGTCAAAATGTTCGGTGAATTTTCAGTGCATTGTACTAATCGGTGCTTGCTGTTACGCGTACCAAGCGATGCAGTGTACATACAGTAGAATCTTGATGATGCAAATAGAATATGCTGAGTTGTCCTGGGCATGTACTCTGCTCTTCAGAACAAGAAAGAGACAGACCTTTGGCTTGGAGTCACTGCATTGGGCCTGAACATCTACGAGAAGAACAACAAGCTCTGTCCCAGAATCTCTTTTCCCTGGAGCGAGATCCGCAACATCTCATTTGATGACAAAAAGGTATGCTGAACGTGTGCTCTACTGTTGCAAAAATTTTTCGCTCTTGTGTGGTTCTTGGCAGCATCATATGGCTGAAGACTAGACACATGCAAATAGTGAATTTTGAGTTTTAAGAGAATATAACGTGAATAATTATTCATGCTTGGATAATTTTGAAGTGAAGTGAGTATTTTCAAATCGAAGTGAATATCTTGCAACTGCGAACATAGTACTTCATTGAAGCTCAGCAGTGCATTCTTGAAAGATTTGGTTTGCAGAATTTGCAAAGTTAATTGGGAAAAAAAATATGAATTAAAGCAAAATAAAATTAAATGCTCTAAATTTGCGCTCAGCAGTGTTCAATCAGCACCAAGCCAAAGTGCACGAAAAGTCATGAAGACCATTTGCATTTGTTTGGGAACTGTCTCATCTTGTGAAACGAAACGATTCAAGCAAGATGCCTAACATCACATAATCACAGGGGTTGGATGATATCTGGGGTGTTTTGTGATGGCGATTAATTTCTATAATGACCACTGCCATTAAAACTGCAGTTCAACATCAAGCCGGTGGACAAGGTGGCCCCCTGCTTTCAGTTCTACTCCTGCAAGATACGAATGAACAAACTGGTGAGTTAGAGTGGCTAACCATGCTCTAGAACATTTTTACCCTCGTAACCGGCCCCAGTGAAAAGCCTCTTGTCAGCAGGTTATAGCGTATCAGGGCACTAGTTTTGCTATTCGCAGTGTAAAATATATGCATTGCTGCCGGAAGCAATTCCTGGATTATGGCAGCATGGGCTAGTCTTAGCACTGTCATCATGGCTGTGCTGTGACACAGAGAAATCCTGGCAGTACATAAACAGCTGCAGTAAACACTTATCATCAATCTTGGGCATTATCATAAACAAATGCAACAAATGTTTAGTGGAATGTGGTCGAAGGTGGAAGTGCTGAGGTGGATGCCACTAGTGGAATCCAAACAGCATGGAAGAGCTAGCTCGAAAGTTAAAGTTTGAGAACTTTTGATAAAACGATGCCACCCACATTAAAGGCCAAATGCAGTAAACATTGGCACAATGAGCAGTGTTCACCTGAAAGCCCTCTGTGCAGAATGGGGGGGGGGGTTGGAAACCATTATGTTCAGAAACTGGTGGCGGCTTGCAGCCTCCTCATTTGTGCACCATTTGCTCCCTTAGATTCTGGATCTTTGCATTGGCAACCATGACCTGTTCATGCGTCGCCGGAAGCCAGATTCGATGGAGGTGCAGCAGATGAAAGCACAGGCCAAAGAGGAGAAGCTCCGGAGGCAGGCAAGTTTGGATGCATGGTCACATCGCTATACTAGTTGATGCCATGGGCGTTGGAGTCAGGTACAATAATAATAATAATAATAATAATAATCTTTATTTCTAGCTTCTGTATTAGATTTTTGGTTACAGGCCTGCCTGAAATGTCTTGAGGGACAAGGGATAGTAAAATTGACAAAACAAAATTGAGAAAATCAGCAGTGACAAACATTACCAATTGCCATTTAAAAATTGCAAAGAGAGAGAAAAAAAAGTGTTATGCACTAATTTGGTCAGGAATAAAAAACGATTAGGCACATTTGTAGGCAAAGAAAAAAACAAGGTTAAATGCAGCAAGATTAAAAACAGAAAGGCGGGAAAATAATACTAATATTGAAATTCCTTTAAAAGAATCTCAAAGGGATGTGACAGATGTGCCTTTTGTATCGTGTTGTATGAGAAAAAACAGCTTCAAAGTGTCAGTTCGTTGTTGTTTTTGTTGTTTTTTGTTTATATATAAAACATTATTTTTGGTTGTTAAGCAAAGCTCAGAAATTGTTTTTTCACAGATGATTGGTTACAAATCTTAGCGCGTTTTGTGCTGGTGGGCTGTCCAGTAGATAAGTGTACAGCCTGAAACACTGAGGGCATTTTCACCATTTTCATTTCACATTTTTTACCACCTTGCATCCGTGCGCTTACTTCCTTTGCAACGGGCAATAAAAAAAAAGTGTAAGCTGAGATGTCAGATCTGCCATGTAGCCCAAGGAGTTCACTGTGGAGGGAGTTGTGAAGTGTGGTGGCCGACTGTGTGTGCAGATGGAGCGCAACAAACTGACCCGGGAGAAGCAGCTCCGCGAGGAGGTCGAGAAGGAGAAAGCTGAGCTGGAACAGCGGCTGCTGCAGTACCAGGAAGAAGCTAGGGTCGCCCATGATGCCCTGGTGCGTGTCCAGTTTCACAACGGGCACAGGGTTTGCATTTTTCCCTGCTCATGGGAGAAGGGGGGAGCAGCGCCCTCTTCGTGGCTATTGTCACTGACGCCCTTGTGCCGGGAGGAACACAAGGGCGTCACTGAATGGCTCGACAGCTGTTAGTGTTTCCTGAAAAGTGGTATGGGAACACTTCAAGGCTGCTGCACCTTGTCTTGACAGAGCCTCTAAGAAGACAGTTTTGAAAGCAGAAAAATGTGTTGTCACAAAACATATTGTCCCCTATGGAAATAAACAGTACAGTTAGTAGCTGCAAGAAATTGCACATGCGGTAGAAGCTCGCTGCTACATTTTGCATGGGACCACGACAAGACCTTCCAGCCGAGAAACGTCTTAGCCAAATGCCGCATGTGAAAAAATTGTACACTGCTTTTTGTTATGTTGTACGCGCAACATGCTGCTTTGAATTCATGAGGCCTTGTGGCTCTTGCAATCGTTCTGCATGCGCAGAAAGCTCTAAACGCCCTGCATTGGCTCTCTGTTTCTGTTGGTGGAAGGGAGGCAGCGACGAAGAAGGGGCGCGAGCAGAACGGGCAAAGCTGCAGCGCACATGTGCTTCTGTGTGCTACTTGTTTCTTTGCGTCTTTTAAGCTGCGGGCACCAGGAAGAAGAGCAAATGGTCTAAGCAAAATCCTCAGAGACAGTCCACACAACCAGAGCTTGTACAGTGCTGCCCGAGTGCTTTCTGCCGTGGCATTAGTTCCATTTCTGCACCTTCAGTCTTTCACGCTTGCATCGCAGCGGCGATGAACCTCAAAATTTACATCGCCCGTAAGTGTGTGTGGCGTCGGCGTGGGCGCCAGCTAGCACGGTGGTGGTCAAGTGCTGACGGAGTGTAGAGCCTCGCTTTGGCCAGTGTGCCATCGATGTTCCATGCACTGAACTTGGGCTGTTTAAATGCCAACACTGGATAAACCGCTATCGTGAAAATAGATTAGTGACGTGCCATGCAGGAACACTGCCACAGTTGTGACATAACAGTGGAATTTGCATTGCATGGGTTTCTGTGGGACCTGGAACAGGTCTGGCTCACAAAAACATATCTTTGGGAAAAACTCAGCCCTCTGAGGGCAGTGCTACTGTTGCCTTGCTTGGCTGTTCATTCCCTTCATTCTGTTCATTCTCTTCTCTCTATGTAACAGACAGGCAATATGCTCTTTCATATTGCTTTCGCCAGCCTGTTATTTCCCGATTCCTTTATGTGTTCTTGAGATTTTCATCTTCCAACTTCGCAGCAGTGGGAATTACAAACAAGGCATTGTCGTGCCCTTGCAGAGGCGGTCAGAGGAGACTGCCGAGCTGCTTGCCGAGAAGTCTCGTGTGGCTGAAGAAGAGGCCATGTTGCTCACGCAGAAGGCAGCTGAGGCAGAAGCTGAGATTCAGCGGATCAAAATCAGTGCCATCAAGGTAGGCCAACTTGGGTGTGTGAAGACAGCCCTGTGAAGACAGCCTGGAATTCTTTGTGGAACAGCAAGAATTGATTTTCATGGCTTGCATTGATGTGTGAAAATTTCATGCCAGCATGGATGTACTGGCAGTGTATTGTCTGTTAGGCAGTTACTTTGTCATTATGATATCTCATATGTACTCAAATCGCATTGTTGTTTGAAGGGGTAATTCCTCGCCAGCACCTACCTGGCTATACTGAGGTGAATGTTTGTTTGTTTGTTTGTTTGTTTGTTTGTTTGTTTTCAGATACTGCTAGCTCCTTTGAGGGGGCTGCGGTAGAATTCGGGAACATAGGTTGATAACAAAAATGCATGTTCGCAGAAATCTGCCAACAACGATGCACTCTGGCACAAATGAGACATAAACAGGAGGCGTGAAGATTTACACTAGAGAAATACATGTTCACATCAATGTTGTTGCACATCAGGGGTGCTGCTCCACTAGGTGCATTAATTGAAATCTACTCCACCCTGAACGTTTCCTCTAGGTATATTGAAGTAGCATTCTTACATTACATTGCTTCTGGGTACTTACAATTCTTGGCCTTTAATGTGCCCCAGGCATGAGGCTTGAATCATGCCTCTTGTTCACATCCATGAACACAGTTTTGGCTTGTGTAGGTTGCTGATGTTTGATTCTGGCCGGACATTGTCTGCTCAAGTGAAGGTGCGTGTCATTTGTCACTGAGAGTGCGTGTGCTGGCTGTTTTGCAGACGGAAGAGGAGAAAATCATGATGGAACGCAAGGCGAGGGAAGCAGAGCAGCTGGCGGCAAGAATGATTGAGGAGTCTGAAAGGAGGTAAGGCAGCTTGCAAACTGCTGGGATGGGGTCATGCAGGTTCTTTTTTGCTGCCTTGTATCAGCCATGAGTGCAGTATAGCAGGAGTTTTCATTTCAGTCTTCATTTATCCTCGCGGAACCCCATGCATTTTGGCTTCTCTCTACCTCTTCTTGCCTAGCAAGCATGGAAATGTACAGCCGTTCAAAAACGCCCCAATTCAACAATAATGACTGCCTGTATGGTGCATCTTGCCATTAGCAATTAACATTATGATTAGTGAAGTTAAAGTAGGTTAAAAAAAAGTGAGGGTTAAGGCATGCATGGATTAGGGTTAGGTGTCCGGGCAAATCAGAAAGCACTCCAAGGGCCAAGGGTTCCATAGAACCCAGTTCGAGAACCCCTGCACTATAGCCGTAAAGAGTCACTGCAGTCCTACTGTCAGTGGTAGCGGTTGTAATGCTGCTGTCATTCAGCTGCTCTCTACTGACTGCAGTTCTGCTACTGTTCTGACAGAGTAGCAGCACTACTACTTAGCTTAACGGTACCCACCGTCATAATAATAGTATCATCAGACTATAATTTGCATTATTACTACAGTGTTACTGTGCAGTATCGCTACTAATGAAGAGTACTGTGGCATTCACCATGGTGCACTGATGTAGTACCCATCACTGGTCACTGAATATAGGGATATGGGCTAAAGAACATAACTATCTCCTTCGGACTCTTTTTAAAAAAAAGTCATACGGCTGTCATTCTGCTAACAGCAGATGATTTTGCATTGGCCCTGTTGGTCAGAATGACTGTTTCGTTGCATTGAATCGCTTTTTACCTGTCCAGAGAAGAAGGCATAGCTGAGTCTTTCTTTAGGCATAATGCATTGGGTCAAGGTTGTCAGGATGAAGGTGTGCTTTGCTACAAGCACAAAAACTGCAACTACAATCGCCTTTGTTTTGTTTTTTTTTCATCTACACTACACTCTGTGTGTGTGTGTCTGCAGGGCCCAGGAGGCTCATCAGCTGAAGGATGAGCTTTTCCAAGCCCGCCTCGCTGAGAAGCAAGCCAAAGAGAAGCTTCTGGGAATTTTTAGGAGCCCCTATGAAATACGAACAGTACGTACCCCCTGGTTTCTCCCTCTCTGTTGTGCCTGTTTAGCCATTAGTTTGTGTTGCCATTGTCACATTTATTAATCATCCAGGTAAGTTCATTAATATGCTGCAGGAATTTTTATCAAAGGGGCCATACAGCGGCGAGAGTCAGTAGCAGTAGCAGCATGTCTCGTGCATTCATGTTCTTGGCTTTGTGTGTTGTTTTCATAAAAAGTGCAGTCATGCACTAAAGTTTGTGGGATGTGGATTCGCGGAAAAAGTATTATTTCTGATTACTGCATTGCCACGCTGATCTCTCAGCTGGTACTTCCCTCTGAGTTTAGTACGCATGTCTGCTGGTGATTCAGTACTTTTCACTGACCTGCTTTGCCCGACTGCACAGGAATAACCTTTTTTTTTTCTGGGAATCCACATCCCGCAAAGTTTCGTCCGTGACTGTACATATATGTGGACCATCAGGGAACTTCCAAAATTAGATTGCCGCCGCGGTGGCTCAACGGTTATGGTGCTCGGCTGCTGACCCGAAAGACGTGGGTTCGATCCCAGCCGCGGCGGTTGAATTTCTTTGGAGGAGAAATTCTAGAGGCCCGTGTACTGTGCGATGTCAGTGCACGTTAAAGAACCCCAGGTGGTCGAAATTTCCGGAGCCCTTCACTACGGCGTCTCTCATAGCCTTAGTTGCTTTGGGACGTTAAACCTTATGAACCAAACCAACATTAGTCACTTTTTCCTGACTGCAGCAAGGAAACAGGTTTCTGTAAGTCATTGTGGCATAGTGGATTTCTGCACGCAAATGAGTGCATAATTACTGTACTTGCACAAACATAATGAAAAGGCTTGAGAGCTCATCTCGCATTATATTCGGAACCAAGGTACGGACATGGCGCGATTTTTTTGCTAGTCCTCAAGATAGCTACAGCAAGCTTCACCACCAGACTCCCAAACTTAGTAGAAGTCTACTTTTCGAGGACTCGTGCACATGCAAAGGAAAGGGTGGCTGTGAATGTGGAAAGAAAGTGGTGTAAACTGTTGAGAAAGAGAAGACACCAAAAGAGTTCAGTGCAGGGCAGAAAGGAAAGAAGTGTGAACGGGCACAGCACTGGGCAGCACGAAACATGAAGCTGTGGTGGCACACGGCAATGACAGCGACTGTCCTGCACGGGAGAGTGCATGCTTTAATGCGTCGGAGGCTTTGTTGTGCATAATGATGTCGCATGCATTTCAGAAGAGCTGCATTCATATTTTTGCATACAGTCGCTCTTTTTTTTTTTCTTTTCTTACTATCTCCCGGCTTATAGTTGTTCGGACAGGCGAGGATCTTTTTTTTTTCCCCATTTTCGTAACGTCTCAAACACACCCCTCTCATTATATTCATAGTTGCATTCTATACATGTAAACGTGATAGGAGTGTGGCAGTGGCGAAATTAAGGTGCGTTAAAGAAAAGGGCATGAAGTCTTCAGTTTTGGTGTTAGGGGAGTCCGAACGGCAGTCCGTGGGACCCTTATGTTCTGCAGAGCATAGTCTGGAGACCCTTGCTCTGTGTGTTAGGTCCAGTTCATGTTTTCTTCACGTGCTTCACATTTTTGTTTTTCCTTTTGTTTCATGCCTGCTGTGGTGCAGACCTATGACAACTCGGTGGTGGTCCCCCCCGATGTGCCAACAATAGCAACCAGCAACCTGCCTGCCAGCCTGGATCACAGCAGCTTCGACCTGGACAGCCCCGTCCTCCACTCTCCAGTCAGCATCAGTTGCGACTTCACCACGGACTCCGACATGGCACAGCTCTCTATGGAGATAGAAAAAGAGCGGTGGGTGGCACATTCTTTTTTATTAATAAGAAAGAGGCTACTTTCACTGGAAACAGAGCTTCATTAAGCTCTGTTGTTACAGGTATGGAGTGACAGGTATGGGGGCAAAACACAAAAAGGCACTGATGTGCTCACTAAAAAAAGAATTCCCAGGTGGTCGAAATTATTCTGTAGCCCTCCACTACAGCTCCTCTTTCTCTTCCTTCTTTCACTCCCTACTTCATCCCTTCCCCAATAGCGTGGTTGAGGTGTCCACTGAGGAGTGAGAAAATTACTGCATCTTTCTCTTTCTTCAGAAACAATTTTATTTTTTTATTTCTGCCACCTGCTGTTTCCTCAAGCAAACTGCGGTGATGTCAGGGTAAATTTTTTCACGTCGATCTCTGAGGCAACCTTCACTGCCATTCTCCACCGAAGGGTGATCACAGAGTCCCTTTTAGTTTTCGCACCCTGAGTGAGAGTCGAATGTCAGGGAGAAAAAAAAAGGTTCTGTTCTTAAAATCCTATTTTCTCAACAATAAACATCTTTTGCTGGCCACAGGCATTGGCGCAGCTACAAAGGCCGCCCAATGGCTCAGTGGTTATGGTGCTCGGCTGCCAACCCGAAAGATGCGGTTTCGATACCGACTGCGGTGGTCGCATGTCAATGGAGGTGAAATGCTAGAGGGCCCTGTGCTGTGTGGTTTATGGTTTTGGAGTGTTTAACGTCCTAAAGAAACTCGGGCTACGAGGGACGCTGTAGTGAAGGGCTCTTACTACCACCTGGGGTTCTTTAACGTGCTGTGTAATGTCAATTTTTTTCTGTCTTTTCCTGTGTGCGTGCCTTTTTTGCGCCGTTAAAAATATTGTAAAAAACCCCAGGTAATCAAAATTACCCTATAAACCCCTCTAAGGGCCGCACCATGTTTTCCTAAAGGAAATGTAAAAAAAAGAAAAAGATCCGTGTAAGGGCCACACCCAAACTTTCCACGACCAACCCAGGAATAGCCTTCGAAATGCATACGCTGTGGCCTCCACGATCGGCTTCAGCAGCGAGCAACGGTGCGCTTGATCACAGAAGCTACGCACGCGGACAAGAGCTTCCAGGCGCCGCCCACAGATGGTGCTCGAAGCTGCAGGTCATCATTATCATCATCAACTTTTTCCTCCACCACGAGCTTCCACGATCCATATCGGCATCAGTATCACTAGCTCCAGCTTTTTTGTGGCTGTTGTGCCAGTCAAATGCACGGGAGATGTGGTACTGTAGTAGTTCACTGTAGTTATGGCTTTCATGTGCTGCCGCCGAGCGTTGCAATTTTAGCACGATGGGTGAGCACTTTAATAGTTACACGGCTGGGAGTTTTTCTCTCGAACACAGCAAGCATGTAGCGGGCAGCAAATTCAGCATGGACGAGAAGCACGTCCGACAATGGTGCAACCAAAAGGATGCATTGAGGAACACAAGCTGCAAAAAGCACACTTTCTGAGGCAAGCTGTGCAAGTTTCCCGAACTGGAAGAAAAGCCGCTCTGCTATGTGATGGAAGTGCAGAACAGCGGCTATGCATTGACAAAGGACACATTGCGCAACTTACGGAATGAGCATGCACCAGAGCACAGCACCAGCTCGGAGTCTGAAGACGACTGAATGTAGTATAAATTCCACTCATTCTCTGATTGGTATGTTTTTAATTTAAATTTTTTTTTTTTCGTGCATCGCGTATATGGGCCGCACCCCAAAAATGGGCCTTCGAATCTGGAAAGAAAGTGCAGCCCTTACACGTGTTTATGCAGTATCTGGAGTCGTTCACTTCGGCGTCCCTCATAGCCCAAGTCGTTTTGGGACATTAAACCCCACAAACCAAACCAAACAGCCACAAAGAGCAAAGCAGTCGTTCTTTACTGAGCACAAAAATTTTACGGGGTTGTCCCGAGTGCTCCATTTATCCCCGCACGCCACACCATCTTCTTTTACTTTTGAATGGGACTTGTGGAACAACTGCAGCTTTTTCTGCTCTCCTTTTCGTGATGCAGAGTGGAGTACCTGGAGAAGAGCAAGCACCTCCAGGAGCACCTGCAGGAGCTCAAGTCCGAGATAGAGGTCCTCAAGGTCGAGGGTAAACTCACATCGATGGACCTCATCTACGAGGACAACGTGCTGCGCGGCGAGAACAAGTACTCCACCCTCAGGAAGGTGAGCTTGCTGCTTCTTGGCCCTCGTGTGGGGCTTCGCTGTCTGCCACCCAAGGCCATTGCTCTGCACCGCTTGATGCTGGCATACTTGTTTTTGCTGTGTGGCAGTCACTTCCTCTTCCAGATTTGGAAGAATTTTCTCACTCAGTTTTCAAGAGCAGACTTGTGCGTGCAGTGTACGTGCAGTGTGCGTGACTTGTGCGTGCAGTGTGCACCCCTTCACATCGCCGTAAGACAAACTGAGCTTGGTTTTAATTGATGTGGTCTACAGTTGCCATCATGCCTGTCTGCTGCTACCTTTGGGAATAAGAAGTCACAGTCCTTTTGGTAAATGTCTTTAGTTCGTCAGAACTGTCAGTACAAGCTCCAGGCACTGGGATGCATTACACACTTTAAGCACTGAACAGTGGCAAGTGGCCATAAGTTCTGTTTTCATTTGCAGAATGAAAGCTCTTTTTTTTTTCCAAAAAAGTATATACGTCAATTTGAGAAAAAGTAGTTTGGGAGGCGCTTTGTACACAATTGTGTACTCAGCAAACTCGCAGCTTTTTCTGAGAAAGTACTGCACCTAGCAGTGATTTCACTTTTTCAGTCCAGCTTAGCACCCTTCTTGTCGCAGATGTTTTTTTTTTGTGCTTTATAGCAAACGCAGTAAATAATATTTCACAAAACAGTTAGCTCTGTACAGTCTATCTCGCTATATCAAACTCGCAAAAAATGCTTACGAATTCGATATAACATGTGATTCGATATGAAAGTGGCAGTAAGTTTGACAACATACAAACCTATTGAGATGGAAAAAAATGTACTTCTATAGTAGCCACTTACTGCCATCATAAAGCGAATTAGTCATAAATTTATATATTTCTTCATCTTCATTGCATCAGAAAAAACACATTTTTAAATGTAAGTGATGGACTCCAAACAGCTGAGACCACAGCCTTATAACGGCACACAATATCTACGAACCATGCTGAGTACACGGAGAACAGGGCGCAGGTTCTCTCAAGTCCTCTTCACAATTTGCTCAGCCATGTCCTGGTTTTCTGTGATGTCGGCAATGATGTCTTCGTCCACAATCTCCACCCCTGTCTCAGCGTCATCGTCCACAGAGACTGTCATAAATAGCGCCAGGAAGCTTGGACAACTGTTTCCACAAATCATCAATACCCACGACAGCTTTGTCGAGCTCACCCGACAAAGAATTGGCTCTGTCTACTCTAGCAAAGCAGATACTAGAATGTTGGAAGCAGTTTTGTATACTTTCGTTTTTGGCGTCCTTCCACAAGCCACTCAGCATAGACAGGGTGCCTAAAAAATCAATTTTTAGGTCTTTTCCAGGAGCCCTTCAATCACATGTTTTTTACAACTAACCTTTGCTGCCGGGATTATTCCCTTGTCCAAGGGCTAAAGCACCAATGTAGTGTTTCGTGGCAGGACACAAAGTGCAATGTTGCTGAAACTAGCACTGCAGCGGTGGGCACAGCCATTGTCTACGGTAAAGCAGACATTGAGGAACCATTTATAAGCAGCTTCCTCAGCATTATATGCAGCTTTGCATACATGTCTGGCACCACAGGCACCGGATCTCTTCCCCAAAACGTCTGCCTATTTCTTCAAAATGGTGCTCAGCATGCTTCTTGGAATCTTGTATGTTGCGGCGACTTCAGATTTCTTCCCACTTTGTTCATCTCTCTTGATAATTTCCAGTTTCATTAGAAAGGGAAGGTTCTGCCATCCCACGCCCTCCATCGCACCACACGCAGAGACTACGAAAGCCATGCGAAATTGCCTATGGCAGCACAAGGCAGGCACTTTACGTGCAATCTGTGTAACAACACTGGCACAACTGGCGCAAAGCTCTAAAAACACATATTCTGGTTGGCTGGGCACGTGCCCACCGCCTACGTCATGGAATATCCACGTCATCATCTAACCCCCGGAGATGTGTTGAGGGAAAGCCAGCTTCTTGAGTCGCCCGGTGTTGCCCAAAGTTTGATCTGTCGGATGTGACAGCTAAAGTTTGTATGATGTAGCGGTAAATTTTTCTATACGTTCATGTTGCAGCTTTGTGGTGGTCAGAAATTTTCGATATGAAAGATAATTTGATCTAACTGAGTTCGAAATTATCGGGTTCGGCTGTAGCACGTTACCCGCCATTTTTTATGCAGACCGATATTGCCGCGAGTGAAGACATCAATTGTCTTTGCGCAGAGTTGAGCATATAGTGCATCTTCGAAACAAAAAGTGATTCCACGACCCCTAGGGTGCTCACCTGACAAATCAGAAAATTTTAGTCTTACAAATCTAATACACGTGCAGAATTTGGAACACAGCTCTAAAAACTTACCTGCTGGTCTTTCGTGCTGGAAAAATAACAAATTACCTTTTTTGATGCCTGAATATGCTATTAAAATGAAAAAATAATCAGGTTTTATCAAAACAAAAAGCGGTGCCTGAAAGGCATACGAGGTCTGTTCGAAAAGTATCCGACCTTTCGCCGAAGAAAAAAAACTGGCATAACTGGGGCGTTAGAAACCTAATCACCTTCAAAGTTGTCTCCTTGGGACTCCACACACTTCTCCTAGCGGTGCTGCCATTTTTGGAAGTATTCCGAAAAGGCCCCTTTGGGAATGGAGTTTAGCTCAGCTGTCGTTGCAGCCATAATGTCCTCTCTTGTCTGAAATCACGCTCCTTTCAATGGCCTCTTGATTTTGGGAAACAGCCAGAAGTCGCAGGGGGCCATATCAGAAGAGTAAGGAGTCTGTTGAACTACAAGAGTCTGGTTTTTCGCCAAAGGAGTCTGAATCAAGTGCGAGGAATGTGCAGGGGCATTGTCGTGATGGATGCACCAATTTCCTGTTGACCTCATCTCCGGTCTCTTGCGCCGCACAGCATCACGTAGGCGATGGAGGACATTCCTGTAGTACTCTTTGGTCATTGTTTGACCCTGTGGGGTGCGTACTCGAGGTGTGCCACACAGCGGGAGTCAAAGAAAGCAGTCAGCATCACTTTGACGTTGCTGCGCATTTGGCAGGCCTTCTTTGGTCTTGGTGACGTGGAATGCTTCCACTGTGACAACTGGGATTTGGTTTCCGGGTCACACTCATACACCCAAGACTTGTCACCAGTGATTATGGTGTCGATGAAGTTGGGGTCACTGTTTGTGGAATCCAGCATGTCCTGTGAGACTTCAACACGAAGCTGCTTTTGCTCCACCGTGAGCAGCTTCGGCATGAATTTCGCCGCAACTCTCTCCATGGCCAAATCTTTGGTGATAATGGAATGTGAAAAAAAATTGCTGATGTCTACCTCTTCCGCAATTTCTCGGATAGTCACACGACGGTCCCGCATCACCACAGCGTTCACTTCGGCAATGACTTGGTCATTTCGGCATGTTGATGGTCGACCGGTGTGTGGCTCGCTCTCCACCGATGTGCGGCCGTCTTTAAACCAGTTGTACCACTGCTTAATCTGTGTGCTGCTCAGAGCATCGTCACCGAAAGCCGTCTGAATATTCCTAGTGGTTTCCACTTGGTTGTCGCCCAGTTTATGGCAAAATTTGATGCAGTAGTGGTGCTCCTGTCCCTCCGCGATTTTCCTCGCAATGAACAACCGACGAGAGCACTGCGCACTGCCTCACTCAAACGCTGCGTCCCAGCGACTGACGCTATCGGCAGGCGTGAAAAAATTCGTGCATGCACACGAAGGTTCAAGGTCGGCTTATGCAAGCGTGCTTGTATATGTACAGACCTTGTATATGTGGTCCCGTCCTTCCTGTCTGCCTGTGCATCCATCATCAACAAAAACATGCTGTCACCTGTGTTCATGTCACCGGTGTTTAGCATCATTCGCTTCGAAAGGTGTTTGCTGTATCACAGTGTGATGCAACGATTTCGTAATAGTTGACGGTGCCAGGAAAGCTGATGCTTAAAAAAAAACCTAAATTCTCAACGACGAAGGGGGAGTGGTTTCATTGCAAGACTAAATATGGTAAATCCTGTCAGCCATAAATAAATTTCCATGAATGCATTTCTTGTGCTTTTGTTCATGTTTGGGTTGCAATAAAGCCCTGTTAATTCAGATTTCACAGGACTAGAGAAAATATCCGAATTAACTGAATGTTAAATTATATGGTGGAGCCAAAGTGCCCCACATCAACATGCCTATTTCTTCTTGCAAAAATCTACGATAGTGTATGAACCAATACACGTTCTCTACGGCAGTAGGGGCATTAACAGCCTCCCTGTGCACGGGCGCGCATGCACGCGCGCACGCACACACACACACACGCACGCACAAAAAAGGGCACATCATAAAAAGCATGTCGTAAGGTAAAACTTTCTCAGGCTTTGCGATAACACAAGTACTGGCAGCACGGTCCACAATGTGTGTGCAACGAAAACAAGAATGAACTGGCAGAGCCCAACATAAAGCTATATATATATATATATATATATATGCCTTCATGCCTATCATGCCTTCCCGAACGGCGATCGTAACGACGATTATGATACCGTTACATTTCGGTTAAAGGGACACTGAGGAGAAATTGAAGTTGGCTTGTATCGACAGAATACCAGCTCCTGATTACAAAAACGCCACTCATACTGACAACAAAGCTCTTGTAACATAGAAAAGAGCAAGAACCAAAAGACAGGTATCGCCGCCACAGGCCAAACTCGCAAGTACAAGCGTGATGACATCATAGGACAAAACAGTGTTGCTAGAACCAAGCAACACTAGGACACGAGAAACTACGAATCACTGAGGCGCAGCCAATGCATGTGCAAATGTCCTTGACGTCGCCAGATGGCGCCACGTACCCGGCAGCTACGCGCGCGCCTGCAGCATCGGGACCAATCAGCGCCTGCTCATCGGTGGTAGGCGGGCTCCCGGTATTCCGCTAACGGTAACAAAGTACACGGTATGCTAAAGGTGTCTGGTTTGGTTTGGTTTATGGGGTTTAACGTCCCAAAGCGACTAAGGCTACGAGGTGTCTATTTGCGAGAACTTTGTTGACGACCTCGAGAGCGGGATCCATCGTAACGCTGGCAAAACACCGGTGGAAACGTGAACGAAGCGACGGTAGCAACGGCCGCAATAGCCGATAGATGCGTTCAACGTGCGGCCGGCGGTAGCTTTCTTTTCGGCTGCTGCTAGGCCGCACTGCTGGCGGCCAGAAATCACGGAGTCCCCGTCACGTCATGTTTCACGTCACTTAGTCCTGTGTCGTCATAGGAGAATCCCAAGTTTGAATCAGAGCGGCGGGAAAAACTTTTTCAACTTCGAATCCAAATCTCTTAGAAATAAATGCATCTTTCGCTGCCGGCCAAGTGGCAACAAAGTCATGAAATGCTGAACTATCGGATTTTTCTTTTAAAAAAATATTAATAGAGCTCTCCTCACTGTCCCTTTAAGCGCCAGCATCGCTCGTGCTTGTATAGTGGGCAGAGTTCCGATTTGCTCACTCACCACAATCAACCAATCCCTGGATCCTGTTCATATGCAAGCTCTGCTACCTCTCTGAATTTACCAAGCACAGCCAAATTTCTCCGAATTAATGAGAGTTTCATCCCATAGAATAGTAAGTACATTTGACTGCTTGGATAGAGTATCAGAATTATATCCAGTTTTCCGGATTAACGGGAGTCAAATTATTGAGATTTCGCTCTATACGGATCTTGGGCAGTATGAATATTTATTTTTTGCCACCCCATGAGGTTCATGTGACCCAGATTCTAGATTGTACAGTAATAACCGGCACCTAAACATTACAAACTGCCCTTTTATACCGTAGAAAACCTGTAAAGACCTCTACAAAGAGAAAAATATGAGCATTTTTTTTTTTGGCAGAAACCTAATTTCTCTTCAAATTGTTTAGTTCACACACATTGTGCTCATTTAATAAGTAATATTCACATTACATTTACATTACTTTCTTAAGATTATTCACTATGTTCTCAAAATGCTCTCTGTCTACTAATTCTTTGCTTTGACAGCCCGATTTGATAGTGAGCATGCTCATTAATTTGAAAAACTTCGATCCTTGGGAGTTATTGCCTGAAGGGAATTTTCTCTTCTTTCTTTATTGCCTGTTAGTCGTACGCATCAGAAACTTGTTTTCATTCACTTGTGTAAGGACCCGCCGCGGTGGCTCAGTGGTTACAGCGCTCGGTTGCTGACCTGAAAAACGCGGGTTCAATCCCGGCCGCGGCAGCCGAATTTCGATGAAGGTGAAATTCTAGAGGCCCGTGTGCTGTGCGATGTCAGTGCACGTTAAAGAACCCCAGGTGGTCGAAATTTCCGGAGACCTTCACTACGGCGTCCCTCATAGCCTGAGTTGCTTCGGGACGTTAAACCCCAATAAAACCAAAAAACCAAACTTGTGTAAGGACCACCGGTAACTTCAGATTCAAGAAGACAGTGCCTCATTCTATTGGGCAGTGCCTCAGTTCGTCATATAACGAGGTTGTACTTGAGCATCAGATGCTAATAATAATTATTTGGCACCTACTCCTAATTGCTGTCCAAACAGGGACCACATCTGTTGCTTTTCTGTGGCACTTCCACTGTTTCTTCATGTCAGATGAACCCTATGATGCTTGAGCTTGCAAAAAATCAAACCCTTGCCAGTCCACTATATGAAATATACTGGCACACACATTCACCGAAACACCTGCTTTACTATACCTGCGACTGTTTGTAGCTGAGTGTGCTAGTGTGCAGGATGAGTAATGGTTGAGCTTTTGCGCATTGTTGATAAATATTTCTCGTTTTTTTTATTCCACCTTTGTCTGCATACTTTTTTTTTTATGCAACGGAGGTCTTTCACTTTTTCGCCTATTGTGTTCACAATGGAGGCGTGGGGATCGTTGAGTGCAAGTGCATTTTATTACTTGTACAACTGCATTGGTATACTGGCACAATGGGTACTAATTTTGTTAAGAGGTTCATAGTTTCTCTGACCTGGGCACTTTTACGACTGAGTTGTCGCGTGGAAAGGAAAGCGCAGTGTGAGACAAGTCGTTCATCTTGATGCTCCCACCTCTGCACAGTAAGCTTATCCCGAAAACAATTGCCAAAGGTCAATGGGCTTGATTACCGTGTTTTGTTTTTTGGCTTATCAGCTTTTTGGCTCAGACATCGCTATACACAAAGGTGGGGGGGAGAAAAAAAAAACAGCAACGATGAAGGAGACGACGAACTTGACTTTTTAACAACAGGATGTGAAGCACGACATGTGCAGTGCACTTGTGAGTGCATAAAAGACATATCCTCATGCCCCTTCAGCAGCTCTGAAATATCGTTCTTTGGCGAGGAAAAAAACTTCTCTTATGATGCAGACCTGCAGGGCTGTAGTTCATATGCATACTAATGCACATGCATCGAGGATGCTGCAGTTGCATGTTGAATGTCACTCGCACGTAGTTCACTGAAAACCCACTTTGCATAATTTATTTATTTGAAATACTTTGCAGGCCTGTAGGCTTTGTGTAAGAGGGGGGCGCCAAATTTTAAACATTGAATTTCAGACATCAAACAGAATAAGCAGAACAGAATGAAAAGAAAAATGCAGTACTTAGAAAAATACTTGAGCACATGAAAAGAGAACAGAGTAGTAAACCTAACTACAGGAAAATAAGAAAGAGAGATAACAAATTAATGTAAAATGCTTGTAGCTCGTGTTATTATCACATAATCCAGCAAGTCGGGATATCGTACAATTCATGATATGGTGTGCAAAATAGTACAAACAGCTATGAAAAGTAAAGATGAAAAGCATAAAAGGAAAAGGTAAGTACAAAAATTGCATCAAAATGGCACTTAACAGCTGCAGCAAAGCAAAAAAAGATATTCAAAAGATGTGGCCAAAGGCATGTTAAGCAATGGATTCAGTAAAATGTGCGATGAGTTGGTGATGGAATGTATCTGGATGAAGCAAAGAAACAATGTTATCTAGTAAATCATGGTAATTCACTTGGCTCATTGTTGTGAATGCTGCACTCTGACTGCATTTCAGGGGGAGCTTTCCAGCTTTACTCCTGTTTTCATTTACATGCACGCATGTGAAAGAGAGGGGGGGAGAGGGGAAAGAAGTCTGCAGAACAGCTGTTATGTGGTATGAGAGTGAAACACTGTACACTGCACATTTTTCATTTCCAAGGGCAAAAGCCAGTGATTCTGCCAGTCAGTCAACAATTACATGATGAATTTTGTTGTCATTTGGCAGTAGGCCTTTTTTCTAGTTGCAGGTAAATATGCGTGACCCAGTACAACTTAAGAGCTTCTAGTAACTAGAGCATCATCTAGTAGGTTGTGTTGATGTAAGTTTTCAGGCTTTCTTACTTGGACTGACTAAATCCTTTATTCAGCCCATGTTTGTCATCTATTGGCTGTCTGCCCAACTTCTAGAGCATCTGTAAAATAAAGCATATTTAATTGTGCAGCACCCGCTCCTGCCCTTAAACAAATTTAGTTCAGCAGTGGCCTTTGCACTGCAAATATATGACTGTGGAATCGCACCAATTTACAAGCGTACTCAAGTCAAACCCTGCAGATATGGACACAATTTCGAGCCAACTAACCAATAAAATTGATGAAAAAATTTTCGGGAATGAGTCTTTCTTGGTTAAAAAAGCGATCTCCACAGTATACTTACCCGAACGGCATGAATTTTCATTGTGAAAAATTTGAAATAAACTCTATGCTCATATCCTGGGAATATACTCACCCGTACATCCTTCGGACGTATACCTTGCTTCTCTCATGCGGATATACAAAAGCGGACATTGTCTGTATGTCCAGCAGATGTACGGATACGAACATGCGAAACCAGATTGTGTTCGTAGTCTGACGGACATCCGATCATGGCAAAGGACGTTCGGATCTAGCTCATACGTCCGACAGATGTCTGTGGTTGCTTGGGATGGGGCCATGTTAGGAAAATGTTGTTATTAGTAATTCCCTGACTAACACCAGATGGGGTGGCCTGTCACTTCACGGCCAGCTTTCTGACTCCATTTACTGCTGTGCTTAATATTTACATAATCCAGGCATGGATCAAGATGCAGTACAGTCTCATTAATTCAAACGTCCTGTTTATTCGAACAGATGATTTCGACCAATTAAATTTGAGAGTACCAAAAAGACTTCGATTAGTTCAAACTCAAGCGAATTTTTGGTCTGTTTCGAGTTTGAATTGTGAACTGTTGACTGTAGGTTTTTTTTTTTTTCTTTCCTTCACATCAATGCCCCTCTTCCAACGTTTTGAGGTTGTTATGGAAGGGAAGGGATGAGGTGGGGGTGAGGAGGTAGTGAAAAGGGGAGATTGCGCAGTCCTGTGACTGCCTCCTGTAAAGGGGTCATTGCAATGGGACTATGCAAGGGAAGTGGATTGAAGAGTACAGAAGAGAGGATGTGGGTCAGGGCAGGTAAGAGGCAAGGAAATAGTCAAAAGAAGATAGTTCCTGTAACAGACAGGAGCTAGAAAGGGAGGGATGGTCTAGGACAAAAGCAGCATGCACAAATGGCACCACGGCACCACGGCAGCAGCGGGAGAACAAGAAAATGGCGGAGCCCACTGGAATGAATCAGTGGTGGCAGAAGCGGAGGGGTCCAAGGTGCCCACGAGCGAACGCATTTATGCAGACTGCTGCCCTTAGATAGTGCAGCGAGCATCCGCCAAGCTCGTATGTGCCATCAACTGTTGCCAACCTTGGAGCATCCCCGCCGCTCCAAGAACCAACCGCAACCATGTCGAACCACACGCCGCCAGAGCATAAAAAGCCGTTGATAATTGGGTAAAAGAGAGAATTAAACTGGCACGGAAATACACGTGTAAAAGGTGTAAGTAGGCACTAGTGTGCTCGCAAGTTGGAAGAAAGGTAAGCATATACACAGGGCCACTTCTCGCTGGAGTTGTGGAGTTGTGCAGGGTACCATGGCAAGGCAACAGCCACGGGAGAACAAGCAGAGGCAGGGAAACCTGTTGGATGAAGTGGTGGCAGCAGGTGCAGAGGAGTCAGGCATCGCGCCAGTGAACGCATATACGCAGGTTACCATCTTTAGATGGCACATTGTGAGCCCCTCCTCCCCTTCTACATTTCTCAAGCTTCCTTTGCAGCTTTGAGACATTAACCTCCACATTCCTTACCATAGCATACTTTTAACATTAAATAGCGTACTGTAACATTGGTGGTTTAATATTTGTATATTTGGTCTTTGACTAATTCACTAATTTCAGTACATAAGCAGCATGAAAACACACCATTTCTCTCGTGTCTGCTGAACAGGCCATCCATTTTTTGAAGCTGCATTTAAGTTATTTAAAATATGTAGTATACTCAAGGTACAAGTGATGTAATGCTAGGAGCACAAACTCTTCTTAACCTTAATTACTGAGTGATTTTTCATAGCTTCAGAGTTCCGCATTCAGAACATGGCTGTAGTCCGTAATCCTGACCTGGTCTGAGTTGAAAATTTCGCGGCGTAAATTCAAAGATTACCTTGGACACTGTCCGCTCTGCGCATTTGACCACATTCTGCTGTAGAATTAATTGTCTATGCCTTGTATACTGAGAAACCAATTTCGCTAATTTGTAAGTGAGATTTATCTTCAGAAAAGCAAAGAAAATTAATACAGGAAGATCCAGTTATTTGTTTACAGAAGCTTACACTGTGGCTGCAATATCAACCCTAAGGATGGGGAAACATGGTGATTTAAGGGAATAATGGCTGTACTATGTCAAAAATTATTTCATTTAAGCTTTTTTTTGGTCTCTGACCAAATGTTAATGCTACCGTCTTTTATAGTGTATGTGAGCCACAATGCAGCCTCTGTGTGCTCCACGCTTGGAAGCATTGTCACCGAAAATTTCTTTGCCATTTGCCCCGTGACTCTGGTGGGCTTTGAAGGGATGTGAGGGAAGCAAAACAGTGCTTTATTTCTGCAGTTCTCTATCGCATTTCCTGCTGTCAGCGAAACTTTTCCAGCAGCTGCTGCTTCTGCTCCGAGGTCATACTACCTGCGTGCAAATGTACCTGAGACGGAGGTTTCTTCTGCGCGTTACAGATTGTTCTGCTGAAAACCTTTATTGCGATAGACACTCGGTCAGTGGAGATGCCGTCTGATTAGAGATCTTCTTCCCTTCTCCGTTTTCCTTGTCTTATTTTTTTTTTAACAGTCTGTGGAACCATGTGTGCATGTCCAATTCAGTGTCAGCGCTTCATGTGACACTCGTGCAGGCTGTATGTCCTGTCAAAGATTCTTCTGAAAATTAAGGATTGCATTCAAGCTTTGCTTTCTTTGTGCTGTAGGCACATGGCACTCTGCTGCTTTTGAGAACTTCAGTTATTTTCTGTCAGTTTTTTTTTTTTTCTAGCTGTAAATGTCTGTACTTTGCACTGTTCCATGGTGTGTTTTGCTAGTTTGTGGCCATCTTGCACTTATTACTTTTCACTAATATTTTGGGTTAATATGTTGGTGTAACCTACTCTAATCTTCATGGGTCTGGTTAGGGCACTTGGCTGCTGTGCCCGACTACGTGGGTTCAATCACAGCTGCATTACGATGCAGGCAAAATGCAAGACAGCCATGTACTGTGCGATTTCAGTGCATGTTAAAAGAGCTCTAGCTGGTTGAAATTTATCCGTAGCCCTCCACTACTGTGTCCCTTATAGTTATGGGTTGGACTTTTCGTTTTTTTTTTCCTTGAAAGTTCAGCTTTTTTTTTCCGGTGTTTATTTCACAACAGAAGTTTTTGTTGTTGTTTTCTTCGTGAATATTATTTTCTACGCATGACTTACTGACTTTTTCAGTGATATATTGTGGCAGTCCTGTGGTCAACAATCGCTTATAGTCTATCTCAACATTTTTTCAGTATAAGCAGTTTATTTACCAGTAATTAACATTCAGATGGTAGTATTCGGGGCTGTGCTTGTAGGAGAAATGGCCATCAGCAAGACCGTAAGATCGGCTGACAAGATTCATGGTCGGGGTTGGTGAGTGTATGAGTGCTTTCACACTGTAAATACAAATCGCCTCATAGGCCTGATGTTAAAAGCTAGGTAGAGAGCAGGGTAGGTTTGGGAAAAAAGGCAGCTAATGGCACCCCAGATGAAATGGGGAATAGGAAATGGGCAGGACATGTGATGCAAAGGGGCAATAACCAATAGCTCCTTTGCGTAGTAGAGTGAATTCCAAGGGGAAATAAATGTGTAGAAGGGAGCAACAGCAAATCAGGTGGGCGGATGAGTTTAGGAAGTGTGAATGGATAAGATGACTGCAGTTGGCGCTGGGCAGGGTTAATTGGAAATTCACGGAAAAGGGAGTGGGGGGCTGACTGAGTAACGCAGCGGATGTAACTAGGTGACTAGGCTGATGATGTCACGATGGTAAATTTTATTGTAGAGGACCCAAGTGTCTGGTAACCACAGTCAGTCACAGTACAACTCGCTCACATTGCAGAGCACTGGGCACTTCTTTCGATCGCCAAAAAGTGGTAGGGTTCTAACTTAGTTAAACCAAGTAGACGTGTGAAAGCATGTGTTCATTCTTTGCCTCTCCTTTCTGGCATCTGTCATGTGCACACAACCACATTTCTCGCTCTTCATCATCCTTTCTCCGCACTGCGGCAGCTAGCGCGACACGACTCTAAACTTTCCGGAGCTTCCTCCCATTGGCTGCAGCTTGCGCGATGTTCCTCCGAACTGATCCGAGCCTACTCCGAGTTACTTCGATCACACAAGACAAGATTCTTGCTCGAGGTTGGCGCATCTGGAGTAGCGCTTTCGCACCAGTAACATTTCCAGCACAGTCATTCCATTCATCATTCATCACCAGCAGCATAGCATGTGTTGGAGCTCATTTAAAGCAGAATCGTGAGCTAAACAGTACTGAGAAATTGGGTTTACTATTAGTAGTAAAAAAAAGTTGGGCTTTTGCAGTGCCACCGCATGTTTGTATGTGGGGAATTCAATTCGTACAAGGTGGAAATGCAGCATGACCACTGTGAGCACATTGCAGGGCTCAAGCATGACTGTGCATGCAGTGCTGAATCAGCTGTGATTACTAAAGGGAAAGTTAGGACCAGTTGGCATGCTGGGCTGAAATTTTACGCTAGCCAAAAAAACACTCTAAGGGGCCTAAGCACGATATCTTGTATCTTCATCAGTCCTTTCAGTAAAGTTTTCTGATCGTTGTAATGAACTCTTCATCAGGAAGTGTGAGGTTTCGTAGCTTTGCCCTGATTGACTTGCCTAGGTGACTGTGACAGTTTTGGACACAATTAGGTCTCTGCTCCATGGAGCATGGCCATTTTCTCACAGCTGCCACAGCTCTGTTCAGTGTAGTGAGGCCACGATGTCAGGCAGCCTAGCTAAATCGAGCTCAGTTGTGCTTTCCATGGAAAAGGAATCTGACACACTAGGCTGCCTGCATACAGGACATGCAGCACCTGTCTGCCCTGAACATTTTGCCGTTTGCTTGTCTTTCCTTTGACTCTGTAGCTCAGTGCAATAGGGTCAGCCACCTTGCTGCCTTGTTGGAAAGTGGGTAATAGTTTTTCGAGGTCTGCACTACAGCTGCTGCTCTGTGCCATTGGCACAGTTCTGCCTCAGCAGTGCACTAGTTAAGATTGGCAAAAAGGGTCGTATCAGAGGCCTCATAGCACACAGGCTGTTATATCCAGCCAGTTAAGTGGGAAAATAATGTTTTTGTTTTATTAGTTATTTTTTTAAGAGATACTGCACTCCATTAAAGTAGGTCATGCAGAAGTAGAGTGTCCTCTTCGGTTTTTTTTCCTTTCAGCCCATTTCACTTTGTGCTTTATCACTGTAATAGAAAACAAGGACGGTGAGTGCAGTGGGTAATGCGTAATCTGGAAAGCATCAAGAATTTATGTTGATCGAGCCACTTGCCAGTTTTCTTTTGAGATTTTCACGGAGGTAGCTTCCCGTAGCACATTTTTGATTTCACCATTTTTAGAGGTGGTATCCACCTGCGTTGTTAGTTAGTTCATTTTTAGATATATTATTGTCTGTGGCAAAGCTTAATCAGGCAACTGCATGCGATCACATTGTGAGATCTGAGCACAGATCAATATATTGCTTAAGCTGAGATTTTAAAATTTGCTCTTAAAAACTGCAAGGTCTAGTATAATGTGCTGGTGCTTAATATTGCAGCTTATTTAAGTGAATGCATTTCAAAGTTTTCAGTGATGCCTGGATTAGGTTGTGGTGCGCTGGAATTGAGGCAAACAGTGAGGTTGTATAGTCGACAGAAATGACTAGAAAACAGATTGCAACTTAAACGAAAATCGTGAAGTTCACAAGGGCCACTCGGTTAACAGCCGCAGTGCCGCTGCAGCTCACCTTAAAATGCACAACAGAGGGCTTGAAAGCATTCTGTGAATTCTGCGTAGGTGTTCTCTCCGTGTGTTAATTATAATGCTGCACGAACTGCACTGTGCCCTAGTTTTTTACTTGGGCCTACATTAGAATGGAGTTGAGCACCTTGGCTTCCCTGCACATCTTATACTCAGCTTTTAATTCCTATTCTGTATTTTCTCCATCATTCAGATTTTAAAAATTTTTGTTGGTCAAATATTTAGGGGAATCCCCCAAGGTGGAGCAGATTTGTAATAAGGGAGTAATTACTCATTGACGTCCCCCCAAGCGCAGCCATACGGCTACAAAGAAAAGCTGTACAGCTTTCTCAGAAACTTTGCAGTTAAAGAAAAATTCGTTCTGGTCCGGGGTTCATACCCAGGACCACCTCTTCACTGGAGCAGCCGTATGGCTGCGTTTGGGTGGACGTCAGTTTGTAATTACTTCCTTATTAAAAATTTTTGTGCAATATATAGCCCTTGAGCTCCCCACGATTTCATGTCAGCTTCAAGTCCACAGTAACCAGCAAAATGTTTAGACTGCCAGCATTTGCGAGGATTGTTTTCAAATGAGACTTTCTGATTGCTGCCAGCTCTGTTTTGCAGCTAGACCATCGAGCCCCGCTTCGCTCGCCGCAGTGTATACGTTGGGCAATGTTACGGCGTAGATGTATACAAGCACATCACCCCCTCCCATAGCGAACATCTGCTGGGGCCGTTGCTGCGCGAATGTGGTGGAAGTTGTCAGGAATGCGATGTGTTGTGATGCCGAGAAAGGAACCAATCAGTGTGTGTTGCCCGCGCCGGGCCATGCTGTTTGCTCTGTACGCGTACAGACCCCATCGCGAAGCGTGGCCGTCGCGGCCATAGTGGGCCGATTTTATTACGCCGATTTTTTTTATTATTATTCTCGTTATTTTCCCGGCTGTATCCTCCGTTTGTGTTTCCTGTGGCGCGTCCTCGAACGAGGTCAGCTGTGCCTGAAATAAGGTCGGCCGTTTCATAAACATGCGCGCTACAGGCACTGCATCTTTTCTCCTGGTCGGAATATGTCGGTCTTTGGGCAACTGTGTTTTGAACATGCGCCCTACGGGCACTGAAGCCTTTTCTCCTGCTCGGTTTAGGTCGGCCTTGGGGCAGCTGTGTTTTGAACATGCTCTACGGGCAT
This sequence comes from Amblyomma mixtum, assembly GCF_055824585.1. Taxonomy (NCBI): domain Eukaryota; kingdom Metazoa; phylum Arthropoda; class Arachnida; order Ixodida; family Ixodidae; genus Amblyomma; species Amblyomma mixtum. The sequence goes on along the minus strand of NC_143013.1, from coordinate 291,839,163 downwards.
TGAAGTCTTTTGATCATTTCTCCTGTTCGGTTTAGGTCGGCATTGGGGTAACTGTGTTTTGAACATGCGCTAGTCACCGCAGTCGTTTCGCCTGTTCGGGTTAGGTCGGTCATGGGGCAGCTGTGTTTTGAACGCTCGCTACGGGCGCACAAGTCTTTTCTCCTGTTCGGTTTAGGCCGGTCTTATGGCAGCTGTGTTTTGAACGGGGTTGTTGTCGCCCGGTGGCGCAGTAGTAGTCACGCGCTTGTTACTCGCTGTATAGTCACTTTGCTGCCTGCTCAAGCGGCAGATGTCAGCGTCGGTCGTCGTTCTTAACGCATGCGCCGCTTATTTGTGTTGCTCAGATTTCTTAACTGCGCGCTGCGGTTGGATGTCTAGTTGTTGCTGGCCGCCTTGGTTCATGCTGCCGTTCGTCGTCGCGCAGCTACGCGACGAATTTCTAATGAGGGCGATTAAGTTCGCGGCAGTCACGCGCGCGCTCGTCACCCATCGCACCTGCTTGCGCTGCTCCTCTTTGTAGCGAGCGACCGGAGCAGGACATGTGCGGTGTGAACAGTCGACAGTTATGTTTCAATCGAGGAATTTTAAGAGCGAAAGTATGTGAAAGGGGAATCCCAGTGGGCATTGGAGTTCCGTTGGACGTCCTGCGGACGTTCAGGACGTCTTCGGGATCTTCGTGGGTTTTTAGGGAATTTAAAGACTGGAAATTTTCTCTTCTTTTTTTCCAAATTGCCGAACCTTCCAAACTGCTGCAGGAAACAAAGGGCCGCAATTGGGATTTCTGAGCCTTAACATAATTTTTCGGTTATGGCTTGGAATTACTGGTAGTCATGGCGACTCTAGAACCAAAAGGGGATGGCTGGAAGGAAGGGGAGGCAAGGAAAATTGGGACGTATCGCGGTATCTTGGATGCGCTCCTTTGAAACAATGAAGTTGCATGTAGCGGTGGTGTCGCTGCCCTAGGCCAAGTTTCAGGGGCTTTACCTAGGCCTGCAGAACGTGGCATTGTGATAGGGAGGGAATTTGGTTCCCTGTGTTGCCAGCGAAATGTTCAAAGTTTTGAACTTCCTTATAGGAACTCGTTGTAAGCACTCTACAAAGTATAGACACTTGTAACCCCAGGGTGTGTGAATCGTATAAACTGTCCTATAAGTTATAAGCGAACAAAGCTGTCCAGCCTGGCGGATATGTTTTAACAGCGTCTCGTAAAGACAGTTTCACGACGTAGTACAGCCATAAATGAAGTTCACTTCAGGGACTGGTTTCATCAGCGTATTGAGGAAAGGGAACCAGCTAGGAGTCAAAACAACCCCCCCCCCCCCCCCGCACCCTTACTCAATTTCCTTCTCCTCCTCTGACTTTTCTCCTTCAGCCGCATGGAGGTTAAGTAAAACAGCCCTCCAAAAAAATAAAATGCACTTAAACAGCCAGTGGTTGCTGAGTTCACCGCCAGTCTGCTTTACTAGAATAGTTCGATGTTGATATCACTGCTCTTAGCTTGCGAAGGGCTTCGGAGGAATGTACAGTCGTCCCGCAGACGCTCGAACTCCGTACCGTCTGCGTTCCGCAGCGCGCAGAGCGACGCCTAGCGGCGGCGCCTGGTTCGAATAGCGAATGACCCCGACCGCGCGTATTGTATCGACGGCGGAAATTTTTCAGGGGAAAAAGGTGAAGTGTGAAGAAGTACGTTCAACTCGCCTCTCTTGAATTTGTATTACCTTGCAAATGAAAATGTTATCAATCTCGCTGAGAGGTTAACGGTCTACAAACGGTAGCGATGAATCTCACCAGCGGGGTTGACAATCTTTAGTCCATAGTTTAGCATACGGAACATGCGCGTCTCGCTCCGCGAAGACGCTCGGTATTTACCTCGCGAATAAAGAAAGGCATCAACGAAACGTGTGAACGAACTCGGCATGCGCGCGTTTTCCGTAGTCTGCGTGTCATGTTTATCCGCGGAGCTCTAGCAGACGAGGCTTAATTGTTGTGGCCGGGATCAGCTTTCGCTGAAGACTGTCGTATGCTCGAACTGAACGGCATGCAGCGAGTCTTCTGCAGGCTCATGAACATTTGAGGCGGAAGCTTCCAGCGCCTAAAAGGCAATGACCGTGTCGGACGAGACTACACTAGACTGGCACTCACTGTGAACGCTGTAGAGATAGAACGCGTTGACATCCGAAGCACGCGTTGCGATTCATGAAATGTGTTTTAGTTGTCAATGATCTGTGTCTCCCGTGTGTCGCCTGTTTTAAATCGTTCGTCAGCGCCGTCGTTATTATCATCAGCAGCAGCAGCAGCACTGAATTCAGTCGAGGAAGCATGTCGCTGCTGTTATCAGGGTAATTGAGCGTTGCCAGGTGTGAATCGCCTTGTTTAAAGTAAGATCCTAGTAGTACCGTACGGTGCTTCCATGCACCGTTCGTGCACGTGACGTCACCAGCCTCACTTGAGCGCCGTCTGTTTTTCCGGTGGGTGGCAGCCACAGCTACAGTTCCTTCAGTATGTTATGTACCTGCGCCATAAAGGTCGTTGCGGATACATTTTAGGCACTGTACCACAACAGCTATCGGAGATCCGTCTTGCTTGGCCGTTGTGATGGCCGGAGGCGTCAGGACGCTCGTCGAGCGTCTCATAGTTCATCCTCGTATGCATTGAAGCGCACTTTGAGGGAGTCTTAAAGAAGCGAGGGCCTGGCTAGTCGCTTGTGGACCTTCTCTACCTTTAGGAACTGATGGTGCCGCTAACTTACAGCACAGTACGCAGTACAGTCGAACCTCGTTATAACGAAATATTGGATATAACGAAGAAATGATTTCCCTTGGAAGCTCGGTCAGCATGGGATATAACGAAGCTACGGCTATAACGAAGTAATCGCCGGGTCCCTTCCACTTCGTTATGACGAGATGCAGGCGAATACCGTTACTCTGCAGAACTGAGTAGTGTGACGGGTACTTCGTAGTTTTTGAAGCTGTATCATTCGCTGCCTTTTATGCTCTGATCATGTGCCTGTCGCGTGTGACATGTTCCTCATTGTTAACTGTTTTCTTCTTTTTTTGTTTCTTCTCTCTTCTGCAGACCAAGTCTGGTTCGACAAAAGCGAGGGTGGCCTTCTTCGAAGAGTTATGATGCCTACTTAATATTTTCGTGGCTGGATGTAGTGTCCTGTGTGTGGCGCTAACGCGCACCGTCTCTCTGTGTGTGCTTCTGTGTTGTCGTTTCTTTAAGGAACAAGAAAGCGGACCGAAAATCCACCGCCCTGATGATTTGACAAGAAAAAGAAAAACCGTGCAGCTGGCTGCGCTGGCCCACTTTTAATTCCTCTCTCCCTCTCTCTATCTCCTCGTCCTCTCTCTCTCTCCTACGTGTGCAGCCGTTCTGGTCGTGTAAATTTTGTAAATAAAATTATCGCTGCCCTGCTTTTGTTGTTCCCTTCGGAGTTGATTCCTCGGCCACCTCGTGAGTATGAAAACAAAAGTGGGTTTCTGGCGCAGCGATGTCGAGGGAAACAAACCGCTTGTTTCAGCAACGACTTTTATCTGCGTTCTTGTGGAGGCAGGACACGGACGTGGGAGTTGTTAGTGCACGGGTGTCTCCGCTGTAAATGAACCGTCCGTTTACGTTGGGGAGTTTTAACATAACCAAGACGTACTAGTGTGAACGTGTGCCGGACCAGCCGAGTGACAGCTGCGCATGCGCAGTGACGAGAGTGTGACACCCCTATGGGCACAAACTCCACTGGACGTCCGCAGGACGTCTCAAACGTCCCCAGGACGTCCTAGGGAGTTAGGACGCACCTGATATACTGCGCATGCTCATTTGGCACCGGGTTAGTCCGGTATTCACTACGCTAGTACGGCCTAGCGGGTATCTGTAACCAGAGCACTTAGTCTTAGCAGTTGCAAATCTCCGTTTCGAAATCTGACTTATGGCGGCTTGGTGCACGTCATTCCAAGCTTGGTGGGCATTTTAAAGGCTGCAGTGTTCGGCCATTTAGCAGGCGCCGCAAAACAGCCGACTTAAAGGAGTATATACACCTAATTTTGGGTGGCATGTTTTCTTCTCTACAATAATGTGGAAGACATTACTACACATGAATCACAATGTGGTATTGACCTACGACCGCTAAATAATTTGTAATCGTACTTTTCTCTCATGCTTTTTCGGTTTCAACAGCAGAACGATGGCTGTGACGTCAAATGGTGGTCTTATGTCACGTGAGGCGTGAAAACACGTCGATATAATCGCTGCTTTATCGTTTTAATTCACTACAGTGCTGAAGGCAGCCTTCCTAAAGAGTCAGAATAACAACGAATGTGGAAGCAGCTGTTGCAGTTTTTTCATGCCTCACGTGACATAAAACCACTCTTTGACGTCACAGTCCTCATTCGGCCGTTGAAACCGAAAAAGCGCGAGAAACAAATTCGATTATAAATTATTTACCGGTGGTGGGAGAATACCAGGCGGTAATCCATGCATAATAATCCCTTACGCATCATTACAAACAAAACACGCACCCAAAAGTTTGGGTGTCCATACTCCTTTGATTTTGCTAATGCGAGATGAAGCTGGAGCTGACGAAGCATAGTGCATTTGCACGTTCTTTTTCTTTCATTTTCAAACCTGCCGGTCACTCGGATCAAAGTCGACGAAAAAGACTGCAGTGCGCAGAAGAAAATGAAATTTCTAGTACATGAGCAACTAGACCACATAGAAAAGAAAGGCAAATTAAGAAAGTTATCGCCGTAAAAATCCATTTACGATATGCGTTATTCTTGGGCCTGGATTCATTAAATCTGTTCGAAACTTTGGGGTCGGGTTGTAAACGCGGCTTACTGCAGTGTTATTGTGTCCTAGAAATGTATAGTGGGGATATTGGAGCCCGAAAGTGGGGTCTTCGCAGGCAGATGCCGCTGCTGTCGCTTGCGTAGCATTCAAAAGTAAAATGGCGGCAACTTAGATTCCCCTATTGCAGTTGCGGTTGATTGGCAACTCGCAGATTGTATGCATGCACTTGCAACTTATCGCTCCTCGTCAGACCTCCGAATGAACCAAGAGTAAAACGCTAACTTACCTTATTTTTTTTCTGTTGGGCCTAACAAGGCTTACCAATCTCGAAGGCTATTTATTTTCTTGCTGCCTGGGAGCAGCCAGCTCCCGACATTGCACCGCCCGTACACATTGCGCGACTGAAAGAGAGAAAAAAAGGAGGGGATTAGATTTAAGTTGATTTAAATGACGGCTAACTGGGACTCCACACCTGCGCAGATAGCAGGGCTCATGGCAAAAGTTATTCATACCGCTCGAGCGGTAGGCTGCCTGCTGTCGAGACAGGCGGAGAGGTGACTTTTTATCGTATGCATGCCACTTTGTCCACAGTGCAGTGTATTTATTCCAACGTTGGGCCCTATTAATATGCAAAATTCTCTGACTGTGAGACGTCACGTCACTGCAACCTGCCCACTGTGGCGGGTGGCAGCTTAATTTGTCGATAGAGGTCACGTGACCGAGGCAAGAGAAACGTGGGTCTCGCAAGCCCCTCCGGCGGTTGTGTTTGAAACAGCCACCTGCCGGAGCAGTGGTGCATCGCTTTGCCGCTGCACCGCTACTCCAGTAGTGGTATGAGGAGAGATAGCAGGCTTAAACATCAGCCTCTACGCAGATGATGTAAATGTCTGGCTAAACAAAGGAGGCGAATCAGAAATGAAAGAAAAGCTACAGAAGGCAGCGGATATCATTAACGAGCATGCGAAATGCGTGGGTCTCAGCTGCTCTCCGCAAAAGTCTGAGCTATTTGTAGCAATGAGCAAGCGCAGTCAAAGGATACCGGCAATCGAGGTTACACTTGAAAATAGAACGATACCAATTGTCGATGAAATAAGAATCCTAGGCATGTATATTAACAGAAAAGGGAAAAACAAAAGTACGCTAGACAAGCTCAAAGCGCAAGCTGAACTTGTCGTCAGAGCCTTCAGAAAGGTATCTAGAAGGGGGGAAGGACTCTCAGAGTCCAGCAAACTAAGACTCACGCAGGCCTTCATCGTTAGCAGGATATGCTACGCAACCCCATTCCTGAAAATAAACAAAACCGAAGAAAAGGCATTAGACACAATCATCAGAAAATGTGTCAAACGAGCGCTAGGGCTGCCCATTTCCACGTCCAATGATATACTGGAGAAAATGGGCCTGCATAACAATTGGAGAGAACTGACTGAAGCGGTTAGAACATCGCAAATCGAAAGGCTAACATCCACACCCGCAGGAAGGAAATACCTAGAGCTAGCGAAATGGGCAACCGTAGATAGCACAGTGAACACCAGAACAGATCTGGGAAGAGAAATAAGAGAGCATCTTATTATCGCTCCCATACCTAGAAACATGCATCCCATCCACGACAAAGGCAGAAGGAAAAGCAGGGTCGCACAGCTGACTGCTAAGCTAGGCAAGATGCCACAGGGAACCGTGGCCTACACTGATGCCGCGGTAGGCACGCTAGGAGACACCGTCTCCGTAGCCGTCGGGGACTCAGGCAGAACGTTACGCGTTGTAAGACACCTTGACTTAAAACCCCTTGTGGCGGAGGAGGTTGCAATAGCGATCGCTCTAACTCAGCCAGGTACCAAATACGTAGTAAGCGACTGCAAAGCCGCAATTAGAAATTACAGCAAGGGACGCATCCACGAAATGGCGGCTAAATATCTAAAAGACTTTATCCCAGCCCACAATATTCTAATTATCTGGACCCCAGCCCACTCGGGTCTGGTTGGAAACGAGGCCGCCCACAGGCTCGCCCGCTCCTCTTTACCTCGGGGAGCCGTGGACACCTCATACGAATTCAGCACTAAAGAGGAAACCAATACCTTTAATAGCATCACAGACATTCAGAAAAAGAACAAAAGGATCTATCCTCCTCCGGATAGATCGCTTAGCTCGGCTGAGGCCTATGACTGGAGAAGACTCCAAGCTAGAAACTTCGCATCCCCGTTCTGGAGGAGCTGGACAGGAGGTGACACGAGGGAGGATGCGGAGGTGTGCGATTTCTGCGGGCATACCGCTACACTCGAACACATACTATGGAGATGCCCCAGTGCCCCAGGATATGGCAGAATCAATAATGCAGAGGAATGGGAGACCATACTCAGAAGTGCCGACCTTAGCATACAACGATACGCTACCCGCCTGGCAGCAGAAGCTGCGCGACTATACCGTTGCTAGTCTTCAAGCTGCGACGCTGCCCCTCCCCGGACGCCTGCGTGCGGACCCGGAGGGGCACGGGTCTTCTTCTGGCGGAAATAAAGTTTCTTCACTCACTCACTCACTCTGCGATCTGTGAATGCGACTGAGGGCCGTAACGTCATCAACATCACTTGACCACCAGTGAACCAATCATAGAACACCGCCAAATTTGAAAGTCTGAGGACCCCCAAAATTTGGCAGTTGGCCCACCCCAAAAAAGGATTAAGGTGGATTAGCGGGTCAGGTTGCTATAATCACCTAAGATAATCCAATGGAAGGTACTCAGAAGACTGGAAGGTGATGATTCATGCATGCATGCATACATACCAATATGGAATCGGTTCCAACTGAAGTTTTGGCGGGAAAGAACAACATAAGACACTCACTGTAGACATCATATCAGGCAACCTAAATGTATTTTAAGAATGTAGTTAAGAAGGCCCCAAATTTTTGTTTGTGAAAATTTTAAGGAAAAAAGATGTTCTCAATAAAAAGTTTTCCTGCTGCTCTAATATTGCACTAAGAACTTAATACCCACTCATGCAAGCTTGATGCTTTGATTCGTTTCTGGAGGCGGATTATCGAGCTTGGCGGTCAAACAAACTATTCTAACGGCGTTTATACTTGACTTACATTACAGACGAAATATCGCCATCTTGCCACATTTTACAGTTGGCTGAAGCAAACAGCCACGTCGATTCCGGCAGCCATTTCAAGTCAACCCATATCTTGCTTTTCTCACATTCTTCGTTGTTCCGCGTCTTGTCCTGTGCTTTCCTCTCTTCGTCCTGCGTCGTTTTGAGCGGTTGCAATATGCTCTCCATTATCAACCACCAACTAGCCCGCCTTCACTTGCTCACAAGTATCAAGCAATGATAATTCGCGCCAAAGCAGCGATAGATACACTTCGGACTCGTATTTCGGAAGTAGGCGAAGGAGCGAGAACATCTACGCGCACCATCTGGAGATCATTTCCAGTTGCTTTTCCAACTGAGACTAGAAACAGGTTCGAACTCTATGGCTTTCTCAAACTCTTGCTGTATCTTCCCGGCCCTATCGGCTAAAGACGAGAACATGAATAAGCTCGCTGGAGCAGTGTTGCCTGTCTAGCTCTGGACCTCCGGGAGTCTATAGTGAAGCTCCGCTCGCATTCAGAAGTGCAGCACAGAATTCCTCAATGACCAAAAAGTAGTCCGTTGTTTAAACAAGAAGCTCATCACAAGAAAAATTTTACAAGCTGTAGAATTTTGATACTTCGCTTGTTTAATATAGTCAGAGAATAAAAAGGTGATTTCGTTTGCTGTTGGGATTGGCCAGCGGAGTAATACAGGACACCCAGTGTTAGGAACTGCTGCTTTTTTAAAAAGTTGTATCCTATTATAGGCCGCTCCACGCCTTCACCACTTTGATTCGATGCGTGGCCAACAACCGAAAAGTGCAGCCACATCTCTCGCGTCTCCACACTTGAGTGGACGACCTTCTGCAACCGAAACGGCGTGCATGAACATAACATTCGCTAAAAATGTTTGTAATTTCATCTGCGCGTTTTCACGCACCTGGAATAAATATACCCACCCTAATATTTGTGAGTTCGTGAATTACGCATTGCACTTCACCTTTATGTCTCAAGCAATGCGGCTTGCATGCAAAGAAATAAATTTATTTCCGGATGTAAACTTTTAACGGCAAGTGTTAGTACACACAGTTACAATCTTTGCAACAACGGTCTTACTTCTACCAGAGTCCTTAAATCGTTTTAAAGCATTGAATGACTCTGCTTTTACTGAGACATTCATGTCATCATGATCATCATTAGCCAGAAGCAAAGCCCACGATGCGCAAGTGCAACTGAGCAGGACGGCGCGTTTTGGCTCCAAAATAGACGTGTCTGTATCGCGCGTATACGGGTTGGAGTTTAGTACTTCCGCTCGATTTGAGCAATAGGTTTTCGAGTAGTCGAGAGCTAGGCGTAGTTGACCTGTGAGCACGTGCTGATCTAAAATGAGCCGGCACGCATTTCCACATCCATATCTTCCGTTTCCTCCTTTGTGACGAATTACGGGAAGAGACATTTATATACGGTAACTCTCGATACCTCGAACTCAGTGGAATTATGAGGAGTTCGAATTAAGTGAAGAACTCTTATAAAACTTCATACTAACTAGACCAAAATCACTTTGAATAAAATGGATGTTTGAAATATGCGAAATAACGATATTGCACTAAAGTTCGAACGCGAACATTTCCGCAGAGATCTGTGTGGTCGGGAGGTGAAGTAGAGGGAAAATGCTCTGACACTCCAGGCAAAGTCTCATGAGAGGAGCGACGTTTCGATGCCCACTCGGCGCCGAAACGGCGTTCCTTTCCTGAGACGTCGGCTTCGGTCGGAGTGTCAGTCTTTTCTCTCTATATTCGTAAAGTGCAACGATAGGAGTCGAAGATAATGTGCAAGGCCGTAAAATATGTACAAAAAACAGCTTTTGGGGTTTCGAGGCAATATACGGGAAATAGTGGAAAATTAACTCAAAATAAGCTATATTTAACCATGGTAGTTGCTCGATTCATTGAAATATACCAGGCAGTCGTCATCAGCACGAAGGCTGATGTACTTGTGGCAGGCAAAAGTTTGTCGTCGAAAAACAAGAACACAAGCAAAAGCACCTGTTGCACTTCTCGGAAAGCGAAGGAGAGGAGAGCTGACGACAATCAAGACAAGCTCACCGCAGGGCGCGGGTTTTGCCAATGAGCGATTGGGTATACGTCACACCACTTGAATTACGCGGACATTCTCAGCTGGCATGAGGATGCGCACTGCCTATATATTCTTTCGCGTTGTGTGCCCGGAATGTCTTCTTAAAAATCGCAACGTGCTTTCTCCGAGGTTCCGACCGCGGCGGCGCGAAAGCCCACGTGTTGATTGTGCGCTCCGTGCGCTCGATGTCGGAAAGCAGCACGAAACGAAACCGAGTGCTAGCCACACTGTGCGACACGACGCGAGCGCCGCCTGCGCAAGGCCAGCGCACCGGTTGTTGTATCGCAGGTTGTATCTTTTGGCGCGTTGCAGCGGTGTCATCATCTAGTGGCTAGTGTACTACGGGCGCTGTGGCACATGGGAGCAGCAGCATGGCTGACGAACTAGTGTTTATAACTGGCAGCTCGCCTATGATAGTGCTTTCCGCCGTCCTCGGCGTCCTAATTCTCCTGGTCATTCTTGTGGCCGGCCAGAAGAAGGAAGATGCCAAGAAGGAGCCTTCCGAAACGAGTGAGTAGCTGTGCATCATGTGCGTTGGTTCTCCCTTTGGCACGGTGCTTACCGAGCGTGCGAGTACGGATCATGTGCATACCGATAGGCCTCCGGTTCCGCGTTTCCCTTGTCTACTTGGTGTTTGCTTTTCGATTAATCGCGTCGCAGTTCGCTTACTTGTGATTGCTAACGCTGCGCCTGTTAGCGTTCTTCCCGGGGGTGTCCCATTTCACGTGGCGGCCCTTCGTAGTCCAACCGCGTGCGTACACAAAAGCAGTGTCGTCATCTTCGAGTCTTTGGGAACTTAATTTCTTCAGAACTCGTCGTGATGTGAAGAGGTGAAAGAAGTCGGCACACAGCGCAAATGTGGGTGTGCAAGCGCGCGTGCTTGCAATTTGCCACAGACATTGGCACCTGGCTTTCGATCGCCCGCCTATTTTCTTTTTCGTCCCCTCCCCGCACCTTTACAACCGCCGCCACCGCCGATCGAAGCGCACCGCAACCGACTGGCGCGATGTGTAGTTGGAAAAAAAAAGGCCCCCGCGGATACTAGCACTGCGGAATAAAGCCGGTACCGCGCTCTTACGAGCGCAGCCAACGGCTCAGCGTGCTGGCGAGGCGATGCTACCGAGTGACCTTTTTTATATATTTTTTTCGTTCGTGTTCTGGTCCGTTGATTCGGCCGGTCCAGTCCGCTAGCAGCGGACTCCGCTTATATTAGCTGTATGTGCTTTGGTCGAGGCGTCCTGAGGTAGCGCGCCATTCGCTGTGCGGGGCGCGCTGAAAAAAAAAAAAAAAAGAAACGAACTAACAAATACGAAGGAGCTCGAGTTGAGATGGAGAAAAGAAAAGTAAAAGCGAACGGGGAATGCCTGGAAGCGTCAATGGACCGGGAGGGTTCTTGACTGCACTGCTATTGTCGGCGAGAAAAAACAGTTACTCGCGAACGCCGGTGAGCCCCCGCCCGACGTCGAGATGGGAGCCGCGGAGGCGGCGCTTCTGAGCGAAGAAGGAAAAAAGAGACGTCAGGATTTCCGTGCAGTGACCGCGATGGCACGGTGGCTGTGGCGGGGTGCCACGGGCCTCCCCTTGCCCTCTCCTCGCCGGTATTACCCGCCTCTCCTTGGAGAATGCGTCATCCGAGTGAAACAACGCTCGCGATTTATTAGGAAACTTTGGCAATGACGCTCGCCGCAATCGCGTCGGTGGGCAAGGAGGGCTGGCCGTGTTTGCGCGGCCGTCGTCTGCTTTACTCGCGCACTGGCTTCGCGGTGGCAGATGAATCGCCCGCCGCCGACCGTGCGGCAACGCTCGCCACCAGCGGCTTCGTCGTATCCAAGGCAAGGAAGTGTTCTGTTCCTTACGCCCCGAGTCTTTCGTTGTCCGCGCTGCCCCGTCTCTGTGGTTTTCGGATGGGGGGGCTAGGTGATTACGGCTACGCGATTTGACCTAACCCGGTTTCATTGTGTATGCGCGCGTGGGGAAGGCCGTGGATTGAGGTCAGTGTCAGTCCGGCAGGCACTGGGAGATCCTGCTCTTTGGGTTCGCTCGTAGAGAGCAAGCAAAAGAGACGGGAAAATAAGTAACAAGCGATGAGCCTCTCTCCGTTCTTCGCCTTCTCTCGAAACGCTCCGGGCCAGCCGCCTGCTTTGCTTTCTGCTGACCTGAAGGCCCCCTTTCGGGCGGTCGTCTAGCCGCCGGCTGGTGGAGCTGCGTGGAGTTTCTCGTTTGTAAACTTTTCTTTTTCTTTTTTGCCACCACGTGCTCGCTTTTTGCGGTTAAACGAACGTCTCGACTGGCTCTTGCTATGGATTCGAGCTGCGGATAGCGCAAGGGCCGAGCGCGCGCCGTGTCTGTGTGTGCGCGCGCGCGGTTTCGGCGAGGAGCGGTTGTGGAACTTGTGGCGGACCACCGCCGTACGCGCGAAGCTTGGTTGCTGGGCGCGTTGCCTCCTCTTTTTCCCGGGATGAGATAGATGCAGCCGTGACGAAAAAGAATGTTCCCTTGAAAGAGCGAACGAAAAAAAAAAAAAAACCTCGGCTGTTGACAGGATGATAAGCGCTTGTGCCGACGTGGAGGCTGCCCTTTGTTTGACGCGTGTGAGCATGGTTACAATCGCCACCACATGCCGCGAGACACGTCAGCATTGCTTTGATTTCCCTGTTGGTGTCAAAAACCGCGTCCGCGTCGGGTGTGACTCATGTTTTTGTTTTATTTATACAAAAAAAGTTCTTTCTTGAAATCAGCTGCGCTACATGATAAAATTCCTCTCGGGCGTTGGAATTGTGAATATCGTCATGCGGGATCGGCTGGCCCAGCTGTGTTTATCGTGTGCGTCTGTTTTGGTGATGACACTGTCTAGCTGGCCTTCGGCCACGAGGACATGCTAGCCGAGGATTTTCCACTGTGAGGTTCTGCCTTCGTTGACGGAAACAACTGCGGGGATCGGTGGGTGCAGTACAGTTGTTCTTTGCTGGGAATCGGTGACCTGCTTGTTTGGACGTAAGGCGACTTGTCAAGCTGCTCACTGTGCTATAGTGTGGAAGCAGTGTATGTAACTAGTGTTAATTTAACAGGGAACACTTAAGACTCGACTGCTAGTTCATCATTTGCTTGCTGTTAAGAGTATTTCGGATATTCAGGTCTGCCAGTCTCATTCTTTTCTGAATTTTTGTACATGTGAGTGTAGTGTGCATGTGAGGATTATTTTTTTGTTTTTATAAGGTTTGGTTTGGTTTATGGGGTTTAACGTCCCAAAGCGACTAAGGCTATGAGAGACGCCGTAGTGGAGGGCTCCGGAAATTTCGACCACCTGGGGTTCTTTAACGTGCACTGTTTTTATCAGAATTTTTTATTTGTTCGCGCTTTCCAAATCCACTAGTGGTGCAAGCAGCCGAACATGTTGTGACGTCGTTAGGAAGCTTTAGCTGAACATGTTGTGAAATCGATGTGAAGCTTTAGAAGATTAAATGTCACTGGTCAATGCATTCTCTGCTTCATCTTTTGTTCTCATTTTTGAAGCGCATAAAGGGAAGCGGCAGATGTTAAAATCCTTCACGAAACATCATTGGTATGCACTCTCATCTGTTTGAGTTTGATGAGCCTCTCTTAGCACCATACCATTTTTTATCATTGCTCTCATGTGCGTCAATGTTTGTTGCAGTACTTGCCAGGCATATCTATAAAATGGAAATGTTGACATTGAGTCAGTCTGCCACGTGGTGCAGCAGTCCCGTATCAGTATCTTTTGCTGTGTTCATGCATATATACAAGCCCTGAGGTTTTACTCCTGCGTAGTTGTCAACACTGACTTTCGGAGTTGCAACCCTGCTGCCAGGGATCGACAGAGAACCAACACCTTTGATGTGCTTGCCTTGCAGCCAAGGAAAAGGACACCGTGCAGAAGGAGGTGCGAGCAGCGCCCAAGAAGAAGAAAGTGCAGGAGAAGAAACGCGATTTAAAAAGCCAGTACATACATCCGTGGCTAATGACGACCCTAAAAGGACACAGCGGCAACATTCTGGACCTAGACTTTAACGGCAACGGGAAGTACCTGGCGACTTCAGCTGATGGTAAGTTTCATACCTGGTCTGGCAAGCGTGTCCTCGCCCTCTGCCACTGTCGGTCTTCTTTTCTTTTTCTCCCTTCTCTGCTTACACTCGAGACTTTCCGTAGTGCATCACGAGGAGTTGCGTTCTGTTCCACATAAAAAACCACTGCGTGAGGTAATTAATCAGATAACATGCAAAGAAAAGAGTACAGGACGTGTGTACCACAATGAAACAGTGCTTGGTTTAAAAAATTTTGTACTGACATGGTTAGCTATCACATGTGTGTACTGCGATGGAACACTGTATTATTTTATTTGCTAGTATGTGCACTTCTTTTGCCGTATATTAACTTGGCTAGGTGCAGGGATCCTGCTATTGGCACCCCCATATAATTTTAATGTTTTTCCACCGAACATTTACACTACTGAAAGCACTGTCCTTTGAAATTGTAGCCGAGTGATCTGTTTACACTTGAGCAGCATTTTCTTCTAACTTCACTTTTTCGTATGCAATTGCCAAATTTGCTTGAGAATAAATTGGCTCTCAAAGTGAGCAGATGATATTTTGAGTTCAGTTTACAGAACTGTAAATATTTGTTGTTGAAGTGGAAACGAATGTTTGTATATTCACGCATATCTTCGAGTGGACATAGCTCGAGTGTTCTGGAGAAACACCTGCGTTTAGCATCATTTTTGGTTTAGCTAAGCTTTGTCCTAGATTGAAAGTAATTAGGAGCGAAATGATGTAGCCACAGTCTTTGGAGGCCATATTCCACTTTTACTGGTGGAAGGTGCCCTGCATCTCTTTCTAATAGCGTTGTGCACTCCAAGTTAGGTTTAGCAGCATTATACATTAGTAAGTGGCTGGAATACACTCAAGGTGCTAGGTGTCATTCCTAGTGAGTCTGCCTGTTATCTCGGCAATTACTGTCTTTGGAGCAGCAAAAGGAAATTCTCTAGAATTTACGTTGAGAAGCTTTTTATTCTTACCATAGCGCTGTGGTCAGCAGATCATGCAAGGTCTCTCCAGCTGTGTTTCTTATTTTAAATTGCAAGTTTTAAGGTTACTGCTTTGCTTGAGAATTTCGAATCTTTCCTAGCTTCATACTGTACAAGCTTCATACTGTACTGCCCTGACTTGGTTCAAACATGTGGAACTGCCCGGTTGATCTGTGTGCAGGATTTCTGGCTCAGAACTAGAAAGTAAATGACATCTGTGGTGCATATATTGCACATCATTACAATCAGTTATAGTCTTCTGTTGTCAGTGTACTTGACTATGTAGCCCCACTTAGGGCTCTCTAGTTCTCTCTCTGTGGGCGAAGGGAAGAACAGTGGTATGTGGGGAAACCCCTGTATGTCCCACCCCCTTCCTTCCTTTTTTTTTTTTGCTAAAAGAATGAGAAAACACCTTTATAAGCATGTTGTTCCCATTCCTCATGTAATTGAGCCGTATACTCTTCCATTCACTATCTGCTGCCGTGTGTGTGTGTGTGTGTATGTGTGTGCAATGACACCCCAGCGTGCATGCGGGTGGTGACTGGTCTTGTGAGCGTGGTGAAAGCTGCCAGGGTGCGGAAGGTATGTGCAGGTTGCTTCTTTTGGCCGGTCCTAAAGTGTGTTCCTCGCTTTGTTTTTTTCCTTCGGTGCTGGCATCGCGTGCTCTCTATCCGTGCTGTCCTGGACCGGCTCTGTAGAAAGCACACTCTGTAGAGAAGTCTCTATCCCCACGCTAAGAGAGAGAGAGAGAGAAAGAGAGAGTCGGATGGGGCCAGAGGAAGAGAGAAAGCGGCTTGGCCCGACTGTATTGTGTTGTCCCTCCTCCCCTTCTTCTCCCTTCCCTCCCGGAGGTCGCTGTCCGCAGCGCGCCGCCGGCTGGCAGAAGGCCTCGGCGCCCGTCCGCTCGCCGACCGCGCCCCGGGGTCCCCCGAGCCCGCTGGAAGGCTCCTGGCGCCTGCCGCTGTGCGCCGACGACCTCTACCACCAGCTGCTGCGCTACAGGCTGACCCCTCAGGAACTGTACCGCTGCGGCTACCCGCGCCCGTGCCCCGACGAGCCGGGCCGCGCCGTGTGGCTGCAAGCGGAGGCCGCGCCGGCCGACTCTAGCCGCAAGACGTGCTGCCGCTGCGGCTCGTCGTTCGTGATCACGCCGGGCGGCGAGTACTACGCCAACGACGAGTGCGTCTACCACACGGGCCGCCGCGGCCTGGCCGAGTTCTCGTGCTGCGGCGCGACGGGCGACGAGCCGGGCTGTCAGCGGTCCGAGTACCACGTGTGCGCCCAGGGAGCCCGGGGCGAGCGGGACGCGCCCGCCAGGGGCTTCGTGCGCACGCGTCCGCGGCACGGCGTCGCCGGCGGAGTGTTTGCGCTCGACTGCGAGATGTGCTTCACCATCCGCGGACTCGAGGTGGCCAAGGTGAGCGTGGTGGGCGCCAACGGAGCGACCGTGTACGACTCGTACGTGCGGCCCGGAAGCCCCGTGCTGGACTACAACACGGCCTTCAGCGGCGTCACGGCCGACCACCTGCGAAACGTGCGCACCACCCTGCAGGACGTGCAGGCCGTGCTGCTGCGCCTCTTCACCGCCTCCACGGTGCTGGTGGGCCACGGGCTGGAGAACGACTTGCGCGGCCTCAAGATCCTGCACGACACCGTGGTGGATACGGCCGTCGTGTTCCCCCACCACCGGGGGCTGCCGTTCCGCCGGTCGCTGCGCTCGCTGGTGGGCGCCTACCTCAACCGCGAGGTGCAGCAGGACGGCGTGCGGGGGCACGACAGCGTCGAGGACGCCCGCGCCTGCATGGAGCTCATCCTCTGGAAGGCGGCGCGCGATCAGAAACTGCGCGAGCGCCGGAACCGCGGCGCCGGCGGCCGACTCTTGCAGCCGTCGCTCTGAGTAGCGGGACGCGACAGGCGCGTCTTCTTCCCTACCCCTTCCTCCTGTTCTGCGGCGCGAGTGTGAGTGAAAAAAGAGAAAGTGTGGTGCGGAGGATAGAACCGCAACGCTCGTGCGCCGGCTCAGCCCTTTCTCTCTCTCTATGGAAGGAAGATGTTGACGAAGATGTGTGCTCCCCGTCGGCGACCAACGCACTGCCACCGCCCGCTCCGAAACGAACGATGACCCTCGGCGTCTGCGCCGTTGCCGCCGCCGCGCGGGTTGTCTTTTTGCGCACGCGGCCCGCGCCCCGGCTGGTCCTGTGTTGCTGTGAGCGTGCCGCTGAAGGACTCGAGGAGCGGCGCCACCCAAACCACGGTTGTGAAAAACTTGTATTTTTTTTTTAATTGCCCGGGGGACTCTGTGCCTCAGTGTGGGTGGACTCTCGGAATGATGCCTCTGGCCCTTCTGTTTCGATACCCATTGCTGTTGTTCTTAAAGGGATAAAAAAAGAATGTCGGATTGTATCCGATTGCGGGCAGAAGGGAAGGCGTCCATCCAAAAAACAGAACCGAGGAAAGAAGTACGAGAGGAAGCCGGGAAGAGCCGACAGGACCGTGCATCGACCATCATGTACAGTGTTTTATTTATTGTCACGTGCCCATCGTCATGCTGTTTTTCTAAGAATGTGTGCGGCTGGGTCTCGTGCAGCTTGCGGATCTTAATTTATTGATATATGACCGTCTTTTTGTATAATTTTTTTTACTGCCATTAAAAGAAAAGGAAGAGTTGTTTCGGTAACGAACAATCTTTTCCACAAGAATGAAATCTTTCTCTCTCTCTCTCTCTCTTTATCCCTGTCGTTGTCTGGTGTCCTGCACTTGAGTGGGCTCATCACGGCATAGTAGTGACTGCGCACATACCTTCGCACCCTGGCAGCTAAATCGCCTCGCAAAACATGTGCGTGCTTCGATCGTGGGGCGTCATCTGGTACCTGACGTGACCTGTATCGATGGACAGGTAACCATAGCATCTCGTGGTGCACACATAGTGACGTATTCCAATCGGCGATCCGAAGCAGAGCCCTGGACCCTCGAAAGAGTACAAAATCCGTGTCGGTCAGTGAGAACTCTGGGTCCGAATCCCAATCGGCCACTGAAACACCTTTTAGATTCGCGGAGCAAGGAAACGTGCTCCGGATCGCCGACTAGGATACTCCACAAGTTCATTCGGCACCACTCGGAGCGCTAGTACTGGCGTCACGGAGACGAACGATTGCGATTCTTGTTTCAGCATACTTGTACGCAGGGGGCCGCCGCGGTGGCTCAGTGGTTATGGCGCTCGACTTCCGACCTGAAAGGCACGGGTTCGCCCCCGGCCGCGGTGGTCGAATTTCGATGGAGGCGAAATTGTAGAGGCCCCTGTACTGTGCGATGTCAGTGCACGTCAAAGTACCCCAGGTGGTCGAAATTTCCTGAGCCCTTCGCTACGGCGTCCCTCATAGCCTGAGTCGCTTTGGGACGTTCAACCCCCATAAACCATAAACTTGCACGCAGGGGAGACCGCTTCCGGGGCTTGGCGCAAGTCATACGCAACAAACAGTGCAGGCATTGTGGGTTGGTGAGAAGGGGAGAACACCACTGCTCGTTGCACTGTTCGTTGCGTGGACGTCCACATGCAAGTTGAAGTAGTGCCCGCCCTGGCGGAGTCGCGCATCGTGGGGACCAGCCGACTCTCGAGACTGGAATCCGCTCGTGTCATATGATATAGTGTGCTTGTAAGGAGTATACGAGCATTCTCTCTAGACTGACGGGAACCTCCAGGGGCAGAACGAGAATTGCGTAAAAGTTTGGGTTAATTAGTGCGACATGACGTAAGGACGACGCTCGCAGAGCGAAAGTTGGGAAATGTCTCTCTGTGTGTGTCGTCCTCGCGACCTTCTCTTCTTCGTTACGCTGCTTTCGTAAGCTGAAACAAGAATCGATTGTTCGTCGTAAGCCGCGGGTCCTGTTTGCTCTCACCTCCAACCCGAGGCTTCTCGAGGCAATGCCCCTGCGTCTCACTAAAGCCCAACGCAAAGCGCCCGGAGGAAGTTTGCGCAGGGCAGCTGCACTCGACGACGAGCTGGCTTTAGCGGAATCTGAGGCTGTGAGATAAGCGTAGTGCTCTGATTTTGAGCTCCCCATGGTTTTTGATCAGCAATGACGTCTTGCGGATACGAAGGACGCCGAGCAGCAAACAAGCGGGACAGTATCGATAAGGTTGGCTTCCGAACACTCATCCGCGTTGCTACTGGCTCAGTACTGGTCACCAAACGGTTTGTCGCCGCATGACCGCATTCTGCCGGCCGAACTCTTGGGTAGCTCCTTTACGCCGAGAATTAATATACGACATGAAACCTTGATCGCTTGACCACGTTCTCTGTGGTTCCTGTTTACTGGGCACTGGTTGGCGGTGGTGGGACCAGGTGTGCAGCGCGGCAAAACATGGAACCCGAGAACATGACCAGCACGAGCGTCACCTATGAGGGCAGCCTTAGTTAGAAACTGGCTTCTAAGGCCTGGCAGCATGCTGCGAGCGAAAGCGCTGCTTTGATTTCCGCTTTCACCGGTCGGGTCTTCCCATCGACCCGAAATAGAAGAAAGAAAAACAAATTTTTTGTTTTGTTAAATAGAAAAACATAAAGGAACGAATAAGCGTTTCTCCACATCTCCTTTGACGTGGCAACAGGATAACTCAAGTGACCGTCGTCACTCCGTCTCTGGTAGTTCGCGTGCTGCTTTATGACCCGGAAAGATCACGGCACGGCTGCTCATTTGTATCACTTTTGCTCTCCGCTACGCCAATCGCCGACGGCTCGAACTTTTTCCTCGTGCTGCGGACAGCTCGCGTGGCTGTTGAAGTCTTCCGCATTGTCTGCCTTGCCCCTTTCCCTAAATCTTGGCACAAGTCGAGGGTGCCGTTCCTGCCCGGAAAAAAAGTGGCCACAAAAAAGTGACGTCGCGGAGAAGTTGCTCGCGTAGCGTCCAGCGCTGGGCGAGAGGCGGCTGACGTCCTTGCGTCACGGGGGGCCAGATGTCAAGGCAGCCAGCCCCCCCGAGCGACCGTCATGTGCACCAGCGTCTGCGGGCGCCTTCCGCTCGGCCTTTATCATCAGCTGACGGGCTACAGGGATAAAGGTCTCGTGCCATTATAGTTAAGACGAGCGCTTGCGAGAAGAACGATTGCAGCAGGCGAAGGACACGTGATCACTTCTTGGTGCTTTTTTTTTCTCTCATTTTATCCCTCTTTGCTTTTTAGTTAGCCTAGTTAGTTCTCTCTATCATGTCTCTGAAAGACCAGAAAGTACTCTTGTCTCGGGAGAGGGCGAATACATTCGGGTATAACTCAAGGTCGAAGTGGCGGATGTCCCTCAAAGCAGATTCTCTGACCAATGGCGTAGGCCTATTGTCATGACGTGGCCTTCAAGCGCCTTATACCCGCCAGCGTCGGATCGCAGGTGGATGCAGCTGCAAGGTGATTTACTGTGACGTCATGACAGTAGTCCGACGCCATTGGTTCGCAGTATTTTCTGGCCGTCTAGTTGGTGCGTGTCGTTAGTTCAGAAAAAAAAAAAAACTGCTCGAATAGACGAAGACGGAGCGATTAGAAAAGCACAAACGCGCAGACCAGACTTCCAACTCTTTCTTTTGGAAGTTGGAAGTGGAAAAAAGATTTGGAAGTCTGCGCTGTACCTTTATGCTTTTCTCGTCGCTCTGTCCACTTCTTTTTGCGCAGTTTTTCGGCATTGTTTAGAGGGCCTCATTTGAGGGGCATTTGTCGCTTTGATCTCGAATTGCGTCCGGATATAGTATCACATGTACCTTTGGGGAAGTCTGCAAGTGGGGTGTGTAGCCCTTATGAGCTGAGGTGTGAGCGCTTGTGGGCTGTACACGGCAACTGAGACGGAAGCTGGCAGTACGCTACCGAGTACACAATCACAAATGAAACAGGGACAGGTGTTAATTAAAGGTACAGGACCGGTAAACCAGTACAGCTGCTTGCTAGACGTCGAGATCGGCTCCGTGGGAGTGAAAAATGGGTACGTACCGGCCCGGGAAAGTGACCAAGGACAAAGTGAATGACACATCAGGGGCGCCGATTTTTGGGGTAATCTTTATTGCTTCCACCTCGTGCATAAATGCGGAAACTCGAAGGCAACATACTACACACTGTATAAATTTCTTAGTAGGCAGTGTACGAGCTGCGCGCCTTGCGGCGTTACGAATGCCGATTTCCTTATATAGAAGAGCGAAATTGATTGCAGTTCTTTCTTTCTTTCTTTCTTTCTTTCTTTCTTTCTTTCTTTCTTTCTTTCTTTCTTTCTTTCTTTCTTTCTTTCTTTCTTTCTTTCTTTCTTTCTTTCTTTCTTTCTTTCAAGATGTTCACGCAGAAATATGAAGCTGTTGTGGACACCTAACGAGTTTAAGGGCGCCGTGAGCAGCTGTTAGTTCTCGACTTCGACAACTGTCGGAATAATTCGCAGATGGTGGAATTTAGGATCAATCGGCGTGCCAGGCTTTGGAGCACGGTATCCGATGAGAGTTTTCTGCAGCTTTAGAGTGCGTAGTGTAGGCTTGAAATAGATTCAATTATCGAGGCGTTCGCTTGCTTATCCTTCGGGATTACATCCAGAGAGTACGCGTTGTTGGCACAGCGAGCTTTAGGCCTAAAATGGTGACCGTTTCAGGCGTACACAACGTTCGTACGGCGAGCTTCGCGCCTAAAATGCTGAGCGTGCCGGATGTTGGCACGACGAACTACTCCGTGCGACAGCGGCCTCTGTCTCTGTATGTCGGTCAGTCTCGCTGTAGTTTATTCAGTGCTTAGCCAACTTTGTGCTATGCATACTGCAGTGGCCGTCTACCGGCAATACAGCGGTCTCGCAGTTCTGTCTGGCCCCGGCTCTTTTTCCCTGGCGCTGTTGTGCCCTCGCAGAAGTTTCACGTCGACGTTAAACATGATTTAAATCGCCCGTAGAGGTTCGTAGAAGGTGTACGGAGCATTACAGTGAGATCAACGCCGACATGCGGAATGATTGGTCATTCGACACAGGATTCATTTTAGGAACTACATGAGGAAACGTGAAGGGACGGCATGAACGGAACAGATGGAACAAGGTGCAAGCTTCAGGTGAATATTCCAAGGTGCACTAAAGAACATTCTGAGCTCGTCTTTGTACTGCGGGAAATCGATCTACACGCTCAAGGTATCCTTGGAAACGTCGAATTATTGTCCTATGTGGCCGATTTCCCTATTAAATCGAATTAAACGTCCCGGCTCCCGCCTTTTTTTTTTTAAACTCACCTTTAAAAGTAGGAGGAGTCATCCAACGCGTAGAGTGCCTTTCAGTCAATCGCGTGGCGGCTTGCCTCTCTGCCAGCGGCGGAGTGATACCTAAAGCAGAGTCCACGCGTATTTTTATTTCCATGGGCCTAATTTGCGGCTGTGTAGTCTGCGACTGAAACTAACATTCTTCACTATCACCATTCCTCACTATCAACTATCAGGGTACAGGAATCAAAACTCGCTCAACAAGTTATCTTGTCGAACTTCGTGCCGGCGTATGCCACGCATTTAACGCCTGAGATACCAGAACTCCTTTGTTATGGTTATCACCGAGGACGAGGAGAGCAGACAAACGTATCGCCTCCTTTATCGATACAATACACACTTGGAAGAAACCAGGCGCTTGCGTGCTTCTCGACGTTTCTACGCGCGGTTCCTGAATTTTAGTCCGATACAGATTTACGACCGTGGTTATGCTTGGCTTGCTGGGGCAGTAGCTGCCAGCTACACCTGGACAGCGTGTAGCTATGTCGAGTCGTTCGTCGTGGATACAACTACGAAAAATGAGGGAAACCAACAGCCACCGAAACCAATGAGCATAGGGGATGTCTTCTTTTTTGTAGATTTTGTCAATGGGAGATTAATAAAAGCAGAAAAAAAACAACCGCTTGCCGCGCCGGTTGGGATCCGAACCCACGACCTCCGAACTTCGCGTCCAGTGCTCTACCAGCTGAGGTATACGGTGTTACGATTCATCTTGAGACCCGAGATGAAACGTAGCGGCAATTTTGACGGGTCGTTTGACTTCAACTTGACCCCACGATGACCTCACAGAAAAGGGTGACTTTCTGGGAAGTGGCCAATGAGGCTCTTCCCACACTCGGCTCGGCGAAAACGACCTCCCCTTCGAGAAGCAACCGACGACAGGAGAAGAAAAGGTGTCCCTCGTCTTGAAAAAAAAAAAAAAACCCAGAACGAATCAGAGGAAGCCTGCGCAGCTGCGGCTGTGACGTCAACACGACACAATGCTATAGGAATGCGGAATGCGGACTGCGGACTTAGTGTCTTCCTTGCCAGTTCCCACGTGCGGGCTCTCAACAGGTGTCTTGGCCAGCTGCGTCTGTGACGTGTGGTGGCGATCTTTTGTGCCACGATGAGTTACCGTCTAGTGAGGGGGCTCAACCGGTCTTCGATGGCGGTGCTGGTGCCGAACTTTTGTGTCACGATGGAATGTCGCCTGGTGAAAGGGCGGAGCCTTGGGCTATATAACCTGCGACCAAAGTGGGCACGAACGCTCTGGACCTTCGGTAATAGGTTCATCCAGTGGCTCTGAGCCTTGAGTATCAGGCTCATCCAGACGCTCGACGCTTTGAACTCTTAAATGGAGATTCCTTGTTCTTCCTTTGTAAACTTTTGTAAATAAGTGTCTCAGTTTCTTGCCATTAAATCTGCTTGTTTTTGTAATCTCCAACTGCGAACCTTCAGACGTTCCTCATCCCAGCCACGCTACCTCGAGCCGTAACAACGGTTTCAGTGGCTGTTGGTTTCCATCATTTATGCCATAACGAGCATCTCTTTCCGCTTCACTTGTATAAAATAGAGTTCGCTTGAGGACATCTTCCTCCCTTTTTACTCGCGTATAGGCGTATTCGTGTTCGGAGTGTAAACTCCCTCATGGAGTGCGTGGCTCATGTGTAGCACCAGCTGGTCTTGATGCTGCAGTCCGCGGATAATCCGTGCACTATAATCTCTGATCTTTAATAAGCCGAATTCGCGTCGTTTTCGAAGCGGTTGCTGGCGGCAGGTCGGCTCGCGTAGAGTGACACTGATGGAAGCAGGTCACGTTTTCGTTTTTGTTAAATAGTTTATGTCGCACTGTTAGCAGGGGGCCTCGAAACTAACGTAGCATGGCCTTGCGGTTGGCCGCGGTACCGATGTATCGTCAAGGTAACGAGAAGAAAAAAAAAACACAAAGCCGAAACTAGAATCATTTTTTTTTTCTCTGTCGCAGTGGAGAAAGTGCGAAAATCGAGGAAAATAAGAAGGCAAGCAAAAAAATGGGGGAAAGCAGAAGAAAGAAGGCCCGAAGCCCTGAGCTGCGGGAGGCCAAACGTTGCAGCCTTGGCTTCTTCGGGACGCGCTGTTGAAGAGTC
The DNA here is from genome assembly GCF_055824585.1 of Amblyomma mixtum. Lineage (NCBI taxonomy): Eukaryota > Metazoa > Arthropoda > Arachnida > Ixodida > Ixodidae > Amblyomma > Amblyomma mixtum. The sequence continues at coordinate 291,814,780 of NC_143013.1, read as the reverse complement.
CGAGGGGAGCGTACGCCTGAGCGAGGGCCTTCGGGCGGGCATTGTTTTTTGTGCAAAGCGAAGTGAAGGCCCTGTGTAGGTTTTCCTTTTGCTTCGCTTGTTTTTTTTTGTTTTTTTTTTTTGTCTCACCCGACAGCAACGCAGCCGGACCAAAAGAGCGTATAGAACAGCGCTACGGGCTGACAGTGTAGGTGGTGGGCGACTGTCGTCAAAGTGAACAGCCGGAAAGAGAGTAGTGGCGACACAATGGGTTGCGAATACGGTTTGTTCTTATAACGACGCCTACGCGGGCGTCTATTGGCACTCGGCGGCAAGTCCGGGGTGCTTTTCTTTAACGCTTTACATTTATAAGGCCACCCTTTAGCATTTTCTTGGTGGGTATTGGGTGTGGCTTGCATAAGGGCGTCCACATTAGTCGTTGAAAATGTCGCTGATTTCGGTCGTGCCTTTCTCGATGCAAGTTCGATTCCTTCACGCATGGCGTGGTGAAATGCGCCTCGTCATGATCACATTTATAAGCATTTTGTTTTATGGACTGGTCGTACATCAACCCTCGTACATCAACCCTCGTACCCTCGTAGTACATCAACGAGGGCTGTATAATTTGCTCCAAGGCCGCAGGCTTAACGCTCCCTTCCGAGAGAGCCGGACAGAGTGGCGGACGAGCGTGGATTTTGTCGTTAGTTCGCGATCTGGAGACTTTAGTGGGACGGCGATCTGGGAAAGGGAGCATCCCGACAGTTTATTTGAATAGAATAGCTCTCTATTCCACGATACGGTACGATGCGACATGATACGACACGATACGAAACGATACGATACGATTCGACATGGTACGATATCATATATTATATAAGCCGTGTACTTTCCGGTTTTAACCGAAAAACATCGCTAAACATTAACCGCTAAAAAAAGTAATACGATACGACACGATACGATTCGACATGGTACGATATCATATATTATATAGGCCGTGTACTTTCCGGTTTTTAACCGAAAAACATCGCTAAACATTCACCGCTAAAAAAAGTAAAAATTTGGTGGTCTTGGTTTCTATCAGCCCGTTTGTAAACTTACGAGAATCATTTTCCCTGGCACACCTAGCCGAAAAACACATTTTTCTTATTTTATATTTAAGATATAAACGTCGAACAACATCCGGTGATTTTTCTCGGAAGTAAGCACCGGAAATTCCACGGCCTAGATATACCTATATGATGTTATTATTTGTAGTTTTTCTCTTTTTCACGTCCTCTCTCGCGCTTTCCTCCGCCCTATGAGGACTCCGTCTGGAGTCCTTTCTTCTCATCACTGCGTATCTCCTGTATATTGTTTTGCACTTTCATCTTCGCTTGGTTGCCGCAATTCCTATCTCGCGGCGTCTCTCGTTTCACCGAGGCAGCCGATGTTGCCGCTTTCCCGGCGCTTAAACCGCCGTGTTTAGTGTATCGCAGAACTCCCATTGTCCCATGGCTGCTTGCATTTCTGCATGCTTCGCCGGAGAAATTCCTTTCTAGGCAGGCGGCCTGGCATGTCGACGATTGCGGTGGATAAAATGGCAGAAGCGACGTAACGATCGAGGATTATGCGCGAATTAAAAGGAAAAGCAAAAGAAGAACATGAGGGGCAATCGCTCAGCTCGACATTCTCAGGATTACCCCCGTCGCTCGCCGTTGTTGTAACGATGAGCTACGGAGCTATATATATGCTGTTGGATGGGGGTTTGAGGTCGCTGCTTTTGTTTCACAGACCTGAGCTCAAGTGGACGCCCGTTCCCACCACCAGGACAGGAGTGCCGTCTAGTGAAGGAGTTGGGTGACGAGGGGGAAGGATTAAGATGGGGTTTTATTTACATTATTTTGCATCTTCAGGAGCAAACGGGAGAGTCTCTCGGCCACACTTAATGCCGAGTTATAAAGGCCTCTCGTTCCCTAAAGTCCCTAGGTATAGAGGAAGGCGAGTTATACAGGCCTTTCGTTCCCTAAAGTCCCTAGGTATAGAGGAAGGCGAGTTATACAGGCCTTTCGTTCCCTAAGACCCCTAGGTATAGGTTTATGGGGGTTTAACGTCCCAAAGCGACTCAGGCTATGAGGGACGCCGTAGTGAAGGGCTCCGGAAATTTCGACCACCTCGGGTTCTTTTACGTGCACTGACATCGCACAGTACACGGGCCTCTGAATTTCGCCTCCATCGAAATTCGACCGCCGCGGCCGGGATCGAACCCGCGTCTTCGAGACAGCAACCGAGCGCCATAGCCACTGAGCCACCGCGGCGGCTCGATCCCTAGGTATAGAGGACGGCCTCGCCTAGGAGGGAGCGGCCTGAACGTTCACTTTCGCGCACAACCTCACACTTTCTCTCACTTGTGGACACGTCTCCGTTGCGTGTTTGAGCTTGATAGTGAGAATGCCGGCGAGTTCGCGTAAGCTGCGGTAAGTCAGCACGGGTTGCTGCATGGCGGGCTGGTGGTCGACACGTGTTGCCGAAACCCAGGCTTCATAACATCCGCCTCGTGAGGAAGGCGCGCAGGAGGGGAACACCACAGACAAGACCTTTCTCTCCGGACATGGTCCCGATCTTTGGGGAACGTAATGCCCGCCTTCTCGCTGCGGTGACTCTCGGCACGTGAACCGACACCGGAAATTGGGCACTTCTGTGTCCAAACTTCGGCCCCTCGTTCTTTGGTAGAAGACGGCCGCACTCGGACGCAGCAAAGCACGTTGATTGAAGCCAGATGAGAACCGGACCCTCTCCTCGTGGTCGATTACGGCAGGCCTGGGAGCAATCGTCGTCGAGCAGGCAGGAGGTACTCGCGGCCACACAGGAGAAACATGTGTGCTGGCTGCTTCCAAGCGAGACCCGCTGACGCCGATCTCAACAATACATCTCTCTTTCTTTTTGCGGAGCCTTTGCATGCACCACACTATACCGCATGAGCCTTGTACCAGGCGTCGGCAGTGCTGGAAAAATATACGTATGCACTTTCAATTTACAGGCGGCGAGTTCTTCCCGGAAACGCACAGGGTGGAGAGGAATTACCGCATTTGCTTTATGCTTACATGTTTAATGTTGCGATGGACGGTTCGAATTATGCGAAGGTCAACGGGTCAGTTCGAAAAAGCGGGAAGTTCGAATTAGCGAGATTAGAGCGTGCGCTGTATTTCTCTCCCAGTGGCAGTAGCCTGTATGCGTCAGGGTTTCCGGCAGGACGAGGACGTCCGCCTGTGTGCCTGTCTGAAGTGATTGTTTCTACTGTACTGCGTGCTCTTGTAGTGCACCGCTATGTCTTTTTCAAACCTCGATTCGAGTACACGTTGGGTTCCTGGTGCTCTAATGGCTCCTTCTTTAGATGTTTCTCCACTATCAAGCAATGGCGCGCTCCAAAGTAAATCGCCATCGATCCGGAGATAAAATTTCCGTGGTGTGTCAATACCCATTCGCGCTCAAAGCCCTGCCTGCCGAGGTTTTTCGCTACTACGAGTTTGAAGTGGAACAGGTAACACTTATCGGCTTGTTTTCCTGATGCTCTCGGTATCCGGGGCTGATCCAAACAGGAACGCTTTTCATTATGATGTTTCATGCGTTTCTACATATTCCAGCCTTACGTTCTTCCGACGCGATTAACGGGCGAGTGGGCAATAGACAGCGTTTCCAATTAGTGCGGTTGTTCACTTGTTTCGCCATCGATCTTCGTATCAATGGGCGAATTGGGTGCCCTTCGCTTTCACACGCTTTCCGACGACTGCGCGAGAAATCACCGAATATCCAGGCTGTGTATAGAGGGGCAGCTCTCAGGCTCTTCTGTGTGCGGCAGTGTACAGCTCAAGCCGGACCCATTGCTATTCGAGGCCAGGGTTTGTTGAACGTTGGTTCGAGAGTAAAAAAGCAGAGAAGGAACGAACGAACGAGGGAACGAATAAACGAAAGAGAGAGATAACGAGAAATTAAAGCAAAGGAAGATAAATTAGCCTTGGCAGAAAGATGGAAGAAAAGGGGACGCAGGAAAAGAAAGGCGGCATGAAAGGAAGGACAGAAAAATAAGGAAGGAATGGACGGACTAGAAAAAAAACATGCCCAGGCTTAGCTTGGTTAAGCCAAGAATGCGTTGCATATTGCGCGGTCTTTTTGCGCGAGGTATTGCTTGGCGGCACTCGATTTTCTCAACAGCTTTTCCTCCGTGACGTATGGATGGATAGGAGCGCCCTCTTTGAAACGGGGCGGTGGCAACCGCCACCATGCTCAGCCGTCCTTTTTTTTCTTTTTTTTTCACGTTGTTTGGTGACGTCACGTCACCACGTGACGTCACGTCACGTGGTTTGGTGGCTGCCTGGCCGCGCCCAAGGGCTGAACTGAGTGATTGCAGTATGCTACGCATAAAAAAGAGGAGCAAGGGGATGAAGAGAGGGGGAAAGGAAAGAAATAGGAAGGACAGTATAGAAAGAAGGAAGGAAGAGAGATCAGAAAAAAAAAGAACGAAAGGAAAGAGGAAGTGAGAAAGAACGAACTAATTAACGTGTGAGAACCAAAAGAAATAAAGTTGCGATGGTTAAGCTTGCTTGAGACGTATAATTCAACGAGACGCTGATTCCGGTGCTCGGTTTGGCCACGGAGTATATATCGTGTTCGCACTCGGCTTCGCACATAACCCGGATAGTTCCTGCACATTCAGCATTCGTGTTTTTTTTTTTTTACGCGCACGCAATAATTTACCGTGAATGAGCTGAAACCTATTCAACTAATATGTTTTTACTCTTTCCCTTTACGCTTCTCCTCGATCCACCGTAGTACAGTTCTCCTGTATTTTGTTTTTGTTTTTTTTTGTACGGCACCTGCTCTGAGTCTGCGGCGACGGTGAATTGCCTAACACATCGGGAAGCGAAGCTGCTGTTAGCGGCGGTGGTGCATGGTTCGAATCTCGCTCGGGGGTGTTTTTTTCTTTGCGTCGCTTCGAGGAGCGACGAACTACTTTGTCCATTCGGCGTTACACCTCTTCTAACCATAGGTTTCACTTGAAATTGCAACCTTGCCGGCGTACAGCACGTCGAAGCGAAACAGCAGCATCAGCGGGACAATTGTCTCCAAGGTGCACTTGCCTGTATACTGTCGCCCCAGTGCCGAGTGGATAAGCGACCCCCATTTCGTGATTTCAGCAGGAGTTTGACAGGCTACAGCCGTTGTCTCGACGTGTTCTGTAGCTTGCCTAACCCTTTTCAGCTGGAGCCGGTCTCTGAAACGCGTGATGATAGCGAGCCTTTCGTGAAGCATATCTGTCTCCGCGGCTCCCTTCACCGCTGCTTATGTGTGGGTGCGTGTGTGTGCGGTCAGGTCGTGAACTCTTACGCAAATTGTGTAACGGGGCGAATCGTTCGCTTTCGGTTCCGCACCGTCGTTATCTGTAGCTGTCCCGCGGAGTGGGTGACCTCCGCGGTTGTAATGATGACACCGCGGCGCGCGAACGGTGTAGGATCTTATCTCGCTGACATACAAAGTTGCGATAGAGTTGTAGCACAGGGATCAGTGCAGCTGCCGAGGGAAGGGAGGCGCGTACCGATCGGAGCAGGCCGGAAGTCAGACGCGATTCGTTGTAACAACGCGGTTGCCGCTAGACGGGCGTAACTGGAGGTCGTCGCCGGAGGCCTTTAGAGCACAATGGACTCAGTTATCGACTTACACTAGTGATTATGATTATTCGCATTTGACTCCGGCTCGTGCTCGCGGGATGACATGAACGATTCTATTCTATTTATATACCATTTCATTCTATTATTCCTGCGTGACGTCACGCTCCGGTTCAGTTTCCCGCAGCAATGTGGATCGCTATTATACACCACGTCTCTCGAAGTGCATCTTTGGCGCTGCTTGCACCGCATATACTGTAAACAGAAAGGAGTTAAAAGGGAGTAATCTAGCGCAGCTACTCCCTTTTTCCATATGGTCGCATTCGTGTTCAGAGTGCGGCTTAGCACTTGCCCGCTTTCATGCAACAGCGCCCTTGTGTCGCGAGGGGCGATTCGACGGCCGCGGATGGAATTGAAGCGCGGAGGCTTTCGGACCACCTTTATAAAAACTGGCAGCGAACGTCATCGCATACTTGCTCAAGAATACCAGCGAAGAAGCTCTGCTCGGCTCATTCGCGCAGTGAATCGAATCGCTTTTGATGAATGGCTCGCTCCAAATGCACACTTCTGGCTCGAAGATGAGGGCACGTTCACCTCTCTCTTGGACGCGAACGGGCTCGACCGAAATAAGAGCACGCGGAATGCGAGGGTGCGGAGGGAGAGGTGCACCGACGTGCGTCAAAGACGCCACTTCGTCATCACTCAATGTAGTGGAGCGGTGCATAGCAGTTGTTGATTGAACAGCGCCGCGCTCTCTCGTCACAGCTTCTTCAAGTGTGTAGCGCTTGTAGCGGCGATAACCTGTATAACCTGTATACCTGTGTACAAGTCGGGTTCGTCTTGTTTATTAGCTTACCGGGTGTGCTGCAGCTTGTTTTTCCCGGGTGCGCCGTGCTGCTCTTTCAACATGTACTAAATTCTCGGAACCCCTTTCGCGTTGACGTTATACAGAGCGTTGCATGCTTGCACGGAATCGCAAACAGGGCGAACTCTGTCGCTACTTTGTGCATACTGAGCCTTCAGCGCAAGAACCAAGTCTTTAACGCCTCGCGTCGTCGAAGCTCACCACGGATGACGCTGGTCGCTTGCCATACAACTGTAGTTGGTTGCGTTTCTTGCGCGCGACGCGAAACGAAGGGGCCCTGAAAAAACTTTGCTATATTTTCCTTCCTCTCCCTTTCTTCGTGGAGATGAGGCGGTAGCTTTGCCTGTGCCGCTGTCGGTACCGGCTGTGGGCATAGGCTATTCACATTAGTGCGTGTTTGAAGGGGCGAGATTGGACAAATTGCATCACTTACTTAAAAGGCGTACTGGCGCTAAGAAACGGAGACAACACACACAACAAGACAGGACTGGCGCCAATTTCCAACTGAGTTTATTCACAGAAAAACCACTTAATAACCACAATGCATTCAAAAAGATAAAGACAAACCAGATACAAGGGGTGATTTAACAAAGACACACGTGCCAAACGGACCAAACCAATTAGATTAGGAGATTACGCTTCTTAGTGGGTCTTTGTCAGCGTTATAATCATTGCTTTGGTCCGTTTGGCACGTGTGTCTTTGTTAAATCACCCCTTGTATCTGGTTTGTCTTTATCTTTTTGCATGCATTGTGGCTATTAAGTGTTTTTTCTGTGAATAAACTCAGTTGGAAGTTGGCGCCAGTTCTGTCTTGTTGTGTGTGTTGTCTCCGTTTTTTAGCGCTAGTACGCCTTTTGCGTAAACATGTCATGCTACAACCAACTAGCTCAAATCAAAGTATTGCATCACTTACTCTTTGCGACGAGCGTTACTAAAAAGGAAAGTCTCAGAACAAATGTGGATGATGACTCCGTTTAACTTTAGTCGTCATGGGAGCAATGGCTTTTATTGACGGACTAAAGTCTGGGTCAGTGCAGTGACGCCCCAAGGTGGCTAACTGCTTTCAGTCGTTATCCTGGAGTGCAGCTAGGTATAGTCGGATACAACTTAAGAACGGAGCGGCTTCTTCCCATCAAATGACCCCCCCCCCCCCCTTTCAGCCAATGGCGTCGGCCGATTGTCATGACCCTGCTAGCCTGTCAGTGCAGGGAGTAGTAGATGAAACCGCTCCCTGCATTGTCACCATAGCAGATTCATGAGAATCGGGCGACGCCATTGGCTGGAAGGGATTCCTTTCGCTTCGTTCTTTAATTGTATGCTACTATAGTACGGTAATGCATACGACCCCCCCCCCCCCCCCCCCCCCCCCCTTTTGGTTTTGCTGTGAAGAAATGAGAACAGTCGGTAGACGTACCGTCTTTGTCAAAATAAACCAGGCAGCATGGTTTGCGTCTAGCTCGTACAGTGGGGCCCTTACAGCTTCCGTGAAGCTGAAATGGTCGTTAAATGAAAGGACTGGGGGTCTTCTTACTTCCAACACCTTATGATCTTTAGGAAAGCCATAAGGGGTGCGCTATACAAGCTAGAAGCAAACCATGCAGCCTGGTTACTTTTGACAAAGACGGTACCAACAAATAGGTACGGCGCTCGACAACGTGAACAGACGCACGTGTTCGCCAGCTTGGGTGGGAGCGGCACGCCGATGCGTCACCGTCTAGCCCGCGTTCCCAGTTTTGCCCGTATGTAGGCAAGCGCGCTCGTGCCGATAAAAAAAAAACTCCAGACGCGAGCGCGTATCGGCCTCCGGGAAGCGGCGGCAATGCGGGTGAAACTGGCTTCCGGCCTCCGCTGCAGTGAGCTAGACCTCCGCCGTCGTGCTTGCTCACCGGCGTCTGGCTGCCCCTCCTCCCCACCCCCGGTTTATGACGTCACGCCGCTACACACTTCGTAACGGGCACCGCGCGGACCTCCGCTTGCCTCCGACACGTAGAACGGGTGCATTGCTCGCCTCGGACACGTCGGCGTGCTACGTCACGACTCTTCGCGTAATCGCTGCTCGCTGAGTGGCCCAGGCCGGAAGACACGTCACTGACCCGTCTCTGTCTCCGTGCACGAGCAGAGAGTGAGTCGGCGCGCAATCCGAGTGTGCGAACGGCGTTCGTCGCGGCGATTGTGTAGCCGGCAAAACAGCGTGACTGTATAAGCGCTGTTCACGCTGGCAGGCGGATTGCTTCTGGGGATGAAAAGTTATTAGCGATTCTTCTTTTGTCGACAATGGCGTTGAAAGGACGCCGATTTCGTCGTCGGAAATATCAGTTTCGTCCGTTAAAGGTCAGTGTCGAAAGCGAATTGGACAGGAACGTCATCGGCGAACTATCGTCGCCTATGCGAGGAATTCTTCGAATTCGAACTTGTCGTGATCGGCGATTATTACCCGACGAGACAGCGTATTTTGAGTGTACATTGTAGAGCGCTGTGTTGTGATTCAAGTCGTGTTAGACAGCGTTTGCGTGTATAGTGGTGGCGGTGTTTGACTTATTCTCCATCTCTGAATTTTCAACGGCTCTTCTGATTTTCGCCTGACTTTTTTTTATGCCCGCAAAGTATTACGGACCATCTCAGAAAGGGGAGGGTTATCAGAAGCTTCAGTCTGCGATCAAGGCAATAACATCAGTGGAGAAATCGAAATATTTACAGTTTATCCCCACGCGGGCGATACAGAAAACGTTTCAGGCTTAAATATGTGCGACTACATCACAGATGTCTCCACCCACATTCACCTTACCGCGACTATGTGTGGTCTGCTTACTATTACGCCACTTTAGCGTGTGTTTGTGTTAATATGCGCGCGTGAAAATTCTTGCTACACCCCTCGGCGTCCTTGACTCAACCTTGAATTCCCGTGTTAGTATGCGTCTGTTTGGTTTGGTTTGGTTTTTGAGGTGGACACCTGAACCTCGCCGTAAGCGAAGGGAAAAAGGTGGGAGTGACGCCGTCGTCGGTTTCTGCTGCGGCCGAGTCATTTCTCTGCGGCATAACCAAGCTTCGCTTCCCACATATCGGCGTGCTGACGCTGCCCTTATAAAAATGTTCTACAGACAGTGTTGCCGTCCTATAGATACTTCCTTTCCTTTATTCATTGTCTATGGCTGTCAAAGAAAAAAAAGTCCACTAAAAATATGCGGCCATAAATCTATAGATTGTCTATAGACGGTCTATATTTGATTTATTGGGGTTTAACGTCCCAAAGCGCCTCCGGCTATGAGGGATGCTGTAGTGAAGGGCTCCGGAAATTTCGACCACCTGGGGTTCTTTAACGTGCACTGACATCGCACAGTACGCGGGCTTCTAGAATTTCGCCTCCATCGAAATTCAGCCGCTGCGGCCGGCATCGAACCCACATCTTTCGGGCCAGCAGCCGAGTGCCGTAACCACTGAACCACCGCGGCGGGTATTGACACGCTCTATAGGAATTATATTATTATAGACTTGTCAATATGATTTGTCTATAGACTTTATAGACATAAGTCTATGGAAAGTCTATAATAAACTGTCTAAAGAAATTATAAGGGCGGTCGCCGATCTGCTTTGCAATTTGCCGTCTCCCAGATTCTCTGCTTTCGAGGGAGACGCGGTCCAGTTCTCAAAACTTTTCGCACGTTAAATAAGTCTCCTTAAATGGGCGGCCTTGATATGGCATAGTTCTGATTGTGCTACACACGAAAGGTGGCCTTCGTGTAGTCTTGTAGTCGGGTACGTTTCTTTTTTTCTTGCGGTGTCGGTTGCCTGATCGGGACATAGGCGTGTAAGGGAAGGATTGCGTTAGTGGAGGGATGTTTGCTGACCTAATGAAGTCCAGGGGGATCGACGGCTGTTTCCCTGAGTTCCAGCAGCACAGGACGTTGCACTGGGCATTGGGAGATCCGAACACTTTCTCCTCAGCCTACACGTTTCTCATAGCGGTATCCACAGCATAAACACATGCAGGGTGTTTCATCTAAGGCATTACGCAATTTTTAAAAAGAGACTTTTCGAGTTAGAAGAGCGCTTTTTTTTTTCGGCAGAGCATTGTCAGCTGTGTAGTACATCAGTATACAGCTAAGACGTGCTAACTAGCAGGCTGGTTAACTAATAATAGTTAACTTTTGAACTATTACCGTTAGGCTTATTAATTACTGAAAGGCGTATACTCCACCTTAAGTAATACCTCTATCAGTTTTTATAATTCCGAAAACGCGGTTACCTTCGGCACGGGCCAACAAATTTACGAGTCACGTGCACTGGAAAGGTTGCTTTTCCTGCAAGCTTCTCGTAAGCGAATGTATTTTGGCCCGACTTTACCTTCGGCCAAAGAGCCTAGGGTAACCGCGTTTTCGAAATTCTAAAAACTGATATGGATATTATTCACCGTGGTCTACACGCCTTTCAAAAATTAAGGAGCCTAAAAGTAGTAGTCAGGAGATTAACTACTCAACCGGCCTGCTATTTAGCACGTCTTAGCTCTGTTGTATCTTTAAAAATTTTGTAAAGTCTTAGGTGAAACACCCTGTATATACTCTACTCTAGCCTTCCGAGTGTCGTTGAGCAACACGATGCGAGAAATACGAGGTACTCAGGCGGTGATTCTCCTGTTGGAAGAAAAGAAGATACGAATTAATGTCTGCTCTCCTCATGGAAGTGCAGAAAGTGTCCAGGCGTGCATAATGTTCAAAAGCGAACGACGAATTTAACCCTTCAGCAGACAAGGGTGTACGGAAATGGGGGGCTCATTAGAGAGTTTTAGTATAGCGTTAGCGTGATAGCGGACCTAAGGGAAATTACGTTAGCGTGCCGCAAGCAACTTATCCCCAAAGGGAGTTTTAGTATAGCGTTTTGGAAACGTTAAACGCCATCTGCTTGACGTGCATGTGAACGGTCCTTCTAAAATGGTCGACACTGCCGCTACCTTGCCAAAATATAATATTTCCGAGTTTTTTAAACAAATTATTACTGTAGTGCTTATTTTCGTCTGCAAAATGACCCCGAAATTTAAATAAAATGAAAAAAAAACGTAAAGCAGTGGCGCCATCTAGTCAAGGCAATGTTAACTACAAGCCGTTCGAGCAAGAATATTTGCCATCACATGACGTGTAATGTCAAAAAAACTATTTGAAATTTAATATAAACTCGCTTTACATCATTTAAGTCCATAAAACACTGCGAAAAAGCTCCATATCTATTTTTGTTTCGTTCCGGTCGTTTGTGCTAGGTTTTGGCTGCCTTTCGGGCAGTTGCAGACGGTAGAAGTGCAGCTGGAGGTCCCATTAGGCTTGCGCGCTCCAGAATCGAGAGCGTAGCTCAAAAACTGGACTGAATGGTAGCTTATACTTTATCGTCGAAGCAAGGTAAGTCATAGCGAAAAGCAACTACACCAGTAGTTGCCGGTAAACGTGCCGACCGGAATCGCAAGGACTGCTGAATCGGCTGAAGCGGGCGGCTCTCGCTTGGGAGGACGCCGCCATGTTTTCCCGCTAAACACGCAAAAGCCGCACCGCTAACTTCTGAAAATTGCGTGCGTCCGCTAACGCTATTTTACCGTTAGCGTTCTGCGCATGCGCAGTCTGGACCCGCTATTCCGCTATGCACGCAATTACGCAAAGCCCGCAATACTAAAACTCTCTATTATGACGTACATATAAAGGAAGCCAACGCTCACTGAAATCAAGGAAAGAGTAGGAAGATGTTTCTATTACATTTTTTTTTAATGCGAGAGCATTATATGTTTCTTTCCGTGTCCGTAAATTTTGTCTGCACGATTACGTCGTTCTCACAAGATAAATGTGTGAAAGTGTGATTGCGACAGTGTGTGGTAAAATGTTGCCATGGGAAAAATTTGATTGACGAGAGCGGCGTGAACAGACTACTTGGGGAGTGTACAAAGCTCTCCCCTGTTCTTTCTTGCTATCGCTCCCCTCTATACTTCTCCTAGCTATCCTTTCCCTTTCACCCCTGCAACTCGGGTGCCTAAGATAATAGATAGCAATTGCAGCGGCCGGCAACATTCTTTCCTTCACCTCCTTTTCTTTTTTTAATAAACCACCACCACCAGATTTATTGAATTAAACGCGAAAAATACACTTATACGTCGAAATAGCCATGGACGTCGAAATAGTATGTGGACGTTTAGCTTTCGCATTCCTTCAATGCGGGTCACCGCAGTGATCTCAAAGTTTCACGCGACAGCTCGTTTCATACCATTCAGCGTTTTTCGCAGCATAAACTTACCATTCAAGTTAGAGCGTAGCTCGCGGCAGTGTTTCGAACCGGCAACCTATAATCATTGGAACCAGCGGCCTGTAATCGGGAGCTGCGTGGTTTGGGTGTCCACCAAGACAAGAGAGTCTGTTACTGTATCATTTCCTGTCCACAAAAAACTGACGGGTGATATGTTTTGCCGGGCTAGTAGCGTGTCCCACCAGGCATCGGGTCCAGGAGCACCGCCGCAGTGCCGACGGAGGAAGGAATGTGGGCCGGTGACAGGGAGTAGGGGAAGTGAAGGAAAAACTGTATTTACATATTTACTTGATTATTTACAAAAATGACAAAGTAAAAACTGAGAAGTATCAGGGAAACGTTGAGGGAATCGCTCAGGTAGTCGCTCCGGGAATGGCTCCTCGATGAACGGCTCGAGCGCTTTAAATAGATCCTCCCGAGATCTTCCCGCCCTTTTCAACCAATCGTAGGGACTTCGTCCGGGTGCTCCAAGGTCGTTCACCGCTTCGTCGTCTTCCTCGGCTGAGGCCCCTGGGTACTCGGAAGTGGCCCGTCAGGCCAGGTGGATTCCATATCTTGTTTCGAGGAAAGGTCAACGGCGAACACCTATAGCGTCGTCACCTCGCTTCATCCGCTGAGGCCCGTGGATACTTGGAAGTGTCCAGAAGAGCGTGTTGACGGGCTAGTCGTTTCCGGCCAGGTGGATTCCATATCTTTGTTCCAAGGAAATGCCCCAAAGGCGAACACCTGCCGCGGCGTCACCCCGCGGTTGACAAAAGAGCAAGGACCGGTTGAATGGCAGACGCTTGGCAGATGCTCGTCTCCGCAGGTGGCAGCTGGCGTTGAGACATGTCACGCTGACAGAGGGTCAATACTGTTGCCTTGGGTGCCGTTTAAGGGGAACTCCGGAAAACACGTTGTGGCAGTCAGGCAGAAGCTGTGGTACCAGGAATCCAGGAGTCGAATACGTCCCTCGTGTTCGGTTCCACCTGTCATGAGATTCCATGGGAGCGCGTGCATGAAAGAAGACCCCTTTCGCAGAATCACGCACTGCATCTGGGCATGGCCTAAGTGGAGACAGGTGTGACGGGAACACACAAAGAGAGTTAAGGGGGGGGGGGGGGGGGGTAGAAACACAACACGGGCAAGGCGTCGCGCCGAACGGGCGATGGCGTTCCGTGGACTTCCTGGCAACGCTGCAAGACGCTGTCGAGTTCCGCTCTTAAACCTTACACGTCCTCCGAATTTTTTTTTTATGCGAAGCATATTACTAGAGCCACACTACAGCCCGTCGAGCGCGGCGGTGGAGCTACCATTGACCTTTAGCGTGACCACGTGACACCACGTGACAACATGACGTCACAGCAGAGGAGAGATGGGCTGCCGGCTCGCGCGGTCGGCCGCGGCGGTGGAGTCTCCACATCAGAGGCGCGGCGGCTGACCACGTGACAACATGACGTCACAACAGAGGAGAGATGGGCTGCCGGCTCGCGCGGTCGGCCGCGGCGGTGGAGGCTCCACATCAGAGGCGCTGCAGCTGACCACGTGACGCTACAGCAGCGGTATAAAGCTGAGCTTGCCTCGCTCTCCGGGCGGAGGAGTATCTGTTCTCGCTTCTGCGAGCGCGGCTTCGGCCGCTTCTTTTTGAGCAGCGTCCGCTCCGGCGGACGCAGTTGTTGCTGCGACGCGCGTCTTTTTTTTTCTTTCCTCTGATCTTTTAACTCTCCTCTATCTGCACGTGGCAGCGGTGGTGGCTTGGCTCGAGCCAGTAGCAGGCCCGTGCAATTTCCTCTTCATCCTTCTCTCAGTCACAACAACAACAACAACTCTCCGGGCAGTGTGGTTAAGATGGAGTATCTGATCTCGCTTCGGCGAGCGCGGCTTCGGCCGCTTATCTGATTTTTTCAGCAGCGTCCGCTCCGGCGGACGCAGTTGTTGCTGCGACGCGCGTCTTTTCTTGCCTTTTTCTCTTTCCTCTTTCCTCTGATCTCTTACCTCTCCTCTATCTGCACGTTGGCAGCGGTGGTGGCTTGGCTAGAGCCAGTAGCAGGCCCGTGCAATTTTCTTTTCATCCTTCTCTCAGTCACAACAACAACTCTCCGGGCACTTACGAGGCGGCCAGGTGTTGGGATGCCACCTAGAAGCAGGGCTGATTTGAACGAGAAGCGAAAGCTTCAGCGTGCCACAGAGACCGATGAAGAGCGGGATGAACGTCTGGCTAAGCGGCGTGCTCAATATGCGACACGGCAGCATCCGAGATGCAGGTTGACAATTTCGGAAATTGTTGTCACGTGTTGCTACACTTCTAGTGGTTGTATTAAAATGACCAAGTATTCAACCAAGGAAAGCCATGTATTACCAAGCCTAGCCATCAATATGCTTCGCATCTGACTAGGCTTAACCTTAGGTAAGCCTCAGCCATTTTTAATTCGTGGTGTCGATTAAGGGGAAATTAATATTGTAATAGTTTTATAGCTGAAATATGTTTAATAAGACAGTAGGAGAAAAAAAATAGGCGGGGGCATAGCTTTGGTTAAGCCTGGTAGGTTGCGAAAGCAAAAGCGCAGCACCTCCAACTGAAGGAACGCAGTGCGCCGCGTCTCCAGGTCACGCGTGGCTACCGGCCGCCGCTGCGCGACGACTGAAAGCGTCTTGGAACGCAGTGCGCCACGTCTGCACGTCGCGTGGCTACCGACCGCCGCTGCGCGACGACTGAAAGCGTCTCGGAACGCAGTGCGCCGCGTCTACAGGTCACGCGTGGCTACCGACCGCCGCTGCGCGACGACTCAAAGCGTCTTTGGTAATTTTTCTTATATTTTATTTTCGATGTTGTTGCGACTGAAAAAAAACATAATCTGCAGCTGGTATGACGTCACAGCGGCGGCGCGCCACAGGTGCGCGGCGCGGCTTAACTGCAGCCGGGCTATCTGAAGGAGCGAGTTGGTCGCCCATATTCACTCCGCTAAAGGTCAAACGTAACTGCGGCCGGGTCACGCGAAGGCTTGGAAGTGCGAGCAGTATTGCTTTCGCAATAAAAACAAGCTCATGGGATTCGGAGGTGTTGGTTTCAGTGACTGCTGTCTTGCTTCGTTTCTTAAACCCTCGTTGTGCGAAAACGCCGCACCACATGGCAGCGTTTCTTCGGCGTCGCGTCAGCGTCTCGGCTAATCGCGTCGCCGGAGGCTAAATTCCGGCGTTTGAAAAGTGTTTCACAAAAAACGAGGGACCGGAGAAGGAGTGTACACGCCACAACGACCCAGACTAATACAGACCTTCCAAGCGTTGAAGCGTCGAAATTTCGCCTCCGTCGACGCCAGTAGCCGAAACGCTGACGCGTCGCCGAAGAAACGCTGCCATGTGGTTAGGCCTAAACATTCATGGGCGACCGCTTGACGGATCGCCGACGGACGCCGGAACGAAAAGGGTCGTTCGTTCGCGTATGTGTCAACTATTCCTTTTAGGACAACTGACGTACGGCTTCGAACGCATCGCCGCGACCGCGCAGCCGACTGGCGCGGCCGTTGAGCCTTTCTCGGCGTCACTACGCGCCGAACAGTGCGCACAGGTCTCCACGCGATGCTCGTTGTTTGCAATCAGGCAGACGCTGCCCCGATCGTTATATATTCGCGCGTCTCATCTCTTCTCGATCGTGAATCTTGCCGAGAACTCCTGTCTGCAGACAGACAAGGGAGATGATGGAGCTGCTAGGATTCTCGCGTCGTTCTCCCGAATTATTAGCCCTCTTTTTTTGTAGTTTCATTAATGCCTGCATCTATAGCGTCACAATACAGGGAGTGGCACATAAATGGGGTGGTCCCTCCCTGAATTGTCATGCCCAGATTCATGAGAAACGGCCGTCGCCGTTGGCTGGAAGTGGGCCCTCTGACAGGAAAAAGCCGCTTTTTTCTAGACATGTATCTGGCTATATACCGTTATCGATCGAAAATTTCGTCTGTACACATCTTTGCAATAATACTGGGTACCATAATTAGTGTGTGTGTACAGTATCGTTTATTTTTTTCTACCCAACACAATGCCCTACCTACCCGCTTACTTCTACCCTCTAGACGCTTCCACACGCGAGAAACCCACGCAGCACTCCTTTGAAAAAAAAAAAGATCGATAGAAAAGTCGATCATCGTAGAAGCGAAATCAACCAACGCTTCTAATGCAGATTTATCTGATCACGTCGTATGAGCGGCTGTATATTTCTTTTCTTTCCCTTGTTTTATCTTCCCTTTGTAAGTATTTGCCTTTCTTTGTGTATTTTTGTTTCAACGAGGTTCTCTGGTCTACATGAATAAACAACGAGGGCCCTTCCCTATAGGCGTGTTGCGTTCTCGCGAAACGCATTGATTCGGCGTCTGTTTTGACGGGGCTTACCCGCGGGCAGGTTACTGCGCTGCGGGTGTGCACTTTGCTGCCTTATCAGAATACGCGTGGGGACAGAGAGAACACTTTACGTATTTGCATGTAAGCGCCGGCGCGCGTTGCTTGTAGCGCGTCTCACCACTTCAGGGTATATCGTGTATCGGAAGATTCGGCGAGAACAATGGCCGCGATGTAGACGGATTGGAATCTTTACTTATTTTTCTTCCTTTTATCATTGAGTTGTTTACGTGCGTCTCTCGTTCCCTGCGCTTGAATACGGAGGTGCGCAAAATAAAATTAAAATGCCGATTTTTTATTTTTATTTTTTTAAATGAAATGCGTACCTCTCTTAAACGAGGCGAGTTCAACGACTCGGCGTGAAGGCGGGACAGAAAATCAACAAATGTGGAGAAAAGGAATATGCCTCGCTCTGCGGGATCAGCAATTTGTAATTAATGGAGTTATTGCTGCACTGTGCTGTTCCTGTGGCTTGTATAACATGTTTTGGAGTTGCGAATAACGTTCGTTTTATAATCACCGTGTCTTCAGTGTTTTTTGTTTTTTTTGCCGTTTGCTTGCTTGCATTGTTGTTATCGTTTACCTTCGGCGTTGCAGGGCACACTGTAAATTGGTTGCGAGATGCTGGAAGTGGTAAGGCAATACGTATACTTAGGGCAGCTAGTGACCGCAGATCCGGATCACCAGAGTGAAGTAACTAGAAGAATAAGAATAGGGTGAAGCGCCATTTGGAAGACTCTCTCAGATCATGAATGACTTTTTACCAAAATCTGCCGAGAGAAAAGTATATAACAGCTGTATCTTACCGGTACTCTACCCTCCAATGGGGCAGAAACCTGTAGGCTAACGAAAAGGGTTCAGCTTGATGACAACGCAGCGAGCTTTGGAATGAAAATGATAGATACAACGTTAAAAGACAATAAGAGGGCAAAGCGGGTCGGAGGACAAACGCGGGTTAATGACATCTTAGTTGAAATCAAGAGGAAGAAATGGGCTTGGGCAGGGCATGTAATGCGAAGGCAAGATAACCGCTGGTCCTTAAGGGTAACGGAGTGGATATTAGGAGACGGCAAGCGTAGCAGGGGGCTGTAAGGAGTTAGGGGGCGTGGATGAGATTAAGAAGTTTGCGGGGAGGGGGGCGCAGCTGGTACAGGACAAGGTTAATTGGAGAGACATGGGAGAGGCCTTTGCCCTGCAGTGAGAAGGGTCGGGCTGATAATGATGACGATAATGATGGGTCATTTCTCCCGTGTTTCCATCTTTCCTAAGCTCCTGTGCGCCGTCATCAGCAAAAAAAGAAGCCTGAAATTTCGGTGTGTCTATTCCTCTAAACCACAGATACCATATCATATCATACCGTACCTTACTGTGCAAAATTTCTTCGCCCGGGATTTTCGAAGTCCGTGCTTCTCACTTAAAGGGGCTGCGAAACACTGCCTGGGGGAATACCGGCTATACTTCAGGTGGGTACTTTATGTCACACAGATGCTGACTTAAAAAGAGTTACAGGAATCGATGCACAGGAACGGCAGTTATTCAGTGAAGAAATTTCAAAATACAAGCAAACAAAACGCTGCCCTCAACTCGATTTTGGCGGGGCTTCCCACTCCTATTTCGCTCTCCGAATGACGGCACCTGGCGCAACCAATCAAAACAGCCAGCCAGAGCACGTCGCGGAAGTTTGTACTCCATGGTTGCCTGCTCTCTGTGAGACTGGCAGCGTTGTTTCCATACCAGAGCGCCCCTGGTGGTGTATTTTTATTTTACTTGCTTTGCAGGACTTTTATCTAAAGCAAAGAAATTGTTTTTGTTGATCTAATATAAAACGCAGACAGGTGACAAAATGTGTCTCTATTTATTCACACAATTTGCAGTATATTTACTGTTTGTCCGGTCATCAAGCTCGCGCCAGGTGATGTCATATCCGCTGCTAAAAACCCGCCACTGTGTGGCGACACCATCAGAGCCATGAAGTTGTTTTTGGGAGGACATTAAAATATTAAAAAACGGAATGTACGCGGTATTACCGACGCTAATAGCACCATTATAACTCACTGTATGCAATCAACAGGCAAAACAGTTAACTAAGATTGTGTTTCTGGGCCCCTTTAAAGAACCATAGACACCTGACTTGAGTTGCGTATACCTCCTTCTTTAAAATGATGCGCTACACATTAGAGTACATGGTACACCACGTGGTGTTCGCCAACAACGGCTAAATAATTTATAGTTTCATTCCTTCTTGATGTCTTTTTTTTTTCAGTTTCATCAACTGGGTGTTTTCTGTGGCGCGTTGGTAGTGTTTAGGTCACGTGAGCCACAAAAAAAATTGCAATATAATCGGTGATGTGTAGATTTAATGCTTAAAACATCCATCCAGTACATTTCTTGATGGTGGGTAATTCAGTTCTCCGCGTTGAATGCTACTGGGAATAACCAATTGACACGGCATGCGGACAGAAACAACCACAACACTGTACATGAATGTACGTATAGGCGCTAAGTAGTAACGTCCAAAAACACCTCGAAAAGTTTCTCTAGCGACCATGAAATCAAACGAAGTACGGTGTATGCACAAGACGTAAAAAAAACAACAACAACCGAGCGCAGGGATTGGGATAAATTCCGCGATCACATGACCTAATCAAGCATCACCTTTTCGAGAACCCAGGCGTCGAGGCCTTGGCAACAGACCTCTTGGCGTCACAAGAACATGGTGCGCACAACACACGGAACAAATGTCAGCACCTGTCGAAAACTCGGACCCGCGCATAATAAAAATCTAGAATAACAGCTAGAGGCTGGGAAGATCAGCTAGCAGCCTAGTAACAAATAGCTTAGACTATACGCAGATGGGGCCACAATGGGAACAATTAATCAATCCAAACACTCTGAGTGGCCAATTATTTCAATAACGCATGACGTATTGGGACAGTCAGCATCCACCACCGCAGAAAAGGCAATTAGCACACAAAGCCTGAACACCACTAACGAAGAAACTAAAACACCTTTAGGTTTCCATCCTACATCACTCCCAGTACAACACTGCGCAGCGACATCCGATGTCGGAATAAACAGGTTATTCTCCTTTGCTTAATTACCCCCCCCCCCCCCTCAAAACAACACAGTCATGTGTTCTTGAAATAATTGGCCACTCAGATTGTTTGGATTGATTAATTATTCCCATTGTGGCCTCAGCTGCTTTTTGTCTAAGCTATTTGTTACCAGGCTGCTAGCTGAACTTCCTAGCCTCTAGCTGTTATTCTAGATTTTTATTAGGCGCGGGTCTGAGTTTTCGACAGGTGCTGACATTTGTTCTGTGTGTTGTGCGTACCATGTTCTTGTGACGTCAGGAGGTCTGTTGCCCAGGCCTCGATGTCTAGGCTCTCGGAAAGGTGATGCTTGATTAGGTCATGCGATCGCGAAATTTATCCCAATCTCTGCGCTCGGTTTTTTTTTTTTTTTTTACGTCTTGTGCATATACCGTACTTTGTTTGATTTCGTGGTCGCTAGAGCACCTTTTCGAGGTGTTTTTTGACTTGGCTCCTTATGTGCCTATACGTAACTTCATGTACAGTGTTGTGGTTGCTTGTTATTGTTATTGGTTATTTTTTTTTATTGGTTGTTCTCAGTAGCATTCAACGTGGAGAACTGAAAGAAGTTTAGTGCGGGTTTCTCTCAGTCTACCTGTCTTGTGTGCGTGGTCATGTAGTAAGATGCGTTTCGCTTGTCGCCTTTGGCATCAAGAAATAAAGGCTCGAAGTTGTGCTTGGCTCAAGGTGACTTGTAAACTTAATTTAAGGTTTATGTTTGAGGTCTCGGATGTGTGTGGAAATCAGTCTCTACCCTCGTATACGCACGCTGTCCCGAATGGAGCATAATGGCTGATCCGGTGTCTTAATTATTAGTGTCGTTTTAATGGCGAAGTGTCGTGTGCGTTGATGTTTTTAGCTGGCTGAAGTCCACGCTTACCGTGCATATAATATCTTGCGTGTCTGTATAGTGCAGTTTCTTCTCCAGTCACGAGTTCCATGCCTGCGGGGTGTGGTCATTGCAGGGCAATCGCTTGCGTTTCATTAGGCTGTCTAGTTTTACCTGTATTCGGTCACGTTTCTTGGGGCGCTTGTTTGCCACTTCGTTTGTGTGGACCACTTGCTTTTTAATGTCTCTGAGGCACTGGTCAAATGATCGAAGTGTGCGTGTTTTGCGGTGCTTGTGCAATCGGCGGAGAGGGCAAATTTCACGTAATCTCCAGACAGATAGTTTCTTAATTATAATATAAATGAAATTCTTCCCTCGCGCGTGTCCAAAGCCAGCAACACTGCATTAGTGTAATAGTTTCTCGGTGCGGCGCTGTTGTTTTCTAGTATGGCAAGTTGTCTCAAGTAGCACGATACGGGCTGTATAAGACAGCCTGTATCTCTGATAGCCTGGTTCCATATAGCTTCTGGTTAGTAACTGGAACTTAAGTGGAACTTTCAAAAAACTTGCTCTTAAATAACTGGAACCGAGTACCAGATAACGGTGAATATGTGGAACAACATTCTAGTCACTCTCAGAAATTTCTATGTAGCAGCATGTTTATTTGGCCATATTATGAACAATATGCCCTCGAGGTGAGGCTAAAGGAGGAAGACCAAGCATGCCTACACCCCGATGTGGTACAGTGTTCCGCATACATGTATCTTGAACACTGTTCCGCCTTTATTTTCATATATAGTTGCACTCCACATAAACTGATCCGACAGGCTGAGGCTCGACGTAACGTATGTAAGACGGCCATTTAAGAAATGAAGATACAAAGTAAAATATGCCTTCAGCTACTTCAGGGTTCCCGAAGTCATATGGGAGCCTATACTTGATGTCCGTTTGCAAGCCTCGCTTTCCCGCTGCCCAGTAGCGTGCTGATAGCAGAGGCAACGCGGATGTGATTTCGAAATTTGCGGCAATAATCCCACGCTTTGTCACTGACGGATGCGGGAGCAGGAACCAGCGCGATGTTGTTGCGACGAGAGAAGCCTATACGCTGTCGTCGTCACGAGTTCGATACACTCTCGCGGAACGTGTTTTTCAACGTTCGGCGACGCGAATATGCGCTTCGGAGTGCGTCGCCCCCTCGATTGTTGCACCAACGCTTGGCCTTTGTCTTTCTTCAGACTGCTTACATCAGTTATCCCCCCCCCTACACGCGCGCAGGTTTATCGAGTGTGATATATGGGGAAAGGTTCGAGAGATGTTCGGCCAAATGCGTTCGTGCCGACGCATTTCATCTCGACGCGATTGTAGGAACGAAAGCGGGGTTGAACGGCATACAGGCGCCAGACTTGTGCAAACGGTGGAGGCCAGAAGACGTGGGACGGCAAGGTCTTGAGACGAATGAATGAATAAAACAGGTTTTTACACGCGGTAGCGCGAACGATAACAGATGAAAAACGAAACGCGTAGGAGACGACTCGCACAAGTGCAAGCATGTGATGACCATAACGCCTACTGAAAACTGTCATTGGAAAGCGCTTGTGAATGAGGAAGTGTCGAAGGGAATCAACGGAGCTATGCTGAGAGCCATTGTCGGTGGTTCAGTGCGTTGTACTCGGCGCCTCTGTTGGAAATCGGCGCACTGCAGGGTGTGGTTACAAATTGCGCAAAGTGGGAGTAGTATCATGGTGGCCTGCAGCAAACATTGCCAGCATTTGCAGCTGTTTCATCCACTCGCTTGCACTCGCGCACACTTACTCCATTCACTCACTGACGCTCATTCCACACTCATTACTGGCTCTACTCACTAACACTCACTCCACACTGCCTAATTCACTTACACGCACTCGCACTCAATCACTGCACTCACTGACTTACGTTCAA
The DNA here is from genome assembly GCF_055824585.1 of Amblyomma mixtum. Lineage (NCBI taxonomy): Eukaryota > Metazoa > Arthropoda > Arachnida > Ixodida > Ixodidae > Amblyomma > Amblyomma mixtum. The sequence goes on along the minus strand of NC_143013.1, from coordinate 291,791,797 downwards.
TCCACAAACTCACTCACTCACTCACTCACTCACTCACTCACTCACTCACTCACTCACTCACTCACTCACTCACTCACTCACTCACTCACTCACTCACTCACTCACTCACTCACTCACTCACTCACTCACTCACTCACTCACTCACTCACTCACTCACTCACTCACTCACTCACTCACTCACTCACTCACTCACTCACTCACTCACTCACTCACTCACTCACTCACTCACTCACTCACTCACTCACTCAACATTTTATTATTCATTGATGAAAAAGAAGTGGTTTTGCTCTGCAGCCACTGAATAAATTTTTATGGATTTTTCACTTTTCAAAGAGAAACTTCAAATATAGTTTCACTCTTCAAAGAGAAACTTAAAATATAGTGACTGTTTATAGCAGAACTCGATCCAATCATTTATTTGCGACAATGAGAAAATTTCAAGATTCATTTTATTCCTTCAAATCTACAACTCGTTAAATAAAGCACTTGTAATTTTCTTTCAGTCGTCGGTTACTATACGTGCGCTTATCAAGTGCCTTAGTTACGAAATAATGGCGCAGCGTAGAGTCGAATTTAAAACGTTCAGTTTTCTCCAGTTTTTAGATGCTCAACCTTGCATAGAGATTGGTTATCAGCTTTTGTTACGCGGAATCTTGCAGCGATAGTTCGATAGTAGAGTTTCCCCGCGGGGAAAACACAGTCGGCCTCATGTCGTAGCGTGTCGTGCTTAAAATCCAGAGTCAGCGAAGACGTTATCAGGTCGATTTCGAGAATGAATGACCCATGTGGTGATGATGAGGTGGTCAAGGTGAACTTTGCCCAAACCACGCATGGAGGGCACACTCTCGCGCTGTGGGTGGAGTTGGGGGGTATAGAGGCGCCACCTGGGGACGGGGTGAAATGTCCGAAAGTTTTTTTTTTTTAATTTTTTTAGCTCTGCGAATTTCGCCTATGAGAGCAACTCTCCGTTCAGGCAATCCGGGGTTGCGGAAGAACGCGCCCCAGTTTCATGGAATGGAACAGCTGGCAGCCAGTTCCGTGAACTGAAACCGATATGCACTTAATGCGCCGTTCACCATGCTGTGTTTTCTTTATTATCTGTCTCGTGGTTTATTCCTTCTCAATGTCTTATTATTTATTCTTTGGACCCTTGATAATGCTGAATTTCGTAATTTCGCCTATTCTGTGTTCGGGGAAACCTGAATTTTGAAATAGGTCATAAAGCGCACTAGTTTGCTGAACGGAAACCAGATATGTGCAATATTCTGATTGTGCTTTTATTTGTGTTGCTGTTTATTCCTTTTCACTTTTCTTATCAGTAGTAATTTAGACATTTGGTAATGTTGTTATGCAGGTGTTGTATTGTTTGTTATTGCTTCCGTTTCACATATCATCCTCCTCTCGTGTTCAAAAATGACCTGTGCTGCGGTTTATTCCCACATTCGTGTCATTACTTGTTCTTGAAGTGCTGTTGCAAGAAACTGCCTCGGAGTAGGAATAGGGCCTCGTCAAGGTTACTCCAGAGCAGCTTTCTGTATCATCAGGCTTCCGGCATTTCTCTCTGCATAGAAATGTAAATAAATTGAAATCAATTTCTCACAACGCATACATCTTTAGTTTTTCCTGAAGCATCAAGTGCTCTCTGCTCTCACTGCCGGCGTTCTCCTGCAGAGTTCGCGTCGCGACGTCCTTCGAAATGCGCTGCAATACCCGACGCGTAACTTGCTTCGAAATTTATCTCGCGGGTAGAAGATTGCGCAAAAAAAAAAAAAAACGAATACCACCTGGAGGCGAGACAGAACAGACGCTTCTGTTCTGGGTTGCCCTTGAGTCGTCTTCGTTCCTTTTTTGTTTGTTTTTACGTTGTGGAAGCAAACCTACCTCGCCCTGCTTTACCGTTGCTGTGATTTCGCAACTTTGTTTCGAACGTTGTGTCGGGAAACCTAGAGGAAGTCCATTCTTCCACGCCAGCTGCCTTCGGAATCCTCCTCTGCCTCACTTTCTCTACGTCGTGGCCAATTCTCGCCGGTGGCTTTTGCGTCCAGTCACGGTTCAGCCTACTTCTTCCAAATTGGCGCGGCATTTGTTGCGTGCCATTTACGTCACAGCCGACAAGCGCCCTTTGCAGAAGGGCGCGTAGGGAGAGCAGTGTTTGCACGAGTTATCGCTTGTCGACTCTGTGCTAGCCGATTATGCCGCTGCAGACAAAGAACTGCGGAAAGCAGTCACGGCGTTCGGCTACGCCGCGGGTCTTCAACACCTGCGCTCGTCTCAGAGGCGAGGTATTGTGCACCGAGTCCTGCTGGCGAAAAGTTCGTAGATACTTCCGTGTTCTTGGGATATTCTGCCTTCCTTTGTGCTTGAGGGACCGTAGTCCGTTCGTGCCTTTCTTTTAGGTGTGAAGGCATGCCCTGCGGCACATGGGATGGAAACCAAATGCAGTCGGATCTCGGTAATTCCTACGAAAAAAGGACGAAAAATTTACTCAAATAGACCTTTGTCACTCTATCCCAGAACACCTTGCGAGTGCGGCACATGGGAGCCGCACTAGGGAAAACAGTGCACGAGGTACGAGCAATATGAACCTTCGAGGCAAGCATGGAAACCTTTCGCTCTGCTTTAAGCGTGTGAAGTTGAGTTTGCGACCAAGATCTCCAAGCGGAATCGCCCGTACGTATACTGCATCCAAGAAGACGGTCCGTTTTTAGGCCAGGAAAACAGTATTCGTGACCGTGATATCGAAATGGAACCAGCTTGCAGCCCGGCTGCCGACGACAGGAAAATGCTCTTAAGTGTGTTCGCGAAGATAATAGGCCCTAAGGTAGAGAAATGTCAATAATAAAGCCTTTCTGACAGTCGTTGACCAATACTGATTTGCTGGTCGAAGTGATAACTGCCATACAAGCAAATTTTATCCACAGCCGCTTCGCTGCTCGAGCCCGGTGCGGTTATGTGCAACAACCAGCTCAAGTGTTGTCGCTTTGTGTGGTCAACGCTGTACGTTGGTTTGACACTTGGAGCAATGTGCACTTTATTAAGAGATACACCCTAAACAGAAAGGAGTAGAAAGGGTGTAAGCCGTCCTCTAGCACACACCCTTTTATAGAGGACATCATACTCCCTTTAGTAGCGATAGCTACACTACGCCAGCCGCTTCGCGAGGTCAGCGTGGCTGCGCGCTGAGCCGTGGCACAACCGCCAGCTGTGCGCATGCTTCGCCAGCTGTGCGCATGCGCCGAGTGACGTCATAGCCCGCAGCTGGTGTGCGCGCCGCCCGCCTACATTACGCTAGCATTTCGAGCCTTCAGCGTGGCGGCGCCCTGGCTGGTCACGTGGTTGGTCACGTGGTGCGAAGCAGCTTCCGGCGGCGCGGCGCGCCTGCGAAACCGAGTGGGGGAGGAGTTTAGAGGGGGGGGGGAGTAGTGTATCCACGTCCAGGCACGAAGATGAGGAAGGAACGCCCAGAGAAACGGAGCGGCGAAAGACTGACTTTGCAATTCGACTGAGGGAGTTCCAGTCGGCCAGATGTAGCTATAGCGTCACTCCAGGTTTAACCACAGCCAATTTTTTACTCCCATATAGGCGTATTCCTGTTTAGAGCGTAGATGACTGCTCCGTTGGTCTGTAGAGCTCACCTCTGCGCCGTGTCACGACAAAACCTTGCACAAATGGGCGCAAACCAGAGGGACAAGATCGAGACCGCCCTTACAAAAATATTCTACAGACAGTCTATAGACTTATAGATTCTATTGCCTTCGTATAGCTATTTCTTCTTGTCTATTCACAGTCTATAGACAAAAGTTTTTTTAAAATTGTATGGCCATAAACCTCTAGATTGTCTATAGACTGTCTATAGCATTTGTATTGCCTATAGGCTGTTCTCTAGGATTTGTCTATAGAGAGTTTGTAGACTCTATGTACAGTCGATAGATTGTCTGAGAATGTTTTCGCAAGGGCGGCGCGTGGCGCGTGCCGAACGCGTGAGATATGCTAGCGTCCCCACTCCTTCGTCCTTTGTTTCACGTTACAGAACGCACGAGTGGCGAAGTGGTTTCATAACACGTTAAAGATTAACTTCGCGTCTGTCGGCTCCCGGGTCTATCGGCGAATCTGTTTGAGGCGCCCACGTAGAGTAGCGTCGAACGCTGCGCTGCTCACACCCATATCCTCTTTCTTCTCAGTTTTTGTTTCGTTGTTTACGAGCCTTAACTTTGTGGCGATGGTAGACCGACTGTATGTCGACATGCCGTCGTGAACGGCTTTCTGAGCGTGCGTGCTTCGGGTGTAAGCTAGTGAACCAACGATGTGCCCGGCGTGTTGTCCATGGTGGTTTCAGCGAGATAGATAGATAGATAGAGAGGAAAGAAGCCGTAGTAGCCGAACCATTTTTCACGAGGAGCTTTCCAAAGCGCGCCGATTCGGAGACCGCCAGCAGCAGCGGCTATGCGATAAAAATGCCCTCGAAGCCGCGGGAAACTTACCGGCGGCATCAATGGAGTCCATCAGTCTGTGTAGTGCAGCGGAACTGTCTTTCTTGTTGCCTGTTTCTTCTCTCTCTTTCTCTGCTCAGCACCGCTCTCTCCCCCTCCGCTTTTTCCTCCTACATTCTGCTGATGATGATCACTCGTGTGCCGTAAGGCTCTTCTTTGTGATTCCGCTTTTAACCCGGTTGCCTCGTGACCCGCCTCCTTTTTTTTTCTTTTGTTGCTTCGTTAATCACTTCTCCGGTGTCCATTCTTTTCTTCTTTACTATCTTCTACATTCAGGTTTTTTCTCCTTTTTTTTTCTTTTCTCGATGAGCTGCGTATAAGTCTACCCGGAAACCGCTGCGCTGGAGGATGCATGATGACGGCTCGGTTTTTTCGCGATCTTTATATAAACCCGTGGCTTGGCTTGGCCTTTGGCTGCGGGCACTCGGACGAGATCCCGCTAAGTATTTTCTTCCTTCCCCGTTCCGCGCAGCGGGTGAGCATTGCGCGCGCGCGCGGAAGTGCGCGGTGATTTTCCACGCTTTTTTGTTACTTATCTTCATCGCAAGGAAGTTCCCCACACGCTAAGAGTTTATACCAATTGTCGACTTCGCGCTTCGTTTATTTTGGTCGCTCAGACCGGTTTCTTTCTTTCCTTCTTTCTTTCTTTCTTTCTTTCTTTCTTTCTTTCTTTCTTTCTTTCTTTCTTTCTTTCTTTCTTTCTTTCTTTCTTTCTTTCTTTCTTTCTTTCTTTCTTTCTTTCTTTCTTTCTTTCTTTCTTTCTTTCTTTCATTCATTCATTCATTACCCGTCTAAAGTACAGCATGGAAACATGGCTGCGTTTCTTAAGCAAACGTTTCAGGACCCTTGCAGTCCTTGCCCAGCTAAGGACTTCCGCTAAGACATCTTGAGCTTTCAAAGCCCATACACGTAGCCTTTTAGTAATTTTTTCTCATCTGATAATACACCGCAAATTAATTTTTTTTACGCTTTGTACACCACCTTTTTTTTACCAATCTTTAAAGAACTTAACACCTGGTACCTTCCATTGACCTGAATCGACCTGTTACCATGTGTCTGGCACTGCTTGGCATCAGATGCCCTTGCGCCATTGAAAGCCATCATCATCATCATCGAGTTCTTTGTACTGTTATTTCGGCTATCTCTGGGTCCGCAAAAATCAGTTGTTCGAACCTTACAAAGTATGCATCTGCGTTAAATATCTTTATCGGCCTGGCCGTGTTTTGGAGGAAAAAAGAGAGAGAGAGAGAACGAGAGAGATTAGCCGTCTGCAGCCGGTTTTTGTAATGTGTACTGCGAGCCGTCCATGAATAGGTGGCTCATAAAAATGGGCAGTTGGTGCTGAATATTTCGTGGGGGGGCCTTTTTTTCACTGCCGTCAGGATCTGTGCTCTATTACCGTGCTATAAACTCGCGGTTGGTATTGGAACGAAACATTACAGCTGAACATTACAATCGTCCTTCGCGACTTTCGGAAAGGTCATTTGGAGCGATATTTAATCGCAGTTTCCAATTAGCGCTAAGTGCCCGTCAGGTTTTAATGGCGTCCTTTGGACAGGGCCTTCGTATCAAGCCTCCTTTCAAAAGCAAAAGGGAACACGAGGGTGTGGTTTCAACGCCTATACTGAACACTGTGTTTCGCGTGAAACTCTGAAGATTTGTGGGCGAGATATAGTGCTGGCGCCTTACAATATTCCAGCCGCGGTATAGGGGGTGAACGGTGAGTTTGAATGCAGGCTCGGCCCCGACTTGGGCGGCCGCGTTTCAAAAGGCGTCTGTGTACGGAGATCTTGTTTCGCGTTAGAGAACCTTAGTTGGTCGGAAGTATTACGGAGACCTCCACGACTGGGCGGGCCTCGTGGCCCACAGTGGTGCTTTGATTACGCCCATTAGAGAGTTTTAGAGCAGCGCTACCGTATACTGCTGCCTCCGGCCGCCAGCAGCGCTTGAGCAATTGGTGTCTAGTGCACTCTAAACAGAGAGTAGTGAAAAGGGAGTTAACTGTACTCTATACTGCAGTCCGTTTTTAAAAGGAGGGAGGACAACTTACTCCATTTTCACTGCCTTTTAGGTGTATTGACTCTTTCAGTTAGCGGTCTCAATTAATCCGAAGCCTACCGCTATGGCGTCTCTCTTAGCCGTGTGCAGTTATAGGACGTTACACTTCACATACCACCCTTCCGCGGTAACGGTGGAATTACGCCAAAAAGTGTCATTAATTCGCGCGCTGGCGTCGTCCGTAGCAGGAGTGGAATTCACAGTATTCACAGAATCCACAGAGAAATTCACAGGATGTTGGGCGCTTGCAAACAACCGGCCGTGATTGGTGGAGGGACACCATTGGCTGGCCGAGCAGGAGCGATGAGTTCTGTCGTTTTGCGGCTGCGGTGAAACGGAGGAGGACGGTGAAGCTTCGAAACAACAACAACAACAAAAAGATTTAGCGTGTGCACCTCCGTCTCGGTTCATCGCGTAAGGCCGGTCAGGTATGGATTTCGTCCATCGTTTTAACGCTGCTGCAGAGGGGCGGGCTCAGCTGGTCGACGTCGTTTTTATAGCAGACGCCCCCGTCCCCGGAACGTCCGCGGCCGGCGTTTATCGCGAGTCCAGCGCCACCGATACGCCGAGGTCACATTCCGAGGTTATTTGTTTTCCCTAATCTCAGCCAGATAAGAGCGAACCTTGCGCCCGCCCGGGTATATCGGGCGAACGGAGCTCGGTCGGTCAGTGAATGTTCGGCGACATTGAAACTAGTACATATTCAATTTGCATGCGCCGTTTTTTTTTTTCTTTTGTTCGCCAGTTTATATTTAGGCATAGCTATATCTGCTCACACAAACGTTAACACTGGTCACCTCCTCCGTTCCTGGTACATTTCGCGTTTCAGCGCATTTTTTTTTTTTCGGTGTGAAATGCTCCTTCTCAGTCACAAGTGTGTGAAGCGGCCTGGGGCAATAAACGCCGCTAAAAAAAATCACTACGGAGAGGTTCACAGGGACACTCCCGTACGTCACTTCCGGTTTGTGGACGTCACTTCCCTCTCCAGCCAGTGGCCGAATTTTATGACCGACGACGCATTTTGGTCCCATATGGAGATTCTGTGATATCGTATTAAAATAATTATTTATTGGTACATACTGACAATCCCATATGGGATTATAACAGGAAGGGCATAAGTCGAACGGCCTAATAAATAAGCACAATAAGGCAAGCAAGCATAACACAAAGGTAAACACTTAGCGTTGTGAGGGTAAGATGTTTAATAAGAACTCAAGAATAGAAGTAAAAGGGTATAAAACTTTCAAATGGACGGAACAGAGAACATTAATCATGGAACAGAGAACAGACACTAAAGCCAATGAATCAATATTTTAAAAATAATAGGCAAAAATGGAGGTAATGCAACGGAAGAACATGTAGTAATGCGCACACAATGAACACGATCTGTGCGTCACTGGAAGGCGGGTACATATTCAAAAGTACGTCAAGCATTTATTCCGTACCCAGTTGGTGTTCGACGAGGGCTACAAAGGTATTTAATGGTGAGCAGCTTGTGATGGTTGGGTTAAGGGTATTCCATTCGCGTATGGTTAGTGGGAAGAATGAGTATTTAAAGCAGTCGGTCAGCAATATACTTGCGCGCTTAATTCGTAACTGGGCAGCCGTGTCTCTCAGTTCTATCCTTTGCGTTCTGAAGTGTGGGTGTTGAGGCAGAGAATTTTTTTCGCTGTGATTAATTTTGGAACGCGCACACAGTACTTTTGCCGTGCACTGTGACGTCATCACCGTTCGTGCGCACCGGCTTCTTTACTTATGAGGAAGTCTACTAATTAGTGTGCTGTTAGCAGTCGGAGGTTTTTGAGCGTCGGGGCTGTAATATGCTGACATGGCAGCGTAGCAACCACATGTAGCGTCACAGTAGGCGTGACAGCGCTGCCAAGTGGAACCATGTTCCCTCTACTCATTTTGACTCGAGTGAGACTGCTACACAGAAGCGGCGCTCTACATATTTAGATGCCTTAATTGAGCACGCTTGAGGTCACTCGCCCCGTAGTATCTTTGTCTTCCACCGACTGCCACGATCACAATCAATCTCGTCACTGCTTACAAGACCTTCGCAGATAAGACGCGGTTAACGATTCGCGTCGGCCTCCAACTGTGTGGGCTATAGTCTGCGTGTACGCCCGCCTCGTGTGTACACGTCACCGGAAGCGCGTGTGCGTCTCTGCGGCCCATTGAGGCTGCGCCACGCTGCTGTGCGCGAAAATTGAATGCGATCTCAGAGGAGACGTTGCAAATAGGAGGCAGAGGCACGCCTGTATTACGATAATCGTGACCTCGCGTGCGGTCATTCCCTCCCGGTTTCTTTCATTATGTCTGGTCTCCATCGTGTATTGCTAATGGATCTCGCTGCCTAAGACATAAGCCTGTTCTATTATACACTAAGTTCTTTGACACAACGTTACATTGCGCTCCTTAACACAACACTGCATACTGAGCTTCACATTTGTCTACTTGTTCTTCGATGTCTGTGCATGTTGCCGATATTTTCCGGAACCCTCCACTTCGGCCTTCCTCATAGCCCGAGTCGCCTTGGGATGTTCAACCTCATAAGCCAAGCATCAGCCATAGTGCGTCTTTTCGCGGAGTAACCGTTTCCTCCCTAGGACTGCCGTAAATTCCTGTATACTGCCAGTAGGCTATACATGTTTAAAATTTTGCATTTTAGGCTTTGCGGATTACCTGTAGGTGCAAGCATGAAATGTACCAATATTCTATGTACCAATAGCGAGTAATCTATTTTTAATATATATTCAGCGAAAATAGAGTCCTGTGGACTATATACCGGATTTTACGGTATTAAATGGTGCAGTTAGTCTCCTTTTTACCTCTTTTAGCCTTAGAGTGTACACGAACAAACAGGCACAGTTCACACATCAGCGCCAGCTGGCAACACGCGCGGACTCCTTGGTTCCGGTGCGGACTGGGCGCTCTCGCCCGACCCGAACAAGCGCTCGCTCCTAAGATTGAGAAAGCGTGCCCCTTCGCGTGAAGCCCCTCTGGACATGAGCCTACACGCTCCTGTCACAGTGTTTCACAAGAGGCGATGGCGCACTCTGCTCGGTGACGTGCCAAGCGGGATTCGATATCTCCGATCTTCATCTCTGGCGAGCACTGCATCCGGTGCTGCCGCCGAGAGCGCGCGTCGCATCTGGGAGGTTTTGCGGACACCTGCTTGACCCACCACTCACTTTGTTGTTTTTTAGTTTTTTTTTTTAACATTTATGCACGTTTGATGTCCATGCGAGGAGTGTCTATGTGGGGCTCCCTACTTGCCTGCAGAAATAACTCTGGCATCAAGCTGCTTGTTGCACCATCTCCTAGCTTGCTTTGAGATAAAAAGAAAAGCCGCGTCTCTTTGTGCTTGGAACGAAACTGGATTGTAGATTTATTTATTTATTTAATCATACTGCAGGCCAATATTTTGGCCTTAACAGGAGGTGCATTACAACAAGAATATTGGAGTATAAAGCAAATGCTCAACTAAGACGGACAAGAAATTGAGGACACGATTTCAACTCTGGTCACCTTAACAAAAACGGCGTAATTCAAGAACGCACTACAACTCACGGCACCTTTGTTCGTTTTCACTCATAAACGATTGGTGGCAGTTTGTTCCATTCCTTGACTGTTCTAGGAAAAAGAACTGTTCTTATAAGAGTTTGTAGTATGGGACCAATAATATAGCCCGAGGGGTACTTACACATTTCCCCATCTAATTTGATACAAATCCGGCGTTTTCCCGACTATTCTGTGAAAATTTTCACTATGCTCTGACGACTTCCGGTGGATGTGACGTCACAACGTTCCCGTGGCTATATCGACGACCGCGCTATTTCGGCGCAATTTCGACATTTCTGCCGATAATTAATTAACTGATTAATCTACGGTGGTCAAACTTGGTTTCTAGGTTCATTTTTTCCTCCTCTATCTGAATCTACCATTGGTGGTCTTCTATCTTTTTTAGTTCCCGAGTTCAACGCGTTTGACCCGCTTTGTTAACGGACGACAGTATAAGGCTTTCGCCTTAAAAGAGACGGCATAGTCAGTGTTCCTTAAGCAGTGAAGACCGCGTATGTGCTTGCGCGTGTGTAACTGTACGGGCGGGTCGAGGTGAATTAATCGAAGAAATTGATTCGAGATAATGATGGATTGCTTCCGGTTAGGGTTTGGGGTTTATAGGTTGAGAAGTAGGATCCTTATTTTCTTATAAGCTATCATTTTTTTCTACTCTGTAAACAGAAAGGAGTAAAAAGGGAGTGCCCTTTTATAAAAGGGAGTCAGGGTCTAGTGAAGACTGGATATTCCCACCAAGGAAGTTCCTCAGGGACATTGTCAGCCTGTTCCTTCGGAACCTGTACGCTTCTCAACGCTTTTGGTCAAGTGAACTGCCGTTCGCCTTTTTTCCAATTCGCGTTGAGAGTTTATCTGTTGCGCACTCCGACTTACGTAGTTCAGTGCAATCGGTCGTACTTCCCAGCGAGGATAAGCGAATCAGGTGGGCGTGTCGGAGCGCGGCAGGGATGCTCGCCGGTCGATTACGAGGTCGTTTACTTTCGCCCCAGATGTAACAGTGAGTACGTCTCCGCATTGCGAATACCGGGCGCTGGCTCCGGGACACCACTTGAGGTTTGATTGTCTGGTGTGGCTCGAGTCTTTGCTTGAGTCAGCCGCACAGGCGAAAGACAGGAAAGTGTTATCTTTTCTTGATTTTAGCCATTAACATTCTTGATTTGGATGAATTCCTTGAGGTATTTGGGGAGGAGGGTAGCTCACTGCGAAGTTTGCACGTTGGTAGGCTCTGCGGGGAACCGTGCATTGTGTGGTGCCTGAGTAGTGTGTGTGAGGTTTGGTATCCACTGGAAAAAGGCAGGCGCAAGAACTCTTGTACAGCCGCCCGCATGAGTTTTCGGAACACGAAATTCGCCAAAAATGCTGGATTTCCTCGCCGGCTGGAGACACTGCCTGACTTTGAGGGGCGCACCGAGCATATCACGAAGCGAAGTGCACAGCACACCCTGCACTTTGTGGGTGCATGCTTAGATTGGCCAGTAATTAAGACTTTATAATTTCGGCGTTCCGAAAACTTTTGTGGCCACCTGTGCGTGCCTTCTTCCATCTATTTTGTTCCAAGTTTCTGTCGAGGATAAGAAGAAAACTTTGAGATGACTGCGGCGACCCGCATCGGAGCAACGCGAAAGCGAAACGTCCGCATACTATTTCGACGTCCGTGGCTGTTCTGACGTCCGTGTACTATATCGACGTCCATGGCTACTTTGACGTCTAAGCGTATTTTTTTCGTCTTAATTAACTAATTACACCTCATCGACCAAAATTTTCTCTTGGCAACGTTTTATCACGCACTATCTGTCACAATCACACTTTCACACATTCATCTTCAGAGAATGACGTAATCGTGCGGACAAATTTGCGCACACTTTTTTGCTGACTCGGCAGAGCCGTATAATGCTCTCTCCTTAAATAGAGAAAGAACAGGTATATGTTCTGTCGCATGCTGAAAGTTGAATCGCATTCACGGGCCTACGCGGCAGCACCTCGCTGCCGGAAAAAAAAAAAAAAAAAAAATCCCGGGCGACAGACTTTCAAGAACGCGTATATCGGAATGCGGCACGATGGAAAGGCGCGCTCGGTCAACGCACTTGCTTGGCTGGCGCTTGCCTGCTGAGCGGCACGCCCGCGCGGAATTCAATGCCTCACTGTTGTATGCAAATCGCTTACCGTTCATGCACCACGCCAGTTTATTTGCACTCTTTATATAACCGCGTTTATTCGGCCATTCACCCGACCATTCTTAGAACCGCAGACAGTGGAAGCAACGTACGGCCCTCGGGTGAAACACGCTGGCAATGCCTTTCTTTCGTCTGTGTTCGGTCTTGGATTTAGCGATCCATTCCGTGGAAGCGAGTTTTCTTTCTATATTTTCTTGCAATGTGTGTAATATCTGAGCACTAGCGGGCCTGATTCAAGAACTTGCACTCGTACGCGTTATTCATTGAGCCTGTAGAGCGATGCCAATATGTCGCTGTTGTGATGACGAAAGGGAGGGCTGGGGGAGGGGAATTAATTGTCGATGTGAAGAACTTTAGGCAGAAACGTAGGAATCACGCTAGAGGAATATACAACTGAACCTGAAAAAAAAAGAAAGCGATTCTTTTTCTTTTCATCGGCGACATTCATTGCCGGTTTCATTGTGTCACATGCTACGCCCAGCTCTATCTGCGGGATGAAATCGCGATCGGGTCCGTTATTTGCGTGTTTGCAGTTTAGTTGATGTTGATGAATAATTTTAAAGGCAGTTTGGGCAAAGCGCGCTATGACGCGAGGTGTCTTGAGCTAGGCAAGGTGGGATATCAAAGACCCATTTTCCAGGCAAATCACCTCCCGGAGAATGCTAGCACCACGGTAGAGGAAACCTGGTACCCATTGTCAAACCTGTGGGTATACCGGATGGTACTGGGTACCGAACCCTGTACCTCGCGCGTACGAGGTGAATGTTCGAACTAGGTCTCCGCTGCGGTGTATCATAGTTTCTTTCAGTCTGTGGCTGTATTTTCAGTCTGTGCTTTTTAAACCATGCTCCCTCCGACCGACGCAGGACGCCGGGGAAACCTTTTGTTGATTTATTAATGCGAGGGTATTATATAGCTCTGTCGCATCAGCAAAAAGTGTCCGCAAATTTTGTCTTCACGATTACGTCGTTCTCTGATGATAAATGTGCGGAATAGTGATTGTGACCGATAGTGTGTGATAAAATATTGTCGTGGGAAAATCTGGTTGATGAGGTGTGATTAGTCCATTAATTAAACGCGAAAAAATACACGCAGACGTCAAAATATCCATGGACGTCGATATAGTACATGGACGTCAGAGCAGCCACGGACGTCGATATAGTATGTGGACGTTGTGCTTTCGCATTGCTCCATTGCGGGTGGCCGCAGGGATCTCATTTTTTTTTTTAATTTTCGAAGGTCGCTTTTTTGGCTGCGTCTCACACTTCCGTTGTTCTTCGTGTTCCTTTCTCTCCTCAGACCGGGTGATCCTGCTGTGGTGCCTCAAGAACCTGGCGCAAAAGGAACACAAGTGAGTGAGAAGTGTTTTAAGTCTCAGCCTCTCTGCGTGAATGCATGGGGCCGTCTTGGCAGCGGCACCGTAGAAAAGCTGGCGCTCGTGTTAGGTACATACACTCTCGTATCCGCGGTGATGACCTCATCACGGAGAACTGAACGGAGCGTACTGCGTTGTGTCATTGACCGGGGATCGCACGCAGGTGTACGTGCGAGCATCTGGCAGACTGCCACAAAGTTGCTTGCAGAGCCTCTTTCGTCATCAGTGGCGTCGCCGCCTGTCGTTGATCTTGGCGCTCGGCCGGTATTCACTGTGAGGAGTTGTGCCCGGCTCTCGTAGAGGAAGTAAAAAATAAACAAGTCAAAGAAGGCTCTCTTACATGCACGTTCCGATGCAGCCTCGTGCGTGGCGTCCCGCCAAGGTGGCGCTTTTCCTTTGTTTTTCTTTTTTCGTATTAAAAACGCATCCGGTCGGCACCTGAACAGCGTGCTTTCGGCAGGCTTTATAATGAGTGTATGGGCTTTTTTCTACGTCGGGCAACTTCGAGAACCACGGAGAACCGCAGGCTGTCTTTTTGTCATGCAGTCCGTACCTAGTGTTCTTGCCAGGATTCCCCATGCAAGAATGATATCAATGTCACTTTCCAAGCCTATTGTTTTAACCACTGGATGGAGCGCTTTCGTGCCCCTGTATATCGCCTTGGTTTGTCCGTCGTTGCAAAGGCTAGCAGGTTCGGTCGCCTCGTACAAAAGGCCTTCAGAATGTGCGAAACGTTCAAAGGGGCGAACATTTCGGGCTCATGGTATCACGAATAAGTAACTATTGCGTGTCGAGAGTTCATGGTAGACAGAGGGCAGGTATATGGGTTTCTTCCAAGCACAAAGTGAACGAGGGATGGGCTTCCACCTTCCTTGTTCACTTTGTGTTCGCGTGATGAGTAGATTCTTTTTTCGTTATTGTTCTTCTCTCAATATAACGATCATGCAATGAGAAATCGCCGAGTTTGGCCAGGCAAGAGCTCCGCTCTTCTGTCTTAAGTGGCCATGCAAGCAGTGGTCTCTATCCATATGCGATAAATGAGCTTCTCTTCCCAAATTCTGTCGTAGCTTCGTCAATGCTCTGCAATAAGCAACCTCGCATGCACAGTTTGGTTTCCGCAACGTTAGCGAAGGTGACGGTAGTGCGGTTACGGTTTGCCGATGCTCTAGTCGGATGTAGATTTGTCTGCAGTTAAGCTGCGTCCACGTCCATGACTTATTACAAGAGGAAACTAATAGCGCAAGTATTTTCATGTATTTGCTTTTCCAGCGTGGACTGGATGTTAAAACGTAGATTTCGTTTCTCCCGTGACTAGTATGCGCAGAAATACAGAACACTACGATACATGAACTACTGTTGCCAGCTGCTGTTCTTTTTTTAACCTGTGTTCCGCTATAAGAGTGAGATTTAGCGTACGTCGTACGATGTACAATTTGTGATTTGTTCGGCTCCTCCTGGGAGTGCGCACAGCTAGCTGTTGCATTGTTTCAGGCTCGTCCTAGCCGCTTGCCCTAACACTAATTCGCTACAGCGCTTAGACGGAATGTACTCAAACCACTTTCAAATGCCGTTCGGTGCTCTCCGGTAAATGTTACTGTCCATAGTTTGTCTTGAACTCGTGCTTTCTAGAATGCGAAATATGCAAAGGTGATTTTGCTTTTACTTTTCCCACCTCTTCACTTCTTCTTTGCTTCTGAATGTTCACTTGTTCTGCAGCTTAACGGTCACTTGTAGTGCCGTGGCCAAGTGAACTTTATTTATCCCAGACCTTCATTTTGTTCTGCTGCCTTGCTGTGGCTCGCATATTTCTGTGCGCCTTTACTGAGGGGCACTCACCTCTCGTTCTCTGCTGAAAGTTTTGACAGCCACAAAATGTACAAAGGACGCTGGTCTTCGGTTTCACACTGGCTCTCTATCCTTTTGGTCGTCGTGATGTAGTCTCAGTGGCGTTTTTCGTTTTTCTCTTCTCGCCCTAGTTCATGCCGTTTTTCTTGTGTTCGCGACTCCCCTTTCGTGTGAAATATCGACAGTCTCGTGGGACCCTGTCTTTCCCCCCATCGAGACGCCACCGCCATAAAGTTCCTCTGTCGGCTTCATTTTCCGTGGACGTTGTTCGTACAGAAAGTGTTATTACGGTATGTGCTGCAGGACGTCTGATTGCGGCTTAGATTTGAAGTGGTGCTTATGTAGGATTGGCTCCGAGTCGAGTCGCTGCTTTCAGGAAATCGATCAGTCAGTTAATCGGTTGGACGCTCGCTCGCTCACTCCACACTCTCTCACTGACGTTCACACTCACTCACTCACTCACTCACTCACTCACTCACTCACTCACTCACTCACTCACTCACTCACTCACTCACTCACTCACTCACTCACTCACTCACTCACTCACTCACTCACTCACTCACTCACTCACTCACTCACTCACTCACTCACTCACTCACTCACTCACTCACTCACTCACTCACTCACTCACTCACTCACGTTCACTCCGCACTGTGCTCACGCATTCATACTCATTCACTTCCACTTACTCGTTCCACTCACTCGCTCATTAATGTACAGATTTGTCGGTTCGTTATTAATTCGTCATTGAACAATCTGTCAATATATAGGTAAATATCCCTGCCATCCCCAGCGTGCCGATGTTAGGCTGGGTCTTCCCCTTAACCTTTTGTTTAGACTAAATGCCTAGCTGAAATAACTGCAAACTAACAAATGAAAAAATAAACGAATAGCGGTCTGTATTTGCCTTTCCTTCCAATACTTTCGTTTCCAGACACGCACCTCAACTCGAGAGCGAAACGGTGATTTCTTCTGGGGAACCCTGCCCGTATTCCGTTTTCTTGAACAGTTGCCGCACAAGCGTTGGACTATCGAAACCAAGTCATAGAGGATAGGCAGTCTTCTCTCGCTTGCTCAACCCCCCCCCCCCCCCCAACCAGTTTCTTTTACTTTTTTTTTTGTCGTCACTTGAATTTTCAACCCGGCGTAGGAGTGCACAGGCTGTTCATTTTCTTTTTCAGCTACGCTTGTCACGTGTTTTCCACGTGTCAACTCGTGTGATTCAGCGGGCCTCCCCTCAACCAGTCAAAACCCTCGCATATATTATCGCGTCGCCCGTCCCAGTTCTCCAGAGTCTCGTATTCGCGGCGGCGAATATAGCTTCGCAGAGGAGCGGGCAATATACGGGAATGGCTTCTTGGAATTCGAAAGGTGTGCGCGCTTCGCTTACGAACAGGGCAGCTTGTATGTGACAGCGCTTCTCGTACAAAACGGCCCGAGATAAGCATATAGACCTTGTTATCATTGCTGTCGCGTTCGGCAATGTTTCACCCATTGGCCTCTAAAAAACAAAACAAAAAAAAAGATTTATGACGAAAGCGTGGTAACACTAACTCTCAAGGAACACCCGAACCTCGCCATAAAAGGATCTATAAACAAAGGAACTGCGCAACTCAAACGTGAACTTGAAGAGCATGAGGACCTTGTGCTTGCTGTTTGTCGTCCATGTTTGTCTTGAGCAGTGTCTTGCTTAACGATGTACGACCGAACTGCCCAACAACGGGCACTCTTGGAAGGACTTTGCAAAGGGGGACATTTTTGCCGGGGACGTTTTTTTCGGGGACCTTTTTTCCGGAACCCGTCTTATTTCAGTTCAAGAACGAAGCGACAGGCACCCTTCAGAAGAAGCCCTCCAGTCTGGCGCCGACCGATGTTCATGTCGTCGCTGTTAATCCGTGCTTACTCCTCTGTAGGACTAGCGCGACAGAGGATTAAACACGGATAACATAGCGTGAGAGGGGATTAACCTTGATTTAACGGCTGCGTCATGACAATCGGTCGACGCCATTGGCTGGAGTGCGTCCTGTGAGGGGCACTTCGCGCTTCCTTCTTGAATTTTAAGGCGAAAGCCTTTAATGGCTCATACTGTCGTCCGCTAGCAGAGGGTGTCACACCTTTGGCAGCGTTTAACTCGTCTCAACTCGGGAAATAAAAAAGATAGGAGAAGACGAATGGTTGCTTCAGATAGAAGAGGAAAATATGAACCTAGAGGCCAAGTTTGATGACTGTAGAGTAATTAGCTGATTACTTACAGTCAAAAATGTCAAAATTGCGTCGAAATAACGCAGACATCGATATAGCCACGGGAACGGTGTGACGTCACATCCACCGGAAGTCGTCACGGCATAGTGAAAATTGTCGCAGAATGGTCAGAAAAACGCCGGATTTGTGTCAAATTAGATGGGAAAATGTGTAATTAAGCGTAATTAACACTTAAAGTCCCCGAAAGATGTATAATTTGGGTATCGGTATAGCCACGGGAACGGTGTGACGTCACATCCACTGGAAGCCGTCACGGCACAGTGTCCTCGGTTTTCGCCTCTCAACACTTTAGTTGCCAAAGTGTCCTCGCAATTTTTTTATCAGTCTGTTAGCTGTGGATTAAATTTTGCCATACATGGGCATCTTTCCACGTTGCCTCCTCCGCAGCGGGTCGGCATAGAGCATAATAAGGGAGTAATTACTCATTGGCATCCACCCGAGCGCAGCCATACGGCTACAAAGGAAAGCTATACAGCTTACTCAGAAACTTCGTAGTTAAAGAAAAATTCGTCCTGGTCCGGGGTTCGAACCCGGGACCACCGCTTCACCGGAGCAGTCGCTCTACCAATTGAGCTAACCAGGACGGCAAGCTTATGGTTAAAGAAAAATTCGTCCTGGTCCGGGGTTCCAACCCAGGACCACCGCTTCACCGGAGCAGTCGCTCTACCAATTGAGCTAACCAGGACGGCAAGCTTATGGTTAAAGAAAAATTCGTCCTGGTCCGGGGTTCCAACCCAGGACCACCGCTTCACCGGAGCAGTCGCTCTACCAATTGAGCTAACCAGGACGGCAAGGTTATGGTAGCCGGACCAGGACGAATTTTTCTTTAACTGCGAAGTTTCTGAGAAAGCTGTATAGCTTTCCTTTGTAGCCGTATGGCTGCGCTCGGGTGGATGCCAGTGAGTAATTACTCCCTTATTACAAATCTACTCCACCTTGGGGGATTCCCCTAAACATTTGACCGGCATAGAGCATGTTGCGAGGCCTCGTTCTCAGCGCAGAATCTGGCGCAGTCGCTGACTGACACGCGTACTTTACGTAGCCTGCATTCGAAAAACAAGAAGCGAAAATTTCTACCCAACGCGCGGTGGGAAACAGAAACGTCCGTTTCTGGGACAGTTCGCTTTTTTTTTTCTCCATATCTGTATACATCTTTGTCGATTCAACGAGGTTGTTTGGAGATGCGGCTTCAAGTGACCTTTCGGCTGGTTTTATCGACCGCGAAGCGGCAACAGAAAGTGGGGGGGAAAAAAAGAAAAGAAAAGAAAAGTAAGTAGAAATAACCGGCCCGTATTTACTTTTGTCCTGTTTTCAGAGCAGCGTAAGCGTTGCGCACTGCTTTGTTTGGTTTCCCACGTTTTATTTCGACCCGCCGAAAAATAAGGCAACAACGTAAGAAAATAAATAACAGAATAGTAGAGAAAACAATACGAGGAAAACCCGTGCTGTGTTATACATAAGCAAACAGTCGTTCCTTCAAGCTTGATCCGCCTCCTTTCGCGGCCACAGGAAATCAGGAGCACGCCATCGCATGCGAATGAAGCTGACGGATTTTCCATCAGTCCGGCTCCAAGCGCTCACTCATCGTTACTGCCTACCCCCACCCCTTCTTAATTCTAATGCTCGCCACTCAAGGCCATTCAAGTGAGATCAGTGGATGGTACTATTAGATTGTGGACCGCCTAACTGGCGTAGAATGTATTTAGTGGTATCAAACGGCTCAGCGCGTTACGGCGCATTAGATTACTAGTCGAATCAAAGCGTGGCTTATCAGAGGGATTCGCACCGAGAAAAGACCGCTTCGTTCTGCCAGAATTCTACAAGTGCAAGAAACAGTATTCGACGTCACATGAGTGACACATGTCATTGCAGCACTTTGAATTCAACAAGATGGGTTGCGCTTTTTAGACAATCATAAGAAAGACAGGATGGGGGCAGCGCCAGTTTCATTTGGTCGTCTAAATGCGACTCGTCTCGCTGAATTCGATATGCACCAACTCACCCAACAACGCATCCTGTTGATTACAGCACGCAATAACTATTACAGTAGCGCATTCCTTCTATGCTACGTAGTGGCCCCGTGCAATTCTGGAAAACAGGTAGCCTGTTGTTTCCAACGCCTCTTCCTTGCTTGACAGTAATCGCTTCTCCGTACACGGAAACGAAGTCGCGAACTTTTTAAACTTTCGCCTCTGTCGTCACCAACGAAGCACCTGCGAATATTTCCTCGCCCTCATCGTACGCATATCCTCAAACGAGGTCCATTAGTGTCCACCCGGCCAGCCGGTATTTATAATGTCACTGTGAGTCTAAAATTTCGTCCTCAGAAGGATCAGACGGTGTAAATGCTGAAGTGCTCGGAAATACCAAACATTTCAGCAGTTTTTTTTTTTCACTTACCGTTGAGGAATCGCGAACTGTCGGTTCATTTCCCGCTGATTCGAGGGTTGGAAAGGTACTGTTCTTGCCTTCAGAAAAGGTAACCATTCTTTTCATTGTAATTAGCGCCCTGTATTCACTGTCACTGTTTGTTCATAAATAATGCAAGAAATCATCTCTTTCTGCTGTACTCATACGCTGTACGGCCAGGCTTCGTCAGGTTGTTGCTGCAGCTTTTTACCTGGGAGACCGTCAGCATTGTGAAATGTTGAAAATGAAGGGGAATTGAATTGAATATTACCAGATGGCTACTTTCGTGTCATCCGTTGGCTTTTTTCATTCTAAACAGCATGGTTTCTGCCAAGGTGGTTTCTGTGAAACTCTGCTAGCTCTTTTTCATCGCGCCATGACAATGTTGTCCATCGTCGCCTACTACGCAAGCTGTCTTGCTTTAACTTGTATCTGCGTGTGCTGTACATGGTCAGTAGGTTTTTCGCTTGCTGTGAATAGTTCGTTTTTGTCAAATCCCCCCCCCCCCCCCCCCCCCCCCCGCCATAGAATTTGTTTCCGTTAAGAAGAACAGACAACTGGGCGAGTCGGTGTGGATGCATATCCAGGCAGCCCGAAAAAAAAAACAAGACAAAACGAGAGACGTTACACAACACAAGCGCAGACTATCAACTAGTTTATTATTCTCAGAAGGAGTAGCTATATAGCCGCCAGACACGGCGACTCTATACACCTACTCTTTCTGAAAATAATAAACTAGTTCACATTCTGCGCTTGTCTCTCGCTGTGTCCTGTTTTTTTTTTTTTTCGCTCTGCTAAAATACGAATGCTTCCGCAGTCGTTCGTCAAGTCACCGTACTTGGTACGCTTCTTCTTCGACCCTGTCCCACATTTCGCCCCTCGATTGTACTCTGTATACCGTCTCATAACGAACCCATCTGATGTTCCCGCTCTCTGTAGAACAACCTGTTCGTAGTGTTCCGAAAATTCCATTACTTTTTCCTCATTGTGGAACTGGGAACGGATTTAACCACATTCGCGCATAATACGGCTCAACAGCTTTAAGGATCAGCAAAGCAGAAATCTGGGCGAGTTGGTAAGTATTCATGATATTGTTCACAGCGCAACAAGAACGGGAAAAACGAAAGACGATAGAGTAACACAAACAAGCGCTGACTATCAACTAGTTTTTATTGCAGAAAAGAAGGGGTATGTATAGAAACACTTATCAGGCACACAGACGTTTTCTGGAAGGCACGTGGGAGTTCAGATACCTTAACTCCCTCTCGGATAAGGCAATCGAAGGGCTGCTGATACATAGACTGCCTTTTTGATGAATATAAAAGGCCTCCATGATCTCTCGTGTTACCTTATCGCCGTGTCGGAACAGGATGCGCGTGTTACTATAATCCGGTACGCATTTGCACTCCTTGCACATGAAAGATCATGCTGAAAGGAGGGCAAGAGGTGACCCCCTTGCACAGTCTACGTTTATGTGCAAGGAGTGCAAATGCGTACCGGATTATAGTAACACGCGCATCCTGTTCCGACACGGCGATAAGGTAACACGAGAGATCATGGAGGCCTTTTATATTCATCAAAAAGGCAGTCTATGTATCAGCAGCCCTTCGATTGCCTTATCCGAGAGGGAGTTAAGGTATCTGAACTCCCACGTGCCTTCCAGAAAACGTCTGTGTGCCTGATAAGTGTTTCTATATATACCCCTTCTTTTCTGCAATAAAAACTAGTTGATAGTCAGCGCTTGTTTGTGTTACTCTATCGTCTTTCGTTTTTCCCGTTCTTGTTGCGCTGTGAACAATATCATGAAGCTTTAAGGATTGTACGGGCGTATCGGTGCTCCAGCCCGACTTCCCCTCTTGTGCTTCAGGAAGCTTGGATTAAACACTTTAGATATCTTGGCTTTTCAGCCCCAGACTTGGTATCAACTTTTCGTAATCGTCGTGACTAGACAGCGTCGGTCTTATGTGTTTACATTTGCCTGATTAGCTTTTGGCCGACAAAATGAAGTCACTATAGTCGGATACAACTTAAGTCTGCAGTGAAGCTCCGCCCACATTCAGCCTCCGCGCACAGAATTCCTCCACGACAAAAAAGTAGTCCGTTGCTTAAACGTTTCTTCTTACCTAAAAAAGAAGCTTATGACAAGAAAAAAATTATGAGCTCTATAATTTTGATGCGTGGATTGTTTTATATAGTCAAACATTAAAACATTGATTTCGTTTACAGTTGCGATTGGCCAGCGGAGTAATACAAAACGCCGTGGACCGCAACCCAGGGTTAGCAACTGCTGTTTTTATAAGTTGTGTCCTACTATAGGCATCTGCTGAAATATACTTCGGTCGGGGTATATTCCCCAAATCATCACCTTCGCTGGCCGCCTCCTCGGCTACTTAACTCGTAGCCTTGCCTTCGCTCCCCCAACTTTCAAACTGCTCGCCTGTGTGACACTTGTGAAAGGTAAACAAGAGTGTGCAACTTCATTTTCAACCATCGTTAATCTAACCTAGTAACTAAGTACTGTGCTCCTGTAGCCAGCCTCTTCTACTGCGCTTAGACTATATAGAGGTCAGCTGTAGAAAGTCGTGGCCTGGTCTTTCCATCCTCGAATAACGCCGTGAAATTTCGCTCTCCTTCTCTCTGCCATAGAGGGCAGCAGTCTAGTGTGACCAGCCCCATCACTTGCCCTGTGGCAGCCGTATTAATGACATCTGCCATCAGCGTTCCCACACGACATTTCATAACTCTCCCGCGCTCCCAGCTATTTCAGCTACGTAAGCTGGAAGATTGCATGGGAGGACCTGTACGCCCACATCGGCTTGTTGATGGATCACCACCGAGCGCACCGTCGGAGATCATCTTTAACTGTTGAACGCCGTTCTTTCGCGCATCCCTTAGGTGTAAGTGTCCCGCGTCAGGGTCTTTGAACTGCAGTGAGATGAGAAGAAATGAAGCGAAACGTTCATTAGTTCTTCGAGGTAGGTACATTACTGTGAAAATATTAATCTCTCGGTTCATTCGTCCTATCTTTACACTTGGAACAATGGAACTTGAGGAAAACGAGGGTCGCGGAGCATTGCTATTAAGTCGGGTGCAAGTCAAGAAACGAAGCGGAATATAGCCTTCAGAGTAGGCCCTCCTTATGTCGTCGACCTATCTTCATGTCCTCGTGGTCACACCATTGCAGGCGCCAGGCGGCTGGCCGTGGCGCCATGGCAATAGGCTGACCCCTTTGGTTGGAGAGCGTTGTTTTAAGGGCGCCTGCCACTTCCAGCCAGCTGTAGATGCAAGCACCTGCCAGTTGTATGATGCTAGTATAGTTTTGTGTCGAGGCGGGCTGCCCGTTGTAATGAGGGTGAACGCACGCACAACGGAGATAGAGGCGGGGGTCTCTTCCGTCGTCTTTCCAAGGAAGCGACAATGAGCCTTGTTTGCCGGGCGGCCATCAGGATTTCTGCGTAAAGCGATCGCCCATTACGCTGCTCAACGCCAGATGACTGACTCACTTCCGTCCGCGTTCTAGAAATCGCCGCCTGTCGTGCGCTGATCGCGTCTTGGATAGCCTTTGTAGGGCAATTTCTCTACCCGGGCTGAGTGTTGTCTGTTACTAGCCGAGCAGTTTTCCGCGTACGCAGTATACTCACCACTGTATATTCCAGTATATGCATTATACACTACACAAAAGCTGTGCATGCACACACATTACGCGCATACACAATGCGACACACTATGTGTGGGCTCTATGCAATGCACACAGTGCACACGCGCTATGCGCTCACACTGTGCAATGCACGCTGAGCACGGACACGATGCAACACACGCTATGCAGAGACACGATGCAACACACACTGTGCACACATACTATCCTACACACCTTGTGCACAGACAGTTTGTACAGGTTCTATGCAAAACATTCTATGCACGCACAACGCACACAGTCAACTCGCAGCACAGACTATGCGACAGGCACTCTGCACTCACGCACTATAGAAGTATACCAAATTTCGATGCCGGTGATATGCCTGAGGCCTGCGTACTGTGCGATGCCAGTGCACGTTAAAAGAACCCCAGGTGGTCGAAATTTCCGGAGCCCTTCACTACGGCGTCTCTCATAGCCTCAGTCGTTTTGGGACGTTAAACCTTATAAACTAAACTAAACCAAAACATAACTGTCAATCACGCAGCAGGAGATTTAAACGTATGAAAAAGGTGGTCTGAGTGGCCGTGCGAGACAGGCGGCCCATTTAAGCGTCGATGTTGGGCTGACAACATTCACGTCTGACAAGCAAGGAGCCTCGATGTTTTTTTGTTGTTGTTACTGCGAGAGCTGTTGTTGCAAGTAGATTCGGAAGAGTGTATGGCCACGTCGCAGCAGTAACGTACCCGTCGCACAAAAAAAAAGTACAGAAAAAGAATGAAATTTTAATCACGGTAACTTAAATTTGCCTCTTATAATTTGGCTTATTGATTGGCTAGTTCACTTCTCAAGACACTGTTTTGGTCATTTTGCTTTCGGTTAGCCTCGAGCAAATCATCGAAGTGAACGCGTGAGAAAACTGAATATTCGGTCTTCTGGTCATTGATTAAATTGCGATGGGTGTATGTGATCACGAAATAGTTTCTGCACATTTTTACCAGCGCCACACAAAAGCAGAGAAACGCATCTGTCGGAAGCGTGATTACATGGAGCTGATTATTTGGTATAGAGTAATCGGTCGCTAATGTTGGCGATTCTATACGTGATGTTGCCAAGCGTGTGCGGCATCTAATAAGCGATGTTTCAGCGCACCGTGTTTGAAATTTTCTGTCGTCAGGAATTAGCCGCAGACGTCGCTCAAATTCATCGGTCGTTGTAGAAATCTCTTTTTTTTTTTCATGTAAACTAAAACGAGCCGAGAGAAAACCTAAATCGAAACAGCGCAGTTTAGTCTCTTTAGCAATGATTTATTTAAAAAGTTAAGCGAGCTCAGCCTTCAAAATCTTACCGTTTCTTCGCCCTGGCTGAAGCCTATCGGAAATATCTTGACGGTATCATTGTAAGCTGATGCATTCAGTGTGGCGGAAAGCAATCCTTAGCTTCAAAGAGGCTTTGCTTTTACGTGAGATACTTATGAAGAAACCGAACTGTCACTGAAACCAGGGAAAGCATAGGGGAACGTTTCTTTTTTTTCTTTTTCGGTGTTGATCGATGGGAAATTAATAGTGTAATTAATTTATGATTGAAAGATAAATAATTCGAAAGTAGAAGAAAACCTGGCCATTACTCGCCGTTAGGATTCGAACCGACGACGTCAGAATTTCGCGCAGGGTGCTCTACTAATTGAGTTACGGCGGCGGCTGCCCAATCTTCTATTTTCTTAGGCATTTATGTTGCGTGTAACCTAACCCTTAGAGTGTTCACCAGCGCCACCCTTGTTCATAGCGGCGGAGGTAGTACTACCGCGCGCAGTATGAGTTGCAACACGCATCAGGTAGTACTAGCTTATGTCACGAAGCAATGCGAGTCGGGTATTGCTGCAAAGTTCTGTGTATAGCTGCCGAGCAGTGTTCCCGCGTGTCTGGTACCGTGCAGCACATTTTCTATCAAACGCAAACGAGGAGAACGTGGCTGCCAGAGCGTTGCAGGTTATTCTGATCGCGGCTGTACATCTTGCAGTCGCACGCTAAGAAGCGTGACTGGCTCAGTCTGCGACTTATTGGGGGACAGTGGGACAGGCATTATCGTTGCACTGAGCTTAACTTCGCTCGGGATAAGATTAGGATATGGCTTTGAAAGATGAGCGCCGAAAATGGCACTCGGCTCCTCGGGAGCTGCCTGCATTCTCTTTGCTTATTTACCTTGCTTTCCGCTCTTTTAGTGCAATTCGGCATCGTTGCGCAGAGTGCAGGTGTGTTTGGACGTAAGCATTGTGTGGTAGAACTTACCTTCGGCCTATTCAAGTCGGATCACTGGCAATAAACGGGAAAAAAAAGTTTATTATGCCGAAGCATACTGAGAGACAGATTGCGAGATTGTTTCCCCTTGTAGGCATGTGGCCGGTTAATGATCCAGTACAGAATGGATTACCTGAGTCGACCATAATTTAAAAAATGACTCAGTTGTCACACACGCAAAAAAAGATTTACTAGCTCTCTACCAGCTGAACGTCAAAGTCACTGTTGCGTTCTAACATAATAAGAAAAAAAAAGGCATTGCAGAGTTAGAAAAAGACGAATACGAATGACCGCCTCACATGACGACGCAAGTAGCTTTAATTTCTGACTGACACAGGCAGTGCACGTGAAAGCTGCCGGCTCATTATAACCGCTTCGGGTGACAGACACAAAGAAGAAAGTGTTTCATGTGTTTGCCCAATCACGCAGCGACGATGTCGCATATGGAAACGTTTATTTCGTATATTTTGAGCGCTTTTTTCTTCTTTGCGAACTAATCTGGGTTCAGAAGGGCATTATAATGTGAATGTCGCCTATTTGCTGTATACTGTAGAGTAGGCTTTGTAGCAAACGCACACAAAGAGCCTATTAGGAAACCGTTCCCCCTGAGCAAACGAAAATGCGTCGAAATTAGCGCTAAGCGCAGTACAACTGTCAGTGCACGTTAAAGATCCCCAGGTGGTCAAAATTATTCCGGAGACCTCCACTACGGCACCTCTTTCTCTCTTTCTTCCTTCACTCCTACCTTCCTCCCTTCCCTTACGGCGCGGTTCAGGTGTCCGCCGAGGTATGTGAGACAGATGCTGCGCCATTTCCTTTCCCCAAAAACCAATTTACCAGTGCAATTGGCCGGAAGATATTCCGAATTTTCGAAAGTTTTCGTAACAAAGGCACGATACATGAAATCATGAAATCGAGTTCGGTGTCATCTGTCTGAACTCGATTCTGGCAGTCTTGGTGTCATATAGGTAGCGTAAAAGGGCTCTCGCACGGTTTCCGCCCTCACCGTCCGATCACGCTCCTGCGTGGCTCTCGCGGTAACACAGGACGCACTACTACGTCCGCCGCTATGCACGAGGGTGGCGCTGGCGAACTCTCTCAGTGTTGGCTTACACTACACGTAAATACCCCCGAAAGCAGAACATTGGACAGCCCCCGCCGTAGCTTAGTTGTTAGAGCATGGGACGCGAAATTCGGAGGTCGTGGGTTCGAATCCCTACGGCGGCATGTGGTTGCTTCTTATTCTGCTTTCTAATCTATTATCTATAAAATAATTATCCCGTTAATCACCCATTGATGAACACCACAAATTAAATATATAAATAAAACATCCCATATGCTCCTTGGTTTCGGTGTCTGTTGGCGTCTGTCGTAAACTCTAATAAAGTGTCAGCTCAGCACAGTGATGTCCCCTGCTTGTACGGGGCTTAAAGTGCCGATAAAGAAAGTCGCGGTGACGCGCCGGTCGCTGTGTGGCGTATACCGAAGCGTTCAGAATGAGGTCCCCGCGATGAATCGCGCACTGGTTTTCTTTTTGTTCGCCTTACCATATTTCTCTTCCCGACTGGGCCAGATGCTTTGGTCGTCCATTTCTTTAAGCCCTGTACAACGACGCAGAATGAACGACATTTCCGATTAACGACGTACGCCCGCGTGTGGCAGTCGCTTATTGCTGATTTCCCGGGGAGAATTTAATGGCGTTCCCTGGTAACTGTGTTGCAGGCACCGAACGAGTTCGGGGAACTCATTCCGGCGCACGCTTTGCCGGCGTATCTCGACTACTCCGTTTTGTAATCTCGACAACAGACCCTCGAGCAGTGCTATATATGTAAAACTGCAGAAACTGCGCTGGAAATCTGAGCATCGTGGTGCGCCGCCCTGACAACGCGACCTCCACAGGGAGCGTGCGACCTTTTCTTTATATGTAACCCGCCCCGGCGGCCGCGTTTCGATGGAGGCGAAATACATGAGGCGCCCGTGTACAGATGCTCGAAATTAATCAGTAGTCCTCTACTACGGCCGCCTCATAGCCCATGTATCGCTTCGGGACGTTGAACTCCACGTACATACTATCACACTTCCAGTATGCATCTTGCCTGATTACCAGATAAATGAAACGTTTCTTCGTCGTGTGATTCAAAGGGAACTGAAGACATATTTGCGTCCTCTTTGGTTGCCAATGGTTCGCTTATTACTGGCTTCTTTCGCATGCACGCGAACCGTTGCTTCGAACTGTCCAGGCCACATGATTTTCTTACCACCCGTCAAGCTCCAACTCTCTTTATAAAGTGAGCAAAGCCCTTCCCGTTACCGCATCCAAGGCGTGCTGGCTACGAAGAGTATGCGTAAGATTGGTTTATTGGTTTATTGCGGTTAAACGTCCCAAAGCAACTAAGGCTATGAGAGGCGCGCCGTAGTGAAGGGCTTCGTAATTTTCGACGACGTGGGGTTCTTTAGCGTGCACTGACATCGCACAGTACACGGGCCTCTAGAATTTCGCCTCCATCGAAATTCGGCCGCCGCGGCCGGGATCGAACCTGCGTCTTTCGGGTGGTGGTGGTGGTGAAAACATTTATTACGAATGAGCAGGAGGTATGTTTGGATCAGCCCGTAAGGGACCGATCCTTACAAACACTAGGTGGAGGTCCCTAGTATGGGACCCCAGTGGCGGTTGCCGCCGCCCGGGCGCGCCCGACTAAGGCTTGTTGGGCCTGTAAGTCGTGGCAGCCGAGCAGGGTCGCCTCCCAGTCCTCCCGGGTTGGGTTGGGGATGGGGGGAATAGCGGGGTTGGAGGGGCAGGCCCACACCATGTGATAAGTGTCAGAAGACACTGCACTACAGTGTGGGCAGCTGCCGCTAAAGGAGGGGTCAAAATGTTTTAGCGCTGCCGGGCACAGCAAAGTATTGGTGAGAAGGCGGAGAAGGAGCCGCTCATCCGCCTTCTTCAGGCCTTTACATGGGCTAGGGTAAAGGCGATGACAATTTTGATAATGTGTTGTAATATCTTTGAATGTATAGACCGGATTAAAATCGGGTTCCTGATCGGACGGGGAGGAGAAAACAGCCCGGTGAGAGAGCGCGCGGGCGGCTGCGTCTGCTGCCTCGTTTCCTGCCAACCCCTGATGAGCAGGGGCCCATATGAGGTAACGGTGTGCGGGGTCCGTATCCCGTATGCAATTTTGGTATATTCGATAGGCTAGGAAGGGAGTGCAGCCTTGTTCGACGTTCCGACAGGCCCCTCGCGAGTCGGTGATTATGTATTTTGAATTGGAATGTGAGGCCGCGAGAGCAATCGCGACCTCTTCTGCTTGTGTTGCACCGCTGCGGGGGTATGCATAAGAGCTCCGCTATACGACTTAAAAGCAAGCCATGTGCATGCCCTCATGACTTTTGGCTAATACTGCGTGTATATGCGTAGAAGAAAATAATTATAGGGCATTGAGTACCGCCTGCGCAGCTCGAATGAATATTGGAGCAAGCATTTAAGATTGGGAATAATTAACGTATCGAAAGCTTCACACATCGCGCTAATAATTTCTTTTTCTCATTGGATCACCACCTTTCCCGTAGCTATTTTACTGTATCCTGGAAGATGGGATCAGTTTACGGCGTGTTGCGGGGAGCGGCGTTGAAGAAAATGACATTAGTTCGGTGAAATGTCATTGTTCCTTTTGTTGTACTTAATTTCGTTTAACGGCGCTTCCGACTACCAACCGAGCCAGAGCGGGCTAAAAAGCGTATACTCAACACGTGGTGTCATTTCTTTCGAAATGCCACTGCGCGTTGAGTGCATGTTGAGCGTACTACGCAGCGTCATTTCTTTCGAAACGGCACTGCGTTTAATTTCCGCGTGCGTGTGGCAACAGCGCTCGGATTTGGCGCCCGGGCAACGCCGCTGTTGGCGCGTTGCCAAGCGCGCATTGCGTCCTGCTGGGCACTTCGAGCGCTTTCCGAAGAACGCACGTGCACGCGCCGAAATCGAGGAAAAGGAGGGATTCGGTCGCCGGTAGCGACAGCTGTTCCCGACGCTTCGTCATCGTGGCCTTTTGCGCGAAGCGCGTCTGCCGCTGCTGCACTGCGCCCGCAGTCGCCGACACCGACCGGCGGCGTAAAACAAAACAAAAAAAAAATCAAGAAAAGCCCGGGAAGCGGTAGAGAGGGAGAGAACGGCCAGAATAGCGTGCGTGAGGCGAAGGAAAACGAAACAAAAAAATTGTTTCTTCATCCGGTCGTTTGCCGAGTTCCACGAGTTTCTTGTTGTTTTCCTTTTCCTTCTTTTTCTTTCTCCGCGTCGACTCTAGGCTCGCGGTTTTGAAGAAAGGTCGCGGCCTCGCCGGCTCCGCCGGCGCGGATTCTCATTGTAACGGCTCGAACTGGTCTCTCTCTCTCTCTGTTGGAACTGAGTCGGTTGTGCCCGTGACCGAGAAACGTTGCTCTTTTCCTCTCTAACGGCGAAGCCAGAAGGGCGCGAGGAAGCGACGGTTTGATGCTGCTTTGATGGCGCGCGTGTCGCCCTCGGCGTGCGCGCGGTGATGAGGGCAGTTCCGACGGCGCCGAAACTGTACTTCCACACGCGCGGAACTGCGCGCGCACGTGCTTGCTATATGTGTTTTCGGGTAGCACGAAGTGCTGATCCTTGTTCCCGATAACTTTTACTGCGACCCCTACACGTGCCACTATGTACTACTCCGGGCTATGAGAACAGCGACTCCCTGTTTATATTCTCGTGGGCAGTGAAAGGCCCCTAAACTTGGAATTACAAACGGTTCGGAACGTTCAGTTTTACTTTCGTCGGCTGCACTGTACCGAACACTAGGTCGCGACTGCGCTGAACTGAAACGTGTCCCGCGACAGGATACATCATGTTGTCATGCTCGTGCCGTGCAAATGGGCGCGTGGTTAACTGCGCGCTTCGTCAGGCTCGGTTTCAGCAGGCGTTGCCTTCTATGTACCACCGGCCGCCAACTTCGCGCGAATGCTCGAACATTGAGAATGCTCCAACTGACATTAGCGCAGCGGGGTGTTGGCCGCTGGGTCTGAGATCATACGATATTAGCCGCAAGAACACCGCGCAGCATGGTCTCGGACCCAGAGGTCAACGCTCCGCGGCGCCAATGTCAGTCCTAGCATTCTCGCTCGAGCGTTCGTGCCAAGTTTGCGGCCGGCTGTATGCAGTAACTCCTTCGGGTGTATGTTGCACGGAGACTGCGGAGTTACTTTTGCATTTGATAGTACAGTGCTGGGTACTACATTGTATCTCTATGGGTTAACTTGCGGAAAGCAGCCGTATACGTTGTACTTGGAGCCCTAACATGTTCCGAAAGCTGGTCGCGTTTTTTTTTCCCTGGGCCTTTAGGCGGCGAAGTGCTGTTCGTAATAGTTAGCATGCATGTAAATGCCAATCTGTGTTTTTGTCCGCAGTGAGCGTGTCAGCTACGGGTATTGTTCTGCACTGGACATCTTGAGCGGTGCTTCGATACAGCCTTTCCTTTTAGAGCCGAATTTTCGCCCGCCTCGAATTCGGAGGGGTGATACTGATCTTTGCAGTCTGCAGGCATTTACTTAAACGCCTTCGACACTGGAACGCATACGAGGTTCTTTGACTTGCCTTTTGCAGCAGCGCAAAGATTTGAACTTTCTGTTCTCTTATCTTCATATGTTGGCCTCCTTGAAAAACTATATTAATATTACGATCAGAAAAGCTTGCTTCGAATCCGTGGAAGTAAAATGAACAAATGTGACAAATGTACCGTATTTTCCGGTGTATAAGACGCGGCTTTTTTTCGAAAATTTTGCTGGTGCGTCCTATACAAGGGTGCGTCTTATATGCGAATTTTTCATCTTTTTTTGCGCGTTCATCGATTACTCCAGTTCATGCTCAAGCTTTTTTCACCTAAAAAATATCACTACCAATAACGCGGTTGTAACACGGTTAATACTTCAATACCGGGACCGCCGTGCGCGACATTCTAGGTGATCTATATTATGAAACGGCGGGGATGACGACTTCCGGGATCACAAACGCGCGGCTGTTTCGGAGGCCCCAAGCAAAAGTAATGAGAAGCGCCAAAAGATGGTGACAATCGCGCTTCTCGCCATTGTCAAGACAAGCCGGCGTTCTTTTTTAGTCACCCTTTGCAACTTTTTTTTGCTCCGTGTACGTGGTGCATGTTTCAGCCGAGTTGCTTCCAGAAATGGGTGAACCTTTTGATAGCGCATCTGAAGATGAAGACTTCGAAGGTTTCAAGTAGAATAAAATGTTATGGACATATGGGGAGCTGTATCGTTTTTCCGTTCTTTTTTGCTAGAACGTGGACGAGTATGGCATGAGTGTTGCCTTTTTCGATCACTTAGCGTTGCTTAAGAATTGCTCACAGGTACGGTGTATTTCGCGATAGTCGCGCAAGCGTATTTAATTAAGCCTCACTAGCCTAACTTGGTAAACTGGGGTGCGTCTTATACACGGGTGCGTCTTATATACGAACTTTTCCAGTGACAGCTTGCATATATGGCAAGTGCGTCTTATACAAGGGTGCGTCTTATACACCGGAAAATACGGTAATTCCATCGCGTCATATTCACTTTTTTAGCATTTTTTGTTCGTCTTTCATTTCCCGTCCTTTTTCTTGTGGCGCTTGCTTTTTTTTTCCCATGTCGGCGGCTGTGAACACGCCGGCTGGAATCTGCGATTCCATGCAGAGTTTTCCCTCTTGAAGAGTATATGATTAGGCAGGCCGGGAACAGTCCATAACCAACGGATACCTGCGGCGCGCAGTGACGAAGACGGAGTAATGAAGTGCTCCAGAGCGCAGCAGAGACAGGGCAGAGCGCAGGGCTTGGAGGATGTGACCCCTCGGTAACACCGTAGCAGCCGTGTAACTGATGTTTTATTGGAGATTACGGTGTTAGTATGTGCAGTTGAAATACACGACTTTCCTTTGGGAACCAGAAAATAATTATGCGCAGTCCCCCTTCTATGGGCGCGAAAGTATACACCGGAAAGAAGCTGTATAGTGACAGTACTTAATAGTCAAATACTACTAAGTAGTGCAGTGCAAAAGTACTGCAAAAGTTACTGCACATGCTACGCAGGTCGCCTTGTTCTGCTTCACTTTCACAATTGATGCTTGCCTCAAGCATTCTTCGCCACGTTTGAAGACGCTTTAATGATGTGGCGCTTCAACTTTCCTGTCTCCCTGGCTAAAAGAAATAATGAAAGCAGTTCTGGCGCAATGAGGAACTATATAACTGCTGGCGTTGTGGGTTCTGTCTTTCGTCAGCTCCTGTTGACACATGCCATATGTTGGACAAAATGGGAGATGTCTAAAGCCGCGACTTAACGAGCGTGAAAGACCTTTATTAGCCTCATTGATCAGCTTGACTTGAGGCTGTTAGCTGCAGTCAGTGTGGATCAGTGTCAGTGTAAATGATCCTGATTTCGCCAGCACTGTATAGTTTCGGAATTAGGAAAGATGGAGCGCGTTATCATTGTACAGCTGCACGTTAAAGAACGCGGTGAAGTGTGCGCGTGACGCAAGCATCGTTTGATTATACTGAGAATGATTTTGCCGGCTTC
This sequence comes from Amblyomma mixtum, assembly GCF_055824585.1. NCBI lineage: Eukaryota > Metazoa > Arthropoda > Arachnida > Ixodida > Ixodidae > Amblyomma > Amblyomma mixtum. Next base: position 291,758,098 of record NC_143013.1, on the reverse strand, counting down.
TGTTGCACGTGCCGTAATTGGTCTGGTTAGCTTACTTTTTCTCGGATGAACGTACGTTTGCCCCCATTTTTTTTTTCTGGCTTTGGCTCTAGTTCGAAGAAAATGAATTGATATTTCAACGCCGTACATACGCAAAACTACTGCACGTTTCATTCTCCCTGTCTTTGTCGTTGCGCCATGAGATCGCGTTCGTTATGAGCATTCGGCCGCCTCGTATAAGGCAGGTGCAGGGTCCAATACCCATCGCCGCAGGGTGTACGTGTCGGTTTCCCCATGGATGCAAGCTTTCCCCTTGCCTGGTGAGCTTGTTTTCGAGGATGAAATGCTGGGACCACCCCACGAAGACCAAAAAACAACTTTGCCATGGCGCTGGTTAGCCATTTGCTGCCATTGCGCCATTAAATTTGAATTATCATCGTCCTCACGACTATTATTCCTATATCCGGAAGTGGGAAGAGTAGTTTTAAATTTTTCTCCACAGCAATCTCGACATGGCTGCGCGTCCTTTTATAAAAGGAAGTGTGCTAGAGAACACCTTACTCCTTTTTTTACTCCCATTTAGGCATATTCCTGTTTAGAGTGCACGCAATACGGCCTTTATCCGGTCGATCAGGGTGCCGCCATCCAGTCATTTCAGAAATCGAGTTTCGCGTCATTTTCCGGAAGCGGCGTCGCATTTCGTCCGAGCACGCGACGAGTTTCGTGTTCTGTCGCCTGAACTGGTCGCGTTGCTCGCATAGACAGTAAATCAGCCGATTCGTGTGAAGATTCAAATAACACGTATGTGGAATGCATGCACCAGAAAAAAAAAGCGCCCAAGGTGACACGAGCTGGAGAGAAGAAGGCACGCGGAACTAGCGGAGCTACATACATCGACTCTCGCAGTGTGCGCTTTCTCGCATCGTGGCCGTGTCGTCCTGCGCATTTTCCGAACTGTCTCATTTTCCCCCTCGGTTGCGCCTCCGGACGCCGTCTACACTCTAAACACGAATCCTCCTATAGCCGAGTAAAAAGGGAGTGAGCCCTCGATTGCACTCCCTTTTATAAAAGGATGTGCACTGTAGTGGACAGCTTATACACCCATTTTACTCCTTTCTGTTTATAGTGTAGCATCCTTCCGAAAACAGAAGGGTGTTTCCTCCCGATCTAGCACCCTTCCGTTCTCGGAGAGGTGCTACTAGACGGGGAGTAAATGGCAGGGAGACGCTACCCGGCAAAGAATGAACAGCTTACTCCCATTTTACTCCTTTCTCTCTAGAGTTTAGCATCCTTTCGAAAACAGAAGGGTGCTAGAAGGGTGTTTCCTCCCGATCTAGCACCATTCCGTTCTCGGAGAGGTGCTACTAGACGGGGAGTAAATCGCAGGGAGACGCTACCCGGCAAAGAATGAACAGCTTACTCCCATTTTACTCCTTTCTCTCTAGAGTTTAGCATCCTTTCGAAAACAGAAGGGTGCTAGAAGGGTGTTTCCTCCCGATCTAGCACCATTCTGTTCTCGGAGAGGTGCTACTAGACGGGGAGTAAATCGCAGGGAGACGCTACCCGGCAAAGAATGAACAGCTTACTCCCATTTTACTCCTTTCTCTCTAGAGTTTAGCATCCTTCCGAGAACAGAAGGGTGCTAGAAGGGTGTTTCCTCCCGATCTAGCACCATTCCGTTCTCGGAGAGGTGCTACTAGACGGGGAGTAAATCGCAGGGAGACGCTACCCGGCAAAGAATGAACAGCTTACTCCCATTTTACTCCTTTCTCTCTAGAGTTTAGCATCCTTTCGAAAACAGAAGGGTGCTAGAAGGGTGTTTCCTCCCGATCTAGCACCATTCTGTTCTCGGAGAGGTGCTACTAGACGGGGAGTAAATCGCAGGGAGATGCTACCCGGCAAAGAATGAACAGCTTACTCCCATTTTACTCCTTTCTCTCTAGAGTTTAGCATCCTTTCGAAAACAGAAGGGTGCTAGAAGGGTGTTTCCTCCCGATCTAGCACCATTCCGTTCTCGGAGAGGTGCTACTAGACGGGGAGTAAATGGCAGGGAGACGCTACCCGGCAAAGAATGAACAGCTTACTCCCATTTTACTCCTTTCTCTCTAGAGTTTAGCATCCTTTCGAAAACAGAAGGGTGCTAGAAGGGTGTTTCCTCCCGATCTAGCACCATTCCGTTCTCGGAGAGGTGCTACTAGACGGGGAGTAAATCGCAGGGAGACGCTACCCGGCAAAGAATGAACAGCTTACTCCCATTTTACTCCTTTCTCTCTAGAGTTTAGCATCCTTTCGAAAACAGAAGGGTGCTAGAAGGGTGTTTCCTCCCGATCTAGCACCATTCTGTTCTCGGAGAGGTGCTACTAGACGGGGAGTAAATCGCAGGGAGATGCTACCCGGCAAAGAATGAACAGCTTACTCCCATTTTACTCCTTTCTCTCTAGAGTTTAGCATCCTTCCGAGAACAGAAGGGTGCTAGAAGGGTGTTTCCTCCCGATCTAGCACCATTCCGTTCTCGGAGAGGTGCTACTAGACGGGGAGTAAATCGCAGGGAGACGCTACCCGGCAAAGAATGAACAGCTTACTCCCATTTTACTCCTTTCTCTCTAGAGTTTAGCATCCTTTCGAAAACAGAAGGGTGCTAGAAGGGTGTTTCCTCCCGATCTAGCACCATTCTGTTCTCGGAGAGGTGCTACTAGACGGGGAGTAAATCGCAGGGAGACGCTACCCGGCAAAGAATGAACAGCTTACTCCCATTTTACTCCTTTCTCTCTAGAGTTTAGCATCCTTCCGAGAACAGAAGGGTGCTAGAAGGGTGTTTCCTCCCGATCTAGCACCCTTCCGTTCTCGGAGAGGTGCTACTAGACGGGGAGTAAATCGCAGGGAGATGCTACCCGGCAAAGAATGAACAGCTTACTCCCATTTTACTCCTTTCTCTCTAGAGTTTAGCATCCTTCCGAGAACAGAAGGGTGCTAGAAGGGTGTTTCCTCCCGATCTAGCACCATTCCGTTCTCGGAGAGGTGCTACTAGACGGGGAGTAAATCGCAGGGAGACGCTACCCGGCAAAGAATGAACAGCTTACTCCCATTTTACTCCTTTCTCTCTAGAGTTTAGCATCCTTTCGAAAACAGAAGGGTGCTAGAAGGGTGTTTCCTCCCGAACTAGCACCATTCCGTTCTCGGAAAGGTGCTACTAGATGGGGAGTAAATGGCAGGGAGATGCTACCTGGCAAAGAATGGACAGCTTACTCCCATTTTACTCCTTTCTCTTCAGAGTTTAGCATCCTTCCGGAAACAGAAGGGTGCTAGAAGGGTGTTTCCTCCCGATCTGGCACCCTTCCGTTCTCGGAAAGGTGCTAATAGACGGGGAGTAAATGGCAGGGAGATGCTACCTGGCAAAGAATGGACAGCTTACTCCCATTTTACTCCTTTCTCTTCAGAGTTTAGCATCCTTCCGGAAACAGAAGGGTGCTAGAAGGGTGTTTCCTCCCGATCTGGTACCCTTCCGTTCTCGGAAAGGTGCTAATAGACGGGGAGTAAATGGCAGGGAGATGCTACCTGGCAAAGAATGGACAGCTTACTCCCATTTTACTCCTTTCTCTTCAGAGTTTAGCATCCTTCCGGAAACAGAAGGGTGCTAGAAGGGTGTTTCCTCCCGATCTGGTACCCTTCCGTTCTCGGAAAGGTGCTAATAGACGGGGAGTAAATGGCAGGGAGATGCTACCTGGCAAAGAATGGACAGCTTACTCCCATTTTACTCCTTTCTCTTCAGAGTTTAGCATCCTTCCGGAAACAGAAGGGTGCTAGAAGGGTGTTTCCTCCCGATCTGGTACCCTTCCGTTCTCGGAAAGGTGCTAATAGACGGGGAGTAAATGGCAGGGAGATGCTACCTGGCAAAGAATGGACAGCTTACTCCCATTTTACTCCTTTCTCTTCAGAGTTTAGCATCCTTCCGAGAACAGAAGGGTGCTAGAAGGGTGTTTCCTCCCCATCTAGCACCATTCCGTTCTCGGAAAGGTGCTACTAGACGGGGAGTAAATGGCAAATAGGTGCTACCCGGCGAAGAAGGAATGTAAAGTTGATTGTGGTTTTCCCCACGTGGAAATTTCTTGGTCGGGAGACACAGCTCTCTGCTCCTGCATACGGAGATAAAGCAGTCACGCGCAGCCGCAGGGCGTCACGTGGGTCATTTGAATGAATAATTGCCGCGCCGTCTGCGTCTCAATCGAGCCGCCAACGTGGCACTAACGCGTGTATGTGTTTATATCTTGGAGGACAGCTGCCTGACTGATTATCTCTCCGAAGCAACGGCTATTTCGAGTTCGTCCGCAACTCTCCGCTGAGTCAAATTTAGCGAATGAAAATAAAGTTATCGCCGTCGGCGCCCGCGAGAAGAGAGCCGCGCGGTATACAGCGCGAAGCAGTAAAGAAAAAGGAAAAAAAGAAGACTGATTAACGAAAGGCTAGCGCGATTCGAATTCACGGCCTCACCTGTACCGCTGCAGCACTGCGAGGTGGATGTTTATCTGTATAGCCTGGAGCCGCGACGCTTTTCCTCATTGCACGGGGCAACGAACTGAGCGAGCGCAGTGGCTAGGTGTTCTGTGTCGGCTCGAAAAACTCGCATGGCAGATGCCAAGTATGGGCATTAAACAACAACTACATCAACAACAACATAACGACAGTCAATACAACTGCCGAGGTCCAGTTGCCTTTATAAAACGGTCTATAGACAGTCTGTACACTTTTTATAGACTCAGTTGCCTTCCTATAGATATTTCTTTTTGTCTGGTCATAGTCTATAGACTGTCTATAGACAAAAGGCTACTAAAATTATATGGCCGTAAATCTATAGATCGTCTATGGACTGTTTATAGTATTTGTATTGCGTATAGACTGTTGTCTAGGATTTGTCTATAGAGAGTCTACAGACTTTGTAGGCAGAAGTGTATGACAGTCTTTAGACTGTCTAAAAAAGTTTTGTAAGGGTTGGCCCTGACGCGTACCGTCCGCCTGACCAGGACGGAATTAACGGTGTTATAGATGGGAGCTTAAATGCATGTGTATATGGATGAATAACCTGTAGATTTATGGCCGTACGTCTTTCGTAGATTTCCGCCTGTATAGACAGTCTATACATGGAATTCTGCAGATTTATGGCCTCGCACTATCTGCAACTTTTGTCTCTAGACAAGTCTGTAGACCTCTGCCTGCTAAGCCTTCAGTAGACGATTGTCTGTAGACTGCCATAGACGCGTGGGCGGCGACAGAGTGGCTGCAGCTGACGCGAAGAGTCATTTGTCCGGCAGTGGACGTATAGCCAGCGATGTTTCAGGCCGTAACTGAAAATTCCCGCAATTAGACCCAGAACTCGCCTTTTTCAGGGACTTTTTTCCCTGCAGCAGCTTGAAAAAGTTGGTCAACTTGGAAAAGTGAGACGATTTCGCCTCTCTGGATTCCCTGAAGCTCCCTTAAAGATTCCCTTTTCGCCAAATTTTATGCGTTGGAATTCCCTAAAAAAGGGAAACTTCCCCGAACGGAGCATCACTGGACGTTTTTGGGACGGTGGTGGCTAGGAGGATAGGTGGCGACGATGACCATGACGGGAAAGAGGTTTGTGCAGTCGAGCACGGGGTCAAGTCTTTTTAATATACGATTGCTTCGGACACTCCCAGTAAACTCGGTTTTATTTCTTTTCCTTTCCATTAAACTGTGTTTTAACTGGGGAGAACAAATTGTAATTTGGTTTGTGACGTGAGGAAAGATTTACCGTCGAGGTTAATTGAAGACTGTGCACGTTCAGTGCAAAACTTCGTACAAGTGCGGCTCCGCTGCCTTTCGTGAGCTTAATAAAGCACACTGTCGTAACGACGACTTCTCAGTGTATAGTAAGACGGATAACGGAAAATAAATAAAGCTAGTGGCGACATGTAGGAAACTGTCCTCGGCGCACCCTTTCATGCTCAGTGAAGAACGTCGAAAACAAGGAGTGAAAAAAAAATAAAAAATAAACAGGCACGTGTGTCTTTTCGGCGTTGATCGGAGGGGGTTGGGGGGGGGGGGGGGGGGGAAGGGGGGTGGTCTGCCTCTGCGTCAATCGCGTATCACTGCGAGGTCGATACAATACTCCAACACCGTGCTTGCCCCCCTCGGCCGTAACGCGACTTCCCGAGACGGAGGTGTCCTCCCTTCGACGATATCGTCATGGCCACTCCTTGTCATCAGTGCTGTCGTCAGCCATTGTTGTCTGGTCTTCGGTCTCTGTGTATCGCAGCGCGGGCGTGCTGGTCATTGTCACCAAGGCATGACGCATCGCGTTGTTCTCTCTGCTGGCCTTGTGCAGATCGCCCCACTGGTCGCAATCATCATTGGTCTAAATCGTAGCGCGCCTGCACTTTCCGAGGCTTTCTTTTCTTCTCGCCCTTCCTCTCTATTTTTACTCCTCTCCCTTTGTCCGTGCTGAGGAACGGTGCTTGCGGCCGTTTCCGCAAAGCGGGGCGCTGCGGTTCTAACTTTATCCCTAACAGCAGGAGAGACACGGGACAAGGGCAGACTTTGATGTAAAGTGTTAATACGAACACGCAGCATATACGACGCAACAGATTAAGCGTACTGTTATGCAAACTGAATGTTCCTTTCGTAGCATCAGAGAACGCGGAACAGTACAGGAGAATACAAAGACAAGAGTGAGCACTCAAAGAGGATTGCAGCGCAAAGCCATGCATCGGTACAGCGCATTTTAGCAGGAAGCTCTGCGTGAATAAACTCCGCAGCGCAGCTTGCATATATTGCACGTGCCTTCACACGGCAGGTCACCATGTTCCTGTTTTTCATTTTAACGTGCGCTAACCTGTAATAATATGCATCGAAGCTTTTCAAACTGCGATTGGGGACGCACGAAACGCATGATCACCGCTGGAAATCGGGTGCGATGATCCGCAATGCGACCGCACCGTGTGCGGGGCGTTCGGTCGGCATCTTAAAAATCCTCGTACTTGCCCGCTATGCGCAAGGACTTCCCGCGGTTAAGTGTGGCCGCACTGCGCGATATGCACCGGCGATAACCTCTTTGCCCCTCCCGATCGACTGTATACGGTGGCGAAGCGGACAACTCCGCGACGCGGGGACTTCTTCGGCGTCTTGGCGCCCCGTGCTTATTCCTCGTCAGTCGCTATGCCCTCGGTCGGGCGGCTGCGTGAACTCGTAACGCGAACGGGAGGAGATCGAACCGGTGACCTTGGGATGCCAGGGAGCGTGTATACTGCACCCGGTATGCATAAACCGTTTCTTCTTCTTCTTATTTTTTTTTTTTTCACGTTCGCGCGCTGCAGCGCGTCGCTCTACATACGGACCGACGTGGACTAAACAAACAAGAAAAGGAAATGGCAGCAAAATGGAGGACATAGAAACGAAACCTGGAAAGAATAAAACATACGGGAATGACCTCCGCGGTCGCATCCGCGGTCCAAAGAGCGGGGGCATTGATTGTAATCGCACCGATGCGGCAGCGGTCGCTTCGCGCTGGCTGGCCCATTGCGTCCCTCGGGTGTGGTGGAAGGATAGCAGCGGCGGCGCGCTCTGCTCGAACGGCGCGCCGGTTGCACGGCCCGTGTGCGCGCAGTGTACCTTCTCGTCCGAGAGAAGTATACCGTATCGACGCGATCACAACCGTCTCCCCCACCCCGCCTTTCGTTGACTGCATTTCGAAGTATAAAAGAAGAAGAAAGGAGAGGATAGAAGGAAGTCGAGCAGCTATGCTCCCGAATCGCCGACAGAACAATATTTCTTGGCATAGCTGCAACAATGACCTTGTATCACCTTGAAGTTGGAAAAAAAATGAATGCAGCACGCTTTAGACTCGCAAAGCTGACTCCACACATCGAAGCCCCCCCCCCCCCCCCCCCCCCTGTGACGTGTACCAACGATGGTCAGCAGCAGTCGCTTCGCTGGAATTTGTTCGTATCTCGGACCAGTCTCGACACCGTCGCCTCTTGCCCTACTCTCTCGTTAGCTCTCGTCACCGGCGTGCTCAACGTCGGTGAAGAGCGGTCGTTGACCTTTTCTTTGCGTACGCCGGTATTAGGGAGTTTTAGCATACGGGAGACGTGATGACGTTGAAGTGTACCCACACCAATCGGGGGCTTGCCGCGATGTTCAATGGCGGTGAATCTTCCCAACCTCGCCACTGCGCATGCGCCGCTGCGGGCACACGGCACACCTCCGCTGTGCTGAAACTCCCCGCTGTTAACCCGAGGAGCACGTATCCGCACACATCTAGTCACCGTGGCCGTCTATGCGACCATCTGTACTGAAGTCGTGAGTGACGGGGCGACGTCGTTGTCCACGGTACGGACCTGTACTACTGGCAATTCTGTGCACATTTATGTATCAATCAGTATATGCGCGCACCGGTTCCAGCCGTACTACAGAACCGCCTAGACGACTACGGGTGAAAGTAAACTGAAACTGCATCCACGCAAGCCAGTGTGGGAAGATAATTCCGGCATCCTTTGCTCATTTTACGTGTAAACATATCCGATTCAGAAAACTAAGCGGCACCTTGTCCCCCGCGTGACGTCCATATTTTCTGTCCGCCTCAAGTACTCTTAGATGCCAAGCACGCTGTCCGCTTATTTCAAAAGCTGACGATTCAGTAGAGAAGGATAGAGGTAGCATAAGACTTTAGGCGGCGCCCTGAAGAACCTGGTTCTGAGCATGAGCGCGTGGAAATGTTCACCCCTCTATGACGCCAGGTGTTCGCCAGTGATAGCGCTGTATTACTTTAAATCAGAAACTCGCCATACATTTTCGCAAGGGTACATGCCCCCGTCCCGCCAGTTGTGCCCGTTACGCTCGCGTAGATGCGGTACAGCGCGAGAAGATAGCCGATCGCGCTTCCACGCTGCCTCCACGCTCGGCACGGTATGGCCGGTGGCCGCGCAGTGCCCACAGCCGCGCGGGATTCCGAGATCAACGACGCGGAGGACGAACCGTTGCGCGCACAGCCTAGTCGCCGTTAGCCTTGATCTGGGCTGAAAACTCGCGCCGTTTCTCGTGCTCCTTTTTTTTTTTTATGTGTGTGTGCGTGCGCGCCGCTTTTATTTTATTTTCGCGTAATCTCACGTCTGCTACAGCGTTAGCGAAAGGAGGAGCCCTGGTGCGAGATCGGTGTACGCTTGTTTATCTCGTTTCTGTCTCGGCCGTTATCTTTTTCCTTTATTTTTTTTCCCCCGCGATTACCCCCCTCCGGCGTGTTACTACATTTCGCGGCCAGTAATCCGACTCCGGCCATCCGAGCAGTGCTTCCCCCCCCCCCCCCCCCCCCCCCCTTACATGTTGCGATTGCATCTGACCTCCTTGCGGGCTGCTCAGTGGAGACGAGGCGGCCGTACAGCGAAGTGGCCCGGGCCGTGGAACGCACGAATGGGGGCTGTTCGCCCAAACGCGGGTCGTGCTAATTTAGTGCTTTCGCCGTGCAGGACGATGCCACGTTTTTTTACTTCCACTGCGACGATGAGGGGGGGGGGGGGGGGGGGAAGCGGCCTGAATGGGGCAGGGAGGAGAAGGAAAAGGAGACCGAGGAGAGGAGGGCAGGAGATAACAAAACGAGAGCGGCTGAACAATCCGCTCCCGTGTATATTCGCGGAGACGCTGTTCGAGGCATTCTTTTCCCCACTTTCTTTCAAGTTCAAGAGCAAACTTAGAGTGGAGGTCTTCCTTTCTTTCTTTCTTTCTTTCTTTCTTTCTTTCTTTCTTTCTTTCTTTCTTTCTTTCTTTCTTTCTTTCTTTCTTTCTTTCTTTCTTTCTTTCTTTCTTTCTTTCTTTCTTTCTTTCTTTCTTTCTTTCTAGTTCAAGATCAGCGTGTGGACGCGTGCGGGACGTCCTCGTGCTGTGCTTTAGTTTCTCGTTTCCTTTTTTATTACCATCCTAAAGGCAAAGCGGCATATCAGAAGGGAGTGGTCAAATTTCATTTCATTTATTGCTCCCTTAAAGGCCCGAAGGCATTACATAAGGGGGGGGGGGGGGGGGGGGGGCATATTGGTTTAGAACGGCGATGATGGGAACATGCATAACAATAAAAAGAACAAACATACAAACAAACATAAAAGGGGTTGTAGTCATATCAGGGTTTCCCAGCAGGTGATACATCATTCATTAAAGATATATCAAGCAATACTCGCTTCAAAGAGCGCAGAAGTGATCAAGATCTATGTGAGGTGAATTTTTATTTTCTCGCGGAATGTTTTGTGATCAGTGCATGCGGCGATGTCGTTAGGCAGTGAATTCCATAGTGCTATTGCGTTGGGGGAAAATGAGTTGTAAGCAGACGTGTGGCCACTGATGCGTGCTATCGGGTTACCGTGACTAAGCCGGGAGGACGTTCGTAGTGGGGCGGTGAATAGAGCTTGCCGTGATCTTGTGTTATGATAAGATGTATGAAGTAAGCATAGGCGGGAAACGACGCGGCGTGATTCTAGTGTTGAGAGACGGAGGGACTGCTTGAGGGCGGTGAACATATGAAACATAACATATGAACATATGAAACATAACATAACATATGTATAACATATGAAACATAAGCAAGAAAGGCAGCGGAAAAACAAAGTACAGGATGTTAGACTGGGGTTCAGGGGTTCAGCCTAGTATAGGGCTTCAGCCTGGTACAGGGGTTCAGCCTAGTAAGGCGCAATGTGGTACTAAAGCGAAAGCCTTTAATGGCTCATACTGTCGTGCGTTAACAAAGCTTGTCACACGCGTTTAACTCGGAAACTAAAATAGGTAGACGAAAACCAATGGTTGCTTCAGATAGAGGAGGAAAAAAAGAACATGAAAGCCAAGTTTGATGACTGTAGGTTAATTATTTAATTAATTATAGGCAAAAATGTCGAAATTGCGTCGAAATAGCGCGGACGTCGATATAGCCACGGGAACGGTGTGACGTCACATTCACCGGAAGTCGTCACGGGATAGTGAAAATTGTCACAGAATGGTCGGAAAAACGTCGGATTTGTGTCAAATTAGATGGAGAGATGTGTAGTTGAGCGTAATTAACACTTAAGATCCCCGAAAGGTTTACAGTTTGGGTGTCAATGTAGCCACGGGAACGGTGTGACGTCACGTCCACCGGAAGTCGTCACGGCAGAGTGTCCTCGGCTTTCGCCTCTCAACACTTTAGTTGCCAAAGTGTCCACGCAGTTTTTTCGGCTGAGGAGAGCGCATACCGCACTGGAATGCAGCATGGGATACAGCGACATATCGGTGGCCTGTCAAGTCGGCAAAAGCGGCTGTGACGTGCACGGATATAGCGAAATATGCTTATAGCGTAGCCAGCGCCAGCAGGCCCTCCGTCCTTTCTTTCTTTCACTGACTCCCTAGAGCTATAGCTTATTCAACGGCCGTTAACTCAACTGCTCACAACAACAACGTGCGAGGTCTTTGACATGCGGTCGGCGTCTTGCGTCTTACAGATTCGCTTGTATATTCGAGCGGGAAACCTTTCCGGCCCGCCAGACAATGTTTTTGTCGATAAAGGAACGCATCAATCAATCGCCGAAGAGAGATATAGACGCGTTACTCCATTGTTTCTTCGCGCGGAAAATTTCCGCCCTGTGTGCCTTATATCTGCAACAACTAATGTTGCTCCGTGATGTGTCGCTATACATCAGTTCGGGACTTCCAACCTTGGTTTGCCTCCGCCTGAAGGGAGTCTAATGTGAAACCAAATAATAATAAAAAAAAAAAAACCTATCCTGCCGCTGCATCTTTTTACATTTGATTTATTCTTTTTTTTATTCCAGCGTGGTGCATGCTTATTGTGGCATTCCTGCGAGAGAAAAAAAAATAATACCTCGAAATTATTCTTTTTCTAAGCTTTTAGTAATTTCTACGAAAACATTACTTTCCACTTTCAGTCTGCTTGCGTCGTTTTCCCCGAAGCTACTGGGTGCCTGAGAAATAAGAACGATGAGAGCAAAAATATTAATATATGTCAGCGTGAACTCGGTTGTGATAAATGAGCGGCTGTCATGTTTGAGCTGTTTAATACTTTTCTTCATGCAGTGTCTCGAAGCTAAACAAAGTAACTCGACGCGGCTTCGCGCGAGATGTAGTTGAACCTCGTTATAACGCAGTTGAAACGGCCCGGCGATTACTTCGTTATAGCCCGTATTGACCGAGCTTCCAAGGGGAGTCGTCGTTTCTTCGTTGTATCGATTGTTTCGTTATAGACTGCTTCGCTATAACGAGGTTCGACTGAATAGCAACTAGGCGGCCGCGTCTGCGAAAGCGCAGTGTGCTCGAGTTCGTACCAGCCGCCGTACTCTGGGGAGGGTTTTAGCTCTTCTGTGGCTCTCTGCATTGATCAGAGTTAATTGCTCATTCATGTCGTTTACAAAACTCCGAAGAAAAATTTCTTGCATGACCGCGGCAAATCTCTGGAAGCAAATAAGGAGGAAGCAAGCTGAGACGGCGCCTGTTGGTCGGGCAGTCAGCTAACAATTGGCTCTCTGCGACGCTTTTTTCTCCGCCATATAATATCCATGCACTCAGCGATGCTCAGCAGTTCGACCAGATGCCGGAAGTGGCGCGACAATGGGCTAACATCCATCTATAGCGTAGTTGGTGTCCTGGTATCTGGAGCGGTTCTTTACTTTAAATAAAGATCGGGGCAGTCACCAGACTTGCTTTGTACATACGTGACAGTAAGAATAATTAAGCATTTGAAAAAGATATTAGATGGACAAGCTGTGAAGCGCGGCAGGCTTTTATAAGCCAACGGTTGAGCATGGTGAACAACAACTGCTGAAACAAATGAAGAAGGAAGGACTGGTGGTGAGAGTTTTCAAGTACTAATACCGCTGTAGTGTCGGTAGTGCATGGAGGAGGGGGGGGCAGGACAGCTCGCGAGGAATTGCAGATGTCAGTATTACGGGCAATGTAGTAGAGTAACCTCGAAATATAAAGTAAAAGGTGCACAAAATACTCACACTGGCGAAATGCAAGGCTAACCAACATCAGAGCGACATATGTGACCGCTAAAGTTGAAATTTCAGAGGAAACGTTTTGCACGGATCCCAAGGAAGCGTTTTACTTAGCTAACCTAAAGATGAATCTTTGGGTACGAAATGTTGGTGGCAAAAATTTTTCTCCGTAGACGATATTTCTTGCCGCTGCATGCGACACAGGGTAAAGATCGAGCGTGTTATTTAGCGCAATGCCTTCCAGACCCTCTAGTACACGAGGACCTTGCGTGGGTCCGAAATGCTCGGGGTTATTAAAAAGCCATGTGTAGTCAATTTTCAGAGAGCGGAAATAAGGAAAATGACTTCAGAGAATTAGTGGAGGAGACCGATAGTTTAGTTCAGGCTGTATGTTTAGGTTTAGTTTAGTTTAGATGAATTTATTATCTTTATAATGGCATCGATGAAAACACTGTGGAAGGTTTACTTATGAGGCCGCCGTCAGTTGTACTGCCTCACGCTAAAAAGTGGCTGCTGCTGATTATCAATTCGAGATAAAGTAGCCGTGCATAATTATCTATTCGAGATACAGCGCGCGTCGGTAGCCAGGTCGACGCATTGCTCAAGATGACGTCATATTTGAATCAGCCACGGACGGTCACTTAAATCACTGCCACGACGGAACGCTCAACGCAGCGTCTGATGAAATGTGATTTGCGTGTTGCGCGCCAAATGAGGGAGGTGCTATGCGCCACGTATGCGTCAGGCTTCGGAGCTGCAGGCGACGTACTCGCGAATTTTGCAGCTGTGCGCACCGTTTGCTAACCTCCTACGCTTATTTCTTTCGTTTTTGTAATGGCAACGCCTCCGCTGCACTGTTGTGTGCAGTGCGTAGTTTGGCATCGTTCTTGCCATTGTCGCCGCTGTCTCCATCCGAGCGCGCTCGACGGTTGTGTTCCTTCCTTACAATCAAAATTCAACTTTTTAATACCTAAGTTCGTCTCCAATTCCGAGTTTCGGTTTGGTTTATGGCGGTTTAACGTCTCAAAGCGACTCTATGAGGGACGCCGTAGTGGAGGGCTCCGGATAATTTCGACCACCTGGGGTTTCTTTAACGTGCATTAACATCGCACAGTACACGGGCCTCCAGTATTTCGCCTCCATCGAAATGCAACCTCCGCGGCCGGGATCGAACCCGCGTCTTTCGGGTCAGCAGTCGAGCGCCATAACCACTGAGTCCCCGCGGCGGCTAAACTAGACTAGATTAGACTACATCATACCATACCATGCAGTACCCAACCATACCTTACAATACAACACAATGTCATTCAATATCTATCATACCAGAGTACCGGCGTGGTTTCCTTTACGCCTTTGCAAACGAAGAGTCGAATTTCGTCACAAAATATCGATAACCGCCGAGCCACCGCGGCGGCCCGAGTTTACGCCTCGGGCTTGACGGCAACGATACAGCTGGTCTCACTTCAGGGGAGCCGGGTAGCTCACTTCATTTCGACCGGGGTCTCACTCGACGGATGGTAACAGCGTTGGCTCTTACGCCGCAGTCCTCGGATTGCGCATTGCCCCGTTGTGTGTGTAGCGCTTTAAGAAACCGTGCCGCAAGACGTTGGCGCACCTACTCTCTTCTTTCCTGCTCGTTCGTTTGCTTCTTCTTTTCGCAAACCCAATAGATCACACAGGAACAGCGCTGACGCGCGCCGCTGCGGAAGTAGCCTGGCGGTGTCGTCGGCCGACGGCTCGCTCATTGCGCGGCTTCTCTCTCTCCTCCCCTTACCCTCCTTCCCCTCTCATCGTTCGCCCTTTCCGTTTCTGACGGATTTCTCTAATTGCTCCTGTTTCTTCTTCCGTGCCGGTGTCTCCTCGGAGTCGTGTCGGTGCAACGACGCCACCCTCCAACGTAGTGCGTTGCCCAACTCGGCTGCAGCTATAGGAGAGCATCGGCGAACGCGCGCCGGTATTTCCGGCCTGCGTCTTCTTCGAAGCCGCGGGCACCGGGCAGAAACAGCGCGCGCCGATCTTATTTATAGCTCCGGTCGTGCCTCTTTGCGGGTAACTCCTTCTCACGCGCCGGAAACAGGGGGAGCCCCTTGTGCTGAGTGTTCCGTTTAAACGGCCGCCGCCGCTCCGGTGTGTTCGTGTTTTGCTTCGCCGCTGGTCGCGCGCTAGCACTGTCCGAGTAGCGCTTCGCTTTGTTCGGGGCTGCTGCCGTGCGTGCACGTTCTGCCGTGACGGTTTCCATTGCCAGAGACCCCGGTGGATAGGGGGGCTGTAACCTTGTGTTCCCGCCCGTGTGGCGGCTTAAATTCGGTGTTGTTTACGGCGTGAGGTGTTATAGCTAACACCCCTCCCCCCTCCCCGCTCATCCCCCGACGAGATCTTGCGGTCGTCAGTTGTATAAAATGACGTCATTGCAGAGCAAGGTTTTATATGTGTTCTTTATTTGTGTGTGTGGACATTCCAGGCTGTTAAGAGGCCAGTGAGGAGTTTTTGTTTCGTCTCGCGCTCTCCTCTGTAGTCGGATACAACTTAAGAACGCTGCTGCATTTCCCCGTCAAAGGACCCCCTTGATACTGTGTGACGTGGCCCTGTTTTTCTGTTTGTTTTTTTCTGCGTCTCGAGTCGTTCCACTGGGAGTAGAATATACTTTACGCGTAGGTACGTAGCTGTTCTCTTATTTATAGTGAATGATTTTTGTTGATGATGACGACCTTGGCGGCGTAAGAAGCAGCGGGAACGACGCGCAATTAAGAATTCTTTGCTGATGCGACCAGCTTGGTATCTGAGCTGGAAAAGTATGATAGTACTAATAATAATAAACGCTCCGCCAGACGCAAAAAAAAAAAAAGGCAGCGCTGTGCGAACCTACCCGTTTTCCAAGTCACGGTCAGTGAATGCTCGCCATTTCCGGGCGGTGTTAACAGCCTCGGCGTAATGTCCGTGCCAAAGGGGTGACGTTTCCGGAAAGCCCCGCCGTGCGTTCCCTTTGATTGGCGTCCCGGCCGGTTCGAGGTAAAGATTCGTGATAAACAACAGCGCGATGGACTTGGCGGGACTTGCTCGTTACGCTCACGTGTCCAGCGCAATGCCGTTAGTAAACTTTGTGCTAGCTTTTGAGGCCTGCGTGATATTTTTTTAGGCTCTTTTTTTTTTTTAACGAGGTTTGCATGCTCGCATGCCTATTAATGGACCTGATTGCTTTCTGTAGTTTTCCTTTTCGTGTGTGTGTGGCGCCGTATTACGGCTTTGCGACGGCTAAGATCACGCGCTTTGGTGCTTCGAGCGCTTTTGTCTTCCCAGTGCGTAGCGTCAAACTCGTTGCGGTGTGTTTCGATGCTACTTATATTATTATATAAACTTCGGCCAGAATGTGGCTCGGCTTATTTGATTGTTTGTTTGTTTGTGTGAGAGAGAGAGATTTAACTGCATGCAAGATTGCTCCATTTACACCTGTCTCAATACTATGCTTTTCAAAAACAGATACGCCGGCCAAGAAATGAAATTTGATGTTGACGTTTCGGCGCCCAGAACGGGGGCCTTGTTCACAGTGGAATCCGACCAAAAAGGTTCGTCTTTAAAAATTAGAGTAATCGCCTCAAGGATCGCGCGTAGATCGGGTTAAGATTACCCTCGTTGCGATTAAACGCGTGTGGCGTTGTCTATATCACTAGAGATTCGAGATGAAGCCGCGATATTGTCAGTTTTTTTTTTTTTCGATGATTCTTGCTGTTTGAAAATCGATTTTGTGATTTTGCGTGACTGCGTGTTCGGGCAAGGCGTCATTGCTAGTATTTTCATTCTGCACATGATCCCCAGCGCGTTATTGTAAGTGCTTCTTATAACTTCCAGTTTCGCCGATGTAAACCCGACTCACGCGTGATCCTTGCGGCGATTACTCTAATTTTTTTAAAGACGAACCTTTTGTGGTGTCATCCCGTTGTGAACAAGGCCCCCGTTTTGGGTGCTGAAACGTCAACATCGAATTTCATTTTCTGGCCGGCGTCCCTGTTTAATGAAATGTATCCCCCCCGCCCAGATGGGATTCCGTCATACCCTTGACTTCGTAAATACTTCGCGCGTGCGATCTTTTATTTTTACTATGGATCCGACTGCCGCTCGCCACCCACACAGAACTTTGTTTGCCTGCGGGAGCGTAGAATCGGCGGCCGTGACGCTTCTGCACAGTTGCTGCGCGAGAACAAGGGAGAAACGCGCGGAGAGGAGCGACGCTTCGGCATTCCCCGAATTGCGATTCGGCCATGGCACTGCACGTGCCCTCCTGACTGCATGCCGCTTATCTCCGAAGGACGCGCCCCGTGAAAAATAAAGCGACGAAAAAGAATACGGAAAGGAAGAAGCCGTCGCTATTGCTCCCGCGAGCTTTAAGACGCGTTGCGCAATTGGAGATAGAAGGAAGGAAATTATAATAAACAAAGGCAATAGGCCGGAGGGGGAGGAAGGCGCGGGGCTGCTCGCAAGCGAAAATAGAAGCGGTTTTCCACACGCGCGGGCGCCTTTTTTAATGACGCTTTAATGAACGGGAAAAAGCGGGCCGACGCAAGCACGCACGCTTTCACTCACTCACTCACTCACTTACACGCACATACATACGACGCTTGCGAAGACGTATGTGTCGTCACGCAGTCGTTTGCTGGCGTGCGTGTGTTCGGGACTTGGCGCGGGTATGTCCAACCCTCGACGAAACCTGCGTCTCGTCGCCGCACTGACGCTTCTAGCTGAGAGTGATGTCCTATCGGCGGCTTCGATCGAGGCCTCAGCCGCCAGCGCGACGAGGAAACCTGGTTTGCCCGTCCTGCTCGCAAGACGCCCGCTTTTATACAACGCGTATGTTCGGACGGCGCAGTGCCCTTGACGTCTTTCTCGAGCCAGCTGTTGCCGAGGCTTTTTTTTCTTCTGTTTATTTGTTTTTTTTATATATATATATATATATATATATATATATATATATATATATATATATATACGAACGCGTGCGACTGCCCATTAGTTAGGGAGGGTGGCCCGATAAATCGTGGCGGTCTTGTTAATAAAGTGGCTTATTACGGAACGGACAGCGTGTGGGTCTTGTTGTGCATATATAGTTGCTCGCGCGCTGTCGAAGCTTCCTCCGGAGTCCTTGGGACGCTGTCTCGACGTGGTCGCTTTTCATCGCAGCTGGCGGCTGCCAGGTGCGTGATGAACTGCGCGTCCAACGGAGTTCGTCTATACCTGCGTTGAGCGTACAAGATGCGCACTGCGAACTAACGTAGTGACTGCAGCGAGTAGCCGCGATTCCGAGGCCCGCTGGTTATCGAGGCATCGGTGTGGTTACTGCTTGTTTTCGGCCGCCGTAGTTCCCGACTGAGCTGTGCTGCGTTGCAGAAGCTAGAACAGGGGCACTGACCTGTTACGGAGCAAGACTGTCGCACTTTCAGTGGTGAAGTTGAGGGAACCCCGGCTCAAGTGACCGATATGAAAAATTCTGCCCAACGTTGTGAGCCATTTTTTTTTCCAATGGTATATAGCGGCGTTGGGTATAGTTTTGCGCACTTTACAGTGTATTTGTTGTTAACACTGTAGAATTGTTGACGGTTTATTTCGATTTATTACTTCCAAATGGAGCAGCAGGTCAAAGTTGTTGCACACAACACGCGAAGGCCTGCCGTACGGCGACACGCTGTTTGACGGCCGCAGCTGCGTTTGCAGTTTCAGCCCAATAAGAGCTTTCTACAAGAACATCGGAGGACATCTCTAAACCTCACACAGAGAGCTATGCGTATACAGTCGAACATCCTTATAACTTGTAACGAAGTCTGAAAAGCCCCGCGCCGCCGCGGTGGCTCAGTGGCTATGGTGCTCGGCTGCTGGCCCGAAAGACGCGGGTTCGATCCCGGCCGCGGCGGTTGAATTTCTTTGGAGGAGAAATTCGAGGCCCGTGTACTGTGCGATGTCAGTGCACGTTAAAGAACCCCAGGTGGTCGAAATTTCCGGAGCCCTCCGCTACGGCGTCTCTCATTGCCTTAGTTGCTTTGGGACGTTAAACCCCATAAACCAACCAACCAAAGCACCGTGATTTATTCGTTGTAACCGCTGCTTCGTTGTAGCGGTGCGCGACTTTGGGTGGAACTGCCTCATGCTAACGGGCCTACCTGCCACTGTACTATAGCTTCACCCAACAGCTCACAAGCACGTGTGCCGCAACATCTCACTGCATGATAAAAGTATCTTGTGCAAAATGCATACGCCAGAGCGAATTGTCTTTGAAAATTGCTTCAGGTCAGCAGAAATCGTTTTGCGCTCTTGTTTTCCGCCACTTGACCCTCTATGAACGTCGATGCCGTCAAGGTCGCCAGGCGCCCCGCCAAACGGTAAAAGTAGATTCCGTGGCTCTTTCTGCCTATATGTTAATGTTGATTTGGCAGCGAAAGACGCGTTTATTGGCGAAAAAAGAAATTACGTCAGAAAATTTTCTCGCCACTGGATTCGAACTCATAACGTCGATACCTGAATGGACTACGCGATCATCGGTTGCAAGTGAAGGGTCCGCGCGAAAATACCTTCTCGTCTCACTGCAGTTTCCGAAAACGCCTGGTGAGAGCGACACCTCTAAATTTGTTTTCTGTTTTCGGGCTCATAAAGGCTGCCTTTCCAGTTAAAGTAGTGTCTTTGTGATTGGAACGCAGTAGTCTGTCTATGCAGGCCATCTTGTATTTGTCTTCATTGTCCCTTTAAAGAAACGGAAGGTTATACTATAGGCTACACAGACAAACCCAGATATACGGCAGTGCATGAAAGGCCATTCGTTTGTAGGGTAAGGAAGCATTCTTGTTCTTAGGGCGGTATAGGTGGCCCATGGGGACCCATGGATGGTGACCCATGGATGGTGACCCATGGATGGTGAACCATGGATGGTGACCCACGGATGGTGACCCATGGACGATAGGGACAGTTCACCGCAAAAGACGTTGGACGGAGGCCGAACACAACAGCAGGTGCACCGAAAAGCGCTGACTGCCTGTACTTGCTGTGTGATCGTATCCTACAGTTCTCTGACGTCACCTTTAGGTAGTAAAAATGATCCAGGAATGTAGTCTATCAGAATGCGCCGTGTGTGATTCGCGACGATCCTGGCTAGCTTAGAAGTAGGACGGCGAATTGGGTGAGTCGGTAATGAATCGCGATTAACCGTCACCTCGAAAGAATGACAAAACTGAAAAAAGGAGAAGGAGATGTTTTTTTTTTTTTTTTTTGCCAGAAACACAGCGCAGCAAAAGCGAGTGATGCGCAGAGCTGGCCAGTGGACGGCGCACCTGATGGCCGGCTAGGGCCGCGCACTTCAGAGCGTTAGTCAGCCATCGTCGACATTGATCTTTATATGACAATGAAGTCGCGCTTTTAAATCAAGGCCAGAAGGAAGTTCTCCCACTTATTCTCTCTCTCTCTCTTTTTTTTTTTACTTTTCACCTGAGTGTCATTCGTGTCGTGCCCATGGCAGGCTAGCTGTCCACATTCCTTGCTCTTGTTCTATTTGTCATGCGGGGTTCGTGCCTGTAAATACATAAATGCGTTTCTCCCGCAATATACTTCATCGCTGTGAGTCAGCGTGATTGCTATGCGCCCCCTTTCTTTTTTTCTTCTGCGTCGTTTTTGACGTTCCCGGTTGGTTTATCGTGGCGAACCTCTACATTGTGCGGGTCATGTAGCGAGCCATTTCGTGGACTTCTCGTTAGGAGCTGTGGCGTATACCTGCACCCGTGCCTGCAAATTGGAACAAAATTTACAGTGTGTGTTCGATGAAGCTAGTAAAAGGGCGTGTTCGTTTAAAGACTTTCGTGCACGATAAAGACTGATTTTAAAAAGTGTGAACATACCTCCCCTTGCGTACTGACCTTGCGTTTGGCGCTTGAGAGCTTGGAGTTGTTTAGGCGCCAATAAACCCATAGCAACAAGGATCTTCAGCCCTGCTGGACATATTAATGATGTTCGCTCTCGCGGTCATGCAGTCACGTAGAAAGCGTGAAATGGGGGGGGGGGGGGGGGGGAGGATTCGCGGGGGCTCGTTGACCCGACAAATTAAAAAACGCGACCGTCCCCCCCCCCCCCCCCTCCCCTTTTATGCATGTTTATTTCTCAATATTTACATTTGGCCGTGCAGGTGCGACCAGCAAATGCCAGCTCGCAGCTATGAGCTGGGGTATAAAGTTACGGCAGTTTATAAGAGCGATGGAAACTTAACATAACTAACTTATTTTGTAGAGGAAAGACAAGTCTGCCACAAGACACTGCAGCAACCATGATATTTTTGTTGCCTATCATACGAAAGCACCTTACACACGCCTAATCAAAAGCGCATTATTGCTACTACAGTTTTTCTGAAACAACAAAGTTAATCTTGAGAACAATTAACATTGCCGTAAATAAACATTTCGTTTTAATCCTTTTCAGTTTAAACTAGTGTTCTGATTGGTTGCATGCCTACAGAAATATGCCGGCGACGGTGGCGCCTCAACAGCTTGGTGTGAGATGGTGAAATCTCTGGACAGTGGTCGAGTTTGCCGTGTGTAGTAGCAGCAGAATTCCTTCGAGTTCGATGGCGATTCAGAACCTCTAAAGACATCCGCTCAGTAGCCATATGAAAGCGCCCATGTGGCGCGGGCATTAAACAGTCACAGAACGCCAGAAAACAAATCAGCTTCAGCCGAGGCCTCCTGCTAACCCCCTTGTTCCCGACTGGCCTCTTTTTCACAGTCTGCACCCGGGTTAATATACCGTGACTACAGCGCGACGAATTGGGCATGGAAGAGGGAAACACTCAGGGACACAACGCGGGAGGAATGGTTTGGTTTGGTTTGGTTTGGTTTAACGTCCCGAAGCGACTAAGGCTATGAGAGACGCCGTAGTGGAGGGCTCCGGAAATTTCGACCACCTGGGGTTCTTTAACATGCACTGACATCGCACAGCACACGGGCCTCTGGAATTTCGCCTTCATCGGAATTTGGCCGCCGCGGCCGGGATCGAACCTGCGTCTTCCGGGTCAGCAGCCGAACGCCGTAACCACTGGGCCACCGCGGCGGGTCTGCGGGAGGAATGGACGCATGAACAAGTTTCCTCAGATTTGAATGTGAGAAACTAGTTCTGGGAGTCTGCGTCGCTAATTCTTTTCAGCCATCCCTCCTCAGTTCACACGCCCGCAGTCCTGGATCAGTATTTGATTTGTTAACATAACTGACCCACTTCCCCCCTCCCCTCCTGCCGGCCTCCTCTTCCCTTTCTTTTCTTTTCTTTTTCTTTTTTTTTCCCGCCGCGGTGGCTCAGTGGTTATGGTGCTCGGCTGCTGACCCGAAAGACGCGGGTTCGATCCCGGCCGCGGCGGTTGAATTTCTTTGGAGGAGAGATTCTAGAGGCCCGTGTACTGTGCGATGTCAGTGCACGTTAAAGAACCCCAGGTGGTCGAAATTTCCGGAGCCCTCCACTACGGCGTCTCTCATAGCCTTAGTCGCTTTGGGACGTTAAACCCGATAAACCAAACCAAACCAAACCAAACCAAACCATCTTTTCTTTTTTTTTTTTAGGAACACTACATCACTTTGACAAGTTCTGTGCATTCCATTAATCCCTAATCTTTACAGCCGTAAAGTATTACGACAGCAACGTGCTTGAAAAGCTGGTTGAATAATTAACAAATTTAGTTACTTATTCTTTGACCGTGACCGCTATATCCTCGCTCTACGTCCGCGGAGCCCAACATAAACCCGGGGCAGGCACCGTCCGCCTGATCATTATCCTCCGTGCTTAGTAAAGCTGCGAAGATTACAACAAAAACAAAAAAAATATATCCCTACGTTGCATGGCCTTGCATGCTTTTCATAGATAGTGTATCGCATGAGGGAAGTTGGCCACGCTTTTACCGCCGCTGCGAGCAACTGCCGTAACGAGAGAGGGTGCGCGTGTCCGTTGTTGCTGTTGTCGGGGAAAGCCGCCCTCTTGTAATCTCTCGCTGCTCCGCCGCTTTGAAGGACATTTGACGCGATCGCCTACGTCGCCGATGCGACCGCGGCATTTCTCTTCCTTCCTTCATTCTTTTCTATTATTCGCTTGCTTCGTATCGCTCGAACCGCTCTGCCTTCTATTTCGTCCAGCGAATTTCACGGCGTTGCGTGCGGAGTTTCCATTTCGAGCGTCGGGTGTTGCTGTCTGCTGACCGACCGTCTCGAATGCCGTATAAATGTATAGCGTGCGTCTGTCCGTGGCGTTGCCGTCGCGGCGGAGTTGTTTTTTTTTTCCGCGATGTGCAGTCCAACGAGCTTAGAAGACGAGAAGTAAACACGCTTTGCGTTCGCTGTTGGCAAGGTTTTCCCGCTGGCTTCGGGCGCAGTGGATTTGCCGCGTTGTAATTTACCCCCCGCCTAGGTAAATGCGTCTGTCCTTGCGCAGACTGATCCCGATCTCTCTTGTCTCTCTACGGGGGCGTCGTTAAGACTCGAACGCCATACAGGAATCGCATCCGCTGATACACTTTTTCGTAGAAGGCACCGCGGTTTTCCCGACCCGATATCTCAAAGGGGCGTAAAAAGTTTCACTGGTGCAGTTAATCGCTCCGAGTTGATTCCGTTGTAGCTCTGTAGTAGATGGGTGTATACAATGCAGCTTGCGGCTTTGTCTGCTTTGCCGGCATCGCAGATTATCGGTTTATAGTGGGTATGTAACCGCTCGTCAGTTGAAAATGCGAACGGAAATTCCACTTAAACGCGGCGCTGTGGATATACTATACGTACTGTCAGCAATAAAGGAAACGGGAACCAGACAACTGAACCACGAACAGCAAAATGAGAAGCTCTGAGCCGAAGGAAGCTCAGCACTAACAGAGGGCAATTTTACTTGGAAGGCGTGAAGTCTGTCCTTTAGAATTGTTTTCAATAAGCCTGACTTGATTTTCCTCTCCAGGAGGTAAAATGTTGGTGTTTTTGTGTTGGCACTTTAGATCTGTGGTTCGCGTTTCATTCGTTGCTGGTACCTAGTTGAAAAACACAGCAGAAAAGTTTCTGTCATCACAACAGATTTTCTGTAATGTTTTTCACCAAAAAATGGTAACAACGGAAATTTTTGCAATAACTACAGACTTTTGTGTCATTAGTTCAGAAAAGTACTGCAGGACTACAGACTTCATAAAAGTACTGCGGAAAAAACTACAGTATTACAGAAAATACTACAAATCAACAGAAGATCTGTCGTTACGTTATATAACCTGTAAACTATGATACATTTTGTCCCCCCCCCCCCCCCCCCACCGCCGCGGTGGCTCAGTGGTTACGGCGCTCGGCTGCTGACCCGAAAGACGTGGGTTCGATCCCGGCCACGGTGGCTGAATTTCGATGAAGGCGAAATTCTAGAGGCCCGTGTGCTGTGCGATGTCAGTGCACGTTAAAGAACCCCCCGTGGTCGAAATTTCCGGAGCCCTTCACTACGGCGTCCCTCATAGCCTGAGTTGCTTCGGGACGTTAAACCCCGATAAACCAAACCAATAAACCAAACATTTTGTCCCATTTTTTACAAGGCTCTGTCGTTTTTTTCGACTCGATAGTACAACTTCGACTCTATAATGGCTGGTGACTGTGAGGTCAAGCTGCTTCTGAGCCATCCAGACAAGATGCCACTCTCGGTACCCAGTTGATACAGCCTGCTCCTAATTTGTGTGAAGAAGGTACCACTCTCTGTGTGAGGGTTAGGGCACACACCTTTCGCTCCATCCAAAGAAGGTCCTCTCTCTAGTAGTATAGTAGCATCGTACAATGTAGAGAGGGTGAAGCGCGAGACATCAGGAGATAGTTTGTTCTCTCCCTGTTTCTCTATTGCAGCTAGTCTGCAGGACTTTGTAGGACGAATTCGTTTTATTGTAATGGATGGCGGTTACTGCAACGGTGGTGACGGAAGGTTACGTTCGAGAGTGGCTTTTTCGGCAAGTGATTATAACGTGCAACGACAGAGTGGTGGAACAGGCGCTAGCTGGCTGGTATTCTCTAACATAAATTTCACTAGACAGTCCAGAGACTGTCTACAAACTGCCCATTGAAGTTTTGCTAGGATCTCCTGGACGGCGTTGTGTCCCTCAGTCTCGCCTGCAGCATTGTGTCGTCCGTGTTAAGTCTGGTCTGTAGTGAAACACTGTTATGCCGCGAAAGAGTTTCACCAGTTGGCACATCGCTACGAAGACTATGCCTTACTCGTGTGAATCCGCACAAGTTTGTTCTGTACCGCACATGCGAGATCAAGCATGGGTACACGAAAAAGTTCGCAGGCCC
The DNA here is from genome assembly GCF_055824585.1 of Amblyomma mixtum. NCBI lineage: Eukaryota > Metazoa > Arthropoda > Arachnida > Ixodida > Ixodidae > Amblyomma > Amblyomma mixtum. The sequence continues at coordinate 291,732,846 of NC_143013.1, read as the reverse complement.
GGTTATTTCCACCACAGATATTCGTCAACTAGCCCTGTATGGGCTAGATCTCGTTTACTGAGAGGCGGCTACGATGTGCTAATAGTGCGTCGTTTAGAAGAAATAAGAGCCCATTCCCCTCATGATTCTTGGTGAGCGTTTTTATTTATATGTACTAACTACATAAGTTTGTAAACAATGCAGGGGCACATTGTGCGCTGCTGGGCGAGACGGAGAGAAAGCTGAGGGAGATAAGATTAGGCAGGAGGTTTAATCAAAACAGAGTTTCGGTTGGCTGCCCTGCACTGGGGGAAAGGAAATATGGGATCCATCAAGGAAATAGAGGAATGGAGATATGAAGTAAGGGAGAATATCGTCATTAAAGGGGTGCGTGCGTACATCAGAATCACGGGTTATGATCCGGGTGCATGCAAACCCATGCTTAGGTGGGGCTGTTTTAACACCTGTGGCACTCCTAAGCTCTGGAGCTGATATGGAGCGAGTCCTCCTCAACCTTGGGATATGTGGAGCGCTTGCCGAATGAAGCAAAATAGGTGACCCGTATATTTTGACAGAGGGTGATGTATTAGCAGTGCTGTGTTCAGAGCCCCGGAAAGTTGAGTATCGTACAGAATGGCGTGCAGCCTTCCCTCACAGCTGGTAGTTCCCGCCGAATCTCCGCTGTCTCGCATAGAGCGGCGTGTAAGGTTTCGCCTCAGCTATTTTCCGCGTGGAAAAGCGTCAGCTGGCGCATCGCTGTGAAATCCGGCCAACTATGATGTCGGAAGTGGCGGAGTTGTCAACACCGTCTTTTTTCCCGTTTCTTTTTTTTTTTCTTTTTCCTGGTGCGGTGAAGTTTGTCGGTGGTCGTGACGCAGCGCGGTACGTGATTCTACCTATATGTGGCCTTGAGTCCACACTTGTGACTGCGAACTCAAACCGTGTGCGCTCATAGCAACGCAAACAAGTGGTCGTCGCGAGCTTTAGGCGGTGGGTAACTGCGTCGTCCCCACTGTGCGTGGTGCTGAGCCTCCCTCGTCTTAGTGTATTCACCGTTGTTTCTCTCTGCAAAGCAACATACAACCTTGGTACGAAGTCCCCGGGTCGCACGGTTGGCTGTACAGGTCCAGATTTTGACGCGATAGTTTGGTTTGGTTTGGTTTATGGGGTTTAACGTCCCAAAGCGACTAAGGCTATGAGAGACGCCGTAGTGGAGGGCTCCGGAAATTTTGACCACCTGGGGTTCTTTAACGTGCACTGACATCGCACAGTACACAAGCCTCGAATTTCTCCTCCAAAGAAATTCAGCCGCCGCGACCGGGATCGAACCCGCGTCTTTCGGGCCAGTGACGCGATAGCGTTAAAGGCCCCATTACCCGGAAAAAACGGCGTCGGCGTTGTCGGCGTTCTCGGTGTTGTGAGCGAAAAATAACGAGCATCACTGTGGCGGGTGGTGCCCCAGAGAGCAGCCTAGGAGGCAGGTGGGCTGGGCCACCTATAGGTCACGTGACCTTGTGGCGTCATCACAACCTGCCCACCGGATTGTGAGCAAACTGCCCACCGTGTCAGGTGACAGCAATTAAATTAATGATTGGTCGCTCGGGAAGATCAATCTCGGTTGCACAAGCCCGACCGGTGGCAGCACCTGCCGTCGCAGGGCAGTGGCGCAGTCGCTTAACCGCTGCACCACTGCGCCAGGAGCGGTATGAGGACTCCCAGGGATCTATGAATGTAAATTAGGGAATGACCAATTCTTTACCCATTAATTAACCCATTATGTTATCACTTCATACCCTTTAGGCGGAGCTTCTGTATCCCCTCCAGTTTTAGGAGTGTGAGATGAGCACTCGTTCTCGGCTCTGTGGACTCCTGTAGCTCCATGAGGTCCCCAACTAAGTTGCTTAACTGCTAACCGCGACATGATGACTGTTGAACATCGCTTCACACCTGAATGAGCCGCAGCGAATGGGCGCTGTCGCGCCTGTTCAATTTGTTCTTGCGCAGCAGATCTAGATATCGCTTTAACCTTTACTTGAGCGACGAGGGCGTTTCCTCGCATGCTCATTGCGCTTAAATTATTTCCTGTAAGACGCTTTGCTGGTCGATATGTGAGGTATTCTGATGCTGAGCGCGTTATCACAGTTTATAAGTGGCCCGCGAGCGTTGACTCCTTGCAGATAGAGAAAGAGAGAGGGAGACAGCTTTATTTTTTGACCCGGAACTGGGTCACTGCATGGATCAGCTGGGTAGGAGCTGGGCTCGGTGTGTTGGGTACCCAAACATGAGCAGGAATTTGGCCATTTACTTTAAGGAAAATAATAAAAAAGGGATAGGATGGTTTGGTTTGGTTTATGGGGTTTAACGTCCCAAAGCGACTGAGGCTATGAGAGACGCAGTAGTGAAGGGCTCCGGAAATTTCGACCACCTGGGGTTCTTTAACGTGCACTGACATCGCACAGTGCACGGGCCTCTAGAATTTCTCCTATGTGTGTGGATAGGATAACAATACCTAAATGTAATTCGTCACTTGGCGGAGTACTCGGTCATTTTATTCCCATTATTAAAGCCAAAATGACACGCAGTGTTGTAAGAGTGGGCTACTAGCTCAACTTTACGATACCACGACCTTAATATATGTCAGGTTATCCGGAATTCAAAAACGCGTACGAGCACATATTCAGCGATCCCCATTTGGAATAATATGATCGAGTAGTTGGAGAGTCGTGGATACCAGGAATATGTTGCGTTGCACCAGACACTGCGTGACACCTGGGAAGATGGATGACGGTGATTATCAAGACTTTCTCGCATGTTAAGCGGGAAATCTGATACGCAGTACGGACGAAGGCTTCCTTCTAAACGTTTTTGAATGTGCCCGCGAATATTGTCGAGAGATGTTACCAGGCTTTACAGAACTGTCACGGGACGGATGAAAAATGTTGTATGTTGAAACGAAGCTCTCGAAGGACACATATGCTTGAGCATTCTGAGTTCGCAATAAAGTGCTGACTTCGGCTGGTTGGTGCAGCTCACCAGTGTTTCAGTGATATCGGGGGATCGTTCAGCGTCACATGCAGGACTGCAGTGGCGAAACGAACGAGCATACGCGCATGCGCACAGAGCGCTTGTATATTGTAGCGTCGTCTGCTCGGCTGTTCTCTGCATAGAGTTTATTACTACTACCTAGAGGGAAAGCTGGCGGCGCTGCACTTCAGCCACCATGGACGCTCAAAGCATCATCGGGCGGTGAGCTACTTGGTGCAGGGCAGTTGTATTTTTGTGGGAACGCAGAGTGGCGCTACTAAGTTGTTTTATTCCAAAAATGCTGTTCGTGTGTGCGCCTACATGCTGCTTCAGAGAATAGCCGTCAAATGGCGCGTCCCACGCGCAGACGGCTTTAGCGCGAATGTAGTGCGCAAAAGGCATAGTTGCGAAAACGCAACAACACACGACGCCAATAAAAGGTTCCTCTTCTCAGAAACGCCATCAAAAAACCTTCTAAAGTGTTTAAGCAACATTTTTAAAAACATATTTCTTTTTAAAATTGCGCGTGTTAAGCACGAAATATTAGTTTCTGTAGTGTGCATTACTCGGCCAATAGGAGAAGAGCATTTCTTATTTTGGGCAAACTTTGCTTTTACATGCTTTTTTGCTCGTTTGTTGTAGTTTATAGACAGGATATTGAATGTTAGGACATTCTTGATTATCGAACAAAGCCTATTTTTTTCATTTTTTGGCCAAATGTTGTGCTTCTGCAGTCGGTAGCTCACCGGCCCATGATGCTTTGAGCGCCCATAGTGGCTGAAGTGAAGTGCTCCACGCAAATTGCCATAGACGGGGGGACTTTCTCTATATGGTTCTGTTGCGTCAGCGGAACCATAGAGTTTCTTACTATTACCTAGAGGGAAAGCTGGCAAGCCGTCTATGGGAATTTGCGTGGAGCTCCCTCGAGACCACTTCAGCCACCTGGGGCGCTCAGAGCATCATGGGCCGGTGAGCTGCCGTCTGCAGAACCACAACTTTTGGCCAAAAAATAATGCGAAAATAGGCGTTGTTCGATAATCAAGAATGTCCTAACATTCAATATTCTGTCTGTAAATTGCAACAAACGAGTAGAAAAGTATTTAAGTGCAAAGTTCGCCCAAAATAAGGCATGGCTAGCTCTCCTATTGGCCCAGGTATTAAAGACTACAAAAACTAATATTTCGTAATTAACAGGCGCACTTTTAAAAGTAAATATGTTTTCAAAAAAAATGTTGTTGCTTAAACACTATGAGAGGTTTTTAATGGCATTTCATAAAAGTAAAACCTTTTATTGGCGTCGTGGGTAGTTGCGTTTTCGCAACTATGGCTTTTACGAACTACATTCCCGCTAAAGTCGTCTGTGCGTGGGGCGCGCCATTTGACGGCTCTTCTCTGAAGCAGCACGTACGCGCGGATACACGAAGAATAGCGTTCTCGGAATGAAGCATCTCAATAGTGACACTCCATGTTCACACAAAAATACAACTGCCCCGCACCAAGTAGCTCACCGGCCCATGACGCTTTGAGCGTCCATGGTGGCTGAAATGCAGCGTCGCCAGCTTTCCCTCTAGGTAATAGTAAGAAACTCTATGGGTCGACACTGCCGTGATATTTATTAAAGAAACTGGAGAGCTGTACCTGACGCGAAGGGGGAAACAGCGCGAAAACAGGGCGAGAGAAAGAAGTCAGCGCCTGCGTGTGTAACTTCTTTCTATCGTTTTATCTTCGAGCTGTTTCTCCATTTTGCGTTCGTTCTCGCTTCTTGTACTGCCCGATCTCTGTTCCAGTAAAATGTTTTTCAAAGTAATGACCTCAGAATTAGGAAGCAGCAGTAAAATCGGAAACTAGAACCGAAACTGGGCAGATGGCGCTTCGCACGGCCTGATGATGACGTCACGAACGTCGTCGGGAAAAACTGCTTGCGTTGAATTTTCAAATCAGGTACTGTAAGGGATAACCCCGTTCGTGAAATGTTCCGGAATAATTGAGAACAAACACGACATTTCCTCGTTCAGCGAGCGCGCAGCCAGGTAATGACCGAGACGTTCACAAACGCGTTTGCCTGTAAAGTTTCTCTTGCGTGTAGCTCGCGCATCGTGGATGATACTCGCGGCTCCATCATCTCCCGTGTCACGTGTTCCGGGGGTACATCCCAATCATCATTATCGATATGGACGTCGGTGAAAAGAGGATTTGGATCTTCTTTTCTCGATATCCTCTTGTCTGGTCGCCAGTGTCGAACTGAAGGGGGAAAAAAAGCGGGATGGTTTTACTTTATTCTCCTCGCACATTTGCACAGCTTTTTTTATTTCGGTCTTTTTGCTTTGCTGAAGCGCACTCGCATTTTGCTAACGTCTTTCCACTTTCGACACAATGTCAGCAACGGCACATTGGATGTCGCTTTACATATAACTAATGTCAGTGATCTGCAAGAACCGCGCATGGGCTCCGTACCGTCGAACATTAAGATATGAGCTTCCTGATCATCGGAAAATTCTGTGCAGAGAGGTTTCTTTTTTCGAAGGTCTAGCTCTGTCACCTACTGAAACGTGTATTATTCGGCCTTGTTCACTGTTTTCTGTTGCATTGTCTAATTCATTTTTTGTTTTGTTTGAAGGGCAGGTACCAATTGTGTGTGTGATTTGTTGCCCCAGACCGAAGTCTTAGGTTATGACTGTCATTAAAATAAGACGTGGCATTAATCTTAGTGATCTTATCTTGTTTATATATTTATTTTATTAGCCCCGCCGCGGTGGCTGAGTGGTTACGGCGCTCGGCTGCTGACCCGAAAGACGCGGGTTCAATCCCGGCCGCGGCGGCTGAGTTTCGATGAAGGCGAAATTCTAGAGGCCCGTGTGCTGTGCGATGTCAGTGCACGTTAAAGAACCCCAGGTGGTCGAAATTTCCGGAGCCCTTCACTACGGCGTTCCTCATAGCCTGAGTTGCTTCGGGACGTTAAACCCCCCAATAAATATTTATTTTATTACCCTAGGGACCCTAAAGAGGGCATTACACGGGGTACAAGCGGGTAAAAAAATTCTCTCGGACGCGTGAGCCGCAAACGAAGCCAAATGCTCTGTTATTAAGTGCCGGATCAAAACCACACTTGTGAAGATCTAAGTCAAACTAATGTTCTTTAATCTGTGGTAGTTAAATGATGTAATCGCTGACACACATGATGCCTATGGACATAAACCTCTTTTCGAGCGTCCCGGAGATATTTGCCCCCGATAGTACACTGTTAATGCAACGCAAAATAGGGTGAATAGGGAGAAAAACTAATTACAGAGAGCCATTTTCGACAGAAACTGCCTGGCTCAGTAAAACTCGATAGGGGCTTAAGTGACTGTGGCGAACCTCTTTACGAGAGTGAGCGCCGACATTTCGAGACCGCTTTGGTCTTCTCTTGAGAGGTCACTGAAATGGTCAAGAGCTGCAGCTGTTATGCACGCAAGTCCAAAGAAACAAGTCTGTAGTGGCCCGTTTATTTCCACGAACTTTTGTACGTGCCATTTCTAACAACGCAACAGATAGTAGCGCCTAGTCCCATCCACACCATACAGCTGCTCGTTATGGGAAAATTGTGCGCCAACTCTTGTCGCTGCAACGATCGCGAATTTTGAACCCAATTTACACAGTTCGCAAGCTTGCCTTTTACAATGCGGTCAGATATCGCCGGCGTGTCGCTGTGGTGCACGAAGAGAACAAGCAGTGCATGTGCGCGTAAAGTGAAAGAAGGGCCACCCGTAATGCCGCATTCCTACCGTCGGATGCCGCGTGGTCTGGTAAAGCTGGTTTGTCGATCTGGATTCCGCAAAGTAGATAGGGTTACGGAATAACTAAGCGGGAGCGAAAGCCAGACGCTATCCGTCTGCCTCAGAGTACAGGATCCGATGCGTGCGGGTGATCGATATTTTGTGACGAAATTCGAATCTCCGTTTGCAGAGCCGTAAAAGAAAATCACGCCGGTAATTTTGTATGGCAGATGTCGAGGGTAGCCAACCGGAACCCTTTCTGGTTAGCATCCCTGCCTTTCCCTCTTTCTGTATCTATCTCTATCGTGTGGCACTGTGTTGTACGGTAAGGTACGTTTGGGTACGGTACGGTATGGTATGGTGTAGTCTAATCTAGTCTAGTTTAGCCGCCACGGGGGCTCAGTGGTTATGGCGCTCGACTGCTGACCCGAATGACGCGGGTTCGATCCCGGCCGTTGCGGTCGCATTTCGATGGAGGCGAAATGCTAGAGACCCGTGTACTGTGCGATGTCAGTGCACGTTAAAGAACCTCAGGTTGTCGAAACTTCCGGAGCTCTTCACTACGGCGTCCCTCATAGCCCGAATCGCTTTGGGACGTTAAACCCTCATAAACCAAACCAAGCCAGTTAGTCTGGCCTGGTCTGGTATGGTCAAGTCTGGTCTGGACGGAACTGGACTGGTCCGGTCTGGTCCGGTCCGGTCCGGTCCGGTCCGGTCCGGTCCGGTCCGGTCCGGTCCGGTCTGGTCTGCTCTGGTCCGGCCCGGTCCGTTGGGGTTTTTAATTTGCACTGACATCGCACAACACACGGGTGCCGCATGTAGCGTTCATCAGAATGCGGCTGCCCCGGCCGGGATTCAATCTCGCGACTTTGGGCTCAGCGGCCGGTTTCCAGAGTGAGGACACTGAAGACTCTCCCCACGAATGAAGGATTTTTTGCGGACTCTGGTTTTCTTTTTCGGCTAATATTTTCAGTCATTTCATATTTAGCTCTACTTTCTGCTAAGGGACTGACTAACCTTTATTCGTGCAAAGCGACCGTAGCACATTACGCCATGCGTCGTGGAATCGCATCAACTTTCAGAATATATACGAGTATCGGAGCAAAAGACGATTTCTTGTCACCGACGTGCTCTGCTGCCAAGGTTTAGAATAGCCTTTGCGACAGTGCGAAAAGTTCAATATAGTCCTCGCCTCATTAATCATAACCCAGTGATCAGATGACATTCACAAGAATGCCACGCTGAAGATGTGATTAACGAGTGCCACATCATTGTTTTCAATTCTCGAATTATTACGGCGGCCTTTTATTGTAGCGCAGGCATAATTTAATTTTTAATTGTAAGGCGAGCACTAATTATGTGAACAACCAGTGACTAGGAGTCGTATCCGATCCCTCTCTTTTTCTTTTGTAGTTTACTTTCTTTTCTTTTGTATATATGCATAACTTTGTTGAGCCGTATTTTCCATTTTGTGGTGATTAGCTCTGATCTGGATGGAGCTTAACATTTGCCTGAAACTTCGTTATTTATCCTAGTGAAGTACAAATGCATAGCTTGAGGAAGTGTAAATTATCTCGACAAAGCGACCACCAGCGTACAATTTAGTGCTGCTACATCCGACCAACTTTGACATTTAGATCACACATCCGCTATTGCTATAACTACGGAAATCTGCATATGAAAAGTAATCTTGTTCTTCTTTAAATTTCACATTGACTTATCCCCCCCCCCCCCCACAAAAAAAAATAATAACAACATGGCATCGTGGTGAATACGATTACAATGGAAGTTTCGCCGGTTGCTGTATAATTTGCATACCAATCTATATAATACGGCGAGATTTCGCTGAGCTAAGCAACTTCCTTATGTATTGCGTATCTGCTCTCCATTTCTGTACATGTAAATGATATCGAATGAATTTGGGTTTCCAGCCGGAAACTATCGCAGCACACGTAGCAATGTACTTTTCCTTTCGCTGCATACAGCTTTGTAGAAATACACTGTTCTAGCGAAACCGTGCACACACAACAGGGCGCTCATACTCGAGCAAAAAATGTTGCAGTGTAATGAAAAAGAAATAAAAGCCTACGCAGCTGAATCTGGCTTCCATGAAGAGCACATGGAAGCGCGATAAAGAAGATACAAATGCATGGCCTACTTTACGGTACGCCTGCACTGTGAACGATACATGAGGACAAACAGTGGAAAACGCCTCTATACTGCGCTCCACACAGCAGGCGAGTTGCGCGCGATTGTGGGGTGCGCGCGACGGAGTTCCGCCTGCAGTGTTGCGAGCCGAACAGCTGTGGAAGGCCTCGCGAGTGTTGCGCGTTATAATTGATGCGCTCCGCAGTAAATGTACGGGGGGCGGAAGAGTGCAATCAAGTGTACGCGGCCAGTTATACGCGCATTTCTCGAAATGGAGTCCTCAGATGTGATTCCATCGGGCCTGCATATTCGGATGGAATGGGAGACGTTTTCGACGATTATCACCGGCATGACCCCTGTAGCACCAAACTGTAACGTAGTTGTAGGGGGAGAAATGAGACGAAGTGATGGGAAGCATTAGCTGCTGCTTCTTTTCGTGGCACATCAGGAGCTGAGCTTTGCTCGAAGCTAGACGAAGGGGCGCATGTCTGGAGACCCAGCTTCCCGGAGTCTTCATTCCCTTCGCGGGGATTTGACCGTTGTGTAATTTACCCTTAGCGCTATTTCAGTGCACTGTATGCCGAACAGCTCGTTCCGTACCCAACATTGCTATACAAAACGTTCTTGAACCGTAACCAGTTTGTGAACGCCATTTTTTTTTTTTTCATATTGTTAGATTTCACTATAACAATCAATATAACCGCGGATCTCCCGTCGGCGGGCGTGAATTTTTTTCCTATCGCCTTTTTTGGTATGGCAGTCTTATTTTATATGGCAGTCTTAATTGGTCGATGCGAGTGATGGAAACTCTGTAAAAAAATTATTTTGCTATACGTAACAGTACCATAGAATATTCCAATATTAAAAATTTTTATCCAAGGATGTTGGACTTGCTCCGTTCCTTAACCGCCGCAGTTACCGAGGGGTTGATGCATCGTGCGTGGTATGGAATGTGCAGTCGGCAGCGAATGTTCAAGGTTCGCTCATGGAAGGAAGGGCGAACAGTTTAACGCGGAAGTCGTGACCGCTTACTGCCGGCCGGCGTTTCCGTGCAATGCCACGCGAGCTGATACGCATAGAATGAGTGAAGAAGAAGCGGAAGCGACGGGAATCGGAGGTTGCGAAATTACCTGCAATGGGCAGGATTCACTGTCTTCTTTTTTGTTTTTTTTTTCCCGCAAGAGTTCCTTGTTGTTTTCCTTGTTGTCGGCACAGTGGGTCAGTTTCCTTTGTATGGTATGGCTAGGAAGGGCCTTTTGTGCCAGAGGCGCGCGCTGGTACCACGGATGAGCGGACCCAAATGCGGCTTCTTCTAGGATTTCGTATCCTACGCTTATCCTTCCTCTTCGCAAGCGCGTGAGCATGTACTGCTCCGCTGCCTTTCTTTCTTTCTTTCTTTCTTTCTTTCTTTCTTTCTTTCTTTCTTTCTTTCTTTCTTTCTTTCTTTCTTTCTTTCTTTCTTTCTTTCTTTCTTTCTTTCTTTCTTTCTTTCTTTCTTTCTTTCTTTCTTTCCTTCCTGCTTCCTTTCTTTCTTTCCTTCCTGCTTTCTTTCTTTCTTTCTTTCTTTCTTTATCAGCAGAGGATCAGTGCTTTGTGCTGCACGCCTAGATATCTCGGGTTGAATTGCCTTTGTATTTACCATCATGAGCATACGACAGTTATTACATCTGTCGTGTGTCGTCACATGCCCAAAGAACTCACCAAAATACCAAAGAAGTTATAAAGAAATCGCAAAGAATTTTCTCTGGGCCGCATATACAGCGAAACAGAAGTTTCGATTACGCACAAGTTGCCTTTCTTGATCAAAAAAAAAAAAAAACGCTTCTTTTAAGTTCCCGGCCTTTCGTGCTCTACCGAGAATTCGTACGCCAGTAAACCGTGACGCATAAATGTAGGAAGGGCAGGCTTTAATGTGCATAGGAAAATGCGCACCCTCTTTGTATATAGCCGTGCTTTCAGCGGAGGCCGGCGGCCGGAATCCGTTCTCGGAGCCGGCGACTCCCTCCCCCCGATGTAATGAGTGCGCCGTGAAAAATAAATAAGCGTGAATACAAGAAAACATTATTTCAACGTCGTTATTACCATTGGCGTGTTAACCTTGAAGATTAATTTTAGATTTAATTGAAGTTTGTCTATAGTATCGGAATTCACTCATCGCATGAGATCAAGCGAAGAGGAACTGAATAATATCACTGCACGGCTCCAGGTAAACATGCACTGTTTTGTGCGGGTGTCCTTCAGCGAGTGTATACTTGCTCCCGCTTAACTCTACCACTCCGCCCCCTTTCATCTCGCAGAATGTGTGTCCTCCGACGCAAAAACTCCTAAGTATTACATACAAATTTCTGAGCACCTTCATCAGTTGCGGTATCTCTTGAAATCGGACACATGCATTTTCATTCGCGCCGGTGCCAGGTCACGCGTGCTCACCCGTGTGATCTTATATTCTTTACTTACTCCTCCGGTGGCGCGTTTATCGTATCGTTTACCGCCCAGCTGCGTTCATTACGCTTCAAGGGATAAGACAATTAGCGTTTCCTTTATTCACGCCGCATTTTCGGGTAGGCTGAGCGCGAGATTTCTCAATTTCACGCTCTGTCTGCTTGGCGTATTTGTTCTGAGGTTTAGGATGACTTCGCTCGTGCGCAGAGAGCAGCTGAATGCAGCCATCTGCGTGCGATGCATGTATCAAGAAAAATCTGCCTTCGAGCAGGCTGGTTCACAGCGTAAAGATAGCAGCAACCAATAGGAAAGCAACACCCAGAGATGACACGAAGCGAAGCTGATGTGTCTCATCTCTGCGTGCTGCTCTCTTATTGGCTGTCGCTGTTTTTGACGCATATATGCGGCCAGCCCGTGAGTCACTCAGACAATTGTCATCCGACTGCTCTCTTCTTCCACCCACAGTTTATTTCCGGGCTTGTGCGTCCGGCGTCACTGCTTTCAGTTCTCACCACAGCCTCGCGTGTACGCAAAAAAAAATACTGTCGTAATACTGAAGGCTGTAAATATGAGGGGTTAATGGAATGCACAGAACTTGCCAAAGTATTTAAAAAGAAAGAAAGAAAGAAAGAAAGAAAGAAAGAAAGAAGGAAAGAAAGAAAGGAAGAACGAAAGAAAGAAAGAAAGAAAGAAAGAAAGAAAGAAAGAAAGAAAGAAAGAAAGAAAGAAAGAAGAGGAGGCTGGCGGGGGGGGGGGGTAGTTATGTTAACAAATCAAATACTGATCCAGGACTGTAGGCGTGTGAACTGAGGAGGAATGGTTGAAAAGACTTGGCGTAGCAGACTCCCAGAACTCGTTTCTCCAATTCAAATCTGAGGAAACTTGTTCATGCGTCCATTCCTCCCGCAGACCCGCCGCGGTGGCTTAGTGGTTACGGAGCTCGGCTGCTGACCTGAAAGACGCGGGTTCGATCCCGGCCGCGGCGGCCGAGTTTCGATGAGGACGAAATTCTAGAGGCCCGTGTGCTATGCGATGTGAGTGCACGTTAAGGAACCCCAGGTGGTCGAAATTTCCGGAGCCCTCCACTACGGCGTCCCTCATAGCCTGAGTTGCTCTGGGACGTTAAACCCCAATAACCCAAAACCAATCATGGGCACGAACAATGCTGTCTGTGTGTGTGTGGTTTTTGCGTCAAGTATTGTTCGTGCCCGTGAGTATAGCGCACTGGTGAAGTTAAATATGAACCAACTAGGCCCGTTTGCAGCTTTACTTACGCAAAACTTGTATAATTTTCCGCTAGTATGCCTCCGGCATGCTATATCTCTCAATCTGAACATCGTTCTTGCGCTGCAGTTGTGTCCGAAATCCCGTTTATGTTTGGCTGTGAGCGCCCACGCGCGGTCGACGTCGACGTCGATATACTACCACACACGCTACACAGGCGGACAACGACATGACCTCCTCAGCGGCCAACGACGGGTTGTCGAACCCGTGTTTGGGTGCTAGCAGCTACGCGCGCGTTCTTCCGGTCCACGTGTTTGTAAACGACGTGGGGGTCTGCGCGACCCCGTTTGCCACAGAACCACGGCGTGTGTCGCTGACGCAGCACCATGTGGTTACCGCTCGACTTGATCTAATTCCGGCCATCTGCGGATGTGAGGCGTTTGTCCTCTTCGCACGCGCTGGTGAACGCGAAACGTGTGTTCAGTGATAACACGTGCTGCCTCTGGCCTGTGCTAAGCCGTGTGTGTACGAAGAGGAGCAATGGTTGAATCCCAGCGCGGTCTTTGACGTATTGCACCCTTTTATCGATTTGTTTGTATTTTTGTTTTAATTCTCGGGATATATATTTTCGAACGCTGACGATCGCAGTTGGGTTGTCACTGCCGGTGGCTTATTTTACTGTTTAAACACTTGATTGCTTCCTTTCCTGTCGTTTCCGTATGCGTGTACGAACGTACTACGTAGCTGATCAACAGATGGGAAGCTCCACCTGAAAATCGCTGGCGAGCTGATTCCTTATTTTCACTGATGCAAGTCGACGCCGTTCGTTAGATGACTTTTTTTTCTTTCTATGTGTATGTGTGTGTGTGGGGGGGGGGGGGGGGGCGTTTTTTTGGGATCAGGGGTGAGTATAGCGTGTCGCTCGTTAATTGGGGCGATTTCAAAACTGAATGCCGGTCATGTTAGCGTCTGCGTAGTCCTCTGATGACCCGAGCGAATGAGTTCTGCCTTCAGCTTAGTCTACCTGGGGTCTTTGATAGGCGTTTTGGATGTCACGTAGCTTCCCTCGAAGTGTTATATAGAACTGAGGTCATTCTGGAGGCGCCAGCGTCGAACCCTTATAAAAATGGTCATAGACAGTCTATAGACTTCTTATAGACTCTATTGCATTCCTATGGATATTTCTTTTTGCCTATCCATAGTCCATACACTGTCTATAGACAAAAGTCTACTGAAAGTGTATGCCCATTAATCGATAGATTGTCATAGACTGTCTATAGCATTTTTATTGCCTGTAGGCTTTTCTCTAGGATTTGTCTATAAAGAGTCTATAGACTTTATAGACAGATGTATATAGACAGTCTATAGACTGTCTAAAAAAGTTTTTGTAAGGGAATACGGAGCTGCAAGGCGTCGACCGGTCAGCTGTCCCCATAGTAACCGTGACGCCAGTGGACAGGCCTGTGATCTCTTCCCTCTGTCTTCCTGTAACCATTGGCAGCTACTGCTGTACCACTATATAAAGGCCACCCATCCTTGTCATAATATTTAAACAAAGCGCTGAGTTTTTTCCACCGTATTTTCCACCCCTGGTTCGAGCCCCTCCTCCCCGTGTCCGGGACTTATAGGCGCGACGTCTACGCCTTGTCACGCTCGCCATCCTTTTCCACCTAGGGCGCCCGCTGCCAGGCCCGCAATGTCCGAGACCTTGTGGCTCACGTGACCGCGGACGGCACGTTCGGACTGGCCGGAGCGCAAACATGGCCCGCGTTCATGTGTCGGGAGTGCACGTCATAGAGTTCCGAGTTACGAGAAGCACATTGCGGCGACGGCGACTAAACTTCGGAGCAGCTTCTTATCACAAGTGACACTTGAAAATAAAGAGATACCTAATTACATTACAAGCTGTTGATGCCTTTACCTCTAGTGAGGTCACTTCCGGCCTGCTGACACCACTTCCCTCCAGCCAATGGAGGAATTTTATGGCTCACTTTGGCTACCTTATTAATAAAAAAAAAAGGAGAGGAGTCCGCTCGCGTCGTCTTCAAAACAATCACGCTGCTTTTTTTTAGCGTGAAAGCACTATTCATCGGGTCAAGCCAAACCGAGAGTCTTGTGTGAAGCCCCAGCATAACTCGGTTAAGCCCGTGTTAGTTCGCAGTAGCGTCGTGCAAGATGCAGCCAATGGGAGGAAGCTCGGGTAAGTTCGTCGGAGCGTCGGGCCAGCTGTAGCCAAAGGGAGGACGGCGTCGCGATACGTCGAGTGGAGAGAGGGTGTGAAGCTGAAGAGCGAGAAACGCGGTTGCGTGCACATGCAGATGCCAAAAAGAAGAGGCCAAGAATGAGCACATGCTTTCGCACATCTATACTCGGTTTAATTACGTCAAAATCCTGTCACTTTATTTCTCTTTCTAATGCGAAAGCATTATAGCCCGGCCGCGTCAGCAAAATGTGTCCGCAAATTTTGTCCGCACAATACGTCGTTCTCTGAAGATAAATGCGTGAAAGTGTGATTGTGACGGTTAGCGCGTGATAAAACGCCGTGTGAAAAATTGGGTTGATAAGGTGTAATTATTGAATTAATTAAACGCGAAAATATACACTTGGATGTCAGAATACTTCGATATAGTACATGGACGTCAGAACAGCCACGGACGTCGATATAGTATGAGGACGTTTTGCTTTTGCTCTCCTCCAGTGCGGGTCGACGCAGTGGTGTCAAAGTTTGTTTTTTTTTCTTTCGCCGTCGGCGTGCCCCGTCAATCAAAAAAAAAAAACTATGGGGGCACTTTGGCAGCCTAAAGTGCGCTAGACGAAAGCCTTTGTCGCGCTACTTCGACTGCCAATGACTGTCTATGTTTGTTACGGCTGCACCGCTTGGGAGCCATCCTCCTCCACTACCTGCCTCACACCGACTGACGACGGAGCAGCGTTCGACGTCGCCACGCCGACAGCTCCACCTGTCGACGAAGATTACGTCACCTTTTGGCAGCTGCGCTCGTCGATAAGCCACCCCAGGCGCTGGATGCAGCGCCGGACAATCGTCCACCAATCCAAAACCGTGAACGGCCTTACCTTCCGAGCCCGTGACATAACACACGCAGAGGAGGTCGCCATTGCGTTGGCTGCATGTAATCCCACTTCAAAAACGGTTATTTCCGACTCGAGAGGGGCCTGTCGGAACGTCGAGCAGGGCTGGGTACCGTATCTAGCCTACCGCATTCTCCAAAACAGCGTCTACACCGGTAACCCCGCGCACCGGCGTATCGTTTGGGCTCCTGCTCACATGGGCCTTGAGGGAAATGAGGCAGCTGACGCCGCCGCCCGCGCTCTCTCTCATCGGACATTCCCCTCCGACCCCGACGATCAGGAACTGGAATTCATTCCAGCTTACTGCTTC
Source organism: Amblyomma mixtum (assembly GCF_055824585.1). Taxonomy (NCBI): domain Eukaryota; kingdom Metazoa; phylum Arthropoda; class Arachnida; order Ixodida; family Ixodidae; genus Amblyomma; species Amblyomma mixtum. The sequence goes on along the minus strand of NC_143013.1, from coordinate 291,716,874 downwards.
AAAAACATTGTTTTACTTTATCAATCTGACCACGGCCTTTATCCCCGCCCATGTAAAGGACTCTCAAAGGCGGAGGAGCGGCTTCTGCTTCGCCTGTATAATACTTTGCTGTGCCCGGCAGCTCTCAAACACTTCGACCCTTCTTTCTCGGGCAGCTGTCCGCACTGTGCGGAGAAGTCTTCGGACATCTGCCACATGGTGTGGGCCTGCCCCTCCAACCCTGCTATCCCCCCTCACCCCAACCCAACCCGGGAGGACTGGGAGGCGACCCTGCTCGGCTGTTCTGACCTGCAGGCCCAACGGGTCCTGGTCGCGCGAGCCCGGGCGGCGGCCGACGCCACTGGGGTCCCGAACTAGGGACCTCCACCTAGTACTTGTGAGAGCTGGCCCCATCTGGGTCAGCTCATACCTAACCTGCTGAAGTGTATCTGTATGTACATAAATGTTTTCCACCACCACCACAGACGGACAGGAGAATGAGCCATTAAAGGCTTTCGCCTTAAAAAAGAAGACGTGCCGTGCTCCTTCTTCATCGCGCGTCAGTGAACGGGCTCTTCGCCTTGTTTTTCTCTCGCCTCGTTTCTTTCCTTTCGCCGGTGGGTCGTTCACACTCAGCGAAGGAGAAGCGGCGCCGTGGCACGCGCTCGCTAGCATTGCCGATAAGTGTGGTCCGCGAGGAGGAGGCGGAGGAGGGATGCTCGCTATGCGACGGGGCCTGTATGTAGCTGTTTACGCGCTCTCTCCTTGTTTCTCTCCTGCGGTTATGGTAGTGATAACCGAGCGACAAAGAATGCGCTGCGTGGGGTCTGCCTAGCGTGTGTATACTCAGCAGAAACAGAGGCGAGCCGCTTGTTTATCACTCTGTAATAAAGTGCGGTTATTTAAGCGACCTTCCGACTCGGCTTGGTTCCTTCGACACTGGCTTCACCAGCGGCGATACACCAAATGTCAGCGCCGGGGCGTTACGATGGTTTTGTGACGGCTATAGTCTATAAAGACGGCTCAGTAGGAGAACAAAGACGCGGGTTCGATCCCGGCCGCTGCGGTCAAATTTCGGTTTTGGTTTATTGGGGTTTAGCGTCCCAAAGTGACTGAGGCTATGAGAGACGCCGTAGTGAAGGGCTCCGGAAATTTCGATCACCTGGGGTTCTTTAACGTGCGCTGACATAGCACAGTACACGGGCCTCTAGAATTTCGCCTCCATCGAAATTCGGCTGCCGCGGCCGGGATTGAACCCGCGTCTTTTGGGTCGGCAGCCGAGCGCCGTAACCACTGAGCCACCACGGCGGGGTGGTCAAATTTCGATTAATGCACGTTGAGAACCCCAGTTGGTCGAAATTTCCGGAGCCCTTCACTGCGGCGTCCCTCATAGCCTGAGTCGCTTTGGGACGTTAAAACCCAATAAACCATACATATATTATTATGGGCAGAGAAAAATAAAGAAAAATAATGTTGTCCAGCCCGAGGAGAACATACAACACGAACGCTGTTGTTTGGCGTGGTTTACTGGGGTTTAACGTCACAAAGTCACCCAGGCTTTGAGGAGCGCCGTAGTCGAGGGCTCCGGAAATTTCGACCAACTGGGGTTCTTTAACGTGCAATGACATCGCACAATACGCGGCCCTCTAGAATTTCGCCTCCATCGAAATTCAGCCGCCGCGGCCGGGATTGAGCCCGTGTCTTTCGGGTCAGCAGCCGAGCACCATAACCACTGAGCCAGCGCGGCGTCTCGAATGCTGCTGTGTTGGAACATCGCTGCTGGGCTGTTTTCGGTACAGTCACGGCGAACCAAGTGGCGAAACTCAGTCAATTGCTATGATTTGTGCCGCTCTTTCTTTATTTGGTTGTCGTTTCTGAACGCTTTGCTTGAAATGAGTGAATTAATTACTGTATTATTTGTTTATTTTATTTCAATCAGTAAAGCCGTGCATATTCATTACATTACGCATACAGCGTCTCTACAGCTCCGCTCTGCCTATTGTGTATCGTGGCTATTTGTGGAAGATAGGGATGCGGTTTTTTTTTTTTTATTAATAACGCTCGGAACTTGTTTCCGTCAAGTATGCACATGCGGGTGAATAGCGTCATGAGCGGTGCACTGACTCCTTTGTCATTGGACATCAGGGGAGGGGACAACCGTTTTTTACAGCGAGCGCCATTTTGTGCGTTGCCTTTCGACAGATAGTTGCTTAGAGCCGGCACGCGTTTAAGTGGCAGCGTTTGGCACGTGTTTCAGTTCACTGTGCATGCGCAGAGCTGACTTGGTGAGGTAGCAGCACGAATGTCGAATTTCCGCACTCCGTATCTGAAAGCCTGAAAAGGCCATGTTGCCGGTCTGCTATAGCTATCGATTCTGATCATGAGCCGCGTTAAAGTACTCACTCACGCATTCAACTCACCCAGCTCGCTCACTCACTCACTCACTCACTCACTCACTCACTCACGCATTCAACTCACCCAGCTCGCTCACTCACTCAATCACTCACTCACTCACTCACGCATTCAACTCACCCAGCTCACTCACTCACTCACTCGCTCACTCATTCACTCACTCACTCACTCACTCACGCATTCAACTCACCCAGCTCGCTCACTCACTCACTCACTCACTCAATCACTCACTCACTCACGCATTCAACTCACCCAGCTCGCTCACTCACTCACTCACTCACTCATTCACTCACTCACTCACTCACTCACTAACGCATTCAACTCACCCAGCTCGCTCACTCACTCACTCACTCACTCGCTCGCTCACTCACTCACACACTCACTCACTCACTCACTCGCTCGCTCACTCACTCACTCACGCATTCAACTCACCCAGCTCGCTCACTCACTCACTCACTCACTCACTCACTCACGCATTCAACTCACCCAGCTCGCTCACTCACTCACTCAATCACTCACTCACTCACTCACGCATTCAACTCACCCAGCTCGCTCGCTCACTCACTCACTCACTCACGCATTCAACTCACCCAGCTCGCTCACTCACTCACTCACTCACTCAATCACTCACTCACTCACGCATTCAACTCACCCAGCTCGCTCACTCACTCACTCAATCACTCACTCACTCACGCATTCAACTCACCCAGCTCGCTCACTCACTCACTCACGCATTCAACTCACCCAGCTCGCTCACTCACTCACTCACTCACTCACGCATTCAACTCACCCAGCTCGCTCACTCACTCACTCACGCATTCAACTCACCCAGCTCGCTCACTCACTCACTCACTCACTCAATCACTCACTCACTCACTCACGCATTCAACTCACCCAGCTCGCTCACTCACTCACTCACTCACGCATTCAACTCACCCAGCTCGCTCACTCACTCACTCACTCACTCAATCACTCACTCACTCACTCACGCATTCAACTCACCCAGCTCACTCACTCACTCGCTCACTCACTCACTCATTCACTCACTCACTCACGCATTCAACTCACCCAGCTCGCTCACTCACTCACTCACTCAATCACTCACTCACTCACTCACGCATTCAACTCACCCAGCTCGCTCACTCACTCACTCACTCGCTCACTCACTCACTCACTCACTCATTCACTCACTCACTCACTCACGCATTCAACTCACCCAGCTCGCTCACTCACTCACTCACTCGCTCGCTCGCTCACTCACTCACTCACACACTCACTCACTCACTCGCTCGCTCACTCACTCACTCACTCACGCATTCAACTCACCCAGCTCGCTCACTCACTCACTCACTCACTCACTCACTCACGCATTCAACTCACCCAGCTCGCTCACTCACTCACTCACTCGCTCACTCACTCACTCACTCACTCACTCACTCACTCACTCATTCACTCACTCACTCACTCACTCACTCACTCATTCATTCATTCACTCACTCATTCACTCACTCGCTCGCTCACTCACTCACTGGACTGGCATCTCAAACAAAAAAATACCTGCATGTTAGGAGGCTCCCACAGACAGCTTTGCCGGCGACGTCACCACCATCACTGCTTTGTTCAGCTCACGGTTCTTCCTTGCACGGTACTTGCAGGCAGTCACCGGCAGTAATAGGTTGACGTCAATGCGAGCCATTTTCAGACCCCTTGCGTATGGCTTATGAGATTGAATCGGACAGTGGTGTTAGATAAGCGCGCGGATTAGATAAGGAGATAAGACAAACTACGCCCTGCTTGTATTGCTCAACCTCGGCGGCTGCGATGACGTAAGTGCAAAGCACGCAGCCAACGGCGGTGAGTTATTGCACCTGTGCCGCAGCGGCGGCCCAGATTTCTTCCGTATATTGACCTTGGTTCATCAAGCTCAAGGTTTGCCGTTTTAAGCAAGGCCGCGAGCCATTATTAAACAGGTAATCCAGATAGTCCAAGGTCTCGGGTTCGATCCCGGCCTCGCGGGACGCAATTCGATGTTTCGAAATGTAAGAACTCTCTTATACGAGATAACAAGGAGCAGTTCTCTGCTACGAGCGTCAGCCGACAGCCTCAAGAGGTTCATCGTCGTTGGCGTCGGCGCATAATCATCATCATCATCTTCGTTTTCATTCCAGTAGTATTAGTTGATGTTCAAGGCACAGCGCGAGAGTGTGTTTCAGTTTAACACGAGGCGTGATGAACAGGGGCGGTATCATAGTGCTTTCGTGGAGTGGCTAGCGAAGATGGTCTCTTGCGGTGCTGCGGGTTGGAATCGTAGTCGCGGCAGTATTTATTTTATTTATTTTATGGCTTGGCCAAGGTCACCCTCAAGGTCTAGCTTCACACAAAACCGGTTTGACCTCACGAAGTAGTGCTTTCGCATTAAGGCTTACTTTACTGATATTTGTTATACGCTATTATAGATGAAGTGCTACACGAAAAATACACTGGTGATTTTTTTTTTATTCTCTGCTGTACAGCCGACTGGAAGATAAAATTCTTTTAACATTGGAGGACAGTGTATGCAAGCAGGTCTCTCTAATCATTCGCGGTGTTCATGAAAAACAGAATCCGCCGAGTTTCCAGCATGTTACAGGCAGAGCAACAATGGAAATGAGGGGGGGGGGGGGGGGGGGGGGACGTGGAATGGATGTGTTTTGAGCGCGCGATACGATGGCGACATTATCTGCAGTCCTTACTCGCTCTGAGTTGTGTACGGCGGTCCCAGACTCGTTATCGCTAATCGAGCAGTGACCGAAGAGCCTCTCGTCCGTTTCCATTGTCTCGAGGGCCGCGCGGATTAACTTAACGACTGTACTGAGCGACTGCTTCTCGTTTTTCTCCTTATCTGTCATTATTTTTTTTAAAGCAGTGAACTATTACTGGCGTTCCCTTTCTCTCTACTCATTGGGTAGCGCAATGAAATCCGCTACTAAGGTCACGCCAACCGCACTGCACCGCGGGCCCCCACCCATTCAAATATTGAGTACACAGCGGGACACAGATGCACTCTCGTAAGGACGCCGTATATCAAATTGATCGCTGCGGCCTCCGCGCTATCGGGACAAGTATAGGCGCTCAATGCGCTTTGAGTAATGTAATGGCTATACGTGCTTTATTGTGCGCGCGCCGAACGGATGAAAGAAACGATCGTAGTGGCCTTTCTTCTTTCCTCTGTCTCTCACTCTCTCGCTGTGTCGGTGAAAACGCATCCAAACTTCCTGGGCGAACGCAGTTAACTTGAAAGAACAGAAGAGAGGAAGAACAGAAGGAAGAAATGCGGAGAACGTTGAGCTGCTGCCCACCGGCGCATTTGAAAAACGTAGTGATCACCCCCCCCCCCCCCCCCTTTTTTTTTCCTCTCCGTTTCTAATTCATATATCTTCCGCTTCCGTCTCCTTGTGTTTTCTATGCCCGCGTGTGCGGGGGTGATTGTCGTTGCCCGCGAGGACGTCCCCTTTCGGTAGCCTTCCGCCGGGACGGAGGAAACTCATTTGGACCGAATGACATTTGCGTTTATTTCGGCTGCCGTCGTAGCATGCACGCATGCGTTGCGAAATGCCGGGCGGATTTCGAAGGTCTCTGTCTCCGCCCTTCTGTAGTCGTCGTCACGTGTGTGTAACTTAGGCATGTGTTTGCGCGATCAGTAGGCGGACTAGTGGCGCCACCGCGGTGACGACAATGTCGCGGCAGTGCACGCGCGAATTCCATGCACCGCTGAGCAAACCTGCAGTGGCTTGTTGGCGCTTTATAGGCAGCTTGTACGCCGCCTTTTGGTTTCCTGTCCGGCTTCATTTGGAGAATCACCAAAGTCATTTTTATGTACTTTTTTGTTCCGCAGCTCCGTGCACAGCAGTAAGCCTAGACTGGGCTGAGTTTGATTGAGGTAAAACATGAAACACTCGAATAAAGTCCTGAAAAAGGCCATCTTTAACGCGGCCTTCTCGCGCAGTGGACGTGGATAACGACGGATTCGCATAGCCTGCAGGACCTACTCTACTCAGGTCCACGTCCGTCCGTCCGTCCGTCCGTCGGTTCGGTTCGGTTCGGTTCGTTTCGTTTCATTCGTTCGTTCGTTCGTTTCGTTTACTTTTGCCCTCGTATTCAGTACGGCTGACGTTGACCCTTAAACTCTCAGGCTCATGTGCACTGGTTCAGTCTGACGTGGACTGAGATTAACACGCAAAGGTCCACATTCAGACTTGGATGAACTCGCTCAGATTCTCACGAGGCTCACTAAGGGCTCCACTCTCCGGGGGCCTCCCTTCAACCTTCGCTCATAACGAAAGTTTTTTTTCTCTCTCTTTTTAAGAGAATATATGAAGACAATGCGGCATTGTACAGTACCATCTTCGCTGGTAGCTCGAGCGACAGGGTCAAGCTTTGCCTGTAATTTCGTATCGACCGCCCTCTCCACTCGTCGCTAATGTTACCTGAAGGCAGCTTGGATAAGTCTATACACTATGGATCACTGCAGGACCCACTCAGGCTCACACGACTTGTACTCACTTGGATTCTCTTTGGTTGTCTCCTATGCAGACTGAAGACTGCTTGGGGCTGCAACTCACTAAGACTCCGAGTAGCTCAGCCTTGGAGACGCGGAGTGGCTCGGAATTACCTGAAACTACTGGTGTCTACCTGTCTTAATGATGTCTCGTGATCGGTCCTTTCTCAACTGGTTTGTTCCACACACTATTTTCCGCGCGTTGCTCCTACTAACAAAAATCCTCTCTGAAGGCCCTGCCTCATAAGGTTTTGTTAAGGCTTTTTTTTTTTTCTTGTACTAAAAGTGACATCCTCTCAGGCTCAATTTCAGTTCTTCGTGTTTCTTCAGCGCCTGTGTTATTCGTGCCAGAGTGAACGGCTCAGTAGCTGAAAGCGAGTGAGTATGCTCGGTTGTATTTCCATCACCGTTCAATCAATCAATCAATGATTCAGTGAATGAATGAATCAATCAATCTTTGTAACAAATACCTATACAGACATATCCTGACAGATATTACTGAAAAGGAGACCCCAAGCAACAGCTGTAGGGGGACCTCCTCCCCGGGGGTGGCTCCGTGGTTATGGCACTCTGCTGCTGACCCGAAAGACGCGGGTACGATCCCGGCCGCGGCGGTCCTATTTCGATGGAGGCGAAATTCTAGAGGCCCGTGTACTGTGCCACGTCAGTGCACGTTGAAGAACGCCAGGTGGTCGAAATTTCCGGAGCCATTCACTACGGTGTCCCTGAAGCCTGTGTCACTTTGGGACGTTAAACCCCGATAAACCAAACCATGAGAAATCAAACAAGAAAGTTGGTTCAGTACGAGTTCTGCCCTGAATGTTCAAGCGCTGGCCCGAACAATCGCAAGCAGACTAACTATAGCTCATAACCAAGCCATACTGCACGCAACTCTACGAGGTGACGTCGAACAGCAAGAAAAAAATAATAGAAGAGAGAGGGGGGGAAACAAGCTCGTTGCGCCGTATGCACGACAGCTTCCATGCCTCTCCTCCACTCCCCTCCACCTCCTTCCCTTCCTTCGCCGTGTTTTGCCATTTCGGCGACCTTCGCCGTGTGTCCCAACCCTTCTTTTTTTTTTCTCCTCTCTCTCTACACTACACGGCTAGGCGTGCAATATGCACGCGTGTGTTGAGCGTCCGCTTATTCTCCCTTTGGCTCGCAGCGGGCGTGAGGATGCGGGAACCATCCGCCTCCTCGTTGCGTCACCGTCGATCGCTCTAGGCACACCGCCAATGCCGCCCTTCGCGCAGTGTTTTTTATCTTTTTTTTTTTCTGTCGAGCGGCCCAAGGTTTCGCTCGCGTGCTGCGACTTCAACCCGCCGGCGCGAGCAGCCCGCGTCCGCCGCTGGAGTTCAGGGACGCTCGGATGTCGTCGTCGCCGCTGCTCGACAACAGCTGTTCGTTCCGATGCACTCACGCACGGATGGAGTTGCTGTATGGCGGTGCTGTTGTTGTTCAGGGTTGCCGAGCCAGTGCGTCAGTGTTGTATGCGGGCGACAGCAGCAACTCTACGTTAGATGCAAGGTCGTGATGGCTGGGTCGTGTTCCTCGGTACATACATGTATGCACAAGACAAACTTCGCCTAGTGCGTTTTCTTTTTAGTTTTTTTCTTCTTTTACGATACGCTAAAGCTTGCGTGCTTACCGACAGTAACTGTCAAGGCCGTCGTCTTTGTGCCGCGGGAAGACTGAAAGTGCAAGTACGCGCCCATGAAAATGGCGGGGTTTTATAGCGGTTTCCAGCGTGCGTGAGTAAAGAAGAAAAAAACGCTGCAGATTTCATGCCGAGCATTTTTCGGCGAAAAGGTCGCGACTCGCCTGGAAGCTGCAGAAAAGCTGGAAATATGCGCGGCGATTCAGGCTTCGCTTCGTGCTATACAGTTGCGCAACTTTTCGTCTCGTAACCTTCTCCGCAGTGTGCATACGCATAAATGGATAGATGAAAGAAGAAAAAATGTCCGCGTATGTCTTGCATGCTTTACGCGTTAGGGTGCAGCGTTGTTGGCGGTCTGGGATGGTTGGTAGAAAAACGCGGTGAGCCACGATGTAGACAACGGCGTTCCTTGTACGATACTCGCTTTATGCGTTGCTATGGGCTTTCGAGCCTTGGGTTTGGTGACTTGGCGGCGTTCTGCTTGAGATCGAGGTCGTGGGGTTGAACCCGTCCGCGACGTGGCTGAGTACAGATCTCGGTGCGAGTCAGAAAATGCTTCGGGACCCTTTTCTTTAAGGCGTATATCGCAGACCAGATAATAGTTTTTAGTTTTATGGCGTTTAACGTCCCAAAGTGATTAGGCTATGAGGGACGCCGTAGTGGAGGGCTCCGGAAATTTCAACCACCTGGGGGTTCTTTAACGTTCACTGACATCGCACAGTACAGATAATAGCTTTGACACGTGAAAGGCAACTATGCTTCGCCTATTTCGTGCGCTCCCAGGCTCTACAGAGGACCCAAAAGAAACATGTGGGAAGGAAGCTGGCTGCCTCCGCTGAAAGTATGGCGAGCGCTTTCTGCCTTCAAAACAGCAGTCAAGGGGTCCTTCGGGGGGAGAAAGTACAAACGTCGCTGAAACCGTCTCTACAAGTCGCAAACACCGAGTGCTCGACAGACGCTTTGCGAGGGCCTTTCCTCAATATGTCAGAGTATGTCAGAGTATGTCAGGCCGGAGAATCATCGCTCAGGCCGACTTCTCTGCCCTTTTTTGTAACTAACTCTCCCGGTCTCGGTAATATGAACTCGAACGGGACCAAAAATTTGTTCGAACTATGAGGAATTTGAATTAACGAGAGCCCATTTAATGAACTTCACTCTCCTCTCCCTTTCAGCCGCCCCCTCCAAAAGTTCCCCATAAATTCGCCCTTCCGCGTGGGCGAATTCCGCGTCGACGAGCAACGTGGCAGCAGTGAGGTTGGAAAGGTCTTCTGTAACTCCATGCTACCCCTCTCCGCGTGCGTCCGTGCATGTTTTCCAGGCTACGTTCGCACGAATGCGTCGAAAGCGCATCGTACCGTTTGCGTGTCCGCCAAATGCGCATCGAAGCTTCCATGACGGTGGCGGCACACGGTGTCGCGTCTAAAAGTTGGAACGTTCTCTGCCCTTACCCCCACCGCCATGCAGTGACGGGTTGACCGGCTGAGACAGGCTCAGCAATTCCCTGCTGACCCCTTGAAATACGACGCGCTTCAGTTGACGGCATCACGGCTGTTTACATCCGCCTGCCTTCTCAAGCCCTGCGAGCGCCTTGAATGCGACGCGGTTCTTAAGCGAGCTTTAGCGCTGTTTACATTAGTACGATGCGCGGCTAAATCTAGACGCGACGCTCTTTGTGCGTGTTTATGCGAACGCGTCTCTTCTTCCCCCCCTCCTCGTGCTTTTGTTTCCGATCTGGGCCATCGCGAGGTCGCTGTTGTGTCTGGCCACTTGCGAACGGGGACCCGAGCCGCACAGGTGTCCGCCGCTTGCGCTGCGAACGCCTCTCTCGTCCCGGTGGTGATTCAGCGTGTAGCGCGTGACCCTTTCTTCAGCTGTGGCCGGCGGCTGCTACGCTGCTCTGTGCGTTGTTTTGGGACGGGGCTAGACGGCGGCGTCGCCGGCTGTTCGATTGTGCTCGGAAGACGGTGCGCCCCGTGATTGCTTGCAAACATGAGGGGCTTGTAAACACGACCGAGCTACGCCGTTATTGAGTCTCCCGTACAGAGGGCGCTTTCTGCGAGAGCAGTGTAGAGCAACGTTGGTGTAGAGTCGCTGGAAGCAGTGCCGTCGGGAGGAAGTTTGTTGTGAAATGGAACGGAATCCACCGAAATCCGAACCAAGCCAAAATATTTAAGTAAAGGCAATCAGTATTCTTTACGTCGTATCCGTACACAAATTAAGCGGGTCGTAAACAACGTCTTCGTCGATCTTTGCGCCCACCTAGAAGCAACTGCATGTATACAGAAGACATGTATACGTACTTGATGACTTTATTAATGCGAGAGCATTATACGGCTCTGTCGCGTCAGCAAAAGGTGTCCGCACGATTACGTCGTTCTCTGAAGATAAATGTGTGAAAGTGTGATTGTGACAGATAGTGTGGGATAAAATGTTGCTCTGGGAAAAATTTCGTTGATGAGGTTTAATTAGATAATTTATTAAACGCGAAAATATATTCACTCAGATGTCAAAATAGCCATGCACGTCGATATAGTGCATGGATGTCAAAACAGCCACGGACGTCGATACAGTGTGTGGATGGTTTGCTTTCGCACTGCTCCAGTGCGGGTCGCTGCAGTGGTGTCAAAGTTATTTTCATAGTTCCTTTCACCCAAAACCGCCATGGTGGCTCAGTGGTTACGGCGCTCGGCTGCTGACCCGAAAGACGCGGGTTCGATCCCGGCCGCGGCGGTCGAATTTCGGTGGAGGCGAATTTCTAGAGGCCCGTGTGCTGTGCGATGTCAGTGCATGCTGTGCGATGTCAGTGCAAGAACCCGAGGTGGTCTAAATTTCCGGAGCCCTTCACTACGGCGTCCTTCATAGTCTGAGTCGCTTTGGGACGTTAAACCCAAATAAACCAAACCAAACCTTTCACCCAAAAGCGCTTGGACAGCAAGGTAGGGAGGTGCTCGGCGATGGGAGGCGCACGAGCAAGTTGATCAGCGCAGGCCACGGAATTCCTGCTCGGCGCGTGCGCACTCGACTCAACTGCGCGCTGCGATCGGTACTCGCTTTCTTTTGCTCGTCCCCACTCTTTTCTCCTGTTCAGTTTTTTTTTATTATTCTTGTTTCTATTTCCTAACCGCCCCGTGCGCTGAAACAGCGTAAGTGGAGTCTGCGCTCTCACTGTTTGCGTTTTCGCAAAGCCTCGGAGGCGTTTGGCGGCGCGTAGGTCTCGGCCGCTTCGTTCTCAGTCGGCCGGGACGTCTTCGAGTCGGGGTCACGCGGCAACTGAGAGAAAACAAGTCAGCTCCGAAAAGCAAGTGCGTCATTTCACTCAGCCGACGACAGAGTGGCTCGAACAGTGTGTAAACATTCTCGTGTTTACTGAGAGAACGAAGGGAGAAGAGTTTAGTCGCCTTTTATCTCCGAGTGCGAAGAAAGAAAAGAGTGTGCGCATCGCGAGCGGGGAATGACGACAGACTCGAAGAAACACCGACGGCGCGTGCTTAGAGCTCCTTGCGTGCCTCCATTCCATTCCTGCAGGCTGTGTGCGTTTTGGGCGTGAATCAGAGGAGGCTCATCCTCGGTCACAAGCCTCTTTCCGGGAAATATACGATAAGCGATCTTCTTTTTCCACAGAACGCAATCTGCAGTGGCGCGGCGTCCACGTGCCGGCTGACGTGTTTGTAAACGCTACGGGAAAAGCGCGTCCGCGTGCCGCGCTGTTTCTCCGATGCCTCTTTCCATAAGCGTGTTGTTGAAGCAGTGCGAAGAGGGGAGAGTCTGTTTTTAACGATCTTAAGATAGAAGCGGCCAAAACAGAAAACTATGCACGCGGTTTTGACCGGCCCCCCCCCCCCCCCCCCCCCCCCCCCCCCCCCGAGGAGGCATCGGCTCTCCCGTTGCGTAGGCGGTCTCGTGACGTCTTACGCTAATCCCGAGGACTGTTGGCCTAAGAAGCTGGACAGGGTACCGTGCTTACTTGAGTGGAACCCGCAAGATGGCAATCCTAAGGTCTCGTTGGCTCAGGGGAAGCGTTTATATGGAAGCACAATGCGGCCATAGCGCTACTTTTGTTTCCCCCTGTGATTGTTAAAGAAAGAAACCCACACTCTAAATACGAATACTCCTACGTGAGAGTTAAAAGGGGGTACGCCGTTCGCTAGCGCACGCCCAAGGTGTGCTCCAGAGAACGTCTTAGTCCCTTTTAACTCCTTGGTGTTTGGGTGCAGGCGGTAGAAAATGATCACGCGTAGCTTCGTGACGTTAAACCCGAGATATACCGTACCGCAAGACGTTGGAGGGGAGGGGTCCGGATTCGGGGCGGAGAAGGTGCAGGTTGTAGTCGTGTAAACGCGGTATATCGGCCTCTGCAATGGGGCAACCGCGCCCGCGCGTGCTACATCTTGCGTGCCTTTTGCCCCGTCACGGGCGAGCCAACGCGCCGGATGTGTACAGTATAGGTTGACCGTTGCCTGCCCGGTATAGCCCGGCGCTTTCGTCACTCGAGGAGCGCATACCGCCTTCGGTCGGCCCGGCGCGTTAACCTTTGTAGCCGGGGGAGACAGTATGCAGTTGTTGCTGGGGCGGTTATGGTGTTTAACGTCCCAAAGCGACTAAGGCTATGAGAGACGCCGTAGTGGAGGGCTCCGGAAATTTCGACCACCTGGGGTTCTTTAACGTGCACTGACATCGCACAGTACACGGGCCTCTAGAATTTCTCCTCCAAAGAAATTCAACCGCCGCGGTCGGGATCGAACCCGCGTCTTTGGGGTCAGCAGCCGAGCACCATAACCACTGAGCCACCGCGGCGGCAGTTGTTGCGTCAGCGCTGACGAAGCCCTGATCATAACTGAACGCAATTCTGCGTTAATGTGCCACATGCAGTGTGTTTAACCCGAAGGCCTTAGTAATATCTAAAGTTGTGTTTAATCAGCTACAAGGACATTTCTTCTGCTCAGTTTTGTTACCGGTCGCAGACATGAGGAAATAGCTACGCGGTGCTAGCAAGCTATTTAACTAATGCCTTATAATTAACTTTATACGTAGTACAATTAAGCTCCTCGTTGTAATTATAGAGGTTTGTAACCTGCCGTTAGAAATGACCATACCAGCCTCCTGATATACGAAAATGCGATTTTCGTCGGCGCTGCAGCGACAGGAATTCTGGCTCTGCAGGGGGGGGGGGGGGGGGGGGGGGTAGCAACACCAGGCACACGTCGATCCCCCGGCGGCGGGCTCGGCGCTCGGGTCGTGCATCCTGGGCGGGGAAAAAAAAAATCACGTGACGCGTTCGCTGAGGAGAAGCCAGTGGACATTATAGTTTCGTGTCCGGTATAACTGTGTAGTCTATAGTTCCGCGAGGAATAAACCGGTTTGCATCGCTTGCGTCATCGTTGTGACAATTATAGTAATCATCGTCATCACTTTTGCTCCTTTCATAAGTGATGCTTGGTAGGCACGATTCTCGAGCGTCCTGTACATCTTATTGCGGCAGGAAATAGGAAGGCTCGCCGCATCTATGCACGGCGAGTCAAACAGCATCATAAGTATCAACAGCTCTTAATTTTTTCTGCGTAACGCAGGATGGGATTTTGATCGCAGAAACGTGCTCCGTATTATTCTGGCCGCGACTGTACAGTATATGTGCCGTCCGTATGCACAACGCTAAAGGTGGTGGACCTTCACCGCGCGTTTTTTGCAATCGCACGCTTGTATGCAGTTCGCGAGGTTGCCGGCAGCTGACACTACGCTGAAGCGTATCTGTTTCTCACTTGTCACGCATACAGGCGCGCTACATATGCGCCTCATCACCTGTGCACGCAAAGCGCTGATCAGGAGGAGGGAAAGAGTGAAAGCCGCAAGGTTGGCGGAGTTGTATATGATTCCTCCGTGTTGTGGTGGCGTTGCCGACCCCTGTACATAGTGTAAGGACGCTGTCTGCCGCCTCTCCTTCAGCCCTTTCCGCATTCATTTTTGCCTTTTTTTGTTGTTGTTTAGTACAGACATGCAAGCGCACTCGGATCACGGGCGGCGGAAATTCGTCTGCCCGCATCGTTCTTCATTTGGCGTCCTCGCGAGAGAAGGACTCTCTCTTTCCCTTCTGCTACACCGGATGTTATTTACGCACTCTCTTCGTTCTCCGTCATTGCTTGGTTTTCGAGGCAATCCGAAACCGTGAAACGGGCATACGTAGTGCGCGCGGCGAAGGATGCAAAAAGGAAAATAATACGGGAAATAGAAGGAAAATAAAAAGAAAGTATCCGCGCGAGTCGCTGCTGCCTTGGGTCGTCGTGAGCATCGGTTGCGTGTGCGTGCGTGTCGATTTGCATGGATGCGCATCGGTAGTGTGCGCATAATGCGCTTTTAGAGATTTTCTCTGCGCGCGAAGGTTGGAGACGCTTACGCGAACAGTGGATCCCCCTCTCGTTCTCTAAGCTGTCCTCCAGACGAGGACGCTTTTTTTTATAATGTGATAGCACTTGGGTTGTCGTCTTGCGAAAACCACCGGGTTTCTTGGCAACGAAATTGCGATTGGTCGAGAAGGTCGTGACGTCATCAGCGCGGCCAAATTTGAAAATCTCGGGACTCGAATGTTCGAGTAACTTCCATTGGATTATCGTACGTGATTATGCTAATTAACCCGGCCCACTCATCCATCTTAATGTTCCCACTCATCTCCACAAATCCATATTAATCCACCTATTATTTCGCATTGATCCATCTACTAATCCCATCCAATCCGTCTTAATCCACCCGCTAATCCACCTTAATTCATTTCCTCCCGTAGGCCTGCTTCTAAAATTTCGGAGGTCCTTTGGAATAATTGGGTTGTCAGAAACTTTCAAATGTTATCGCATTTTCTTTAGCAATGTTGTTAAGAAGGCCACAAGTTTTTCAAAGCTGTTTAATATAGTTTAAAATTTTACGATGAAATTAGAAATCATTTATTTGTTTCTTCTTTTTGCTGCTGAGGCTGGTGTCTTGCTATCGTGCATCCAGGATGAGTTCTCAGTGACAGTCACAAATTGAGGACAACGGTTTGCAGTAATTATGCAGTGCGCGCTTTGTTTCTGTGAAGCAGAACATTTTCGACCTATGAACTATAGAAGCAGCACCCTTGAATGAGGACAGAAAGTACTATTTATAGGAAAGCAGATTTTGAAGGGCTTAGTTGTAAAGCTTCTGCTTCCTGTGTGGTTACAATTGATTTTCATTGTATGTATGTTTTTGTCGACTTGTTCCTTATGTTCCTTGCCATGGGTTTGAGGGTACAATACCCGTACCGGCGTTACCTCATATTTCTGTAGAAATCAGGGCTGTCGCGATCCTCGTTTCTTCTTTTGGATTAAATGCAAAGGAAGTAAGCTGAATCTGCCTGCAAGAAATGTTCCAAAGGCAGAGCAGTAGCCGAAAGAAATAAATATGTTTGTATTTTCAAGACATTGCTGAGGAGTTGTCGAAGCTACAAAGCGAGAAGAAAGCAAGCCGATGTGCTGTTCGCGCTGGTATCCGTGCTGTTTAGATGCACCAACCTATCGAATGTCTCTTCATCGTAATGTCCGCCTCGAATTCGCCGTTCTGCAAATGGGAAACTATAGTTTTAACCGTTTATATAGTATAGTATGGTGGATGGTCGCTCATGCCTCTTCTCTCTGCCCCCTGTAGGTCGGTGCGGCTGAACGTGGAGCTGGACCACGCCAAGCGGGCCAAGTGGAGCCCCGACAACCGCGCCCTGGTGCTGTGCACGGCGCTGGAGAACCGCGTGCACGTGTACCGCGTCAAGCGCCGCGAGGACGGCTCCCCCGGCAGCGCCGAGCCCCTGCTCCAGTTCCGCGACGCGCACCGCTCCTCGGAGCTGCTCAACGTCGGCATCGCCTGCAACGGAAACTTCATCATGAGCATCTCCATGGACACCACGCTCTGCGTCTGGAGCCTCAAGGGTGAGCGTCCCTGCGTGTGTGAACCCCCCGAGTAGCAAGTGTATATATCTGGGTCAGTGGACACCTCAGTCGCGCTGTTATGAGGCGGTGACGTCTACCTACAAACTGGAGAAGTTGTGCCTCTTTGCTTTTCTCAAAACCAGGGGAAGGTTCCGACAGACTCCTTCGATTTTGAAGAAAAAAAAATAAAAAGGCTCGTAACTGGCTCCCTATGCCAGTGGACACCTCAATCATGCTTTCAAGTACATGGCGGAGGTGTCCACCAGCAAAAAACCGTGCTTTCGCACATTATTTCGGGCTTAGCAGGGCTAAGCCGCCAGCCATTTTTTAGCCAAAGACCATATTATTCAGGGCGTGACTCGTATTCAGTACGGAACGACGAGAGCAGGCCACTAATTGGAACGTTAATTACGACATATCAGGGGATTATTCATTTACTGTTTGCGAGTATGCTCGAGCGAGGTATGCGCGTGGCTAGATGAACTGACGTCAAAAGTTCTGTGAGTACTTACTGCACCGTTTTTCTGAAAAAGATGTGTCGAATAAAATGACGCGCCCTGTACAAACATGGACTCGTTATACGTGGGCATAGCGTAGTACGCGATGATTTTTTTATGTCTCTCTTTATTTTAATTACGTGCGTCAGTAACGCCAAGCGCCCGCCATTACAGTATTTCGCTATCAAAGCCACAAGTATAGCGCCCTGTATACGATTCGCTCGGAAAGTCGCTCAAAATATTCGCACATGGTGCGCTCATCAGTCGTCGAGCTAAGTGCGCGTTGACTTTCTCCCACTTTATTGCGTTCTTTCATTGGATATAACTCAAGTCTGTAAAAGCGTCGGTGGGCGCTGGCGCATCATACAAACGGCTGAGGGTATATGACACCGCTGGTTCACGCTTCTTGCGCAGAATCGTGACTTGAAACTAACGGCAGTGCGTGCAGCTGAACGCCATCTTCGCGTTCTCGCTTCTTGCGTATTCCCGGTTCGCACGTCGCGCTAATGCGACTGACCCCAAGCGCTCTCGCACGGCATAATGGTTCTCATAAGAGGAGCCCGCAGGCTTTCCACATTGCTGTACTTTAAAATGCGTCTGAAAAATATAGTGGTTCGCTAGCCGTTTCTTTTTTCCCCTTCTGGTTTTGCTAGTCTGTGCACAGGCAGATGGGTCTACTGAACACATGTGTACTTAGCCCTAAAATATTATAGCGCTTTATCGCGGTTTTTCTGAAGGCAGGCCGGAAGTTTGCGCGTTACTGCATATGTTCGCATTCTTGGCAGTCTGTCCCATTTCCGGTCGACGTGTACAGTCGTCCATAGACCTCTCTGTAGAATAACACCATCTGTCGGGCTAGTTGGTTGCGATCCATATGTATCAGCAGCGCGAACACCACACAGGAAGAAGAAGGAGAAGAAGGTAAAGAGCGCTGAACTTCCAACTTTTATTTGAGCAAAAATTGAACTCGCACTTTTATACACATACCAGGTAAAATCCCACCAGGGGGGTAATCAAGGCGTGCTATCGAATTGGGACCAACACGATGTCCAGGGCATCAAAATGATAACTACTATCACACTATACAAAGACTTCCATGAAAAGCACGAATGACATGCGGAAAAAACAAGACAATGTAAAAACAGGGCTGAGTGTGCGCAAATGAAAAAATGGAAAAAACAGGGTGGAGGGCGCGAATTTTGCTAAAACCATGAGAAGGCAAGAACACAGTAAAAAGGTAAAAACAGGGTTGAGTGTGCGCAAAAGGAAAAAATGGAAAAACAGGGTTGAGGGCGCGAATTTTGCTAAAAGAAAAAAAAAACGTGAGAAGGCGAGACACGGTAACAACGTAAGCGATGCGAAGGGATGAGCGCCAACAATTAACACGGCTAGAACTAAAATGCAGTGTGCCCCTAAAAACCAGGTAAAATCAGGTAAAACCAGAGAGAAAGGTGATTTCTTTTTCAGATAATGAGATGGAAGGGGTGCTTACGCAACCTTCTTTGAGCCCTGAGATGTAGGTAGCTTCAATGATTTCGCGTGTTAATTGGTTTTTATGTTTCTTTAAGACGGTTGCTTTCTTAAAATGAGGAATGCACTTCTTTTGGCTGTCACATACGCTGCAATGGGCGGGCAGGCTCCTCAACGGCGCCCCAGTTAGATCGTTCCTATGTTCCATTAACCTTTCGTTTAAGCATCTTCCTGTTTGGCCTATGTACGCCTTACCGCAAGCTAAAGGTATAGAGTATACAACACCCTCCGCACAAGGCACAAAAGGATCTCGGTGCCTGGTTGTACAGCCACTATTCTTTTTCTTTTTATTAACTTTGTTGCACAGGCTTGACAGGCGCAGAGGGGCTGAAAAGACTACGTCTACGCCTGCTTTTCTGCCAATTTTCTTCAGATTATGCGAGATTTGGTGCAGGTATGGCAGAACGGCGACCCTTTTGTTCCGCTGTCGCGTATCATCCGGGGCTTCACATTCATGCTTCATACTTATCAGGACTTTTTTTGCAACAGACGAAAGGAGAGATTGCGGGTATCCTGATTGCTTCAGCCTCAGCACTTGGCTCGAAAAACTGTCCTGCAACCTGTGGTGACACGATTTTGTGAGTGCGTTCTTAAAAGTTGACTTCACTACGTTCCTTTTTACAAGTTTTGAATGGGCTGAAGGACAAGCTTGAGTCTTCAAGCGTTCTAAAAATTTTCCGGTACGTCGATGACTTCCTGGTCCTCTTAGATTGCGACACTGAAGCCTTTAAAACAGAAGCAACTCAAGTCCTCCACATTTTTTCTAATACTATATCACCTCTTGAAGTTACTCATGAATTCCCAGAACAAAACGCGATGCGGTTTCTAGAGTTCAAGTTGTTTTTCGGAGAGAACCATGTGTGCTGGTTATTTGAACCAAGAGCCAATAAGCCCATCCTACCCTACGATTCAGCCCATTCAAAACTTGTAAAAAGGAACATAGTGAAGTCAACTTTTAAGAACGCACTCACAAAATCGTGTCACCACAGGTTGCAGGACAGTTTTTCGAGCCAAGTGCTGAGGCTGAAGCAATCAGGATACCCGCAATCTCTCCTTTCGTCTGTTGCAAAAAAAGTCCTGATAAGTATGAAGCATGAATGTGAAGCCCCGGATGATACGCGACAGCGGAACAAAAGGGTCGCCGTTCTGCCATACCTGCACCAAATCTCGCATAATCTGAAGAAAATTGGCAGAAAAGCAGGCGTAGACGTAGTCTTTTCAGCCCCTCTGCGCCTGTCAAGCCTGTGCAACAAAGTTAATAAAAAGAAAAAGAATAGTGGCTGTACAACCAGGCACCGAGATCCTTTTGTGCCTTGTGCGGAGGGTGTTGTATACTCTATACCTTTAGCTTGCGGTAAGGCGTACATAGGCCGAACAGGAAGATGCTTAAACGAAAGGTTAATGGAACATACGAACGATCTAACTGGGGCGCCGTTGAGGAGCCTGCCCGCCCATTGCAGCGTATGTGACAGCCAAAAGAAGTGCATTCCTCATTTTAAGAAAGCAACCGTCTTAAAGAAACATAAAAACCAATTAACACGCGAAATCATTGAAGCTACCTACATCTCAGGGCTCAAAGAAGGTTGCGTAAGCACCCCTTCCATCTCATTATCTGAAAAAGAAATCACCTTTCTCTCTGGTTTTACCTGATTTTACCTGGTTTTTAGGGGCACACTGCATTTTAGTTCTAGCCGTGTTAATTGTTGGCGCTCATCCCTTCGCATCGCTTACGTTGTTACCGTGTCTCGCCTTCTCACGTTTTTTTTTTTCTTTTAGCAAAATTCGCGCCCTCAACCCTGTTTTTCCATTTTTTCCTTTTGCGCACACTCAACCCTGTTTTTACCTTTTTACCGTGTTCTTGCCTTCTCATGGTTTTAGCAAAATTCGCGCCCTCAACCCTGTTTTTTCCATTTTTTCATTTGCGCACACTCAGCCCTGTTTTTACATTGTCTTGTTTTTTCCGCATGTCATTCGTGCTTTTCATGGAAGTCTTTGTATAGTTTGATAGTAGTTATCATTTTGATGCCCTGGACATCGTGTTGGTCCCAATTCGATAGCACGCCTTGATTACCCCCCTGGTGGGATTTTACCTGGTATGTGTATATGTTGTGTCCCCTTATTGCTTTTGTGTGTGTGCGCCCCCGCGTCCTCCTCCTAACGACAGTTCGCATCCTCCTCCTAACGACCACTCAATCCTCCTCCTAACGACCACTCGCATCCTCCTCCTAACGACCGCTTGCCCCTCGTCGCACGCTGTCGCCGGATGCCCCCCCACGGTGCGCCCCCGCACCCTCCTCCTGTTCTGGGAAGCCACTCCCTGCCGTGGACGCTTCTCCACTCCCTCTTTTCTTCGGGCGGCCAGTTCGGCTCCTGCCTCGGTCGACGCTGGTCGCACCCTCATCGGCTTTAAATAAACGAAGTCTTAAAGTACCGTGTGCGTCTTTCGCTGCATTCAACACAGCGACCGGACACGACAGTGGCGACGAGAAAGTGGATTCGACCCGCGCTACGCAACGCTATTGACAAGCCATGGCTACGCGAGGGTTTCCCAATCAGATACCAGAGTTCAACGGCTCATCGTGGTCATCGTGGGTTGGACGCCTTCAGTTCTACTTTGAAGCTAACAACATCACAGACCCAGCCTTGAAGAGGGCCAACCTGCTGACGCTGTGCGGGGAGCAGACCTACGATACTGTCTGCGCCCTTATTCAGCCAAGCACACCAGCGGCAGTGTCTTACGACGACATCGTAAAAGCGCTGCAAAAGCACTACGACCCAAGGCCATCCGAGGTCTACAGCCGGGCTCGCTTCCAACGACGAGATCAACTGGGAGGAGAAACTGTGAGCGCCTACGTAGCCGCGCTCAAGAAGCTCGCTGCCGACTGCAATTTTGGAACGCTGTCGACAACAGCTACCGGGCAGGAGGGAGACGCAGCTTCTTCTGCTAACACCACCATGCTTCCCTTGGACGTGATGTTACGCGACAGATTTGTGTGCGGACTGAGTGACGAGTCACTGCAGCAGCGCCTGTTCGCTGAGAAGGACCTCACATTCAGCAAAGCTTACGACATCGCCGTTCGAGCGGAGAGCGCCGGTCACCAGCAGAGAGGGATTCGCCGGAACACCGAGCCGGTACACCAGACAAGCAACCAGGTGCGCAAGCCTTCTGTTGTTGTAAAATCGGTCAAAAAGGCACAACGCTGCTGGCGGTGTGACGACCAACACAACCCCCAGGGATGTCGATTCCAGTCAGCCACGTGTAATTTTTGCCACAAGCGAGGGCATATCGAAAGAGCATGCATTACGAAACGGAGACTTGCCAAGATAAAGTCACCTTCCCAGCCTAATCACAGCGTCAACGCCTCAGAGAATACGCCGCTATCTGATCTCCATGGAACAACATCAGCAACACCATCTGTGTTGTACGACCTGAACACCATGAATCTCGGCACGCGACCGAAGATTTTTACAGAAGTAAGCGTACATCACCAGCTGATTAAGTTCGAGGTGGACTCCGGCGCAGCCTGTACTCTGATCAGTGAGGACACGTTCCGAACTTCATGGCCATCTGACGCACCCGCCCTGCAACAAGACGACACGCACCTGCGAACGTGGTCAGGACAGAATCTGCCACTATTGGGCTCTGCCAACGTGCAGGTTAACTACAACGGCCAGACCCATACGCTACCTCTGCTTGTTGTGAAGGGCACAGGATCAAGCCTTCTAGGGAGAAACTGGTTTTCTCCACTAGGCGTGATGATATGCGGCATACACCAGACGCCGAGCCAGAACATGGTTGGTAAACATCAAAACGCCGATGCGCTAAGCCGTCTGCCACTAGACGCAACTGTTGACGAACCATTTCCACCAGGAGACGTTCTGATGTTCGAAGCACTGCCAGAACCTCCGCTTACAGCAGGCACAGTTGCAGCATCTACGCAGAAGTGCGCAGCTCTCCGGCTAGTTTACACAGCTGTTCAACAAGGCAACGTGCATAAACTCAAAGGGGACAACTTCGACGCTTACCGCAGGCGAGCTACAGAGTTGAGCACCCATCGCGGCTGCATCATATTTGGGTCCCGAGTTGTGATGCCGAGAGAACTACGCGCACAAGCTATGTCTCTCATCCACGCCGGACATCGGGGCATCGTTGCAATGAAAAAGTGTGCCAGAAGCTACATGTGGTGGCCTGGCATTGACAACGACATCGAAACAGTGGTGCGAGAATGCAAGCCTTGCCAGAGCAGCCGGAGCGCCCCGCCGAAAGCTCCTGTCCCAGAATGGGAAAAGCCAGACACACCATGGCACACACTGCACATTGATTTTGCAGGAACAATTGAGGGCTGCACTTTCCTTGTGGTCGTAGATGCCTACACAAAGTGGCTTGAGATAAGGCAAATGGGACAGACGACTTCGGCAGCAGTCATTGACAA
This sequence comes from Amblyomma mixtum, assembly GCF_055824585.1. NCBI lineage: Eukaryota > Metazoa > Arthropoda > Arachnida > Ixodida > Ixodidae > Amblyomma > Amblyomma mixtum. The sequence continues at coordinate 291,693,904 of NC_143013.1, read as the reverse complement.
CCTCCGATCACTATTTGCAACGTTCGGCCTGCCGCGCAAGGTAGTGTCGGACAACGGAACACCGTTTGTGTCTGCGGAGATCCTCAAGTTTTATCGCGACAACGGGATCTCATCAGTTACATCGGCCCCCTACCACCCAGCGACAAACGGACAAGCCGAGCGCTACGTAGCCGAGCTAAAACGCGCCCTTGAAAGAGATCAGACAGGCTCGCTGCAGCGCCGCCTTGCGCGCTTTCTCTTCAAGCAGCACACGACGGTTCAGAGCACAACAGGCGAGACCCCCTCGAAAATGATGTTCGAGCGTGAAATGCGAACCCAGCTCACAGCCATCCTCCCCGAGCCAAAGGCAGAGACGTTCCGGGAAGAAAAAGCAATTCCGCGCTGCGGCACGCTTAATGAGGGGCAGCGCGTCCTCGCCCGACAGTTTCTGAAAAAGCCACGCTGGGAGGAAGCTACAATTGTCAGACGCATAGGCCTGCGCTCTTGGCTCGTCAACATACATGGCACAGTAGCACGCCGACATCTCAACCAGCTGCGTAGATTTACGACGCCGTCTGAGAGCTGTCCGCCAGCGGAGAGAACACGTGCACCATTTTCCCACATAGCCTGGCACCTCTTCCCGGAAGAAGAGACTTCGCCCAGGACAGACCCAGGAGACACAGCGAAAAACAGCCAGCCTACAAGTGTTTCTCCCCCGAGCGCACAAAGCCAGCGCGCCTCCACGCGTGAGCGCCGACCCCCTGCACGATACCAGGCAACTTTCTAAGGGGGAAGGAAGTGTTGTGTCCCCTTATTGCTTTTGTGTGTGTGCGCCCCCGCGTCCTCCTCCTAACGACAGTTCGCATCCTCCTCCTAACGACCACTCAATCCTCCTCCTAACGACCACTCGCATCCTCCTCCTAACGACCGCTTGCCCCTCGTCGCACGCTGTCGCCGGATGCCCCCCCACGGTGCGCCCCCGCACCCTCCTCCTGTTCTGGGAAGCCACTCCCTGCCGTGGACGCTTCTCCACTCCCTCCTTTCTTCGGGCGGCCAGTTCGGCTCCTGCCTCGGTCGACGCTGGTCGCACCCTCATCGGCTTTAAATAAACGAAGTCTAAAAGTACCGTGTGCGTCTTTCGCTGCATTCAACACAGCGACCGGACACGACAGTATAAAAGTGCGGGTTCAATTTTTGCTCAAATAAAAGTTGGAAGTTCAGCGCTCTTTACCTTCCTCTCCTTCTTCTTCCTGTGTGGTGTTCGCGCTGCTGATACATATGGCTCTCTGTAGAGCGCTATAGACAGGTCTCAAATGGCAAACTCAAATATTCATAAGTCATGGCTATTTCACAGCAAACTGTTTAAGATATTCGGATTTTGTTTATCTAGCGCGCGCAGTGTGTTGTCATCGAGTTTTACACCTTGCGGAATGCTTTTCGACACGTCGCGCGAATAAGCTGCACTAAACGCGGCCCGCACAGCTTTCTAGTACGGCGGCTCGGAAAGTGCTGGAGTCACAGAGAGGGCTGTTATCTTTCACTCTACGATATCCATGCGACAGGATTTTTTTTTTTTTTTTAGTGCGGGAGTACTACTGGACGTGTTTGCAACCAAATGTCTTGTGTGAAGCTTGACGCTGACGGTGACTTTGGCCAACGAGGACAAATGAAATATTGCCGCGACTGGGTTTCGAACCCGCGGCGGCGCGAACAAATCGGCTTCGCTGGCCACTGCACGAAGGCACTACGCTATCACCGCCGCCGATCACGCCTCGCGTCAAAGTGCAACACACTCTCGAGCACTGCATTGCACGTCGGCGTCTTCATCAACTTCCATCTGCGGCGCGAACACATCAGATCAGCTTAACCTCGATCAGAGCTTAACCTGAGTCTTAATATCGTCGCCAGACGTGCCGATGACCCAGCAAAGCAAAACCATGAGCCAACCAGACAAAACACATGCTTTCGCACGTCTACTCGGTTTAACTACGTTAAAACCTTACCACTACCACTTTTTTAGAATCTCCCCGGAACGGTTTGTGACTGAAACGATTCATTTGGCCAGGTCGATGCATACCGCCAAGGTGCGCAGGATGGGAGAGGTAAAGTCCATATTAATACTTCGGCTGAATAAGTTCATTTCGATGTCGATTACGCCAGCAGTGCTGCCATTAAGTTTTGCGCGGCGAATTCGGTACTCGGCGCGTTACAGTGAAGAGGTCTTGCTTCTCGGTAGAGCAACGAGAGACTGGGCAGCGCTGCTAATAGTGAAACAGCACGCTTATATATAGGCAAGCAACTTAAGTGGAATTGGAGCGCTGCCCATGGCATGGTGCGATACACTGCGTTTAGATAGCGCCTTCTTTTCTTCGCGGTCGCCGAGCGTGGACGTATAAGGTCAAGGAAACAAAGATTGATGGTGTGCTTTAGCGATATGTTAATAATTGCCAAGCGACTTCCGCTATAAACCGCGTGCTCGTGACAGTATACCCAGGACTATATAAGTCATGTTCATTTTCCGCCGTGTGTGTGTATGTATGTATGTATGTATGTATGTATGTATGTATGTATGTATGTATGTATGTATGTATGTATGTATGTATGTATGTATGCATGCATGCATGCATGTATGTATGTATGTATGTATGTATGTATGTATGTATGTATGTGTTGTGTCCCCCCCTTATTGCTTTTGTGTGTGTGCGCCCCCTCCTAACGACCACTCGCATTCCCCTCCTAACGACAGTTCGCATCCTCCTCCTAACGACCACTCAATCCTCCTCCTAACGACCAACGACCGCTTGCCCCTCGTCGCACGCTGTCGCCGGATGCCCCCCCACGGTGCGCCCCCGCACCCTCCTCCTGTTCTGGGAAGCCACTCCCTGCCGTGGACGCTTCTCTACTCCCTCCTTTCTTCGGGCGGCCAGTTCGGCTCCTGCCTCGGTCGACGCTGGTCGCACCCTCATCGGCTTTAAATAAACGAAGTCTTAAAGTACCGTGTGCGTCTTTCGCTGCATTCAACACAGCGACCGGACACGACAGTGGCGACGAGAAAGTGGATTCGACCCGCGCTACGCAACGCTATTGACAAGCCATGGCTACGCGAGGGTTTCCCAATCAGATACCAGAGTTCAACGGCTCATCGTGGTCATCGTGGGTTGGACGCCTTCAGTTCTACTTTGAAGCTAACAACATCACAGACCCAGCCTTGAAGAGGGCCAACCTGCTGACGCTGTGCGGGGAGCAGACCTACGATACTGTCTGCGCCCTTATTCAGCCAAGCACACCAGCGGCAGTGTCTTACGACGACATCGTAAAAGCGCTGCAAAAGCACTACGACCCAAGGCCATCCGAGGTCTACAGCCGGGCTCGCTTCCAACGACGAGATCAACTGGGAGGAGAAACTGTGAGCGCCTACGTAGCCGCGCTCAAGAAGCTCGCTGCCGACTGCAATTTTGGAACGCTGCCGACAACAGCTACCGGGCAGGAGGGAGACGCAGCTTCTTCTGCTAACACCACCATGCTTCCCTTGGACGTGATGTTACGCGACAGGTTTGTGTGCGGACTGAGTGACGAGTCACTGCAGCAGCGCCTGTTCGCTGAGAAGGACCTCACATTCAGCAAAGCTTACGACATCGCCGTTCGAGCGGAGAGCGCCGGTCACCAGCAGAGAGGGATTCGCCGGAACACCGAGCCGGTACACCAGACAAGCAACCAGGTGCGCAAGCCTTCTGTTGTTGTAAAATCGGTCAAAAAGGCACAACGCTGCTGGCGGTGTGACGACCAACACAACCCCCAGGGATGTCGATTCCAGTCAGCCACGTGTAATTTTTGCCACAAGCGAGGGCATATCGAAAGAGCATGCATTACGAAACGGAGACTTGCCAAGATAAAGTCACCTTCCCAGCCTAATCACAGCGTCAACGCCTCAGAGAATACGCCGCTATCTGATCTCCATGGAACAACATCAGCAACACCATCTGTGTTGTACGACCTGAACACCATGAATCTCGGCACGCGACCGAAGATTTTTACAGAAGTAAGCGTACATCACCAGCTGATTAAGTTCGAGGTGGACTCCGGCGCAGCCTGTACTCTGATCAGTGAGGACACGTTCCGAACTTCATGGCCATCTGACGCACCCGCCCTGCAACAAGACGACACGCACCTGCGAACGTGGTCAGGACAGAATCTGCCACTATTGGGCTCTGCCAACGTGCAGGTTAACTACAACGGCCAGACCCATACGCTACCTCTGCTTGTTGTGAAGGGCACAGGATCAAGCCTTCTAGGGAGAAACTGGTTTTCTCCACTAGGCGTGATGATATGCGGCATACACCAGACGCCGAGCCAGAACATGGTTGAGCAACTGCAAGAGAAATACGAAAGAGTATTCTCGGAAGAGATTCCAGGAAACGAAGGGCCCCCGGTCACACTGGAGTTGTTGGACAACGCGCAACCCAAATTTCTGAAGGCCAGGCCGGTGCCGTTTGCTCTCCGAGATTCAGTTGAAAAAGAGTTGGACAAACTGGAGCAGCAAGGTGTCATCGAGCCGACGCAGCATTCAGAATGGGCCACACCACTTGTCGTAGTTCGCAAGAAGAACGGAACCATACGCCTCTGCGGAGACTACCGGAGCACCGTCAATCTTGCGACTAAAGCGTCCTCTTACCCGCTACCGACACCTGAAGAAGTATTCAGTGTACTACGTGGCGCAAGAGTCTTCAGCACATTGGACCTCACCCAGGCGTATCAGCAGCTGAAGGTGAGCGAGTCAACTGCTGAATTATTGGCAATTAACACACTGAAAGGCTTGTACAAAGTCAAGCGACTGCCTTTTGGCGTAGCTGCAGCCCCGGCCATATTTCAAAAATTCATGGAGACAGTGCTTCAGGGCATCCCAGGAGTTTGTGTCTACCTTGACGATGTCATCATCAGTGGCACTTCCACTGAAGAGCATGCAGTGCGCCTAGAGCTCGTTCTCGAAAGGCTAGCAAACGCTAATTTGTGCATAAGCAAATCGAAGTGCTGTTTTGCGGTGCCAGAGGTGCAATTTCTGGGACACCGAATTGATGCGGAAGGCATTCACCCTACCGGGGACAAAGTGCGAGCGATCACAGAAGCACGAGCTCCAACAAACAAGCAGGAGCTACAGGCTTTTCTCGGACTCTTGACGTTCTACGACCGGTTCTTGGAACAAAGAGCTACCGTGGCCAACGACTTATACCAACTCCTTCGGAAAGATGTGACATGGACATGGTCGCCACGCCATCAGCAGTCATTCGATGCCCTGAAAGACCTGATTCGAAGATGTACAGTCCTCCGCCACTACGACGAAAGGAAGCCTCTGCTTTTGGCTTGCGACGCATCACCGTACGGAGTCGGCGCGGTTCTATCGCAAACTGACGAGCAAGGAAGGGAAGCTCCCATCGCCTTCGCCTCACGTACGTTGTCGCAAGCAGAACGCAACTACGCGCAACTTGACAAAGAAGGGCTAGCCATCGTCTACGCGGCGACACATTTTCACCAGTACATTGCCGGCCGGAAGGTGACCTTTATAACCGATCACCGACCGCTATTGGGCATTCTGGGACCACAAAGGCCTATGCCACCAACTTTGTCTCCGCGAATGACACGTTGGTGCATCAAACTCTCAGCGTACGACTACGCTCTGGTCTACCGCAATGGGAGTAAACATCAAAACGCCGATGCGCTAAGCCGTCTGCCACTAGACGCAACTGTTGACGAACCATTTCCACCAGGAGACGTTCTGATGTTCGAAGCGCTGCCAGAACCTCCGCTTACAGCAGGCACAGTTGCAGCATCTACGCAGAAGTGCGCAGCTCTCCGGCTAGTTTACACAGCTGTTCAACAAGGCAACGTGCATAAACTCAAAGGGGACAACTTCGACGCTTACCGCAGGCGAGCTACAGAGTTGAGCACCCATCGCGGCTGCATCATATTTGGGTCCCGAGTTGTGATGCCGAGAGAACTACGCGCACAAGCTATGTCTCTCATCCACGCCGGACATCGGGGCATCGTTGCAATGAAAAAGTGTGCCAGAAGCTACATGTGGTGGCCTGGCATTGACAACGACATCGAAACAGTGGTGCGAGAATGCAAGCCTTGCCAGAGCAGCCGGAGCGCCCCGCCGAAAGCTCCTGTCCCAGAATGGGAAAAGCCAGACACACCATGGCACACACTGCACATTGATTTTGCAGGACCAATTGAGGGCTGCACTTTCCTTGTGGTCGTAGATGCCTACACAAAGTGGCTTGAGATAAGGCAAATGGGACAGACGACTTCGGCAGCAGTCATTGACAACCTCCGATCACTATTTGCAACGTTCGGCCTGCCGCGCAAGGTAGTGTCGGACAACGGAACACCGTTTGTGTCTGCGGAGATCCTCAAGTTTTATCGCGACAACGGGATCTCATCAGTTACATCTGCCCCCTACCACCCAGCGACAAACGGACAAGCCGAGCGCTACGTAGCCGAGCTAAAACGCGCCCTTGAAAGAGATCAGACAGGCTCGCTGCAGCGCCGCCTTGCGCGCTTTCTCTTCAAGCAGCACACGACGGTTCAGAGCACAACAGGCGAGACCCCCTCGAAAATGATGTTCGAGCGTGAAATGCGAACCCAGCTCACAGCCATCCTCCCCGAGCCAAAGGCAGAGACGTTCCGGGAAGAAAAAGCAATTCCGCGCTGCGGCACGCTTAATGAGGGGCAGCGCGTCCTCGCCCGACAGTTTCTGAAAAAGCCACGCTGGGAGGAAGCTACAATTGTCAGACGCATAGGCCTGCGCTCTTGGCTCGTCAACATACATGGCACAGTAGCACGCCGACATCTCAACCAGCTGCGTAGATTTACGACGCCGTCTGAGAGCTGTCCGCCAGCGGAGAGAACACGTGCACCATTTTCCCACATAGCCTGGCACCTCTTCCCGGAAGAAGAGACTTCGCCCAGGACAGACCCAGGAGACACAGCGAACAACAGCCAGCCTACAAGTGTTTCTCCCCCGAGCGCACAAAGCCAGCGCGCCTCCACGCGTGAGCGCCGACCCCCTGCACGATACCAGGCAACTTTCTAAGGGGGAAGGAAGTGTTGTGTCCCCCCCTTATTGCTTTTGTGTGTGTGCGCCCCCTCCTAACGACCACTCGCATTCCCCTCCTAACGACAGTTCGCATCCTCCTCCTAACGACCACTCAATCCTCCTCCTAACGACCAACGACCGCTTGCCCCTCGTCGCACGCTGTCGCCGGATGCCCCCCCACGGTGCGCCCCCGCACCCTCCTCCTGTTCTGGGAAGCCACTCCCTGCCGTGGACGCTTCTCTACTCCCTCCTTTCTTCGGGCGGCCAGTTCGGCTCCTGCCTCGGTCGACGCTGGTCGCACCCTCATCGGCTTTAAATAAACGAAGTCTTAAAGTACCGTGTGCGTCTTTCGCTGCATTCAACACAGCGACCGGACACGACAGTATGTATATGCAATCTTGTGCGCGCGTTTGTGTTTGTGTGTACACATTACGAAATTCCTCTCTTGGCATGCGCTTACGGTACGGATATACGAATGAAATAAATGAAAATAAAATGCGCGCGTATGTTTGTCGTGCGCCGGTGTACGTGTACGTGTTTATGTGTTTGTGCGTGTGCATTGCTGGAAGCTTCCAACGTGTGCGAACTGCGGCGAGGCGTGGATGTCGAAACGGCCGACAGCGTTGAGGGCGTACGTGGCAGCAGCGCGACTGCTGCTGCGGCTGCTGCCCCGGTGGGAAATCGAGACAGAATGCACTGATTAGGGAAGATATACAGCTGGCTTCTCTTTTTCCTTCTTTTCCTCTTTTTGTTTGACTTGCACTTGGACCGAAGGTTTAGCAGTATGGCGCAGCTCGGGCCGCTGGCGCCAGTCCGGGCCGGCAGTGCTTTGCGCCTGCCTCCTCTCTTTCTCTCTCACCGCTCTATCTGCCTCGGTTGCGGCGCATCTGTTTGGGGGATAGATATATACCTTACGCAACGAGGCACTGTGGTGCTCTATCTTCTTCATTTCCAAAAGGCCCCGCAGAACCGTGAGGCAACACAGATGCAGCCGCGGTTTGTACAAGGCCACGTTGCATTGGCGGCGCCTGTCGCCTGGCGCGACGTGCTTCGTGCTAAGCCTTACTTTTGGGGGCGCGCGCAGTGCACGGATATATACCGTGCCAAAATGAGATGTTATGCGACGCAGCTATATATCCTTTTGTAAAAATATCTTTTAGACAGCCCGTACACAATTCGGAGACAGTTTACTGACTTTCGGTTGAAGTTGTATAAAATTGGCGGGGGCTTAGGTTTGGTTAAGCCTGGTAGGTTGCAAAAGGTGTTTTATATTGCATATGCAGCACTTCTAGTGGGAAGAGCGCGGCGCGCCGTGCCAAGCGGCCGCCGTTACCCGACGAGCCGAGTTGGTAGCCCGTCTCTCGCTCCTGGTATGACATCACACTGTGACGTCACTAGGTATGGTATGACGTCATGGGTCATTTAAAGGTCAAACGTGCCAAGTGGCCGCCGCTTCGCAAAAGGGCGTTCTTGGGAGTAGTATTGCTTTCTCAATAAAAGGAATGAACTTCCGATGGGCGTATGATGGGGCCATCTGAGTCGCAGACCCTCGCAGACCCGTGAACGTGATCGGCTGCAGAAGCTCATCATGGTTCTGTGAGGGTCTGCGACTCAGATGGTCCTATCATGAGGCTCATAGGCTCATGGGGTTCATTGGCCTACGAACCTCATTCATTGTCCGTGGTCCGTGAGCTTCAATCGACCCATGGACCTCACTGGCTTATTCATGGGCTCGCGAGCATTCGCCCATGAACCTTATGGATTCACGGGCTCGTACCACCCGTGAGTGGACTAGTGTGCGTACTCCTCGTGGGATTCGGGCTGGTGGAAGGTAGCGGGGTGTAGGGGCTCGGCACAGCTGTGTCTATGGCACTTTTTTTCCTCCTTTCTTCTTCCACTCCCTCCTTTACCCTTTTCATTACGGCGCGGTTCGGCTGTCCACCGAGATATGTGAGACAGTTACTGCGCCATTTCCATTCCTGAAAAAAAAATTTTCAATTTGTCCAATGGTCAAGGTGTCGCGCTGAACAGGCGATGGCGTTCCGTGAACTACCTGGCAGCGCTGCAGCACCCTGACGTGGAGGAAATCGGGATGAATTGCAATGGGCTGGATGGCCCCGCCAGTTCGCTCGGTTAATTGCTGCTCGAGCTAAGGGCGTGCGCACTTTGATTTCCCTCTAGTCCCTCGTGACCAGGGGTCCACGTAATCTGGCGGGATTTACTGAGGGGTTGGGTACCCATGAGCCGAGCGACAAAGTCAGCAAATGCGAACGAGTGGCATTTGTCAAAACTTCTAACCCATGCGTGTGAACTTGCGCCTGGCCGGAGAGTCGCTTTACAAAAAGAAAAAGCACCTTTTATTTTCGCTATAGTTTATGATCATTTGAGGGCAATGCAAATAATGAAAAAGTAGGCTGACGTGAAAAGCTATCCCTGTTGAAAAAGTCCCGTATTTTATATGGCACACATATGAATTGACCCCAGGTGGGCGAAATTTCCGTAGCCCTTCACTACGGCGTCCCTCATAGCCTGAGTCGCTTTGGGACGTAAATCCCCCATAAAACACAAAAAACACGCATTCACTCTTAAAGGCGAAGATTAAGTCTCGTTTGTGGGTTTAATGTTCCGAAGCAATTCAGGCCATAAAGGACGCCGTAGTGAAGGGCTCCGGAATTTTCGACCACCTGGGTTCTTTACCGCGCACTGACATCGCTCAGTACACGGGCCTCTATCGAAATTCGACCGCCGTGGCCAGGACTGAGCCCGCGTCTTTCGGGAAATCAGCCGAGCGCCATAACCGCTGAGCACTGCGGCAGCTCGAAGTTTTAAGTGTCCTCCAAGTTTTTTCACTTTACCTGCCCGGGGGCACGGGCCTGGTTCGCTGATCTCACACGGATGGTTTGCATCTGCACACCGTTCTTAGTAAACACAAATCATCTTCGTTATCTCGCTATTCACGATGCACTTTTTTATTTCCTCCCCAAGGAGAACGAAACTGCTTTATTTTGACTCTTTCGCTTGTTTGCTGTGGTATATATGTACACTATTAAGAACACTATAAGGCTGGCTCTGGGATTGGTGCATACTTAAGCAAAGTAAAAACAGATTTTGTGCGTCATTTTTCTTGTCCGCGTCCTTGAGGTGTTCCTACTTCAAGTACGCGGTAAAGCTGCGAAGAGACTGTTTAAGGATGTCTTGCGAAACGAGGCTCTGCGTTCCGCGTTGTGAAGGATGCTCTTCTACTGCGACGAACTCTGTAGTCCCACAGGAACGCAGGCCCGTGTTTACGCCGTACCAGCCTCTGACAGTTATCGGGGATTTGGAGAGAAACGTCGCGGAAGCACTGCGTTGCTCTGAGTGTCAAAAACGGACAGGTTATTAAAATGTCATTGCGTCTCCTCAACTTACCGGCGCCGCAGTTATCCTTTTTTGCGTGTTTCTTAGCAAGGCACGCCGAAGCAAAATGCGGCTGCAGCTGTGCCGTCGCTGTTGAAGGACTTGCCGTGCGACAGAGTGCGCAATTAGTGTTTTTTTTTTTTTTGCACCCAGTCTCTCAAACAAGTCAGTGTTTTCTGCCCGCTGTCAGTCTCATACCGGGTTGTGTTGTGACAGTGCGGGTTATTACAGCTTATAGTGGAACCCCTGCCCTTGCAGTCCCATGTTGCGAACCAGTACGACTTTTTGTTCTTAAGCGTAGGAGCTCCCACCCGTGCGCTCGGTTCCGAGTCCCTCAAAGAACCGTTATTGCGCACGAAGTTGGGGAAGGTAGCAGTTCTGAGCTGAGCTAAGTTGACGAGGTTTGTTCGTCGTTAATGCTATACATCTTCGTGTAGTACAGCCCAACAGTGCACACGATTTTATTACGACCTTCAGCACCATCGCGCTATACGCTTGTTTCTGTGTCATTTATTTGTGGCCCCTTTTGCACCGTCAGCGCTACGACTGTCTCTTGGAGTATAGGGTAGCTTTCTCACCTCCCAAGCCCAGGAGCTTGAGGCATACGCTAGGAGAGCCTTACAACATCTAATGGCAGATCTGGCAGTGGGCGTTCGTACATTGCGTCAGTCACGAGCGCTTGACAGATTCCTCGACACTTTGCTGTGACGGTAAACGGAACTTACACTCTAGACAGAAAGGAGTTTAAAGAGAGTAAACTGCCCTCTATAGTGGACTCCCTTTTATGAAAGGAAGTGCGTTAGAAGTGAGTTTACTCCCTTTTTGCTCCCGCATAGGCGTATTTGTGTTTAGAGTGTAGGGCATAGGTGGGAAGTGTAATAGAGTATGTATGAGAGAGAGAAAGTGAAGGAAAGACGGAAGGAAGGAAGGAAGGAAGGAAGGAAGGAAGGAAGGAAGGAAGGAAGGAAGGAAGGAAGGAAGGAAGGAAGGAAGGAAGGAAGCGAGCGAGTGTCGAGGCGTTTCCTTTCATCTGAGAGGTGTCGTGAACCAGAGTGGTGAGGAAGCGATTCGGAGGGGAAATACGCCACTGCCGCGGCCGACGTCCTTGAACGAGAGCAACGGTCCGCGTGCTTCGCTCTCTGTGGCACGCGTCAGAACATAGACCGCGACAGCGTCGAAGCCTCCAACAGCCTGTGCTGTGGCGGCATCGAACTGTTCGAACGTATGACATCGGTGACGTCATCGGCGATGGTGGCGCCATCGAAATGATGCATCAGTTAGTTTGTATACTGCGTGGCAAAGCCATGGCGTCAGTAACATTACTATCTTGGACTATGATGGACCGCTAAGTTGACTTCGGGATTACTCGTGGGGTTCTTTGCCGTACACTAAAGTCTCGGTACACGGCTATGTATGCTTTCGGGACGTTTCTTACTTTGGCCTTCTGGACATATTAGTGCACGACAGCTAAAAGTGTGGCGATATGAAGGAAACTCAGAGCCGAGGTGATGCTGCGGTATAAATCCCGAATCTGCACCGCGCTTGTGACCTTGAGAGCGATGGCTGCCACCTCCGCGACACAGATATTAACCCCCTTTTTTTTTTTGAAAAAGCATATACATGTTTGTCGAGGTTTCTTTAACAATGTGCACGGCAGCTCTCTGAAGAGATGTACTTGTCTGTTTGTTCATTTCCCCTGTGTGTCCCCGTTCCCGGTTATGCATCGCAGAAATTGAGGTAGGAGTGGGACTTGCAATAAACCCAATACATTACAGTACGCTGCGGTTCTTTACAGTACAGTTTATCGTCGATTTGTTGCATACATTTTCGTTTATTGTCGTTTTGTTGCAGCTTTGTTTGTGCAGACAAGGCATGTAGTGCTTGTTGGCTTACAAGCCACGATGATCTTTGGAATCTCGCGCCTAAATTGTGCGCCGACACCCGACAGCGGCAGTGCCTGTCCTTTACGGGGCTTCGTGCAGGGGTGCCGAGAGCGGAAATTCTGGCGCCGGCTGCAAATTCCGCGCGCGCCGTGTTCGGGAAAAAGCTCCCAACACAAAAAACCGCGCGTTAATTGTCACTGCAGGTGTGCGCGTACGTGTGCGTATAGTGACGTCCTGTCACCTGCATCCGCTCTCTGCGATGAATTGTTTCGGTGATTTCGAATGGCGCAACATTTAGCGTGTCTTGCTTACCCCCCCCCCCCCCCCCCCCCACACACACACACACACTTTTTTTTTTTGGGGGGGGGGGGGGGGTAGATGCATGCTTGCTGTTTGTTTTTCTAGATTTTTTTTTTCGCTGTTCTTCTCTGCGCGAGTTTGTACCCGACGATCAGGCGCTTTTCCTTTTGCGCAAGCAGTCTTGCTTCGTAAAATCGCAAATTTCAAGGAGACAAAAATAATACCAGATGGCGCCACCTACCCGACTACAGTACAGTTTTTTTTCTTTTTCCTAAGGACGAGATCGCCTAATTGCGTGTACTCTGAGAAGCCTTGTGCACGGTGTCCTTCTATCTGGCCCTGTATCCCATGTAGCGGGGCTATGAAACGCAGTTGGCAACAAAACCCGGTCACTTGTTTTTCAACTGCGGTTTGGTTCGTCGGCTTAACGGCTCTTACGGGCTAAAGCGATGCCGTCAACAATGAGGCCAGACGGTTCATGATTGAATTCGACCGCCTGTAGTGCCTCGTTAAGCCATTAATGCCCGCCGTATATCGCTTGAGGTAAAAGCTGTAAAAGTGGGAATAGTTTTTGTTTCCGCTTGCAGAAGTACAGCACAGTATAGGAACAGTGTCTCTAGAAACATTAATCGAAATAAGTTCGAAGTGTCGCTGCCGGGGGAGCAGGAGGCATCCTGGGAAATCACTCGTTGCTAAAGCTAACCTCAGCGGCTAGACAGCCTTAACTATCAACGAACGTACTGCATCATTGTCAGGGGATTGAAGGATTCTGAATTTATGCCCGTATTTGAGGTATTTTGTCTGAGAGTGTGTGCGCAATTTTGCCTTCGAAAAGCTCTATAATTAGACACTGTTAATTATGCAGCAAATTGTGTCTTTTAATGAACCGACCTGTTTTGTTGTTTTTTGCATATTAGGATTTTAGGAGCCACTGACAACGAAATATTTAAACCTAATTATTTTTCTCCGACCGTTTCGGTGCCTGGGCATTATTATACAGGGCTAATGGGATGCTGGGATTACTTTATAGAGTGTTATTTATTTATTTAATACTGTTAACCCCCATTTGAGGGTAGTCACAGTGAGGGAATAGAAACGATTCAATCAAAACACTAATGCATACTAAAACTGACATCATGAATCATTATAACGACGAGCATTTCAAGTATTGCAGACACAGCATTCAAATACAATTACACTGGAGCTAACAACGCACAAAGTGAAAAGTAGACACAAATACTACAATACGGCGCACACAGAACAACAGGCTAGCTGCGATTAAAATATTCCTCAAGACTTGTTTGAAAGCCTGTCATGCTGGTACTATTCACGACATAAGTACGCAGTACGTTCCGTAGCTGTATCGCACCAGAAAAGAAGCAACGAAAGACGTCAGTGCGCGCCCTCCCTAACAAGCCCTTCACGTTTTGGCCGTCTTGATGCTATACGTGCTAACACAAGAGGATTCTCGCGCAGCCGCTGCTTTCCACCTTCGACCGCCCTCCTGTCACTGGACCGCTTCTGTCTATGGGCAGCTAGCTACATTTGGGACGAATTGGGTATATGCAGATATGTATTCCGGACTCGGTTACAGGAACACACACACACATAAAGAACAGGACACGAAAGTAGGATACAAGACATCAATGCAACTGTGCAAATCCGTTCTTTATTGTTGTTTAATTATCAAGCATGTTCGCTTCATCCTACGCTCGTTACTTAATGTTTGATGTTGTGGACGGCGCACACCATGAATTACCATGTGCAACGGAGCCTTCCATATTACCGTCACGTGGTCGTGATATAGGCGTTCAAAGTATTGCCTTCTAAGATTACATCCTATTTCACATTTGCTGAGTGCGTTCCACTGCTGTCTTCCTCTGTTTTCGGTAGTGTCTTGTAGGTGTGCAGGCACCCTTTCAGGCGACCTTTTTCTCGCCTGTCGCTCAAACGCACTAGCAGTTCTCTGTTGTCAGGGGAATAACGGTAAGATGGAGGCGAATCTCCTGTTTAGTGACCCGCAGTGGAGCAGTGACTGACGCAGCGAAAGCGAAACTAAGGAAAGGCACGGAGACTAACCGGGCAGAGATACCTTTAGTTGGCCGCCCTCTGCTCAGCTGACGGCGGCAACGCGACGGAAAATCGAAAGCATAGGAGAGACAACAGAAGTGTGCGAAACTTAAAAGTGCATTACAATGGTTTACGAGATCTCGATGTTGTCCTAAATAGAGATAGAGATATATTGCAATGCATCGATGGACACCCAAACAGTCTCCGTGGTGCACACTGCTGTAGCTTGTCAAGAGCGATGAACTGGTCAGTTCTTGTTCACCTAGTGTATATTGCCTGAAAGAGAAGCCTGCCTGCTCCGGCGAAGACTGTGTCCTCCTGGGTCGCATTCTGAGAGCTTGGCCAGGGGTCCATCGTTCTCTTCGCCCTGGCCGTCAAGATGCGGGTCTCCGGAGTATGTAAAAGGGTTCCCCAGCTGCATCTATGCCACGTTCTGTGCATGCGTGCTCTGCAGGCGGGTGAGGGAGGGGAGCTCCACGCGGGTCAAGGTGCCGGCGTGCCGGGCGCTTTGTTGCGTGAAATGGCGCGCTGCTCTTAATGACGGACGACCTCCGCCCCTGCCCGCCCGCCTGCCGACGTTTCAGCACTTGCGCACGTACGTCTTGTGTGTGTATGATTGTGTCTGTGTGTGCTGCGTGCGTGCGTACTACTCCTTTGGCTGACATACGCGTCTTATTTGGGCGGCCCAGTCATCCTTGCGACGGCGCGGTCTTGTCTATGTAAGCCAGGGACATGCATGTATTTGTTCTCGGGCCTTTCCTTCCTTGCTTGCTTTGTTGGGAACAAAGTGTAACGTCGGCGGCTCCTTCTGCTCGCACTGCGTCGCGTACGTGTGTGTGGCGGGAGGTGTTGCATCATGTATTAGTTGTGCGTCGTACAGGGTGAGAGATGACCGGCGAGATTTGAATGCTGGCAGTGATTTTGCGAACCGTCTTGTGGCGCCCACCGGGACTTGATGGACGGCGCCCTTTCTTCGCACGTCTCCGAAGATGAAATGCTGCCTTGTTGCTTGACTCCTACGCTTAATCGCGACGCTGCCACACACGCCGTTCCGCCTTTTCGTTCGCGATGGCGTATTCTTTGGCGGGAAGTGGATTAAGTGTGCAGTTGACCTTTCTTCGCTCGAAAAAAACGTGGTGGACACTAAAATACTAAAATGTGCAAAACATCACCTCGCAGACACCCCAACTCGGAATAGGCAGACGACGCATATTGAGCCGTACCTCCCCTCCGCAGACGATGACTTCCTGCTTTTTGTTGTTGTTGCTACTGCTGTCACGGTGACTGCTGTCCACATTACGGTAGTGGCCACTTACGTGGTGCAGTACAGGTTGGCCTGGCGGCCATGTTGGAGAGCTCTGCTCTGCGAGAGAGAGAAGGTATCTTTGTTTTTTCGAACACAGGAGGATACGCTAAGGGGAACTTCTTGCAATTTGGCCGGTTGTGGTTGGCACGGCAAACAGATTTCTTGGCAAGAGAAAAAGTATCGTTGCTCGTAAGTTTCTGCGAAAGCATTGTTTCTTTTTTTTAACAAGAAAAATAGCACCGACGGTTTACGAGCGGTATATGCGTGCCAATTTAATTTCTTGGATCAATTCCTATAGATGCGAATCAGGGCACGGGACCTGCGTATTCCCCGCTGCAATTGCTGGCGCATTCTTGGCGCTAATGTGGGGCGCACGTTTGCTGAACCTTTTTTGTTTGTTTGTTTCTTATGGCGTTAGCCAGGGCAGAAAAGGACGCTATTGCTGGAGATCGACATCTCATTCGTGAGCGTCATAGGTTCTCTGATGTTATAGCGTCTTGCTTGCAGGTATGCTTTCACTATGTATTGACGCGAAATTTCGGAATAGGGAGTCAGCACTGTACTTTTAATGCGAAATCATTATTAGTCCCTATGTGCCATAAAACATAACACAACACGCACTATTAGTCCCATTATAAGAGAAGCCGGCGGCTTGCGTGTGTGTTAATGTGTGGCTACTCGCAGGTGGTACAGAAAATCCTAGCAATGACTAGAAAAAATACGGTGATGTCATCAAGCGGCCGTATGAATCACACAGCAAGCCGCGCACTGCCGTTTCAGTCAGTCATATAGACCTTTTCAGTTTCTACAGCTTGATTCAGTGCGCGTGTGTGTTGGACTGAGCCGCGCATGCGTAGTAGATGCCTGCAGGAAATCCGCCAATCGGAACGCTTCTGGCACAGCCCCAGTGGAAATATGGCTGCGTCCCCCCCCCCCCCCCAAAAAAAAAAAAAAAAAAAATGTGATAGGGTCTATACATGTCGTTCGTCTATACAACTCCCCACTGGCCGACCTCAATGTGCCACCGGTTTTCCTCACAACATTGTTACCAAAATTGTGACCGGCCATTTGTCATACAGCGTACAGAAGATGTCATACGATTTCTCGTTGCATATATAGCTTACATGTGCTAGTTAAGTTGTTGGCTAGCTTGGGACAGGGATTCGAACAGACGACGTATGCACCTTCAATTATACGCCTTCCCAGACTACTGCGCCGTTTTCTTTCCTCAAAATCCAGTTTTCGTATCAAAATTGTGATGCAACCGTTCGTCGTACACCGGTGTGGGTGGTATTATAGGCGTGCGTGTGTGTGTGTGTGCGGGAGAGGGGGGGGGGGGAGCAGTAATGCTTTTTAGGGACAGTAATGGTTTCGCATTCTCACTCGTAAGCAGTCTTTTCGAATATTTCACGATGTGTTTTGTGCCGAGCCCGTAAAAAAAAAAAGCAAAATATACAATCTGTCGCAACAGACGTAAGTTTGCAAAAGGCATGTTGTGCTAGTTGGCACTTACAAAGGGAGAGAAGGGCATAAACGCAGGAAAAGCGCGGTGACGGTCTCGCTGTGATCAGATCCTTTAACATTCGGTGTTAAAAGGAACTCAAATTCGGGACAGAACAACCAGTGCAGATATACGTATACGAGAAACTGGGGCGCTTGCACGGCCCGCGTTTCACAAATCAACGGATATCTTGTTTGGAAGACACGCAGGTCCCTGCCCCGTTGTCTGTGCCAGCTGAATGCAGAAGAAGTTGCTTCGTTGTCTTGTTTTTTTTTCTTCTCACCTTCGCCTCGCGCACCCCATTACCCTGGAATGCGCACGCTCGCTCTGTCGGCCGTTTGACGGCCAGATAGCGCGTCGACGACGTCGTCGTCTTTTCCTTTCCTCGGGCACTTTTATCGGGCCGCCGAAGACGCCGACGAGGTCGCGCCGGCTGCGCATGGTGCCCCCGGTCGCTGGCAGCAGCTGGGTGGAGTCTACGGCTTCCTCCAGTGTGCTGTTATGCGCACCCCCGAGCCAACCGCGCAGGTGTGCATGAAAGTTGTCGCTTCGCGCCCGTATGCCTTCCACTCCGCTGCATGGAACAAGTCGTGAGACAGAAAATTCGGGCAGTTAAGACCGCTTACCCCTTATAAAAAATGGTCTATAGGCAGTCTATGGACCATTTTGACCTATAGACCGTAAGTGAGGATCAGATTTACGGATTATATGACTGAGAAAGATTTGACTCTGCACCCGCAGTGCACGTGTGTGACCCTTTCTGGTTTGTGCTTTTCTTGCATTCTGAACCTCTGTGTGCGCCCGGTAAGGATGTTTGATGCCATCACCTCGCAAATTTGTACATGCAATGCGCAGTAAGCCTAAACCTAAGTGCGTGATTTACGGCCATCACGAGTCTGACAGCTCTAACGGGTTTCGGAAATTAGTCAAAGTGACTATGCAGCTTTCTTTTTTTTTTTCATTTTCCCAGTATGCACAAATTTAACAAGCAACGCCAGCACACCGTGCGAAAGAAGTATGGGATAGTTTCTAGCCATGAAAAACCTACACTGTATCACATCACATGAGCATGTCAAAAAGTCGACATCGTCCCAGTTATACAAAACCCAAGTGTGGAGCAATGGGAGGGTCTGCTCTCCAGCGACTGCCGCGATGACCAGATCGGTTTGATACGGCGAGCTCAGCTGACGGCAGCATCCATCGGAGCCCTGGAATAGGGGCAACCGACCGTTGCGGATGGACTCATCTGACCACATAAAAAAAAAAACCTTGTGCTAGAGCCGAATAAAGTTATCCTATCCTATCCTATCCTACCCATCTCATTTGTAAATATTTCTAGCTTCCCGTTACCAATTGCGGGTAGCAGCCGTTACTAACTCTTTCTTTATTGATACTGTCAGCCCTGTTGAAGGGCCATTACAGGATGGAAACCACAAACAAAAGAAAAAAAAGCAATTCCAACAAATCAAACAATGATAACGCTCAATACATGCGAACAACTGGTCACACTGGATAAAAAAGAAGTATGCAGCTGCACGTGTGAACTAACACTGAGTACACAACAGCAGCAATGTATGTAATCCATACAGCACATTACGGCACACGCAGACACACAAAAATAAAAGCAATTGCGAAATTCAAGCGCCCTTATAGATAATTGAAGGACAATGCTAAACACAGACAAACAAGTAAAAAACGTAAATTGGTCAGTACACTGCACTTCCGGAAGATGTAACACTGTCTAAATTATTCAAGAAAGCATTGAGGGAATCAGACTTAACTAGCGAATCGGCAAGCGTGTTCTATTCATTTTTAGTTCTAGGAAAGAAACTATACTTAAATGCATCGTTACGGGTTACTAGGGGTGGAATATGCATGCTATGGCGGTGTCTAGAGGTTTAGTTAGTAAGAATATCAAAATGGTTGGCCCTGTTGATTTTTATGTCATTGTTTATGATAACAAAAGAAATTTCAGCCCGTCAAGTTACTAACCCAGTGGGTTAGTACGTGTTTGTAACCTTCCCGTTACTAACTGCATTTACTAACAGGGTATTCAACCAGTTACTACCCCAAAGTTAGTAAGTACTACTTCTTTTTTTCTAAGAGTGCTATAGTGCTTTCGCTCCAAAAAACTAGCCTCAGCCCATGCCGTCACTTAACTGCATAAAGCAGAGATGTGGAAATCATTCAATGTACTGAGGGCCTCGCGGACGGCGCGCCATGTTTCGGGCGCTCGTAAATGACTGCAATCTCTGTAGGCGTTCGCGCACTTGTTGCGTAGCTGTACTTTCATGTACCAGCCGCAGTTGTTTCCTAACCGCGCTTGCGGCAAATTCACTTACCGCCCGTGAATGGCGTCCCGTCTGTAGTCGCCGCTGTATATCTCGTTAAAGGGTGCCCCGGGTTTTAACGAGACATTAGGTGCTTCTATGTGTATACGGCTGCCTAGCTCGAGAGCCCGCGGGAGTTTATAATTAAGACCTCTGCAAGTCGGTCGGTTGCGTGCGCGGGCTCGCAGTGTCCACAGCCGATTCAGGCACTCAGTCACGAAATGGTTTTCTAAGGCTCTAAGGTAAATAGAATCAAGGAGCATGGATTGCATAGGCATGATGTCGTTATCTTCGCGCGTCCGAGCGCAGTCTTTTGCTAGAGGGCCAGCACTTACAGAGGCATTCCCTGCCTGTAACAACGCTGACGGGGACCCGAACGCAGTGTTATTCACTCGCGACATCCATTCCGGAGGCGCGCCTGAAGTGCCGATTATGCTGTCTGTCTACCGAACGCGTTCTCGTTGCGGTGCGGTCGGATTAGTTGTCGCGGGCTCGGCCATCGCTCGGCTGGACCACTACTTCGTGTGTATGTTTGTGAGCGTTCCCAGGGCGTTCTGTTGCAACGCTTTCGCGGCTCCGGGTCAAGGTACTGCTAGCTGCTGCTGTCGCTGCGTAGAGGATTGAATGTATCTGGAGTTGTGTTCGCCTTTCACGGCGTGGCTTTTACACTGCCGACAGCGTATACAACGCCGCGGGCTTGTCGTCTGCATTGAATGTCTACCGTTGTGGGGTGAGGTCAGTGGACTCTGGGCTTGCCTGTGACGGGTGCGGCCAGTCCTTTTCAGAGACGCGGAAAGTATCGAAAAGTCGTGGAGGTCTGCCTCAGAGTGATGTGATTTTCGCCCGGCGTTGGTATACAATTCGCCGGTGTTTACACAGCGGTCAGCTTTTGGTTGCAGTACCAATAACAATGATTCAAGGCGCTTACTGTTGAGTAGAAAAGGGCGCAGCGTCGAAACCCCTGCCTTCAGCGATTTTCGCCCGTCTACGCGTTTCGCGGAAATAAAAAAAAAACGCAGAAATGAGAAAAACGAGCTAAGTGAACGAGAGCTGTAACAACCCAACGCACCGAACCGCACCTTACACAAATTCCTCAGAAAATGAATAATACCCCACCCACTGCACAGACACGCCTTTTTTCTTTGCTCGCCCATTTTTCGAAGTCGCGTGTAGGTGTGGGTATAGCCATAGGTGTGGCTTTTGTCGCTGGGACAGCGAACATCAATAAGTCAGTGTACGGAACATTGCCTGGCTACCTATACGTCGCCCACCATTTGTTTTTTTTTTACGTTTCTACTTCAGAGGCGCCCAATAAAGTGTATCCTCACTTCTCACTGTCTAAGGTGATTTACTTTCATCGCCACGAGAGGGCAGCGGTAGTAATTTTTTCATGCATCTCCCTGCATCTTTCTGCTTCTGACTACATCTCCTTGCTGTCGTTACAGGGTAGCCAATACCACGCTCTCGCACAGAAAGCTACTCGCGAACGCGCAAGTACTTCGCCTGCGCGTCACCTCTGTTCTTTCTTTCTTTCTTTCTTTCTTTCTTTCTTTCTTTCTTTCTTTCTTTCTTTCTTTCTTTCTTTCTTTCTTTCTTTCTTTCTTTCTTTCTTTCTTTCTTTCCTTCCTTCTTTTTCTCTCTCTCAGGGGATGAGCGCGTAATACACATTGGACAGTGGAGATGAATGAAAGGAAAAAGATCGCCGCGTGGACGGCTAAAAGAGAAAGAAAAAAGAACAGAAAAGAAAAAAGGCCAGGAACAGCTATCGGCATTGCCCGACGGCTTTGCTCTAGTGACCCGCTTTTTCTCCACCCCCCTCCTCCTTTCTCTGACGACGACTAGGTGCGCCTGCTAACGACAGCACAGCTGCTTTTCGAGGCGGATAACGACCTCATCCCGCACTGGCTTCGCGAGGTTAGCAGCACCGCGCACTGTTCTATCGCTCGACCAGCTGCGGTGCACGGCTGCTGTTACACTGCTGGAGGAGCGGAGAACTACGTGCAACGCTTAGCTTTGAAGGTGTGTGTGTGTGTGTGTGTGTGGGGGGGGGGGGGGATTGGGAACAGGAAGAACAAGAAAGACGTGTAGAGCGGCGGGACATCGAGAAATAGGATCTTGCTTCGCGGGCGCGCATTTCACCGAAGCCCGTGCTATGCGTAAACATGCGTCGGAGGACGCAGCGTCCTTACAAATCGAACGTTGCAGAAAGAACAAGAACATGCAGAGGCGGGGCGGTTTCGAGGATTCAGGATAGCAGGCGCTGTCCGATTGTTTCTGCCACTGCGTCGCTGCCCGCCCAGCCCATAGAGGTGATTACTCAGGGAGGTTTTCGGTGCTTTTATTCGTTCTTGGCTTTTCTTTTTGTTATTCCTATTTTCACCCACCCACCGCTTTCGAAATCGGTCGCGATGGGCCGCGTTGGCCGCACGCGGGGCATGAGTGTTTGTATGGGCTATGTTAGTTTGTGTACGTACGTACTTCGTTGGCGTGGGAATCGCACGGCGGGTGTCACGTTCGCTAGGGTGCCTCAATGAGCCCCCCCCCCCCCCCCCCCCCCGAGGTGTAGGGGGGGGGGGGGGGAGGTCGCATCGAGGCACCCTAACGTTTGCTGGCCACACTGCGCTGTTTGCGCACTGAAACATCGTTTCCCCCGTTGATTGGCGCCGAGGATGGCGAAAGTGTGGATAAATTACGAGTGTGCTTCGCGCTTCTTCTGACGACGGCCACGTGGGAGGCACTTATGCGTGTCTCAATTTGTTTCTGCCAACAGCGTGCGGTCGTTGAGAAAGCTTCTAGCGCCGCAATGCAAACGTGTGGACCGGAGCCAGACCACCCCACGAACTTTGTAGTTCTTTTTTCATCTCTTTGTCGCATTTTTTTTTTTCTTTTTGAGCGGTGCTTGCATCCGTCATCTTCTTGCTTTCATTCAGAGCGCTGGCGTCTGGCGCTGAGGCATCCAGCTTTACCGTAAAAGTGCTCGTAGGAGGCGTATACGCCTGCCGTCCGGATTTCATCGAATATCACGGGACTCGCCGATGCTGTTTCTTTTGCGCGCGTGTGTGTGAAACTATGAATTCACTGTTATACCTCGGGTTTTCGTAGCCGAGCTTATGTTTTTCGTAGAAGCTGTATGTGGAAGAGTGAAAATTACAGTTTTCATGTTAGTGGAATTTTGTAGACGAGAGCAACATTGCCGGTCGGGATGAAAGGTGTGTTGTGGACAAGAGTATCGGTGTAATTTGAACCCTAATCTACCAGTGATACGCGTTCATGAAGTAAATGCTAAATGGCTGCGTAAGCGAGACAGGGATGGGGAGTGGATCGAACCCCGGAAGCGGCGGCCACGTATGGATTGAGGCAAAATGCTAGCTCGCCCGTGTGCTGTGCGATGTCAGTGTACGTTAAGGAACCCCTGGTGGGGAGAAATGGGGGAAATACCTTGTGTAGATGTAGATACCTTGTGTCATGGCGATCTCTGACCAACGTTACCTTTAAAGCATTCAAATGTATCATCGTCAGCCATTGGTGGTCGAAGTTAATTCGAAGCCATCCGTCGCAGTCTCTGCCATAGCCTACGTACGCAGCTTCGAGACGTCGAACACCACATACCATGCTCGTCCTTTATTAACGAAAACGTTCGGGCCTGGCGAAAAAAGTTCTAAGCAAGTGGCTGACGTTCCTTGAATGGTTGGCCGTTCGGCCGTCTGAGCCGCTCTCCGTCTACGTCGACCTGGCAGGTTGTGGTGACGTCACAAGATCACGTGGCTTAGGTGGTAGGTGAGCCACCTTCTTTATAAAGCAAGTAGCACAAACGCCTAGCGTAGCAATGTTTAATAGTGCAAAAATTGAGAAACGCTCCCTGATAGCGCACAAATTCGCGTATGGCCTGTGACTACGCAAATCGGCTGCCTTTTTTTTTCTTTCATTTTTATAGAACGGGTACGAACATGTGCTCTGGAGAAAAGTGGCGTTTGGGAGGGAAGGCGGGGGGGAGGGGGGGGGGGGGGGGGCTGAATCGAAGAGGTGCTGCGAGTGAGTTGCTCCACGAGGAAAGTGGCCGAAAGTAGCGCAGACGCAAATTGGCGCGGAAGAAGACGCGCTGCTTCTCTGGGGAACCCGGCGAGCTCCATCGGCACAGTGTAATCAGCGCGCACGTGTGTCGGGTGTGCACCGATCGAGGCGCCGGACCGGTATACAAAGCAGTGCGGGCCACGGCACGCAGTTTTTAGCCCACTGGACTCAATTTGCCTGTGCCGCCCTAGCTGCGCCTTGCCACCCCCCAACTATATTTAGGATTCACAGAAGTAAAACGAAGTACTCTGCTGTTAGTTACGGCAGTGTCGTGTATCGTATATGTGTCAGATGTAACTCGTGTGGCCTTTAGGAGAATTCGGTACAGCTATTCCTTTTATTCAGTCGTTTTGGGGTGGCGGGGGGGGGGGGGGGGGGGGGGGGGCTGTTTGGTAAGGGGGTGCGAATGTTTTAAATTTTCGAATAGTGGATCGAATATCCTCCTTCTGTTCGATTCGCTGAACGAATCAAATAGTGCATGCTCTAAATTATTAGAATCTATTCGAATAGGCTTCGAATAACTTCGAGTGAGAAGGACTCGGAGTGTTCATGAGCATTCACTTACTCCCCTTTTCGCCAAAACTAACAGTTTTAAATACAGTTTTTTCCCTAGAACAGTACAAGATAGGAATTGGTTACCAGCATCTGTTTTTTCCTCGCAAAATTTTTCTGATGCGTTAAATCGTCTACTTACCTGCTAATATTGCTTATATGTATGTTTTGTATCAGTGTGCTGCTAATATTGTGTAAGTTTATTCTTTTGGTATCCGTGTGCTGCTAATATTGTATAATTTTATTCTTTTGGTTATGTAACAATGTAAGTTCGCTCCTGCTTGGGCCAAGCAGTGGCTTGCAGTATTTTGAAATAAAATAAATAAATAGATAAATAAAAATACCCGTAATTTTGCTCGACGACAGCTGGCGAAACGGCCCACTCCAACGTCGCTTCAGCATGCTGCTGCGATCAGTCTACGCCGGCACTGAGATTCAGCGCCACGACGCTATTCGTTCGTGTGTGTGCGTTAAGGGTCATGTGTGGCCTCAAAGACTACCCAAAGCAGCAAGGCTCGGGCAGGTTTAAAGGTGCCTTGCCGCCTCGCCTATAGTCTCTGAGGCTAAGGCTCGCAGCTTGCATCTCTATTGAGTTGTGGGGCTAGTTCATTCGCGCTCGTGATTAGCGGTGAGAGACAGTAATTTTGCTATGCGTGCCACGTGGCGATCACAGGGCTAATATACAGCCTGTATGCTGTATCCCCCTGGTGATGATGGTTTGGTTTGGTTTATTGGGGTTTAACGTCCCGAAGCAACTCAGGCTATGAGGGACGCCGTAGTGGAGGGCTCCGGAAATTTCGACCACCTGGGGTTCTTTAACGTGCACTGACATCGCACAGCACACGGGCCTCTAGAATTTCGCCTTCATCCAAATTCGGCCGCCGCAGCCGGGATCGAACCCGCGTCTTTCGGGTCAGCAGCCGAGCGCCGTAACCACTGAGCCACCGCGGCGGGGTCCTCCTGGTGATTAGTGTTGTGTATATTCAAAGCTGTAGGTATAGCTATGAGCTCTTCGCCGTTCTCGCTCTCACGTCACAAGGCGTATCGAATATTCGTACGAATGTTCGAATTCGTATGCGATTCATTTTATCAGCTATGTTTAATACTTATTCGATTCGGACGTTAGCTACACTATTCGTATTCGATTCGGTCACGAAGCTGCACTATTCATACTTGATTTAGTTTTGAAAAAAAGTACTATTCGCACACCTCTACTTTTTTTTTATATATAAACTGTTCTATTTCCTCTTAGTCATTTCAAGTTCAATGTGTGCGCGAAAAATAAAAATCTTCCTGCCGAAACATCGTGAAAACTTGGTTAGTTGGCTAGAAGAATTTTTCGAACAGCTGTCTGGACTCCTCGAATTGGCGCCATTTTAATGTGCAGCTTGTCACGGATGTATATACCGCCGCACTTAGTGCTTCCATGCGCACAGGTTATATAGCTTGCGAAGAGTGTCGATGCATATGTTGCGAAAATTCATGCAGTATGATTCCTTAAAACAGCGCAAAAGACAAGGACACAGATAGAAAAGACACACACAGCGCTGTGTGTGTGTCTTTCTGTGTCCTTGTCTTTGGCGCTGTTTTAAGGAATCATGGTTCGCCAACTAGGCTGCACGTCTACCGTTGTAAGATTCATGCACTGTCTGCATAAATTAGCCGGCGACTCTTATGCTTCGTTGATATCCTTTGTTGGTCCTCCTAATCCTGACCAGTGTATATCGCATTTGATAAGTGCCTCTCAGAGGCCCACTATCTGAGCTCAAGGTCGCGGGCTCGACCCCGGTCGCGGCGGCCGCTTTTCAGTTGGGGTGAATGACGACACCACTCCTGCGCTTAGATTTCACTGCTCGTTGAAGAACCTCGCTCGCTCAAAATTAATCCGACGTCCATCCTCCACTGCAGTGCCTCAAGAGTCATATAGCTCTTGCTTTCACTCGTGTAGTAATCCAATGACCACGAATTATACGCCTTTGCTTCTTCCCTCCTCCTCCCGTGTGCGGTGTGAGGGCGAGGAGGTCGACTTCCAACGCTCTGCGTGGTTGTGGTGGGCAGCCGAGACGCGCTATACGATAACTCGCTTGACATCCCACTCAAGCAGCTGGTATTACCGGAAAGAGACGCCGCGATAATCTGGAGGAATGCCGCTGTCGCTTCGATTACCGACACCGCTGGACACGCGGTCATTGCCTCACCGACGGCCAGCATGCATCGGGTACTACACGCGCAGCGCGTTCCCCCGTCATACTCGGTGGCATGCGGCAAAGTGGAGCATGGAACGCCCTATATCTCCCTCTCTGGGGACGTCTCGCAGGCGTGCGCCGACGCCGAGAGGCAGAGCTGACCCTGAAGGAAAGGAAGAAAGAGAAAGAAAGTGAGGGAAGATATCCAGATCAATTATGCAACACGCCTGCGGAGTTTAGTATGCGTGCATGCCGATGAGAGTGCATCGTGGAAGCGTATATACACGCACGCTTCGTCGTCGGCGTGGTGTGGGCAATCCGCTCCATTGAGGGGAAGGTCGCCTCCCCCACTTCCACTGCCCGCGTATAAGCCGCGCGACATATCGGCGGTCGTTGCGAATGCGTTGTTGCTTTCCGTGCCTCCAGCCGTGAAGTTACGTGCGCGTATGGCGCAGTGTCGTGAGAAGCGGCGGGGGCGGCGCAGGTATAGCCGTTGCGTGTTTTGTTCTTTGTACTATTTTGACGTCGCCCCCTCCTCTTTCACTCCTCTTCTCGTTTTCCATTTTTTTTTCTTTGCGTATCTTCTCTCGTTCCCAGCAAAAGAGGAGGCGGGTCGCTGTGTGGGGCAAGGCCGCCGACCAACTAACCCAAATCGCTGCTGGTTGTGGTGGGGGCCCGCACTGTATACGTGGTGTTGTCGTGGTGCCCGCGGGGCGGCAGGCCGTTCGATACGTTTGCCGCTTCTTTTTTTCGTCTTCTCTCATTCCTGATTTTTGTTTGCTTTATTCCGCGCCTTGCGTTGCTCTCGTCGACGTCCTGTGTGTGCGGGGTTGGAGAGTCTTTTGGGAGTAAACACCATCTCAAGCTCGGCGTTTTCCACTGGCGGTTTCCGACATGTTCGGAAGGAAAGATGACTCTGAGCCGAAGGACGGATTCGACCCCGAGCAAGCTGTAAAGAAGCATAGGCTTAAGTGCAGTAGCACGCAGCTCAGCCCGTTCGACGACAGCTGACAGATAGCTGGCGACTGCGGGCTAGAAGTTTTGCATTAATAACGTTTAATCTCACTGAAAGCATCGGATCTGCTGCTGCGATAAACCTTCTGCCCTCTCCCTCTCTTCGAAGATAAAGAAACTGCGCCTGCGTTTTCGATGTTGTGCAGTTCGCTTTTTTGGACCTTCGTGACAGCCATAAGGTATACTCGTTACAGTAGGTTTGTTATTGTTATCATTAGTGAGACAGGGATAGGGCAAGGGCCGCGCATCTGCCACCAGTCTCAAGCACGTCTTCTTACGATTGTGACAACGACTGTTACGGCGCGCGGACGGGGAGCGCCCCCTGTGGACTCCGATCTCTCCGCAAAGTGTTTTGCTTTGCGCTGCAATAGCGCACTGTGGGTCCTAGTTCTGCGGCTCGCAATTCAAACGCATGTGCCTCTAGGTTAGTTTCATTTCTAGCGGTTGCTGTGGCTTTCTGCTGAGAAGGGACTTTCACCGGCGCAGAAGGCGTCGTTAACACGCCGTATCCACGAAATCAGCAATGAAAATTTCGTTTTCCGTTTTAAATCATTTGTTCCTTTTTACACACGCGAACAAACCCATTCCTGTGTGTGTGGTATCAGCCGATTGTAGGTTAGTCCTAGACGCTGGCTAGCAGCACGTATGGCTGGCAACTGCGAGGAAGTTCTTGGCCGCCAGCGGATAAGGTGCAAAACCCGATCATGCGCTTAATGTAGTACGCCTTGTTTTCTTTTTTTTTTTTTCCTGAATAATTCCACACTGACGCCATTGCATGCAGCAGCCCTGCGAAGTTCGTTGAGCCGTTCTCGCGGCCTGTCGGACTTTCCAGTCTGAGCGCCTAACTGAAGCGGCTAGCAGACTTTTTTCCTCCTTAGACTTCTGCACACAGTAGCGTACGCGCAATCCCCATTGCGTAGCGAAATACTCATCGTCATGGAGGAGAAAACTCACCTGGAAGAGCATGTGTTCGAAGAGGGGTAGCGAAGGCCCTTCCTAAAGGAGCATAAGCCAGTTCTTGTCTTTCTCCTCTCCTGTGTTTCTTCTACCCTTCCCGCTCTTTTAACTCCTCGTTCTTCCCTGCCTTTCTTCATTGCACCTGCTTCGTTTATGTTTTTCGTTGGTTTCTTCTTGCCTTCCTCCCTTTCATTCTCTCTTCTTTCGTTCTTTCCTTCTTGCTCTCTTCAGCTTCTCTCGTCCTTTCTTCAGTCTCTTGGCTTGCCTTAGTTATGACTTCTTTCTTTGTTCTGTTTGTCTTTATTTCTGCCCCGTCCCCCTCTCTGGACACACGCACCTCACCTCGTTTACTTGTTTTCTTTCTCACTCAGTCTTCCGTCCCTGATGGCGCAAATGCAGTGCCCCCCCCCCCCCTCTTCCCTCCGCACGCACCGAAGCGTTCTCCCGCCTTTCCTCTGCTCTTGTCGCCGTCCTGCCAGACCGCGGTGCGCCGCCGTCCGAGGTCTTTCTTCCGTACAAGGAAGTCGCGAACAGACCGGAGGAGGCGACGCGGCGAGGGGTGATGATGTCGGCGGCGTCGCGTCGCGTCGTTCCAGCGTTGTTGGCTCGCCCGTTCGGTCGCCCGCCCGGCGCGCTCCGCACACGTGTCCACCGTGCGCTCTGCTCGCGTGCATTGTCTCCGCCTTTTCGCCAGGCTCGTTCCGGCGCGGCCGGTACAGCAATCGTCGTCGACATCGCCCTATAGCTCCGCCATTGTTGTCTCAAGGTGCTCGCGAACGACGTTCCCCCCCCCCCCCCCCGCCTTTTTTTGTTGCTGCTGTTCTTTTCTTTTTCTTTGCCTTGCTGCTTGGCGAAAACGTGATTTCTCCGTGACCCGTCTCTTGTCCTTTATTTGTTTGTATTTTTGTCTCTTTTTTTCATCTCAAGTGTGGGACTTGTTCTTCGTCCGCGACCGATCACAACAACGTCGCTGCATGCATGAGCGCACTGCCACGCGACCGACCGTCCGACCTCTCTCGCGTCTACGAAAAGCTTTTGCGCAACGTATGGGTATTATAGTTTCTTTTTTTCCCCTTTTCCTTTCTTGGGCCTTTTCTTTGCTTTCCTCCAAGTCGTGGTTTGATTGTGCGATAGCGCTGCGTAGCTCTCCCGTGTTTTCACCAGCGTGGCTCCTCGCTCGGCTAATTGGTTTCTCCGGGCGAAGGTCGGGAGTGACTATGCGCATAATTGCGGGAACGGTGTACCTTTATCCTTCTCTTTCTGTCGAGTTCTTTCGCCCCGCGCATTAAAATGACTGGTACACGCAGTCCCTGCGCGACTTCGGGCAAAATAAATGCGAAAGGAGCGCGCGGCTAGAAAAACTTGTCTTTAACCACAATGTCATCTCGCGACGGCCTGCCGTGCACGCGTACTAAGTACAAGGCGACGGGCGCTCTCTGCAGACCGTGCTTGCGTGACGAGGACTTCGCATTATTTGTTTTTCAGTAATGGTGTCCGTCGGTCGGAGTGATCAGCAGGAGTGTTGCGGCTGAGGGGGGGGGGTGGGGGGGGGGGTCGACACGCGAACGACCTCTTTCGTCGTCGCGCTGTTTTTTTTTTTAATTTTTTCTTGGTGCGAACGACAAACTTTCCTGCAGGACGTAAATGTCCATTGTAGGAAGACCACCACATTCATGGTGGAGTTGATGTACCGATGTGTCCGTCTTTTCTTTCCTTCTCCCTTTTTTATTTTCCTCTCGACCCTTCAGTTTTTCGTTGTTGTAGTAATTTCTCGCCGTACACTTGATGGTTTGTAACATCATGTCAGGTGCTTTATTCGCATCAAGATATTTTGTGCTTAAGTCCCGAGCATTTTACTTCCACTGCTTTCAGTGCCCCCCCCCCCCACCCCCCCCCCATCCCACATTGAATACGTACAGATCGATGTCCTCATGAGTTTTCGGAACACGAAAATTATAAGCAGTTTCAGCTTGCATCCACGAACTGACGGATAAACTCCGTACGTTCCTTCGCGAAAACACGATGCACTTCTTAATGTCAGTGTGTCCCTCTACGTAGCGATAAAATTAAGGCTTTTTGTGATTTCGGCGTTCCGAGAACTTCTGAGAACTGTTGCAAAGACTGTTGCAAG
Organism: Amblyomma mixtum; assembly: GCF_055824585.1. Lineage (NCBI taxonomy): Eukaryota > Metazoa > Arthropoda > Arachnida > Ixodida > Ixodidae > Amblyomma > Amblyomma mixtum. The sequence continues at coordinate 291,663,135 of NC_143013.1, read as the reverse complement.
AACTTTTCCGTTGAAGTGCTCGTTCTTTTCAGGCCAGCGGTAGTGAGCGCAACTACTACTCACAATGTCGCTACGCCGCTTTATCCGTTATACGGCGAATTTTGCGTACTCTTCGCTCTTTTCTCCTGTTATTCTTTGTCCGACGCCTCATCGGCTCGGTGATTACGGCGTTCGGTTTGGTGATCTTAAAGGGACCCTGAAATGGTTTCTTCAATCATATTTTATTGCAACAACTCTGTAGAGGTGGTCTCTGCGATTATTCTAGTCTGATTCGGAAAGCTGCGCGTGGAACCAATAATTTACAAACAATTTTTCAAACTTGCCGCTCACAGCCGATTAGGGCGACACCTCACCGCGCGTTTTTACCCGCCCCTACCACATGACGTAAACTGGGCAGCCTTGGCCATGGACTGGGCGACCCTTCTCATTGGCTCTGCCAATTGACGTCACGCGCAATTTTTGCAATATTTCATTTGAAACTGAGCACTGATGCTCCTTGAAATACTATTTTATTGATTGCTTATTAATTTTTAAAACACACGTATACAGAGGTAAGAATCCAGAGCATTTCTTTAAATTAATGTGGTACTTCCGGTAAAGAAGGAAATCCGCCTGCTCGCAAAAACATGTGTTCTCGTCAAATCTTGGCGCCCGCCTTTGCGAGTTTCCTAGCTGCGCCGACGAGTCGCTGCTATAGTGTACTAGAATTATATATATCACTGCTGTCGTCGCCCTGTGGGTCTCGGTATGGCGTGTACTGAAAGGCTCGAAGCCCATCTCAGCGGTGGCTGCACGCAGCCGCGCTTCGAGCTCCGGATCCATGCCGTTCGAGCAGCAATCAGGAGACACATGTGCGAAAACTTGGACGGCGCGCCGCACCGATCGTCATCAGAAAGACTGCCAGCTATACTCGAGCAGCGACAAAGCATGCCTGCTTATGTTGGGAGCTTTCGGCAATGGCACCGCTCGCGGGCTCTCCGAGCGACGAGCTCTGCTGCTGCCTGGCTGCCGTGGTCGTCGCTAGGCCTATAGCTCGTTTAGCGTCGAAACCGCAGCGGGCGGCGCTTCGGAAGTCGCCTGAGCTATAATAAAAGGCTTACTCTACACATCGCTTTACAGTCAACAGCATCATCTCACAATAAAGTAATAGTATGGTCACTTTCCGCGACGCCTTCAGCCGCGAAGCGAGCGGACGCCAGGCGAGCCGGACCCCAACGTCAGGCCAGCGGCAGCTGGAACCCGGTTGTGGCCAGAAATTTGCTCGTATCACAGTTGTTACCTTTACCAGCAGCTCAGTATTGGTCAGCGATCCTCAGAAATGACACATTTTTCGCATTTCTTGGCCTGGGGTTTATTATTTACGTCAAGAACACTCTTTAGCTCATTTTTTATGACGCCGGCAGACCTGATTCAGGCCAGTCGGCCGGCCGGCATGCTCGGCGTACTTGACGTTCGCACAAGGAAATACAAAACAGCCATTCTACCAGAGATGATGCTTCCTAGGTTCGAGCAACGACAACATGTCTGTTCAAAAGTGGATCTTTCGGCAACGACACCGACTGCGGCAACGCCGGGCGACAAACTGCGTGCTGGTCCCAGGCTGCCCTAGTCGTCGCTAGGCCTAATGGTTTCGTATCGAAGCTGCCGCTGACGGCGCTTCGGAAGTCGCTTGCGCTATATCAAAAGGCCTACTCTTCACATCGCTTTACTGCGAACTCGAGCCATAATAGAATATATATTCGATTTCCACGACGCCTTCAGCGACGGAGCTAGCAGGCGGCAGGCGAAGCGCCGCAGCAGCACCAAAGCGGCTATGGGATGAAATTTGCTAGTATCGCATTCATAACGTTTACGATCAGCTCGGTATTGGCCAACGACCGTCAGAAGTGATGCATTTTTGACATGCATCTATCCCAGGGCTTGCTATAAACGTGAACAAACAATACTAGCGCGTTTTTCACTCGCCGGCGGCCGGCATCAAGGCTGGCAGGCCGGCCCGGCGTGGCTCGGCCCCGAGCGCCCTGAGGAGCGCGCTGTACGTCATCACGACGCTGCCGCTCTGGCTCCCGCTTCCCGTCGTTGCGTCTGCCGCGCGCGGCTCGTCGTTGACATCTAGCAAGTTGCACGCAGGCGACGAGCTGCGATCGGACGTTGCGGCGCCGTTCGCAACAGCGCACCGCAGTGAATCGCACTCACTTTCGCACATGTGTCTACGACCACCGGAAGTAAACAAGCAGAGCGCCATTGCTTGACGTATGCGTGGGCGGAGCATCGGCCCGTCTTTTCTTTTTTTTTTTTTCGGAGCGAGCCCCGCGTGTATGAGTTGAGGGTGGCATGTGGGGGAGAGGAGGAACATCATTTTTAATCGGCGATATCTTCGGTGTTGATGGAGTTCGCTTAAAGGGGTGGAGACACCAAATTTGTGGTTCGCGCGTTCTTAGTTTCAAACGTTTCTTATGGCTCCAGGAAGCATGATACACACTCAAAGATTCATATATTCACAGTGAATAATTTATTATAGCATTTTTAGGTGAACGATTTTCGGTTTCGGTTTCGGAACGCCGAGTTGTACAGTGACGTCACAGAGGGGGAAGATCAACTTCTTCGCTTGGTCACGTGGGCCCACAAAAGTTGTGACGCACCTACTGCTGCATCGTCTGCTTTCCCACACACGTGCTGACCAGCGCATATGAAAACAAACAACTGCACGTCTAGTCCCAGCAGCTCGGATTCTGACAGATCTGATTCCAACGAGTGAGGACATCGACTATTTTTTTGTTCGCACGCTAATATCGCCTTCGCGAGTTCGCGTGAGGATGCGAAACACTTTGCAAAATGCCAGTAAGCATCGCTGCGCCGCTCTACCCAAGCTGCGCCCACAACCGGTGTCACACTTCGCTGCCGTGCAGCAGTACCTGAGCGCTGCTTGGGATGGTGTACAAATATCACAAGAAAAGACAAGACCGCTTTGTTATCAGAACTGCCAGCTATACTCGAGCAGCGACAAAGCATGTCTGCTTATGTTGGGAGCTTTCGGCAACGGCACCGCTCGCGGGCGCTCCGGGCGACGAGCTCTGCTGCTGCCTGGCTGCCGTGGTCGTCGCTAGGCCTATAGCCTGTTTAGCAAGCGGCCGGCGCTTCGGAAGTCGCCTGCGCTATAATAAAAGGCCTACTTTTCACAAATAGCTGTAGTGTTAACAGAATCATCTCACAATAAAATAATAGTATGGTCAATCTCCTCGACGCCTTCGGCAGCGGAGCTAGCGGGCGCCAGGCGAGCCGGACCCCGACGTCGCGCCAGCGGCAGCTGCTAGGCGCGGTTGTGAGAAATTTGCGCATATATCACAGTTGTTACCTCTACTAGCAGCTCAGTATTGGTCAGCGATCCTCAAAAATGACACTTTTTTCATATTTCTTGTCCCATGGTTTATTATTTACGTCAAGAACACTCTTTAGCTCGCTTTCGGCAGACGGTATCCAGGCTGACCTACCGGCCGGCAGACTCGGCGTACTTCACGTCCGCACAAGAAAATACAAAACAGCCATGCTACCAGAAAGGATGCTTTCTAGATTCGAGATACGACAGCATTACTGTGCTAAAAGTAGATCTTTCGGCAGCGACACTGCCTGCGGCAACGCCGGCTGACGACCTGCGCGCTGGTCCCAGACTGCCCTAGTCGTCGCTAGGCCTAGCTGCTTTCGCATATCGACTCCGCAGCTGAGGGCGCTTCGGGACTGGCCAGCGCTCAGAAACGTGCTCCGCTCGGCACCCCTTTACTGTGAACTCGTCCCATAATAAAAGATATTCTCGATTTCCACGACGTCTTCAGCAACAGAGCTAGCAGACGGCAGGCGAACCGCACCAGGTAGCAGCAGCACAAAACCGGCTATGGGATGAAATTTGCTTGCATCGCAGTCATCACTTCTACCAGGAACTCGGTATTTGCCAACGATCGTCAGAAACGAAGCATTTTTGATATTCATATATCCCAGGGTTTGCTATGAACGCAGGCAACGAGCTGCAATCGGACGTTGCGACGCTGTTCGCAACGGCGCGCCGCAAACCGAGCAAACGCGGCTCGCTGGTGCGTCGACTGCGCTCACGCGGCTGTGCCCCGCTCATCGTACGTCACTGTATTTTGGTATGACGTCACTAAAACTTTATTTTTCTGCACCCCTTGTGACGTCATGGTTGATGGCGCTAGCGATGGGTCTAGATCGGTGAGAGTGAGCATTTAGGTAATCTTTGGAACCGAATTAAAATATTTTTTAAACGTTTGTTGCGTCCAACACCTGGCTGTGACTGCCCTTGCATACATAGGAATCCCATAGCAGGCTTTTTATAGCTTCAAAATTTGGTGTCTCCACCCCTTTAACAATTTTTGCGGCGCGGCGACAAGTGATGGAATACCGATCTCTCGTGGGCTTTTGCTAACCTTGGCAAAGAGCTTTTCAGGGTCCCTTTAAGGTCGTGGGATCGAATCCCATCCGCGGCTTGGGTTTCGAAATTAATCCGGAGCTTTCCACTACGGCGTCCATCACAGCCCGAGTACAGCTTTAAGACGCTAAACCCCTGCACACACAAACTGCCCCTACCCACTTCGTGTACTTTTTCTGTTCTATATCAAGGCGTCCACGTGTAACTTGGTTTGCGTAGCTCGTTAGTTATGCAATCTCGTAGCCATTCGATAAGCCTTCAGTTCACCTGTGCAGCGATTCCCTTGATGTGATATATAATCTCGTCCCCGTCTTTCCACGCTTATAGCGGTTCGGGATTGACGCGTACACAGCTGGCGCGCAACGTAATGGCGCTTCCCATTTTCGGCACAGCGCTCTGCCCTGCATGCTCCCAATCCCTGCCCGTTCCCTAAGCAGCTTCAGCGCACGCGACTGGCCCCCGCAGCTCCTTGATGCCACGTGCCTGGACCCGAATCCGTTCACGCAGCCCAACTGCGCCGACACGTGTTTCGCTTCGGCCGGATGCGATGTTGCGAAAGGGGGGAGGGGGGAGCGGCGTCTCATTTGTGTCGCTGCTTCCGCTCTTTGCTCGCCGCCGTTTCGGGTGGCGCCGCCAGGTTGCGCAAGCGGTTACGTCACGACTGGCGTCCCCTTCTCCGCCTGAGGCTCGCACGTTTCAAAGGCGCTCACGTGCTATATCTCTCTATATATATATAAAGGCGATTTGTACGCTGGTTATGGCGCTCAACGGGGTTACGGTACGGACGAGACGTCGCCTGTGTTGGGAAATTGCATTGAAGCTCCACGTGTTGTTTACTCGGGCGTTTTGCTTGCCGAAATCCTTTACAAGCAATTTGAGTGATCGAGCGAGTTAGTTACTTAACATTATTGATTTTCGGAACAAGTTAGCTTTGCGCAATAAACTTCGCGCGGTGCTCAAGTAGGTGCGTGAAGTCCAGGTGTGTTTGAGAGATATCTCGGCGCGGTCGTAATTTTCCGGGACAGAGGACCTCCATATATGTTTGCGAGGCTTCATTCAGAGTGCTGCAATGTTATGTTTGTTTTTGCCTCTTAATGAATGTTTCATGGGTCAGGTCCGCCTTCTCTATTGTTTTCTTGTAGTATATTCGTCTTTTACTCCACATGCATAATGTGCGCCCATCGGAAGTCCTATAGAATCTCTGAAGAAGTTGCAATCCGCTTGGTAGTGCTCGCTTAAGATTCAGCAAATTTTTATAGGGATATCTGCCTCATGTTTTATTTATAGAGCTATATAGTTAACATATTAGTCATCGTGTTACAGGGACAAGTGAAGGTACAGTCTTTGTCGAAAGTATATAGACCAAGAGATCTGCATCTGAGCCCTGCAGTGCGGCTTCTCTTCATACTCAGTGACCCTCATCTCACGAAGGGGAGAGGAATTTAAATCCTGAACTCTCCCAAGCTTAGGACTGTTAAATGTGCTTAAGAGCGCCGTTAAACGCCTTGGAAGCAAACCCCTTGGGCTGTACATTTTTGACAAAGACTGTACGTACGAAAATCGCTGTTTCTATCGCGCAGCAGATGCACTATATACGAACTGTACGTCAGAAAATCTCTCCGAAAGGTTTTGTGCGAGAAATTGAGATACGTGCAGCTTAGGCCGCATTGCGTCAGTGTTCACATTAAACGGCGGTCTCAAAAATTATTGCGGTCCTTCGAGCCACTGTTGACTGACTAACAATTACTGAAAGTGTCAAACCGAGCAGCCCTAGCCAGTCTGTGACTCAGACTAAACAGCCAAGGCCGAGCCGGCGGTAGGCCACAGTCGGACTCGTTCTTGATGGCTGTCTTAGTTTCGGTTAAAAATTGGTTGCACGAAGATAGGAGGAGAAAATTATCGACTGGCATGAACTGGGCTATTCTGTGCTTGTGTTAGACCCCCAGGTGTTACTCTCCTGCGCGCGTAATGACCTCTTTTTTTGTTTTTAATGTGAAAGCGTTACTACCCCAGTACGAGAAAAGCCGGCTGTGTGTGTGTGTGTGTGTGTGTGTGTGTGTGTGTGTGTGTGTGTGTGTGTGTGTGTGTGTGTGTGTGTGTGTGTGTGTGTGTGTGTGTGTGTGTGTGTGTGTGTGTGTGTGTGTGTGTGTGTGTGTGTGTGTGTGTGTCAGTGCGCCCAGTGACAACAATGCAATACATCAGTATAACATTAGCCATTTTACTCTTCTCGATTCTTGGCCGAACCCCCAGTGTGGATATGTGCTACCATCTGTTAATAGGCCAACTACAACCGGGCCACAATCACTGCCGCGCACAGATAGAAGGAGCTGAAAGCAAAACGGATGAAAGGAAAAGTTGGAAGTTCGATTGACCTTCCAACACGTGCATGATCGCGGTCGACGCACTCAGTGCCTGCAGCCGTAGTCGGGCACGGCGTAAGCGAGAGACAATCCCCCCCCCCCCCCCCCCCCTGCCTGTCACCGCGATTGTATAAAAGGGGGCCGGAGAGCGCCTCACTTTCGCGCGCGTGGGCACTTTGCGTCACGCAACGCGAAAAAGGCGGCCACACGCGCAGTGCGTGACTTCCGCGGCACGTGCGCGGCGCTAGCACCGACCGCGCGAATGCTTCACTTCATGTCCGCTGGCTCGCGTATGTGGCTCTAACGGAGAGAGGGAGATGATGACGTTGGCACGATGCTGTTTCTGCTGCTGCCGGCGTTCCGCCTTCGGCCACTCAGTAGACGCGCGCGAGTGCTGCACAGTTCTCCGTGCAGCGGACACTGCCTGGACCGCCCTACAGTGCGGTTCGAACCTGCAGTGGTGTGGTCTGAATACTCATTCATGCTCAGTTCAACCTCGTATAGTTGCGTTCAGTATAAGCTGCAGCACACCAGATGTGGTCTATGGTATATATATGCTTCCTTTTATGGAAGCATTGCGAAGAGCCCGGAAGTTGTGAAGACTTCTCCGTCTGACTGGTTTATGGTTTACGAGGGTTTAACGTCCCTAAGCGACTCAGGCTATAAGGGACACCGTAGTGGAGGGCTCCGGAAATTTCGACCACCTGGGGTTCTTTAACGTGCACTCACATCGCACAGCACACGGGGCCTCTAGAATTTCGCCTCCATTGAAATTGGACTGTGGCGGCCGGGATCGAACCCGCGTCTTTCGGGCCAGCAGCCGAGTATAACCGCTGAGCCACCGCGACGGCCTCTGACTGACTGCCAGTCGAAAGAGGCCTTTCCACGGCGTGCATCGCGGCTTGACCAAACTCCTCTATCGTACTAAAGGCACTGCGCTCACCGCCAGCGTGTTGCATGTAATACTGAGTGCATGTGCATCTGCGTTCACTGTCACAAGACGGTGTCTGAGTAGCTAGAGCGCTCAGATACTGAGCCGGAGTTCCGGGGTTTGAACCCGGCCGCTGCGACCGCGTTTCGATGGAGGCGAAATGCAAAGGTGTCCGTGTGTTCTGCGATGACAGTTGACACGTTAAAGATCCCCGGGTAGTCGGAGCCCTCCCCTACAGCACCTCTTTCTCTCTTTCTTCTTTCACTCCCACCTTTTCCCCTTGTGATGCTTCGGATGTTCACCGAGGTGTGAAACAATTACTGCGCAAATTCCTTTCCTCGAAAAACAATTTTCAGTTTTACTTGATGGTACGCATATTGTAGCGAGCTTCGACATCAACAGCCTGCTCTGAAAGTTAATGAACTAAGAGTTCGATCCCGGTCGCGGCGGTCGAATTTCGATGGAGGCGGAATTCTAGAGGCCCGTGTACTGTGCGATGTCAGTGCACGTTAAAGAACCCCAGGTGGTCGAAATTTCCGGAGCCCTTCACTACGGCATCCCTCATAGCCTGAGTCGCTTTGGGACGTTAAACCCCAATAAACCATAAACCAGATCGAGGCAGAAAGTAAGAGGCGTGGCACCGGGCGCTGTTTCTGTATTGGTTTCTCAAAGATACTCATTTATTTATAATTTGGATTATATTTAATAATTTAGTATCTTATTTACTTGTGCTTTCTTTTATTTATCGCATCTGACCCCGCGACTCTGTCGTGGCGATCGCGGACGCGTGGTTCTCTTCTTTTCTGTCGTTGCAGCAGTTTTCTAAGCAATTAAAAGCGCGCCACACCCCAGTTTAATGGGCGTGACCACGAGGTCGTTTTATATTTCATTCCAGCCTTTTTTTTTTCTTTCTTCTGTACCCCCCAACCAATCGCTTATGGTGTGGCGTGTCCCTTCAATAGCTCGGCCTTCTGCAACATGTCGCCGCTTGACTGAGGGCCCGCTGTCAAGACTGCTGAGTGGATTGTGCGCACGCGCCGTTACCCGTCATGTATGCTATAAATCCATGTCAGAGCCCACGCGCATTGTAATACATACTTGTGTTCTCCGTTTTGGTCTTTGAGACCAAAAAAATCGATTTTCAAAAAAGTGGCATTTGCGAAATCTACAGCTATATATATTTCAACTGTACCAATTTTTTCCTTCAAGAAATCAACATTTTGACCATAATATTAAATTCAGATCATCTTCTGGGCTGAGCTTGTGGGTTTAAATTTGCGGGCTGAATTTGTGTGGGAACAAAAGGCTAGGCTACCTTAGACGCGTCCGAAAACAGGCTTCTACAGACATAAAACTGACATCGTGCAAGACGCTTGTACGACCCTTACTTGAGTATGCGTGTGAAATATGGGATCCATACCACAAAAAGCTAATATCTACACTTGAGCAGGTTCATTTTCTCTCAGTACCGAAGTCTGGATTCCCTTTATGCAAAAGCTGACTTGCCTTTCCTTTCTCAGAGGCGAAAAGAAAAAAAGACAATTTTTTTATTGTGTCATTAATAGTTTAGTGCATGTGAGAAAAGAGTGATACATAAACGGAACAAGAACACGCATAAGCCGTAATAAACATAGTAGACATGTCCAAATGGAGAAATTTGACAAGGACTGTTTCAAATATTCCTTTTTTCCTGTAGCGGCGTCCGAATGAAACGGGCTGCCAAACGAAGTTGTAAATGTACAATCTCGAGAACGATTTTCCGTCCGTTTTGCTAAACATATAAAGCAATAAAGTATATAAAGGTAATCTTTTATTACCTGCAATTTTTCACCTGTGTTTTATGACTGCATCTTGTTCCTGCTGGTCTGCGTATGCCACAAGTTTGATGTTGTGTCCACTTCTATCTTGGTCCAGGTTGGACTGATAGTATGTTCAAATAAATAAATAAATTTATGCAGGAGCAGACAATTTAATGGCATGAAAATGACTTTTTATTGAGCAGCTTTTTGTGCACCGAGGTACTAATGAATTACTAATTGAAATTAATTATCTTGGGAACCGACTAATTTATGAGGAATGTAGTTTCAATGTTGAAATCAGTATAAAAACTCATCAATGTGGTACAGTTTCATTAGGACTAAAAATAAGGAACATAGGTCTAAGACCAGTGCCCCGGCTTTGGAAATAATGGAGTATATACTTACCGTGATGCCACCTAATGGTACTTCTCTAAGAACTGTGCTGCAAGAAGGGTGCTCTGAGCAGTCTTCAAGGTTAGTTCATCGCGCGGGGGCCGAAAAAGCACAAAGTTCATTGCTCCTTACTACGCGATTTAGTTTTGATTTAAACTCGTTTGGCCTTAGTTTTTTTTTTTTAATGCTGCTGCCCACTTGTTTGAGTATATATGCGCGGCGAGAGACGTTGCTCCCACTTCGTGGTGCACTAAGAGCCAAATGCAAAACTCAATTTACGTATATAGGCGCTACAAATGCAACTCTCGTCACTTAATTCTCCCGAGACTCAGCAATGGGAAATTTGTACAGCATATTGAACAACGGAATCGCATACTCGACAGCCATGGACTGAAGTTCACTTAGTAAAAAAAACAAAAAAAAACCTCTTTTTCAGCTGCATTTAGAACGTGTGCTGCTATCTAGCGAGTGTGGTCAAAGTCGTATGGCTTCTCTCCTCTCCAGGAACTGTCAAAAATGTGGGTGGAGTGAGTGCCGTTACATTTTGCGGTGGGGGCCTGAAAAAAAAAAGAAAATGAAAGTGGATTAACGTGGCTTTCAACAGGCGGTAAACCACTTTTAAGCCCTGATTAGCACTCGTAACAGTGCAACAAACGCGTAAGCGCATGTTTGAGCGAAGATGGGACTCTTTAATTGTCCTCCGTGCCTAGGAAACTTCATTTTCCAGACATTTTCCAGCGCATAGAGAAAGTTTGAAACGAGTCGTGTTTTTGGAACGCAAATTAGCATATCCTGAGCTCCGGGAAAGAAATTTAAAACAAAATCGGTGACGCAGTTTTCACTTTGGGTCTGAGTAGGCAATATGCTAGCGTCGTCTATATCACCCTTTAAAACTGACGTTATAGAGCGAATCTCTCTAAATGTCACTGACGCACTTTCATTAGGCATGGCGAAGCCCCCACGGCGCCAGGGCATGTGTCGAAGGCATCTCCAGTGACAGCTGCTTCCTTGGTGCAAGAGCTGACACAGAACCACGCATGCCCGCGCTTGGTTGGTCCATCGCTGAAGGTCACGCGAGGCACTTTCGTCCGCAGCGATTGCGGTCCGCGTTCGCAGCACCATCTGCGCTTCGCGGACTCGAAGTCATATCTGCGTGACTATGCTTCTGATGCGTTCGGTGCGATGTCAGTGCAAGTTAAAAAAACCCCAGCAGGCAGGACCGGACCGGACCGGACCGGACCAGACCAGACTAGACCACACTAGACTAGGCTAGACAAGACCAGACTAGACTAGACTAACTGGCTTGGTTTATGAGAGTTTGACGTCCCAAAGTGACTCAGGCTATGAGGGACGCCGTATAGTGGAGGGCTCCGGAAATTTCGACACCTGGGGTTCTTTAACGTGCACTGACATCGCACAGTACACGGGCCTCTAGCATTTCGCCTCCATCGAAATGCGACCGCCGCGGCCAGGATCGAACTCGCGTCTTTCGGGTCAGCAACCGAGCACCATAACCACTGAGCCACAGCGGCGGCTCCTGTTTTCTCTTGTACATCCGTTTAGGGTCCCATAGGGAGTTGTGAACACTGCGTCTGTGGGGTCTCCACTGGTCGCTCTTTTGTCTAAACAGGTTAGGCGTTATGTGCTTCTTGGCTGACACTATCACCTGCGTGGCATCGCAGCCGGGTAGCTGGTGCAAGGCGGCTGACCGTGACGCCTTGACAGCAGCTTGACACCACTGGCCACATCGTTACCGAGTTGGGCCAATGTTTAGGGGAATCCCCCATGGTGGAGTAGATTTTGCAATGAGGGAGTAAGTACTGGTTAGCGTCCACCCAAGCGCAACCATACGGCTACGAAGGAAATCTGTAGAGTTTTCACTGAAACTTGGTAGTCAGAGGGGAAAAAATTCGTCCTGTTCTAGGGCTTCGAACCCAGAACCACCGTCTGTCCGAGGAAGGCGCTATATACCAACTAAGCTAACAAGGACGGCTAGAAGATGGCAGGGCTTAAAAGATTTCATCAGTTGCTTGATATGAGAACGGTGTGAGTCCAATGTTAAAGGGGAGTCCCTCAAGGTGGAATAGTCTCTCCCTTCAAGGAAAGCTTGATGACGGGAGGGAAAAACCGGGGGGGGGGGGGGGGGGGGGGGGGGGGGGGGGGGGGGGGGGTATTCTGTTTGTTCTTCCTCTTGTTCGTGGGGACAACTTTATCTATTCTTTCTTCGTAGTGTTGTTATGTTATTGTTTGTCCGACAGAAAAACACGCATTTATTGCTCAGAGAACTGCAGGTGAAACATATGTCGCCGCACAGATCGAACCCGTCCTCACTGGCCAGGTGACTGCGATCACCGTTTTGATTTTAATTAATGGCGGTGTAGCTGGATGCTGGGATCCGCGATAGAAACTGTGCCGACGCACCGGGGTTTACTCCCGTAAGCGACCGCTGGTGGTGACATCTGTATTTAATTTTTTCGACCTTTTCCAGCTAATAAAAACCTCTGTTTTCAGTGAAAGTAGCGTCTTTGCCGTCAGAACGCCGTAACCTATCGTTACAGGCGAACTTCAGATTGTCCTCTTCGCTTATCGCACATGACTCGGCCGTTCTTGCATTTCGACTCCATCGAAATGCGGCCGCCGTGACCAGGATAGGGTGCTTCGATGCAACGATCCTTTATCATTGAAGCGCAGCATCGAAGAACTCTATGCCGAGCTGGGATTCCCTAAGATTGGTTTTTGAGAAAGGAAGTGGGCACAGTAATTGTCTCAAATCTCGGTCACCTCAACCGCGCCGTAAGAGAAGGCAGAAAGGCGGGAGTGAAAGAAGAAAACGAGAAAGCGGTGCCCTAGTGGAGGGCTCCGGAAGAATTTCGACCACATTGGGATCTTAACGTGCACTGACATCGCACAGCACACGGGCGCCCTTTTGCATTTCACCTTCATCGAAACGGGGCCGCCGCGGCCGGGTTCGAACCCGAGAACTCCGGCTCGGTAGCCGAGCGCCCTAACCACTGAACCATTTAATCTTGATCCCGGCCGCGGCGGTCGAATTCCAATGGGGGTGAAATTCTGGAGGCCCGTATACTGTGCGGTGTCAGTGCACGTCAAAAGAACCCCAGGTGGTCGAAATTTCCGGAGTCCTTCACTACGGCGTCCGTCATAGCCTGAGTCGCTTCAGGACGTTAAAAACTCATCAACCAAACCAAACTCGCTCCATCTCGTGTTCAACAACAGAATGTCATAGCTATCTATCATAACCACTGAACCACTGCGGAGAGTCTTAACAATGGTTACTGTGTAGTTCGCACAGGTCTGCGACTTTATATTTTGATATTCTGAGGCTCAGCGCCGGAACACGACTTATAGCCGCAGTAAATTAAAAAAAAAAGGAAATGCCTATTGTACTTGAGCAATGTCGAGTATGTGATGCTGACGTCCGGGCTGACTCTGCAACCTTTTCATGTATTCTGCTCTTTTAAAAACAAAAACAAAAAAGAAATGACACACGCGACGTTCGGCGTCTCCTTGGCGGCATTTAAGCGTCCATAGCATTTAAAACATATGCCGTCTCGTTTCCCGGCGAGCAACGGGGAGCCGCCTTTCGAGTTCGTCCGGCCGTTGCGCTTTCGTCTCCTCCATGTGACTCATGCTGGTCGCTAGCAGCTGAGACATGATGAATCACCGCATTGTCGGAGAGGTTCCTCGGCATTTGAGAGAAACGACTGTCAGAAAGGCTCAGAAAGTGAAGGGAAATAGCGCTTCATGTATAGTGTACAGTCTTTGTCAAAAGTAACCAGGCTGCATGGTTTGCTTCTAGCTTGTATAGTGGAGCCCTTGTGACTTTCCTAAATATCAAAAGTTGTTGGAAGGTAAGAAGACCCCCAGTCCTTACCTTTAACAACCATTTCAGCTTCATGGAAGCTGTAAGGGCTCCACTGTACGAGCTAGAAGCAAACCATGCAGCCTGGTTACTTTTGACAAAGACTATACCTCGCAACCATCCATAGCGGCAGCAGTAATGGTATACCGATGCACTGGAGAGGCGTCCTGTGACTACAGCGTGTGTATTTGCCGCCGGGAATGTATCACTGTGAATGAGTTACTGTCGACAGCGAATAACGTGTCGCGTGAGGGGTGTGTGTTAATCGGCGCTGTTTCTTTCGCGACGCTAACACTCCAGCGTTGTAAGAGCAACGCAAAGTCATCGGTCTCGCCCTGACCGCCGCCGAGTACCAAGGGATTCCGGCCGACGGTTAGGGGAATGAATGGGGGTTTAGGCTTAAGCCTTCTCCGCCGTCATTTTTGACGGGTGCGAATAAACATTAATTCCCTCTCTCTCTCTCCGCGGGTTCGGAGAGTTAGCCAAAGAGGCCGAGTTGCGAAGGTAATAAGATGAGGACATCGGCCGCGAGGACTGCCCGAATGTCGGTCGCACGTCCACCGCCGCTATCATAAAAATAAGGAACGTGGCTGTGTTGATGGAAATCATGAATATATTAACGCGATATCGCTAAGGAGCTCGTGCCGCGGAAATATCCGGCGTCGTTCCTGGCGTCGTGGACCATAAGCGAGAAATCCACGAAAAATCCCCAGAGAAGCAACCTAGGAGGCAGGCGGGCCCCCCTAGGTCACGTGACCTTGTGAAGTCATCGCAGCCTGCCCACCGGATTGGCCACTGTGGAAGGTGGCAGTTAATGATTGGTCGCGAGAGGTTCCTCGGGAAGAGCGACGTGGGTCGCACAATCCCCACCGGTGGCAGCACCTGCCATCGCAGGGAAGCTCCGCAACGCTTTACCGCTGCGTAAGGAGTGGTGTGAGCACTCCCAGGGATAAACAAATGTTAAGCAGCGAATGCCCAATTCTGCATGTATTGGCATTAAGTGTCCCCTCTCCAATTGAAGAATGAACACATGCTTTCGCACGTCTATTCAGTTTAACTACGTTAAACCCTACCACTTTTTATCTATTTATTTATTTTGGATACAGGCCGCATTGCTTGAGATTAATGGTGCTTTGTATGATTCGCACAATATCCAGGATCCACGGTGCGTGGATCCTGGTCTTCCTGGCTGTGTGCAAAAACGGTCGTGAAACTATTGTTTGTTTGTTTTTGTCGCTGATGTGCTCCACTGAATTTTGCCTGCGGATCGCAGGCATATATGCCGCCCTCTCTCACTCTCTCTGTCTCTGAGTGTGAGTGTCGTTTCTTGCCGCTTGCGAACTACCGGGCTTCGCTGAGCGCGAAGAACAATGCGCCAGAGACACCCCCCCCCCCCCCCCCCCCCCCCCCCCAGCAACAGTGGTGACGTCACTTGGTCACCGTTGTCACTCACCTGTCGATTGTTCTGTCACGCCCGCGTCTGTACACGCTCTGTCGGAAACGTCGCTTCTTTCCCGTCCGCACTGCCACCTCTGCTTCCGTTTGA
Organism: Amblyomma mixtum; assembly: GCF_055824585.1. NCBI lineage: Eukaryota > Metazoa > Arthropoda > Arachnida > Ixodida > Ixodidae > Amblyomma > Amblyomma mixtum. The sequence goes on along the minus strand of NC_143013.1, from coordinate 291,647,788 downwards.
TTCTTCCTTTATCTTTTTTCTTTCTCTTCCCTCGTTCTGAACTTTCTGACAGGTGGATGACGACATCGTTCCTGCAAAACTTTGAAAAAGGATTGAGCGGAATGTCGGTACAACCGGGTGCGGCGGGGGCTTTGTTCTACAAGTGCCTAGATGGAATCTTAGCGGAAGAAGAATAGTATATGACAAAAAAAAAAATCGTGCCTATGACGTAACGGTCGCTTGCAGTCGCGCGGTGCTATGCGGGACTCGTGTCGAACACCTCGAACGGTCCTTAGCTATACTTTCCGTACAGCCGTCGACAGTCCCTGATACGAGGCGGTGTAAAAGACAAAATTTTCTTGCGCTCGTGGTTCGGATTTGACAGCTACGGTTTGTTTCCCTCTTTCTTTCTCTTTTTTGTTTTCTTCGCCACATTATGCCGTGCTACTACAACTTCTCCCTCTAGGGGCTCGTCTCTCGGGAAGCAACTTGACAGGGCCTCGTTGAAAAGCGAGGAAGATTTCATCGTCGCGCCGTTCGTGTGGCGGCAGGCATTAGCGTGAATGTAAGATAGAGAATGAGAAAGAAACAGCTCAAGAAGGGCTTAAATCCAGGAAGAGTGGAGGTAGGTACGTCCGTCCTGCTCGTTACTCCACAGCGCAGGTGTGGCGAATGTGGAATGACCGAAATAGGGGAGAGAATGAAAACGGGAGGTGATGATGGCATGAGACGCCCGCTCAATGTCTAGTACAACACACACGCACGCACACACGTTTGCACAAGCAGTCGTAGCTTTCAAAGACGGTCGTCCAGGTCGGACTCACAAAAAGATTGGCATGGAGGTTTGTGTTGCTTTGTTTTTATCCTGGCCATTGCGAGAAGGATAATTTTTTTTATTATGTGCTTAGAGTTAGAATGGAGTAGGTCACAACGTACGGAACCCTCAGTCTAGATATCGCACCGAAGGCTGCAGCGGGCCTGGTCATTCATCCACCTTATGCTATGCAGCAATAAGAACCAATTCTGCGAGGTAATCTCCAACACATACCACATGGTATGGAGATGTCAATGAAATGACGCAATTCTTAGAATTATCCAACCCATTAAGGAGCAACGGGAGGAGGTGCTGGCCAGCCCTCGCCTTGAGGATCAGAGGGACCTCATTGCAGAAATTAAAATTTCATTCCGGCCGGGACCATATGCCACCCTTTATTATCTCGACGTTCCTTGCTGCGAGGCTTCCCTGATCTGCATTTCCACGTGTCCTTCGTGCCTGAACTTAATCGCCTCTGTTGCGGCCGTGCGGTCTCTATTGCGTCCATAGAAATCCTCCGTCTCTATGGCACGGTGCGCAAAAAGCGAGGATGCGTCTGTTGTGTAATTTCTCGGTTGCACGACCTTGTACTTACCGATAAGGTACAAGCTTCCCACCTTTTTATCCACTTTCTTTTTTTGTTGTTATTTACGTTGTTGGCGAACCCACCCCTCTAGGTTTCCTCGAGGTGGGGCAAGGCGCGCTAATCGAGCAACCTCTGCCCGCCGCCTTGTGTGGGTGGGGGGGGGGGGGGGCTCGTTATGAAATCCGTGCGCGCAAAGTCGTACAAGGAAGACGCGACAAGAGACGAGGAAATTCGACGCGAATGACCTATGTTCGCGCAAACCGAGAGTATGGTACGTGCCGCGATGTGCCAACCCCGGCGTTGCACGGAGAATCTCGCTATTTCGAAATAGTTCATTGGGGTAAACTTCACGTGCTAAAGATGTAGGAGCAGCTGCACAGATAATGAACGTAGAGAGAACGGTTTCCACGTTTTATGCGCCGATTGCATCGACCGTCCGTAATTTGCATGCCGGGCCATTTACTCGATGGTACGAAGCGCGTACAAAAGTAATCTTTGCTTTTCCGCTGTTTGAAGCATACTTTCAATACGTGCTCTCGGTTTCCTCAACCCCTCCATCCCCCGTTCCATTAGCCAGCTAGCCTGGAGCATCTGTAGTGCCGGCTATCGTCGTCGTCACCACCGGCAGTTCGGGACAGATGGCGTTACAAGACCTCCTCAAGGTCACTCCAAGGCCCCATCACGCGACCCCCCCCCACAGTGCCCCCCCCCCCCCCACAGTGCCCCCCCCCCACAGTGCCCACACACACACACACACACACACACACATATATATACCTTTCCCCCGCCTTTTACAGCTATGCTAAGTGCTAGAGACACGTGATACAGCCCAGCTGTGCAGCGGCCCTCATGGCGTCATTGTAAAAGCAACACAGACCGCCCCAACTTGAAGCGGCTTGCAAATCCTGGTATGCTTTTGAAAGCTAGCAGATGCCCTTTGCTGCAGCCGCCCTTGACCGACATCGTCTGACGCAGCGCGTGCTGCTCGGGGGCGGGCCGGAAGCACAGCTTCCCGTTCAGCTTGCCGGTGACGTCAGCGCGCCAAGGGCAACAACAAGGAAGAGGAAGGCGGCCCTCGCCTGTGTTGCTAGGGTTGCACCCATCCTCGCTTTATTGCATTCTTTTTGTTTCCCATCCTTTTGTGCGTGGTTTGCGCCGTCGAAAGCACGTGAGGCGAGGCAACGCTGCACATTGTTCCTCCAAGGGTCTCACCGGCTTGAATAGTGTTAAAGGGCTTCGTGTAGCCTTGCGCGGACTAGTGGGGCGAACGAATACTGCGGAAGACGTACAAATGCGAATAGATTGCGGATCTTTGATCACTCTACTGCTGATGCTTACTACAGTGGCGCTGCAATTATGGTGATGCTAACGAGTCGGATGACTCGGCTTGAACTCAAGCTGGGAAATAAGGGCTACTCGGAGTTTTGACAATAATAATAAAAAAATTGGCTGAGGTTCAACCCGGCTGAACCTAGTAAACGCGCGGAAGCAAAGCCGGGGGTATGAAGTCGAGAGTTGGGCGAAAACTCGTCTGGTCGGGGACAAACATACTGACGGTGAAGAAGGAACGCCGACCAAAGAAAAAACAAGAACAGAATGTGAACAAGGCTCCCGTACGGGAGCCGAAACATCTGTTTTTTCTTTGGTCGGCGTTCCTTCTTTGCCGGGGGAAAAGAAGCGAAGAATAATGTGACGTCATTGCTATGCCATCGATTGACGTCACATCAGGCGATGCGAATCAAAGCTCTAAAGGTCAAGATCAATGCTCAAGGCCAAAGATCAAGTGACCACTGGTCATCGGTCACGTGGTTGCCGGTCACTAGCTATGAGCATACCATACAGGCATATCATGGGCATCGACAGCAAGACACCCAGTCATACATTGTTAGTCTTGGGGTGTGTGCCTAGTTTGACCTTGGTCGGTCTTCAAGGTCAAAATTCCCGGTTCTATCTCTCGCACTGGGCAAAGAGGTGAGGCGGCACCTGTGGTGCATCCTACCTTGCTCCCACTTAACTCAGTGCAGCCTCCTCCTATAGGCCTGCCTGGACCACGTGACTGCGTATGGCTCTCTGCCATGACCACCCGTTCCTGGTCCACGTTTACATTACGATTCAGATTCATCTGAACGGTACTGCCTTCGAGTTGACAAGGGGCACGCGCGAGTTTCTAGAGTCAGCATACCACAGCGGCCAAGGCCATTGACCCCAAGAAAATCCCATACACAGCTCTCGTTGAAAGAATGCCTCAAGTAGGAAGTCAGCTTGCCTTGTTTCTGTGACTTGTCCTAGAGCAGCACTTGCAAAATTTTTTTTAGACTGTCTATGTAAGCTGCCTACGAATCGTCTGTTAGAACTTTCGTGAGGTATAGAGGCCGGTTTCTGCGCGACGCATAGTAAGGGTGAGGGTCAAGCGCAGTGACCCCAGGCCCGTAGCATAGTTTGCACACTTTCGCTTTATGTTATAAATCTCCCCGGCGCAAACATATTCGACGACGCATACACTACGAACGATGCTCTGATTTTAAATATGCCCGAATGCCGCCGCGGTGGCTCAGCGGTTATGGTGCTCGGCTGCTGACCCAAAAGACGCGGGTTCGATCCCGGCCGCGGCGGCTAGAATTTCTTTGGAGGAGAAATTCTAGAGGCCCGCGTACTGTGCGATGTCAGCGCACGTTAAAGAACCCCAGGAGGTCGAAATTTCCGGAGCCCTCCACTACGGCGTCTCTCATAGCCTTAGTTGCTTTGGGACGTTAAACCCCATAAACCAAACCAAACCAAATATGCCCGAATACTGGCCGATGTTTATTGATTTCTACCGCGTTTGCAAAACTAACCCTTGGCGTTCAGCCGACTATCAGTAGGCTTCCGTTAGCGCGTTCTGTTTCATGTTGGCACGTGGTCCTGGTTAAATGACTCTCTCCTTGACCTTTATTCCCTTGGCACGGTGCTTATCCGGAGTGCGGGGCTCTGGTTGTCGCAGAGCTGACTCTCGCCGTTTTTGTTAAGGCCTTCACAATCTCTCCTCATCCCCCTCTATCGTGCAAATTTATGGCCCTGCTGGAACGAGCTTGTTGAATTTCGCCTTTGCTCCTTTTCGAATTTCGCGGTCTTGGCATATTGCTCTTCGCATGGTTTAAACAAAGCACCACCAGGAAAAAAAAACAAGTAGTCTCTCGTCGTCGAGAGCATCTGTAAGCATGAAATGCAATGCAGAAAAGGTGTAGCGAATTCTATAGGACGGCTCATAAATGTTCGGTCATCAGCCATCAGCACGTGCTACAGATCGCGGTCGCAAGACCGCGGCCACGTATATTGGAATTGCGTCATCGTGGCGGTCGACAGAGCTGTGACGATCGACACAGCGGCGGCGTCCGGCCGAGGCGAAGCTCCCAGCGTCGTGTGTAGCACGTGCTGGTGCCGTTGCCAGCACGTTGCAGGCACGTTGCCAGCGTTGCTCACGTGGGGCGCTGCAGTTGCTTTACATGCCGCTGCGTTCAGCCTCTTCTATGCAACGTCTCTCGCTGCATTCGTAATCTCCCTAGCTCGCTTCGCTGTTCGGCGGATATGGAATCAATTCCTGGCCGCGCGCCGAAATGCAAGAGCGTGCACGAAAAAACGGCGCCTTCATTTTTCGATTCTACCCGTACATGGATCTCCACCGATACCATCAAGAAAGGACTCCTCATTATTATAATTAATACGTAAACGTCTGTTTGGCAGCACCATATTTTGCAGTGTGTCGTCCTGTTACGCAACCTCATTATGTACGTATTTAAATTTTTTGGTGGCCGATGGCGTTGGAGGAGATGGGCAGGAGTCATATTATACCGTCGCAGACCTCTTGTGCGGTGCGGCGTTGGTGCACGGTAAAGAAACCCAGGTGGTCCACAGTGGCTCACTGGTTTGGTTTGGTTTATGGGGTTTAACGTCCCAAAGCGACTGAGGCTATGAGAGACGCCGTAGTGAAGGGCTCCGGAAATTTCGACCACCTGGGGTTCTTTAACGTGCACGGACATCGCACAGTACACGGGCCTCTAGAATTTCTCCTAGAGGCCCGTGTACTGTGCGATTTCAGTGCACTGGAATAAAACTCCTTGGGCTAGCGCTGCATTTCTTGGGACGAGGTGGTTACCGTTTCACTAAACCGACACAAGAAAGCGTCTTGTCCTGTATGTTCCTTTTTTATTGTCTCCGCTCTGTAACGCCGAATTCCTCCCAGGTTAAATGCTTAAATGCATGTGCCTTCGAGTTTCTCATCGGGTATATATACGTTGAAAGAGTTTTGTGTCATCCGACCTTTTTCTCCCGGCCATCGTATGCGTCCTCACTGCCGTCGCTCTGTGCTACATGGCATCTCTGCCGCATGCACGCATGATGACGCATGTACCGCGCATGCTACCCGAATGCGGTTGCCGAGTCACCGGTCGCTGATGCGCGCTCTGACTGCACGTGGTGCCATCTGTGTGGAGTGTGTGCGCACGTGCGACCAGCATTCCTTTCGACGCCTGGCAACTAAAGCCCGGCAACCGGCGAGCGTTGCACGGCGCGGGCCACCTACTGCGCATCTGTGGTGGGCGCGTGCTCGCGGTGACATTTGCGGCGTTCCACCAGAAGGGCGACACATTAATAAACGAGGCGGGGGAACAACGGAGGCAGACACGACTCCCTGACAGAAGCATTTCGAAATGTTTTACTTTCTTTGTGACATTTTGTTTAGCATGCTTGGATATGGCGAAAACGCCTGAAATCCGCAGGTCGCAGCTGTGGCGGTGCGATCGCTGTCGCGCTCGCTGCTGGGCTCGCAAAAAAGAAAGAAAGAGTAGCGAGGGTTTCTTTGGCATTGGCTTTGGCCGGCTTTCAAAATGGGGTCGTTAAAGGCGCATTGTCGTCAACGGTCGCGCTCGAGCGTCCGTTCGCTCTTATTCTTATTCTCCACGCAGCTAGGTGGCGCCACTTGTTAAATACATTACGAGAGTCACGATCGCATAGCGTACAGACGTATAGCCTTGGGGTTTGGGGTTTGGGGTTGTGTCGCCTTATATGTGGATCCTTTCGGTTTCTTCCGATGGACTCAGCCGTCCACCTAGGCGGTTTAGACGCGTATTCTCTCACTTTTTTTCCAGGCATGGTACGCACGCAGTTTTAGGGCTGCAAAATTGTGTTAGAGACTCGAGCGGCCTGCAAGCGCGTTAAGTTGGTACAGCCGTGCGATCAGGGGAAAGAAAGAACGGTCGTCATTCTCTCCTAGGTCTGATATGTCAGCACCTATACAGAGTGAAAGTACAGCACTTTAATCTGTGTCAAGTCAGGGGATACCGCTCCACAAGAGCGACAAAGGAGAAAGCATTGGTGCTTTAGATATTAGAGGAGACTGTAGATGTGCATAAGCGATTATGTAATGGTGTATAAGGTGTATAAGCAGGGGTTGTGGGCTGGTCAAGCTGCCTGCGAGAAGCTTTTTTCCCGCTGCCCTCCCATCTAAATGTATGGTGGCAAATAAAGATTATTATTATTTAAAAAAAAAAACATCGGCACCAGAGTGCAGACAAGTGACTCGGCTCGTTGTCGTTGATGGTTCATGTTCTGGTGGCTCTATGGAGCCAACTTTCAGTCGTGGTGCTGTGGCTTCGGGTTAGGTTGGCTGTGAGTGTAAAACTGTGTTCCGGGATGAACGCGATCAGAATGATGCAGCGAGCGTCGCCCGCCGTGCGACCAGACGATCCGCGAACGTGCATGGAGTGTGCGTACAACATCCGGTAAGATAGGCGGCTCCATCGTCTGCCTCAGCAAGCGGCACTACTCTGACCCGAAGTCGGTTAAGACGTGGTGCCCCTGAGAAGCTCGTCGTGAAACGGAACTGTACGGTAGGGCGTGGGTGTCAGCACTCGACTGGACGCTGGTGTGGACGGCGTAGTGGAACGCGTTGAGGGGTGTTTTTTTAAACCGTTTAGATTTTTTTTTTTTTCATGCGGTGATAGTATCGTGAATGCCGCCTTCACGAAATGTATATTCGGCTCGGCGGACACAATATAAGGACACAGCGGTCAAATTTTAATTATTTAGCCAAATTTCGTTAATTGTCTTTTGAACTCTTCACTTTACGCTTCATATTGCAATGACAATATTGAAGACTGTAAAGATTCAAAGCTAATACAATTTGCAGCGTGTCCCTAAGTGCAACAGGTATTGAGATATTCGCGAATGAATTTTCAGTCTTTTCGTATCCGATTCGGGAACTGAAAGCTCAGAGTGCGCCGGGAATCCCGCCCACGATACTACGTAAGAGATTGACGAAATGATGACGACAACTGACAGCACCGAGGCGAGCTCCGACTGCGGCAGGCAGGCGTCTGAATAGCGCATATATTCATTGCCTCCGTGAGCAGCACGCGCTCTTTTTTCGTTATTGCTATTGAACTTGGAGGAAGGATGGATAGCTGGGCGAGTTTGTAATAATACATCGTGGGAGGGAACAGCGCGAACAAAACGACAGACGAAACGACAGACAGAAATTCCGCTAGACCAATGCTCGTTGCTTTGTTTGTTCACGTGATTATGATGTATATATGTTTTCTTTTTTCAATAAAAAATTCAGTTTCGAGTCAGCGCTCGTCTTTGTGTCCTCTTGCTTCGTCTGTCGTTTTGTTCGCGCTGTTCCCTCCCACGATGAACTTGGAGGCACGTTTCCTGCTGTCAGCGGCTTTGAAGAAGCAGCACGGGGATAACGCGCAAGATTTCCCTTTTCGCTCTTGCTCGGACAAGAAAGGACCGGTGGCTTATCGGCTTGCGATTTATTATCTTTCACCGGAATCTCCACTGGTTCGCTGCCGGCTGTCGATTATGTTAACAGAACGAACAAGGCTGCTGCGATACTATACATATGAACTCTGGATGCGCGTTGGAATGGCGGGGCAGCTGCAACAGCGATACTCGTTGGCCGATAAGGTGCAGATGGTTGTCGCCCGTGTAAAAACGAATGGCAAATGGCGCAACGGAAAAAAAAAATTGAAAAAAAAAACGAATGGCAACGCTCGCCTCGCCTCAAGACTATAGGCCTCCGAGAATCCTGGCCGCCCGGTTACGTCAAATACGATGTTCGCTAAAATGTACAAACTGTCCCGGACCACAGGATTTCTGCTTCATTCAAGAAAAGCAAACGTAGTTAGCCTGAGTGAAGAATTCGAGATAAATGTTCTCGCCTACGTTCGTGCATACCGCAAAGCCAGCATCCGTCAAATCGCCAAGACCGTTGGATCCTCCTGCTATTCAGTCTGAAGAGTGCTCAAGAAACATAGTTTTTATGCTTACCATATCGCTGCATCAGGACCTCAGTGAAGACGATTATAAAAAGCGGTATGAATTCAGCAACTGGGCGTCCACCAAATGTGACGAAGACTCAGACTTTTTTAGGAAAGCTCTGTGGACGGACGAGGCCCACTTTTGCTGTAATGGAGAAGTCAATGTACACAACGCCCACTACTGTTCTGATTAGAACCCACACTGGCTCCGGGAACACCACCACGAAGTCCGGAGGTCAGTGAATGTCTGGTGTGGCATTTACTCAAATCGATTAATGGGGCCGTGCTTTCTGGAAGAGAATCTAATAGAGTCATAGACAGCGAGCATTCTAAGTGGCGCTGTCAGCGATTTCGTGTCCGCGATCCGGTTAAGTCAAGTCCAGGGCTGGTGGTTTCAGCACTACGGGGCGCCTGCGCACTTCTCGTCGCGTGCTAGGGATTGGCTCGACAGCAACTTCCCCGGTCAGTGGATAGGGAGCGGTGAAATCATGTTATGACCACCTAAGTCACCCGATCTAACTCCATTAAGACTTCTTTCTTTGGGGTTACGTCAAGAACGAAGTCTACGCAACTGAACCCGAAGGCGTGGCAGACCTCAAACAAAGAATCATCAAGGCATGTGCGAATATATACCCAAGGTTTTGAAACGAGTGCTGCAGTCCATGAAGGAGAGATTCATGGCATGCGTGGCGGTTGAAGGCAAACACTTTGAGCATTACTGATGCATAAAACCTAGCCACCGAGATACGACACTTCACGTCTTTCGAAATTGCTTTGTATAAAAAATAATAAAGCACAAGCAAACAACTTGCACACCGTTCCTTTCTTGGCCGAGCCAGAGCGGAAAGGGAAATTTTGCGCGTTATCACGGTGCGGCTTTTCCAAGCCGCTGATGGCAAGAAACGTGCCTCCAAGTACAATGCCAATGACGAAAAAAGAGCGCGCGTTGCTCACGAAAGCGATGACTATGCGCTCTTCTCGAGCGCCTGCCTGCCGTAGTCGCAGCTATAGTCTTTCCTGAAATTCCCAAATCGGATCCGAAAAGGCTGAAAATTTAATCGCGAATATCTCAATATCTGTTGCACTTAATGACATGCTGCAAATTGTATTTGCTTTGAATCAATAGTCTCCAAAATTGCGATTGCAATATGCAGCGTAAAGTGAAGAATTAAAAAAAATAACTTTTATCGACGACTATTTCGACGAGTTGTGTGCACTAGAGAAGTTGCTTTGCCTGCAAGCTTCTCGAAAGCGCATGTATTTTGGCGCGATGTAGCCAAAATTTGTTGGCCACAGCGCCGAGGGTAACTATGTTCTCGAAATTCTAAAAACTGGCATGGATATTACTTACGGTAGGCTACAAGCCTCTCAGTAATTAAGCAGCCTAACAATACTGATACTTAAAAATTTAACTTAGCCAATCAGCCTGCTAGTTAGCACGCCTTAGCTGTATTTTGATGTAGTGCACCGCTGGAAATGCTATGCCGAAAACAGCACTCTTGTAACTCAAAAGGCCTATTTTTAAAAATTGTGTGCATTCTTAGGTGAAACACTCTGTATGCCGATTCGTGACCTGCACATAATTTAACGCATACACTCGTGGTAAGACAAACCGCTGTCAGCCTTCTCGGGCGGGTTGGTGCATATGTGTTGTAGCACAGACAGGACACAGGCGTGAAGAAGACGCGTAGTTTCCTTCTTCGTTCCTGTGTCCTGTCTCCAGTGCGAAAGGCACCCTCCTGACCAGACTCACTCGTCCAAACATTAGCCTGTGCGGCTCGTTCGCCCAAGGCAGGCTTCGGATATTAACAGTGTTGGCAGAGGGTTGTACCATACGCGACTTTATCTGGAGGCATGGGTTAGCGCGGCTCACAGGTGGACGACGCTTTTACCAGACCCTATGTCTGTTCGCAGACTGGCTATTTGAGTCGCGCTCTTCTGAGTCGTGTTGTCCATGTGCTGCATATAACGACGACTATGTATAATGACTATGCATTTTCTGTCCCTCCGCAGGTGACCTCCTGGCTAGCTTGGACACCCGGCACATGAACAACTACTACGGCTGCGTGTCTCCGTGCGGACGTTTCGTCGCATCTTCAGGTGAGGACAGAGAAGGAGCGTGTCTGTGCGGTCTCTCCATGTCTGCATAAGTGGCCGGCGCGTGATGTCACAAACTCCGTGCTGATGCGTCGCTGGTGTAGGTTTGACAGAGTTCACTGGTGTGCAACGGTCATTCGGGTAAACGGCAGTTAGAGTCGCCATTTTAACCAGACTGTAACAGGAGTATAAACGCATCTTGCGACGGTGACGCTGACTGACAGCGGTGTGTCCATCTGCATCAACAGCGAACGGTATGTCGTTCTTCCGCGCAGCTTTCGCGTTCTACTTCAAGAGATACGCGGCGAGCAAGCATAACACCGAGCGGCGAGCAGAAACCAGCGGTCGACATTTGCCTCGACGTAGATTGTTTCCAGCCAGACCTCTACCGATGATGAGGCCCCCCTCGAGCTCGCCCCTTAGCAACATGGCATTCGTGTATTCAGACTGGAATGCTCTTTTGAAACGCCTCGTATAGGCATTGTGTGCAGTTCTGGTTAAGAAGCAACGCTCTAAAGATGGTCTGCTGGTTTCTTCGAAACTATCTAACTACAGCTTAACCTTAACACAATTGGAAGCTGCAGAACTGCCGGGTTCCCTCGCTTTCGAGAGCTTGCATGCGCGTGCGTCATCGTTTGCAACACCGTGTACGCATTGTGTGCAAAGACAGCGCTCGGAAGACGGTTTGCGGCGTGTTAGTTTTTTTTTTCAAAAGTTGTCACATAGCACGCCTCGCGTGGGCGTCAGTTGTGAGAGAAAGATGAGCCGTCAGCAGCAGGGGACTGTGCTTTATAGATTCGATGGCTACGGAATTACAGGGACTCGAGTATACCTCCACAGACATTTCAAAAGGGCGCGTGCCATAGGGTTACTGTTTTGTGCGCCTGGCGCAAGAAAGAAGGAAATAGTATAGTGTAAGCGTTATTAATTTGTTCGCAATCTAAGAACCAGGCTATTTTACCTCATCGTATGCAGCATGGAAATGTCTTGAGGGGCGAGCGAAAAAAAATCAGTGAATGCGTACGGAACACTAAAGCGGTGGCCCAAGGAAAGACACGACGACACGGTTAAGCGTGAGACGCGATCTTGATTAATGCGAACGCATTAGGTGGCTATGTCAGGTCATCAAAACTTGTCCGCACGACTGTATCGTCCAATATAGATAAATGTGGCAAAGTTTGTTAGATAGTGCGTGATGAGATCTTGCTGTGGGAAAAATGTGGTTCGTGAGTCGTGGTTAGTTAATTAATTGCACGCGAAAATTACACTTCGACGTCAAAATAGGCACGGACGTCGATATAGTACACGGACGTCAGAATAGCCACGGACGTCGATATAATATGTGGACGTTTTGCTGTAGCGTTACTCCGATGCGGGTCGCCGCAGCGATCTCAAAGTTTTGATCGAAACAGGATGTTGCTTAGGCCCGCACAGGATCGTCGTTCAATGCTGTACGGGTGGAATAAAGGCAGAAATTGTTATTTCCAGAAAGGTAGGGTGTCTGCAGGCGCGGTATTCCCTCCATTCTGCAGCATTCAATAATGCAAGCACCAGGTGCGATCTCTCTTCGACACATGAACTACTGGGAATCCCCTTCCTAGCCTTCAAGGACCCGCAGAGCGACATATACCGGGTGTTTCATCTAAAACATCCCTAATTTTTTTTTTTTTTTTAATAGGCTTTCTGAGTTAGAAGAGCGCTTTTTCGTCATAACATTGTCAGCGGAGAAGTACATCAGAATACAGCTAAGACGTGCTAACTATAGCAGGCTTGTTAACTAATATTGAAAGTTAACTTTTAACTATTATTGTTGGGCTCCTTAATTATTGAGAGGCGCGTGTAGCCCGCCGTAAGTAATATCCATATCAGTTTTTACACTTTCGAAAACGCGTTTACCCTCGGCGCTGTGGTCCGACCAGTTTCGGCTATTTCGACGAGTTACGTGCACTGGAGAGGGTGCTTTGCCTACAAGCTTCTCGCATTCTCGAAAGCGCATGTGTTTTGTCGGGATGTCGGCAAAATTTGTTGTGCCAAAACGCCGAAGGTAACTGCGTTTTCGAACATTTAAAAACTAAAAATTGATATGGATATTACTTACGGTGGGCTACACGCCTCTCAGTAATTAAGGAACCTAACAGTAATAGTTCAAAAGCTAACTATTCAGTATTGGTTAAGCAGCCTGCTAGTTAGAACGTCTTAGCTGTGTTGTGTTATACTATACACAGCTGACAATGTTATGCCGAAAATAGCGCTCTTCTAACTAAAGAAGACTGTTTTTTTTTAATTGCGGTAAGTCTTAGGTGAAACACCCTGTAATTTTCAGTGCACCATCGAGCTAGTGGAGAGCCTAGTCAAACAAACTTGCCTTTTGGCGACGTCATACAGTACGAAACGCCCTGTAGACATTCGTCCAGATTTCTGGATATCTCAAAAGTACTTCTTGAACATTTGATATATAACGCCGTTTACATTGAAGGAAGTCCCACATTGCAGCTATCGCCGCAAAGCAAAAAGCTGAGCTGAAGCAGGGCGACCCGTCAGCAAAAACCACAGTGACGTCACGGTGCAAGGAAAAGGCGGGGTAATCACAAACGTTGCGCCACCCGACGAAAGATCCTCTCGTAGTGTGGTCCGAAAGGAGAGGTAAACAAACAGAACTGCGAAGCTAGTTGCCAAAGCGACCGAAAATCGAGTCGAGTGCCTTCGAGAGGGCCTGTTCGCGATACGTGTACTACGCAGTGTACATTACGCACACCTTTCTCACTGCACTTAGCTCAAGTAAGGGATTATCCGGCGGGACACATTCACTGTAAATGTCTCCACCTGGAGAGAGTAGCGCGCGCTCTCAATTCTGGAAACTCGATTTGTACACGCATGCGTGGAATGAATACGCCGGGTCCTCGTCGTTGCATCATCCTCTATTCTTTCATTCTTTCTCTCTCTTTCTTTCTTAGCAATGCGTTCTCTTTACTTTCGCTCTTAGAAAGGCTGCGCTCGCTTGACGCATTGCAAATTCTACGCGCCCTTGCATCTCGAGAGCGTGGCGGTGGCACAGTGACGCTGGCTCTCCTAAGCAGTATGCGTTCCGCACACCGGTCACGGATGGCGTCGTTGAAAAGACCGACGGGCTGTGTGCCAGCTGCAGGCTGGTCTTCTTTCTTTTTTCCTCCCTTCTGGCGGCAATGCCGATCGGTCGTTTTGTAACATCAAAAGGCGAGGAGATAAAGGAGTCTTGACGGAGTTGGGCTGACGCCGCTGCCGCCGCCGCAATTGCTGTTGCTGATGCTGATGCCCGACTTTTCTCCGCGATGCAACCAATCCGCGCCAATTCACGCCGTACGACGTCACGAATGCGTCATCAGAGTTCGCAGGAATCATTGCACGCTCGCGTGACCTCTATCAGCGTGGTGGTTATTTACGGCTCTTTTCGGGTGATTCACCCGTACGTAACTGTTGCGAGTTTCAAGTGAGAGTTGTGTTGATTTTTCTTCCAGAAAATGGTTGTAGCGCCGAAACAGACAACACACAGAAAGCTAGACGGGACAGGAGCAACTTCCAACTGATTTATTCACCGCGAACGCGAATGAATATAAGACAAACAATCAAGAAGGATCGCAAGAACCACACATGCGCGGGAGGGATGTACAAAAATTGAACAAATTGAAAAACATTTTTTTTTTTTTTTTTTTTAAAGAAGATAGCCGAGTCACACAGGTGTCTCACCCCCGTGTATCTAAAAAAGCAGTTTCATTCTTATATATTGCAATTGAAGGGGTACTAACACAGTCGCTACAGTTTCTTTTGATATAGAAAGCCTCTAACAGTTCACGGCCTGTCTGGTCGTGACTTCTGCTTAAAACCTTCGTTTCTTTCAGCCTTGCTGTACACTTAATCTTTCTTTCTTCACTGCAAGCTTTACAGTGATGGGGCAGATGTGAGCCTGTGTTGATTTTTCTTGTTTCTTCCTTCTTCCGTATCTTAAAAGGCTGACGTCCTTTTTCCTACGTCATTTGGGAACCCTTGGCGCCAGGGTACCCTTGCAGGGTGCTACTTTTTTTTATTTCTTTCTATCTTTGTTTATTTCTTTTCTTTACTTTATTACCTTTCTTTGTCCCATGCTGACTGCGCATCGGGACTTCAACCAATCGCGTCCAATCACGGCTGCTTGTAAACAGCGCTGCCATGTCGTGTCCTGTTATCGCTGAGTCAGCTGGCATTAGCCCCTGCGATGCTCTCCCGAGTACCCCACACATGTGACGTGACCGTCATGAAGCGCGAAGCCAAGGCACCTTAGGGTCGTCAACCCGTTTTAAGAGTGCGATGCGCCCAGGCTTCTTTCCTTCTCTTGGAACAATATACCGTACGTGGGACGACGTACTGATGCGTATTTCGCCTACATATCTAAGGCATAATTTTAGCTCGAGTCATAACCTGGAGCCCGTCCTCCCTGTACGGGAAATGCGTCAACGTATACAATAATAACAACAAAACAACAACAATAATAATTGAACGAAAACAGAATAAAATGAGCAACACACTGCAGACATACTGCACAAACGCTTGCTTCTGTCTGCTTTTCTTTCCTTCTCTCTATCTTTTCTCTTTCTTTCTTTTTTCCTTTCTTTCTTTCTCTCTTTCGTTTGCTTATTTTTTTTGCGCTGACATGTCCGTAAGCACTAGCGATCATATCCCGCCTTTCTGCCTCCGTGAAGGAGTTAGCAAACGCAACTGCTGTCCCAATGCCGACTCAGCGTTGACTTGGGAATCTGAATTCGTTACATCGTTCGCCTGGTGCGCTTGTTTAATACCGAACCTCAAGCAAGAGAGAACATTCTGTTCACTAGCGGACTTCACGAGCGTTAGTTACGACACCTGTGCCCGCGGTTCGCGCGTTGCTGGTAGCAAATAATTCCTAAGAAATCACTAAAGAAATCGCTGTACGAAAGCGCCCCAGGTGATCAACGAGAGCCAGCGCTCGCAGGGCACGCACCTCTTTCGCCGACGTAACGCGAGTGATTGTCGCGAGATGGCGCTGCAAACACCAAGACCGCAAACTCTACAGTGCCACGCGCGCGCGCGTTGCTGTTGCGGCAAACGTTGGTTGCGGCTTGTGAAATCTGTAGAGTCCTCTGTCGGACGGATTGGTATTCACGATCAGTTCCCACTACGTTTTCCTTCCTTCCTTCATTTGCTTTTTTTTTTTCTTTAACCGGTGATGTCGTAATCAGTTTCGGTCTATAGAAGTTCGCCACCATTGCGATCGCTTCAGCAGCTGCGTGTACTCATTTCCGTTGTTGTGCCAACATATCGCAACTGTAATTAACAACCCTTTCTGAGAAGTTCACTTCGGCCAGTGCACGGTCTAACGTCACTCGGTAGGCATGTGACGGTGACGACCGAAGCATGAACTCAGTATACTGTCATCCGCACTCGAATCAATTAAGGCGATTGCGTGCTTGCGCGCCATAAGGACTCTGCGATAGTTGCCCATTTTTCCTTTATTCCACATTGCACAAGCTTCTGGCTTCTTAAAAACACGATCTTCAAGGCGGTGCACGCTGATGAGTTTGTTTACTCAGATCAACTGTAAACACCGTTTTAAACTAGAACCGTGACATCACGGAAAGATTCTTGGTCGCGTTTGATTTTCCGCCTTGTTACATGAGTGCCATAACCACTGTTCTTTGTAACACGAACAGACTAAACATCAAATGAGGCGTTGTGCAGTATTCTACTCCCTTGATAATTCAATATCTGATTATGGTGATAAAACTAGATCTCTAAACCAATATGCTCTCTGGATACAAGTTAAGCAATTCAGCACCAGCTCAGCAGCCCACTAGACCTTTAAACTAATATGAATGCCCCCTGGATACAAGCACGAATTAAGCAGGCCACTTTTCATTTTACACTCTAAACAAAAAAGAATAAAAAGGTAGTGCGCTAGAGTAGCTTGCTCCCTTTTTTACTCCCATATAGGCGTATTTGTGTTTAGAGTGTACTTTTCTTCCTGCTTTTGATGGTTGTCCGAACGCCTCTTTCGATGCACGTTGTTCTTTTTTTTTCTTTTCTTTTTTTTTGCGTTCGCGTCCTTTCTGCAATGGCTCATTAGCGGGAGACCTCCTCCCATTGTCTCCACACGCAGGATTCACCCCCGACGTGAAGGTGTGGGAGGTGTGCTTCAGCAAGACGGGCGAGTTCAAGGAGGTGAAGAGGGCCTTCGAGCTCAAGGGCCACACGTCCGGAGTGTTCTGCTTCGCCTTCTCCAACGACTCGTCCAGGTGAGGGCGCGTTTTGCACACGTCCACGTATACCCGCGCCTGTCCATAGGGCGCTCAAACGGCACGCTCCTGTCTCAGTGGTTATGGCACTCGGCTGCTGAGCCGAAGGACGCGGGTTCGGTCCCGGCCGCAGCGGTCGAATTTCGATGGAGACGAAATTCTAGAGGCCCGTGAACTGTGCGATGTTAATGCATGATAAAGAACCCCAGGTGGTCGAAATTTCCGGAGCCCTCCACTACGGCGTCCCTCATAGCCTGGGTTGCTTTGGGACGTCAAACCCCAATAAACCAAACCAAGCCTCACGAAACACACGAATAGCGCGTCTATTTTTCCTTGTTTAGAAACCGGTCCGTTGTTGGGTGGCCACGCGGTACTGTGAGGAACTTGGCTTGCTTATGTTTGAGAAAAATAATTATGAAGAAGGTCTGAATTATGAAAAAGGATTACCCGTCTTTGGTTATCCACAAGTCAAGTGTTCAGCCGAGTTCAGCCCTTGTTTGAGCTTTGCGTCACGTTGCGAACCGTGCGGCAGAGCAAACATACACCCCTGTCAAACACTCGCAAAATAAAGTGCACTTACGAAGATTGTCACGCGCTAAAAGTGCACTCTTAGAACAGCTAAACGGCGTAACTTAAGTGCACTCGAAGAAGTGCCTTCACAAAACGCACTACGTATATGTATAGCCTCGACGGCAGTGATTTTTTTGCGCATACAATGCGATACAGCCTAACCTCGTTATAATGAAACGGTTTATAACGAAGTAATGGATATAACGAAGCAATGACGATTCCCCTCGGAAGCTCGGTAAGCACGGGCTATAACGAAGAAATGACGATTCCCCTCGGAAGCTCGGTCAGCACGGGCTATAACGAAGCTACGGCTGTAACGAAGTAATCGGCGGGCCCGTTCAACTTCGTTATAAGTTCAACTCTAAATAATAAAATGCGCGTACAAGTTGATTTTACTCGTCACGTGTATTTTTTATTTGTGCAACGGTTTTATGATAGCGACGCGCTGTAGTTCACCACGTTTTTTGTTGTCCGGATTCTGGATGGGCTCGGAATTGGTCTTGATACATTATTACCATAAAACAAATTTAATGCCGTCGTGGTCGAAAACTAAGTTATCTGCTCTACTCTCTAAACGAGCATTGTTCTGAATTTTGCGCTTTCAGATCGCCATGTAGGAAAAATTTTGTTTTTAGCCAGCCGCCATTTTCGTATTTACGAGCGCACTCTGCTTTACCGTTTAGTAACTCGTCGCATGAACTTCACTCGACGGGCTGAAGTGCGTCCATCGTAAATTCCCTTTATTTTTTTTTTATTTTGGGTGTTCGACAGGGGAATTGGCTTGTGCGCTCTGGAGCTTGAGTTGATTCGCGATTTATTAAAGACATAGCTGTAACCCGGTATCTGTTAATCCGAGGCCACTTGATGTTACGTATAAAGCGCGGGATCGTCTTATCGCAGTCTGCTGAAGGAGAATGAAGAGTATGTGTGTGCATATAACTGCAGCATCCGAGTAAGAGGCCCGTTGCGAGGACTCTCTCGCGCAACTCGATAAGGCGCGATAAGCGTCAGACGAATCGACGTGTTCTTCACCCGCTCTTGTTTCTTTCACCGCTTTCCCTCGTTCCCTCGTGGTGCGGCCGAGGCGTCCACTCCATGTGGCACTGTTCGTATCAGTCCCTCGTAGTAGTGTACGGGGTGAAAGTGAACGCGGTTCTGAGGTCTCATTTCTCTGTTTGGCGGCTGGTTTTGAAGTGTTGCGCAGGCCACTTGTCCTCTTCTTGCATCAACGTGTCAAAGTGCGCAGTTTCGACCACCGCTCGGTGTGTCTCTGTATATCTCTCGCGTTATCACCTTATCTGCTTGCGTCACGTGAGCGGAATCTGGCCGACGCCGTTCAACCTCCCTCGCCCAGCAGACCCGGAGAGATATCGGTCGGATATTGAGCAAATTTCCGCCTTGCGAAACCCTCCGTTTCGGTCCCTTTCATGCAGCTGGAGGCATTGTTCGCGTCGCCGAATAATTGTCGGTTATTATTCGGGCTGGTGTATACGCCGTTGTTGCCGGCATGTTGCCTGTCATCTCACTTCCGCGGGCTACGCCGATAAATTTCAATTAGAGATACCTTTTGTTCCGACACCATTTGTGGGGCTTGCCGGTGAACAAAGAGCCGCTGAAAACCTAAGGGGGGGGGGGGGGGGGGTTATAAGGAACTTTCACATAGGATACAACAAAATTTAATAACTGCAACCTCGGTTTGCAACATGCCTTTAGGTCAAGATTGTCAACAACCACACAGCTAGCAGAGATAACGCACGATATTGCAAATGCCCTTAATGCACGAGGCAAGTTAGACGCCATTTTTTTTAGACCTCTCTAAGGCATTTGACTTAGTTCCTCACCAAGACTTACTCACGAAACTGCGGGCTATAGGTATCGAAAACGACATCATTACATGGATTGACTGCTTTTTGAAAAACCGTAAACAGTGTGTCAAACTGAAAAATTCCGAGTCTGATAACTTGGATGTCTACTCAGGAGCACCACAGGGTTCAATCCTCGCCCCCTTATTGTTCCTAATTTATATCAATGATATCCATTCATGCATTCGCTCTGGGGTACAAATTCGACTCTTCGCGGACGACTGCTTAGTATATAAGGTAATAGATTCGATAGAGCGTCTCTCATAGCCTTAGTCGCTTTGTGACGTTAAACCCCAGAAACGAAACGAGATTCGATAGAAGATCAAATTAAACTAAATTAATCTCTATCGGCTATTCAGACTTGGGCACCAGATCGGGAATGAGACTCAATGCCACTAAAACAAAAAGCATAATTTTAGCAACAAGAAAGAGCCACTAGATTGTTCATACATTATAGCCAATGTCCCCATCGAGAAAACTAATTATATAAAATACCTAGGAGTGACACTATCAAACAATCTAAGCTGGAAACAACACATTAAACATATATGGCATAAGGTCCAAGGAAAGCTGTATTTCCTCAGAAGAAGATTACGCAACGCTCCTCCTAATGTAAAACTTAATGCATATAAAACGCTCGTGAGACCAACCTTAGAATATGCTGACATTATTTGGAGTCCACACCAGCAATATTTGATAGGCAAACTAGAACGCATTCAAAACTTAGCAGTACGCTTTGTATACTCAAGCTTTTCCAGACATTCCAGCGTATCTAACCTACTTCACAAAGCAGATCTTCACAGCTTGGCACAGCGTAGAACATCAAGACTAAAATTTCTGTTCTTACTTTATCACGGCAATTTGAACATATCAAGAGAAACATACCTCCAGGAATCATTTCGTCACTCTTCGAGAACTAACCATGAGAAAGCACTTCATCAACCCATAAGCCACATTAATGCTCATAAATATTCTTTGTTTCCAGCGGCTATATCTAACTGGAACAAACTACCCTCGACAGCTGTAAACTGTAACTCAGTTGAATCATTCATAGAGCACGTCAATAGCATTGATTCATCAGTAATGCCACCGTGATAAAACTATGATGCTGACTTTCATTTCGTATTTTTTTGTAACTATATTTGTTTCCGTACTGAACCCGCTATTTTCGTTTCCCTGAATTGGCATCATTAACACCACGATGCCGCTATGATGAATTCTTATTTTGTATTATATATGTACCTAACTTGTTCCCCTGTATTTTCTACTTTGTATCCACTCCTGCATGGGCCCGAGAAGGGCCTGCAGTATTTAAAAAAAAAAAACTTAAATTCATTGTTGTTATAATGCAAACTGCCATAATGTGGACATGTCTGAAGGAACTGGTGGTTTAGTTATGAAATCTGTACAATACAATCGGAGCAGGAGAGTAAACAACGCAGATGGGGATTATTGCTCTGCGCATTGGAGCGACGCGATTAAACACCCATGACCACACTCAGAGCAACCGCATGGTTTTGCCTTCCTTTGTTAGGTACAGGAATCACACAAACGGCACGAATTTGCAGTCAGCGGCTCCTGGACTACATACCCAATGTTGAGTGACGCGTATGTTGAAGAGGGCTTTTTTTTTTTTTTTTGCCGAAAAAGAAAAGAGGGTTTGGTCCTGAGACTTTTCACAGAATCGCACTGCATGCTTGGTATTCAGTCAGTCGTAAAAGAGACCGCGTATTTGTGTGGATATTTTTTTCCGCATATTTTAAAATAGTCTTAAAGTCATTTACCATCACGCGGTGTAGGACCGCAGCTTTATCGCATCGATTTTGATCCTTTTCAGAAAAGAGAATAATTAATACGATGCTCATTTCAAAAGGTGCTTCATCGCACGCGAAGTCATATCTACAACATAACTGGCCGAGCTCTAAATTCGTCGACGTCACAGCAGGTAATAATTCGTAAAAACATGGGCGTTAATTTGGTAACTGCAGTGGGCACTAAGGGGCAAATACATTTGAGATGACTCGTGTGTCACAAGTGTATATTATCGTTGTTTATATTCATTTTTTTTTCCATTGGCCGTCTCATTAAATATTCGGCTCTGTACACCCCGTGCTCATTATTTCGACGCTCTTTGTTTTTTCGTTCCCTCTCCGCAGGATGGCGTCGGTGTCTCGTGACGGCACATGGAAGCTGTGGGACTGCAACAGTAAGTGCTGAGCTGCTGTGTGCGTTTGTGTCAGAGAGAGAGAGAGATAATGAATGAATGAATGAATGAATGAATGAATGAATGAATGAATGAATGAATGAATGAAGTGAGTGAGTGAGAGTGCTGCCTCTCACTCCCAGTCGCCCGAGGACGCGGCGGGTGCAGTTTGACCTACCGCTTGTCATGCGACTGCGTGCGTTGACCGGCTTCCCACACACCCTAACGTTCGTTATCTTTTTTATTTTATTTTTATTCGTCGTTGCCGACGCCGCAAAAGCCGTTCAGCAGCTTCTCTTATTATAACACCTTCGGGGGCGCCAGATCACGTGGCTTCTGCGGGGCACAACCGCACGGTCACCGCCGCCTCCGCCCGCCGTATTGCATCATCGTCGGGCGCGGAGGTATTTTTCTTTTTTGCCTCGGGGGAGCTAGCAACGTCGTCGTGACAGCAGGGGGAAGAAGGATCAACGGGGGCATTCTCCGAAGAAAACTTCCCGCGAGCCAAGCGAACGACGGGTAGGCGACCCCGTATAGCTTCGAGAAGCAATTACGCTTTCTCCTCGTCGGCGGTACTCAAGAGAGCGGAGAACAAGAAAACTAAAAGGGGGGAAGGAAAAAACGTAAAAAAAAAGTGCGCAGATATAAAGAAGTAAACTATAGGCGCTTGAGTTGAGCGCTCGACGTCGAGGACAGCGACATGGATTCAGTTTTTTTTCGTTTATTAACGTTTTTAATTATTTTTTCGTAAACTTCGCCCCAGATACTGTTTCTTTTTTTTTCTTTTACGGACTTACTTTTCTCGCTTTCCTTGTTTATATCTTATGCCGGCTGGGCGGCGCGGACAGAATGCGCATCGCTGAGATGGAACGACCAAGTGGCACGCCTGGTAATGTACTACGCGTCGCTGGCTGCATACCCAACGTGCGATGTGTTTACGAAGTATCTTTTTCCTTCTCCCTCTCTCATTGGCGTCTAAGGGGAAGGAGGGAAGAAAAGAATGATAATAAAGGTTGGCCGGCCACTGCTACAAACAACCGACTTAGCCTGCGCACTTCGTTGCACGGGGAGGCCCTACTTTGTGCTGCGAATATAGCGCCGCAGTTCGCGCGTGTTCTAACGTTTCTACCTGTTCGTCCTTGTAGTGCTAGGGGGTGCGTTGAACGCTCGTTAATCCTCGATCAGTGAGCGACTGCCCTGTACCGACGCCTGAGCAGGCATGCTATATTACGCGTCGACAACTGCCGACACGTCTTGCCGGCGCTGTCTGAGCTCTCTGTGATGAGTTATGACATCACAGCTACTGCTTCACGGCGTGCATGTTTGCGTCGTGAAGCTTGCGCAGGAAATTAAAAAAAAAAGCAATAGCGTAGAGTTAGAACCAAGCTACGGGGAAGATCAAAACGGTTTCAAGGGAAGATCGCTTGCGATCCGCCGCTCAGGTCTTGGTGGTGCTTTCTCGGCCGCGGCGCCTGTATTTCTTTGGAGAAGAAATTCTAGAGGCCCGTGTACTGTGCGATGTCAGTGCACGTTAAAAAAACCCAGGTGGTCGAAATTTCCGGAGCCCTCCACTACGGCGTCTCTAATAGCCGGAGTCGCTTTGAGATCAATCAATCAATCAATCAATCAATCAATCAATCAATCAATCAATCAGGTTTCTGGTACTTTTGGCTGCAGAGGGTGGTCGCTGATCAATGATTACTCCCTTATTTCCATGCCCGGTATGTGAAAACCACCCTACTGCCCCTCCATCTGGTTGGCGCTTCACGCTGCAAGCGCCGCCGACGGGGCCGCTCGGTGCTGCTGCTGCGCACCTCCACGTTCCTCCACGTTGTTAGCGCGCGGCCCAGTTGGCTTAGCGCGGTGTGTGTACTACTACGTGCTTCCCTCGGCCGCCGCGCGCGGTTGTTACCCCTTGCCTTGCATCGCGGGCGAAGTTCTTCGGCGTATCGCGTGCGGCATCTGGCGACGCAGAGTGGAGCCCTGCCGATAACTGGCGACGCGACGCAGGCAGGAGCGCTTCGCTCCGAGGTCGCCCACCCTGCTGACGAATAGCGCGGTGCAGCTGCCACCTGCGCTGCGCCTCAGTGCGAACCTCCTGCGGCGCGGCTGATGCAGATTGATTTGCGGTCAACTTTATATTGGTCGTCGAACCGCGCCGCTAGCTAATCCGTCTGTCTCTGGAGAGGAGGAGAGGAATGGTGGAAGGAGGAGGTTCGATATGTCGAACGGAGGGGACAATTCCAATACGCAAGCGGGGCTGCTTTCGAGGGGGTTAATGCGATTCGCTTCGACGCTTCGTCTCTCGGTGTAAGAGCGATTGCTCGGAGAGTCGCGTCCCCTTATTGGAGCGATCGGTGTAATACGATCGCGCGAAGATTGGGAGGGATTTGTGCGAGTGAGCCTGCGGAGGCGATTGCGTTTGCCGGCTTGCGACGCCTATCCGCTCCTTTTAGGCGCCTCGACTGCACTTTCTGTTCTAAAACATGTAATAAATTGAGTGTGCGAACGAATAAATTTGAAACATTGATAATCCAAAACACGTTAGTTTAAGTGGCGCGTAATTTGCGTGCTTGTCGTCTCAGTTGTTAATTATGCGGATTTTTAATTAGGTGCGGCAGATTTGTTTGTTCTGCATTTGCTTATCGTGACATCTGCCGCCCCAGCGGATGCGATCCATCATTGATCGGAATTTGTATTTTTTTTTCTGTGGCGCTGTACGCTTCTCTTAAACCAGTGATCAGACCCCAATGTGGCACATCTCCTCCGCGATCGGGATTCTTCAGCTGTCGCTAGCGGTTCTTCGCACCAGAGGAGGGCGGACAGCATGAAGTTCTTTTCTCTCTCTCTTGCTTTGTTTCACGTTGTTCAAAGCAGCTTTCGGTGTTCAGAATTGAGGCTTGGCGATTAAGTCGTAAATTTCCCCGCTACGCCACAGATCCCTGGCCTCGAAACACACAGTGCTGTCCGGAGCTATAGGCAGCCTTGCCCGCCATTAATCCTAATGGCATAAATCGCTCTGCACATGATTGTCCTCCTTTTGCCAGTGACGGCTGGCAAGCAGAGAGACTAACAATACACGCATATGCACTGCGAACGACATTGTACTGTGTTGAGCGTTACTTTTGGAGCCTGCAGTGCAGCTTTTATCACTATGTTTATCACCGACACTGACGTACCTGTGCCAAACTATAGTCACGCTGCTTTTCGTGCTCAGTGCCCCTGCTCAGAGTAAGAGACTCGAGTGATGTGACGAGCAAGATGGCGGACAAGGCTGTAAGTGCGATCTGGGAACGGCGTGTTAATTGTGATCAAATTTTCACCGAACAAAGCCACAAATGTAAAGGGAATTCACGGGAGACTTTGAGCGTATACTCTAGTGTAGTGACAGGACTTTCAGCCGCAACAGTCTATTCGAATTCTTCAAACGGCTTAAGACGTCGATCTTCAAGGACACGTCGCCCTTGAAGGCCGGGTCGACGATGCCAACACAGTGCCAACTTGCGGATTGTGCTCGCAACTTCCCATGCGGCGCTTGAACACTGTTCTGGAATGCCTACAACTTCAGGAATATTTCATACTCCTTGCTCCGAGATGTTTTGCTGGGCCTTCGGTGACAAGACACACACATCAACGCCGTGGCGCATGCGCGTGAGACAGTCAGATGTCTTTTCCGGATAAGTAAGAGAACTCTTTATCATTGAGAGCGATAGAGGGATCGCTGATGCACCCGCCACTGTTATCGTGATTGTGAAATTCCTCTATAATTTCACGTGTTCACCTGTCTTTATGTTTTGCGGGGATGACGGTGTTAGAGAAAAGAGGAGTGCGTGCACCTTTCTTCCATTGACAGGTTAACACGTGAAATTACAGAGGCCTTCATTAAGTCTTTTCACTCGAACGACCCTCGTTGTGTCCCCCCCCCCCCCGCAGTCGAGTACCAGAAGGGCCAGGAGCCGTACCTGCTGACGACGGGCGAGTTTCCGCCGCTGGCCGAGGGTTCGACTCCCCGCTGCCTGGCGCTGTCTCCCGACGGCCGCACCGTGGCCATCGCCACCGACGACGAGGTGCACGTCTTCTGCGGGAGGACGGCCCAGCTCAACGCCAAGCTCGAGCACCTGCACAACGGTGAGGGACGAACTCTCAGGCCACCTCGGTTGTCACTGGGTCGTCGTTAAGAGCGTCGTTAGTGCGTAATGATGGCGACGCAGAAAGCGGTAACGAATGATGTGGGTGCATGCATATGCACATCGTCATACAGTGTTCCCGGTGCGCTCAGCGGAGGCTAGCTGCCTTGGACATTTGGAATATGTGTGCGGTGTCTTTGCTCAGAGCCGATCACATTCTACAGAATAATGCGTATGGCGCCCTGCAAGGCGCACTAAAGAGAGGGGAATATCTATAAGCAGCTGCTGATTCCCGGTTCAGTACTCTTGTCAATGCCGCGTGTCTCTTCCTGTCGCCGTTGCTAACCCTGAGCAGCGCAAGCGCTGTCTGTATACGATACAGGAGCAAGGCTCAGCTATATAGGCGTCGCGTGCTTATAGATCCGCAGGACGAGGTCAAAGCGTTACGGTCATCAGTGGCGATAGAAATATGTGCATATAGTCTAACTTCGTTATAACGAAACGATTTACAACGAGAAAACGGATATAACGAAGGAATGACGATTCCCCTTGGAAGCTCGGTCAACACAGTGCTGTAACGAAGCTACGGCTGTAGCGAAGTAGTCGCCGGACCCCCTCAATTTCTTTATAACGAGGTTCAACTGTATTGCTA
The DNA here is from genome assembly GCF_055824585.1 of Amblyomma mixtum. NCBI lineage: Eukaryota > Metazoa > Arthropoda > Arachnida > Ixodida > Ixodidae > Amblyomma > Amblyomma mixtum. Next base: position 291,621,319 of record NC_143013.1, on the reverse strand, counting down.
CCACGCTTCTCCTCGCGTTTTATCTACCTTTCTTATTTTTTTTTATTTTTTCGTTTAGACGGCTTCCGATTCTCCTTCTTGGTCGAATGCAGCAGTGATTCCGTGAAAGACACTTCGCCGCATGTGGGGTACACGGCGCGTGTTGGCCGTGCTGTCTTTCCTCGGCTGGGAGCCGAGTCTCCGTTCACGTGATCTTTACAGCCGTGTAGGCACCGTTGCTTTACGTTTTCTTTTTCCGCTGGCCTCGTAGAAAGTGCCGCATTTACCCCAACGTATACCGCAACTAGGACTCTATCGCGAGCGTCACTCTGTCGACGCTGAACAGGAAACAAAAAAAAAAATGATTCAGTTAGTAATATTTCTTCATTTATAACGCAATGGTTGGGATATCATTTCTGTTTCGAGTTAAAAAAAAAAAGGGAACTATGAGGACGCTTGAGTCACCTTAAGCGTGGAATGCGAAAGCATTCGATTTCACATTTGTCACAGCTTCTGTTGCAACTTAATGCTGTGTGTTTGCGTTAGTTTATTTGCAGTTGTCAGTCCGTCAACCGCCACATTCGGACGGCTGTCTGCAGTAGCAGGCATCCGCTATGCTCTGACCATATACGGCCCCGGGTTGCTTATGACGTGAACTCTAATGTCATCTAGGTTGCTATCTAGCAACTACAGATTGCTTGCAACCCGGTGGGCAGGTTGTGATCACGTCGCAAGGTCACGCGACCTCTCGCGACCAATCGTTAATTTAATTGCAATTGCCACCTGCCGTGGTGTGACAACCCCGATGTTATCGCATTAAAACAACTCTCGTTGAATTTGAGCAAATATGGCATGCATCTCCACGTGAGGCTCGATAGTATGCGTATGGACATCCAGGTGAGGAGAGCAGCTAGCAGTTCTTTATACTGCTTTTAAAAATAGACTCTTAAGCGGCCCAGCGCACAGCGGTGTTGACGGTCGCACCCGACGATAGCACCCTCTTATTCCAGTGCCCCGACTGAGGGACGACGAGTAAGCGGTCGCAGCTCGTCGGACCATCGTGACCCAGTGCACTTGAAAAAGCCCGCGCTGATCAGCCCAGACGGGATGGGTTTGCATTGTACGCGCGCTGTGAGACTCGGCCGTGCGTGTATGCGCACGTACGTGCATATTGTATACCACTCACGGGCGAGTCAAGGGCGCGCATGCATTGTCTCTGGCCGCGGCGTCCAATGCAACGGCGGACTACAGGGAACGGCTCTGTTTACGTTTCGTCTTCCGGTTGGGGCCTCGGCGCCGCGGGAACAAAGGCTCGCCAGTGTTTGCGTGCGCGCTTTTGTGTGCGTTTATATACCGCGCGCGCCGCGTCTCATTTCATGCACCGGCACGGAATCGAACGTGTCCGGACCGCGCGCTTCGGCGCTTCGATCTACGGCGGCCGGTCGAATGCTTCGATTGTTTCCTTGTTTCTGTTCCGACGTCGTGTCGGCACTGCATCCCTAGCGGCGTCTCAGTTGTCGCGCCGGTAACCGGAGCCTCTGTGAAACAGTCGTAGGGCAGGCTTCGGTCTGTGCAGCGGGTCTCGGCGCGACGTCTGTTGCAGTCTGCGCATGCGTACAAATCTCAGGTGCGGCTCTGCAGCGCACATGCAGTGGCGCCCTACCCGTACAATGGGTAGACGATGTCTGTGAAACGCCTTATTAGTAATCGTGTGGCGCATGAAATCACGTTCATGGACCTGACCCAACCGGACTGACTGCGCCAGGTGAAGAACGCGCATAAAAGGCGGTTTTCTGCAGTGCGTTGCCAGACACGCATACTATAGTCTTCCTCCCGCGCGTTTTATCCTGTAGTGGAATCGCCGCTTGAGTACAGTTGGGCCACCAAGCGATGACGTAATACGGTAGCACGTCCAGATCGCGTATGGCGGGGTTCGAAATGCCGCTAACAGCCTTCCAACTTTTTTCTAGTGGATACAAGCGTTTTCCGGCCTCACGCTTGGGTTTCCAAATGAAGCAACGTACGGAAAAGTTGCCATACCGCGAAAGATCCTTAGGGTCTAGATCATCGAAGTGAGCGAAGTATTCTGTCCTGCCTTCGGAACGGCTAGGTACCGTTCCTTCAATAAAAGTTAAGGTTACCAAATGGGAAGTCCAGGTCTGGTACCTCGCCTAACACCATCGAGGTCCGGTGCCAGAGGCACGGGACAGACGCAGTGCCGCGTAAGAACTGTGCATACGGAGAAGTGAAGCTCTGGCGGTCGCACATCTTCTCTTCTGGGGCGGCAGAAAGTTAGGCCTGAAACACGCCGTTTGGTTCGATGAGGAACGGTTGCGTGCCTTTTAGGCGTTTGCGAGAACTGTCTGCTGTGGCGCCTTAATCGGAGTTTGGAAAAGAGGGAGGGGGTCAGGGGGGACGTTATAAAACACCGTGACGTATCGGTCTGCCCCGCCTGGTGACGCATGCAGGCTCTTGCAGCATCCCTGCAGTGACAGCTCGGCCTCGTTAGATTCAGCCCGCGATTGTCGATGGCGGCCGCCCGACAACGAACGCGCTTTGTGAAAGGAAAACAGCCAGTGCAGTGACTTTCTCGGAGAGAAGCGTCGTGGGCATAGCTCCAGGACCGTCGCTGTTGCTTTGCAGAGATAGCGGCACGAGCGACTTTCACTCCGGTAAACGGCATGTAATGTGTTGTAATCCCCCCCACGTTAACCTGTTGCCCTACGACACTAGCTGTTACCCAGGTATACAGGCCGCTGAGTTATGGTAGCTAGGCGTGTACATGTGATTACACGATCAAGTAGTCCCATTCCTCGTGGAATGGACGGACCGGAGGGGGCAGGGTTAAGTCTCGTTGAGATTCGTTCGCATCTTAATTTTGCATGTTCCAAGGCGCACACGCATGCAGATGCGGAACGGTGGATGCAGCGGCTGCAGAAATGCATTCCCAACGATCTCCCAGCGGAGTCCAGGTGTCCCAATCATGGAGGAAAAAAAACTAGGAGGGAGTATGACGTCACAATCTTGAAGCCTAGTCATAAAAAATATAATGGAAAGCATCATGGGAAATAGGCCCTCACGTGACAAGGCAGCGGTAGCTCTTAGCCGGATTTCGGTTTCGGTTTCGCTCTCTCGCTCTACGAGCAACTGTGCGACCATCTGCTTGTGTTCACTGACGGCTCCGTGGTGAGCACAAACTGCTCGCTCGTCGCAGAGGCCATCATCTCCGAGCGACACGTGCGCTGAGTGCGGCGCAATGGAGACATTGGAGTACAAGCTCCTTCGCTTGACGCTTCTGCAGAGCCGCGTCGCGAGATGCTCGCGGCCTACAGGGCGCTGGGAATCATCCCGGACAGTCTCGAAGCGCTCCTGTGACCGCGTGGCAGTGCGCGCACCCGTGACAGAACAACGGTGAGCCTCTGTGCGTTCATCGAGCAGGCGGGCTTGACTTTCCGCTTGCTCTTCGCCAGGTAGTGCACGCGTGACACGAACGCTCCGCGGGTGCTACCTCGGACGGTATACGCGGCCGGGCGCCCCACCCCGGCCGCTAGTGCAGTGTGCCGCGCGCGCGATTAGTCCGAGACAGGACGCTACGTGCGCGTGGCTATGTAACAGTTTACTTCTTTTTGTAAGTGACTGTGCGCAGTGGCCGGTGGTGGTGGTGGTGAAAACTTTTATATTGTAAAAAAGAGTTTGGGAGCCACAGAGTGGCCCCGCTACATGGTCGGCGTCCCTAGTCCGGGACACCGCACGACGAGGCCCCGTCTCTCGCCCGTTTCACCAGAGCCCTTTGGGACTCAAGCGAGGAGCAGTTGAGGAGGGCAGTCTCCCATGCCTCTCTGGAAGGGGTAGGGGAAGGGGGGAGGTGGGGATTTTGAGTACATGCCCACACCATGTGGAAGATATCACAGGTCTCCCCACAGTGTGGGCATCGCCCATCCGTGTTAACGTCGGAGGGCGCGGCGCCACTTCTTTTTACTCAGTGGCCGGGAGACCCCGCGCAAGGGCAGAAAGCCTCCGGCACTCTCTCTCGACAGCGAGCGAGAGAAATACTTCACCGCTGCTTTTCGCGTCGTAACCGCGTATGTGCGCGAGCGCATTCGGCGCGACTTGTGTCTCGAGAATGGCAGAGAACGGCGGGCCCATGGGCGGGCCGAAGTCCGCCTGCCCGAGAAATAGAATCTTGCGCAGCGCTCGTTAAACACGTCCGTCCGCCGTGAGCGCTCTGGAAGCCACTGCGCCCTTTTTTAGAAGCTCGTTTTCTTCGCCTACACTCGAGTTCTCCGCTTATAGCATGCGCTGAAATAAACGCTCCGTATGTGTGTATAACGACGAAAGGAATTCCTCTCCATTCTCCTAATGAACCACAGTTGAACAGTGACGAGGTCGCGGCCGCACCCTTTGATGAAAAGTTTACGTGCAGTTTTCTACAGTGCACCCAAAAACTCAAGAGTGTAATCAACAGAAGTGTTGAGACGCGGAGCCTTCAGACAACCTCGCGCTCGGTACGCATTCCGCCAAAGCTGCAACACAGGCGCTGCGCTTCTGCGCTACATCGGAGCCCGGACGTTCACTAAAAAGCACCGCTGGTTGGCAGTCTGGTAACTGTGGAGGGCCCATTTCCCAAGAGTCAGTGCGCAAAAGGGCCCTCGGCAGCGGCGTCAGAGGAGGATGGCTTGCACAGGCTGAGCGCACTCTCTCCTAGCACTTCCTCCATGGTCCCAATCCACTCTATACCACCCCACTACCTCCTCACGGGAAGCTGCTCTGTCCAGCTGTATAGCCTGTGCTATCAATCAGCAACGGCTGATCGCGGGCCCACAGGATAGCAGAAGCTATCGGAGTCCTGGACTGAGGGCCCGGCTCAGGAGTACTGGTTCCACAGTCATTCTTCCTAAAAAAAAACAAAAAAAAAACGTGTTTCACCACCGCCACCACACAGGTGTCCTAGAATTGCGCTGGCGTCGCCCTGGCCGCCATGTTGGTGGGCCAGAAGCGCGATGAAGGCCTGTTCTTTCATCTAATCCGCTTATCGCCGCTTCCCCGAGGAAGTTATAACACCATCATGGCGCCTGCGACTTTATGTGCACAAGCCAAAAATCTAACATGCTTTCTTCTTCATCTTTGTCCACTACTTATTTCCCTTCATCTCTCCCGTCTTCTAAGTCCTCATTAGGCTTCCTTAGGCTTCTCATGTATTGAGCGTAAAATGTTTACGAGGTCACTGCATATGCAGTTTGCGATCTTGAAGACATTTGGGCGGCCTTTACTGTTATACCCGTGCCATGCGGACAAATTTAATGTAATTAAATGCATAATGCCTGATGTTGTAATGTCATTATTGCTATACCACACGCACAAATAACCGTACTGCTCTTCGCAGTCTACCGAGCTTGCCAGAACTCATTCGCCTAAGAAATCCATATTCTCGTCCCCCAAAACACGCGGAAAAGCATGCGACTTAATTCGTTAGCAGCTACTTCTTTTCATGTAGCAACCGGTTCATTCATAGCTTTCAATCAGATCTGGCATTTGTATGCATTTTCGATGCAAATAGCGACATTTTTACCTACAGATGCCCTCGATATTGCTGTATTACTGTATTAATTTTGTAGTAACTATAAATTGTTAATAATTTTAATATTACATTCGAATATAATTGACAAGATGTTATGCTCTTCAGCACTTCATTCATCACTTCAGCAATGGCATTAAATCTGGGCGTGTAGCATAAATTCACTCCGAAAATAATTGCATTAACAAACTTAAGGCATTTAGTGTCATTTCGTGTGCGCGTGCAGTACGGTTATTATTCGGTCGGGAGCTACCGTGCGACTGCGAAAGTAGATGAAAGTCTTCGGTCCCTCAAGTACCAAAATGCATTTCTGCTTTGAAAGGGTGCGGCAGTAGAGAAGGCGCAATTAGAGCGCGCGAAATGAGTACTACAACAGCCAGGGTAGTAGTAACCTTGTCCAGGAAAGTACCGAGAAAACGAGTGGCGTGCATGACTATGCCGCACGGCAGTACCCGTGCTGCCACCTTTGGCCCGTAGCGGGAGCTAAGCGAATCAGCGCGTGGCCTCCGCGATCGGCTCCGGCGGCACGCCGTTGCTCGCCGCGCGGAGGCCACGGTCAACGACTCCCGCGCGCTCGCGTTGTCCAAGCAGCTGCCGCTCCTCGCATCGTTCATGCGTTGCCGGCAAGTGTGACTCACATGCCGAGCCAGATCACTCGCATGAGTAGCAACAGGCCACACACGCTTTATACGTGGAAACCGTGCAACGTGTTGCAAGGCCGATGTAGCAGTGAATCGGCGCTTTCTTTCCTGGCTTTATTATTGCGCCGTGCCGCGGCAGTCACCACTATCGTGCCGCGGCGGTGACCACCACTGACCTTCATTTGACCTTGATTGCATTAGATTTGATTAGATTGGACTGGATTGGACTAGATTAGATTACATTAGATTAGAGTCGATTACATTGGATTGGATCGGATAGGAGTGGATTGCATTGGAATGGATTGATTTGGATTGGATTGTATAACCGATGCATCACCACAAGTCTAACCACAAGCACCACCACCAGCTACACTACCAGCTGTACCATGGCGTAGGTACGGATATTGCTTTCGCAATTACCAGGCTTAACCAAGCTAAGCCACAGCGTTTTTTTTTTTAATTCATATTCGTTTTTTTTTAATCACTTCGTACTTAGCTGCACACCTCAATATGCACAATTCGGTGATGTCAGCTTGGAGCTGTGATAGCACGAGTAGTTAGTGCAGCCAGAGGTACGGTCGCGCACGGTGCCTGACTTGTGCGACTGGTATCAAGGTCGCGGCTGGTGAGTTCTATCCCCTTTACTCCTCCGGCGTGCACGTAGTAGCTACCGGCGTGGGCTCAGGGGCGCTCATGACCGTGTCTCCTTTCTCTTAGTCGTTACGCGAATGTGCTGCGCTCCTTGTTGTTTGTTCCCTTGAGGCATCCGCTTGTCTGAAAGCTGCTTGCGGTGAGGAGAAAGGTCCTCAATTAGAGCTCTCATAAACAAAATGTAAGAAATGCATCTAAGGCGTCCTAATTGGCATATCTGCGTAAAGTTCAATCTTATCACTGTCTAAAGATTAATTTGTAAGTCGCTAATCACACTTTAGGTAGCTTTGACGTGCTAAATAAATACAATGTCGCAATATTAGTCGCAAAATATATGTTGGAACTTTAAACTCTGATAACAAGAAGAAATACACCTAGGAAGACGTCGATCATTGGTTTCTCCGCAAAAAACAAAACAAAAAAAAAACCTCTTCTTATAGATGTAGTTTCTAAGTCGCTAATTACACTTTCCTTGCTTTTGACAGTCCAGTTAAGACGAGGTTCGGGGTGAGCGAAATGCGCCTTTGGATCCGCGTCCAACAATGGCGCAGCTATCACAATCGTCTTAGTCATTATCATGTTCAACATCCACTGTCATCACCGTCATAATTATCATCATCACTGGCGGCTCGCGAGCGTGCTGTGTGTGTTTGCTGTTTGTTTGTTCACTGTCGTTTGCGAAGCAAGCATGCACTCGTTCAGGCCGGTCAGTGGTGTCGATAGTCGTAAAAGATTAACAGTGCGAGAATAGAAGAGGTGGCTTGTTCTATCGCTTTTCATGTGCCACAATACGTGTCTGGCGTACTTCCTTCCTTCCTTCCTTCCTTCCTTCCTTCCTTCCTTCATGGGTTGCATGATATGCAGCACGGGTTGGTGCGCTAGTTTCCTGCGCTACACTCTCCATATTCCATAAACACTCCATAGTAAAGCAACGGTCTTGGCAAGCCGTGGAACAGTTAATGGTTTGTTTTTGTTTTTACGCTGAAACCTGAAAGTACTGCGCAGGATCAGGCAATTATCAGTCGTCGTCACTGTGATTATCGTAAAATAATAATAATGGGTTTTGGAGAAAAGGAAATGGCGCAGTAATTGTCTCGCATCTCGGTGGACACATGAACCGCGCCGCAGGGGAAGGGATAAAGGAAGAAGTGAGATATGAAAGGAAGAGAGAGGTGCCGTAGTGGAGAGCTCCGGGGTAATTTCGACCGCCTGGGGATCTTTAACGTGCACTGACATCGCACAGAACACGGGCGCCTGAACCTGTTCCAAAGCTCAGCGTGAGCAGATTTAAACCTTCAAGGGTGTTTTACGCCGCTTAAAAGTCACACCTTTAAGCCTATCAAAAATTTCATTTATTCCCGAAGAAACACCCGTACAGTTTGGTGTACAGAATTAGGCCCACTGAAACACGGTGTTTTAAGGGTTGGCACCTTTGCTGAAGGGGGTGACTGTTACTCCCTCCAAATCACCTCGGCGGGGTGTTCTGGTGACCGTAACCCTCTTGAAGGTTCAAATCTGTTTACAGTGCTGGGCGAATTGACAGGCACAGTCAGGAGACGGGTTTCGTCTCTGAAATCCCTCGACCAATGTTTTGGAAACGCTTGACATGCGCTTGAGGTAACTGAACGAGGTGAGATCACCGAATGCCAGGATAATCGAAAGCGGGTCATGCATACTACCGTCGGCCGCGAAGGTTTGCGGAACACGGGTGTGGTGAAGCACCAGAGCTGCTCCACAATCAGCATTTATGCGCGCATTGTCTGTGGAACAGACCATTTCGCGTGACCAATGCGCAGAGCACGCATTTCTCGGAACGAGGATCTATCCGCGAGGATAGATCGCAACAGAGGGCACTGTAATTATGGCCTATAGCGGACGCCAAATAGTGTCTCTGACATTCATCGCGGAGTGATGAATGTGCAGCCATAAGGATGAATTTCATGAGGTTAGTTGGTGTGACATATGACGTGTACGAGACGCAGCAGTGTGTCTTGCCCTTTGCTGCGCTCTTGTCTACACGTTTGTGCGCGCGCGGTACATGTCAGACGTTGCTAACGACGCCGGAAATCGCCGCTGAAAGCTTTGTCTGACAGACCTCCAGCATGCTATAAGTTCACGGATCAAGTCGACGACCTTTTCGTTTCCGTTTAAGGCAGTCATTCGAAACTCGCTTCATTATGCGTGTAGGACACCGCCCGGTGAAAGGCACTGACGTGAAGCGGTAACATGACCTCGTCATGCGTGGGCTCGTGATCCCTGAGCAGTCACTCTTTACTTTTTTTTTTCTTTTGTTCGAAAGAATAGCGAGACATAATCACTGGCACAAAAAAAAAACATGGACGAAGGAACTAGAAATGGCAGGACAGATATCGCACATGTGTGCTGTTGTTTCTCGTCCACTATTGGTCTATTATAGTAATTATGTCTACCAACTAGCTCAGCTTTTTGCTCTAGTTGTTACAACAAAGCAATTGTAATTGTTACAGAAAAACGGTGCGTTTTTCTGCTGAACATAAAATACCTTTTTTTTTCATTATTTCATGAACAACACGTGAATCACGGGTTCCGCTAAAAAAAAATTGAGTAACAATTAAGATTTTTTTTTCCTAATAAATTACAAATATTTCGTCGCGTTCGTTACCAATCTCAGCTGCCGCGACTGGTAACCTCCTGCACTTTTTGTTACTGCAACTCACCGAGACTTCGAGAAGCAAGAATGACATGGTGCGGTACAATACGCAGCTGACAGGGCGAATCGCTCCTACTCCATCCGCGCCTAAAAAGTAGTTCACACTGACTGCGCATTATAGCCAGTGGACTCGAACCTGAGCGCCTCACAGCTACGACCGTGATTCCCAGTGCTAGCACTTCGTTTTATACCGCTCTTTGTGATATGTGAGTGATATGTGATATGTTTGTGATATGTGAGAACGATCGAGTGATATGTGGCGGAGTAATATGGACCCGCGGACGCACTACTTCCGCAACCTCCGCGGCGTTGCCTGCTCCATGCTTGCTATGTATGAAACGGAGGACGAAAACACGCGCCCTCTGGACTGTTTCGTGGCACTTTCGGAACGTTGGCGCTGCCATTTTGTTCCCTGCTCGCCGCATGTTCAGGTGTCAGCAAAAGTTCTTGGAACTCAGAAGCATGCCCGTGTCCCGAATAGTCTCTCCCCACTGCTGTGCATGGAGGAGGGTTTCTTTCGGGGCGCCTCGCTGACATGTAGAATGTGCGCAAGTGCATGGCGGCGTTGGTTTGTGAGCAGAGCGGCGCTTCCTGTCTCTTCACCTTCTTCACCTTCAGCTGCAAGCCAGTATAGCGGGGGTACAGCGCCAGGCTTCACTTCCCTGATGTGTGCGAGCTGGGCGATGTTATTTTTATTTCTTTTTGGTGTTCACACTGTTCGCTTATTTCTGGTGATAGCATTTCCTTCGACAAGGAGAGCTCTAAACGTAAGCATTTCTGCTAACAAAAAAAAAAAAGCCAAGATAACTTTCACGTGACTTTTGATCGTACAAGGCAGCACATACATTTCGCTAAAGAAAAAAAAACGAAAAGACTTTTACAGAAATACTAATACTCGCGAAAAAAAAGGAAATAAACACCGCAGAAATTGCATCAAACTAAAAAAGAAATGAAAACACGAAAAGTTCAACGCCTGAATATAAGTAATGAGGAATACAAGAAGGAATATATAAGGAATTCGTTTCGCTTTGATTTCAGACGGACCGTATATACAAACCGGCAGCCTTCGGCAACCTCTTGCCGCATGCATTATGGCGCGTAAAAGGGCGCATGGTCGAACCGCCTCACACTTACAGCGTCCACAAACAGCGCTTGCTGGCAATTTAGCAGTGCGAACTATGTTGAAAGTGCAGACTTTTGTCATCATCCCGAATTCGAAATGGACGAGCGCATGCATACATGTATGTTTCTCGAAACACTCAAGCAATCAATTTTATTTCGCTTGCTCACTACACATATTCCCTGTTATGCATCGGCGCTTTGTCGCGTCACGCAATGGACCTCGCGTTTGGGGTCGCGCGGTTGTTCACACAACATCCGGCGCCAAATGTCGGCCGTTCGTCTCCCGAGCCCCGTGATCATGAGCGCGTGCGTCCATGTGTACTGCACGCATGATTCACTGAGTGCCATGTGCCTCGGCGCTTTCTTTTACACGTGCTTTATTTTCGGGCGAACCCTCCTGCATAACCGTCATGCGCGGTATGACTCGCGCATAGTTTGTTATACGGGCATGCTTAGGTCAAGCAAAAGGTCGCTGTATGTGCATGGTATGGCGATAGATTACGAATTCCTGGACGTCATAGCGGGATGGCCACACAACTTTCACGTGGTCAGATGCATTAGGTGGAAGAGGTCGCTGCTCTGCACATGACAAAGTGGGATGACAAAGCTGTTTTTTCTTGGATTAGTGCGGTTACAATGGCCGACGCTCGGATAAACAGTGAAGGAAAAAAAATGCACGGTACGGACGCTTACACTGTACGGACTGTATGGACGCTTACACTAAACTGGTCGCAACCCGAATGGGCCTTCAGGGTCAGACAGCGGGCACAAAGGAAAGGAAACGGTGTACTCCTACTTCTGACGAATTCCGTGCCGATTGCATGGCGCATCTGTAGGACAAATGCTCTGTGTGACCACGATCGACAACTGCACGCTAGTGCATGGTCTAAACCTCCTCCGTACAAACAAGAAGCTAGAGCGTCGTCAACCATACGTACCTTATGAAACCTCTCTTTTCCTATACCTCAAAACTGTGTTGGTGAAGGAAATGAAAGCATTTAAGGGTTCGGGCCGTGGCTCAAACCTCAACTCGCAGTCAAAAGTCGCCTGAAACAGTCGCCTGAAAAGTTCGCACGTGAGAGGGGACTCGCATGCTTCATGACCCAGTATTTACCCGCCGCAGTGGCTCAGTGGTTATGGTGCTCGGCTGCTGACCCGAAAGACGCGGGTTCGATCCCGGCCGTGGCGGTTGAATTTCTTTGGAGGAGAAATTCTAGAGGCCCGTGTACTGTGCGATGTCAGTGCACGTTAAAGAACCCCAGGTGGTCGAAATTTCCGGAGCTTTCCACTACGGCGTCTCTCATAGCCTTAGTCGCTTTGGGACGTTAAACCCCATAAACTAAACCTAAACCAGACCCAGTATCAATACCACGTGACTGTCGACAATTTGCACGAAATCGACACCACACTGCAGCGGCGCCGCGAACTAGTCCGAGAAAGTACGGCACGGTAGGGTGTATGTATACGGTATATGGTATGGTATGGTATGGTATGGTATGGTATGGTATGGTATGGTATGGTATGGTATGGTATATGGTATGGTATTTCATTTCAAGCGCGAGCAGTTGTCCCTGTAATGGCAGGCACACGGCATGCGTTTCTGGTGATTCGTTATCTACGGAGAGTGGTGAAAAACTTCCCACTTCGTTATTGCCCCATGCCCTCGACTTGACTCGGGTCATGCACTCAGGCGGGCGGATGGTATAAGATCCGAATAGAATCGGACAAAAGTATTTTATTTTACTGGACTTATATCCATTACGGGCCTTGCATCCGTTGCCTGCAGACAAGCGAGCGCAATTGGCGCGGTTGCTCTGAGAAAATAGTGCTCGACGAGGGCGATCTCATGCATTGTTCGCTTTCCAATTGTGCACGTGACTGGAAATTATATTCGTATCTTTAAGTAGCCTGTGCCATTAAAATTTATGAGCACACATACACACACGCAAAAAAAAAAAAAAATCTCTGCCTCTCCCGTAACCGAGAGTAGAGTAAGCATGAAATGTTTACGGGCCTAATGTCATCTCGGTGGACACCCGAACCGCACCGTACAGGAAGGGAGGAACGCCACCACCCGTTCAGCGCGATGCCTTGCCATTTGGTTTTTTGAGGAAAGGAAATGGCGCAGTAATTCTCTGCCATCTCGGTGGACACCCGAACCGCACCATAAAGCAAGGGAGGAACGCCACCACCCGTTCGGCGCGATGCCTTGCCCTTTGAACGCAGCGCTTCTCCCCCGGGCCCTGTGCACCTGCGCAGCTTTGCTTCGATGGGCGAAGCCCCTAAGAGATCACGTACGACAACGAAGTGTACGTGGCATTTATGTGCTTTTTGCAGGCGTTATTAGAAATCGGAAATTATAATTCCGTGCATTATCAAACGCACAGCGCGACTGATATCTTGATAAACATTGAGAAGGCACTGGCAGCAGTTATTTTTTGTGACTCGTTTGGAGACCAACCGTTGCTTGCATGCCGGTCGCGTAGGAGGGCTTAGAGAGTCTCGTTAAATCTCGTTAAGTCTCGTACGGTGCCCGGATGTTCTCGTTTCAGAGCCCGGATGACTGGAATTCAGTGCCCGGATGACTCGATTTCAGTGCCCGGATGACTCGATTTCAGTGCCCGGATGACTCGATTTCAGTGCCCGGATGAGTGAATTTCAGTGCCCGGATGATGGCTCTCGGTCTCGGCGTGACGTCACCACACTGCCGACAACGGGGGCTAAAAGCATTTCATGCTTAAAAACAATCTTCATGTAATTATACCACGTTAAAGGTTGTCTTGTACATGTTGGCCGAACACTACGCGCGAACGAACACGATGCGTGAATGCACGTGGCTCTTTGGACGTGCTCAACAGTACAGCCAGCTCCTCAGAGGAAAGAGCAAAATTCCCCCAAAAAGGTGCCGCCAAGATGCGCGGAGAGCAGAGCCATCTGTTGGCAAACCGAAAAACCAATATGACACCTGTCTGCACGCTGATTGGTGGACGCTGGTCGTGACGTCAGTGGACGCGCAGCGTGAGGCGTTTTTCTCTACAAGCGTAGAACCACGCGGCGGCGCGATTTCATGTTGGATTATGCTGGGCACGCGTCTGAATAACGCGCGCGTCGGTTCCAGCTTTAGGAGTGTACACAAAACTCCTTGCGTGTGCCCATGTGGGGGGGGGGGGGGGGGGGGGGGGAGAGGTTGGCGTACAAGAACGCCATTAATGCGTTGGCATTAAAGCGCCGATTATAGCGAAAAGTGTCCGGCGTCGGCGCTTGAAGCCTGTGTGGAGAATTTGGTGCTGCTCAGTCGAAAAGTGGAGAGGAGGTACGGCGTGTCACACTGTGATTGCTGGATTGGATCAGGAGACGAGAGGGGGTACGACGTCGTCACACGGTGATTGATGGATTGAATCACGCCACCCGCTTGCACTGTCTGAACACGTAATTGGATGCTCCAGACCAAGGGAACGCTAACGCATTCTCTGCCAATGCAGTAGTCTGTGCTTTTATACTTGGAATCTTGTGGTCTGAAGGCGACAAACATGCAAGGCGTATGGCATAGACACTTCTTCAGAGTTCACTCTAGTTGTTTCTTTCTTTCTTGCAACTATAGAATCACTGCTATTCGTTTAGAAGCGTGCAGTATATATTTTTCAAGCACATTGTGTCAAGACATCACTAGTTGATTCTGAATGGCATACGTCCGCCTAAATAGCCGTCTGAAGATGCCGTTCGTAAGCCAACAGGAATAATATTACGGTGCAGGTGATACGAAGAACTCACGGACAGTGGTCAGACAGTTGGAGTGTTTGAAGTTTTATTCAAATATTTGCCTTTATTCGACATATTTTTGTGACGAGAAATCGCAACGCTGGCGAAAGCTGCTACAGAGGGGGGCGAGGAAAATACTCGCTCAATCACTGATCAGTCCGCAGCCGGTGATGGGTGCATGGTTTTGAACCGATGGGCGGGAAACTGAGATTTTGAAACGCGGGCCGTCGTGAATGTTCGGGCCCAAAGGTAGAGGTCGTGCACCTTCGGTCCTGTGGAAAGTAGTGGTCGCTCTCAGTTTAGACAGTTCCAGCTTCTCTTTTCAAACTGTTGTGCTGTATGCTGTAAATAAATTGCTTCTTAACATTTTCATTTCTTCCAATAATCACTTCAGCCTCCACACACCCGGAGAATAATGGACGCTGCGGTCGGGTTCGAACCCGGGTACTCCCCGCTCATCTCCCGAGCCGGAGTACCCGGGTTCGAACCCGACCGCGGCGACCGCGTTTCGATGGAGCCGGGACGCAAGAGGCGCCCGTGTGCTGTGCGATGTCAGTGCACGTTAAAGATCCCCAGGTGGTCGAAATTATTCCGGAGACCTTCACTGCGGCACCACTTTCTTCCTTTCTCTTACGCTGTTCGGGTGTCCATGGAGATATGTGAGACAGTTACTGTGTTATTTCCTTTCCTCAAAAACCAATTTCCATTTTCACCTTTCTTCGAAGGACACCCTTTCTTGGCACAGAACTTTCGGACCTGTATAGATCTAGGAAGAACGCGATGGTTTCAAGATGGGCCCGGCAGCCAGCGGGTGCGGACAGGCCCAAAGATAATAGTTGAGGTCGGCCACTGTGGCCTGACAGGTTGAGCAGTATGTTGGGTAAGAGGCTGGGTAAATGTAGCTCACTGTTATCGGCGACACATGCGAGTTGGTCTAGAGCTGCCTCCATGCATCACACTCAAGTCTGCCGAGGGAGTGGTGTGGCGGTGGGTAAGGGCGCCTGCTCTCGCCGTAGTATGTCATGATCGCATGATAGCCAGGGATGGCGTCGTCGCTACTCCCGCGAGGAACATCCTAAGCATAACCGTCGTTCATTGCGGCTATTTTATTGCGAATGCAATACCATTCCCAAAAACGGCCTTTCGCGTTGCGGCGGCCACTTGGCATGTTTGACCTTTAGAATGACCCCTGACGTCATACCAGGAGCGAGAGACGGGCTACCAACTCGGCTCGTCGGGTAACGGCGGCCGCTTGGCACGGCGCTCCGCGCTCCTCCCGCTAGAGGCGCTAGTGACGTTATAGCGTGACGTCATACCAGGAGCGAGAGACGGGCTACCAACTCGGCGCGCCGCGCTTCTCCCGCTAGAGGCGCTAGTGACGTTACGGCGTGACGTCATACCAGGAGCGAGAGGCGGGCTACCAACTCGGCTCGTCAGGTAACGGCGCGCCGCGCTCTTCCCACTAGAGGCGCTGCATACCTATCCAGTATAAAACACCTGCTTTCGCAACTTACCAGGCTTAACCAAAGCTAAGTCCCCGCCAATTTTTTTGTTAGTCACAATTACTCGATCCTTAGGAAAAATGGCAGCAATAATTACAACCTGCAATGCTGCGTGCGCATGTATCGCGTATCAATTAAGGCTTTAGACAGTCAAGATGGAGCGCTCTTATTGGTCGCAGCTCCATTCCACTCCACAGCTGTGCAGCAGCTGAGAAAAAATTGTAGCCTGTCGCCGCGATGGCTTACCAGACTCGCTGTTGTGACTCATGTTCCAGCATCAAGTGCATTTCTTGAATAATTGTAGCGAAAGCTACATTGGCCACGAACTTGCCATTTCGCTGTGGCGGTGCTCCGAGAAGGCACAGAGACCGACCTTGAGCCGTTGCCTAGCAACCGCCGCAGCTGGCGGACGCCGCTAGCGGGCGAGCATCGAGGCACCCTAGACGCCGCGCGCTCGCCGCGCCATCTGGCATGACGTCACAGCGCGCGCCTCGCCGCCTGCTCCGTTTGGTATGACGTCATACCGCTTGCCTCGTTGTTGCGCTTGCCTCCGCTCGCTTCGCCAGCTGTGTCTCATGCCTGTCAACATGTCGGATGATTTAATGCAACAACAACATAGCTAGACGACCAGACTAACCTGGACTTTCAATCAAGGTTAACCAAGGCTAATCAGCTATGCCTTAGCTTTCGCTACGTATATCCTGGCATAGCCGAGCTAAGCCGCTGCAAATTATTCTTTTTTTTTTTTAATAAAGTGCTGCTCCTTCCCTTTTAGTCGCCATGTGGAACTGTGAGTTGAGAGTTGTGCATTGATTTGAGCTTGTAAAAAACTGATCTTAAATCAGATGAGTTCAGTTAGATCACGATTGACGGAGTGATTGGGCAAATGAAGTTTTTTGTTTTTTGAGTGCAATTTATGACGATATTTTGCACTTCTCGAAAGGCCAGCGTCCGGTCAGTAGTAATTTCGCTCAATTGCAGCTTTCCACACCGAGTACATCATTGTTGTTTCTCGTGTTTTCACTACAGTGGTCGCCCACGAGAACGTCCGGCCAGTGGTCGGCTTATAATTACGTCATGCTGTGTTGTCAGTCTTATAAGTTTTGTACACCCAGTGATTAAAAAATCTACACTAAGGTTCTCCTCGCTTCCTCCCGAAAAATAAACTCGTTCTTCTGTGGTCACCGGCCCTTATGTATTTCAGAAATCAGTCCAAGCTATAATTAGCGTAACTGTCAATACCTGCATATGATTTAATGCAACAACAACATAGCTAGACGACCAGACTAACCTGGACTTTCAATCAAGATTAACCAAGGCTAATCAGCTATGCCTTAGCTTTCGCTACGTATATCCTGGCATAGCCGAGCTAAGCCGCTGCAAATTATTCTTTTTTTTTTTAAATAAAGTGCTGCTCCTTCCCTTTTAGTCGCCATGTGGAACTGTGAGTTGAGAGTTGTGCATTGATTTGAGCTTGTAAAAAACTGATCTTAAATCAGTAGTTGTCCCTTAGTGAGGGACAACTACTGCTCCGCAGATGCAAAAGCACCCGTTTTTAGGGTGGCACACACCTACAGGGCCTAGGCGCTTATCTCACCCACGCATTTTGGACCGTATGTGTCGCAGATCCGATCGTGGCGCTGCAGTTCTCGCCCAGCGGCCGGTACATGGCTGTGGCCGCGGGAAAGCACGTGCTCATCTTCAACAACGTGGCCGGATACCAGAACGCCGTGGACGACCTCGAGGAACGCAAGAAGGCCGCCTCCAGCGCCTCCATCCGCGACAGGCTGCAGACGCAGATCGACGAGGCACGGTAAGTCATATGTATAGCACGCACCTTACTGATTTCTGTGTCCAACTGCTTGCGCTGGTCGCACTGGCGTGAGCTTCACGAATGCTGTCTGTAACAACGTTAACTAGGGAAGTGTGTTCATTATAGGTGACTATGTGGTTTAACGCCCCGAACTCATGTAGCTTCGATATAACTAATGTTACTAATTTTGTGTTCTGTCGAAGATTAAACTGTGTTGTTCATGTCTTCTTTTATATACATGTTCAAATCGCATTTTACTTAACCTTCATGAAACATTTCAGCAAAATATGCGCATCTTTCGCTGAAACGATAAAGTAACCTCGGCAAGACTGCAGATTTGCTAGTTGTGAAAGTTCGCAACTTCAATCAACACTTTGCGAGGAGCAATGAACAACGAGGACTTCACGTGAAAGTTACAGGTCAACACAACTATAGTACAGTTGAACCTCGTCATAACGAAGCCGAAGGGGCTCCGCGATTTCTTCGTTGTAGCCGTTGTTTCATTACAAAAGTATGCGACCTTAGTTGGAACCGTTGCATGCCAACGGACTTACCTGCCGCTGCGTATACTGAGCTGAACATAGTGGGCAATTAGTGTGCCGCTGATGTGCGCTGCATCAACACGTGCACCGAGCGCCCGCCACATGTCCGAATGTGCATACCAATCGAATATGTTGGCCTTTCCGAAGCGTGGCAGCCTTTTGCAGCCGGCTTGGGCTTAAGAGGGTTCACCAGTGGCAGTGTCCATAGGAAATACATGGGAACTTTCAGAAGCTATACCGTGTCTAAACATGGCTCGATTTTCATGAGGTTTGTGGCAGTGTTTTCGTCTTTAGTGAATAGAGGAAATGTTGCGGACAGATTTTATTGTTTAAGTTTCATTTTTTTACCAATTAGACGCAAAGTTCCAGAAAAATGGTGATTTTAGATATGTCGAACTTTCATGTCATCTTGGGAAAAAACTAAGCCAAATATCAAAATTTCGTCCGCAACATTTCCTCCCTTTTTCTTTCTTGATTGTTAAGCCGCAATTTTTATCCATATCTAACCTAGTGTTTGTATTTTACAGGCTCTGAAAGTTGTGTATGTATTTTCTGTGGTGATTTGAATTTCGCGCTAAAATTTTACTAGTGCGACGTGGCTCCACCTGGCGACAAATTATTTTGCCGCTACTACATTCTACCACCAACTTCTTGCTTGTCTGTGTTCGGGCGCACACTTTTTTTTTAGAACCTGGACGAACTTGATTTCTTTCTTTCCTTTTTTTCTTGCTTGGGCTGTATTTCGGAAGGATTCTGCTTTTTTTTTTCTTGAGCTTGTGGTGCGAAAAGGAATCGGATGCAAGGCCACACCCAAAAGCACCTGACCTCCACCCACCCCTCCCGCAGCACACACAGTAAGGCATTGTTCGCACCAAAGCACACGTGAGTCGAGTTATCGGGTCAAAAACCGGTTACTTTGTCCACGTAAACGCGCCGAGTCGCGCCGAGGGATCGGGGGTTGACTCAACTCCACCCTGCCCCGATGTGCTTGTAAACGCTGCCGGGCCGAAAGGAGGGGAGAGGATAAATGCAAACTTGTTTTTCACTTGCGCTGTCGCACCTTCGAAGCAGCGGTAGTGTGCCTCAATCTTGGCAGTGTTGTAGGCGTTACCGAAAAAAAGTAACTAAATACGTTACTCGTTACACTAAAAAAAAAGAACGCGTTACCGCCCTACGTTACCCACAAAAAAAGGTAACGCGTTACCGTTACCGAAAAGAAGTATCGCACGTTACTTTGCCGTTACTCCATGGCAATAAATTTTATTGAGTGTCATCGCTGTAAGAACAATTTTATAAAGCTCACACTTCATTTAATTCCAACTTCACAAAGAAAACAGCTGAACTCAACAAATTTACAATAATTTTGGTGTGCTTCTGCTTACGAAATTACGCGGAAATTGTGTAGCAATAAAGAAATGCTTACATGTCATAGTTCCGGAAAAAATATATTAGCGCACATAAACAAATTCTTTTTTACTTGAACCTGCATAATTATCGCAAAAATGCGAGTGTTTACGTCAAGGTGTTCAAGGTCAGCTTCGCTCGCTTAGGAACTCAATAACCTGAAACGTAGCCGCAGTTGCAGAAACAGCAGGTTGACTGCAATCCCCTTTTCTGTGCTGTACCATTGTACTCTTTCGACGGCTCTCTTGGGGCCATCTTGAAGTAAACTATCGACATTCATGAGTTTGCTCAGATGAGGGAATGCGAATGTGTCGCGTGGAACGAGACCTTTTGGCTGGAAAACAAGCTTACGCAGAAACTGACTTACAGATTTTTGAACAAATGGTCCATTGGTGGCTCGGCATGCGTCCACTCTTTAGAGAGTTGTGGATGTGAGTGGTTTGGGGGTGAAGAAGTGTGTGACTGCGTGTTCGTGCTTTTTTTTTTTAGTTGAGTGCGTCGTCAAGGGCAGGTGTTTTTTGCCGTGCATGCGAGCCGCAACAATGGTCGTCGAGAACACCGGTACAATTTGTTTATTTGCAACATCATTTTCGGCGTTTTTTTTTTGAAAAAGGGGCGGAGGGGGACAATTGCAATAAAAAAGTAACTAGTAACGCGGCACCTCACGTTACCGAAAAATGTTAACGTAAGTACGTGACCCGTTACAGTTCCGAAATGGTAACTAGTACGCTACTAAGTTACCGAAAAAAGTAACGCGTTACCGACAACACTGAATCTTGGATGCTACCACTGCTCGCTCGCAATGCGGTGCTCGACGCTTGGTGTCACTGCTTATGAACCGGTCTCGACTAGCCAAAATCGAGTTCATGTAAATACGCGTCGGTCGAGTTGGGTTGACTTCTCTCAGCCCGACCCCCGACTCAACCTGGCGTTACTGGTTCATGTAAACAGAGCTAAGCAAGCACTCGCTTATGAAATGCCAAAGTTTGCGTTCAGTCACCATGCATAGCTACAGGACGCTCTCGGTGCTTTTGCAAACCACACTTCTCGTCCTTTTAAGTTTCATGCAACTTTGATTTGCTTGGTGCCTTAATTGTTGGTGCTTAGAATAAGCGGAAGATGGGTGTTCGGCGCTGGGAAACCTCCTACGAGACTAGGCAAAGTAAGCTACAGGCTGTCACTACAACCCAGGACATGCTTCTGTAGCTATGTAAGGAAGGCTACGCGGGAATGGGAAGAAAACCAGTCATAAGGCCTTGTGCTAGGAGCTCCTTTCTTTCCTTTTATTTAGAGACTGACTACATAGGTGTTCAACACAATGGAACCTTTTCCGGGTAATGTCCTGCCGATGCACCAAGCCTCTCTTCCGCCATTTTAACTGACCGCACCTGTCTGCTCAGGCGAAACCAGTAACCCCACCCTACCATTGTAAAAGAATTTTCCCAGAAAAGAATCAAGGAAGCTTAGGCAACCCAAACCGGAAACGCTAAATTTGTGGGTTACTGGGAAATGGTCCATTGTATGACCCCCACATCCTTCTGTGCTCAATGGCTTGAGATGGGCTAACTTTTTTGTGCTTCCGTCCCCACAACCTTGGCCGCATAACTACAGAAAGTTCTGGGTCTACTTTTTGTACGCGGAAGAACGAATACTTTCGTGTCGCGGTCAAGGGTCGCGGTGTAGTTTACACACCTGGAGGGGCAATAGAACTTCCCTTCTTTTTGGGGTACTCAGGTGCTGCCATCTATCGACAGAAAAAGTTCAAATCTGAGTTGCCTTGTAGCTGGTGAGCCCTCTTAAGAGCCTAGAAAACGGGCTTTGGGGGGAATTATGTCGTGGAAGTCAAGGAGAGGGATATTCAGACTATTTAGCTCCATCTTGCAGGATACAGGAATGTCGTGTGGAGAAAGCGTACGCCAGACTGGAGGCCTTGACGATTTTAAGCATGCGACGCTGCTGCGAAAACGGAAAGTAATCTGAACATGGAGCCAAGGCAATGGCCAGTGGTGTTCAGTCGAGGTTCGATTTATCCCGTTGAATGAAAACCTTCGTAAAAACGAGATATCAGATACATGAGCTTCTATGGGAACTTCCAAGGGGCGACCATTCCTTACTGTTAAGTTTGAAAATACTGATCAGGATGACACTTGCCACCACCCTGTTTCAAAGAAGACGCTTTTAACATCCATCTCCATCCAGTTTGCAGGAAGCAGACATGCCACATCCTTTTGTGTTTTTCCATTTGGGAACACACTAACTTGGGCCTCAGGCCTCAAATTTTAGGGGGTTTACCCATATGGAGCGAATTTTTAAAAGAGAGGCTGGCATTCATCAGGCGCCTCAAGTCCAAGAATATGACAGCCGGCACAGACAGTCCAGATATTTACGCCAACCATCCACGAATCTAGATGTGGCAACAGACATGAGCAAAGTGCTGCACAGAAGGCTCGGGTGTTTCGTGCCACACAAACTTCGCCATAAAAGTTTGTCCCATATAGGCCATCTACTATCACGATGAAAAGAAACGCGAACAAAGCAGTACCTAGGCACTCCGCTGTTCGCATTTCGTTTAAACACGCCTTTACTTCAGTGGTAGCAAAAGATGCTAGAGTCGTCTGTGATGCACTCTGAAGATGACTCTAACGTCTTTTTCTTACCAGCCCGGTAAAAGCGCGGTGAAATGAAATTGGAACAGTGGAGCATGTAGGCACCACGTTGTTCGCATCTTTCCATCTTGACAGTACACAAACATGTATGTCGTCATGCTTAGTTACATTTTTGCCGGAAAGGTAATAAGACTGTGAATAACAATGTATTAAAACCATTTCCCTGAACTTTTTACTCCTTCTTTCACAGGAGCATACTGAAGACTATGGAAGCCAAGGATGCGTGAAGTTTCGGCACAAAAGGAATGATGGCCAAATGGGTTGTGTGTTCACAGTCAGTCTGCTTGCTTACTGCTCAGAGTCATTCTTTCCATACATTGTTCCGGTGTTCTTTGCTGACCAGTACTGCAAGTTCCTTTTTTTTTTCTCTCGTCTTTATGAGGTGAAAGAATGGTTTAGTGTCTGGTGTCTCAAGTTGCCTTGTGTGGAATCAGAGTGCACGTAAGAATGGTTGGTAAGGTCACTCCATCTTTTTGGCAGCAGCAAGAAATAAAATGTCATCATTTTGCATATTTGGCTATTGCATTTTGTTGAGGGCCTTCTGTACTGGATTTGTTCATGTACCGATACCATGGCCTTTTGCATATGGCATTGCTTGAAGCGCAACTTCGAAGGTTATTGCTTATTTTTCAACTGATAATTGCGTCACATTCTTTAGAGTTCCCTCTCTCCAGTAAAAAAAAGAAATGTTTTTCAAAACACCGTGCAAAAGTCTTTTACAACAGCAAAAGAAAAGCCGGAACTGGGTTTCGGCCACACTATGACGCCATGGATACTGTCGCAAAACCTATTGTGCGAGCTGATTGGCTCAACTGGCAACAGTGACAGCTTGGATCATTATGTGTCTGAAATGACCAAACACTCTCGAATTTTGTCCTCCAACAAATTCAGAGTGAATATCGACAAGTGCAAACTCTGATGTCACACATGCAAGGATGCCTGTGCAAAATCGCCCTGATTGAGACCATGAAATGAGAAATTTGTAAAATCTTTCGCGCTGCAACAATACATTGCCCATCTGCGAAATTCAGCAAAAAAAATCAGAAGACCGCGAAGAACACACCACGAAAGTTTCAGTAAGATCCATGGAAGTAGAAAAAAATTTCCGACGATTACCTTACTTCCTATTGGGAAATTTTAGCGCAGCTCATCAGCTGTTTCAGCTTTTCTGTAGATTGAGGCAAAGAATTCTAGCAAGACATGCATGTACAGTTACAGAGAACTTATTTTTCACCCATATTTCCTCTTCAAGAAACACTCCATTAACAGTTCTTGATTGTCATGAAGGAAGCTTTGTGATCAGAGAAACAGATGGATATATATGCTTGACTTGCTGCGCCAATGCCTGGTTCTCAATGATGAGGTCTATGCAAGTATTTCGCGAGCCACGGGAGGCGACTTGCTGCACCAGTGCCTGGTTCTCTAAGACGAGGTCTATGCAAAAGTATTTCAGGAGCCTCCGAGCAAGAGGAAAGGACGTTCTCCCCCATAAGTGGTAAGAAATCCCTGTTTGTCTCATTAAAGTCCCCACCCACCCTGCCACCCTGGCAGGTGGCAGTTAATGGTTGATCGCGAGAGTTCGCTCACCTTGTCAGGGCTAAGGCATGCAGCCCACACATCACCCCACTTACCTATAAGCACGATTCAGGTGTCCACTGACCCAGGGAGCCAGCTATGCACACTTCCTTTCCTTAAAATGATTGGAGTGCAAAATGTTGTCAGTGCCAATGCACCCCTATATGGCTTCAGCGCTGTGTTTCTGGCACAATGTTGTCAATGCCTGCAGCTACACCTTTCTCTCATCACCCCACAGTACCTATAAGGCGATTCAGGTGTCCACCGACTCACTAAAGTGCAACTAAGGTGTCCACTGCTGGTTACAAGGGACAACAGCAACAGCCACAAACTGCAGGGGGCACCAGAGCTGCGCTCTAGAACGCCTGAGTTGTCCTTCAACGCTGGACAGGGAAAGAAAAATCAAGCTGACACCACACATTTGTACATACAAAATCTTGCCGAGGATTTAGCACAAATAAGCTGACTCTGGATGTTCAAAGGTGTTACTTTGGCCACCCCTGCAAGCCTAAGGTAATACTACAAGCACAGGAGGCTGCAAAGAAGAGCTAGCCTCTGCTGCAAGAAAAAAACAAAAATTCAGACGGCACTTCCTTATGTGCTGTGAAGGCGAAAGCATTAGTGTGTCATCGTTCGATCTCGGCAGAGGTTGCGCATTGAGAAATGAAATGAAGATGTGCCTCCAACGCAGATTCCACAAAGGACCCAGTGAAACACTCCAGTACTTCATTCAAATACCCATCACAGGCTAGCCTCCAACCCAAGAGACATATGCTATATGCAACAAATCGTATGACACCACCCACAACAGTGTACTTCATCTGTGTATGAAAGCTGTCGTAATTCCCCCAAGTTGTCTGACCCCTCCCTTCTAGTCTCGTCCAAGACCGCTGTCCCACACTAGATTTTTTCTGTACTTCTACTTCTCCCTCACAAAGTGCCCACCCAAAGCATCGGTGTGCTTTTCCCTCACTTGTAACCTTTTCACAGGGCAACACGGAAACTCCACCGACTGGACAAGCTGTTGAGTTAGTGTATTCTTGTACCCCCAACAGAAACAATATGCACATCACAACATTCCTTGGCTAACATTTCGTAGCTTCTGCAACAGCACGAACTCTCATTGCATCATTTCAAATGCAAGTAGATGATGCGGGAGAATAGGAACCCCAGGTGGGCAAAATTAATCCGGAGCCCTCCACTACGCCTTCCCTCATAGCACGTGTCGCACTGGGACGCAGAACCTTATATACCGTACAATACTCAGCTTACATGACCATGATGCTATTTTGTATTGGAGCAGAAGCCACAGTCTATCTGCAAACATTTCAGGACTCTCAAATCGAGACTGCTTAGTGCCGTCTTCCCTCTGCCCTACGCTCGTAGCACCAGTGTGGCGCTCTTATAGCAATGCCCAAGAGCAAAAAGCGTTTACTTGTTGCAAAGACTTCCTCTTATGTGCAGTTCACTTGTCTCCCATGAAACTAATTTGCTTACAATCACAAGGGCAACATTGAAAACAATGGATAAGGAAAAAAGCACTTCCCATACTGTAATGCTTTTTCCAAAGCACCCGACAATGAACTCTTTTCTTTTCACGTGAAACGATATGAAAGATGATCTGCGCAATATGTCACAAGCACTGCCTTTCCCTCAGAAAGGAAACTGCAAATTTGCATGCACTTGGCACTTCTATAATGACTAGCAGAAGCTTAACCTGCAGCCACGGCGCAACATGGTGAGAAAGCATGATAACACACAAGTTCAAGTCCTAGTTTATTACATTCTACTTGTACAGAAGAAAACTGCAGCCTTTGTCACCTGTCACCGGGTAGAGCTTGGAGTGGTCTAACAGCATTATTTCTTGGAGGTCTACTTCACATGCCTACACCTGGAAGAAAAATCAGAACAGTTGAGTTGCAAGCAAATATATAATTGTTTCTACAATTTCAGCACGTTCAAACTGCTCTTTCTGCCATGACAGTCAAGAAAAAGAATATTGTTCTTAACCTTTGAACACAGTGGCAAATGACTGATGTTATATCCCAGTCGAGTTGTCTCTATTTTTCTTTGCATAAACCTGCATGCTATAACAATAATACTACTAATAATAATACCAATATTTTCTTTTTAAGCCACCGCACAGTACATATAGGGGTCAAGTCAACAGAGGGCATGCGGGGCAGTGCCCGGCAGCATGAGACAACGCTAAGAGCAGAGCCTGAGTAACTCACGCAGGCTAATGATGGAGAAAGAAAGAAAGACGGAAAAGAAGAATCAAGCATGTAACACTAGGATAACTGACTTCACATGTTTCAGACTTCCTGAAGAGAAGACACTTTAGGCAAGTCATGAAGAACACTCTGCACATAAAAATCACTAACGCATTCACCACACCCTTGTCCACACTATAGGTAAAATGAACCGCTCACGCGAAAGCAATGTTTGCACAGGGGCATATGCAAGGCGAAATTCATTAGACCACAGATAATTAAGAATAACACTTTCTAACAAGAAGAACACGACCACAAAAAAAAAAAAACTGTAGTTGGCGTATCATACACCACAGCACAAATTATAGATTTTAATATGCAATCAACCTAGTTGCGCCAAAACAGTGGACATAAGTAGTAAGAACAAATTCCATTGTGCAACACACTGTATGTAAGCTAATGCATGTGCAATCATTTTCCTTATATAAATTGGGCATAACGCTTTAAAAGAGTACAGCAGACATGTTATTTTTTACAGTCGACCACAGACGTAAGCTAAATGACTGTTCGAAGACATATCTGAATTAAAAAGAAACCCCAAATAACTAACGCCTTGAAGGTATGAAATAGGAGAGCAGACGCAATTCTTACATTGATGAGAATAAATAGACACTGAAATAGTGACAAGAATAAGCTTCAGGGGATTGTGGAAGCATACCAATACAGTTCTAATTGACCGAAATTAAGTTATTACAATATCCACTCATTGTTGCCGTACCAACAGCAGCAATTTGTAATTTAGTGACGGCTTGACCGTAATTAATAAAAGTGCACGCAAAATCCGGGCTCCAAACCACACTGCAAGCAAGCCGCACTGCCCACCTTCTGCACACAGCATGCGCAGGTAAGAGGTACTGAGAGCTACGCCGCTAGAAGAGAGATGCACTGACCGTGCTGAAGCCGGCACTCCTTGAGCACCTGGTTGAAACCGTCGCAGAGTGAGATGTCGTGCTGGTTCTGGGCACACTCCAGGAACTGCTTGAGCTCATACTGACAGGCACCACTCAGCTGCTGTTGCTGGGGCTGCGCAGCTGGAGCGGCAGCAGGTGCAGCAGCCGGCGCAGCCTCTGCAGCACCACCCCCTCCAAAGCTGCCAGTCAGGGCATGGCCAATCGTGTGGCCCTGCATTGAACAGGAAACATGCCACCAATCACCAAGCTGTATTATGGCCACTGCAGTCGAGGCAGGGCACAAGAGATATGTGGTGCGTTTGTGACAACTGGGCAAACTTAGCAGGTTGTGACAGCGTGACACAAGAAGCGTACAGTCGACGACCGATTTTTTGGACACTCTGGGGGCTGCGAAAACGTCCGAAAAATCTAAATTCACTGAAAAAATCACTAGCTTATTGCCAATAAGCCACAGGAAGGGATCACTTATTTTTTGCACATTCTGAAGCTTTTCATGACCAAATTTCACCGTGCGTCATGCGCACAGACGACGAGCAGAGACCACATCCACGAGCTTAGTCGGACTGTGCTGCCCTCAGCATGTCGCCGACGAATGAATGGGTTAAGACAAAGTCTAGACGCACAAGCAAACACGCCACGGCACGAACTGAGCGGCGCCCGCAGTACAAAGGGCCCGAAATGAGACGCGAAGACAGTGAAATGAAGAACCGACAAACGGCCGAAGCAAGCACTCCGTCGCACTGGCCTTCGTAATTAGGCCTACCAACTACAGCCAAAATCAGCGATATGCACTCTGCGGTGGCTTGCGTATAATGAGGAGCGTCTTGCCTGGCATAGAAACGTCAGTTGTTTATGGCTTTACGATAGAAAAGTCAGAATTGCAATCCGTTTTTCCGCACCACAGCCTCGCTCTGAAATGCACCACCATTTTCTTATGCACTCGCAGTCTCCATGAAACCATATGCCTACCATGCGCTTCACTGCTACCTCTACCCGTATTCAGGACGAGACTCTGCACAGATGAGGCCTGCGAAGTGTGACTACTGTTCAAGCCTGTAAAGGATGATATTCAAGAACAGTACGAATTCGAAACCACGCGGGCATAGAATTTCAGCCTCTCAATTCAAGAGACTGCCTTTAAGCTTGAATTTCATTTTGTTTGATGAAGTTTTTGATCTCTCCTGCGGTTTGAATTAGCGAGGTTCCACTGTACACATTATACGGTGGCTTGAGTATTGGCGGAAAGTGCAAACGATGTCCGAAAAATCGAGCAGTCAGTTGTTTCCCGAAATTTCAGCCGCTCATACATTGGCTCCATGGACCATGCCATGGTGCCGCGAAAAAGTCCGAATTTTCATTTGTCAACTATATACCCAAATGTGTGTGTGCATGCGAATGACTTTTATTCAGTCGAAAATGAGGCGCTTAAAAGGAATTTCAGTCCTATAGTATACAACCAACATTTCGTCTGAACAATCGATTAATGTTCAGTTCATCTTTATGCTGCGTGTTTGTCTGATGAGGATATGTTTTTTTCTCGAGTTTCGCATGAAATCCTTGAGGCAAGGAAAATGAGGATAAATTAAGCATAAGAGTTGGGACAACTAAAACTAAGCGCCTCCAAACCTGCACGTTACTTCTGTGATCTGCTTAATACAGCCACAACGCATCAAATAGCTTCCCTGTAGATACTTTTTTTTAGCGCTCACCAATTCCTTCAAGTATGTATTTCCAACTAGCCCCAGTAGTAGCTCTTTTGAAATACTGAAGGTAGTACATAATAAGCTCCCCAGGATACAACGGGCAAAATAAATTGACTGACACTTTTTCACCATTGTCATCCAGGCACAGAACGCAAAGCGATCGTGCCCTTTCGTGTATAAAAAGTAGCAGTGGGCATGGTTAACAAAAATGACATGGGCACAGTTTCTATGCCAGGTGAAAAACAAGAAGAGCTGCTGCTTAACGTCCCACACTTCTCCACTGCATGGCTGGTGCATGGCTATCGCTCAGCCTTAGTGCATGTATCCCCCTGGTGGGCTGTGGGCTAAGGCTGCTACGCGCACTCCCGCCCCCAGACACCACAGGGTTGGAGCCAACAGAGTGCTCCACTTCAGTACCCCTGCACAATGGTCATCATGGCAGCAGCCTTGCACTGCTATGCAGAAGGAGAGTGCGTCATGTGCGCATCCACACTAGACTTATCAGTTTCTCCTTTTTTTTTTGTTCTTTTAAGACCTAAAATACACAGCACAAAACAACGAAAAACCAAAGAATGCGGCAGTATGAAAGATGGTCACCAGGCTTAAAAATGATGGCAAGTTCACGAAGTTACTGGCAATGAGGTCAAATTCCAATTCTGTACTTTAGAAAATAATGAAGCATAAATGCAGTACCAGTCAGTTATCAGGCTGCAATCTGGCTACTTCACTTTGGCACAGAAGAAGAGGACGAAATTTGGAAGACAGGCAGGCAACTCTGCCACTGGTTGACAAGAAACATAGGAATCTAGAAAACATAGGGCATGAAAATGTGAGACCAGCACATCTATTTTCATTCTTCTGCGCCTTACATTTCCCCTCAAGCTTTCATTCATTGGCCCCTTGTCTATTTTATGCCACTTCCGTCCAATATCCATTTTTAACCCATTACCAACGTTTCAGTTTTGTTTCCCCTGGCGAGCACTAAAGAAAAGAGAGAATTCAAGATCCAAGCCATGCCTAATCATTCTGGGCCCAGGTAAATGTAACCGCAGCGAAAGAACGCACCACTGCAGAGCCGACAGCAACTCCAGCCGCTGTGGTGGCCATCTGAGCGAACATGCCGGGCTGCTGAGGCTGGGACATCACGGGGGCTGGTGGATGTGCCTGGGTTGGCACAGGCTGCGTTGGTGCAGCTGCTGCCCTGGCTGGGGGAGGTGCAGCTGCCGCTCGGGGAGCCGGTGCCGCGGGCGCCCTCCTCATCCTGCACACACACAAAGAAATATTACAGGACAGTCAGATATCTGATGCGACAATTCTGTGGAAGCAGTTGGATTTACCCTAGATGGTTACTTTGACGCTTTTAATGTAACGAATGCTTGTATTCTTAAGGCAACGCTTCACGCATGTAATAGAATATTTCTGGAGGGTGACTGTGGATAGAGGTCGGCTGAGGGTGGCTGGAGGGTGGTGCTTCTGGAGGGAAGACATGGAGGGTGAAATCTCCACACTAGGGCTAGAGGCTGGCTTCACTTCGACAGTCATCAGATTCCAAGAAGGGGGGGTGGCACTAGTAGTAACACTGTTTTCGCAGTAAAATGGTGTGCCTCTCTTGCTACACGTGAGCATAACTTGCAAGGTCGACTTTAATGTGAGGCGCTGCCATCAAATGAAGAGGGTTCAACTGTTCCTAAATTCAATACACAGGAGAGCAAAGAAGAAATACCCTATCCTGCCAATGCATTCTATTAGCTAAAAGAATGCCGAGCACCACTCTATCCAATTTTTGTTCTTCGCAAAATTCAACTTTCTGGCTTGCTGTTCGGTGGCAAAAGACCTTATTATTGCCAAGAAAGTTGTATAAAATAGATAATTCTTTTATGCCACTCGATTCAGACTTGTCACATTCATGACAATGACTTCGGAAGACTTGTCGACTCCACGATCACTAGCTGGAAATGGACGGCTGTAAACTTCAACACCAGAGATCCACAACCAAGGTATCCGAGCTCACAGCAGTTCTTTTGGGGGCATAATGGACTGTGGCGGCAATGCCTGCATTTCATTTCTTGCTTGTAAATGCTCTATTTACTATGAGAGTAGCAGCTTTGTCATTAGAAGAAGGCAATCAACCTATATAGGTCAACCCCAATTTGTTCTCAGAGTCCCTTTGAAGTACGAATTTGATGTACACCCACCATCAAACGTAAAAAAAAAATTGTAATTTTTTTTTAATCCAAAAGCGTAATGCTAGAGATTTATTGGTGCACACAATCACAATTAGGCTGCATACATAGATTCAAGGACGAATTAAATAAGGGCAATGAAATAACATTTTTGCTAATATTGCCTTCCATTTACTCTTGAAAGCACCTGTACCTAACCAATACAAGGTAAGAGATGTAAACTGCACAGGATTCCAACACAGGGCATACTTACAGAAATGTCTGCACAGGCATGTTCTCTACATACCTAGCATTGTATGTTGTTGTCACAACCATTATTACAATCCAAGTGTGCCGTAACCAAGAACTTCCATGTTGACTAGCTTGCTAATGAATATGCAATCCAGGTGGCTCTCAGAATGACGACTAGCTGGGAGAGTTGGCGTACTTGCATGGCGGAAAAATAGTCAAAGAAATTAGTTACCTAGGTGGCTTGTGCGCTTGTAACTGCACTTTTACATGTGAACATGCACTTTTTCGTGAACATGCACTTTTTCGTGTTTCAGTTAATTTAACCTTTTCCTGGTTCTCTTTTAATGGCCACTTTCCGGATTCTTCAAGTTAAACTTTTAGAGTTAGCGCTCGTGTTATCCTTTTTTTTTTTTTGTCTACATCTCACTGTCCCGTGCAGCTTTCTTGCCATCCCAATGGCCCCCTCATAGGGGAGTGCTCTGCGGCCAGCAGTGGCATCATTCACTGCAGGGAATGGTCCGTATGCAGTTATTAGTGGGACTAAACATACAAGGTAGAACGTGCTACCAGAGCATCTGATTTGTGGGTACGCCTTCGAGCTCGACAACCTTGATATTGCACCCAAAC
Source organism: Amblyomma mixtum (assembly GCF_055824585.1). NCBI lineage: Eukaryota > Metazoa > Arthropoda > Arachnida > Ixodida > Ixodidae > Amblyomma > Amblyomma mixtum. The sequence goes on along the minus strand of NC_143013.1, from coordinate 291,589,473 downwards.
CAACATGATCACACGGCTTCCGAGTGAAGCGCAGAGCGTTAAGAACACTGTTGTTCCAATTCTGCTCCTCCCAGGTGGTGGAAATTATTCCGGAGACCTCCACTACAGCACCTGTTTCTCTCTACTTTCACTCCCACCTTACTCCCTTCCCTTACGGCGCGGTTCAGGTGTCCGCCGAGATATGTGAGACAGATACTGCGTCATTTCCTTTCCTCAAAAACCAATTTACCAATTAGGCGTTTCCGTCGTGCAACGCGTACTTACTGACGCGGCCGGTCTGTATCCAGAACACCTACAGAAACTGTTTCGACAATCACGCGGCAGAAGGCACTAAAAATCGGACCACGAACGCGAGTACAGTAACTGCACTACTTTCAGACAATTATTTGTGGCCTGACACCGCCTGTACGTTCAGTCAGTCATATATCGCACCAAAAGCAACTTTATAACTGAAAAGATCTGCTGGAAGGCAGATTCTCGCGAAAATCATTCATTCGTCGGCATCCGTCGGTCTGCTGACGCAAATCCCAGATGTGCACTCTCCCCTGACCGAGATCTTCGGTCACATCACGAGTACGCAAATACCCATCGAACGAGTTCCTTAGCAAAGGCGACTCGGACGCGTGTTCTAAAACTACAAATGCCATTAGGTCAACAGGTGAATGCCGTGCATTTCGCAATCAGGTTCCCGAACCTAAAAATTGCTAATGACGCAGTAGGAGGAAAAAACAGCCGTCATGTGACGGGCACCCAGTAACACAGCATCTAAACGCAAGCGTAATTCCTTTCAGAAGCGGAGTGAACCTTCACGACTGAGGTTACACGGTACCATCGTTGCACAGCACGAACCGTTCGCATTCAATGAAACACGCGGTCAAGCAAGCCGACACAGCGGTAGGAATAGGCACAAGCATGACTATGCTTTCACGGTACGTACGGTGCAGCTGGGGCTCTCCTCTGACGAGGCATCTTGTATTTACCAATTAACTGTGAGAAAAAATACTTATGAGACTAAAGTAACAAGGCAAATTATTGCCGAAGACGAGTTACACGAGCGACCGTACCGACCGTACGCTCAAGGACACGGTTTCTCGAAAATCCTGCAGGCACCGACTTGCGCGCCCTCAACGCCCTCTGTAAAGGTTAGTGGCGGTAGGTCTCTCGACTAGGCATCGGTTAGAGCTTATTTTACTTGATCATTACAATATTAGTAGTTTATTATTTAAATTGAAACTTTTTAACGTTGTTATAAAAGACTTGGGTACAACAATTGCAACCGAACTTGAACTGTGACACGACAGTAGCGCCAATATGTGCCTTGTTTACTTGTCTTTGTTAGTGTTATGCCCGAATAAATGACGTTGCTTTCCGTTCTTTCTCGTTTCTCATCCATGTTTCTCGTCGTCTCCACCGCCATCTTCTCGTCGCATTCTTGATCGTGTTTACGGCGGAGTGGCTTCATTCTTTCAGTGGTGAAGAGAAATAGCAACGATGGCTGACGCGACGCGTGAGTATCCATTTTCAGTCAATGCCGTTGGAGAGCGTAAGTTCATGCTAGAGATCAAGCTTACACATTTGCGATCTTGCCTACCGGTGTTAGGCTTAGTGGTAAAGGCGGATCGGTTCTTTCCTTGCATTTCGGTTAAGTTGCATCGATTTTGCTCTAATGCGTGGCTGAAGTCTGTCGATCGCAGTTTCTTCTTTAAATCGTGATTGACCCTTTTGCTGCTTTCATTGTTAGACGATTTTATGCCGTGTGTTCGTTGGCTTGGGTTTGGTGCTCGTTGTTTGTGTAGTTCTGTCCAAGATGACGCCATATTCTTATCGTCCCGCCTTCTCGGTGCCAACGAACTGCAGTCACGTTCCTTGTTACATTCCTGGAATACCAAGGAATACATCGGCGGCGTAGATAGCTTTCCGTGTGTCGGATTTTTGGCGTATGACGGCGAAGCCATTGCTGATGGTTGTGACGTGGGCATTACTACCTGTACAGAACGGTCTCGGCTCTGCGTATTTGAGCCACCATTGGCCTCGTGGAGAATAAATTCATCTCGCATCGCCGCAGAGTCTGTGTGGCTGAGTCATTTAGTAATCCAACAGACTGGAAAGCTGGGCGAGTTGAAGGCGGCTGATGTTTTTGTGGGCGCAAACATTAGAACGCGGGACACGCGCTGTTCCACAGGTGCGTATCGTACCCAGCAGTTGTGAAAAGGCGCATGTCCCCTTTTTTTTTCTGCTTCTTTGTACAGTTTGCGCCCTCGAAAAACATCATGCACGGCGTACTCGCTACGCCGCTTAGGATATACTTTTTGAGGAAACCGTTGTATGAGCTTCATGCAATTTGAACATGTCTTTAGGCACAGTCCAAAAGAAAGGCTTGCAAGAACTGGACACGCGGAGGCGTTTAAAGGATTTTTTTTTGTTTTTTAAGTGATATATTAACCCCGGAAAGTGCTTTACAATCTAGGGCCTTTCTTTTTTTCGTGTTTTGGTAGGAAGCGTTGGCGTGTTCGTTTTGGCCGGCGTGTTTTCATAACACGTCAGACGAGCGTCATAGTTGCATGGTGCTGGGTCTGCTTTCGCTTCTGAGCTATTAAGAGATTGCAAGATGTATTTCTTTTGCCTCCTTGTTGGCGGTAGGGACTGAAGCATTTGAATTTCCGCGCTTACATGTAGATTTTTTTTTACACAATACTGCAAACCCCATATCGTCCAGGCAGGATGGGCAAAACCTAGGAATATCAGTATTCGTAACACCAAATGACACAATCCATTAAAATACAATGAGGTAACCTTATATGTACCGAAGGCGTTGTTACCCATAAAATCTGATTTGAATGCTTGTTTTCCAGAATATGGGAGTTACAGCAACTCCCAGCCTGCGGCAGCTGGGTAAGTGGAGCGCACCTTTCTCTTCCTTTGTGCACAGCCAAGTTGTCTGTTTCCTGCAGCTGCAGCAGCTCAGCTGAAAACACAAATAAAACTTCCCGTCCTGATGAACACATTTCAAATGGCGGCCACCTGTGCTAGAGAAGGCCTCCTGTGTTCTGTGTTTGAGAGCATTGTGGCGCTGACTGGTATCAGGGAAATAAGTTGGCTGAAACAATCAAAGCAGCCCCTGCCTAAGACATACCATGCATCCCGCTGGTTTTTCGAATGGGTCCGAGCTGTTTTCACTTGTTCATCGCAAAAAAGACTTCATAACCGTTGTTCTGACCCAGCTGTGGCCTAACCGAAAGTGCAAAAAGGTTCTTGAGAAATGATAGCAATTAGTGCATAGCGTGAGAGCCGCCGCGGTGCCTCAGTGGCTATGGCACTCGGCTGCTGACCCGGAAGACGCGGGTTCGATCCTGGCCGTGACGGTCCAATTTCGATGGAGGCAAAATTATAGAGGCTCGTGTACTGTGCGATGTCAGTGCACGTTAAAAAAACCTCTGGTGTTCAAAACTTCCGGAGCCCCTCACTAGGGCATCCCTCATAGCCTGAGTGGCTTGGGCCATTAAACCCTCTTAAACTATAAACCATAGTGCAGAGCGTGAGGTAAAATTAGGTAAGAATAAACGAAGTAAGAGGGCAAAAAAGGGGGGGGGGGGTAGTGTGAAAGAAACAATAGAGGTAATATGGAGTACTAAAAAGACAGGTGCAGTAAATTTTTTGTTCGTATTTTGTATTCTTGCTCTGACCACGTGCAAGTCCTTTTTGAGAATTTGCCAGTGCCAAAATGTACCGGAGAGATTGTTTCCTTTGCAGATGTTTATCCCCGGTAGCTGTAAGGTTTTAAATTTGTGGATTAGGAATACCCTTCGGTAGTTTCTATTTCTTGCAGTTTTGAATCCTGATTGGAGAATAAAATAAAAATAGTTCATCGAAGTTGTGGCCACGTTGATTAATATTTGCAGACACTGCTTTTAGGACATTCCTCCCAGTGTCAGCACGGTGGTCATTTTGTCCAAAGCTCGTTGATTGTCCGGTTTCTCCGTTATATTGTGTGACAGGAGGAGCACTTAAGCATGTAGACAACATTAGGCAACATGCAGTTAATGCTATCTTTCTATCAAAGGTGAAGTCGCTTGCCGTGCTTTGAACAGTAGTGTCACTTCGTAAATGCTTGCGTGGCTAACATCTAGGTCTATAGCATGAGCTTATTGTCGGCAGGGTTTTTTTATTGAGCCTAGCGTGTACTAGGTTATCTTTCAGGTTTGTGTTGCGCATGTAGATCACCCTAGGTGCATCGGGAAATGTTTTCTTGATACTGTCGTTGCTAGATAAAATGGGTATTTCCGCAGAATGTTATGTTAAGAAGGGTGTTCAAGTGTTTTGTTTCAAGCAGGGGTTGGACTTTTTGGCTTTTATTTTTGCAAAAATTTGGTGGGCTTTTTTCAGTTTTTATTTCAGAACGCCACTTTTGTTTTTTATTACTTTTGTACACCAGTTTTCGGTTTTTACCAGTGAGGTATATGATGTCCCTGTGCTGTCAAAAGTGACGTATAGTTTACATTAGCATTTTTTACATTTTTTTAAGTATAGTTTACATTAGCTGAAAAAAGTAATTTGTAGCAAAAAGTAAAAATGCAGGAGTTAAATGATTGGGCTTTGAGCTGAAATGTAAGTGGAAGTTTAGTTCTACAGACTAGATTGTCACATTCTGGCTGCATGCTGAGGCAGCGATGGAACTGCTGGTGGACAGTCACGAAAGCCCAAACTTTACCTTCGTGCCGCTTATGCATGGTTTTGCATTGACTGTTGCTTGTTACAATTCCAAAAGTTTGCAGTGTCCTTACATGGATGCAGTGCAAAAACCGACTTAACGAAGCGATGGGCCCAAGTCTGATAAGTCTTGGCAGACGGCTCTATGCTAGCCACTAGCGCTTAGCTAGGTGGTCGTGCTTTCCTATCTGCAATGACGCATCTGAGTTTTTGGATCAGTGCCTCACTACTTGCGGTTACCAAATGTATTAAGTTCTTAAGGTACCTTTGTGTCGCCACGTTCCTAGTTCCAGCACTTCCTTAGTTTTCTGCTGTGGCCTATTGTTACTGGCGCGGAATAGCCAGTTAGTTGTGACATGCATGCCAGAAATACTGGCCTTTTTTTGGTTAAAACCAAATTTCGGAAAATGAATTCAGCGTTTGTTTATCGGTGTTTTTCTGTTGAAACCGAAAAGTCCAGTTCCTAGATTTAAGTGCAGGGGGCTGCTGACTTAACTTTTGGTCGTCTTTTAAATACATCAGCTCGTTTTAGACTGGTAGCTCGTTGGAAAGCATTATTAAGAGAGTTATAGGGGTGGTTCCAGGGGACTGTGTAGGAGGATTGGCTTTGTGGAGAGAATGTGAACAGGCATTGAATTTTCACTGCCTTTCAGGCAGATGGCTGTAATATTTTGCAGAGGAGATTATAACGGCCCCATTTATGGAAGGGGCTTGTCTATTTTAGATGTCTTAACCTGGTCAGGGTTATACCATACCAGTTTGTGGAAATTCGCATATACTTAGTTTTTTTGCTTGCTTTTTTTTTCCTCATTCTCCCCGCATGAACATTTCTTTCAGGTATGGCTCCTATGGGGGTTATGGAAGTGTGGATCAAAACTACTCGCAGGCCAGCTACACCCAGTCCACCACAGGATATGGGGTGAGCCATTGCACGCATGCTTTTAATGCTCTGACAAAAACAAGCCATTAAACAAAGCATCGTCAAGCTCTAATGTTCATCAGTGATCACTTGCATTCTTTTGACATCTCATGATTACCAGGTATAGCTGTACTGTGGATGATCTCCAGTCTATGTACTTGTGTTCTTCGGTTGCCGCAAAGCAAGGTGCTTGGTACACAGGCAGTGATCGGCACTGTTTCGATAAACACTTGGATGCCAGTGCTCAAATAAACATTGACGCAGTAAACATTGTGAAATTTCCCTCGCATGCAATCTTTGAGATACGTTTTGCATGGTGAGGCTGCCTTTGCGAGGAATGTATGAGAAAGCTGTTAGCAAGCGCTTTGCTTTGGAACTTCTGCAGTTGGTTCTGGGTTGGTTCAGTTCACAGGGTGGGGTAGCTTAGCTGCTCTTCTTTTCATTTTCAGCAGCAGCAGCCACAGCAACCTCAGCAGCCGCAGCAGCAGCCCATGTGGGGTGCCACTTCAAATGTGACTTCCACGCCTGCTGCGACCGGATATGGTCAGGACCAGTACGGACAGCAGGGCCAGTCATACAGCAGCTACCAGCAGCCCAACTCTTATAGTCAGGGTGAGAATTTGCACCTGTAACTTTTTTTTTTTCTGCCCGCATCTTCTCTGCAGTTGTGTCCAGTGAGTGAGTAGCATGAAGGCATAGCGGACAGCTTGTGTTGCCTGGCCTGGCATCAGTCCAACACCTGAACGTCATATATAGTGCCTCTCTTTTGCGAAGCAGCTTTCCATCTAAGCCTCGATGCAGACAAGTCAAATCATATTGTGTGGGTAATACTACATATAGTTGGTATATCTCGACGTGGCATTTGTGGCAAAAGCTTTGCACACTGTTTGCGAGGTGCTCACTTCGGGCTAGTCACTGTTGAATATTGTTTTTGCTTAGAGGTGTGCGAATACAGTGGTCGGCAATCCCCTCTCACTAATGTGCAAACTGGAAAGGGTTTCTTCTGGACACACATTTTCAGTAAATGTTTTACGTGACTAACTCTAGTGTTGTTTGTGGGTGCTGCCCCAAACCTCCTGTGCATACCACAATAGGACCTGTCCACTCTGCTTCTCTTATTTCTCTGCTCTTGTTTGTTGTGTTGTAATGTATGTCACACTCTAGAGTCAACAATAGTATAGTAAAACCTCGTTAATTTGGTTAATTCGGACTTGCTCCCAAGTGGCGCTGTGTCTAGGCATCATCTGCTCGACAAGCAATCGTCCAGATATTTGTCCTCAGGCCTGAACTGCATGCATATTTTTTCCCGCGCCCTTCTGACACGTGCATAATGGCAGGCATGTCGACAGTTGACAGGCCCTCCCATCGATAAGCAGAGATAATTCAGTGGTGTAGTTTCGTTTTTGGAGCTTCGCTGCCATCCTGCGACAACGATGGCTATCAGCCGCGTGTAGTGACCAGCTTGCCATTTAGGATGGTGACTGCAGTGTGGGTTTTCTCTCTCTCCCTCCCTTCCTCTCTGCTCCCCCCCCCTCCCTCCCTCAGTGGCACCTTGCCACTCAGGCACCAGTGCGTGCTTCCGTTAGCATGGAGTTTCTACACAGCTGACCAAAACTGCGCTTGTGAGGTTCTGTTCGCCATTTGCACGACGAAGCCTGCTCGCACAATGCCACATGCGAAAATGCGCTACATGCATCACGCTGAAATTAGCCACGGATACCCTTGCCTGTATGGAGCAGTTCCGGTTCCGACACTCCTGAGTGCATTCATGAATTGAAGCATTTAACAGAACAGTGAAAAATTGCCGTTGTCGAGCAGTTGTTGAGATGCCCGTCACCCAGGTTTTCATAAATTCGACTTCCAAGCGAACATTTCATGGAAATTTGGCGGGGCCATTCAGTAATTCGACAGTCGCATAACTCGGACGTTTTTTCCGCTCCCTTGAATTTTCAATTTACGAGGTTTTACTGTGTTGTTCTTGCCATTGGTAATATTGACATCTTCACAATTAATTTCAAATATCTGCTTTTATGCGGTGACTGCTCGTGCCTAAGCACAAATTCTTACTATATATTCAAGCATTACTATGCCAGAGTGTTGAGTGTTTTTCTCTAACATGTTACCCTTTTAGGTACATTATTTAGTCTACACTCCAAACGTTTGCTGCTGCGTCTGTTACCAAAGTGCCAGGAGCACCAGCTTTGTGTTGGCTAAGGTGAGGTGCTGCAGCACATAGGTTCAGGAAGTGTGTAGTTTGTAAAGCATTATGATTGGCATGCATAAGGTGGATTCACACAACACGAAATCGCGGTACTCTCTCGTGGATCGGCGTAATATAACCCTATGTCTGATTTCTGCTGTTCCGACTTAGTCCATGAGCAACGATTTGCGTTGCGGTCACGAGACCTTTTCACGGTTGAGAACCTTCGCTGGCAACGCTTTTTTTTTCGAAAGCAACACTGCGTCATCGAGCTGAGCTCGTCGCGGGGTCGCTCCACCGGATGTGCTCCGCGGGGGTAGAGGGGCAGGAGGTGTCGCCTCTCGAGTGGTGTGTGTGCGCGTATGCGCTTCGCCTCAGTGGATTCTAGTCGTTATAGAGAGCACGAAAGAGAGGCAACAATGAGAGAACGAAGCGACGAAGAGACAACGCGCTCAATTCTAGGGTTAACCAGAGCTAAACCACAGCCTTTTTTTTTTTTTTTTGTCTTTCAGATAGAACTTTTTCCAGCCATGCTTTCATTACCTGAGCATGCACAGCGTAATATGATAATGTTGGAGGAAGGTCTAAGCAACAAATAAAAAGAAAGAAAGAAGCTTTAAAGGACTAACTTGTTTGGCCGTGAAGTGCACACAAACAAGTGTTCCACTGTACTGACGAGGTGTTGCGAACATTTTAGTATATGCAGCAGTATGCATTTTATGCACAGTCTCATAAAAAGATTCCAGGAACTCATCAGTATTGTGAGAGTCTGTTTTGCTGCTGCACAAGTTCATAATTTCAAGCCATTTTTGTCTCTTCCATGCAGTATTTTTATGCTACATGGCACTCGGTATGAGTTTTGCCACTGTACAAGTCAATAGCTTTAAGGGGGATGAGGGTCTTGAAAACTTGTTTTTTATTTTTCGACATAACTTGTTCAAACTTGGCACGCAGGTGTATCATAGAATGCTGATTTCAAATATGTATTTAGATTTCAAATATCTCACCCGGAAGAAAAGTTATCGCAAAATAACATTCAAATTACGTAATTTCTTACGGGCCCTTATAATAATTTATCAGTTAAAGAATGATTTTCTAAGAATAAGCAGGCATTTGCAAAGGCCCAAAGCACATCCTAAAGCTTTCTTTTTTCCTTTAAACATGATATATGAGCAATTAGGCCAAGTGTGGGCTAATTACTGCCACGTCATTTTTTCTTTCCAACTTTGTTGTTTATTTATCATCAACAAAATTAGTTTGTAGAAATTCTGTTAGCTTTAGGATGTGCTTTGGGCCTTTGATAATGTCTGCTTATTCTTTAAAAATGTTTAACTGATAAATTACTAAAAAGGCCCGTAAGGAATGACCTAATTAGGATATTTTATTTTGCCATATATTTCCTTCAGCTGAGATATTTGAAATCTAAATGCATATTCGAAATCAGCATTCAATGATACACCCAGGTGCTAAGTTTCAGAAAGATATGTTGACAAATAAAAAAAGTTTTCAAGACCTTCATCCCCCCTTAAGCTATTTCTCACCTTCCCCTACGTTTTAAAGGGACACTGAGCAGAAATTGAAGTTGGCTTGTATCGACAGAATACCAGCTCCTGATTACAAAAACGCCACTCATACTGACAACAAAGCTCTTGTAACGTAGAAAAGAGCAAGAACCAAAATACAGGTATCGCCGCCACAGGCCAAACTCGCAAGTACAAGCGTCATGACGTCATATAACAAAACAGTGTTGCTAGAACCAATGGTTCTAGCAACGCTAGGACACGAGAAGCACAAATCACTGAGGCGCAGCCAATGCATGCGCAAATCTCTTGACGTCGCCAGATGGCGCCACGTGCCGGGCAGCTACGCGCTCGCCTGAAGCATCGGGACCAATCAGCGCCTGCTCGCCGGCGTTAGGCGGGCTCCCGGTATTCCGCTAGCGGTATCAAGGTACACGGTATGCTAAAGGTGTCTATTTGCGAGAACTTCGTTGACGACTTCGATAACGAGATCCATCGTAACGCTCGCAAAACGCCGGTGCAAACGTAAGCGAAGCGACTGTAGCGACGGCCGCAATAGCCGATAGATGCCTTCAACGTGCGGCCGCCGGTAGCTTTCTTTTCGGCTGCTGCTAGGCCGCACTGCTGGCCGCCAGAAATCACTGAGTCTGCATCACGTCATGTCACGTCATGTTTTACGTCACTTAGTCCTCTGTCGTCATAGCCGAATCCCAAGTTTGAATCACAGCGGCGGGAAAAACCTTTTCAACTTCGAATCCAAATTTCTTAGAAATAAATGCATTTTTCGCTGCCGGCCAAGTGGCAACAAAGCCATGACATGCCGAACTATCGGATTTTGCTATAAAAAATATATTAATAGTGCTCTCCTCAGTGTCCCTTTAAGGGGGGCATGGGTCTTAGAGCATTTTTTTTTATTTACAGACCAAATGCAATGAAACTGCACATACTTATTCAGTTTTTTTCTGCTGATTTCAAATATGCAATTTGTTTAGTTCTAGACCAATTAGTTCCTGAGATATTAATATATATCATGCCATTGTCTGCTGAAACAATAGAAAAGAAATGGGCCACCAGAAATTTAATTTTAATGTGTGGGTAGATACTACAATGTGTGAGGAATGCAACGCTGGAAGCAGTTTTCAGTTTTTTGTCCCTGTGGACAAATGGGCTTAATAGTTAGTTTTCAAGGGAGTTGACCAGACATACAGTGCCAGAAAACATGACACACATGAAACTAACTATTAAGCCCATTTGTCCACACGGACAAAAAACTGAAAACTGCTTCCAGCGTTGCATTCTTCACACATTGTAGTATCTACCCACACATTAAAATTAAATTTGTGGTGGCCCATTTCTTTTCTATTGTTTCAGCAGACAATGGCATGATATATATAATATCTAAGGAACTAATTGGCCTAGAACTAAACAAATTCCTTATTTGAAATCAGCAGAAAAAACTGAATAAGTCTGTGCAGTTTCATTGCATTTGGTCTGTAAATAAAAAAAATGATCTAAGACCCATGTCCCCCCTTAAGCTTGCTTACATGTTGCGTTGTATAATCTTCGGCTTTTGCAACTTACCGGGAGCATGGGAGCGGCAGTCCGTTTGGTGCTCTTTTGGGGGTTGAACGTAGCATGTTTATGTATTTGTCACTGGTGTTATCGCGATCGCTTGCACTGCAGCGAACAACTTGCATCTTCTGTCATGTCAAGCATGACAACAGCCAGCCAGCACAGCAGTACGTAGCCGCCACACTTTTGTCCAGCACCCATATTGCAGCTACTCTGGAGACCAGCACACCCGCATAAAGCTCTCTACTCATGCAGGGCTCTGCGCCAAACTATTTTCTCATTTATCCCGTCGTGTGAGCTTGCCGCGATGGTCCTTGCATCTGACATCGTGACCGATCAGTCCGCTCCGATGTCCGTTGTGTGAATCCACCCTTAGGATATCTCTGATAACCACTGCTGTACGACTAGGCACGGCCCTTGAGTGTGTGTGTGGCCGCTTAGCTGCAACTGCCTGGACAGATGTCCTCTAGTGTAGCAGAAGAGGGCAAAAAGGGTGGCCGCTGAGTAGGGGTCATGTCCCGTGCGCAGGGCAGGGTGCAACTTACGGGGGCTATGGAGGCCAAGCGGCCCAGGCACCTCCTCCGGCGGCAGCCAGCAGCGCAGCCGCGTACCCACCCAGCGCCAGCGCTGGCTACGGGGCACAGGCGCAGCCAGCTGCGGCGGGGGGCTACAGTGCACAGCAGCCGGCACCCCAGGGGGCATACGGAGCAGCAGGCAGCTACGGGGCACCTCAGCCACAGCCTCCTCAGCCGCAGCCTGCTCAGCCACAGCAGCCAGGCCAGTACGGAGGCACCGGTGCGGCCCCTTATGGTTCGGGCTATGGTGCGGCGGGCGGTGCCCCCTACAGTCAGACCCAGGGCCCTGGGCAGATGGGTGGGCCACCACAGCCAGGTGGTGGCTACGGAAGCCAAGGCGGTCCCCCCCAGCCACAGCCCGGTGCGCAGTCTGGGCCACCCGGTGGCTATGGGGGTGGGGACTACGGACGGGGTGGACCTCCGGGGGGTGGCCCTCCTGGGCCCCACGGAGGCCCACCTGGGCCGCCCTCTGGTGGAGGTGGTGGCTATGGGGGACCACCACCAGGTGGATACGGAGGTCCTGGTGGATACGGTGGTGGCCAAGGTGGGTGTGCCCAGGGGGACTGCCTGGCTTCACTGGCATCTTGTCATTTGCTGGATCTTGCACAGATGTGATTTTGCTAGTCAGTTGCTTTGGGACGCACCTTGACATGGCCTCTCTGTGCTTGCTTGGTGGGGCTGTTTGTATGTGCCTTGGCTGCTCTGAACAGCATAGGCGTCATGTGTGTTGTTTGTGACTAATACCACCAGTCTCTGACAGTTCACAACAGTGCCTCATTCTGCTATCGGCAGGTAATGTATGTGGTGTTTGGAGCAGCAAAGGTGCATTGGAATAGCAGTGTGGAGGTTAAATTGAAGTACAGTCAGTCCAGCTGCTTGCATGAGAAGGTTTGTGTTTTGGCAGTTATGCTTCTCGTGTTGTGCTTTCTGTCTCAGTTTGTCTTCCTTGATATTTAAACATATGGAAGACTGCTGTGAACGAAATTTGCATGATTGAAGCAGTTCTGAGCCTTGGTTGGCCAATTTTCGAATCCCCTGCATGTCATCAGATATTCACGCAATATTCGCACACCTCTACGACTGTGTTGCCCAATTTTTATTTGGCGGTCACTCTGTGCATTCCTTCATGTGCTGCTTTTGTCCTTGCTTGCAGGTGGGCCAGGCATGTATGGTGACCGTGGAGGAAGAGGAGGGTTCAGGTATGTTTTCCTTCTGTTCATTGATTTTTTTTTTTTTCACCATGTTATTTTTTAAATTTTGTATACAACCTCTTTCATTTGTTAGGTGTGCAGCGCATTCATTACAACTGCTGTTAAAAGTACCTACTTATTGCAGTTTGCTGCTTACATGAGGCAGGCGGGGTAACCTGCGAAGTATCCGATGCATGCATGGCACTGGACGACTTTTTTTTTTTACACGGGCTAAGTAACGCATGAAATTGCACAAAGAATCGTTCATGGGGTTTAAGATCATAGCATCTGCATAGCCATTGTTCCCATCACGTAAAATGCTTTTGCATCCCTTGGGTGTGCAAACATTGTGTTTTAAGTGGAAATGTTGGGTTTGCCTGCATGACATTCCATCCGTGGGCTTTTTTAACGATGGGGCCCATACTCATTTGTGATGTGCATAGCGGTGTACAAGAAGCCAGACGGAATTGTGTTGCTGGCAGAGGGCGTACATTAAGAAAAGAAAAAGCCGCAGTTTTTGGGTGCTTGTGCACAATCCACGACATAAAAGTGGCCTTAGAGGTGCGTGTGGTGCTCGGACTAAGTGTTGCTTCTGTGTGTGTGTCGTGGTTGCCTAAATACGGGATAGCGCCACCACACGTCTGGTAACGGGATTTTCGAGCGTGGGTTGTCGTGGTGCCCTCTCTGGTTGTTCCCTTGCATAACGGTGGCCTTGGTCAAGAGGGCGGGGCTTGCTGCGCAGGCGTTTGGCTTATCTTGGGCGTTGCAGGGTGTGTTACTGTTCTCTTCCCTGGCCCCCCCCTCAACGGACCTCCCGGCTTCGGCAGGGATGGTCCGAGGCGGGGGGCCCCCATTGCAAAATGTGAGAGCAGGAGACCGCAGGGGGCACTTATTTCCTGCCCCGCGAGTGTCGCAAGGAGGGAGGCCTAACAAATCGATGTCTGCTTCACACTCTAGTAATCAAGGTGGTCCCGGTGGCAGGGGAAGTTACAACAAAGGTAACAGCATCACCTCATGGTGTTGCTTTGAGTTTATATATTTATCTATGTATATGTACGTTACATAGCATACATTGTCAACCTATGCTGCAGGGCTTCGTAGCAGTGCTCTCCCCCAAACATAAAAATCTTAATTTTTTTTTTTCATTCACGTACGTCTCAAATATTAGGGCCTCTTGGTTCTTTTTATTTATATCTGTGGGTTGTGGTACCTTTGTTTTACAGCTTTAGGGCTGCAGTAGGACATTCATGTTTTTCATTACGAATCTGTGGTTAGTGTTGCAAGGCATGGTCAAGACTGGTTTGTGTGGTTAGAAGCGGACTTGTTGGGTGTCTGTGGTTGTAGTGGCTGTTCCATTCTTTTGTTGAGTGGAACGAAGGCATCATGGTGTGTGTGGTGTGATGCCAGTAAGCAAGGGGTTACTTGGTGTGTTTCCAGGAATGGTTGCACATGTGGCTGTGTAGGCTGTTCAGTCCTGTTAAAGCAGCTTTTGGTGACTTCCCGCAGTCAGTCAGGTCATTGATTCTGTTCCAACACAAATTGGGTCAACATACGTACCAGAATACGGGTGAATACAACAGTTGCGTGTACCTGGAATCTTTGCAGCATGAAGTGGAATGAACCATCAAGTTTTTTTCCCGCATAACTCGGGGGATAAAAGAAAAATGCTTGCAGCGTAATTGTGGTGGTACATTTGTATATGGGTCAGTTGCACCTGTACTTGGTGCGGTGCGCAACATTGATATGTTGTAATTTTACAGACAACTCTTACCTTTGAGTTGGCTGTGTGTGGACATACGTTGTAATTTTACAGACAACTCTTACCTTTGAGTTCGCTGTGTGTGGACATGCATAAAATCAAAGATGACATGCAGCAAATATCCACCTTGGCTTTGTTGGCTTTGTACCCTCACTGTTGAAGGCAGCAAGGCTGCCTCCTTTTTGCTGGGGCCACAGGCATGTGTGGTTACCATATGCAAAGCCATAAGTCGGTGCTGTTCTTATCCATCCATCACAACGTGTGGTTGCAGTGCCAACACTCTGGTCGTCTGAATTGTGTGGTCCTGTGATGCGAAACATGCAGTAAGCTGAAATGGAAAGGTACTCATTGTTGGAGCACATCCATGGTGTTTTCGCATCCTTTGCTAGTTCACCGATGTGAACTCATTAGCAGGTTCAATCCCGGCAGCGTTTTGATGGTGGTGAAATGCAAATCGCCTGTGTGTTGTGCGATGTCGGCGCACATGAAAGGACTCCAAGTGGTCGAAATTAACTTGGAGCACTCCACTGCGCCGTCCCTCGTAGCCCATGTTGCTGTGAGACATTGAACCCCATATACCATACCAAAAAAAGCTCATTAGCTGCTGGTTTGTGGCCTCCGGGTTGGACTGCTAACTCAGCTTGCAAGCAGTGTCGCAGCTGACATATCTGCTTTGGCTGAAATTTGGCTGAAAAGCGAATTATGTACAAAAACCACTCTTTGAGCAATGAGTGGGTTAGGGTTTAGTCTGAGGAGGCAACCAAAAACAGCAGTGTGACATAGCAGGGCTGTTATGTGGGAAAGTTAAGCTTAACAGTGTTAAGAACAAGCAGATTTCTCGCCTGCTGGTTTATTAGCGTTGGGAAGTGGTGGTTCTTTGTTTGGGGCCAGCTTCCTAAAGAGTAGATCCTGTATATAGTGTTGTTATTGGCACACCATATGACATTGTGGCACTATGGGGTGATTTGCGACAGTGTGACCACAGTGTTAGGTCACTTTGTAAAGTGGTTGCTGTCGAAGTTGCAAATGCACCGGCAATAATTGCACCATGTGGCGCATGTGGGTCAGCCAATTGAGCTGTTCTCAAGAATGCAAGCTAAGTGTCGCAAATGTTTGATGATGGAGCGCTTCTAATCCTGGTTTTACAATGCCACCACTAGGGCTGGTGCTGAGGGTATTTTCACTGGCTGCCTTTTGGGGCATTTTGTGCACATCTATTTGTAGGTTTTTGAGGTCCGGTTTGAGCACAACAGGTTTGCAAACACATGCTACAGATACGAGTCTGTGCCTCGTGAGCAAGGCGCTCCTGAAGCGAATTTGCATGGGTAGTAGGCGCTGCTGGTGTCGAGTGTTTAGCAACCAGTCTTGAAATGTCTTGCAACACTGTTTCTGCCCCTTTATTGTACAGCCACGCATTCCTCACGTTTAGTGCACAATTGTGCACTCGGGGTGTTCGCATAGGTTTTATTTTGTGCTTTTGGGAGAAGAGTTGTCATTTTGAATGGTGCAGGCATCTCTTTGAAGCATAACATTGTGCATACAGCAATTATGTCAGAGCTCAATTTGCATGCTTTAAAGCTCACAGGCATTATTCAAAAGTGCAGCTCTTCTCCAGGGTGTGTCAGTGTGCATTGCGCGAATTTGTTTCCATGCGCTGAGAATACTGGTCATCATAGTTTGTACAGTAGAACCTCGTTAATTTGAAATCTAATATCCGTATCTAGCTACACATAAGCATGCGCTTTACTGACACGGCTTACCAAAGGCAGAACTCTCTTGTGCAGTTTCCTAGCATCTCGGTGCGTAACAATGCAATCAAGGCCAGTGGAGGTCAAAGGCGATTAAACGGCGCACGTGCCTGCCTTCCACACTTGTATGCGGTCCATTTAGATTCCAGCACAAAGCGTGCTCCTGAGGTTGTCGGAGTTTGCTCTCGTGCTATACCGCTAGGACCAGGAAAGTGACCATCAGGGCAGATGAGCTGGCTTAATGGTGCACAGTTTGAATTTTCATTAGCAGGGCAAATTTGCACACAAATAGTTCCCGCCTCCCTTATGCATAGAGCACCATGCACTTGCTGGGAATGGACACCAGCACTGGGTATGTGCTACCCCCGCTCAGTAATTTTTTCTAATAAAAGGGTGAATGGTGGTTGGCTTATATGTGGGAATATACAGTAACTTGTACATTTCATGCTTTCCCAAAATCTGCATTACCAGGTAATTTTGTTGACCGATTGCAGCCTCCTATATTCATGATAAGAGCACACACCACACCGGCTTAGCAGTGCTGTCCTTCTCGGAGGAGCGCTACATCTGTGAGAGGGTAGCCTGAGCAGACATTTCTGTTCTTCACTTGCTTGTGGCACCTCTCGGCTTGTGCAGCTTTCACCTGTTCTGAGGCGGGCTGCAGTGCGAATGCTTTTGCACACATTCTTTGTGAACGCTTCTAGCGTCGAAAAAATGCCCACAGCACTCTATTATTTTGCCTGAAGGCAGGACAAAACATGTGCCTAACTGGGAAGCAAAGTAGTCAATGTGCTCTAAAGCTTAGTGCACTGATTGGTGCATCCTGCATCGCACTCTTCTGTGCTTCACATGCCCATGCAGATTGCAGACGACCTAAGCGTGCTCTTTGCCAATCATTGAACAGTAAAGGAAATGCACAAGCATGCAGTATGCATGTCTTAACCAAAATGCTGATGACAGCGGTCACACTGTAGCAGCATTTAGTAAGCTTTTGAGACATTCACAAGGAAACATGACCTTAGGTGTCATAAAACCACCATATCCACAAGTCTCTCTGATAACTGCTGTGGGCATTGGTGCCACAGAGTGTGTAAAACTGACATGCTTGTGCAACATTTTGGGTAGTTAAATAAAGCCGCTCATCTCTTGTTTCTCACGATTCAAGACTCTGGATTAACAAGGTTCTACTGTAAATGCAGCTTGGCTTTGATTTTACCCGAGTGTTTTCTATGATGAGACTTCACTACTAGCCTTTATTGCTGAAACTTGTGGCGTGCTCACTACCATCCAGGAATTTAGGCATTGTTACTGTAAAACCCCGTTGATACGTTCCCAGTTCATATGCTCAAAATCACTTGCTTTAATAATGTCCTGTAGAGTTGCGTTATTTTTCTTCCAGTTAGGTTTCCTGGTGCTAAGTTTAAAATTTTTACAAATTCTGGTCATGCGACAAGTCTCGCAACCAGCTGCACATGTGGAAGCAAATGAGTGAGCCAAACATTGGGCACACGACAGGAGCTGAAATGCACCCACTGTGGTGGCTTCTCTGCGGTGTCTAGGTGCAAAAAGGAAACAGTGCGCTAACATAACAGCAGGCACACAACGTGAAGAGGTGCACTGCGGCTTCTTGCAGTTCTTAAGGGCGAGGACGAAGCTTTTGTGATTGCTGTCTATTGACTGGATGTGTTGCAAAGTTCTTTCCGTTCTTAAGACAACAGAAATTGGTCTGAATTCTGAGGGCACTAGAAAAGGTGTTCAGACCTTGTGCCAAGAATGCCTTTGTACTTATCAGCGGTTAATTTTTCAGAATTAGGTTGTTTGGATCACGCATTTTCCTGAATACTTTCTGTTTAAACGCATCAACGAGGTTTTACTGTATTGTCCTCTGGACTGGTTGCTGGTAGTGGTGACTGTCAGTGTTTAAGATTTGTTAGCTACACTGTACCAGACAGCATGCCATCATCTGGGCTAAAGACTAATGAAAGTGTAAAGCTCCTCTGTCTTGGAAAATGCTAGCAAGTGTGACGACCATCACCAGGCCACAGTGTTCCCACCTTGCTACCTTACTTTACTAACGAAACATGTTTTTGTGTGTGGTATGACTGACAGGTGCTCAAGATGTCTCTAGCCTCTTCAGTGGTGGCTGTATATGGAGTGGAACCTGAAGTGATAGCTCCGTTGGTACATTGACTGCCAGTGGTATACATTCATAGCATTCACAATGCACACAGTACTTTATATAGTTTAGGGGATCTTAATGGCAATATTGACTTCCAAACACATCAGTTTGGTGCGGAAACTTTTTTTTTTTACATTGCTTGGTGTTTCATGAGAGGGACATAAGCAATGCTTTGTGTGTTTCGCGGAGGCTCACCACATACTATTGTATCTGTTGGTCTCTGTGCCTCTAAAAGCCCATGCGGAAACAAGCATGCTTGTACTTGGCTGCTGTGGTGTTCGTGGCTTAAAAATCAAAGCACAGGAGACAAGAATCGAGCTTTTGTATACAGCCTGCATTGTTGTCAGTGCAGTGCTTATTCCTACCTTCATTCATAGATGTGTGAATTTGGATGCAAGTTCTCAAATATTTTCATGGCTCATGTGCGTAAAGCACTGTGATGCGTGCCTCTTGCAACATTGTTTAAAAAAAGCTGAACAACTAAAAGCGGCCATCTGCTAGATGCGTTAGGTAACTTTCCCACCCAGTGGTAACCGTTTTGGTAACTTCAGGAGTCAAGGCAGTTTATTCACTGTCGCAACCTCTAGTTTAGGTTAGCAATGCTGATTTGTTCACAGTTCACTAAGCATAGTAAATAGTGCAGAGTAGGGATCTTTTGATGAAATGTTTACCACGTTGTGTGCGTGTGCTTTGAACAAAGTTGGCTCTTGATGCGGCAGAGGCCATCAATTGCTCATTAGGGTGCATTGTGGCGCTGGTTTTGTAGGCCCTTCCGAGGAGATGACAGACACCATATTTGTCTCCAACTTGCCGGAGGATGTTGGCGAGATGCAGCTGGCTGACCACTTCGGTGCTATTGGCTTGATCAAGGTGAGGAGTCTGGCACCGATTTCTCCTTGCTCTGGTTTGCAGTGGGGTGGGCTTGGATTGTTGTCAGTGAAGTTATCTGTGTATGAGCACACCATGCTTAATATGTTCTATGGCAGATTGATAAGAAGACTGGAAAGAACAAGATCTGGATCTACAAGGACAAGATTACAGGCAAAGGCAAGGGAGAGGCAACCATCACCTATGATGACCCTCCAACTGCCAGCTCTGCCATCACATGGTTCCATGGTGAGCATGCTGAACTGCTTGCTGCAGCCTTGAGTGTCTTGCAGCAAAGCACTTCAATTCTGAGTCATTTTGTGCTTTATTGTGCACTCTAGAAGGATCTGACTGACACGTGAATTGGAGAGAACGAGAGGGTTGAATATTGGCGTGGGCTGTTCAGTAAAAATTAGGCTGACTTTTATTTCATTCACTGTTGTGACCGAATACATCTGCAAAAGCAACCTTGCCGATGTGTTGTCGTGCACTGTCCAGTTTTATTCTGTGTTGTTCTTCCAGCTTTGCTTGTTGCAGTGGTACTCTGGGGAGGCCGCAGCTTCTGGTGTTTGCTTACTGTGTTTTTTTACTCTTGTGCAGGCAAAGAGTTCATGGGCAGCAAGATCAGTGTGGAGCTGGCCCAGCGCAAGACTCCCTTTGGAGCTGGCGGCTTCGGTGGAGGCATGGGTGGTCGTGGAGGACCCCGCGGTGGTCGAGGTGGCCCTAGGGGCGGCGGAGGAGGTCGTGGAGGAGGCCCTGACGGAGGCATGGGTGGCCGCGATGGAGACTGGAAGTGCCCCAACCCGTGAGTAGGGTTTGCACCTTTCATGCTGTTGGAACTTTGGCTTCTTGTGAAACCTCTCGAGCCATTTTATCAGAAGAGACAAGAAGTGCACCTGTCTTCCAAGTTTAGTTAGCCCTCAGAGTTTTAAATTGTGCCTGATATGTGCATTGGGATGAGATGACCTTCTTTTATTATCTTCTCTCTATTGTCGCAGGGCATGTGGAAACAACAACTTCTCGTGGCGAGTACAGTGCAACCGTTGCTCAGCGCCGCGGGACGGTCCGGGTGGACCTGGTGGACCTGATAATGGGCCACCTGGAATGCGAGGTGGCATGCGGGGCGGGCCCCGTGGAGGCCGTGGTGGTGGTGATCGTGGTGGTCGCGGAGGCGGTGGCCCCATGGGTGGACGAGGTGGAGGTGGTCCCATGGGCGGTGGAGGTCCACCTATGGGTGGCCGTGGAGGTGGCTTTGGACCAGGCCGTGGAGGCCCTGGCCGAGGCGGACCTATGCGTGGTGGACCTGGGTAGGTGTACCTCTCAGCTCCTCGTGTAGACTCGGAAGCTTAGGGGTGAGTGTGCAGCTGTGCAATTGCGTTTTTTCTCTTTTCCAGGGGAGACAGAGGTGACAGAAGAGCAAGGCCTTACTAGGAAGTGGCCTGTGAAGTGTGTTCCTCTGCATTGGTTGCATTTGTTGCTCCATTCTGTTTGTTGACCTGTATCAATTCAACCATCTTGCTCATCACCTTCACAAATTGTGCACACACAAACTTTTAGTAGAACCATCCTTCATGTCAAACATGATGTGCTTTTCCTCTCCCATCGTGTCATGTTATGCGACCTGTGCATTATCCCGCATTGATTGCTTCAAATGAATTGTCAGCAAAGGTAAAAACAAAACATCACACTTCACGTGTATAGTGTAACATTTGCATGGACCTGAATCAAATGAATTGTGTTAGTAAAGGCAAAAACAAAACATTACACTTCACGTGTATAGTGTAACATTTGGATGGACTGAATAAAGTGTTTGTGTTTCTTAAGTGTACCTTTTTTGTTTTGCTCTTAAGGGGGGATGAGGGTCTTGAAAACTTGTTTTTTATTTTTCGACATAACTTGTTGAAACTTAGCACGCAGGTGTATCATAGAATGCTGATTTCAAATATGCATTTAGATTTCAAATATCTCACCTGGAAGAAAATTTATCGCAAAATAACATTCAAATTAGGCAATTTCTTACGGCCCTTTAGAGTAATTTATCAGTTAAAGAATGATTTTTTAAGAATAAGTAGACATTTGCAAAGGCCCAAAGCACATGCTAAAGCTTTCTTTTTTCCTTTAAACATGATATATGAGCAATTAGGCGAAGTGTGGGCCAATTAACACCACGTCATTTTTTCTTTCCAACTTTGTTGTTTATTTATGATCAACAAAATTAGTTTGTAGACATTCTGTTAGCTTTAGGATGTGCTTTGGGCCTTTGCAAATGCCTGCTTATTCTTTAAAAATGTTTATTTAACTGATAAATTACTAAAAAGGCCCGTAAGAAATGACCTAATTAGGATATTTTATTTTGCCATATATTTCCTTCCAGCTGATATATTTGAAATGTAAATGCATATTCGAAATCAGCGTTCAATGATACACCCAGGTGCTAAGTTTGAGAAAGATATGTTAACAAATAAAAAAAAAGTTTTCAAGACCCTCATCCCCCCTTAAGCTGAAAAAAAAATATGGAATTTGCATCCATTTGAAACTGGTGCAATTCTTACTGGCCTGCTGTGATAGGAATTGTGTTTTAACTATGTAGCAGGCAGTTTTATCAAAATATGTCTGCTCAGTTTTCATTTTCTCCGTGCGTTGGCACACATAAATATTTTCAAAATCATATTTATTTATCCAAATATCACTTGGCAGCAGGTGATGCCTGTAAAGTAAAATAGTCTTGCTGAAACTGTTGCTCATTCTGTGGTTGGTATTAAACTTGCCTCAAACTGAGTTGTGAAGATGCTGCTGTTCAGACAAGTTTCAATCATGTATACCATCCTGGCCTTGTTATCATCCTGGGAAGAGTAGATCAGCAGAATTAGGACCTTGGGAACAGCTGCTTGTGTAGAGTGATGGAAGGATGTAATCCGGTCAGTTAGTGCAATGTACTTACCACCTGACTTGGCACCAGAAGTCGAGTCTGAAACAGAATTCAGTGTATCAAAAAGGTGCAGAAATACTGCCCGCAAATATGAACAGGGGAGAACACAAGTGCCTACTTTCATTTCGGACATAGAATCCACTTCTCCCATTCTGTGCGTCGATCCCTGTTGATCTGTTACTAGTTTGCGCTTGTTCTCCCCTGGACTTATTTCTGTGCACTAATTCTGCAGGGTGAATTACCAATGAGCCTGCATTGCCCTTCTGTCTAATCTGCTGCCCCTTACAAAGTTTGCATGAGATGAACGCTGGTCGCAAATGAGGAGCAGTCGAAACCTGTGTTAGCTTCAGCTTCTCTATCCACTAACGGGGGGGAGTCATTATTACGGCATGTGCCCGCGTTTGCTTCCCGAACCGAATTCCCGCTCTGCTGGGCGTTATTCCACAATCAACCCTTCGTCATATCAAGATGGTATCGATGTAGACGCGGACAAGTCTTCGAATGAATGGTTGCCATGACGGCATACGACTTGCGAGCGCGAAATACTGCATGCATAGCGCACATGCCGGGAACGGAGAAGGTATGTCTCATTAATCAGGTGACTAAGATAGTGCGTCAAATAACTCGTTGCCATTATAGCTTTCTTTGGTTTCAATTGAATGGCTAGGGTGATTATCGTAGCTGGTTTGTAATCGCTGCCGCTGTGCAAACGTATAATGCTATCAAAATTGTAGCTCATAAGCCAAGCTGCAATTTAAGTGCCGGTATATCTGAGAATGGGCCACAGTTCGATGGTACGCTCTTAACACGAAAGGAGTAAAAGGGGAGTAAACTGTCCTCTAGTGCACTCCCTTGATGGGGCAAGGTATGCTGCCCAAGCACAGGGGTAGATTTCCATCACTCAAAATACGGAATACTTGCTGTTTGCAACAGAAACAAATTCCCTATTCAGAACATGAGAACTCAAAAGCATATTGGAAATGACAGTACTCCCTTCACCCTACGAAGGATAAAGTCTGTTTCCTTTCGCTATGAATTTCTTTGCTTCCCTTAAGGGCTGCTGTGCGACACGGTGCACATCTCCCTCGAGATAGACTGTTTGTTGAAGGTAGTTGAAATCAGCCAAGACTGTGTGACCGGGGTATTACTCGCTCTGCTGTCTGCCCGTCGAGAACTACTGCAACCATAGCCCTGCCGTCGGTATATGCCTCAGTGGCATTTATTTTTCTACGATTAGAATAAAATGCTGACAAACCCGTACGATGCTATTGTCTTGCGCAGTACAACTTTTGTTCCAGTCTTGTTTGACTCGCTGGAGGTCTGGCATTCCAGATGCGCTGCTCGCAGAAGGCTTGCTTTTCTGGAACGCCTCTATCATCTATGTAAGACAAGAAAAAAAAAAGCAAAGGCAGAGCGCAGAGTAGGTGCAGTATATGACGACGCAATACGGCAGGCGAGACACTTGCACGTGAATGAAGACTCACAGCGGGGTGCATGACCTTGACGACACATTCCGAGGCCTGGTCGAACACTGCGTCGGTGACTTCTGAAAATGAAATGCATGCACAGTGTTTGTTTTCCTATGTCGTA
Source organism: Amblyomma mixtum (assembly GCF_055824585.1). Lineage (NCBI taxonomy): Eukaryota > Metazoa > Arthropoda > Arachnida > Ixodida > Ixodidae > Amblyomma > Amblyomma mixtum. The sequence continues at coordinate 291,565,718 of NC_143013.1, read as the reverse complement.
ACAGATCTGAAGACTCTTATTTGGTATGAAGAGGTGACGTTGATAACGGATGTATGCGTGAAAATGTGGGCGGCTAGAGCAAAACAACGGTTTCATCAAAAATACTTTTGTGACACTAATGCACGTGCTGCGAGCTTTGTGTCTCACAGTCGTCATTGCAGCTTCCAGGACAGTAAACCAGAATGTGGTGATTGCTCTACTTACCCAATGAAGTCACATTATTTTTTTCCTGGGGTGCATAAAGGTTGAGACGTACTCGGTACGCTAAGCAACATAGAGGAGGCAAGAAATTGAACCGTTTTAACATCTTGAGGCAACTTTACAATAATCAGTCCCGCTCCTGCAGCCACTCTTTTGTTAACTGTGAGACTACGACATATGTAATCGCACTTGAAGCCGGTTCATAAATTTGATTCCTCAAGCTTGAAATTGCTCTCATCAAACGTTGTAAAGCTCAGCTCAAGCACCATACCCGAGCCCCAACTTCCAAGTGGTAGTGTTATCTCGATGCCATTTCTTTTGAGATGGGCATTAGGGGTTATTGCGTAATGGATGACCCCCATGCTGAGGAAGCATATGCGGTATTAATGGGCTTTCTCTCACCGAAATTTCCTGGAGGCACTGTACTTCCTCACTAGATTCGGAGCATATTAGATGGCCTCGTGTATACATGACTTGTGTGCGGGAAATGTGGTAGTATAGTAGTAGCTATAGTGTATATAGACCTCGAGCTGACATTAGGAAAGAGTATGCGAGTTGTATCACAGGCAAATTTGCAGTCCCAAGAAGCTGGATAATTCTTAATTCTGCAGCATGTACAATGTTGTCTTCGCTTTTGAACAAGTAACGCTGAATGGTTTAGACGCTTGCAAGCGCGTGCACTATACACTCGCCCTCTGTTGTTCTTTGGATGTGCTTCGACGACACGATGCATTTCGACCGCGCTGCTCACCGGCACATTTGTAGGCCAAGACGAGACACTCCCCTTCAAGCATCCACAGTAAGAGCGACCAACAGAGGAGTCTGGGTGTCCTACACATATCCCCCAAAGACTTGATCGGCGCCGACCGCGGACCGCCGCAACTCCTCCTTCCTGGACAGACCTATTCTGCACGCCTGGAACTTTCTTCGGCACACAGACGCGTCCTGAATCAACTATAGAAAAGGCTACAGAAATTTACCCTGTGTGCTTTCTGTAGGCCTCGAAAGAGCGCTGGGGCGATCAGCTGCACCCGCGACAGAGCTGGGCGTAAGCTGCGTGTTGACATTGGCGCAAGCTGAACCATCAGAGCTTTCAACTATATAGTTGCCGCGACTGTGGCCGTAAATGAGCGATCTGGCCACAGGTGGTTCTGTTATAATTTTGTGTCGCTGAAATGATTATCTCGAGGATGAAGTAAAAAAAAACGATATGCCGTCACTATAGTACTGCAACGATCTAACAGTAAACTTATTGGCTGAGCATTCTTTTGTTTCAGGACACTTTTTTTTTTAAGGGTGGAGGATATGTTGGTTTTATTAGGATGGCGGCGTGTGACAAAAGGTTACGAAAGTGCAATCTTCCATACAATTTGGAGGTTGTCGGGCTAATTCTGTGAGTTACGTGTGTATCACCGTAGACCCGGAGAAAACATCTACGGGAGGGAGACAGGGCCGACAGAAGTGCAAAGCGCAGGCTGTAGATTCCCACGAAACACTAAACGTCTTACGAACGTCTCGGAACAGCTTCAAATGACTACAAACGTCTTGCGCTGTGTTCAAACGTCTCATAGATGTCGACAAGAAGAAGTTTCCTCTGCGACGTCTCTTAAACATCTGCAGTCAGACGTTTGCTGTGAAACTTCTGTGAAACATCTGTAGTCAGATGTTTTCTAGACTTGATTCTAACACGTGGAACTTGAGACCACGTCAAGGAGATGCGCCAGCAATCAGCAGAGAGTGGCCACCGTGGATTAAACATGCTGTAAAATCACGGCAAATAAATTAGATGGCTCTCCTGCTTGACGTTTCGAAGAGCAGGCGCGCCGGTGCAAAGACCGCTCTTTGTATTCGAACACAGAAAGCGCGTTTTCTCCTACGGAGCCCGAATCACGTTCCACATCGAGTGCAGCTAACCCACCACTCGTAAGACTGGATTTAGGTAACATATAATGACCCTGAAAGCCGACGGTAGTTACGCGAGTGAAAAAATTTGCTGCATGTTGCGAACGCCTCTGTTACGCCTCGGCTAGCTGGCGGCAGCATGCGGATTGACAGGCGCAGCGCACGCTGCCTTCGCCGCCTTCCCGCCGCCTTCGCCGAGCTCGCTCGCGCGGTTTATCGCGCAGATCACCCGCGCGCTATCTTTTCGTGGCGGCGTATCTTGGAGGCAATCTTTCTTGAGTCACGCCGCAGCTTGCTGTTTAGTGTCGCTCCGCACGGTGGCGATGCAGGATAGTTTGCCAAAGTGGTTTTAACCGTTTAAAGCAGAAAAAATGGAAGCTTCAAGTGCTTAGTTTTACCTGAAAGTATTAGATTCAATTTGTTTTTTGGTTCTTTGATGATTTGTTTATTTTTACGTTTAGAAATTTAGTACTTCATTTGGTCATTTGGCGTTGCAGAGGCTAGCGATAGCTACGCGCGCGAAGCGGATGCTGCGCACGTTGTAGTAAGTTTCGCTGCGCAGTTTTTTCCGCGCTGGTTGGCACGCCGCTGCAGTTTGCATTTTCTTTCCCCTTTTTCTGCGGTATCGTTTACTACCAGTGTTGCACTGAGATGTGAGCCTGGTTTTCCGCAAAAGTAAGCAACCTTCCATTTCTCTTCTGTGGTGAAAGCGTCGGCTTTGCCGGCTAAGCCACTAACGCGCCTGATTTAACATTTGGTTTACAAAACACAAAACAATATCAGCCAGTGTTTTACATACCAAAGTGCAGCGTTGAATATATTAAAACAGGGCATTTGCATGTATTTGAGCTTTTGTTAAAGTGATACAGCTAGGCTGCTCTCGCATGCGAGTTGCTTTCTTTACCAAGGCGATGACAAGGTGAACGTGACAAAGCTTCAAACCAACCAGCTTTGTTTAAGCGTACGTTGGTAAGGCGCGAATTTTTTCCTACGCGGTTTTATTCTTGCCAAGGACTCTCATCTGGCCACCTGTGTGCTCCAATTCGCCTTGCTGTGATTGCCGTCAGTGAAACTCGCGTTAAAAAGGCGTTGGTTATCTTAACTGCGTCAAGCTTTTATTTCATTGCGATTGAGAGCCCCGGCACAAAGGTAGTTTACTCAGTGGTGCTGCTCTGTATGTGTGCAGGCTGTTTGACAGTGCAGTGATGTACTACGGCTCTTTGCAGGCATGGCAGCTTTTATTTTTTTGGAAAACCATTGCACCGTGCACAGCTGGCGTTGTCCCTACTTCACTGTGTACATTTCGTTTTGGGTACAGGCTGTTCAACAGTGGTTTTCAGGGGACCTCCTTGCCTGCTCAACTTCTCAAGTCTTGGTAAGCACACTTTGCAGCTGACACCCTTTCTTTCACTTCATGATTTCTTGTATAGGTCTAGGCTCTTTGCTAATGTTCATTCCACAAGCCCCATTATTTGTTTGTCCTTTAGAACTCCAACTGTTGGCCGGAGGAGCAAGGACCTGGTCTAGTTTCACGCAAATTAATAGCAGCACCTTGTACTTGGTTGTTCAGACGACTTGGCCTGGAGATTGTTTCAGTTCTGAGGTGGGAACCTGGACTAATGCTTCTTGTGCAGTGGTGTAAGTAATCTCTTGCCCACTGTTTGAGCTTCATCGTACAGATTAGAAAGGGCTTCTTTGGCAATGCAGTGTTAGGAACCTTATACACATGCACTTTTATTTGTCTTATCTTTCAGATGTGCCCTGTGTGGCTGTCAAGTTAAGGTCCAAGATTTAACACATCTCTGGTGTATACTGAAGTGATGCAGGCATTACCAGGACAGCAGCATCTCTGCTATGTTTTCATGCGACGGTGCAAGATGTCAACCATCAACCACTTTTGATTCAGCCACATCCTGCAGGTAAGAGAAAGCCTGTTTGCAAGATGCAGCTTAGGAGGTTCTATGAGTACAGTGTGCATCACAGTAAGGCAGTGCACTTGCTATTGACTGCTTGGCTTTCAGTGTCCATGCACGCTGTTTGAATTTTGCTTCTGTTAAAGGCCTCCACAGTGATTGACTTCTTGAGTTTATGGTGAGCCGTAGCACTCTGCTGAAATGCCGCTTGCAATGACATCATATGCATATATGTTTTTGGTTAGCTTATTTTATTGCCTGTGCTGTCACTCCTTGCCATTTCCTGGTCTTACTTGCTTCCGACTCCTCATTGGCCATTCTACATGCACCTGACTGACTGTGCTTTTGGTTACTCTAATATTAAATTTTCACTTCTGCAGGCTGCTGAACAGAGCTGGATTTGACTTCCCCTTGTTACCGTCTAGTTGGTATCCTCCTTGCAAGAAAAGCGATGTTTGGAACACCTAGCGAGCTCTTCATTGCCATCCACATCACAGCAACTTGATCATCAACGCATCCGTTGTGAACAAGGCCTGGGGCCAAATGAATTTTTGATTTAACAATTGGTTGCTGCTCGACACTTTCCCGCCATCCAAGTGCTTACCATTGTAATGTCAGCCAAACCAGTGAAGCTACCTCCTCCATGGCTTCTAACATTAATTTCCTGGTCCCTTTCTTTTATTGTGTGGTTGTATGCACTGGATTCAATAAAGAGTAACGCAGTGACTGAAAAGTGTGCTAGCACATGCATTTATGGCTCATTACTACAGCCATACATCCCTTGTAATGTGGGCTTATTGTTCGGGTCATTGCAAATCAGCTTTGAGTTCATTTTTGAGTGTATACCAGAAAAATGAACTGTAACATTTTTAAAGATTTAGAGGGTTTAAAGGCAGCACTAAAAATCAGTCTTGAAATGCGTAAGATATTACAGGCACCGATTTCGGAAAAAAAAAGGAACGTCTAAAAAAATTCTAGAAAAGTTCTACCTCAGAAGTTTTCTAGCCGTATACAAGCGTAGCGTTAGCAGAGCTAATAGAGGGCTAGTAAACGTCTAAGTCTAAAACACTGCTCAGATGAAACTTCTTCTAGATGTCAAGCTTTTTTTTCCGAGACTTTTTTTAGACGTCTATTAGCGCTTTTTGTGTTTCGTGGGTTTCAGCCTAGTTAAGAGTTTATAGATTGCGCAAAGAGCTTGAATCTAGCGAAATTAAAGCCAGGCAGCAGTGAATTCCATCAAAGTACCTAGGGCGCTTTTTTCTCAAGGATGCATGCTGGGATAACATTATTTATTTACTTATTTATTCATTTATTTACTTGGTCCAAAAAGGCCGCATTAAAGGAGTATTACATGAGGTGTGGGCGGGGAGTACTTAATCGCGACAGCTAGGTACGCCACGTTTTTTTCTATACAGGACAAGCAGTATAATTGCTTGGGCCAGCTGCATGATTACGGGCCGCCGCGGTGGCTCAGCGGTTATGGTGCTCGGCTGCTGACCCGAAAGACGCGGGTTCGATCCCGGCCGCGGCGGCTGGAATTTCTTTGGAGGAGAAATTCTAGAGGCCCGTGTACTGTGCGATGTCAGTGCACGTTAAAGAACCCCAGGTGGTCGAAATTTCCGGAGCCCTTCACTACGGCGTCTCTCATAGCCTCAGTCGCTTTGGGACGTTAAACCCCACAAACTAACTAACTAACTAGCTGCATGATTAACATTCATCATGTTAAATTCTCCGCTCGAAACGATCCAAAGGCGAAAACATAAGGAACGAATAAGCCAGGGCTGCGGTTTTATCTTAGGGAGCTTCGATGTTCGAAGGCTGCAAACGGGGCTTAGAGCCGAAAGTAACAAAGTCAACGGCTCTGTCAGAGGGCCGCGCGTAATTTGACCTGTTGGCGCACTTGATGTCTAACAGGGCTGGGCACGATGCTTGAATAAAAGAATGTCTTTGATACCTCTATATATCTTGAACAATTATATTAAGGCGAAAGCCTTTAATGGCTCATCATTCCGTCCGTCCTTCACACTATATACAGGGTGTTTCACCTAAGACTTTCTGCAATTTTTAAAAATAAGCTATTTGAATTAGATGCGCACTTTTTCTGGCATAGCATTGTCAGTGGTGTAGTACATCATAATGCAGCTAAGACGTGCTAACTAGCAGGCTTGTTAACCAATATTTAATAGTTAACTTTTAAACTATTACCGTTGGGCTCCTTAATTATTGAGAGGCATGTAGCCCACCGTAAGTAATGTCCATATCCATTTTTAGAATTTCGAAAACGCGATTATCCTCGGCGCTGTGGCCCAACAAATTTTGGCTATTTCGACGAGTTACGTGCACTGGAGAGGTTGCTTTGCCTGCAAGCTTCTCAAACCGCATGTATTTTGGCGCGATGTAGGCGAAATTTGTTGGGCCACAGCGCCGAGGATAATCGCGTTCTCGAAATTCTAAAAACGAATATGGACATTACTTACGGTGGGCTGCATGCCTCTCAATAAGTAAGGAGCCCAACGGTAATAGTTTAAAAGTTAACTATTAAATATTGGTTAACAAGCCTGCTAATTAGCACGTCGTAGCTGCATTATGATGTACTACACCACTGACAATGCTATGCCAGAAAAAGCGTGCATCTTATTCAAATAGCTTATTTTTAACAATTGCAGAAAGTCTTAGGTGAAACACCCTGTATAGCTCTGTCATCCCGATGACGTCATCAGTGCCGTAATACGCCGTAACCAGAAATCGCTGAATTCATTGTATAGCATAGTATGCCGCAACCATTAATTAGTCATTGATAAGTACTAGTAATTAGTAATCGGACATTAACTGGCAATTATTAGCATTAATTGGTAATTGGATGACCATATGGTTGATGGCGCTCGCGTCGCTCCTTACTGCATATGCGCTTGGTGGCGCCACCATCGTGCCGCCTAAACAGCATTCAGTCAGCAACAGAAGCAGCCAAAGTGGCGCAGAAAGGCTTTGGCCTTGTGCACTTTAGATCGTCAAAGTGCTCTCTGAATTTTTTTCGATAACGAACCAAAATTGATTTCCGATACAAATACTCGATACTGTATCGTTCCTACCGACTGTTGCGCAAATCAGAGAAAACCGGAAAAAAAATTCTCTCGGCTTAACCGCGCGTTTGTTCGGGCTCAAATTTCGCACAGAGGTTGCATTTAGTGGTCAGTTTTGTTTTATACTACATTTAGGTGGGGTACTTGCCTGATTCGGGCAGAATTATTTGGAAATCCCCATCGTCTGTGGCGACGGAGAACCAAAATCAAAAGACTTCGCAGCAATGGTACGCGTGGCGCCATCTCGCAGCCATCGGAGAAACGAGCTCTCCACCGGGGAGGGCGGTGGTATGGTGCATAGAGTTAATATAACCAAGGTATGGTGGCTAGAAGGGGAGCTCGTTTCTCCGATGGCTGCGAGATGGCGCCACGCGTACCATTACTGCGAAGTCTTTTGATTTTGGTTCTCCGTCGCCACAGACGATGGGGATTTCCAAATAATTCTGCCCGAATCAGGCAAGTACCCCACCTAAATGTAGTATAAAACAAAACTGACCACTAAATGCAACCTCTGTGCGAAATTTGAGCCCGAACAAACGCGCGGTTAAGCCAAGATAATTTTTTTTCGATTTTCTCTGATTTGCGCAACAGTCGGTATACTTCTATACACCACTGAAATTGCCAATATTAATAAAGCTGGGGATGATTTACTAGGCCAAGACATTTCTCCGTGGTTTCTGGAATTTTTTGTGTTAAAACGAATTTGGACGCACGGATTTCTTTAAACTCCAATGTCGGCGCAGCTCCATGGTTTCGTTCTCTAGCATTGGAATGAAGCCATGATGAGGCTGAAATGATCACTTCAGAGCAAAATATTTTTTTGAAATCTAATGTTCTTCATGCGAACCAGTCTCTGAGCACTTGACTACACGGAATAAACTTGAAACTGTTTTCTATGCTCTTCGTTTGTTACTGCAGTATTTAGCGGTTACCTCTGCCTTTTCCTCGAAGGTCTGTGCGCTTGGGAAGGCCAAACGGTTATTTCACCAGCGCTATATGTTTAAAAGATGTTTGAAGTTGAACATTCGTCATTAAAGGCTATAGGAAAACAATAAAAAATAAAATGGTGGAAATTTTTTACACAAAAAAATCATGCTAATAGCTAGCTATTGAGATACTTTTTTACTTAACAGTAGTAAGTATACAGCATTTCCTCAAGCCACCGATCCGAAACAGCCGAGCGATGCGGCTGTGCTCTCTACAGGAGCACGCACGAGTAAACTGCTTTGTTATATTTCATGAAGGTGCCTTACCGGGCAAGAGTGGAGCATAGCTTGCACGTTGGCTCGAGGGTCCTCGAAGTACAGTTGAGAGATTCGTTTTAAGCACCTATTGAAAACTACGGCTTGTTGTAGCGTTGCTCCTCCAAACGGAAAAGAGCTTGCCTTGGATCGTGCTGACAAAGTAAACAACAAAACGTTCTGTAAGCTCCCAAGAATGAAGGCGAAAGTCTTCCATTTCTGTTGGCAACCACCACAAATGGGAGTGAAAGGGTTTTGTTTACCGTAACAGTCAGCCCATCTCCTCCTCTCTTCCGTCATTGAGTGTGCAGAATTTGCGCAATGTATATATGTCTACATTTACCAGAAAACGAGCACAGGAAGAAAGGCGACTGACGTGGCCAACGGCATTCCATTGTCTTTTCCTAATTCTTCCTTTCTTTCGGTTTGGTTTATGGGGTTTAACGTCCCAAAGCGACTCAGGCTATAAGAGACGCTCTAGTGAAGGGCTCCGGAAATTTCGACCACCTGGGCTTCTTTAACGTGCACTGACATCGCACAATTTTTTTTTAAATCTTTTTTCGGTGCCCTATCACCCGAGCGAGCACCGCCAACCCTGAGACTGACTCACAGCAGCTTCAAAATCTGCGGAACATTTTTTTTTTGAGAATCAAGCGTCGTTAAAATACACTAAAAAGGTATTTTCGACACCAATGCTTTCATTTTTGTCAAGTGATGTATACTTCATCCGATAAACAAAATGTACCGAAAAATGGTATCGAAGATACATGTATCTTCAATACTGCTCATGCCTGATGTCAGGCATGCAAGTGCAATGCTTTTCATAAACTTCCGATAATGAACGGGATGACTGCCAACATCAGTCCTGAAAGATCATGTAGATTGTCCGGTGCAAAAACAAACGGAGACGCGATGCACCAACACCCTCAAAATAGGTGTAAAGTTGAAGCATCCATGCTGGGGTGTTTGTCACAATTACACCTGGTTACTAAAAGATGTATTGCCAGATCTTACACCCTTCACAAAAGGTGCAACAAAGAGCAACTGCTTTTACGGAATAGATGATGCTATCAGGCCAGTTTGTGTCTTTTTCGCAAAGCCATGATGAATTGTGCCAAAGGACTAGAAAATGCAATGAATGTTTCATTTACAGGCATGACATGTGGGGTTTAGTATCCCATAGCTGCATGCACATGGGGCTATGTGAGGCGCTGTAATTGTGAGCCTCGGATTTAGACTGGCTCGGGTTCTTGTAAGAGGATTAATAAGATCAAATAAAACAACTGGTAATTACATATTCAGTTACTGCAGCTACACATCTCAATGTAATTAAGATATTTGCATAGGGACTCTGGAACAGAAGGGAAAGGGGGCGGTCGCCCCTTCCCTCCCCATTTTTCCAGAGGGGGCCTCCCCAGTCTGCAACTGCTTGCACCGAGATCAGATTTTTTACAGACACTTCAGTTCTAGGATGTTGGCTGAGCTATTTGGATCTCATAGTCAATCGTAAAGCATTTAGTTTGAGTAACCTAAAACAACCATACTCCAACAGAAGCCGTTGATTGACTGACCTCTGTTCATAGCATGATTAGCAGACTTGAACCAGACTGCACGCAAGCTTTTTTAATGCAGTTGATTACACCTTGTGTGCAGATCTTTACAAAGCTGCCCATTTCAATCTAGATTTCATATTGAATTTCAATGGAGGTTAAATTCTAGAGGCCCGTGTACTGTGCAATGTCAGTGCACGTTAAAGAACCCCAGGTGGTCGAAATTTCCGGAACCCTTCACTACAACGTCCCTCATAGCCTGAGTTGCTTTGGGACGTTAAACCCCAATAAACCATAAACCAAGTCATATGTATTAACAAATACACATTTGTAAAGTGCAAGAAACCGCAAAGACTGCCACCGCGTGAGCAGCTAGGAAAATGACAAGACTGAACTAGCATCATTGCTGGCTTTAGTCTTGGAACACTGGGTATGACAAACTTGGAATACAGTGTTCCAAGACTAAAGCTTGTGTGCAAATGTACATTTTTTTTTCTTTTACAATGCAACAGTTAACGGCTCATTTGCCAGTTGAGCTTGTGTAACCAGATCACTTAACACATACAATGCTTCCGATCGGTTCTCAGAATCATGATGTGATCATTCAGGTAACCTCTCTGATGCCTCATTGCTTTTCTCAGATTCATGATGTTACCAAGGTTATATAAAACGACGTTGGCCTCCGTGACATTATTTCACTCCAAGGTGCCATGGAGAGTCCAGCTGCAACCAAACGCGCTGCCCGCGCAGAAGTTCAGCGGCTCAGCGCCGACAGGATCCTGCTGTTCGAGCCGTTGGCGTGGAAGCGCAGCACCGTTGCCACGAAGGTCCACCCGCACGTGCTACAAAAGGCCTGCAGCGCGTAGCTAAGATGCCACAAAGATGTCCGGGTGCCATTTTCGCAACAACCTGTTCAGTTATGCGTTTTCCATGTGAGATCAACTTTGGTTTCAACAACCAACTTCTCAACTGCAGAAATTGCCAACAGCTGCGCTATAATTACGCATTACTGAGTATCATAATCATGCCGAGGGTTTTTTTTTACATATAGAAACACTAGAGCTAAGAACAGTTTCTATAGGAAGTGCAAAGCAAAGCTTTTATTTGCATCAAACAGCTTCACTGTCTTCTCAATAGTGCGGCACACGACACTCATAAGTTAGGATTGCTCCAAATTCCAACAACATATAAGAAAATGCACAATTGTAATTAATTCCATCTGTAAAGGTTTTGCATCTTCATCGCCTGTGCTTAGCTTGCTGCTCTTTGATTGGTCAGTAAACATTTTGCACCTGTACTATACAAAGCACTTGCATGCTCTTGCATGCTGCCCTGCTGATCCTATAACATGATGACAAATTATGACCAATGTGAAAACGAGACAGACCAAATGACACTAAGCACTCGTCTTAACTCAACACGCTGTCCAGCACAAAGTGGTGACAACTTATCCCCGCTTGAACACCACAATGAAACAACTTTGATGCAGTTGATATGCTGACAAGAACTCTCTGCAACATTTGAAGTTAAGCTTAAGCCGGTATCCTCGGCCGGGTGTGCAGTCACACAGATGAACTTCATACATGTAGGACGCCACAAATTCTGGCATCATAGCTCAGAGATTTCAGCAAGTTCATGCTGTTTCACAGAACTTGCGATGTGGATGAATGTTTTCAGACGTTATTTGAACACCAAACCATGAACAATAAGTACGGTGCTGCTAGTCATGGCACTACGACATGTTGCATCAACACGACGCAAGATAAACCAAAACGCCATCTCAGCCAAAAACAGTGCACTGCTATTTATACGCTGCCAAGTAGTTTTGAAACTTGTCATGCAGATGGCAAAACTGAGGAGGCGCTGCATGACAGCTGCTGAAAGTGACAATTGTCACTGCTGCATCAGCACCCATTGCCTATTCATTTTTTCATAAGCTGCAGCTTTTGCTCCATAAGCTCATCAGCTGACGCGTAATATCACCCTAATTATGACGACAAGCAAAATGGCAGACTGCGCCTCAAGATGGCCTCAGCAGGCAGGGGAAGGGAAGGAGGAAGAAATCACGCACATAGACCTGCAGTGTACAGCAAGAACGGTAAAAGCAAAGTGCATGGCAAAGAAAGAGCAGTGCATTCAATGGGAGCACGGCTTCACGTGCACGGCAAAGAGCAATTCATTCAATGGGAGTGTAGCTTCACTGCAACACAAAGGGAGCAGAAAAAACGTGTACACGAGCAGGGGTTGTCCGTGCCCCTGTTTTACTCAGTGGTATCAATCAACAAACTGACCTTAAAACGTCGTCAGAGTCAGCATCACCTAGCTTGAATTGACAAGGTATCATACGCATAGTGCAGGGCAGTGCAACAAGGAACAAATGGATGTAACTGCATGGTGCAGAGCACAAAAATGACTGTAGTTAACAGGCAGAAGCAGTGATAGTTTCATTTATATTTATTTACATTCACCTCAAGATAAATGAGTGCTTATCACAAGTCTGGATGTTATCTGTGTGCAGCAGCCATGCCCATGTTTGTACCGTTCCAATTTTGGTACATACACTTTGGAAGTATGCTTTTATCAATGCACAGACAGAGAGTGCTGTAGCTCCATGTAACAGTGCTCCTTGCTCTTGCATTCTGACTATGCTGCTCATAAAACTAGCACTCGCACAGACAAAAGCCACGGTCAGGGAACATAAGGCTACATAAGAAACAGTAAGAAAAGCTAAGCTTGAATGAGGAACCTGCAGTGCCCAGGCAATGCCTTAATTGTTCATCCGCGCTAATATAAGCTGGTAGTGGCAGCCAAAAATGAGGCGACACCAAAAACGATGCGGGACGTGGCTGATTCATAGCAACTCTTATACCCCTGTCAGACGAGCAAGTTTAGTGTCATTTTCAACGAGTGACACTCGCCTGTAGTGTCATTCGCATCGTGTCACACGATGAACTTTAATGACACTCGCTGCTGAACGCACTCGGCAAGAAGTGAGTTTGGGGAACTCACTTCACTTTTCCCTAGGGGCGAAGTGTATAGCCTCGGTAGCAGCGTTTCGAAATTAGAATACAACGTCGGCAATAAAGATGGCGTTTTATTGAACGCAGCTAATTTTTTTTGCCCTCTTGGTCATGTAAATTTATTTGCGTTGCCATTAAATATATATACTGCACATATTCCGACATTCTTGTTTTCAGCTGCAATAATTTTTTAGGCAGCTGCAGCGGTATGGCTATGGCGGCTAGCATGGCGACCGTAGCAACCATCTGCAACCGTTTCGGTGTGACGGTGCAACAGTGCAGTGTTTGCAATCCAACGAGGTTCTTTGTCAGTGCAGTGAGTGTGTGCAACATGGAGTTCTGCGCAGCGGCTGATGCAAGAAGAGAGCGGGCGTCAGCTGCGCAGAAACGTTATCGTCGTGGGTCGCCATGATGCTTCAAAAAGTGAAGCACTGCTCCTGGCTTGTCTCGTCTTGCGAAGCCTTTTTTGAAATCGCAAATATTGCACAAAGCTCCTTGATAATCATAAAAAATTGCTTGCAGTTTGGAATCTACTGTATGTACATTAAAGCTTTGAAGCGCGGAAAGTAATATTTTTTGTGCCTTACTTGAAAAGCCATCGTCACCACCATCAATTCCGAATGACACTTTATTTTTTCGTGTAGCAGCACGCCCCGAAAGTGTCACTCGTTCTGGATAAGTGCACTTAGTGAAAGTGTCACTAAACTTGCCCGTGTGACAGGGGTATTATTTTGGTATGCATAGGAAAAGGCCAGAGGAACATGGCTGTCAAAATGCGATGGTAAGTGGCATCACAAATGCTATGTGTGCACCACTAGAGACTGCCTCCATAGTTCACTAGACTACATTTTATAGAGCTGCTGCTAGCAACAAAATCTGCAGCAATGGTAGTGTACATGAATGCATGCTGAACATTGAAAACAATAAGGGAGGAAAATGTCTCTCCTGAATGCTCATTACCAATGCTATGTGGACCATCAGCAGCTTTTATGAATCGAACAGTGACTGCATTAACAGAAACTGCAGTACATTCACATTCTCCACTCACTGCCGGAATGTAACAATTCTGTGAGTCCCTAAATGCCGGGGCAGCATTCCTTCATGCAAATCATAGCTCGACATGTATGGGTAGTCAACTGAGCAGGTTTGTTCAATCACCACACAGCAAACAATATGACCAAACATATTTCAAAGCATGTCACATTTTGGGTGATGCCGTCTCTCATGAAACAGCACGGCATCAGACGTAAAGTTCAAAATCAATTCGTCGCGAGCTGTAAAACGGGCGATCTTTCTCGTGTGCCTTGCGGACCCAGACGCCATCCTGAAAGTATCCTTCCTGCACCCACTGCAGCATCTGGGCTGAGGTATGCAGGCCGTACACAGGAGCATTCTCCGCTTCCTCCCACTTGAACTCCCACATCACTTCATCATCATCTTTTGATGAGCTCACTGGCTCTGCACCAGAAACCACATAAGTAAAAGGTAAAAAACCAGAGGCTAGACAAAACAAAGCAACAGGGGAAAAAGAGAAAGACGAGCCATGTGCTAAGTCGCAATTCAATCTATGTAAAGCTAATAACAATTACAATTCGTGTACACCTCAGTGCAGTTATCTAGCTACAAGGTAAAGCCACATTGCCATTGACATCATTCTTCAAACATGAACAGTTCTCAAGCATTCACTGGTGAGAAATAAGACGTTACATACCATCAGTCTTGTCTTCATCAGCTGCTTTTTCCCCTTTGGTAATTGATGGTTCAGTGGCCTTGGTAGCCTCTGCATCATCAGCAAACATGTCAAAGGAAGATCCTTCAACAGACGTGGTTGCCGCTGTGGCTTCTTTAGCTTGTTGCTGGCGTTCCCGTAGGAACTTGAGTCGCTCGTATGTCTGCTGGTAAATGTCCATGTCACCAGTTGACACAAGTCGATCGGCAAGCTCTGTCATTCGCAGAAGCTGCTCTTTGGGGACAACTTCCTTGGTGCTATCTGCAAAAAAACAGAGAAATTGGAAGCACTTTGTTTAATAAACGAAACTGAGCTACCTTTTGGCAGTGGTTGTAATGAAACCGGGTACAGAGGTCCATACCGTTTCCATGTGTTAGAGCAAATGTCCTTGTCCGCACTCTTCCTTTAGAGCAAATGGTGTATCCAGCACGGAAACATCCATGGCACTGTGCGTTTGCTCTTCCCCTAGCTTCTAGGTTGATTAAACTTCGCACATTGCACTAGTACATTGCACGCCTCGAGTGGTAAAAATATTGATGCTACACAGTATCAATACACATCAGATATTCATACCCAAAATAGGCAAACTTTGCTATATTTAAAACGCTGCCGATCAAATACAATTTAACGAATGCACATTCAGAGACCATATGACACTAGATAAACATCTGTTCTATATGTAGGTCAAACAAAACTGTCCTATAGTTTCTCCGGAATCGTTCTCTGAAGTAGGTCATACCAGCAAAACTTCCGACTTCGTCATCTGCAATACCACCTCTTATGCAGCTGATAATGCAGCTTCACTATAGTGGTGTGCATCGACTGACAGAGTGTACGTTAAGATTTTGAATGATGCCTAAAAGACGTTTGAACAAGAAAAATACACAGAATGCTCGCGCGAATCTAGGCTAAAATGGAGCATTCGTTCAGCCAAAGTGGGACCCCCAACCTAAAACAAAAACAGCCTTAGAGGGATAGTGAACAAAAAATTTTCCGCCAATATTTCTGCCCAGAATGATAGCTATGGCAGAAATGAATGGAAACTAATTATTTTAATGAAAATTTCTCGAACCGCCCCACTTAACAGCCACCTGTGAAAGCTCCGATAATACGGGGGCCGTGACATCGACTCTACTCGTCGCAAGCTATCGCAAGCATGAACCGCACGAAAGTGGATGCCATCGACTCTACTCGTCGCAAGCTATCGCAAGCATGAACCGCACGAAAGTGGATGCATTTGACGTGCTTTTACTTCATTGCACAGCCATTTTGTACAGCTTCCTTGAGTCCATGCCTCAAGATTCTCTGCTTGCATCTCGTGGTTATATATCCATGGTGACCACTTGCCTAATTCGGTCAGAATTAATTGGAAATCCCCACCGTCTGCAGCGACAGTGAACCGAAAAAACAGCATTTCGCCATGATGATGCCAGTAGCACCATCTCGTGCCTGCCAGAAGAACAAGTTCTGTCTTGGTCTGGACAAGAGCGAGCTTGCAACACTTCGCTTGACCCATAAAAACTGCATTTATATTGGCTTCATATGATACCACATTTAAGGCACTGTTTGATCTTTCGAAGTCAACGTGCATTCATGCAAGGTTTAGGTCAGATGTTTAGAGGAATCCCAAAATGTAGAGTAAATTTGTAATAAGGGAGCAAGTTACTTGTCATTCACCGAAGCACAGCAATACGGCTTCTAAGGAAATCTATACATATTCCATAGAAACTTCACAGTGAAAGAAAAATTCGTCCTAGTTCAGGGTTCGAACCCAGCACCACCGCTCCACCGGAGCAGTCGGTCTACCAACTGAGCTAACCGGGACGGCTAGCAAATGGTAGCAGTAAATCGAAGTTGGAACAGTGTTGGTGAGATGTTTATGGGAATCCCCCAAAGCGGAGTAAATTTGTAATAAGGAAGCAAATTACTCATTGGCATCCACCCAAGCGCAGCCATATGGCTGCAAAGGAAAGCTACATAGAATCCACAGAAACTTCGTAGTTAAAAAATATTCGTTCTGGTCTGGGGTTCGGACCCGGCACCACCGCTCCACTGGAGCAGTCGGTCTACCAGCTGAGCTAACCGGGACGGTTAGCAAATGGTAGGACGAGAGCGAATTGATCAATAACTCGAAGTGGGAACAGTGTTGGTGAGATGTTTAGGGGAATACCCCAAGGCGGAGTAAATTTGTAATAAGGAAGCAAATTACTCGTTGGCATCCACCCAAGTGCAGCCATACGGCTGCAAAGGAAAGCTATAGAGCTTCCACAGAAACTTCGTAGTTCAAAAATATTCGTCCTGGTCCGGGGTTCGAACCCGGGATCACCGCTTCACCAGAGCAGTCGCTCTACCAACTGACCTAACCTGCGGAAGCTGTATAGCTTTCCTTTGTAGCCGCATGGCTGCGCTTGGATGGATGCCATTAAGTAATCTGCTCCCTTACGCAAGGTTTAGCATAAACGCTCATAAGCATGGCTTGAGATGAGGAATCCTCAACTGCAAGCTGCCAGCCAGCATGTCTATGCCACTACTGAGGGTAGGCCTGATGCCATCTCTGCAGGTCATAGCCAGGAGTGCACTGAGTGTGTCCCGGCGGCCACTATGAAACATCAAAAATACAGTCATCCACTCAAAAATAACCGGAATGATGATTGTATAGTTGGGTAAACATATCTTACGAACAAAAATAAGGCGCTTTCTGAATTTTTCAAATTTTTATTCACTACCTCTTTAAGGATGAATCCACAACTGTAGAGGTATGCTGCTATAGTAAAGATCTAGTGAAAATGAAACAGCAAAATGCCTTGTCTGCAAGGCATCGATCATTTCAATTCCTGCTACAGGTCGTCAATAGCCATACTATTATAATTTAATGAAATATCTATAATCAGCTTAATTGGTTATGAGGAAATGAAAGGTGCTATAATAGTCTCACTCTTGGTGAGTACCTGAACTATGCTGTCAGGGAAAAGATGAAGGCGAGAGTGAAAGAAGGAAGACACAAAGAGGCGCCATAATGAAGGGCTCTGGATGAATTTCAGCAGACGATCTAACAGATGTTCAAGACGCATTTGCCGTCTCCGACCAATCCTTAGAAGATTTGCCTACCACACACACACCTTCAACGCCAACCAAGCACTACCCCAAAATGAACAATACCAGATCTGCAGTCTTCTTCGGAGTTACAGCAGGCGATTGCTGGCATTGTACCACACATGGGTGTCTTTGTGTTTTGCCTCCATCAAAATACAGCAGCTACAACGAGGATTTGGTACCATTTCCTCATCCTTTTTACTTTTGCCCGACTCTTGCCCACAACTCCAGGTGGACGTGCCTTGAGACTCTTCCCTAGGCACGAACACACATGAAAACTTCAAGAGCCAATGACATTCTTACACTTCAAATGTACGACAGACTTCACAGTGCAGTTTTGTGCACAGGTTTCTGGCACATGCTTGTCCTTTGTATCTAGCTGAATCCCATATATAGTGCATATCATACAATTGGATGTCCAGTCAGTGTGAGATCCAGTGCCATAGCCCCACCACAAATTACAGCTGTAAGGCTGCCTTCGCTCATACTACGTGAGTGTTTGTTGCAAGCACAGCTGTTAGGAGTGAGGTGTTTTCTTTATTTCTGCACGATTACATCAGTAAACTTAGTAACAATTTTAGTGACTCATTAGGAATGTTTGCTGAAAAGGCCATGCATCTGTACTCTTCATTGTATTATTATGAATCTAAGAGGCAATGACAAAGGTGGTCCTCAGTACATTTTGGAAATCCCCATGCTGCACACGGTATGCTACGAGAATTTGTTGCTGTCGTTTCTGTCCTGCATGCTTGCTGTGTAGCCACAGCAAGCATGCGCTTGCCCAGCACTTAGGTATGCCTACATATCAGCAGCAGAATGGCTGTCAATCCAAATGGTTACACTGACGTAATTCATGACCCACCGGGCTCATCTTGTTCCTGCTTCTTCTTCTTCCAGCGGTTTATAGTTGACTCCCTTTTACCGCCTCCCAGGCGTTTGATGCAAGCCAGTACAGTTTCTCCGGGACGCATGATTTCCAGCATCTCGCCATAGAGTGCCAGAGCATCAACTTTCTCCTCATCTTCAGAGCCCTCAGAGCCTCTGCTGTCCTCCATGCCTTGTTTTGGAGGTTGCACCTGCAGCATATGAAAAGGACAGAAGACAACAATGTGTGGTGACACCTGTGAAATGCACATCACATCACATCCCCTTCCCCAAATAATTCTCTCGACTCATAGACACGACTTATTGAGAAGCCATCTGCAGGCACTGGCAGCCTGAATAAAAGGGCACCGATAATGAAATTTGGGGTGTCAGTTAGGGACGTAATGCACAATTTTGAAAACGTTCTTAAATGCATAATAATGCAATGAAGAAGGTGATGAGGAAAACCTGGCTGATATCTTTTTCAGCCCCAGAGAACAGATTTCAATATTGTCAGGTTGGACATTTCTCTAAGTGCAGTGTTCAAAACGTGCCACTGCATGCTATCAAGAAACACAAGCTCCCACACAGATAAATATTCGAAGCTTTCCATACTGCTAAGAAGAAAGAAATAAGAAATATGCACCAGTAATCTTTCCATCAACCTTTGTAAACAAGATATTGCATTTCTTGACTGCATGCAGCGACACGTTTTGAACGCAATGAATGGCTGTTGCCTTCCATTTCTTTTGTTTTGCTGGACGAGCCATCAGTTTTCTTTTTCTTGTTTTCTCTTTTTACGGCACTACTTTTCCATGTCTGCCAGTATAAAAAGCATGTGTTCGCAAAATAAGCTTCAGCTGATAGTTAGTGCTCATTCAGCTTCCTTCCCGTCTTTGTCAGATGTCAAAAATAGCGACAGAATGATGGTATACCAGTAATTACTTGGTACACTAAGTCAATATGTCGCTACAAGAATTTGCTTAAGAGGGCCAAACTGCAACACTGGTGGAAGCCAGCGCTGGAACAACCAGCATTGGCAGTATGTCTTTTCAGCGTAGCAGACATCTCAAAGGTGCCAAAACATGATAACTCTAGAGGCAGCAGACTATTTTGCAAGGCTAACAGTGGCATGCATCTGACATGTTTGTGGCTAGCCAAACACACAGCCAACCTGGCATCACCAATACATTGCTCCGAACCTCCTGTGATGCAGCTGCTGAAGAATCCATATCGCGCATTGTGCTAGAGTGCCCAGGCTCACAACCTGCTGCACGTAGACAGCAAAGCAACCACTTTGACCATTCTTTGAGTATGCTGGCCATTTTGGCAGCACCAGCCATGTCATCTACATGCCACCACACAGCTAATAGGCTTATGACCAGGAACTAAGACAAGAGCAAACTCTAAAAAGGGCTAGAGATGACATTTGACATCTACCTACTCAACGAGCAACCCCACTGGGAGGCACTGCTCGCCACAAAACTCCTAACTTGAATGCTGGTGGTGAGACTGCACCAATTTGAATGTGAGTAATACAGCTAGCATGAACCACCTGACGTCACCAACTGCACTTAAAGAGGCATCGCGATGTTTTCCTCAGTGCTGATTAATCTCATTAAATGGATTCTTTGTGCATTGCAGAGTCCAGTGAAAAAAAGATTTATAGGAATTGGAGCATGCAAATGAAAGTTATTTTACTTAGAAAATTCAAAATAAAAAGATCAGACGAAAACACGTTTCACTTGCCTATTTCACTCACCCAGTGCTGAGAATGGGTGCTAGCAATGAGAACCGCGCCAGAACACACGTAGTGGAAGCTTGCATGCAACCATTGCTTTGGACGGGCAACCCACAGCCATGCATTTTGACGTCATCGTTCCTCCGCGTATGCACTGTAGACGGGGCAGGGGTGACTAACTCAACAAAGGAAGCTCTCCCAATGTTTCTTTGTTGGTAGAACTGGAAAACTAAAACCGGTTCCTGTTCCCGTTCTCCCACAACCTCGCCCCCTGTTTGCTGTCCGGCCTTTCTCTTCACATTTTTGGTCAAGGTGTGTCGACCGGCTTTTCTTTCATTTTCGTAGCCATCTTGGTGTAGAGTTGCCTTCACCAAAGTTTGAAGCAAATTTAAAAACGTCACCTCTGGCGTTGTTCTTATTAGTTTTCATATTCTTTCACTGCTTTTCAGTTTTTGTGGCATGACAAAAAGTTTACAGCACTGAGAGACATAATACTTTGGATCCATTTTGCGAGTATAAAGGAACTAGGTTTGAACTGGAGTTCCAATCAATCAGAAAGGCAAGCATCCAAGCAGATACTGTCTCATTTCCGTTGTCGAAAATCACCACTGCACTGCGACCCCATCCAACGCCATCGGCTCAAAATGAGCATTTCTGGAGACAATTAAAATATCAAACAGTACAATTTCAACAACCTCTTTGGGCATTAAGGCAACACAATGTCCCTTATACGAAGAATAAAGACCTTATGCTTGATATACATTTCAGAGCCCCTTGCAGAAGTTTAACTAAGCTTGATTTGGGTAATACATAGTTTTCACAGATGGCACAGCGGCTGCCATCTTTTGGATCAGAAAGCGCAGCAAGAACCAAGGTGTTACGCTAACCTGCCAATCGGTTTCCACGTACCTGTGAAAGCTAGCTTCAGTACCCAAAGATGACACCTGCGATGTCAAGTAAAGCTACCTATAATCGTACATTTCAAAGGGTATGCCTACGACTCGACTCGTTATCACCATCATTTCCAAGGTGCAGGAAATAAGGCTCACCCTGACCCAGTCGATGTTGTCAAGCCAGTTATCACGTATCTCTGGTTTATCCTTATTGAAGATGAACATGCCTTCTTTATCAAAATGGCCGTCCTCCATTTCATCTTCCATGTTGAATGGGGTGATCTTGATGTCCCCATCATACTCAATAGTTTTGTCCTCCTGACCTAAATAAAACCGATCATCAGAAAGATGAGCTACTGCCTTTACAATGAGGCAATACTACATCGAAACAATCTACCTAATCCATGGCAGAACAAGTGCAAAATGAAAGTATACAAATACATACTGCACCAATTTAATATGCATGAAAAAAGCAAAGTGTCTGAAAACAAACAATTTATTTGCGGGTATTTGGACAAGCCTGGCAGTATGTTTACCTGTAGCACACATAGAGAACATAAAAAGAATTTAAAATAACAGGCTCTCGTTCTCCATACATTACTGTGGGCACGTGCAACATGAACAGTACAATGTAGAAGAGAACGCGCACAAAAAAGAAATGTCTTGCTAGATCAAGGTTGAACATTAACAAGGCTGGCTCCTGCTTTTGACGTATGGTCACTGCTCTTCATAGGTGATTACTAACTGTGTTATTACCTAACCTCAGTCTACCAAAATCTCTGTATACTGCGTAACAATTGTGCCCTATTTGTGCAAGACTGTACCTCAGCATAGAGGATATAGCATTCACAGCAAATATGCATCCACATGCTTTAAAAAAAAAAAAAACTGATTGACATTGCTTGGATCTCTTGTGTTCGTGCAAAGAAAGACGATGGTCGAATTTTCTTTGACACGCTTTTTAAGCGACGATTTAAAAAGGCAGCTGGCTTCCGCATCAGCAGTGCCTGTGCAACTTACCTTCAACGTCATCTGGGTTAAGCAAGTTGTACTTTTTGTCTTCGACTTCATCATCCTCTTCGTCGCTGTCCAGAGAATTCTTAAACTTTTTTTTCACACCTTCGTCCACACCATCCTTTCCAAGCATCTCCTCCTCCACTTCATCAAACTGTACCCTCTTGGACGACATGGTCACTGAGTGCTGATCTGCGGGTTTGGAACAGCGAATTTGAGCTGGCTCTTGCCGAACAAAACCTCGACTTTGCGTCAAAATGTCCGGCGCTTAACGCAACCCCGTCGAAATACTTTCAAGAGTCTGTATCCTACAGAGAAAGCCATGTCCATTCTCGGACGCACACTAAAGCGTTTCATACGAAGGTGATTATATTACAGGTATAACGTTTCTGACGATCATACGGTACTCACAGACACCTTATCACAGACCGGGAATTTATACACTATCATTTGGCTTCATCGAATATACGCTGTCGGAAAGCAGCTAACCGACGGTCTGCATGCATGTTGACGAAGGTGCATGCGCATACCATTGCGGTTTAAATAAGTTCAGCAATTTTTATTCTTATGCCCACATTAGGGCGCAGCAGTTAGATGCGTACAGTTCACGAGCATGGACACACACTACCCGTAGCATATTTTTAGTGAGTTGATAACGGTACGATCATAGCACTCGTTTTCGGCCACATGCGTCCATGCTAAGCACGCGATTGGGTTCACAGTTGGCGGCAACTTGATCAGCCGGTACGCAGTTTAGGTGTTCGCCGATGCAGCACAACGTACCGCGGCTTTACCGTGAGCAAGAAAGCTAAGAAAAGCAATTAATGTGAAAAACGTACCGTCACTGCAACGAGCAGAACTGTAAAACGATCATGTTTTGCGTACTTCGACACACCGTGCGTCCAAGACGGACTCCAACCGGGGATTGTAAACATAAGGAATTTTTGGCTAGCTAGGGACGAGTTAGGGCATCTAGGGATTATTGATGCTTGGAGAGCGGTTATCAGTTTCATGTGGTGGTGTGTTGTTTGTGATGCGTTGCAGTTTTAAATGCGTTTCTACCGCTGAAATGATTCGACTATTATTCCTGTAATGTCATCTACATGTGTCTTTCGGTTCAACGCAGCAGGCTGGCTTAATCAAGTCAGTCAGATGTTAAGTTTCGGGTCCTTGCCGCGTGCGGTTGTATGGGCTCCCGTGCAGTTGTGTGTTGGTTACGTTTTCCTATCTTCGTGGTACCTTTAAAAACTTAGTTCACGTCCCGACGCTTATTTGTGTGCTCACAGCGAAATGTGTGAGCGCGCTTAAACAGTTGTCTCTTGAAAACGTAACTTTTTGGGGTAAACATGACAATGAAGCAAATGAAACTCATCTGTCATCCGAAGACATTTTCTGGTGAGTGCGTGTGGTGTTTTGATGATTTGATGTCTTATCGGTACAGCATGCCGCCCCTTGCATTATACGAACAGATGACAGCTTGATTATCGGCGCCAAGGACTTTCCGGGTCTGCAAATTGGGGACATTGTTGAAGTTTATCTCCCTGACGACTCTTACAGGTGAGTGTTTGGAAGACTTGATATAGTCGTGTATTCTCTTATGAACATAGCAGTTTTGCTGTCTTCTTATCGTTTGATGATAAGAAGAACCAAATGAATCACGCAAATATTCGGAAATTACAATATATCTTCCTGCAATTTCTCTTTCAGTCGCTTGCTGGTTCAAGTGACGACAATAAAAGAAGATTTTCAGAAAGGTACGTAGCCACATTGTCTTGATTCCCTGCTTTTTTTCACTTGCAAAACTAGCCAGACCTATACTCAGCAATGTATATAACCTTTGCACAGCACCCTTAAACTAAGCACACTGTTGAGCTTAGAGCAGAAGTCGGCTCAAGATGACCAAGCTATAATGCAAGTGAATTCTGAACCGGAGCATGCTACCTCTTGATAGTTAGCTGGATGTTTGCTGCTACGACTTATGTCTCTGAAAAACTAGCTGTCAACTCTTTCAACGGTTCCTTTTATTAGGAAGAACACAAACATGTGGCTGTTGAGCAGAGTATGCTATTCGTTGACATGAATACCAGGTGCATACAGCATCAGTTCTTTCTATTGCAAGCTAGATGGCTGGTGGTGGGCATTTTATAACTGCTGCCTTTATGTACATGGCACCACTGATCCTTGATCATTGGGATGATATGCACTATAGGTACAGCATAATAGGTACAGCATAATTTAACCTCTGAGGTACGTGTTTTTCATACCATGATACAGGCAGAAGAAAGTAGCGGCTATTGCTCTGTTCATAGTGTGCGACTACAGCACAGCAGGTTGAATTTCTGTGGAGGCAAAATTCTAGAGGCCCGTGTACTGTGCGATGTCAGTGCACATTAAAGAACCCCAGGTGGTCGAATTTTCCGGAGCACTTCACTACGGCGTCTCTCATAGCCTGAGTCGTTTCGGGACGTTAAACCCCATAAACCAAACCAACCAGATATGACATGTGAAGTTCTGTGAAACATGCAATTTTTCTAGTTTCGCAAAAGTCATACAATGATGAACCATAAACCAGGTTTTGCTGCAGCTTGAGACTAGCTGTTATTATATTTTTACATGTATTTCTTACAAATGCAAACCGTTGTGCTTTCAACCCTCTATATATCTGCTAAAATTGCTTGCCCATAGGTGCATATTAAGCCATATAATCAGCTGTGCAACATCTCCAGCCCAAACCTTTTTGATTTAAACCCCAACGTTTTGGTGCCAGCGCGGGTATTTCAAGGGTGATTGGGGGCTGTGGCTTGAGTCTTTAAGTACGAGGGGGTACCCAAAAGAAACCGGACTTATTTTTGTTTGAACTTATTTGTTCACATTTTAAGCACAGACCTTCAATATCCTTCAGAGTATTCCCCACCTGCAATGATACGCTTGTCGAATCTTTCATTTCATTTTTCAAAACATTGTTTAAATTCATCTTTTGTGATGCTTGACAGTGCCTCCGTCGTTTTTTTCTTCACCTCAGCAACATCAGCGAAACGCTTTCCATTCACCTATTTTTTCATTCTAGGAAACAAAGAGAATAGCACGGGGCAAGGTCGGGATAGTATGAAGGTTGAGGAATAGGGGTCATGCCATTTTTGGCCCAAAATTGTCGTAGAGACAGGGCTGTGTGAGCAGGGGCATTGCCATGATGGAAAAACCAGTCACCCGACCGCCACAAATCTGGCCGCTTCCACCGCACACTGTTGCCCAATCTTTTCAAAACATCCAAGTAGAAAGCCTGGCTAACTGTCTGACCCTGCGGAACAAATTCTCAATAGACAACTTCTCTCACGTCGAAAAAACAAATCAGCATTGTTTTGAGGTTTGGATTCACCTGACAAGCTTTCTTGAGGCGAGGTGAATTTGAAGTTTTCCATTGGCATGATTGTTGCTTTGATTCAGGATTCGGTTCAGGAACACTTCAGTTGTCCCCATAGCATCGTCCTTGTACGTCTTTCTTAATATTTCAAGAGTTTCCATTCAACTTTTTCCGAGCAAAAATCAGAATTTCACCGGCGCACGCTGTTCACGAAAATCAGCCATTGCAAAAACGACATTCACACAAAACAGTCGTCACTCAAAAACTCTGCCTAAACTAGTCTGACCTCCTTCAACGACGGCACTGGGCTTACTGACTCTGGAATGTTCGTTCTATGTGCTGCTAGTGCCAAAACGCGGTACCACAGAAGATTTGCCGACCAAAAAATTTAGTCCGGTTTCTTTTGGGTACCCCCTCGTATACATGGGGTTGAGGAAAGAAGGTGTGGTGTTATGGTGTTTAATGTCCCAAAGGGACTCTGGCTAAGAGGGATGCCATAATGGAGGCCGCCGGATAGTTTCAACCACCTGGAGTTCTTAACATGCATTAAAATCGCATACACCAGTGTGTAGCATATTGCCTCCACCGAAATGTGACTGCCACAGCTGGGATCGAACCCGCATTTTTTGGGCCAGCAGCTGAGCACCATAAGCACTGTGTCACCGTGGCGGCTGAAGGAAGAAGGAATGCAGTGATGGGAAGTATGTGGGAGAGGCTGTGGATGTTGACACTTTCTGTTGAATTTTAAATGATGAGCGAGTGCTTATTACAAGAAGGCGTTACCAGGTATATGGGTTTGTTGTGGAATGAAGCCTCTTTACAAAGTCGCAAGACATATTTTTAATGAGGATTGACACCAAGATTGATTTTGATCGTTTATTTCATTCTAACGATAAAGTGATAAAATTTTTTGTAGAAGAATTTGAAAGCTTATCAGTGATCCACCAGCCTGATATGTAACTGTTCCTGTGTATTTCATAACAAGTATGTAGTTTAGCCAGTGTTGTCTGCAGTGGTTTGCCGGTGTATTGAGCAGCATAAAAGACCCCTGTCTGGTCTGGCAAGACAGCACTAGCTTACATGAATTAATCTTACTTGAAATGTACCTTGCAAGTATACCTTTTACAATTTAGCAGTGCATTGCACTGATATTGTAACTTTTGCTTGTCTATATTGAGAAAGATGTTAAGAAGCCCAATTCGTATTGTGGTACCAGTCTTCTCTATTTAAAATAAAAACAAACAGCCTATGTAATATATCTTCCTAACGAGCTTTATCTAGCTGTATGGCACTAAATTGTTGTTGTGCATTTTTCCAATAGATTCCATAAGCGTGGAACAAAGCCTTGCCAATGCTTTTCAGCTCAGGCTATATGCTGATGTCATCGTCAACCGGGTGGATCCAAGGGTTTGTAGAACTGCTCACCTTCTGAATTTTTCAAACATGAAAGTGCTTATTGGTTACCGAAAGGCATATGGCTGAAACCATAAGAGGGGCTAGGTATATATAAATGAAGGCAAAGTGTCTCAAATATTTAGTGGCATTGAGAAGAGTCTGTAAAAAAAAAAAATTCATCCTGCTTTCCCAAGTATAGGGTTGAGTATATTTGACAGTCTGTAGAGTTTCCCATTGGGCAGGCATCTGGTAGTGTGAGAGACTGGCACACACCAAAATTAAGTATCCTCTCTCTCACAAGGATTTCTGTTCTCCTGTTTTGGGGGGAAGTCTGTTCTTTCTGGCATGTGCAGCAGTCTGGATGGTGGCATCCTCGATTATAAGGTCCTAAGGCAAGGCTGGATTATGAAGGGCACTTGCTAGTAATATATCCAAAAACAGCATACGCTATACAGGTTACACGACAAAGGCGGTCGGACCTACTCAAATGAGTTTTGTTGTAGTTTAGAAACCACTGTTGTAAGTGGGTATATATTCCATGACATGTTTAAGTTTTTTTGACTGAGTTACACATGTGAAAGTATGGAGAGCTTGAAAATGCTCTGCTTCCACACTGTAACTGTCTAGTTCCCGCAGTAGTGGTGACAGGCATGTAGCAAGGGTTCTTTTTTAGTATGTTCACTGCATCATGAGTCAAAAGTAGGTCACATCACATATGCAGGCTGTGTGGCCATGACTGTTGAGTCATGCAATGAAGCCGTGGGCTAGCTCAGTAAGTTTTCAAAGAGCCAACGAATACTGTACATGCGAGGTCACTATTGCTGTCTCTTAATGTCTCAAAGAAGCTGGCTTTGCTAGTAGCTTACTGGTGGGCCATGCTGCACCCAAGAAAATTCAGAGATGGCCCATTGGTGACCACAGTTTATAGGAATTAAGGCATCAAATATTGATGCTACACTCTGCAGGCTAAGGGAGCTGGGGGCATGGGTTGTTGGGGTGCATGCCTAACAAGGGTACAAACAGGAGGGATGAGAGGAGTTGAGGGGGGGGGTGGATGATGGTATTGCTCCTTTGGACAAAGCATCCGTGGATCCTAACTTGAGAATGGCCAATCTATGTTATGGCTAAGTACAGGCACTGTAGAGGAAGAATTTGAGGTTTAGATTTGCCCGTGTTGGCGAGATAAAGTGGAAATTTTATTTATTTTTTTGAGCTCTACCAAATGAGCTTATTCTTTTTCAGGATGTGGCACTTGATTCCGTTGAGCTTGTGTTTAAGGACCATTATCTGGCTCGCAGCGACATGTGGCGATGGAAGCAAGCAATGGTGAGTGTGTGCCATCACTCATACATAAGTAGTTTTATGCCGATTTTTCTTTCCTCTTAACCACAATTGGAACTTGCTATTTAGCGTGATATGATCTTTAGCCTTGCTAAGAAAAAGTGCCGTCTGGCTTTGCACTTGGTGGATAAGGGAGCTGATTCCTCACTCACTCGTACTGCATACATGTTTCACAGTTTATTTACTGGGGAGGACCACATGAGCAGTGAGCAGAAAATAAGTGTTGTTGTTAATGCTTGTTTCTTTTGCCTCTTCCAAATTATGCCAGAAATTGTTTTCACTGTAGCTCTCTTGTGTTCTTTTCAGATCAATACTTGTGTGTATACCAAAAAGTTTGTCAAGATTCATTCGAGCATGTAAGTCACTTCTGTGTCTGGCTCATTATAGTCAGTGTGGCTGCCAACTTAATAAAATTCAGTTTACAGCTGCTACATCTTTATTAAAATCTTGTTCTTTATCGTCATGTAAATAAATCCAAACATCAGGAGTGCTGAGCTGTTTCTGCTTATTATAAAGGTGGGGAAAAAGTTGACAGTTTTTATTATTGTGACGGCTTTAGCTGTACATAGAGCTCTGTGCTTTACAGCCGGAAACCCTTTGTGCGCTTGTACTTTTAAGAGGCATCTTGCTTTTGGCGAGCAAATCTGGCTCTGTTAAGCTTACAACTCAAAGGTTCCAGTCAGTTTAGTTCTTTAATTCCTAACTATAGGTCGCGTATCTTTTTTGAGCACCTAACTCAAGGAATTTACCTAATGCATTAAGGTCAGTGTATCGCTACATCCTGGTGACGGCAGGCATGGAATGGCGATTTAATAATATTGCGAACAATCCATAATGGGCAAGCCTCTGCCCACAGAATGTTGTGGTGAACACCTGTGGAATCAAAAGAGCTTAAATTTTGGCTGGCTAGTATGTATTTATGTCTAGAAATAGCAAGTACCGCGACATGCAAGTAGTGCGCTGCAGGCATTGTGGAAAAGTTCATATGATTTTGCTGGCATGCTGCGCGCTGAATTAGCATTGGGTTAACATTGTGCATCTTTCTAATGAAGATCTTCATGTGAAAGATCTCTAATGAAGATCTTTGCACGTTAAAGAACCCCAGGTGGTCGAAATTTTCAGAGCCCTTCACTATGGCGTCTCTCATAGCCTGAGTCGCTTTGGGATGTTAAAACCCCAATAAACCAAACCTAATGAAGATCTTGGAAGACAAATATGTACAGCTTGGTAATGTGCCCTGTTGTTTGCTCTTTTGTGGTTTGTCTCTCGTACAGGCTTCAGGTCTACGAAATGTGGGCTCATGGAGAGCAGGTAGCCTCTGGAGTTATCACTGCGGACACCAAGATCGTCTATCGCTCAGCCAGCAGCATGGTTTACCTTTTCATCCAGATGAGTTCTGAAATGTGGGACTTCGACATGAATGGCGATCTGTACTTCGAGAAGGCTGTCAATGGCTTCTTGTGTGACCTCATTGCAAAATGGAAGGCAAGTTGCTTAGTCTTTGGACCTTATTTGTCACACCTTGATCTCATAGCTCCTAGTCCGCATTGAGTCATGCTGTGGCCACCAACCAGTGTTCACCTCATGTATATTTTGTTTGAAAATCCCATTAAAGATTGGCATTATCTGAAAATGTGGTTGCAGTGAAACCCGTGTTCATTGCGATACGGTGAGCATGATGTTAAGCAGTGTTCGGCTTTCAGGACATGCCATTTTTTAATTCTGTTGGAGGCGAATATGTTTTTAAAAAATGCTGAGTTATATTTAATCTTGTCATACGAGCAGTTATATTATGCAAGCAGACTGCTCTGTATTTCAAGGAGCACTTTTCGTTATGGCATGGCATTCAAAGCCTGACTGCACAGGCTGACAGACAGGAAATGACAGATTTACTCGACAGTGTGTTTGTTTGATATCTTAGGGTGAATGTAATGACAGCAAGATATGCAGCATCCGATCTGAAAGACTGCAGATTGTACTGAACAAGCTTATTAGACCTTCGCAGAGAATGCACGAAGGGTAATGTGACGATCTCAAAAGTGTGAAATTCTGCAACCTGCCGTTAAATTTTACCGTCTGATAATGAAATGTCTGCAGACAATTTATTTTAGCACATACCAATCATGCCTAGCCCCTCAGCATTATCTCATAAATGAAAGTGCTTTTATTCATCTTCACTCCTTCTGTAGTCCCCCTTTCGTTTCTCCAGTGTATTCAGTTTTTGTTCTCTCTGTTGCTACCCAGGACATGAAATGCAATCATGACGTCAACATTGTGCTCTTCTCGCGTGTATTCTACGAAGCCAAGAGTAAGGACCAGTTCCCTGAGCACATGGCCCACTGCGTGCAAGTGGACTACAAAGGGCGGTTTTACGAGGACTTTTACAGGTAGCTCCGCATGGGTGTTCTTTATTTTTTTTTCAGCTATTCCAAGGAATCTTGATAGCTGTGATTTTTTTATTTACACGATACTGCTCACCCCATTTGGACCAGGCATATATAAACAAATAGTGTTTGTAAATCAGAGACATGAAAAGAAAGAGAATATTACACAATGTTGGCGAGGGCATTTCCAAAATTTTCACTTTCAAACACCTTTTCAGGTAATAAGTTCTGCTCAGTGATAGTTCACGGGAAATATATATTGGTTTGTTCGTGCAAAACAGGAGGCCAGGGTGTAATTGTGCTTGTGGTGGTTTATCAGAGTTACTGAGTGCATGACGTAAGCCTTTGATGAGATGTCAAATGTCTTGTGAATCTTTGAGTAGAGAACGATGAATTGAGAAATTTTGCATCTTATATGGAGGGGCTGTATTTGATGGGGTACTACTAGAGCGCACAGAAAGTCAGCATTGTAGAATTTATTGCAAATAGATTGCCCTGCACGTCTCTATGCTTTTTCCAGTTCTGAAAAGTCTTTCTTTGTCTGTGGGTTTGGGACTATATCTGCATGTTCAAATTTTGGCTTGAGGGACATATAATTTCTTAACGCTGCTGGGTGTCTCTTTGTGTTTATACCTGAAGAGGCCTTAATCTATTCTTGTAGATAACATTCTAAAATTAATGCGGTATTCGAACTAAGCTGGGAATTAATTATAACGCCTCGGTGCGGTAAAAGCTCGTTAATTGGAAACTCCGGACAATTCGAACTGCAGACGCCGTGCATGTAAGTCTGTGGCGTTGCACGCTCGCTAATTCAGATGCTACGGGTCTCGCACCGGCTAATGACAACTTCAGGAGTCCGACAGGAGCCCTTGTCCAGATATGCCCGCACGGCATACAACAGTCCAAATAACTCTACTCAAACTTGAATTCCATGTGCAGAGTCTTTCGCACACCTCTGACATATGCACGACGGCAGGCATGGTGGCGAACGGATGGCCTCGTCTCTTAAGAGCAGTCACACCGCATAGTTTTGGTTTTGCTCTTCTGAGCCAGCCAGCATCAGCCAGCTGTCCAAACTCAGCCGGTAGATGATGTACTATACCTTGCGCACACTGTTACAAAAGCAACAAGGAGACATGCTCATTATTGTAGTAGAAACAACACCTCTTCACCCCTATTCATACTGCTGTGGTTGCCAAGAGAAACAAACAACTTTTGCTGTCATGCTCAGGACCTTACAGAACATTTGTTCTTTAATTTGTCAGCATAATAAAGGTCACAAACTCTTTGAAACGCAGGTCACACTGCTGGCAGCAGCGTCAAATTCGTCAGCTGATGCGTTCCTTTCTTTTGGAGAAGTAAATGCTACAGCAAGCCATAGTTCTAAAGATGTGCTAGTGAAACTGGAGTTGATTAACTATGCCGCCGGGATCCTCAAGTAGGCATGGCTATTCTTCATTCTTATTCGTTGATAAAAGGCACCTTCATCAAATAAAATATGGTGACAGGCTTGTCTACTCCTGTACAGAGGCTTTTTTTCATTTGCTTCGCTTATAGCATCACGGGGCTCTTTCACACGGTCGGTTTGAGCAAATGCTCCTACTTAGTATTGTTGAGTAAAAGAAACATCTAAATAACGGAGATTAGCAAGATATGTTCTGCCTAATGAAAAATTTTCAGGCCTTTTTTTTTTCGTTTCCTTTTTAGCCTGTAAGGCAGAATGTCCAACTTTAAGCGTCTGTTAAATGCAGTGCTGTGGAAATAACTGTTCAATTCTAGCAAGAATATAGAGATCTTGCATCATTTAGTACACGGCAATGGCAAAAGAATGCAGTAAATACAGTACTAGTAACAAACAAAAAGCATCAGCAAAAGTTCCAAGTTTATTTCTATATAGAGTGAAGTGCTCACAGGCCTCTTTGCATGAAGAATGTTAGCTTAAGAAAAGATTTTACTTGGCCACTTATAGAAGTGGTCATTTCAGCATCACCATGGCTTTCATCCAGTGCTAAAGCCCTAATGGAAGCAGCTGTGCCAACAGTGCAGCTTAAAGAAATCTGCGTGGCCAGATTTGTTTAAACCCTTTACAAAAACAGTACTCTTTATTATTGCATTGGCTAAAGATCCCGGAAGTTACGAAAAAATGTCTTAATTTAGCCAATCATATTACCAGCTTTATTAATACTGGCGATTTCAGTGATGTATCGAAGTATCGATGATACGGTATCAAGTATCCATATCGGAAGTCAATTTCGATTCTGTATCTTGCATCGGTATCGGAAATACATTTTTGAGGGCATCGGGTATTCCATACTTTAAAGTATTGCGCCCAACCCTGCTTCGACATTTGCTAAATTTTTTGCTGTAGCCGTTGCTTCACTCATCCTTCAGTCAGTGCTCTCACAGCTACTGGTCTTGCATGCCCATTAACCTCACTGTCACATAGTTTGCTACTACTGCACCCTACTTCTTTAGTGTGCGTTAGGTTGCATTATTAATAGAGACATTCAAGCAGGAGGCTGGCGACATCCTCTGTCTGATTTCTTCATGAGCATGTCCCTAAAGACACAGGTTACATATTTTGTTTAGCTGTGAGTAGCAAATGGTTTCGATCGTAGTCCCAATTTTACCACATTATATTTTTGTTGTACAGAGTGGCAGTCCAGAATGAACGCATTGACGACTGGACCCAGACGCTGCGGCTGTTGAAGACATATTTCAATGAGTACCCAAAGCAGATCCTCGAGCATCATCACAGGGCCAACATCAAGGTCCCCACAGCTGTGAACTCAACTGCGTCTCAGGGCAACTTCCTTCAAGTCCTCAACATGTCTCTCAATGGTATGGGTTGCATGTCTGCAGCTATTTGATAGCAAATGTGTCAAGCTGCTGAATTGTGAGTACTAGTTAGTAGATGTTAATGTCTGACCAAGTTTGGGCACATAGGCTACGTTCTAAATTATTGAAAAGTGTTCAATGACGTTTTTGTGTAGTATATTCATGTAGACATGTCCAACTGGGGGAGTCAAACATGTGACATAGGAAACCAACGGCTGTCTAGTACTGTCGTTTGCACGCATTGTCATTTTGCTGCAGATTGTACAGCAAGCTGTGTCAAAAGTAAGCTTAGCAAATCTGTTTGATCGAATTGTGCTGGCATCTGTAGTATAGAAAATTCATGGGCACAGTATGTTAGTGCACAGATGTGGCATTGTAGTGCTCACAAAAAGGTGCAGCATGCCTCGTAAAGTCCACAAGGTGGTGCATTAGCGCAGTCTGACCTTGGAATCATGTTGCATTTGGTTTTGCACCACTTGAGCTTGCTATTTTTTGCGTAGTCTTTGTTTTAAATCAGTTTTCTCAGAAAAAATGCTGCCGTGTTAACCTTATTCTTTCTTCTCTGCACTTCACAGTCTTTGAGAAGCACTTTATGGACCGAAGCTTCGATCGCACTGGTCAGCTGAGTGTTGTCATCACACCTGGTGTAGGAGTCTTTGAGGTTGACCGAGACCTCACCAACATCACCAAGCAGCGCATCATTGACAACGGTAAAAGCTGTCAACTGCCTTGCTGAATGGCCACTAGGTTGTGGGAGTCAAGACTCAGATAGTGCAATCCCTCCATGAAAGGGAGACTGACCCTGTTACCATGTGCTTGCTGCAGGCATTGGAAGTGACCTCGTGTGCCTTGGCGAACAGCCCTTACATGCTGTGCCCTTGTTCAAGGTAAATTCATGTAACCCTTTGTTCTATCTTCATCTTGTGAACAGCTTTTGACTACTGGAATAATTTTCTTAGTGGTTGAAAAACACAGACACTACATTTGCGACAAAAATACAAGGAACCCCCACTAGACTTCAACTAATTTTTCATGGACGTAACGAAGCATTCGTCAAGTTAAGATTTGTTCAGCCACTACCTGTGCTGAGCATTTGGACTGCATAGATGTGAAAGAGTAGTGTAGTTGCACACAGAAACAGGCAGGGAACTGGAACTAGAGCAAGACATCACTAGCTTGAGAAAGAAGCTTCTTTACACAGAAAAAAAGAATTAGCTTTTCAGATGGTTGAGAAACAAGGTTTGATACGCAAAGAGCGTGGTGAACTTATGGACTCACTAGACTAATGTTTCAGTGAATGTTGGGGCAATGTTGGGGATGCTTGGCTGCTCATTAAACTGATTTTATCATGTTTACTGTGCATATACTGTTTCTACAAGAGGAAAAGATGCTGGCAGTCCTTTGAGCCACACTGCCTTTGCTTATGTTTGCAG
The DNA here is from genome assembly GCF_055824585.1 of Amblyomma mixtum. NCBI lineage: Eukaryota > Metazoa > Arthropoda > Arachnida > Ixodida > Ixodidae > Amblyomma > Amblyomma mixtum. Next base: position 291,530,725 of record NC_143013.1, on the reverse strand, counting down.
CAACTGTGTGATTAATTGGGAGCCTGGCCATGTTGTAGTGTTACCATTTTGTTCTCCTGGTTGACATTCATTTTTTGGCACGCACTGGTAAACTTTGAAAGGTTGCTGGTAAAAGGAAAATAAATTACTGTACTAAATCACAGAGCTTTTTTTTTTTGCTTTGCTAGACTGAATGTGGGTGATAGCTCTTGCCCTCCTTTCATGCCGTCTCAAAGATTTCATTGTTTCATCAGGTATGCCAGGAATACCAAATGAAAAGATGCATTGCATTCTTTCTTGGATATATGTGTGAGAGACTGAACAAAAAAGTGTGTGAATCCATTGCCATCATGCTAGTTGTATCTTTGTAATCTGAACACTAGTAGGTGTTGGTAAAATATTTAGGGGAATCCCCCAAGGTGGAGTAGATTTGTAATAAGGGAGTAATTACTCATTGGCATCCACCCGAGCGCAGCCGTACGGCTACAAAGGAAAGCTATACAGCTTTCTGCTCCGGTGAAGCGGTGGTCCTGGGTTCGAACCCCGGACCGGGATGAATTTTTCTTTAACTACGAAGTTTCTGAGAAAGCTGTATAGCTTTCCTTTGTAGCCGTATGGCTGCGCTCGGGTGGATGCCAATGAGTAATTACTCCCTTATTACTAGTAGGTGTGTTCTGCGACAGTGATATGGCACATTGAAACTCTGGATGAGATTTTCGATGTATATGTTGCGTTTGAAAGGTATGTTATGATGTGCACCATCAAGCCTTCTTATTTCATAACTTGCTTTTCTTTCCTGCAGTTTAATACTTCTTAAACATTTCTCTTTCTTTTTTCCCCAGTTTCAGTCAAAAAACCCATCAGGCCTGGATATGAAGGATGACTACAACATGCCACACTGGATAAATTTGAGGTGCTTCTATTGACTTATTCTTCTGTTTACAAAGGCAGCCTGAGTACAGGCCAACTGTCTGGAAGCATTTGATGCTCACGATATGCCACTCACAGGCTTTAGTGCAGCTGGCAACAGTTTTGGTGGGTGTTGAAAGTGAAGTACCAGAGGTATCGTACAGGCATGTTGTTGTTGATTGCTTGCCTTCATTTTCTTTTCAATGAATCTGTTTTATAAGAAAACTGAAGACTCTCTCAGACTTCAAAACCTCTTCGTATAAAGGGGCACCAGTGGGGTAATCTCTTACTGTAAATATCTTGAAGCATTTCATATCAGCTGAGTTATCAATAATCGACAAATTGCAGACCTTTTTCTTCTCAGACAAAGGGTACTAATGCAGCATGCACTTTAAGAACTGTTGATAACAGTCAAAATGGCACTGTAGAATCTGCAAAGGATGGTTGGGACTTGACGCATAAACAGGAAATGGCATCCAAACTTTGAAATTAGAGTGTAGGTTCTATGCTGGGTGTAGAGCAGTTACATGTGGCTCAGGTGTTTGTTAGTACATGATCGAATTATTTACCATGGTGCTGGGGAATGTTATGTTCAAAAGGTGTTCCAGGGCTCCTTTTTGAGCATGGTGTTGCTGAACTGGCTTTTGCTGTAAACTGCGTAAAAGCTTAAGATGGCATACTAAAGGCACCTTTTATGACTCTTTTGGTCCTGTTGACATGTGAATTGGTACTTGCTGCTTCATATTTCTCCCCTTGCATTCAGAAGGTGCATTTTTGTCTTATCATTAGAATCTTGAGCAGCTCACATTTCTGTGACTATATCTGCCATGCACAAAACTGTTCCACCATTTTCTTGCACTGCCATAAAGCTGCAGTATTGGTCTTTGCTAAAAGGATACACTTTTCATTCCAGTTTTTACTCGGCTACACCTGCACAGTTTTACTCCAAGTTCGTGCCTCGTATCAAGCTGCCCACTCCTCAGGTCTGTCGATGAGCTGCCTAGCAGGTTTAATCTTCCTCTTTGTTTTTGTCTTTGATGCAGACTGTGATTGAACCTTTCTCCACATGCTCCTCTAGCCAAAGCCCAGTCATGTGAAAGCACTTGGAACAGGTGCGTATTGTAGCTCTGCCTTTCTCACTGTGCTATCTCAAGTACACTGAAGCCTTTTTTTACTGCGTTTAACATCCTAGCGTTGCATTATGCGTTCGTGTTCTTGTAACGTTATGGTGTGACCCTCAGCCGGTGTCAGTGTGTAACACTCGCACTCTTCAAATGCTATCCTATCTTGTGTAACAATGCCCTAATGGCTTTTGTTGAATGTCATTAAATATAGAAAATGTTGCTTGTCATGCCAAGAAGTCGAGCATTAGCTTGAAAAAACCGCGTTCTTTAAATCTCGTTTCAGGTTCTCTGCTTCATTAGATTTTCACCTTTAACAGTGCCAGCTTATTGTTGCTGTGATCTTATTGTCGCTGGAAAGCTTATTTGCATATATCATTAAAGACTGAATTTTTTTTTCTTTTCCATCAAACTTTGATATCCTGACTCTTGGCGCCAGTTTCTTCTGCTCCTGCTTGTGTCTAAAGCTGCACTGACTGTTTTGTGTCCAGGCTATAGAGTTTTTAATTTTACCCAGAGTTCTGGGCTGTACAGCACTATCAGATACTCCCTAGAGTCTTACCTAAGTTTTCTGTTTATTTTCCTTTTTGTATTATTTATAAACAGGGATGTACGCATGCCGTAGTCAGCCTCCCATCCGGGCCTCTGACAGCATTTCAGTTGTGTATGACTACGATGAGTACGATGCCAACATCTTCAAGGGATGTTCTCCAAGTCAAGCCGGCCCAAAGTAAGTTCTAGCTGCGCAAGCTAGCTGTTGGCATGATCGTGATGTAAAGAAGCAATGCGTGCAGAGCTAATATACTTAAATGTTTAGCAGAATTTGGTGTGGTCAGGCAAGGATGGAAAAAGGGCAAAGATTGCAGTCAGTGGCCAAGTTCTGATGGGATCATTGATGTTTCAGAGTTGTGTACGGTTTCCTTGTTTATGGTAAGACTTCATGGAGATCGCTGTTACATAGATATGTAGGATGTGATGTAACAACCAAGAATGCATAGCAGGCATGTTTTGTTATGTCCAGTTTGTAATGTGCAGGTTAGTATATATATTGGCACTGATTCAAATAAGAGAGAGGGTAGTGGACTCCCTTCTTTAGCTGTGATAGCTGCGTCGTCCCAATCAGTGTGGCCAACATATTCAACTAGATCCCATCTTGTCCCTTCTTTGCTTTAGTCTTCACTGTAGCGTCATGTTCTAAGGGTGTTGCAGGTTTTCTCATTTTATTTTTGTTTACTTTCACTTTAAGAGCCCAAAGGTATCGTACACCTGAAGACACTTATGTCTCTTCAGTCCCTTACTTAATGCACATGAAGGACTGTGGTGTATAAAATTAGTAATTAATGGTAAACATTTTGTCTTTGCACATCATGCTTCAGTGCTCTATCTGAGCTTGCCTCTCAATGGCAGATCTTTCTTTCTGCCTTAGGATGAGCACACTTCAGCGAGCGAACATGCGTCGTCGTTCCCACCTGCCGACACCCCCACGACCGCTGAATCAGGATGACGACAGCTCATCGTCGTCTCCAACTTACTCCAGTGGCTCTTCTCATTCCCGGTCTGGCGCCATATCGATACCCAAGCGGAGTGCTTCTTCTTACGCCAACCCGCCGGGGTCGGCACTAGGCAGCGATGGTGGGTATAGTAGTTCTTTGTTATCTGCTATATGTTCATAGCAAGGCACAAGACAAATACAAATAATGTATGGATATTGACACTCTGCGGTGGCTTAGTGGTCATGGCAATTGACTGCTGAGTGTAAGGTCACAAAATCAAATCCAGGCAAAGCCTCAATGAACGTGGCAACTTCGGTTCGAGGGAGGCAAAACGCAACAAGTGCCCATGTGCTGTGCGATGTTGGTGCAGGTTAAAGATCTCCATGTGGCTGAAATTATTCCAGAGCCCTCCACTGTGGCACCTCTTTCTCTCTCTTGTTTTACTTCTAACTTCCTTCCTTCCTTCACGGTACAGTTGAGCCACCGAGAAGTGAGACATTGTTGCACCTTACATTTCCTTGAAACAATTTTTTTTTTTTTGATTGAGGTCAAATACAGACTTCTGTGTGTGCTCTGCAATCCCAGTGCAGTGCTCATTAAAGAACCTCAGATGGCCGAAATTAATCCAGAGTCCTCACTACGATGCCTCTTTCTGTTTGCCTCTTTTCACTCCCTCCTTCATTTCTTCCCTCCTGGCGCAGTTAACGATGTGTCCACAGAGAGTGTGAAATTATGGCGCCTTTCCTTTCGCAGAAAAAAAAATTCGGAAAAGGTACTGACCCAGACATGAAATTTTGATGGCTGCATGACTTGGGAGTCATTTTCCGTTCTCATTGTGAGCTGCTTGGGTGTTATGTTGATGGCTTTCACTGTGTATTAATATCAGACATTGGCTAAAACATAGTTTTATTAAATTTTTAAGATTGTTTGGTTGGCCAATTTATAAACTGGCCAGCTACATCTGACGTTAGCTACGGCTGACATTGCTACATACTGGATGTTTCGGCGAACACTCTCAAAAATTTCTAAATATATAGGGATTTTTAAACAGAAAGATCTTTTCAGGAACGAAGCGGTGGACGCCAGTTGCTATAAGAACCATCGTAATTAGGTGCATATTCACTAATTGACTTTCAAGTTAAAACTGTCTGGTGGTTAGTGCCAATGAGGAGTTCGAAGTCACGGTCGTGACGACGTCATATAATAGAAAATCATTTTCTGAAGCTTTGCAGCATAAGGAAATCTGGCGCTTTTTTCTGCACAAAACTGAATCTGAGCACAACTGCGTAGTCGGCAATAACTATCCTTTTCTGTGCACCAAGTGACAAAGCAAAAGAATATGTATTATATGTTACAATAGAGCAGGCAGTTCAGTTCTAGTGCCAGAGTCATTCCAATACGTCATCAGCAGGCACTGCATTTGCACGAGCCTCACACGCGCTCTGCAAAAAAAAAGCATCTGGCTTCATCGTGCTGCAGAGCTTTAGAGAAGGACTTTATCTTTATTTGAAAATCTGATATGGCATCATCTAGTTTATGGCTTTGAACTCCCCTTTGGCTATAACCACCAGACTGGGCTAATTAAATTCTAATTAGTTTGACGGAAGCACAAAAAGTACAAAGTACAAAAGCACCCACTGTGCGATGTCGGTGCACATTAAAGGACCCAGGTGGTCTAAATTAGTCCGGCAGCCTGAGTTGCTTAGGGACGTTAAGCCTGATAATGTATGAAATTATAGTGAGAAAAACCGTTTATAGGTAACTAATTATGATTATTTTAGTAGTAACTGATGTCTGCTGTGACTGACAGTTCGCTGGAACATTACAAATATCGATGCAAATGTAGTGCTGTGCTGTGTTATGTGACGTACTACAGCGAGGGGATGAAGGGTGGCAAATGGTAAGCCGTTTGCTGCTGCAAGTTAATAAATGTTATCAGGTGTAAAGTGTAGCGTAACAAGATCTATTTGAGGAACGTTGAAACTTGACGAGCACTTCTGCTTCTGCCTATTTCTGGAGCCTCCATCTGTGCACTGTTCTTGCTGTTTATTATACCGGGTGTTTTAGTGAAAACTTTCAAAAATTTTCAAAAATAGGTTTTTTCGGGTAAAAATGTGGCTTTTGAGGCATAGTGTTGGCAGACACCAGAAAATCGGTGAATTGTCTTGAGTAGTAAGCTGGCTAAGTAATTTTAATAATTAATTTTTTTAACTATTCGAGTCAGGCACCTAGTTGCAATTATAGATTTGTATCCGGTCATTAGTAATAGCCATATCAGTTTTTAGAATTTCGAAAACGCGATTATCCTTGGCGCTGTGGCTCGACAAAATTTGGCTTCTTCGACTAGTTACTTGCACTGGAGGGGTTGCTTTGCCTGCATGCGTTTGAAAGCGCATGTATTTTCGCTTGATGCAGCCAAATTTTTGTCGAACCACGGCGGCGAGTGTAATCGCGCTTTCAAAATTAAAAAAAACTATGGCTATTATTAACGACCAGCTCCAAATCTCTAATTGCAACTAGGCACCTAACTCTACTAGTTAAAAAGTTAATTATTAAAAATTAGTTAACCAGCTCGGTACTTAAGACGATTCACTGGTTTTCTAGTGTCTGTCAATACTGGTAATACTATGTCACAAAAGCCATATTTTTACCCCAAAAAGCCTATTTTTGAAGATTTTTGACAGTGTTCGCTGAAACACCTGGTATATCAGTGACACACACTTTGTCACCACTAAATTCGTCATGGATGAAACCAATTTTTTTGCGTCTCTGCAGGGGCGGCCATAGCAATTTGCGACACGGACAAGCCGCAAGTGGTGGCGGCCAAGGAGAACTCGGAGTTTGTGGCATCCCCGCCACACCGGACAGTGGTGGGCAGTGCAGGCCAGGTGCCCGAGGCCTTACAGGAGAGGCAGAAGACACCCCAGCAGCCCAGGGCCCTCATTAACCCCTTCGACCCTTCTCAGGTGAGCAGCCGCTGGCAGCAAGCGGGTGGTGTTGGGCATCAGGTCTTTTTTAATCGTGCCATTTGGACAACTCTGCTTCCAAGTCCAGCCATCTGTTTCGGTCGAATTCCTGACAGTAGGAGATGGACAGCCTTGGTCGAAAGGACAAAGGCCACTTCGCAAGTTTTTCGTGTTGTTGAACACGAAAAACATGAAAAACAGTGTTGAAACTGTTAGTTGCCCTGGAACTCCAAGAGGGCTTCACGAGTTCCACTGAACATTTAAGAAGCTGGTTAATTTGCCTGTGAAGTGACCTGTATATCTTTGAGAATAAGTGTATGTCTGTCGAGCTGTGCCACCAATTATCTGTGGCTTTTCTTGGCTTCAGATTTGAGCTAACGTGAGCAGTTTATACGACTTCCATTGGTGAAACCCAACCCACCCCAGTGGACCTGTTTTTTGAAACAACGGGTGTTTTGGGAGGTGCTACAGCTGGAGTTAAGAGCTCAAGTGTTTATACTGAGGAAAAGGTGGGCATTATACTTGGCAGGTGTAATGGTTACTTGACTAATTTTAGGGGAATTTTCATGTGGTTGCAGTAATGTCACTCTCTCAGTGGTTTCTGCAGAGTTTCTAATTGGTTAGCAATGACTCTTGTCTGCTTTTTTTAATGCTTTCATTGTTGGGACCGCAATACAAAAAAAAAAAAGTACATCCCAATCCTACTCATTTACAATTTTGTGGTACTTGTGCTTTACTGTAAAACTGATGCTATTGCCTGAGAATGGCAATGGAATCTTGCGAGGCTTATCTGGAGCATTCAGGTGGCACGCTGCAGTGTGAAGAAAGTAAATGGAATCCAACAGCACCTGCTAAGTTTGAGTTATGGTGATCGTTTCTCAGGGCCAGCTGTAGAAAGGACATGGGCTGGATTTGCAACATTTGTACGACTGCACAGGATAAGCAGAGTTGCAGAACTGGTTAATTGGCCTTTCCTACCACATATGCAATCTCCTGATCTTGTGCCGCACTGGCACTCTTTATAATACGCTCAGTGCTATTGTGGCTCGTTAGTCATCTTTCAGCAGTCTTCAAGCATGCTTTCTCATATACACTCGTTACTGTGCAGGAAAGATGTGTAGCCAGAACAAGTTTAAGCTAATGCTGAAGCTGAGAGCTTCTTTGACGGTCATCATAGACGATGTTTTTTCATTGGCTTGTATGCTCACACAGGTTTGATTTCACATAGAGCATCATTCAAGCTCAGGTGCAGTTGTCAGATGCTCTGCCTTGCAGGAATTCTGCGCAGTATTGCTGTTATTTGAAGGCCGTCAGTTTGAAAATTTGGTTGTTCTGGAACGCTTCAATTAAGAACCTGAATTCTAGATGAAAAGAAAAAATGTGTTGTTTCGACAGTTAAGCACGGGATGCTTTAAGAGAGTGCCTTGTGATCGAGGAAAGGTAGTCAGTAAGAGTATACTTGCCTCTCAAGGGATATCGGTAAGCTGGTGTTCATGAATGTGCCTTTCAAGACTACCATAAGAGCCAGTTGTTTCCAGATAAATGTTTGAGTAATCTTAATACTAGTGCCTCTTTCTTTCACATAAGAGGCCTAAAGCTCATTTTTGAACACGCGAAATTGTGGAAGCTGCACAGATTGCTGCCTTACAAGATAACTGCGTTAGTACTCCGTCCATTTCCTTGTCTAAACGAGAGCTGGCCTTCTTGGGTTCAAAACATCCGTGATCTCACATTTTTTATCGCATTTTATCGCACCTTTTTTTCTATTTTTTCTCTTAGGTCAGCGCATGCGCTACTTTTGCTCAGGTTCCGTTCACTTGGTTGGGTTTGGTTTTCTTCGTCAGTCGGAAGTTAGCGCATGTGTTGTTGGTGTGTGTTCTCTCCCCTTGTGTCCGTCGTCCTGGTTTTGCACTACTTTTATGTTATGGCTCATTTTTGTAGAGGCTTCTGTACCTTTCTACCAGAGGCCTCCATTCTTGTGACATTGTCAGCATGCTGGCAGATAGCGAAACAAGCTCTGTGCTTCACCTGCAGTGCTTATTAGCTAGCATATACAGCATTTACTTGCAAACTATAAATCATCACACTTCACTTTCACTTTTTTTTTTTCTTCTCGTTTGTTCCATTGATGCCTCTGCAAACATGAACTCTTTTCCTCTCACACAATGAAACTGGCCAGTGGTGGCACATTACCTGTTGTTGCTTGACAGATGTCATCCTGATGTAACAAATGCCATGGATGATGAGAGAATGGTAGCTTAGTAATACTTGCTGGGGGACTAGTTGGTGCATGCTTTCGTGAAAACACTAGCGCCAAAACAGACAACACAGGGTAAGACACGCTTGTCCCATCTCTTACTCTGTGTTGTCTGTTTTGGTGCTAAGTCTTGTTATGATGCGAGAAAATTTAAAGAAATGCATAAAAAAGTCAGCAAGAGTGCTTTAGAGCCCCTTGAATATGAATATGTGCCAATTTTGCTCAAGTGAGGTAGCCACTAGATACACCAGCCCTTTAGGATGCTAAGCACCTTTGCTCTGACTTCTTACAGTCTCTTCTTTCCTGCAGGTAACCATCAAGCTGACTTCAAACCGTCGTCGATGGACTCATGTTTTCCCTCTGGGTACTGCTGCTACTTACGCATATCTGTGCCACCTTATTATGTTTGGTTTATTCTCATGTGTTGCAATAGGCTTTGTTGTTGTTACCATTGTCCTTAGGTCCAACGGGAATCTTTATGCAACAGCACCACTACCAGGCTGTGCCAAACAGCGCAAGCCGGATGTCAAATCTAAACCAGGAGACCTCTCCTCTGCAAGAGAAGCCTGTGATGGACATCCAGAATAAGAAGGCTGCCAAAGATGGTTGGTCGTTTCCCATGCGAAATATTATTCTGAACGTGCAATGCCCCATGATTTCCTAAGCATTTTATAAACATGTAGTATTAAAAAATAATAATTCCAATGTCTTTTGTTTATCATGAATGCTATGCCGCCATTAAATATGCCGTGCAGACAGTTTAGTTCTGTAGACATGGGGTGCTTGCCTATGAGTGTCCAAGAGGGCACAATGTGAGGAATTACTTAGTAAATTGCTCCTTATCTCTGCCTTGTGGCGCATTTTCAGTGCAACTCATTGTTAGTTTTGTATTGAGAGTAGGACGTGGAGAAAGTTGGTGCAAAGACACTGCCAAATACAAAAAGCGAATGCTTGTGAATAGTGCTGTTTTTCTATGAAATTTTTATACCCTCTCTGTAAGGACCCTCACACGAGGGTTGACAGTATTGTTAAATAAATAAATAAAAATATAACAGCTTAATATGGGCTTCGAATTACTGCTGCCTTGGTTGCACTAGCCAAACAAGGGAAAATGTAGTTAATTCATAGGGAAAATTTTACTGGTGCTAATTTTATTGCATGACAATGTGAGTACAAGAGTGCATAAACATGTCTCTTTTCTTTTGCGATAAAGGAAATAGAAGTTGTTTGCTTTTATTTTTTTCTTGCACAAAGAAGCAGCTTGCCCTTCAACTGCCCTTCATAAAAGCCTTTCTTTTGGTGTGCTGTGCACTGCAGCCCATGTGAGGTGTCGTGGAGTGTTTGGATCCGTCGGCAATGAGACACCCATTGCCAAGAAGGGCCACAGCTGGATGTGGGGCACTACTGGTGAGCAGGAATGGACCCCAGCTTTGACCACAGGCAAGTATTCGAATGGCTGGCATGTTGTGACTGGACTCAGATTGTGGGAGAACCTGGGCACAGTCTAAGCATCCATGTGAAAGCGCTGAAGTCATTTTTGAAAAAGTCTCTGTGCAGATTTACGCTCAAGAGGAAAAAGGTACTGGAGTAAGACAAAATTTAAACTAAGTGGGTAGAGGAATATGCTGAAGAGAGTGTTCGTGCGGGCTCATTCATTTCAAGAAAGGTGAAGACTGCACTCGTGATGATGTATTCGTTTCTTTGCCTCTTCTCCTTGTCCTATTTGCGCAGTCTTAACCTTCATGGGTAGAAAAACATTACTGATGATACCGTGTAGTTACACAGGTAGCGTTTGTGAGGTCAATTCAGAGATTTGTGTTAGAGAGCCCAAGAAGATACAGTGACACTGGTGCACATGTACTATAATTAAAAGCTGATAAAGTCTGTATTAATGCATTGTTTCAAGAAAGAGAATTCCATCCTGGAATGCATGCGATTGTGTTTTTCTCTGTATGTTGTCAACACTTAAAACAATGTATGTGGGTGAGGGAACAAACGCGGGTTAATGACATCCTAGTTGAAATCAAGAGGAAGAAATGGGCTTGGACAGGGCATGTAATGCGAAGGCAAGATAACCGCTGGTCCTTAAGGGTAACGGAGTGGCTTCCAAGAGAACGCAAACGTAGCAGGGGACAGCAGAAAGTTAGGTGGGCGGATGAGATTAAGAAGTTTGCGGGGATACAGTGGCGGCAACTGACAAAGGACAGGGTTAATTGGAGAGACATGGGAGAGGCCTTTGTCCTGCAGTGGGTGTAGTCAGGCTGATGATGATGATGATGATGCGGAGAAGGCTCTAAAATTATGAAGAAATCAGGATTAGGTATGGAAAATAAAAACTCTTAGGCAATCCTCGGTGGATCGTTTGAATGCATTAGCAGCCAAGCGTCTGTTATATTTGAGAACAGCACACCAAATTCATTACAGCGGAGGTCCAGACGTGAAAGTTCACTATATTCGAGATGGCATACTTAGGTGCAGTATATCCAAGGGTAACTCACTGAAGTTTGTTATATCCGAGGTGGCATCACTGCCCACTGGGTTATGGGCAGTCTGCTTTCCACTGGCTACTGACAGAAGGCAGTCACCGTTTTTGCTTGCGCAGACCCTTCTAATGCTAATGCACTAATAAGGACGCATATTTCCTATTTATGTAAACAAAGCTGGTTTGCATAACAATCTTTTGTCGTGTACTACTGTGTGTTCTCTACTCAGTGGGTGCTCAGCATTGTCACTCAGCAGAGAAGTTGAGGCACACCCTGCATTCATATATAATTACAGCATGACAACTGGACTGGATTTTGTGCCTCCTCAAAAGGAAGCAACATCTAGCTGTAATTCAAGTTTTAACCATGTGTTGTGATGCTACTCACTTGTTTATGCTCTGGGGCATAGTTTTTCTTTTGAGTTTGTTCTCTGATTCAGGAGAGGTTACCATGAATGAAAGGCAGTGTACTGAACTGGTGACCTACTTGTGTAAAGTGAGTGAAAGATGCAGGCTTATTGCAAGGCTTATTGCAAACACTGGTGGTTGCCTTCTGATGTTCTTTTCCAACTGTGGAGAGTGACCCAGGCGGTTGTGATGAATTTCAGGTGTGGACTGGAAAAGCCTGGTGATACCAGCCTGCCTGCCCATCACTACAGATTTCTTTCCAGACCGGCACAGCCTTCAGTACGACTATGTCGTGTCTGACTACAGCCTTCTTCCCGAAGAGCACAACTCGGAGATCAACCAAATAAGGTGTGTGTGTCATGCGTTGCTGATCTCGTTGTGCTTGTCTCTGTGACCATTGTTTTTGAAAGTGTGGGAAATGGCAAAAGAAAAAATATATTAACCGATGTTATATCAAGGAAAACATTAGTGCTGAGCTTCACAGAAAAGTGTACATAATAGTGTACATTGGGTCCCAAATTAGTTGTGAATATCTGAGGAGAGGCTGGTTTTTAGGGCTGTATAGTATAGAAGAATCTCGCAAATGACTACATTGAAGTTTCCATTATAAACACACACCCTAACTACAGTGACTTTCTTTTCAAATTCCTTAGACTCCAGTTTTGAACAGCTTTCCTCAGGATGTAGCTAACAAGTTTCCTCAACATTTCAGGTGCTATCGTGGAGAGGAGGATTACAAGCACCACAAGCCACTGACCACGCTTCAGGTTTACCAGGAGCTCATCTGCCAGCGTTTGCAGCAGGTACTACTATACACATGACTACTATAGAGTGAAAGGTCATTTGTTTTTAAGATAGCTGTGAGATGGCTGTGTAAATGGTCAGATATCTGTATAGAGCTCACCAGTATTTGAGTAAAGAGCGGTGGCTGGTTTTGATTGTAAGGCAGATGCTTGGTTTGTAAGACTTTTTTTTTTCTTTCTTGTAACAGATTTCGTATGCCATCATTAAATGGGCACTGGTAGCAGCTTGTATTCCGGATCTTGTGGCTGTCTTCGTTGTTGTACTGTCAGTGTTGATGTCCATTGAAACTGGAGGACATTTGCATTTTTGGCTAAATTTTACTTGAAATGCTGCTTATGCTATTTGATTCCGTAGTTTTTGAGACGCTGGCTGTCTGTAGGCCTGGCTTCACTGAGCAGTGTAGAAGCAGTAGGCTATGTAACAGGCACGCTTTTTTTTGGGGGGGGGGGTAAGAAAGCAACTTGAATACCATGTTAAGTTGCGTATTTTACCAACGTGATGCAATTTTATTTGCAAGCTGTGTGTAGAAAATAACAAATTGTTTAGGTTGTTATTCCTTGGGATGAATTAAGGAATTTTTATATGCTAAAGCAGCAGTGTGTGCTATTAGGTGTGTCATAGGACAGAGTTCTGGATGAAGTATGGCTACCTGCAGTTCTTTAGCATGCGCATGACCTAGGTTCTTTTTTAGCTTTCGTTGACTTAATTCGTGAATTTAGTTTTGCCTCAATTTAAAAGTAGCCATCACCCTGGGATTGAGTGCGCAAATTTTGTGCCCAGATACTGTACACCATAGCCATTGAGTCACCACGGTGAGTCGAGGACCTATTAATTGGCAGGTTATTCTATGCTCGTTAGCTTGATCATCATTTGAGTTTTCTTTTAGCAGGTTTTTTTTTTTCTTGTTGAGGATCACACTGTTTTTTGGTTGTACGTACTTGTTTTCAACGGTTTATAAGTTTTTCATTCTTAGAGCATGTGAAGAAACCTAACATCGTTTTCTGTATTGCTCATACCTGCGGAAGACATGAACAATTGAATGATTATTACGATTTCAGCTAGTGCTTAGATGGGCATGCATTTTTTTTTCAATCTGCAGGGCTTCCAGATAATAACACTGCCTAAAAGTCCGTCAGCTGTTAATGGCAGTCAGGGCGCATCCAGCCATAGTGTTCTGAGGGGTCCTGCTCCTGCCACTGAGGAAAAGGTAGGTGAAAAGATCCATGGTGCTTTGCTTTATTTTACCGCTAGCACTGGGCTATGATTAATTTTTGGCATTTCTCTTCTCTTCTGCTTTTTTTTTTCTCACTTTTCTTTCTGCCAGGAGGAATGCCGGATGAGCATTGGCCGAATCTTCCACACATTGTCATTGAGTGGACCAGTAATAACTGTCACTCAGTACAGACCTCGGTAAGGCATCTTAATTTATTTTTTTTACTCTTTGCTGCTTCTTACTGTGAGAAGAATGCAGTGATAATTTGGCATTTATATTTCTGGAACTTTGTCTTTGATTTAGTTTGTTTTGGTTTATGGGAGTTTAACGTCCCAAAGTGACTCAGGCTATGAGGGACGCCATTGTGAAGGGCTCCGGAAGTTTCGACCACCTGGCGTTCTTTAACATGCACTGACATCGCGCAGTACACGGGCTTCTAGAATTTCGTCCCTATCGAAGTTCGACCGCCGTGTCTGGGATCGAACCCGCGTCTTTTGGGTCAGCAGCCGTGCGCCATAACCACTGAGCCACCACGGCGGCTTGTCTTTGATTTGCTTGACATAATGTATGGCTCTCTACCCATTGTATATGTGTCTTCATTTTTCGGTGCAAGACACGTACTTGTGTGTGTATAACTATTTTGAATCATGCCAAACTTGCAGGCTGGCTAATCATGCCAACTGTCCTCTTTTTATTTTTTCTTCCACAGACACGCTTCCCGAGAAGTGCAGCCAATTCAGTACGTCTACAACTTCCAGCCACCGGGCAGCTGCACTTACGATATTTCGCGTGTGATCTTCTCAAGTGAAAAGCTGGAGACATTCAACTGGAGCTACCTTGACCATTACATCTGCATCCGTGGCGAGCGAGAGTATGGGCTCAAGGAGGTAAGGGTTACTCTCATGATTACTCCCCTTCTGAGGTACTCTCTCAAGGAAACAGGGAGTAATCACTCATTGGCGTTCACCAAAGGGCAGTCATACAGTTACAAAGTAAAGCTCTACAACTTTCACAGAAGCTTCATCGTTGAAGGAAAATTTGCCCTGTTCAGGGGATTGGACTGAAGGCCACGGCCTGTTTCCCTTTTTTTGTTAAAACCGAATTTTGAAAACTGAATTCAGCATGCTTTTATCATTTTTCTTAAGTTTAAACCAAAAAAATCCAACCCCTATTTATGTTCTTCTGGTGCTGGCTTCCTTAAAGTTACCAGTGAAATGCACTGTCACATGCCTCGCAGTGGACTTCTCTTTGTTCAAGTTAGTACGAAACTTTGCTTTGAAGCTTTTAAGGAAAAATGGGAAGTGTGGTATTTTATTATTTATCCTTCCCCCACAACTTCATTTGAAGTGATAACAGAGAGTTCATTAGGTGAAAAATCAGAAAATAACTTTGTGCCTGTGGAAGCCACGTTAGAGTTTGACAGGTCTGCCTGCCAAAAGGCCTCCTTTTTTTTTTTTTTCTTCTCAGAAATGCAAGCATGAGATGCTGTATCAAACCTTTGAAGCATCATAAGTATGACCCCTAGTTTCCCAAGCTTCCACAAAAAATTGCGCACTTGAGCATTTTTTTTTACGGAATTGTGTGTTAGCGGCGGCATTCTCATTTTTTGTTGATATTGTGTTTGTGGACAGTGATAGGATGATGGAAATGTGATTAATTTTATCATTTCAGTTCTATTTAAATGCATAATCTAGTAACGAAGTTCTGCTGATACTTTGACATGCTTGCTCTCCCATCCACTCAAGCAAGCTATAGCATGTCAAGGGCTGCTTGAGTCACACTACTGGCACCTGTTGAAAGCATTGTTTCCTTATTTGCACAAATACAACACAACTTTTTTTCTTGAATAATCTGCTTCAGGAAACTACACCTCTCGTTGTATTTGAAACGAAACTACAATGACTCTAGCGCTTTTTCTTTGAAACGAAACTAGGATGACTATAGCGCTTTTTCTTTTTTACTGTTCTTTGAGATACCCACTGCAAGCTCACCCACCATGTTTCTGAGATGCGAGGAAAAGCCAACATCTCAATGACCCTGACAATCGAGGCAAAGCTTGCAGCACGCACTGGCGACATGCATTATTGTGCAGGAGGCTGCCCGGAGAACATTGCAGATTCTTTGTTCTCGATTCGCAGAATTTAAAATTTTCTGGCATGAAAAAAATTAAGGGCCTTGATCTTAAGAAATGATGACAAACTTGTGTACCATACCTTGGAGATATTGTGCTGTTAAGAGCCTCAATATATGTTCTATTTGTTGACCATTGATGCTGATTTTCTATTCCTCATTTCAGTTGCAAGATGTAAAAAAAAGGCCAGTTGAAACTATATGATGAACGTTGCTGCTGGATGCAAAATTGTGCAATGTTGACATTAAAAATTTAAGTGTATTCTCCTATACATGCAGAGTTCATTAGTTGTGCAGTGAAGTGATGTAATGCTCTGTAGTTGCATGTATTGCACTTAAAATTTATCATGTTTGTCACAGCCCAGCAGTAGTAGCTTCTGCTCTTTTGCATAACTGACACTTTACAAAAACAAGAAAATTGACTGCTCCGATTGGTATGTGAGGAAATGTGGATGCACTGTAGACTGCTGGCAGTTGCTTCCTCCTACACTTCGTACATGTTATTAGAGGAAAATCCTGGCTAGCAATCCTGGATGCTGAACATGCGACCAAATAAATGGTTCTTCCTCCTCCTTACTATGCAAGGCAACTTTCTACACTATAGTTATTAAGAAGATAACAACTCAGTGTGTCTTACTAATCACCAGAAAGAAATTTTCAGATCACTAATCATTAGGCAGAAATATGGACAGTTCTAATAAGAATTTCCACGTTTTTTTTCATGGCATTTTGTGACTGCTAGGTGTAAATGTGTGTAGTGGTGCATTTCCACGTTTTTCTTCATGGCATTTTGCGATTGCTAGGTGTAAATATGTGCAGCGGTGCATTTCCACGTTTTTGTTCGTGGCATTTTGTGATTGCTAGGTGTAAATATCTGCAGCGGTGCATTTCCACGTTTTTGTTTGTGGCATTTTGCGATTGCTAGGTGTAAATATGTGCAGCGGTGCATTTCCACATTTTTCTTCGTGGCATTTTGCGATTGCTAGGTGTAAATATGTGCAGCGGTGCATTTCCACATTTTTCTTTGTGGCATTTTGTGATTGCTAGGTGTAAATAACGTGTAGTGGTGCGGCTCTTGGCACCGGTGCCGCCAACATATGTGCACTGATCGTGTTGTTGCTTGGACATAGAATGTTCCTAGAAGCAGCCGCAGTGGCATTGCTGTAGTCCCCGCACAGCCTTCACCCGGGTACTGACAAATCTGTCTTGTAGGCGCTGAAGTATTGGCGACTGCGCATGCTGCTGCTTCCTGGCTCTCAGTCAGCAACACGCAAGATCATTGATGCCAAGGACACCAAGTGCCACTGCGATATCTACCCGGACTTCACAGCCTCTGATGAGGCACTGCAACGGGAGGCCTTTGTCAAGTTCCTTGAAGTCATGAACAGGATCCGATGGCCGGCAAACACGAGACGCTCGAAGGTAAGCAGTAGCTTGTCTTGCGTGGATGTGTACATTTTGTCGAGTGTCGGTATGGTTTTGTGAAGTTCTGGCCTCTTGCGATATGTTGTGTTACATCGTTGCCTACAGCACTTCGTCATGAATTTATAAAGGAAACAGAAGCAATGACTCTTAGCTTATGGTGCAGCAGAATGGTGTTTGCTGCCTATTACATTTCTCTTTGAAAATGATATGTGGAGTAATTGCAACTGACCATTTGATAGTGCTGGAAAAGTAATACCATACTCTTCCAGCAGTGCATCTTGCCTTTTAATTAAATGATGTCAGGTAAGGCATGGTTAAGTTCTTTCAGTTTATGGTTTATGGGTCTTTAACGTCCCAAAGCGACTTGAATTTTGCCCCCATTGAAATTCGACTGCCGCAGCCGAGATCGAACCCGCGTCTTTCGGGTCAGCAGCCGAGTGCCATAACCACTGAGCCACTGCGGCGGCGGTTAAGTTCTTTTGCATATCATAAGATTATGTCGTGCTACTTGTTACAGTGCACTCCACCATTACACCTGCTGTAGGTGACGGGGTGATCGGCAGGGTTGGCATTATCACTCAACCTTCCTTCTTGCAACTGCAGTCTGTAGGAGCCTGGGTCCGTGCCTCTGGAGGCCCCATGCGTTTGAGCATCAGCCACCAGGGGTCGCCTCTCACCACATCACCGCAGTCTGGTCCCGTCTCTGCCATAGCAGCTGGTGTCTTCCGTGACCGTGTCTCCAGCAACCGGATCCATGACCGACCGCGTGGCCTCCACACGGAACATCTGCGTGCTGACGTGATGCCAGTCAGCAAGATGATGCCAGCTACAGACTCAGAGTCCAAGGTGAGGAACGGTTAGCTGTTTTAAACCATGAAGTCTCTTATTAAGTGCAGTTGTGCAAATTTCAAGGAGAGAATCCAATCAGGCTTAAGTGAACTTTGCCACAAATTGAGGTTTGTCTGTTGATGTAGTCATCAGCGTTGCATTAATATAGTCTGCGGAGATGGGCTCTGGCAGCCTGCTATAAGTAGGAATTCATTAAAGACTGCAAATTTGGAATTTGACACCTCATACAAGACCACTGCTGAGAAAATTTAATAAGAGTAGAATAGTGATTTGTCTGATACAGATAAGTGTGTCTGTGTAGCGCCTTGTAGCACAGAGCTACCTGCAGTAAACATTTCACACTTACGGCTGCTCTTGTTGATGATATTAAGAAGCATCTTTTGTACTTAGCAATCCGACAGTATGTTGTATGTAATGGAAGCACTCTGGTACTGGGTACGTAGTTGAAAAAAATTAATAGATTTGCTCATTAAACTTTGGTCATTGGTTAACTGATAATGCATGCTCAACTTCAGCAGTCTGTTAGTAAAAGTGTTTAATGTTCAAAAAGTGTTGTGAACAGGAGTGTGGAGGAAAATGTGTAAATGTGTCAGAAAAGCTCGTCTTAAACTTAAAAGCGTTTAAGGACATTGTTGGTTTACGAGCCACATGAATGTTTGTCTCAACTCACTTCTTCCTCAGTATTGGTGGATGCTTATTTCAGTCTAGATATTAGCATCTTTTTTTTATTCTGCTGCATTTATCCATGAACAAAATAAATGAAACTGCAAGCAAAAGCATAGCCTCGAAACTCTTCTGGTGAACCTTGCATGCACTGATACTTTCAGAAGGATGGATCGAACTCTTCCCTGGAAACTACACCAGAGTCAACAGGTGGAGAGTCAGCAGAGGAAAAGTGAGTTTTATGTTCTTATGTACTGTAGTTTTGTTTTCAATCAATGTCTCTTTGTTGTCCTTTAGATGCCCATTGTAGAATGAGCCAATGCTGTTAGGGGTGCGTGTTGTTGGCATATTATTAGGGCTTGTCGATAGGTTGGGCAGCAAGATAGATACAGAGAGGGGGGAAAGGCAGGGATGTTAACCAGAAAGGTTTCCTGTTGGCTACCCTGCTGTGGAGAAGGCAATGAGGGGATTAAAGAGGGAAGAGAGAAGGAACGGGAAACACAGTCACAATCTGTCAATCAAGGCAGTCTCTCGTAAAAAACAAAACAGTGCCGTGTAAGCCTTGATGGCAGTCGACTGTTGTGGCCATGGACCGAGGATCTTGGCCTCTGTGAAAGGGCGAGGATCAAGGGGGTCTAGAGCATAACGCAGCTTACGTCTTTCTTTCACAAGTTGGGCAGCAAAGCATCACAAAAGACAGGGTTCAGTCATGAACCAACGAACCCACATCGTCCCTTTAATATGCTGTTGATTCCTTAAAGACCGACGAATCAGTAACGCCTTAGGGTGATGATGTAGACTAGTTGGTAGGTGTGGGCTAGTTTGCACTCCCAGTTCGGCTTTCAGCTGAAGTGGTGCATGGTGTCGAAAAAGACTGCAGGCATGAAGTCGCAAATTCAGGGCATTATCTACATGGTTCAGTTTGTTTGTATGCATAGGTGAAGCAATAATGGTTGAACATAGCTTGAAACTTTTCAGTATTGTGCAGCTGATTGAACTAAGAGTGCACTGCTCGTGGCATAAACGTTGACGTGACGAAACCTCACAAAATGGCATTCAGCAAAGGATGCCTTTCATGATGTTTGGTAAAAATTGTCGGCATTAAAGATTACTTTTGCATTGTCTGAGATGGTGGTACATGGTTGGCGTGGCCCATCTACTCTATGTTATCTCCAGTTATGTTAGCCTGGGCATCCAGTACGTGACCTTGGGGTCTACTTTGTGATTTTTGCACCTGAAATGAAAACTGAGTGTGGTAAATGATGATGTAGTTTTGCTTGTTGCATTATTCATTTCTGTTAGCATGCCTACAGAGAAATTTCATACCTTGATAACCAGGTCATCGTGCTACTCATTGGCAAATGACAGGAAACTCTAATTCTATGTCAGCACCCTTGGCCAAGAAAAATAATGCAGGTGCATAGATATTTAGCCTGGTGCGTTTTCATTAAATCCAGGTTGACATGACATTCTGCTTGATCATGTTAATTCTTCCTCTTTCTTTCTTTTCTTTTTTTTTTCCAGGCCCCATGTTGAAGTAAAATGCTTGACAGTGGTGTCACCTCCTGCCGAGCTTGTTGAAGCGATGAAAAATCCAAGGTAGTTGCACTTGAGTGCCTTGTTTTCTGTTCCTGTTCAAGCACACAGTGACAGTTCAACTGATTAGAGTGGACTTTTTAGGAATGTTTGACTAATGTCAGCATTGTGCGGTTTGCAAAATACGTTATGCTGTAAGCTACATCATCTACTCTGACTAGCCTTTAATATAGAAAGATATATTTTTCTCACATACCTCTGGCATATTTTTTTGACCAATAATCTTAACTGCAATGTCTTCTTTTACGTCTACTGGAGTAGCATGACCACATTTGTCAATGCTTTCCTGCAGCAGTGCATTGTGCTAAGCAAGTGCATGTATTTTTCTGGCCCAGTTTGCTTGTCAGCATAACTAGTTTGTAGTTGTGCTAGAGTTCACAAGCATACACCGTTCAGAAACTGTGCATGCTTGCTATGGTGTAGACAGAGCTGTAAAACACCCACCAGCTTGATTGGATACAGCGTAGTATTTAAAAGCTGAAGCGCAATGAAATTTTGCACTCAGTAGTCTTGAAATCTACTCTGACTTTTAAGTGGTACTTTATCTGCTTAAGGGGGGACACTGGTCTTGAAAAAAAAATTTTTATTAATGAAGTCACAGTTACGAAATCTTCAGGAAATATGTATTTTTGTGCGCCGATTCTAGATGTGTCATTTAATTTCATGTAAGACAATTCCTTGAGCACTTATGCACTTTTTATGCTAGTATTTTGCAAAGAGTTTTGAAGAAAATTTGCTGTGGGAAACTCACTGAAATGTATGCCATTGGGTTCTCTTGACACCAAGGAATACAATAAGGATGAAATTGTCTTCCTGGCTATCATAGAACTCGAGTTATAGAGTTTTGAAGTTGTCGCTTCAGAAATGAGAAGAAAAGTGTGTATTCCTGTTTCTGAAGTGGCAGCTTCAGTACCCTATTACTCAAGTTCTATGAAAGCCAGGATGATAATTTCATCCTTATTGTATTCCTTGGTATCAAGAGAACCCAATGGCATATATTTCAGCAAGTTTCGTGCAGCAAATTTTCTTCTAAACTCTCTGCAAAATACTTGCATAAAAAGTGCATAAGTGCGCAAGGAATTGTTTTTCATGAAATTAAATGACATATCTAGAATCAGCGCCCAAAAATACATATGCCCTGAAAATTTCATAACTATGACTAAATTAATAAAATTTTCTTTTCAAGACCAGTGTCCCCCCTTAACTTTGTATCAATGCAAGAAAAAAGCTTCAAAGCAAGGAATTCTGTCCTCCACCTGTATTTTTCGCCAAACTACAATAAAGTCAACCTATCAACCTTCGGTTGTACCAAGGATAGATGTGACTGTTGTGTTTTGGCACATGTAGCGATGGCCTCTGCTTCCTGCCCAAACAAGGTGGCATCCCTCAGAACTCCTTCATTAGTGTCGAAGCGACATCGTGGCTTCGAGACCACGTGGAAGGCATACACTCTGACCACGACGCCATTCAACTACTGCAGGTAAGTGGGTGCTCCATGGCTGGAGTGAGTATTTGCAGTATGGGTTGCCTGCAATTTTTTTTTCTTTTTTGTTTTGGTTCACAGAAGCTGGTAGAAGAGTCCCATATCTGCCACGCATCTGGAGATGTATTGCACCCATTCATCAACGGCTTTTACATTTATTGTTTCCCAGAGAAGAGTGCAAAAGGTGGGCTTGAGGTGACCTTCTCAAGTCAGTGAACTTTGTTTCGCCTTGAACGTCTGTCAAGGTCATTATTGTTTGCAGACTAGGGAAAGTGGTGCCTTTCCATTTGTAGTAACAGCTTGCCATTTCAATGATGCCTTTTCTAGCTGATTGTGTAACATGTGTTGCTGAATATGTAGTGTGAGTCAGCTGTAATGACAAGCAATTTTTGTTTTGCATGATCGATTCATGAAGAAGCACTGATGTAGAGTAGAGTCTTTACTTATTTTCGCAGCCAGATCGAATGAGAAAATAACTTTCCTGTTCACCTTATCTTGTGTGCCATTGAAACCATGATTCGTCATTTTTAATTAGTCATTACATGTGTGTTTCCATCCTGGTCCATCGGCTTCTTTAACAAGAACTCCTGTTTTGAGCAGTAGCATTGACACCGAGCTGTCAACATCTTCTTGCTTCAGAAAATTATGAGGTAGACCTGGATGCCTATCAACACGAGTGGATTGAAGTGGAGTTACTGCCCCATAATGAGAACAGTGGCCATCCAGGCGACCTGGACAATGCTGAAATTGACATTGGCAAAAGTAAGGCAAGCTTTTTGTGCTGTTTCTTGACCTCTGGCACCCAGTTTTAGTTGCCCTCTAATGTGCATTCAGCAGCTGTTAAAACCAAACAGTTGTCTTCTTTCTGACTGCCTTCTCATTTGAGCTGTTAGCAGTGCAACCTGATAGTTGCGGACAATAGCTGAGCTGCATGCTTTTATTCCCTCCGAACCACAATTTTTTTCTGCTGCTCTGCTGTAGGGAGACCTATGATAAACTTTTTAGGAAGAAAAACGTATATTTTATTTCTAATGAAAAATGCTTTTCTCGGCATACTTCCAAGTTTTATGTGTTTTTTTCTTGTACTGCACCCACTGGAAGTCAGAACCAGTATCTGCCATTGTTTTTGTGATCTTCATTGGCTAAGATAAAACAGTGGCTCACTGCAATGGTCACCGTGATATCATTGTTGAAGATGCATATGATCCTTTTGTCAGATACTCTGTCCTTGCTTTCCTTCTATTCCAGGGTTCTAAGCGAAAGAAAGTGCATGGAAAGGCATGTAGTAACCTTTGCTTGCATAACCAACATTTATGTTGCTTTGCATAGTTTCCCTTCTTTAGCACTCCCAGTGCAAGAGAGGAATAGCGGCATTTATTTGTCTGAGTGCTTCCGTGTGGTGCGTTTCTTCTTCTGAAGTGCTGGATCGTGGTTTCTCTGCCTCCGCAAACAGAGCTGGAGTTCCGGAACGTCAACGTTGACATCGATGTTGGCGGCCGCAGTGATCGGCCCGAGTGGGGCCAGGCACAGTACCACAGCATCTTCCAGCCAGGAGAAGCCTTCGAGATTATTGTTGAATGGATGGTGGCCACCGGCTACATAATTGCTGATCTGGTGGGTGCAACTTCTAGCCATTGCAGGGACATTGCTAGCATGTGGGCCATGCCCACGGGAAATCCCCTTAAATCAGTTGTGATGTGCGGTTTTGCGAACACCGAAAAGGGAAGGTGGCAGTGAGGAAGTGCTACTCAATAAAATGACTAATATGTTTAGTTTGGCAAGTACAGTGTTATGTGAGCACTTGTTCAGAGCTAAACAGTCACTGCCAGATCCAGCTAGCAGGCCATGTCATAAGGCGCAGGTTGGACAGGCTGTGAGAAAATTTTACTTTTTTTTATTCTTGATCACCATAGTCAATTTACACAATTTGTTCTCCTTTGTGTCATTTTCAAAGCTCCATGTGAGCACTGCAACTGTTTTCTGAGCAAGTTGCATTTCATGCGCTGTTTTTATGATGAACTCCATGGCTAGTGAGAGAGAAGGAATCTTAATGTTCAGGCTGATGAATTGAGTCTCTCATCTGCCATATTTTTCTGCACATTTAAAAAACGTCGGAGCAACCTGTAGTATGCTCGTGTCTTGAGGAAAGTTTCCACAACAAACAAAGAAAAAGATGCTTACAATTGTGTCAGCCAGTTTTGACTGGCTTTCCTTTTCTCTTCTTTGTGCACCTCCTCTTGCTTTATTTCTGAATGTTCAGTACACAGCTAAATTTCATTTTAAGGAATGTTTGTGACGAAGGGGCTCGTGTATAATGTACACCTAGCTCCCCTTTAAAAAATGGTGCGGTGTGATGCTGTTTGGACGTAACGAAACAGTGGTTATAGAGAGGCGTCCGTTTAACCTCACTGCAGTAGAGCTCAGCTTATCTCGGGTGCTGTGTGCATGCAGGTGCTGGGCTGGGCGCGCAAGGCCAATGCTCAGGGGCTGCAGCTGGTTCCCATTCCGAGTGACCCGTTTGTGCTGCCCGAGTCGCCCAAGTCGGACCCGCTGCGAGGCGCCATCTTTATGCCGCTGCATATCAATGTTCTTGACAATCCAGCCTCCCAACTGCTACGAGGTGAGCCTGCCTAGCAGGAGCGTATTGGATTGCTTCGGCTGTTACTGATGACCTGCCATGATTCGTTGTGCACTGGAATCTTGATTGATGGGTGTTGTCACTCTGCTTGCGTCGAAGAACAGCTGCCTTGTCAGGGCATCAAGCTTACAGACTTGCGCTTAGCGTCAGATAGCCACAGCCACTTAGCTGCCAAAGTTTTCTCAAGCTTTGTAGCATTATCTAAATGCAAACTCATATGCTGATGTTCTTGCCTCCAATGTGAACTAAGCTGCATTTGAATACGAGAGGATCTGTGTTGTTAAACAGTATCCAAGCCGTTAACTAAGCTGATCCTTAAGTCAGAGGTTTGATCTGCAATAGCAGTGTAATAATAACTTTCTGCTGGAGTCCTGGCGCTCATGACCTTAGCTGCATAGAGACTTTGTCTGCTTTGCAGTTAGTATCCATTGCAATACATGTTAGTGTTGCAGTTGTTTCAGCATGTTGGAGGCACTTCCTGTGTCACCGTCATGTGTCACATGACAGTGTAACAGATGAAGATGCTTAAAAGCCTAAGCACTTCCTTACACCAGTCAGGTTATTGCCATGATGCCATGGATAGACCTTAAGCAATGCAAGTCCAGTGCAAACACGGGCAGCATTGTTTCATTCATATTGTGACTCAAAATACTCTTGCATATGCAACCCATTTGATAGCAGAGAACTAGCATGGAAATGAACACGGAGCAGTACTGCAGTGTCACACCACAGCTGTCACTGTCATACACACTGCAGCCTCCACAAATGTACATTGTTTTTTTTCTGGCTTGCTACACTTGTGGCAAAAAAAAAAATATATATATAGTTCCAACTTTAGGTATGCACATGCCTCGTGCACTGAGCTAATGTGCACAAACATTACTACTAGCATTGGACCAATGGCTGGTGCATTGTGGTTATTTGTGGAGTTCCTGACATGTGGTGCCTCTGCATAGCCAGCCCTTGCATAAAAAAGTGTGTGGAGGTTCACATCTCACTTATGTAAATTTGTGAGCCTCCTTATGGCAAACAGAACAGTACAATTCCATCAAAACTGTTTGTCCAAGCCACTGTTCATGCGTGCAGTCCATTCTCCATTTACGTGTCTTCCATAGACTGAGTTTGGACACCATGCTTAGACGGAAACTTTGTTCAGGTGGAGGTCTGGAGCAGTTTCAAGAGTATGTGGCACATCGCTTCGGCTTCATCACTCTGAGGGACCTGCAGTCCACGGTGGAGCACAGGACTTATGTGCACACGACGGGCGGCATGTTCCTGATGATCCCTCGCAGCAGCAACCACAGTCAAAAAACCACTCCTCAGGATGAAGCCAACAAGACACCCGACTTTGTAAGCTCAGATTACCTATGCCCATTTGCCCTCACCTTTCACATCATGACGGACAACGGTAGCCATTTCGCAACCTTCACACTTTGCTTTACCACAAAAAGAAGAGAGCACAACATTTCCCTAAAATAGAAAATCCCTAGGATTGATCAAAGTGTGACTAAAGGTTGGTGGCACCGTGTAAGGTGCATGGCCTTTTCCTGGCAGCTGTGTCGATTTCTGTATTTGAATTCGGAAGTGCAAGGTTCATGCTATCTAGGTACACCCTTGGTCAAAAGCCCTCAGCCCGTGTGGTTTGTTTTTCAGCCATGCAGTGGGAAGCTTACGCCACCCCTAAAGCTCGCAATACCTGCAGGGTGGAAGCAGGGCCATCGTTCTCACCTTTTAAAAGACATTTTATACCCCTGTCACACGGGCATGGCAAGGACCTTTGAGAATGTGAGGTCCTTATGATCAAAGGCATTGGGAGTGCAGCTACACGGCACAAATGCTGTGCCTTTGCTTTCCACGGGTCTTGTAGGTCAAGACACCCATCCAAGACCACTGGAGCCCAAAGGTGCGGCCTTCGAGAACTGCAATTGCAGTGCCATCCAACGTCCAGAACTAAAGCAAACGAAAAAAAAATCTATGCAGCGAACGATGTTTGAAAACGTCTTTTAAATATACAAAAGGCTTGTCTGGTCTTGCTTTTAGGATGGTCGTCTATATTTTATGCTTAGATTTGAAGACAGTAAAATTGTTGCAGCAACACCGAGTGTCCTTGGTGGCCAAGGCAATACACAAAACCTGTTGCTGATGAGGGTTGCTGCTGCGGTTCTTTTAAGGAAGCGATAAGAATAAGGCAAATGTCTGAGCTCAACAAATGAATAGAATGCCCCACTTTAAATTTAAAACTCTCACTTCAGCCACTTCATGCACAGCAGCGGGTGCCAAGCCTCGACGACTGCTTCACCTTTGAGCTGCACTGTGTAGCTGCGTCGTCGCTGCTCCTTTGAGCTTTCGCTCCTTTGGTGAAAGAGGTGCCTTTGCTGGAAAGACCTTTGAGGAATGCCACGTGACAGGGGTATTATTAGTCTTTAGGGCCCAAAGGCAGACCCTATGGCCCGAAGGCTTTTGAGTAGGGGTGTGCGAATATCAAATTTTTCAAATACGAATCGAATACGAATACTTGGTTCCGAATATCGAATCGAATATCGAATAATCAAGGACAGATGAATTTAACCACTACAAAACATTATTTGAGCACCCAAGAACATCACAGTTCAACTATCAGTGATGAAATGAACACAAAAGATGTGTGTGGCTGCACAAAAAGTATCAAAGTCTCGAACATTATTCTTAGAAGAGTGGAAATATCCGAGAGGATGGCTAGTACACAGCATTGATTAAGGGTAGCTTGCCCTAAGTACAAAAGCGCGTTGCTGGGATGAACATAAAAGGTTGTCGTGAAGGAAAACCGGCTGCTCCACACGGTCAGGCAGAAGTAGTTACAGTGGAACCTCGATTATACGTCCCCCGGTCATGCGACGACCCGCATTTTACGACGAATTTGTGCGGTCCCGGCAAAACCCCCATAGAGACAATGCATTAAAAACCTCGGTTATACGACGCAAATTTTAGAAGGACCCCGCTTCGTACGACGACTGGCTCGTACCGTCCGTCAAAAAAGGTCGTCAGCAAACGCAGGCCGTACCGTATTTTTGCGATTCTAAGCACCCCCCCTATTTTCTGAAAAAAATTTCTGAAAAAAAAAACTTTGCATGCGAATCTAAGCACCCCCGTTTTTGCGCGGAAGAGAGCGTTGCCGAGGCCGCCAAGTGCACTTGCTCTCTTTTTCGTCGAGCCTGTGCAGTCGGAGTCCCAAGGAGGCGCGGCCTGCGTGTTGTTGTTGCGACTGAGAGAAGGATGAAAAGGAAAGCGCACGGGCCCGCCTACTGGCGTGAGCCAAGCCACCACCGCTGCCGAGGAGAGTTAAAAGATTGGAGGACCCTGGTGAAAATCTTTCCCAGCCTACTGGTTTATGGAACAATTTCCAGCTGGTTCCAGTTGGAACCAAGTGGAACCCAGATGGTTCCAACTGGAACATACTGGAAATTGTTCCATAAACCAGTTGGGCTGGAAAAAATTTTCGCCAGGGGAAAGATAAAGAGAAAAGATAAGACGCGCATCCCAGCAACAGATGCGTCCGCAGGAGCCGACGCTGATGAAAAAACAGATAAGCGGGCGAGGCCGCGCTCGCCCAAGTAATGGAAGTAATGGATGCTTGTGCCCCACGATAAAACTTCCGAAGTGGACAATGATGCAGAGGTTTGCGCTCCCATTCCTAGTTAAGCGGACTTGTTGCAGAGCGTTGACAACATCCGGCGCTTTGCTTGCGAGCACGACGATGTTGGCGACCTACTGCCGGACGTGGCAGCCCTTGAAAGAAAGTTGATGCGCCGAGGTTGGGCAAAGGTGCAAAAAAAAAATTACCGATTTTTTTTAAACGGTAATAAAGATTTTTTTGCAAATCTGTTTCAAACAAATGCTGGGTTTTGTCTTTTTTAATCTGATTGGCGTACTTGCCGCAGGCTTGAAGCCGGTCAACAGTTTTCGGCGCAAGGCCGAGCGCCACTGGCCGCATTCTTTGATTTTCGATTATACGACACCCGGATTATACGACGGTTTTGCGCGGTCCCCTGAACGTCGTATAATCGAGGTTCCACTGTAGTTCCCTTCTAGCTGAAGCAGCTTCTCCAGCCACAAAAATGCCCTCTCACTTGGCACTGAACTGGCACGTATTGCGAGGTATTTCGTGCAGAGCTCTGACTATACCAGCTTCGCAGGCATAGCCACAAAGAAGCTCACCAGCGTAGTCAGCTACTGTGTGGCCCAACGTTACGCATTGCTCTAGGCGCCGCTATATTGTTATGCCTCTTTTGATAGGACTTGCGGACCGAAATGAACGCCGGTGCTCGCAATAGAATATTCGGCTGGGTACGAATATTCGCGTCGGGTCGAATATTCGAAACAACACGAATACTTAGATTTCGAATCGAATACGAATACTAAAAATATACTGTTCGAATTATATTCGAAAATTTCTAATATTCGCACCCCCCTACTTTTGAGCAACATGTTCAGCACCTCCATTTTTGTTTTCTAGTTGGAAGGCTGCATAAGTGTGTTGTGTTACAACTTCCAGATCTGCTGCGAAGCTGACGTGATGGAGCCTTGTTTCAAGCACTGTGAAGAACAACCTGCAACTTGTACAAATAGGAAGGTGAGACAGGGAGACAAGTTCTGGCTGAAGGATTCCCGTTACATTGATAGCAGTATGACAAATGGTGCTCGCTGTCATGTCTCGTAACTGAAAACTGCTTCGTTTAATTCCTTGCCAATTCAAATCAGGAAAACAAGTCGGGAAGTGTTTTTATGCAGACGAAGCATGTGAGCCACAGTTGAATTAAATTTTGCTTGTGCTGTGCCCAGCAGACAGCTTGGTCTAAAATAATAGTTAACAAACTGGGTGTCTGATAGTTGCGTTATGCAAGAATTTTTTGTAAATAACTTTCTTACCTACTACAGAGTGGGATGTGTTTTTGCTAGGCCTACTTTAGTGAAGAACAGCTTTTTGAAAGTCGTCAACATGCGCTGTTTAGACCTTGTGTGGAAGAACTTAAAAAAGTAAGGATGCATTTTTTTTACTCGCTCATTTTACTGAGCAAATGGCAAGTTTACTCAACAGTGGTGAGCTGATGCTTATACAGTAAGATATCTTTTTGCTTTTTGCTGCCCATCCTGTTTTACCTCGACTGCAATGCTGCACAACTTTCCAATAACACTACATTATGTTGCTGCAGTCAAGCTCATCATCAGCTTCACTTGAAACTGATGAATGCTCATTCGCTTTAAAGCACCTTATCTTTTCCAGCTCAGCAGTCTTTACTGATGCCGTATAAATCAATACAGTATCAATACAGCAGAATGGAGCTTGCATGGTGTGAACTCTGTTGCATTTTATCTCAGCTCTTTTTCTCTCTTTAACCATGGTATTTCACAAGGAACTGAGTTTCTCACAAAAAGAAGTCTGGGCTTTATACCTTCACTAAGGTACAGTGTCGCTGATGGGCAACTGTGGGACAGTGCAGCAGTAATTAGGGTTCGGTGCTGGAGGTGTAGATTTTAGTTTCCGTTCCAGCAGCTTCATTTCTGTATACACACCGAAGTTGAGCCTCGCTCTGTTGGTGCAGGTGGGCTTCCTGTGGTCTTACAACTACATGATCACCAAGCGCTGGAAGAATACAGCCACCATTGACGAGCAGTTCATGCGAGGTGTGATGCAGGACTTTCGCGCCCTTTGCAGCAACCACGAGAACCGGCTCGTTGAGGCCTTCGAGGCCTGGCTCAGCACATGGTGTGCTGGTGCTATGCAGGGCAGCCAAGCAGCAGACCTCTTTCCCGAGATTGAACAGTGAACGCAGCTGTGTGCCAGCCCAGTGCTGGTGCGCGTTTTCATGTGTGCTACGTGGCTATTGTTTGTACAGTATAGATAAGCTGCTTGCAATGTGTTTATCATAGATAAAGGCAAAATGAAATAAACGCTGGAGACATTGATACCTTTCCAAAACACTAGCCTTGTATATCTTTTGCATGGTATACAAGTTAGGAGGATCAAACTGTTGTGAGTTTTAAGCCACAGCACCGTTTTAAGCCACAGCACAGTTTTAAGCCACAGCACCGTCTGCTAAAAGTGGCAAAATGTGGCTCTGTGGTGGTGTAGCAGTGAGGCAAAAACAGTGAGGAAAAGTCAGAGAAATAAAGCAAGCTATATCAACTATACATTCACTAAAATAGTCCAGCATGCTAATTTCACTCTTTCTTAGGATCAGTGACTCACGACAGCTCCTTTAAAGGTTGTGATAAACAACAGCTTTTCTTAAGTGCCTATGCAACTCAAGTCATTATTAGCCAGATCTGCTGAAAGGCAATGTGATGTCTCAGAGTTTATTCTACAAAATTTACAACTATGCACAATGTGCACAAAGATCAATGTCTCTACTAGTCGGCTATGTGATGGTAATAAATCTGTAGTGACACCTTTGTTACGAACAAAGGTGTCTCCTCACATGCACAAATAATATGAATAGAATCACAGTCACACTCACTCCCCTCTCCAAGATAAAAAGCTTTTGCACACTGCTGCTAGCTATGATTTGCCTTGAGTCTTGTGGTAGAACTTCATGGCCTTCTTGGAAAGGTTGAGGTTGTCTGAAAGTCCCGGTCTCTTGTTCTTGCGCTTATGTGAAGTACAGTCACTGGAAGCTGCTGCTGAAGTAGCCACCACTTCCGGCTCAGGTGGCTCAGGTTCTTGTGTAGAGAGGCCCACAACATCGCTGTCGTGGACATACTTGCAGTTGTGGCCAAATCGGCACCGGCCTTTCCTGGAACAAGAAATTTGTTTACATTTGTTGCGCAAACCATGAAATTCTGTAACAGCTAGCATAAAAGTTGTCATTTTATGTCAGATGTCAATTTATTTTAGATCTCTACCTCACCCCTTCCTTCATAGTACAGTCCAGGGTTCTGGAAAAACCACACGTTTCCTTATAACCTACTAATGTTCCTTATGTACAGTCGCGGCCATAATAACACCAAGCATGCTTGGGCGATCAAACATCTCTCACACGTTACCTAGTAGAATTTAAGCGGCAGTTCATATATATGCTATGAAATGACGGTGGTGTACTTGCATGTAGAACCAAAGAAGCCTTTATAATATCTGTGGGGAACACATGAGAAAAGTTTGAACACTGAAGCATGCGCCTCTGCCTCTGGCTTCGGCAGTGCAAGAACAATTGGGTGTCCTCAGGTGTGAAGTGACACCAGTGCGACAGGCAATAGTGTTATCGCCAAATTTCCTGCATTACACAGCACGGCAAAAACATCAATTTTTGCTTATGAAATCCATGGCCATGGACTTGCGGATGTTTTAAGGCAATGCGTTTGCGGGCAGTGTCTCAAGTTTGTGCTCCCTGTGTTGAACCCGCTGCATGTTTGCGGGCTCTTGCCTCCCACCAACGTGCAGCATCCAAGAGGCATTTGGAAGCCCGTGGCTGTGACTTTTGACCGCATGTCTCGCCCAACGACAATAAAAGTTGCTCAAGGCACTGACTGCACATGAAGGGTGGTCAAGGGACAGTGGCGGTCCCAGAGCGTGGTTTCAGGGTGGGCGGAAAGGGGGGGCAGATTTTCGTATATTAAAAAAAGGAACAAAAATAGAAACAATGATTTTTTATTTATTTTATTTACACAAGAAATTTTGTGCGCTTTGTTGTTGAAAAATAAATGGCGAACGCTATAGACGTTATACCATTATTCAATCTTTGAATGTTAACGTTTACGCGAGGAATATTCATTTCGATAACAAGGGAAACAAGCTGATGGCTGAGATATCCCTCCATAGCATGTCCACGAAGGTCAAAGCACCTGCCCGTACATTTCGCCAGTGGGATTAGCGGCCTTCATTACTCAGATCTGGGAAGTGGCTTTGTTCTACCCTCAGTCTCCTCCGACAAGGCGGCTGGTCGGCACTCCTTGTCAAGCCAACAGAAGGGATGATTCCCTCGCTGGCGTCGCTGTGTCCCATGGTGGGATAGACATGAATGGGTGGCTCTTTGCCGCCCCAACGAGGTTGCTAGCCACCGCAACTGCAGGTGAATGGCACCGCCGTCGTCGCCGCGCCGGCAGCATGGCAAGACAACGAGGGGGGACAGGGCAGGAACACGATACCTCGACAATCACTACGAATTATGCTTGTATAACTACCAACGTGTAGAACGTGGAATTGTGTGAAATAAGGCAGCCGCTAACACGGTAAACATACAAAGTAGGGGACTACATGACGCATCACGGAGGAAAAAGCTTTCCAGTCCTACGTCAAAAATTACATCTTGCCCTATGAGAGCCCGAAAACGGACGTCCGGGAAAACATGCAAAGGCTTTTGGGAGGGGCGACCCCCCCACCACTCCCCCTTAGGACCGCCACTGTCAAGGGATTGCTGACCATCCCCTGTCATAAGGGATTCACCAGAAATAGCTCTCACTGTAGAATTTATCATAACACAAGAAGTGCAATGTGAAATGGCTTGTACCACTTATAGGGCACATATTCAATATGGCTCATGCTTTCAAAGTACAAGTAATGATGCAGCATAGGCCATTATTTTTTTAAATCATGAGAATAAATTCTTTTAAATGAACTGGCCTTGAAGCACATTTGAAAGCCTGCTGGTCTCCTACCTCAATGCAATATACTAAATAAACTCGCGCTACTGGTATGAAAAATTATAGCAATTTGATAACCTTTGATGAGCTTAATGTTGCATGATTAATAACATCATGTTTGTCAATATGTGCAGTGCTTCCCATCAACCTTCAGAAAAACTGCAATCATCAGCTTTAGAATTGTGCCATACCAGATGGTCTGTGTACATAGGAATGCTATGCTGATACATATAAGTAGAGCTGACAGCTGTGACTAAAATTTGGTCTGGCTGACTCCAGCATCTTTTCTGTCAAAAGAGCAAGATTTTCAATTTAAAATGTCCTACATTGCCATTGACAATATAAAGCAGACACAACGAAAATGTGACATCCAAACTGTCATACCATATATGCACAGGAAGGACTTGAAGGAATCTAATACACTGAGGCATTTTTGAGCCAGCTGGATTGAAAAACCCAAATCTTTACATTATACTGGTTGAGAGAAAAAACTCTCATTGTTCTATAACCCGAAAAGGTTCTAACACCACATTGCAAGTTACCTCCAACACACTAAGGAGGCACTAGGACGGTTTTTTTCACTGCCCCATGCGTTCCAGAGACCAGTGCAAAAAAAATCTTAGAAATAAAAAAAATCTTAGAAATCAGAGCCTGCAAACTTGCAAAATTCAAAATAAAAAAGATCCGGCGAAACCCTCTTACACTCGCTCATCTCACTTGCCCAGAGCCAAGGCTCAGCGCTACCAGTCAGAGCCGCGCCTTGCGCCCATGCCGCAGAGATTTGTACTCCATTGTTGACTGGCCAGGGGAGCCCAAAGCCGTGCATTTTGACGTTGTCCTTCCACGTATGCAAACGGTTGACGAGTCGGGTATGACTAAAGGGTGGTGGTGCAAAGCTACCACCAGTGTCCTGTCCAAACCTCATTTTCCCTCACCCTTTGTATCCTGTTCTGTCTTCCCACATGTTTTTGGCGCCGAAATCTGTTGAATGGCTTCTTTTTTTTTATAGCAAAAGCAGTTATGCCTTTTATGGAGCCATACAGCACTGCATTTCACTGTGAAATCTACAGCGTCAGCCGCAGGACCTTCAGTTAATTTGTGAATTAATTTAATTCAACTTAACTGTATGGCTGCCACCTGCCAACCCCCTTCTCCAGTGGAAAATCCCCATCTCCACTTTTAGGGAAGAGACAGAGAATGGCAGGTGAAAGGTGGCTTAGCGGCTCCGAAGTTAATGGTGAGAGAGGAGGAAAGCACAACAAGAAGGCGGCTACAAGGGAAGAACTCGGATTATAGCTGCAGTGGAAGAAGGAGGTTGCGGCGAGGGCAAAGGTACGCAGAAAGTAGGGAGGGCTATATGGCTGAGCCAAGGCTATAACAGCTTTCGCTGATTTATGCACTAAGCCTGCAAGCCTGGCTCAACAAATTTCATCAGCATCTTGAATACCAGCGATACTTTGAAGTGAAATGGAAATGGAAAATGGTCGCCCCTAGCGCTATTCTTATTAGTTTTCAATTTGCTTGTAGAGCTTCTTTTCGAGATTTTTTCCCATTCGAAAATCTTACAATAATCAGACGCATTATGGTTTAGACTAATTTCCAGAGTGCAAAAGAGCCAAGTTCAACCTGGAAGCCCAACCAATCAGAAAGGCAGTGCCCAATTTGACTCCCATTTCATATCTGCTGCCACAAATTGGTGCTGAATTTCGATGCCACTGGCCCAAATTAAACATTCCTTGAGCAGTATAAAATATAGAATATTACGATTTCAGCGATCGCAATGGGTGTCAAAGCATCATGATGCACCATACAATGCACACAAAAAGTAAAAACTGCATGCTTGATACATGTCGCAGGGCCCCTTTATTATATGAGGTGAATATGTGGGTAGCAACAAACCTCTTCATGCTACATGCAAATGTTACAATTCAGTCCCCTTGTGTGGCATGTTGCTTTTCTTGTACTTTCCAGTGATATAACTTTTAGAAACAAGGAAACAAAATGCCTTTTCACACCAAGCTCCAGTGAGAACAGTACTATTTCCTCATCGTTCACTTAGTATTGGCAACTATTGCTCTCTTTAATTCACAGTTCTGTGGAAGCCATCTGAGCTAAGCCATGCGACAGCATTTTGTGCATCGCAAAAAAATTTGGGTGTTGACATGCGAGCACTCATTTCAGAGGAAGCCGCCGCGGTGGCTCGGTAGTTATGGTGCTCGGCTGCTGACCCGAAAGACGCGGGTTCGATCCCAGCCGCAGCAGTCCAATTTCAATGGAGGCGAAATTGTACAGGCCCGTGTACTGTGCGATGTCAGTGCACGTTAAAGAACCCCAGGTGGTCGAAATTTCCAGAGCTCTTCACTACGGCATCTCTCATAGCCTGAGTCGCTTTGGGACGTTAAACCTCCATAAACCAACCAACCAACCAACCAATCGTTTCAGAGGAAGATAGCCAAGATTACCTTGCAGATTAAGCAAAGTTTGTCTATAGCCTGCAATAATTTCTTATTTTCAAACATTACAATGAAGACAATGTTTTATAGGCTATCTACTTGCCAAATTTGCAACAGTGCCAGATGTTCATTACAAGTCATTTTGGTTGTTGAAGTTTTGGGGCCTGCATATTCGTTCAGACGTTGAGAACTGAGGATGTTGTTCTGCACAGTAACTATCCGAATAACTCGCAGACATTTCTTTAGTTAACAGCCTAAACAAGGCAGCTCAAACATCTTTATTGGTACACTTGACTTCATCATCATCACCAGCAGCAAGGTCTAAAGGCATCCAAGGTAGAAAAGCAAAGCTGCCTGACGTGCTCAAATGACAGCGAGATTAAAACAGTACTAAGAGGTCCGTCCAGAGAGTAATGAGAACAAGGTTGCTGCATCGTTGGGGCTTTTACACACCAGGCGATACAATGTGGACAGTAAGGTCTGAAGTGCTTGTATGGACCCTTTTCAAACCTATTTTCTCCTTCTCTATGCTCAGATGCTCATTGTTGTAATATCTTGTTATTAAACCTTGAAGCAATGATATGTGTATGTTGGACTGTTTTGGTGAGCGAGCCATCACTTTGGATGAATCATGTTTTTTCATAAAATTGTACATGAAGAAACCAACAGGTAGATACCACAAAGCCTCATCATCTTGCTCCAAGAAGACTTGCATGAACAGGCCGAGAATGAAATTGACGCCAACTGCCATTCTGATTATCAAGAAACCATTCAATATGAATTCACGCCACTGTGAAGCAGCAGACCAAGTATGTCTTTCTCAGAAGTTCTTGATTGTTTGAGGATGACAGTTGGAGGAGGACAGTTGGATGTTTGACGATGACAGTGGTTGTGTACACATTTGGCAACATCGCCATTTTGTTGGTTCCTATAAACAATAACGAACCAATTCACACATAACTGTCTGCCAAGTTTTTGGCTAGAAAACCAAACCTGCTATATATTTTCAAACCTGTTGAGATTAGGCTCTGTGAACTACTATTTATCTCTGGCTGCTGACTAATTGACTGATTTGAAAGAGCAGCCAATTAATGTGGAAAGCACTGTTCAAAAGGTAATTGTGGCACAGGTGTGAACATGCTCGTAATTCAAGATTTCTAGCGGGGCTACTGTGAACGGTGGAAGTGATGGTAAAGAAGTGTGGAACTGTCATAAGCAGGAAATGTCTATGCTCACATGAGGCAGCCTGCAGCCTGCTCAAAATGAAAGTGTCTCCACTTCAACGTATCTCATTTTTAATCCACCGCGTTACAATTTCTTACTACTATGAACTTATAAAGGACGACTATGCGGTTTAGAAGTGCACAGACAGTTTAAAAGCCAGTTTAATGCACAGCGCCTGTTCATACCTGTAGTTCCAGCATATCTGCTTTCCGTTGACTGTCGTCTGCTGGCTAACAGGCGTCGTCATTTTGACGTGCCTTTCGAGTATGGTTGACTGCGCGGCCTCTTCTTCACGGAAAGGGTTGCTGAAGACCGAGGACGACCCCGGCACCGTCGCAGACTGGAAGGAAGGTACAGGCAGCTTCGGCCGATCGCTCTTCTCCGTCGACTGCTTCTCACTCTGTTCCTCTTCGCCGCCCTCGTCAGAACTGCAAAATCGCAGCGAGATTAGTGCGCAGCAGCTCAAGCACATCAGCACGTAAATAACAAAACAACGCCAAGATCACAAGCTGCAGTTCGCTCGGGTCAATTCACACAGCTCACTAAAATTTGCACAGTCCAGCAACACCACGATACTCGCTTCCACCAAAGCAGGAATAACTTTGTGATATACCTTTCGCTGCTTTCAGCATTTTGTTCCTCCGATTCAGACGCTGACGAACCATAGTCTGCAACAAGCGAAGTCATCACTGCTGTCGAGTGATGTGAGGGGTGCAATGTCTGCAATGTTTGGTTAGCTTGATCGATGCTGAGATGGGTGCTATTCGTGTCAATTAAGAGAAGCTCATTTCCTATGGGCGCTCGCCTGCCCTCACTTTCCACAACGCGCGAAGTCGCATAGGGAATTTAGGGAATGTAGAGTTATAGTAGTCGTAGTGTAGTACTTTGTAGCAACGTTGTATGGAGCAATGATTCTAGTAACATTGGTATGGAGTACATGTGAAGCCTTGGGCAAATATAATGTACTTCAATTAAGCACTTGTTTTGTTTAAATTATCACAGTTTTTAAGCTACATCTTTCGCGGTTCGGTTTGAAGATTTGTGTAAGCGTTTCAAGCCGTTTCAAGCCGTGACGTCATACCGATCCAGCTCGAAGTTTCTTTTTGTGCGATTGCTCTATTCTTCGAAACTTACGGTATGTTTTTGTTCTGGTGAAGGTTTCAGGATTCTGCACTGCTGAGCAGTGCTGATCAGTAGCAAGGTTCCAACTGCAGAAATTTTGTAGAAACATTGTCCTAGATGTCTTTCACGACTCGCTGGACAGTTTTGCTGTGCATTCATGCAAGTGGAGCTGGAGTTGTGGCATTACATACCCCGGGTAACCTTCAACCAGTCGTATGCATATGGTGCTCTGTTAAGGATTCACCAAAGTTCGTTTCCTGATACCAGATTAAAGGGAAGGCCTTCAAATGCTGCGTTTTTTTGTTTTTTTTTTTCACAGTTGAAGTTTTCAGCCTGCTGCTTGGCTCCATGGACTACACCACCGTTCCGTCCCCAACCCTAGCGAACGGCACATGTGAAACAAGCGTCCAAGTCTGAACGAAAAAAGTCACTTTATTATACAGTATATAGTTTCCGAAGCACTGAGCAGTGCGATCGTACAAACATGGGAAGAAAAAAAAAGAAAACTGTTCATTCAGTCTTCTTCCTTTCCAATTTCACCCGGTTCCATGGCAGTATACATTTGATTATACAGTATATAGTTTACGAAGCACTGAGCAGTGCAATCGTACTAACATGGGAAAAAAAAAAAAGAAAACTTCATTCAGTCTTCTTCCTTTCCAATTTCACCGGGTTCCATGGCAGTAGCACTTGATTATACAGTATATAGTTTACGAAGCACTGAGCAGTGCGATCGTACTACCATGGAAAAAAAAAAAAGAAAACTGTTCATTCAGTCTTCTTCCTTTCCAATTTCACCCGGTTCCATGGCAGTAGCACGATGATGTACCTGCAAAATGATGAAGAACCAGATGCAAGAGTTCGCAATTGCAAAGCAAACCTGTGCCCAAGAGGCAGGACCCAATTAATTGCCAGATGTTAAATGTGGGTTCAGATGAAAGAAAAACATCCAAGAGAGTGAAGTCCGGAAAGCAAACACATGTTGTTGTGCAATTTAATCTGTAGCAGACTCCCATTATAGCGCACTCATTTAAAATGAACTCAAGCAAAAAAAGAAAGTTACCCCAGGCCTGCACACATGCCTGCAATGCACACACTGCGACAAGGTTTGACAAGGGCAGATGCGGATGGAAAGTTGAGTCATGCATCTGCCTGTGGAGTTAAGGGCCGCATTGTGGAAGGAATGAAGTGAAAAAAAAAAAAATCAACCTGGAGCTGGAATCAGCGGGACACTGCTCGGAGGTGCAGGGACAATAATCAAAAAACATAAAATGGTCGCTGCAAAAGAAATAAAGGTACAGAGCACTGGAAGAGACGAAACCAGACTAATCCCGTTTTCTGGCAGGATACACGTCAACTTTTGTCATGTCACCACTGCATTGGGCTTGGTCATGTGTAGTGCAATGTTCCTTTTATAATTATTTTGAAAGGCCATTTTATTCACTCTGTCCATGTAACTGCACAGCACTTTGACATACCTGCCATGCTTACAGGTCCCTTTTGGGAAGCCCGTGTGAATATAGAGCCAATATTTGTACTGTGAATGCAAGGACAAAGCAGTTGCAACTGAACAGATACTATTGGCTTAAACACAAGTCAAGCATTGGCATGCGAGTGAAGTCTTCAGGTCAGAAACACCAACAGATGTAAAATGATAGAAGAAATGTGCTCTGTGTGCAGTGCTCTGCCAGTAACCATGCTGCAGCCGTGCATGCATAAGCAGCTAACCATGGAGTAGTTAACTGCTGAAGGAAAACCTGCAAACAGGTCCTGCCAAAGGCAGTTTCAAGTTTTACCGCCGATAGATGATGGGCAGGTATTGGTTCAAGTAGAAGAGCACCAGGAGAGGGTTCTCGCAGATCCAAGCAACCTCGAACTTGTTTGCAATGGCCGCACACATCAGCTCAGCGCAGCGCTCTGGCTTCAGTACACCAGGCATGTCCTCTGGAAGCTTGTCCTGCACCAAGTTGCAGCATGGTCACGTTTGAAGTTGAAAAATTCACTATTAAAGTTTTACAGGGCATTCTCTGGCGCATTCCTTGGTGCACCAATCATCAAAGAATGCCCAGAGAGCGGATCAGATTGACTGTTCAGTGCGTACATGCATACATGCCAAGAACACTGCCACTGTGCTATTGAGAACTTGCAAAGCATTTGTCTAGAGTGAGGCAGATCACTTGTGTGCAGTGCCTTTATCATGTCCATTTCCTCATTGCATTTGCCAACAACCGCCTTTGGCTCGTTTATGTGATTAGGATGGCACTCACCCCACTTTCCTGCTGGACATTTGTGGTCATTGTAGTCAGCACCGGGCCTAGACACAAGACTGTCACATCCACCTGTCCAGTCACCTTGCCTTGCAACATCAGGCTCTCGAAGTATCCCTGAAATATCAGTAAGAAGAGCTCTTATTATAAACAACTCTGCAGGTGAAACATAACAAGGTACAAGGTGAAACATACTCTGGCTATTTATGAATAAAGATGTGAAATGTAGTCTTCACATGCCAAGAGCAATTCAACTCTCAGTGTTCATGTTGGTGAACTTGTATCTGTTAAACACAGTTCTCTACATCTAATCAAGTTCCCAATCATAACTGCTATGATGAGAAATACTCGTGCCTCATTAGTAGGAACATAAGATTCGAGAAAAGCCATTGATTAAGTGAGTCAGTCGTCTAATGAATCCTGAAGATGATGATGTTGTGGGCAGAGTGGTGGACAACAGAAATTTAACAACATTTTGGGGATCACTTGGCCATCTGCATTTTCAGACTGCCTTCCGCTGGCATCCTGCACTCTATGCACAAGAGAAAACATGATCGGAGTAAAATTGGTTCTGTTTGTTGCTGTCTATATTAAAGCAACAAAAATACACTGGCCTCTAAAAACTGCATTTTAACCTTGTCTGTCATCAGGATGACATGAATACATTAAAAAAACTCAGTCTCCAAAAAAACGACATGAGTCATCCATATTGATGGTACTTTGCTTTGGATGCAAACTGGAAAAAAAAAAAAAATTACTCACCTCCATTGCATGTTTTGCAGCCGCATACACTGGAGCTACGCGGCTTCCTTGAAAGAAATAATGAAAATTACCGCATTTTCTAGCAAAATTATTTCTAGTCTGTATTTAACCACTCAGTGATATGAACAAGTTTTCAGGAATGCAAGAAAAAAAAGAATATGGCTACGATGCACGACATCTCTGCTAAGCACTGCATAACATTTACTGAAACACCAGTGGCCCGTGGTAGGAGTATAGCAATGAAGGAAGAGAGACCCGAGCAGCACAGCAACCAAAGAAAAAATGCCTATTCGAGCGACACATACAGCCTTGGAGGAATAGCATTGGCTGACGTGTATACATGTTCCCCCAAGCACATGTGGGGTACAAGTACAGCCTCCATGGCACTATCTCTGCAGCGATGTTGTGGCAGAACACACCTTGCACTCCACTCATGCTGCTTGTGAAGGCAACATGTAGCTTCCTCTGTGCTTCTTTTGCATGGGCGAGAACTAGACGAGTCAATGACACTGGGCCAAACACGTTGATGTCAAACATAGCCTTGTCGTCTTCAATATTGTAGTCTTCAAAGTCTCCGACAATGCACTCCCCTGCATTGTTGATCAGCACGTCCACCTAAGAATGAAGGGACAATCATCTGGCAGTACCACTGAGAAGAAATCAGCATGGAGGATAACCGTGGCACAGCCTCTCCTACTGGACTGTCTAACCTGCACTTAAGGGCATCCCTTAGAGCACTGAAATAGCATGGTTTTTTTTACAAAATATTTGCAAATGAAAGCGGTGGTATGAGGACATCTACACCGCAGTTTTAAGCATAGGCCCATTTTCTGCAGACTGGACTCGATGCCAAGCTAAAAACAATTTTCCTGTTTGCTCAAGATAGCTAAGGTATGTAAAGAATGATAAGGGAGCAGTTATCTGCACTTGTGGGCAGCCTGGCTGTTTTCAATTTGTGCTGCTTATTTTAACCTAAGCTCATGAAAGTGACCATCACCAAAGTTACTCGCTAGACTTCATATGGTACTCATGGCATGAGGCAACTGTGAGCCTTACAGTGACGAGTTGAATGTCACAACCACTGTCTCCTTATTTAGACAACAATACAATAAATTCACAGGGTGGACACTGTCTTAAATTGTTTATGTGTCAACATGAAATTGTGGAACAGGTGCCATTTAGCAGAAATAAGGGGATACATGCACTAATCTGGCCTAGCTGCTATGCCATTTTGAATAGCTAGAAAGTTAAATCAGAATTGTCCAATGGTTGAACAACGCATAAGTTTATAAGAAAGAAAGAGCATTTTCCAATGCTTACTCGTCCAAAACGTTCCACGACAGCCTTTACTTGATCAGCAAGGCAGGAAACATCAGCCAAATCGAAAGGCAGCACCAGCAGTTCGCATCCACTCTGTTTGCCAAGTTCTGGATATAATGTAAATGTTCAGTGGACATTACAGTCGAAAAATTCAGGTTATTAATAGCTTTGTTTCTGTGCACAACAATGCAGCACATTGCCTCAGGCAAGGCAACAAGCACTGACCTAAGCACCTGTCCCGAACAGCATGCAGCTTCTCGACGTTAGTGCCGGATATGACGAGGTTGGCACCGACTTCAGCCAGCTTGAAAGACAGCCACTCTCCGATGCCGCCAGACGCGCCCGTGATCCATATCACCTTGCTTCGCATAGAAGCTGTGCAGACCCAAGAAAAGAAAAGTGAGAAGCAAGGGATAAAGAACAAGGTCAACCAAAATGCAGTTAAGGAACCGGTAATGAGCCTTGCCAATGCTTGTGCGACATGGCTGTTGGCATTTTTTTTTTATATTGCGAAAGCAATGCTACACCAGATCTAATAACCGCTCGTCGTGTGGTCCGTGGACCCCCCTGCTGCCCCCCGGGTAGCCAACCGGGAACTCTGGTATGTTCGGACGAGAGTCGTGCCATCTACGCGAGAGGTTGCTCGGGAAGAGCAACATGGGTCGCAAAATCCCGACGGGTGGCTGGGATAGAAACAGTCACCTGCCAATGCAGTGGCGCATCGCTTAACCGCTGCGCCACTGCGCTGGTAGTGGTATATGAGGACTCGCCACCATCTATGAATCTTAAAGGGACCCAGTAGCACAATCTTAGTTGACTGTTTTGCCTGTTGATCGCATACAGTGAGTTACAATGATGCTATTAGCGTCGGTAATACCGCGCATATTCCGTTTTTTAATATTTTAACGTCCTCCCAAAAACAAATTCATGGCTCTGATGGTGTCCCCACACAGTGGCGGGTTTTAGCAGCGGATATGACATCACCTGGCGCGAGCTTGATTGGACAGACAGTAAATATACTGCAAATTGTGTGAATACATAGAGACACATTTTTGTCACCTGTCGGTGTTTTATATTAGATCAACAAAAAAAAAACTTGTTTGTCTAAGATAAAAGCCCTGCAAAGCAAGTAAAATAAAAATACACCACCAGGGGCTCTGGCATGGAAACGACGCTGCCAGTCTCAGCAAGAACGAGTTACAGAGAGCAGGCAACCATGGAGTGCAAACTTCCGCGACGTGCTCTGGCAGTCTGTTTTGATTGGTTGCGCCAGGTGCCGTCATTGGGAGAGCGAAATAAGAGTGGGAAGCCCCGCCAAAATCGAGTTGAGGGCGGCGTTTTGTTTGCTTGTATTTTGAAATTTCGTCATTGAATAACTCCCGTTCCTGTGCATCGATTCCTGTAATTCTTTTTAATTCAGCATCTGTGTGACATAAAGAATCCACCTGAAGTAGAGCCGGTATCCCCCCAAGCAGTGTTTCGCAGCCCCTTTAAGTATGAATTACCAATTCAGCATACATGGGCATTAACCCACTAAAGATATCATGCCACACCCCTAAGGCGGAGTTTCAATGCCCCCTCCAATTCAATGATCACCTGCTTTCGCAGGTCTACTCGGTTAACTATGCTAAACCCCTATCAATTTTTTTTTTCGGTGCGTGTGCGCGCGTGTGGTGTGCACGCCCTCGGCGAAGACAGTTTAAAATCCCGCGCCAATAAATATTGGGCCAATAAGGCTGCGGCAGTGCGGGCACCGTACTACCATTGGCTGGAGCCTTTCGGCAAATTGTAAGCAATAGCTATGTATGCCAACCATAGAGCTAATATGATGCCAACTGCGCGCAGGTAACTTCTACAACGTTCATTACGTTACAAAATGCGTGCCGCGCTCAGCACAGCGGTAACCGCGGGCTCGCGTGTTGCTTTGCATTCTGAAGACGACGCAAAGGAACCGGACGCACGTATTCGTGTCTCTTTGTTCGTCAACAGCGCCGACGCG
This sequence comes from Amblyomma mixtum, assembly GCF_055824585.1. NCBI lineage: Eukaryota > Metazoa > Arthropoda > Arachnida > Ixodida > Ixodidae > Amblyomma > Amblyomma mixtum. The sequence goes on along the minus strand of NC_143013.1, from coordinate 291,486,549 downwards.
CCGCACTCCGGATGCTCCGCATAACCAATGCACAGACTTCATTTTGACAGGATTTGCTCTTACCTGTCGAACGGCCGAACTTTTCCCAGAACAGAAGCGCGAGGTCCGCATCAGCGAACTTTAGCCACATTCCCAGCATAATGGCAGCCGCAGCAGCCGCAGTCAGCAACGCGAACAGCTCGAAGAACATCCTTGCCAAAAGTTGTCGGAGCTCGTATCGCGATGGGAATCGGCGTTAGGTCTGTGCACTCGCGTTATGTGCGCTCGATTTTCTACACACATATAAAAAAAAAAAAAAAGAAGGAGGGTAAAGGTCCCGGAAACATGCGCAGCGTGGGGCTCAACGCGCGCAGGTGGGATTCGCACAGTGCATCCGCATGCACTTTTAATTCTAAGGTGCCATTCAGAGCTCTGTATCAGATCGAAGTTATGATAAAGATATAGCTATAGTTGCCGCGCTGATAGGATGCGAGAACAACAACAGCAAAAAAAAAAAAAAAGCAGCGAGCACAAGTTTCGGATGAAAAGCATATTTAGAGCGCTGCACGTAGTTTCTAAACAGGTACCACTCAACTTGTGAATTGACGGTGTCACTTGTGCTATTTCTTTTATTTTATCTCAGCTGTGCAGATCTTAAACTAACGGGCCATAGACCTGTTTGCAAAATGGGATATACAAACCTAAATACTATAACGAAATCAAAATTTCTTTGCACTTAGCTCTTCCCAGAAAACCAAAAACCTCTCAGAGACGTCTAACTAGACGTCTCTGAGAGGTTTTTGGTTTGCTGGGTTGGGTTTGCGCTTAGCGCGAGCAAGAGGAAGAGAGAGAGAGAGAGAGCTAGTTTTCGATACTTTCAAGTCGTATGGAGCCGAAGCAGGCCAAAGCTCAAGTCTGAGCGGCCAGAGCGTCTGTGTTTGCGTTGTGTCCATGTGCGCGGTCTCCTCGTGCGTTGCCCCTGCTTGTAACACCACCTTGTAAGTTTACTTACACGAATTCTGCTGCATGTTTCTGTGCGAAACTGTGAGTTACTGCAGTCAGCTGGAACGAAAGTTATATCGGCGTTTAAGCTCTCTGTCGCTTTACTGAACGATGTCGTTCTTTGAACGTTCTTTCGCGCTCGCATTGCCCGCTTTGTTTACATCTAGACATCTTATGAAGTTTCTTTTCGTGTGTGGCTTACTCTTTGTGGTTGCTACCAGCTTTTTCTGCTACAAACCTACCTGAATGTAGCATACCGTACTTTTTTAAGTTTCACTTTCCGTGCAAACACCGGTACCTCTTTCTGGAAGTGGAATTTCACCCCTTGTATTCACGACATATGAGGCCAAAGCGCTAGCTTAATGTAAATATGAGTGGCGTAAATTTGTTAGCTAAATGATCCAAAGTGGCGCGAAGAAGCATACGCTACTACATTTGCTTTAGGTTGTGTGTTTCGTGTGCTGATAAACTTTTAATTGTCGACTGCTGGCCACCAGTTACGTGCATTGCTTTCAGTCTCATTTTCAGCCTATCTCCGTCCTTCTGTAGCGTCGGCACTTTCCATCTAAAAACGGCGCACAGAAAAAACACGCAGAACACAGGGAGAACGGACAGGACAAGAGCGCACTAGCAACTGAAGCTTGGTCGAAAAACACTTCTCACTCGGTAAGCATGCGCCAGGAAATTCAGCACGTGTGAACAAGATAAAAACCCAAAAACATGACGTTGCTGTACAAACGGACTAAACAAAGGTAAGAATTTTTAAAAAATACATAAGACAAGAATAAAGACAAGAACCTAAACCCCCCCCCCCCCCGGGATGACCGAAGCACCTAAACAGCACATGCGAAAGGCGAAACCTGCATGAAAACGCTGCCACTCCTGCTAACAGATACCGAGAAACTTGCGCTCTTTTTCCAGCAAAAACACCGACGTAGAACTAACACAGAAGTCGTCACCTGCGGCGATTATGTTCGAGGCCTCCAATATCTCTCTATCCACTCTTTTTCTACCGCGCCCAATGATACTTGTCGCACCCAAGTTGGGCACACAGCCGCCCTCACAATCCTTACATTTTTTGCAGTGCAGGGGAAGGTTCGAGCCATGACCCGTCCTTAGCGACGCTGCGTGTTCGCGCAACCTTTCATTCACACATTTCCCCGTTTGGCCCACGTAAATTCGGCCGCAGCTAAGGGGAATGCGATACACGACACCTGTCACACAAGGAACAAACTTGGTCTGGTGGTTGACCCCACAGGTAGTTTTCTTCGTGCGCCCTTCGGCAACAAGCCTGCACAGCTTGGAAAGGAAAGCTTATGCGGTGCGGTAAACACGAGGCGAACACCAGCCTTCGGGGCTACCTTCTTAAGATTATGTGACACCCTGTGCGTGTAAGGTATCACCTCGAAGGCCTTTTTGGAGGGATTCAGTTCTTGAGCACCCAGTTCACTCTCCGGTTTCTTTTTCTTTCGGTGGCGCTTTAGTAATGACTCAGACACAGCACTGATTAGGTCCAACGGGAAACCCGACTTCTTCAACCTACTAACTTGTAAGTCAAAACTTTCATCAAATTTTCCTGAAATTGAGCTGAAATTTTCCTGGCCTAATTTGATAGAAGGCTGGAGCAGGAACTAAGCTCTGTGGATCGGGGGGTGGTGAAAGTTTACAGATATGTAGACGACTTTCTGGTTTTCCTAAATGTCCCTGTTGAAGAAGCCCTGGACTCTGTTGCAGATGCGGTGGTGGGGCTGTTCATGAATTGCTCTAACTCCCTGAGATTCACTGTTGAACTTCCGAAAAGTGGGTGCATTCAGTTTCTTGACCTGCAGTTGTGCCTTCGGGGAGTCGACCACTTCTGTTGGGCCTACATGCTGAGGTCGAAGAAGGCGATTCTACCTTCCGCGTCCTCTCATTCCAAGTTAGTCAAAAGGAGCTTGGCGTCGTCATGTCTTCGGTCCGCCTTGTCTAAGTCGTGTCTACACAAGGTTGATGAAAGTTTTGACTTACAAGTTAGTAGGTTGAAGGAGTCGGGTTTCCCGTTGGACCTAATCAGTGCTGTGTCTGAGTCGTTACTAAAGCGCCACCGAAAGAAAAAGAAACCGGAGAGTGAACTGGGTGCTCAAGAACTGAATCCCTCCAAACAGGCCTTCGAGGTGATACCTTACACGCACAGGGTGTCACATAATCTTAAGAAGGTAGCCCCGAAGGCTGGTGTTCGCCTCGTGTTTACCGCACCGCATAAGCTTTCCTTTCCAAGCTGTGCAGGCTTGTTGCCGAAGGGCGCACGAAGAAAACTACCTGTGGGGTCAACCACCAGACCAAGTTTGTTCCTTGTGCGACAGGTGTCGTGTATCGCATTCCCCTTAGCTGCGGCCGAATTTACGTGGGCCAAATGGGGAAATGTGTGAATGAAAGGTTGCGCGAACACGCAGCGTCGCTAAGGACGGGTCATGGCTCGAACCTTCCCCTGCACTGCAAAAAATGTAAGGATTGTGAGGGCGGCTGTGTGCCCAACTTGGGTGCGACAAGTATCATTGGGCGCGGTAGAAAAAGAGTGGATAGAGAGATATTGGAGGCCTTGAACGTAATCGCCGCAGGTGACGACTTCTGTGTTAGTTCTACGTCGGTGTTTTTGCTGGAAAAAGAGCGCAAGTTTCTCGGTATCTGTTAGCAGGAGTGGCAGCGTTTTCATGCAGGTTTCGCCTTTCGCATGTGCTGTTTAGGTGCTTCGGTCATCCCGGGGGGGTTTAGGTTCTTGTCTTTATTCTTGTCTTATGTATTTTTTAAAAATTCTTATCTTTGTTTAGTCCGTTTGTACAGCAACGTCATGTTTTTATTTGGGTTTTTATCTTGTTCACACGTGCTGAATTTCCTGGCGCATGCTTACCGAGTGAGAAGTGTTTTTCGACCAAGCTTCAGTTGCTAGTGCGCTCTTGTCCTGTCCGTTCTTCCTGTGTTCTGCGTGTTTTTTCTGTGCGCCGTTTTTAGATGGATCGATACCAACTAGCCCAACTTTCTGCTTTACTGAACTCTATGTCTGCACTTTGTAGCCTTTTGGTAGAATTAGCATGCTTTGGTCGCTTAGCCTTGCGCGTTCTGTGACCGTGGAGCCAGTTAAACGTGATGCTGCCTTGATTTCAGTACAGTAGCCATTGGAACCTTGAATGACTGCTTGCGTGAACCTTGATTCCGGATGTCTGTGCAGGATTAATAATGGCCACTAGCAGTGGAGAGCCCCAGCAGCCCCAGATTGACAAGCCAATGCCAACCTGTGTCATTGTGCTAGGAATGGCGGGGTCTGGCAAAACAACTTGGGTCCAGGTATGAGAAATTAATCATTGTTTTGTTCGTCGGTTATTCTTTTACCTGCAAGCATTGAGGTTATGCTGGTAGCTTTTTGGTGTCCATTTATATACTGTCGGAACCAAACGTTAGGGTAGTGAGAGGTGCGCATTGCCGTGCATCATGGGCATGCACTTACAAGTGTGGACTAGACCATACAATTCCAGGCTGTGGTTAAGGGTGTGCGTGCTTGCAACCGAGATTCGAATTCGACATCCTGCAAACTTTTGTTCCACGAGTACCTCTAATGACGGGTATAGTGTGCCTACTTGTGCAAGCTGTGAACAAGTCATGTACAATCTTTGCTAAAAGTAACCAGGCACAGTTGGTTTGTTTCTTAGCCACATAGCGAAGCACTTATGGCAGCCCTTAAGCCCTGATTCTGTGTAAAGTAAGGTAAGCCCCTGTCCTCATGTTTTGACACCTTTCGGTTTTTAGGGGTGCCGTAAGGGCTCCGTTATGCGGTTGAGAAGCAAAAACCTGTCGCTCGGTTACTTTTTGGCAAAGCGGGTACCTGATCCGATTTCTGTACAGTGGGTTGATTATTTGTCATACTGTTTGTCTGAAGCAAGTGGATAGAAAAAGTTATGAACTGTCAGGAAATAATGAAGAACAGTACACTGCCAGGATGTGAGCAAAACAACCACAGCTTCGTGCAAAGTCACTGGCTTCCTTTATACAAAACTTTTAGTCTGTGTCAAACGCAAAGGAAGAAGGCTCCACTGCAGTTAGCACGCGCTGTGTTGCGTTGGAAATACAGGAAATGTTTTATAACTCATGGTGAAAAGAAAGAGTATCACAAAATGTGCAGGTTGAATTCCTTCTATAAAAATTGCAAACTGTGCACAAGTATTATTCATTGAACCAATTGCAGCGACTGACAGCTCATCTCCACACTGGCAAAAAGCCGCCATATGTTGTCAACCTGGATCCAGCATGTAGTGAGGTCCCATACCCAGCCAACGTAGGTATGTACTTGTAATATGTTTCTTTTTTTTGTATTTGTTGCTTGGCCAGTGGTCCACAGATTGATGTGGATTTAAGGTAAATAAAGTGACAACTTCAAGCAGTAAACAGAAAAAAAAAATTTTCTGTAATTGCACTCTCGGTAATGTATGTTTGCCAGCTGTCGTTATGTGCTTTATGCTGGCTCTTACTTCACTTTTATTTGTTTTATTTCATCAATGCAGTCATGCCATCTTGCATCCTGGGTAGTGTTGTCAAAAGATGTGTTATCACCTGCTGTCAGGCTAAGTGTACGTGTTGAAAAGGCAATGACGAAAAAACTCTCAAGGTGATTATGAGTCTGTAATGTGAATGCTCAACATTAGCTGGAGCGGGGGAAACGAGAGATTTTGGGAGATGGGGTCTAGTTTGCTGGATGGTGTGGTGGAAACCGGGCCTACCACAGCCATTGGCAGCAGCTCCAGCCCACTGCCTCCCACACTTATGCCAAGGTACTCACAACAGCGTGACTATAATCTGTTATTGCATAGGTTTTGGAACCTATGTATGGATTGGATGCATTTTAAATCTTGGCAGCATAGCTCTGTTGATCTGTGGATGGCATGCACCATCAAACCAGGATAACATCTATTAACAGCTAGCCTTATAAAAATAATTTTGAGAAGGGGGCTAATTTTAAATGTCTACATGCATGTGTGAACACATCTGAATGGCACGACAGCTTAGTTCAAGCAATGTCAATGATATATGGGACATTGTGTTCACATGCACGTTGGTATGAATGGTAAGGTTGCTCTTCAGTAGACTGCCGACTTATAGTCTCTGCTAGAGCCTGTTTGAATGCGATTGTAACTGTGGAGTGCGCTTCTTTTGTCTGTCTATGCCGGTACGCGTCGGATGGTTGGAATCGGAGGAAAGCTGGAATGCACTTTCTCAGCCATACATACCTTGCATACTTTTAGGTCTCTTACTTGGGCAGCCGGTTCTTGGTTCTTTCGGCATGCGCTTTTTGATAATGTAGATAATGTATTGCTGCAAGGCTGGACTCACCTGCTGGTGCAGAAGCATAATAGTAGTTATGTTTGTTTTCTCACACAGGCTTTCTTGTTCTCGTTTTGCAGATATCAGAGACACAGTCAAGTACAAGGAAGTTATGAAGCAGTATCCTTTCTCCATCGTTTCTGATTCTAGACAGTGGGGCAGCATGGGAATCGTTCTTGCAAGGCACACTTGGGCACAGGCCATCACCACCAATAATAAGTCTTTTCTCAGCATTTCTTTGCATCGTTTGCACATCATTAGCGTCATCATCTTTTTGGCACAATTAGGTCTGCACTTGTTCTGGTTGTGTAACTGGGGCTCACTCAGGTGCAGGTTTTTGTTTACTGGAAGAGGGCTGGTACCAGCTGGTTGGTACATGCTTGCGGAAATGATGTAACAGCGATTAAGACTGTGAGACATAGTTTTGTTCCCAAGCTTCAGAGTACTCGGAAAATATGCAAGTTGTGATTTGGAAGGGAGCATTATAGTTTCAAGCCTTCATCATTCAGATTAACACCCTTGCCTGAACTGTAGTTCTGCATTTGAACAAACTGCAGTCGACTTGCTGGGCTGAATAACTCACTGAGGCCTGAAAGTGATTTTTGCTTTCCATTTTCAACCCTTTTTGTTTTATTTCTTTAATAATTAATGGTCTTGTTGTGTACAGCTTCCTTAGCCCATTACAGGTATGGCCTAGGTCCCAACGGTGGCATTGTCACATCACTCAACCTTTTCTCTACTCGCTTTGACCAAGTAAGAACCTAAGAACACTTAATTTGAGATGTGCTTATGTTTTAATGAAGTATGTGTCAGTTATTGATGTTAAAACACTGGAAGGCTTTGTTTGATGATGAACATATTTACTGTTCTCACTTAAAGGGATACTGAAGCAAAATCTTAAAATTGAACAGAAACGCTGAAAATAGATTCTCGGAATGTGATTACACCGAAATCAATTACACTGCACATATTTTTCAGCGGTGGTTTTATTTTCAATGTTTCATGAGCGCGCACCAAGCCCTCCCGGCCGGCGCAAGGTGAAGAGCGTGACGTCATGGCACCCTCCCGCGGCGACAAATATGGCGGCGCCCTTCAATGCATGAAACCTCGCTTCGGACTGGTTTCGTCGTTGTTACTGGCTTCTTCAGCGCGTTCACTGGCCATAAATGGGCCACCGGTCTTTCGCTTCATCTCCTGTCACCCATAAGAAAACTTACGAGTAATAAATTTGCTTTATTTTTTTTATTTAGAGTGACGATTCTGCCCCCTTTAGTCTAAGAGGGGACAACAGTGCTTCCCCTCCTAACCACCAGATGGCGCCACTAGTCCGAACATCGTTGTGCTTCTGTTTTAAAAGTGAGAATGTTAGAAATGGCGTAAGGTCCAGAAAAAGTAGCTGCATTTAGCGGACGTAAGCATGCATACGGTTATGGTATGTAGACAGCATCGATTAACATCTTGACATATTTGTGTACGCCGTGAGCAGACGACAGACATGTGAAAGGCGCGAGTAGCGATGGCAATCGTGCTTCTACGGGAATGGTGGACGCGCGGGTGTAATGACGTCTAGTCGCAACTTCCACAGGCGGCCGCCAGGTACAACGATACGGTAATAAATCACGAAAAAAAGCATGTTATCCGCCTTTTTCGCTAAAATGCTGGTTATATTTATCAATTTTAGCAGTCAAGCTCTTGTTTACAGGTAAAAGAGCAGCTCCAAAAGTTTGGTTCAGTATCCCTTTAAGAATGAAAGCGTGGTGCTGAGCTTTAAATAAAACTCTGGCACTTATCACTGAGGTTTGAGATGTGTGCTAATAAAATTCAGGATATTAATTTAATAGAGCTGAGTGAAAGTGCCATGGTTAGGTAATTTCTTTACAAGTCCGTTTATGCATTCTTATCTGTCCTACAGGTCATGCAGCTTATACACAAAAGAAAGTCTGAGCTTGAGTAAGTTGCATAACTCCTTTCACAATGATAAGCTCATTGTTGTCATCATTTTTGGTAGGCGTTATCAGCATACTGTAAGGAGGGTGACCATTAGTACATGCTGCTGTTGCAGGTACATAATCTTCGATACACCAGGCCAGATTGAAGTCTTCACTTGGTCCGCATCTGGAAGCATCATCACCGATACTCTGGTTCGTGCATTTTCTTGTGGCTTTCATTCATGCCTAGTATTTCAAATGCTGGATCGTTTTTTTAATGCAATAGCATTAAGGAGCCTGTGCCGCAAAAAAGTCGACGTTGTCGTCGGCGTCGGCTTGGCAGGTGGGTCGTCTGCCACCGAATTGTGAGCAAACTGCCCACCGTGGCAGATGGCAGTTAAATTAATGATTGGTCGTGAGAGGTTGCTCAAGAAGAGCGGCCTGGGTCTTGAAATTCCCTCCAATGGCAACACCCACCATCGCAGGGCAGTGGTGCATTGCTTAACCGCTGCACCAATGCAACAGGAGGGGTATGAGGACTCCCAGGGATCTATGAATGTAAAGTAGAGAATGACTAATTCTTCATATATGCTTGTTGCATCATACCCTTAGGGCAGAGCTTAAAAGTGTCCCTTCCAATTTTTTTTTTTTCATAGCTGGCAGTGTAGCAAATGCCACACAAACTACTCTAGTACATATCTGGCTTCTAATGTACTGTCTTTGTCCAATTGTGAGAAGCCTTGGTTGTGACGTGCACCCCATTTTTGCAACCAAGAAAAGAACTGGCATTCACGTGGTTTCAGTTTTGCACCAGATTCTTGCACGCATGCTGTTTTGATATCTTTGTGTAGGGCAAAAGGTGCACATTAGAGCCTGGCAGAAGCCGTAATCGCACTAGCTTAATCGCCTAATTCTGCTGTTATTGTGCTAGTGATTCCAGAATTGAGTAGGAAGTAGGTATGATTTACTGTTATACCTTGCTATAACAGAATTAAATGGGCACTAAAATTACTTTGTTATAGCCGCCGATATGTCATCTAGATAAGGAATTTTGTTAGGTTTCAGGGAGAATTGTGTTCTCTTCGTAAATTTTATTACTGCACTGCACACCATTCTGATATGACGTTGCTGGTTGGTGGGGAATCTTGTATTAAGGTGATTCAGCATTACATTTATTGGCTGTATATTTTCACGAACCATCACGGGGTTAATTTTTAGAAATATTGATCTGACATTTGCTGGTTCTGAAAGCAATGAAACTCCCATGTGCTTTTGATAGTCATCTGACTGGCAAACAATAGCAGTGCCTACAGGATGTCTTGGCAAGCAGCAGCTGTTGAGGTGTATAGTAATTACATATGGATATTAAAATCACTTACTCATAGCCCAAGTCGCTATGGGACGTTAAACTTTAAACCCCATAACATTACTTTTTTGATGCCTTAATCATACTTCCGCAGTGAGCTTGACCGGTAAATTCAAAGCAAAATTTCCTTGTTTCATTAGTGAGAGCACAAATTCATTGAGTCAGTTCAATGGAGCCGAAATGCAAAAGGTGCCCGTGTGCTATGCGATGTCAGCGCACAGTAAAACCTGAGATGGTTGAATTTAATCCGGAGCCCTCCACTACTGAGTCCCTTATAGCCCATGTGTTGCTTCAGTACGTTAAGCCCCACAGTTTGCAACGCTGTGCAAGAATGCTTGTGTCAGTGTTTTAGTCATGGCAATTTGCTTCAGGCTTGCCAGCAAAACAGCACCAACGCTATGCCAGACACACATTCATGCCCGCTTTACGAAGCTTTTATGGGCCAGCCAGCAGAATTCACCATAATTTGGTGGCTGTTATCAACCACTCGTTTTTCACTGGCCGCCGCGGTGGCTCAGCAGTTATGGTGCTCGGCTGCTGACCCAAAAGACGCGGGTTCGATCCCGGCCGCGGCGGCTAGAATTTCTTTGGAGGAGAAATTCTAGAGGCCCGTGTACTGTGCGATGTCAGTGCACGTTAAAGAACCCCAGGTGGTCGAAATTTCCGGAGCCCTTCACTAAGGCGTCTCTCATAGCCTCAGTCGCTTTGGGACGTTAAACCCCATAAACCAATCAACCGTTTTTCACTGTGGATGACAAAGCAGTTCTGGTGGCATTCTGTTTCAGGCATCCGAGTTCCCCACAGTGGTTGTGTACGTCATGGACATAGTCCGCAGCGTCAGCCCAGTGACCTTCATGTCCAACATGCTATACGCATGCAGCATCCTGTACAAGACCAAGCTGCCTTTTGTCATTGCTATGAACAAGGTAATGTGCATTCTAGCTGCATGACACAGCAATAACTGTTGAGCTAATTGGCACGCGTCTCGTAAAATTGATAACAGTAATGTGCAGACATAGGAAAAAAGCATGACTTGTCCAGCTGGCAAATTCAGAGGCTTATTTCAGCCTGTTTGCTGTTCTTGACAACTGTGCCAGAGGGGTCGTTGTGCGAGATTAAAGACTGGCAGTGCTGCCAAATGTGCTTGAATCATTTCATAATATTAAAAAGGCAGTTCGAATCAACAGCATATCTATTTTTTTTTGTTTTTGTTCTGTTCGATGCATGGTTTGCCCAGCTGTGTCCGTGTGCTTAGGAGTAGAGCGCTTCTTTCTTTTTTGTGTGTCTGCGGGTGCATGTGTGTTTCATGCGCACATGTGTGTCCCATATTTTTTTTTACTTATGATACTGCTCTGATGCCAGTGTACGAATGGACCTTGTAAAATCTAATTCCTCCTTTGCAACTGCTGCATCTGCTGACATACCTATTCCAGTAGAGGGGCAGCGGTTTTTGTGCAAAAAGATATAGCATTACCCAGTGTGAAATTGATTGTTTGGTCTCAGGTGTGAAATGATATTGGCTTATTTGTGCGACTGCCGCCCTCCTTGACCTGCTTGCTTGCATGCTGTTAAAATGACTGGAAAACAGCAAAATATGTTTGAGGTATTTCGTGCACCAAAGATATTTGGTCTTGTCTATATGCATATGTCTTTGACTGATGAAAAAAAAAAAAAAATCAGGGGGCACTTTGGCTCTCTAAAGTGCGGCAAAGCGAAAGCCTTTCCTTGCAGACTGGTATGCTTTGTTTGTTTGTTGTGTGTGTGTGTTTTCCTTTTTAAACTTTTTTCTTTTTATTTTTGCTTATTTTTCTTTCTTTAAATTTTTTCATCAGGGAAGAGGGAAGATGGGAGTGAACGAAGACACCGTATTCACTAGACGCGCCTTTGTTCATTCCAAACTATCGAGCTGGCAGGCGGAGTGGTTAGCGTGCTTGTCTCGCACTCTGGAGACCCTGATTCGATTCCCCGACTCGACCAATTTCCTACTCTGTTTTATTTATTTATTTATTTATTTATTTCACCTGTAGCATCACTATACCATCCCTTTAATTGACTGCATGGTTACTGGCCAAAGTATAATTGGCCCCGTTTGAAATTCGCGCACTGTGACGTCACAATCATTTCGACCAATTGAAAAGTGTGACATTTCTGTCGACAACTCCTGCTTACAACGATGAGGCACTAAAGGCTTCCAATTATTATTAATAGTGGTGGAAGCTGTTCTAGCCATTGAGAGGCATTTCTGTGTGCTCAATACAGGTTGATGTGGTCGACCACCAGTTTGCAGTACAGTGGATGCAAGACTTTGAAGCCTTTCAAGATGCACTGCAGGGAGAAACTTCCCACCTCTCCAATCTGAGTCGCTCCCTGAGCCTTGTGCTTGACGAGTTCTACGCCAACCTCACCACCGTCGGTGTGTCTGCCGTCACTGGGAAGGGCGTGCTTGAGTTTCTCGAGGCCCTGCGGAAAGCCCGCCATGAATATGACACGTAAGTGGGCTACTATGACGAAGCGGCACGCTGCATTGAGTCAGAAGCTTTAGTGAAGTTTTACACAACCAGCAATGAATATAGGAGTTCTCCCTTCTTAATTTTGTGCTGCGTTTGCATCCCATTTACTAAAGCAGTTGAGGTCATGTGTTGTGTAGTGGTCTAGTTCGTTTTACAACAGCAATGACATTTTGTCAGCTGAGGCACACCTGTGGTTCAAAATGGGAGGTGAAGCTGCGCAGGAGCAATTCCCACAGTGGTGGCACTACTGTGACGAACCGTTAGTGTAGAAGCCCCGCTATGGTGGCTCAGTGGTTACGGCGCTCGGCTGCTGACCCGAATGACGTGAGTTCAATCCCGGCCGCAGCGGCCGAATTTCGATGAAGGCGAAGTTCTAGAGGCCCGTATGCTGTGCGATGTCAGTGCACGTTAAAGAACCCCAGGTGGTCGAAATTTCCGGAGCCCTCCACTACGGCGCCCCTCATAGCCTGAGTTGCTTTGGGACGTTAAACCCCAATAATCCAAAACCAACCATTAGTGTAGAAGTTGATCGAAATATTTGTGTCATGAGAAATTGATAGGCTTGTGCATCAGGCTGTGCATTGTTTGCTCAGGGGTGCTGCAAACCTTTAATGTAATGGAATAGAATTCCCCTTTTTTCTGTCTATCTTAGTTCTGTCCGTCATATGTGTTTTCTGTGGTTGACATCCAGTGTTTCTTTTTTAATTTCTTCTGAGACTGTGGTTGCAGTCAACAGCGCCGCTCTTGTGCAAAACTTTATTAGCTGCGCCGTCCTATAAAAAATGGGGAAAATTGTGCCGAACTGCTCCTGACTCGCTGCTTTTGAATTTGGCAGCGCTGTGCACTGGCTATCCAGGCAGATGTAACTGGTACTGTGCGAGATTTCAGTGAGCTGTGATACGTATCGACGTAGGTGCCAGTTTTCGCGAGCTGTGTTGCCAGTTCGCCGGTTGAAAATTATTGGAAATTATGAGCAACACAGTTTCATTGTTGTGATTTTCTTTCAGGGTTTACCGACCACAGTACGAGCAGCTCAAGAAAAAGAAGGCAAGTTATTCATTTGATTTGTTTTGTAAAAATCAGCATTACAAAAATACCTTGTGCTGTTGTATTAGGATTTATTGTTTGTTTAGTTTAAGTGGTGACCCTGATCTTTAAAAAAAAAAAAATCTTATTAACGAATTCACAATTATGCAGTGTCAGGGAAAGTGTATTTTTGTGTGCTGATTCAAAATATATCATTTAATTTCATGTAAAACAAGTCCTTGTGCTCTTATGCAATATGTTATGCAAGTCTTCTGGAGATAGAATTTAAGAAATTTTGCTGTAGGCAGCTTGTGCAGGCCATTAGTTTGTCTTGATATCAAGGAATGCGCTAAGGGTAAAATTATGATCCTGTCTGTTATAAAAGTTAAGTTATAGGGCTTTGAACTTGCCACTTAACCCTTTGAGTGACATTTACATACCCGTACGTTCTCCACCCTGTTTTCAAAAATGCACACCATAACTTAAAGCTAGCATGCTTGGGATAGTGCTGCCATCTGTACTATATTTCTAGAAGCTTATATATTATCTTTCTGCTGGGTTTACGAGTTGAAGGTCGTGGAGCAACCGTGCCAACCTCCTTCACCTGGGGTGTGTGGTCACTCGACACTACTGCTTCATGCTCAGCTTACAAAAGGAGTACAGCCTTCTCTGCGTGCAAGCACCCCTATGTTAGCAGCTCTTTGTTCAAACGTTTACGAAGTTGGTTCTGCCATCTGTTGTAACTTTGAAGAAGTTTTTTTATCATTCTTGCATCGTATCTGCTAGAGGGCGTCGGGTTTATAGGGCATGTGCTGCTGCCCCTCCATGGGCTCACACGCCACTGTCAGTAGCAAGCCAAGGTTGTTGCATTGCTGTTCCATCTGTCTCTTTTGCCTTTCGTTAGCAAGTTGCCATTTTTGCTTTGTCCATGCCGCGGAAACTGTTCCCTCCTTTTGGGTGAGTCACTCCCGAGAAAAAACGAACACTCGGAGGGTTAAAAAAAAACGGAAATAAACGTTTACTCCTGTTTCTGGAGTAACAACTTAAATACTCCGTAATGCAATTCTCTGATAGGCGAGATGATAATTTTATCTTTGCTGCACTCCCTGATGTCGGGAAAAAGTAATGTCGTGCTTTAAAGAAAGTTGCAGGGAAATTTTTTTAAAGCTCTCTCATAAGTGAACTGAACAAGGGACTCATTGCATAAGTGAACAAAGACTTGCTTAGCATGATATTAAATGACATACTTGGAATCAGCACACAAAAATGCACATTTCCTGAAGGTTGCTTAATTTTGATTTTATTAATAAAATTTTTTTCCAAACACCAAGTTCTCCCCTTAATTGGCAAAGTAATCAAGTGTTCAGCTGACTGGCACGAGACCAAATTGCATTTGATCCATACTGCAAATGCGCCATGCAAGTGTCGTGCACAATATAGCTACAGATTATGAGAAATGAAATTTATGCAGGGTACAGAAATAGAAGTGTCACTGTTGTATAAGTGTTCTTTAGTATAAGTTGGTATAAGTTTAGTATAGTGTAAGTGTCTCATTATCGTTCTTTGTTGCTACAGTAACTTGAAAAACTGCTCCTTGAGAGAAACCAAACAGGCTCAGTTGTCTGTCTGAATGCTACAACAATCTGTGAGGCATTGGGAGGTAGCGAAACCTCGTTGATACATGTTTAAAAACAGTTGCGGGGGAAAAAACGTATTATCTTGGAAAACGTATCAATCAAGCCGCGTAATTTTGTAAAATGTAACTGTTGAATGAGGTACTAGCGCATTGATAATTTCACTTCATAAAAGTGTCGATTAGCATTTCTTGGCACGAGATCTGACCGGATCCTTTTCTAGTGCTCGCAGAATTTAGGCTGCGTTCGTGCTGTCTTAAGCGTAGAAGGAACTTCCTAGCGCATTCTGTCCGTTGACGGCAATGACAAAAGTGACTAAAATCTATTTTTCGTCATTTTAGAGATGCTTCGCCCCTTCGTGCCTAAGTAATGCAGGGAAGCTGCAGCGGCAGCTGACAGTCGCATTTTTTTAAAGGGACTCTGAAAGGGCTCTTAAAGGGGCTCTAATAAAGTTTCGGTATGCCTGGGATGTTATAGCACCCTGCTTCAGGAATATTGTCCAGCAAAAATTTTTTTTTAAATGCACTTTGTAGAAGCTGAATTATCTGTAGTCAAAATTTGAATTTCAGCGTCTTCGCGCCTTTTCCTCTTCTCTGGTCACTTTTTGCACACTGGAAAGCCGGCGCTCATACGCCGTCCCCGCAGAGCTTTCTGACCCCCCGAGCTACGTGAATTATTGGTCGCGGCCATGGTAGCTGCCTGACATCTGAATGGAAGTAACCGATAGCCATCTCCCAACTTGTATACGCAGTGCCAGCATGGAAAAGTAACCGGGAAGGACTCGCCAACTTTTGCGCGTGATTGTTGGTTCTCTACTGCATACAGAGGTGTATTACTTGGCTCACGTGTTCATGACAACACAATGCAGTGATTGAGAGAGTTTACGTCAACACAGTGCAGTGATTGAGAGAGATTACGACAACACAATGCATTGATTGAGAGATTACGACAACACAATGCAGTGATTGAGAGAGTTCACGAGAACACAATGCAGTAATTGAGAGAGTTTATGTGCTCTCCTCGGGAGGTGTTTCAGAGCCCCTTTAAGCTGCGTTTCCGAGACCCGGCCTGCTCCTGTGCAAGCACGTCTATGTAGTTCATAAGACTTCACCATCTTGCCCTTATGTACCATTAAGAAACCTCAGTGTTTCATCTCTTCCTGTTGCGTCCCCGCAAAAACGATTCTCTCGAATGCTAGCACGCCGTTCTGCTGCTGCTGCTGCTGTTGGTGGCGGCGGGGGTGGTGGTGGTAGAGATGGCAGTGCTTCGCCTCCTTACACTTAGGCACTGCAGAGAAGCCACCATGGCGGGTGACTGCCGCTGCATTTCAGCTCTTCAGGTCGCGTTTAGTCCACTTGTACGTTTGCAAACGCATGGTTGGTCAGTAAACTTATTATACGACCACATTTTATCGAAATTTTAAGCGCAGCTGCCGAGAAATCGTGTTATCCAGGAATGTAGCATAACTCTATGGGACATTTTTAATGTCCGTGATTTTGAGCGTACAAACCGGGAACGTATCAACGAGGTTTCACATTGAGTAGCAAAGCTTGAATTCAGTTGACATTGTTTCATTGTTGTTTAAGATGTGTTGTCGGACTATTTGGTTTACTGCCATTGCCATTACTGCACAGGACAGGGAAAGAGAAGACTGCTGGTCTTTTATTGTATCCACACACCTGTCTAGACCACTTGTTTGGAGCACCGCGGAGTACGCTCGTCATTTACGAGTGGCTTAGGATTCGAAACTTGACCTTATAGTGCATGCGCATTCCCATGGAACACATTTAACTCCTGATATCTTTAAAAGCTGTATCGGGCTCAACAGCAATTATCATAATTGCAGAACATAGCTCACAGTTCAAAGTGCTCTAGAAGTATGTGGACGACTGTACAACTCTGAATACTACATGTAAGCAAGCAGAAAGCAACGGGAGAGATTGTCACCAGAAAGAAAACAGTAGTATTGCATGTGTGTAAGATAATAAAACTCTCTGCAATGCATTGCTTATTACCATGCGCACATGTAGCAATCTCTTCTGCTTTCCTCCTAGTGATCTTTTCTCGCCATGGTATTACTTTTCCTTCTTTTCTCTATGTTTGGTTACATATCTACGATT
This sequence comes from Amblyomma mixtum, assembly GCF_055824585.1. Lineage (NCBI taxonomy): Eukaryota > Metazoa > Arthropoda > Arachnida > Ixodida > Ixodidae > Amblyomma > Amblyomma mixtum. The sequence continues at coordinate 291,469,635 of NC_143013.1, read as the reverse complement.
GTCACACTATGAAATTTAATTCGAAAGTTCAGTGCTTCATTGTGTCCTGTCTTCTTTGATCTTTGTTTATCTGTGCTCAGCTGCGGATAATTTATTCCATCACAGTGGAGAATTTTCGCATGCATCCACGGGCTCTGGTTTCCATAGCACGCACAGTAATGACTGACAGCGGTTAGTGCAGTGGTGACCTCTTGCATAACAGTAATAAAAGTAGTGGCATTCCTCTAATTGTCTTGTTTGCCCACTCTTTGAAATGTTGTTATTTCTCTCCTTTTTCTCCTTTCTCCAGCCGTATGGAAAAAAAAAGGTTTATGTGGGAGCATGTACTCTATGGGCTCTTAAATTGTGGTGTGTAGCAAACACCCAGAAACTGGATAGTAACCCATAAATCGCACAAAAACTGGAAACATAGTGCTCTGTTTATTTCTTTCTCCAAAGTGGGTTTCGCTGTTTATGACGAATTTTGGCAGCGTAAAAGTTTTGTTGGTAGGCTGCTTTACTTGCTACCAATTTGGAGGCCATTTATTGGGTACAATATTTTGAAATGCTGCTCTTGGGGTCTCTCTACATGTTGTATTGGTGCTAGAGTCTCGGGGGGGTTTTCCTGCCAGGTGATGTGTGTGCCGCAGTAAAGCAGGGTTGGGTGTTACAGGAAGAAGCATCGTTGGCTGAGCAGGCGAAACAGCTGGAGCAGCTGAGGTTGGACGTTGCCGAAGGGGACAGCGTTCCACTCACTGGTGAGCAACCCAATTGATGTGGAGTCGCGATGCCAAAATTGTTCGCTTCGATTGGGAGCCAAGCTGTTCTTGGTCTCATTTAAACTGTTTTTAATGAACAAAATCTCGCAATCCCTTCAAGTTCGTCTTGACTACTGTGCATCACATAACATTCCTTCTATGGGTAGTTCTCCAGGCACTTCTGGTATTCCCTTGTGGTCTTATTTGTTTAGTGTGCTTGGTGGTTCCGTTACCACCAGCACCTAATGACATGTGCAGGTCTCGGTTGCAGTTGGCGAAGCGCGATTTCAGTCAAGCCGGATCAGAGTAAGGTATTCTTGAAAATGGCAGTGATTGAAAGTGCTTGTGCAGCACAATGTCAAACAGCGCAATTGTTGCTCACTTGTTAAGGGAAGACTAGGGCTTCGGAGGCGAAGTTTTTAATTTTTTTCACTTTTGGAAAGTCTGCTGAATGTTGAAATACAAAATTTCACTGAAATATCATGTATTTGACATTATAAATTTTTGTATGCTTCACTGCTATACCAAGCTTGCAGAAAGCCTGATGTGACAACAAAACATGGTAGAAGTCTGCAGTTACTCTTAAGTCTTACCCGAAGGGATAATTGATGCAGTGACATTCTCCAGATACTTGTAGCAATCTGAATTTTTTCTACACAGAATGTTATATCCACGCTTGTGTAATGCATGTGTGACAAATTGTCAGAGTTTAGAAAATGAGAAAGTAATTAAAAAATATAGGAACATCACTGCATAAAAATTAATCAAGAAACACAATGCAATGAACCTAATAAAAATTCTTGAAGCCATTGTCATGCTACGCTTTATGCAAGCAGGGTATTCGGGTCAAAAAACACTTTTGAGACAACTGGTATTTTCACGGAGTTTTAGCCAGTTCTGTGTTCCTACAGTCGCAAAAACATTTTTAAAAATTGCTCCTGGGCTGTTTTGGGGGAAAATTTCTCGGAATATGATTAGAACATCCTTATAGATTCAAAATCTGGTGTTCTCTAAAATTCTTTCTTTTTCTAGGTTTTCTTAATTTGAAAACCACGTCCCCCCCTAGCCACCTCCACCAAGCACTTTCTTCTCGCCTTGTATTTTTGGAAGGCGTTATTTGTATTTTGGGAAAGTGTTAGTAGATGCTGACTCCTCTTGATTGGCCAATGCTGGCTTCAGCTTTCATAGTGCTGTGTGCTTTGGTAAGAGCGAACATGCATACTAGTGTGAAAATGTAACATTGGCTCCTGGGGAATTGTGAACTCGTCTAGCAGCCAGAGACCTTATGCTGGTTGTGCAAGTTTCGACACAAAAACATAGCTCTGAAAATGTGCTGAATAAAGCGACCAAATTATAACCCATGCACTGTATGATATGGATGAATGCTCTGTTTCGGGATTTTTTTTTTTTTTTCCTCCTGCTGTGCATGTGCGAGATCATTTTTGTGTGTGTGTGGAATACAAAATACAGCGGCAGTGAAACTTTGTGGGGATTATTTCAGTACAGCCAGTTGATAAGGTTTATGAGCTGATGGTTTACGTGAAAATTTGCTGACAACCAGCATCTTGCGCTGTCGCCTTCCAGAAATGGGCAGGCGAGTGCTTTTTAGACAGAGCTTGTAAAACAAGATCTCCTTAACAGACACTGGAAACTTCTGCTGTGGGGATGCATTTTCACAGATACAGCTGCAAATGTTTTACCGAGGAGGATGATTTGATAACAACCCTGAAGCTATTTTTGTTGGGGGAGTGGCAAGAAGTGGTCCATGTTGTGACACACCATCTCATCCTTTCTTGACACCAGGTGTTGTGCATGGCACTGAAGAAAGCATAGATGTGCAGCCCGGCGCGAGTGATGACGAAGATTCTGAAGAAGAGCGCCCAATGGATGATGAAGGTGCGTTCGGCAGGCTTTTCGCTCTAAACAGTCTCATTCATGTGTAAACTACGCTGTGGACTGCGTGAACAGATTCGGCTTGAATCCATGTATGTGGACATCGTAAAGGCCGGTAAAACCGACTGCTCAGAAACGAGGCACATTCTTCATGACACTGAGGAGAACTCTTTCAGAATATGTTGACGTTTGTCCGGCAACAAAAGACTCATTTATGGCTGAGGAAATTAGATTTTCCCGCCGCTCGAAAACTTGCTTTGTCTTCATGGAAAAGGACTTGTTGCCACAGTGTTGAAGTGAATGGCAATGTAGCCAGGCCTTTGGGATCTGCTCAGAAAAATTGGGTGTCAACGCGTGCAGTTCACTTACAAAATCGGTTGGTGATGGCGAGAGCTGTATTTTGTTTTCGTTTGTATTTTTTATATTTTCTAGCTTATGTAAAAGCTTTTCTTAGTGAGAATGTTCTCTTTGTGATTAGAAGACTGTAGCCTAGCAACTTCAATTCGTTCTCAGAGTCCCTTTAAAAGAAGTTTCATAGAATGTGGTGGCCAGTTAGTGCATCTGTAGTATTAGGAGACTCTTCATTGAATCTCTCTGCATTATACATGGTTGTAACAGACATATGGCATTGCATTCAACTTCACTGAGAGTTAGCAATGGCTAGTACTTATGGAGAGAGCTTGTGAGATTCTGGCTCAAGATTGGGATCACTCCACCTGGTGTGCTGGACTAGAGCTAAATCTGTAGCCTGCTGTTTGAGACGTCCAGTGGACGTCCAGTGGGTACTGAAACTCCACTCGACGTCCACTGGAGTTTCGGTACCCACTGGGTATACATGGTCATTGTCAATGTTTGCCTTGGCATTAAATGCAGTGAAAGGATGATTTCAAGAGGATCTGCAGAAGCAGCAAAATATACATGCTTATAGATTTGTGGAGGCCCAGCTACATCACTTCAAAAACCCAGTGTAGGGTTAAGTAATAGCGAATGCAACAAAACTCATTACAAAAATACGCCTGTATTCAAGATTAGTTATTGGAGGCTTGGCACAGAGCTTGCCTTTTAATGAATTTGTGCAAACTAGGATGCATTTCCATAGCGAGAGAGCCTTGTAGCTATTTTTATGTTCGAAGTTGAAGTTGTTGCAAGACATTGTGTACAGGCTGTTGAGTCTACACATCCCTAACAGCCTGTTAGCACTTGCAGGACATAAAAAGTGCATGTACCGACAGTGTGTCATGTGTTAGCGGTCATTTATCAGTGTCATGTTTATTAATTCGAATGAAAGGCAAATTCTTTAAAATTTGCGAATGACTTTTTTTTCTAACACCGTTGACATCTGTACAAGGGTTCAGAAGACAGTGAAGATTTTTGTTTCTCATAAGCCTTGCTGTTTTGTTTCATTGCAGATGATGATGATGAAAAGGAGTACGAGTCGTTCAAGAACTTTCTAGAAAGAGAAAAGGCAAAACGTGCAAAGAAGTACCAGGCAGAAGCCAACGAGGATACATGATGCACGGCAAGGAATGTTGGGAAAAAGCTACTCTGTACAGTCCATAAAATAACTTTAATACCATGTCAGTGTCCCTTGGTTTGTGCCGTAATATGGACTTTGATGTTGTACATTTAAAACCTGTATCTTGGTCTGTGAGTGGTATCTGCCAGGTATTAGCCAAGCTCTTTCTGGGACTTGTTGAAGATGGGTCCATCACCACTCGTAAGCAAGGGAAACTATGCACCTCTCATAGAGCTTTCGATCAAACTTTTGACCTTTCAATTACAAGCTCAACCTGTTCAGCCACGAGCCCAGTGTGCACACACATACATGCCGGTGTCTTGAAGTGCATTCCACCGTCTCAAGCAAGCAGCAGTAAAAAGGTAGCTGAAGTTTTGTAACTGCAGTTAATTTGAACTACTGGCTTATTTGAATTGATGTGTTTGACCCATCAGCATTAAGTGCACTAGTAAAGCTCTTTTAATTCGGACCCCGCATAAATTAAATTTTTGGTCCCTTACGAGTTCAAATTACTGACAGTTGGCTGTTGCTCTGAAGAAAAGTTGGCAGTTATGTGCTTTTGCCTGAACTTCAAGTGAACGCTTTAATCTAAAAGTTCATGTGGGCAGCATCACTCAAAACTTTGCATCCTAATTACTGCAACAAAAGTCATTTCGGGAGCCAAAACTGCCATTTAATATTACTATATTGTGTGTATCTCGATCTAAAAGCCATTTTGCTCTGCTGGAGAAACCATTTTGATAGCATGCACGTCTTGGGCCACACTGCTCTTGCATGAAAGGAGCACAGCTCTCAGCATCGTTTCTTGAACAAAATTTAGTGCATTCAGCGTGTAGCAGTTTCCAGGGTGTAAGCTGTACAAAACTGCATATGTGCAAGGAGGCGGTTGTGATTAACTAGACATTACAATAATTATTCTTTGCTCTTCTCTTTCCACTGCTCTGGTGTCCAGGTCTTCTGTGAGAAGGCATGGATGACTTTCAGCTCTTCACTGAGAATAGCGTTGACCATTCTGAAACCAAATAAAACAGCACCAGTGTTAAGGGTACCTGTGTACCAATTTGTTAAGTAAAGCGGCAAGGTCTCAAACTGTGATAAATTACTGTGTACCATTTCTAGATTCCAACACGCATTTTGCGCAATTACACTGCACATTGGGAAGCTCAAAATTTGTTTTTGCAACACCACTGCTAATCAAAGCTGTCTCGTAAAAACTCAAGAGGCCCACATTTGCACTTTTATCAAAGGTGCCACATTTTCCCTGAACTCTGCACTGATATAACTTGATAGGCAAAAACGAAGAACCTTATTCAACTGCGAGTTCTGTGGATTCCCATGTGGAGGGGCTGCAGGTCTGGTGCAGCACTTGTTGCACTCCCAACACTTGACCAATCAAACGTAGTGCTGTGTTTATAAATGCATTTACGCCGGTGCAGCCTCCTTACAAGGAAGCTGCTCAGTGGTGGCATTTTAATTTCATTAACAATGACCATTGCAACCCAAGCAATGAAGGATGGCATGTGTTTAAAAGAAATGTATGATGGGCCTACAAGAATGATTTGGGGCTGCATTAGCATCTTATCCAATAGTGGCCAACAAGATGTTACCTTTCCACACCATCACTGTAAAAAGGTTGCTGGTTACTATGCGTCAGTGCCCATTGTACATGCGAAAGCAGGAAGCACTGAATGATCTGCATTTCGAACAAAATAACAGAAGAAGTGGCCACTGTCGGATTTGTTTTAATCAATCGGCGCAATACTAGCGTGCTCGACCGCAATGAAAACCGAAGTGAACAAAAGGCACCCCAGCGTCCAGCGTTCCGTTTTTCGTCGTGCTTTGTAGGGAATAAATAAACGCACAGTGGGGCATTAGCTTGCTCACGCCAATGGACAAGAGGAATCCTCGCGTCTTTAACCGGCTTTTGTAAAGAGAAAGTTACAGCACGCCTTGCTGACCCGCGGCTAACTGCCACTCAAAACAACACACACGTAAGCAGTACTTGCATACACATGAACTTCATTTAAAATAATGGCAGGGCATCTACACGCATGCTGTCACTGCGGTATGCGCAGAGCTCATTTGAATTCCTTCAAGATGGTTGAGTTGCCTGAACACGACAGGTTATACGCACCTGTGCCTTTCCAAGAGACCCTTTCCCTCGAACTTGGGAGACACGATGACAGCGTTGAACTTGGCGCCACATCCGTCCGAAATATCCTCGATGTCCTGCAACATAGGCTTATTGTTTTTTCGCCTCTCGCTACGAGCCAGACATGTATCAGACGGAAAACGACCGGGTCGCACGAGCGACTGTCGTTTGATCACCCCCCAAAATCCCCAGGTACCATGCAGTGGTCACACACTCTGTTTATTAACAACGGCGGAACTCTGCCAGTTGCACGTCACGCACGCGCGTTTCTGCTCGTCTTTGTGCTGGAAGCTACCCGAGAGCCGCGCTTTTCATTTCAGCTGATTAGCACATAAATACAGCCTTCAAACGTGGCCCATTCATCGACTATGCAGCACTGCGGCGGTAGTAAACCAAGCGTGGTTTCTGGCCGACGTTTTCCACAGCCATCACTCACCACGTGAGTAGCTTCAAGCTCCTTCTCGAGTTTTTCTTGTACGTATTCCTTCGTATAAACAGGCATTCTGTCTGCGCGTGCCTTTTTGTTCGAATATCCTTGACAAATGCTGAGAGTGGAGGACTTTAAATACGGCTCTCGCAGCTGCGGGAAGGCCTGTTCGCTGTCGCCTTTCACAAGTTGCGAGCAGTCAATCAGCGATCAGCGCCCCCTGCTACTCGTCGGTCGCTCATAGGCTGTGTGGCGCTAGCTGTGCATCTGTGCTGCCGTGTGTGCTGCTTGCTGCCGCTTACTACTCGTCACACGAAAGCATGAACGCGCAACGTCACAGCGTCATTGAAGTTCGATCTGAGAACGTTTGCAAAGTGTTTCGGCTTTCTGGACCTGCTTTTCGTGTGCACGCCGCTCGGGCACCCACAGTTCTCACATTACGCGTCAGCCGCGAGCCTTACGCTGGCAGCAGCGTTTAGCATTGTTTCCGACTTCATGAACGCAGCAACACTCATCTTCCATCATCGTTTGGCCGAAGCTCTCGGGAGGATGCCGTGTGCTTCAGCCACTGTGCATCGAGTGCGGCTGCGGCAAGGCCTGTAAGCTTCGCCCCGTGTGTTCGCTGCTTGTCCTCGAAGGACTGATCTAGTTCGTGAACCGAGTTGTAGCTCCTCCCTGTAACGTGAGCCAGACGCGGGCACCCCACGGACAGATCGAAAGTATACCGATGACGTTTTGGGCCGTTTCGGGCTCAGGACGCACAGTTAGCTACCTGTGAAGAAGCACCATGTCGGATTTGAAGAACGAAGACGTCAAGGTGCCGGCGTCGGCAGTCAGCATGGACCCGGACAAGCTATCGCACGCCCTGGGAGATGCCCTGGCGAAAGTGTTTGGGCACAAAGCTTATCGTAGCGGCATGCAGAAGAAGGCGGTCGAGGCGGTGGCGCAGTGCGGACAGGACGTTTTTGTGTCCATGCCAACCGGTGCAGGCAAATCTCTCTGCTTCCAGCTGCCCGCCGTGGTGACTCCGAAGGATAGCGTCACCGTGGTGGTGTCTCCTCTCATCGCTCTCATGGCAGACCAGCTGCAGAAGCTGAAGACGCTGGGCATTCGAGCCGAAACCATCAACTCGACCATGAGCTCCTTGGAGCGGCAGCGAGTCAGGCGTGACCTGATGAGCATGAGACCAGATACTCGCCTTCTGTATGTGACGCCCGAGCAGGTGGCGAGCGAAAAGTTTCAGGCTGTCCTCAGCGCGCTGTACAAGATTGGCAAGCTCGCACGTTTTGTCGTTGACGAGGCGCACTGCGTGTCCGAATGGGGACACGATTTTAGGCCGGACTACCTCAAACTTGGCCGAGTGCGCGACATGTTTCCCGACGTTCCTATGGTTGCTGCCACTGCCACTGCTTCTGCCAAGGTCTTTGATGACATCCTAGTGCAGCTGAGACTCCGGCAGCCTGTGGCTATATTCAAGACATCCAGTTTTCGTGCTAATCTCTACTATGACGTTGAATTCAAGGAGGCACTTGACGAGCCCTTTGAAAACCTGAAAAACTTTGCATTGCGTGCCCTTGGGGAGGATTGGGATGAAGAGGATGCTAAGCGGAGAGGCAGCGGCATAGTGTATTGTAGAACGCGTGATGCCTGCGAGGAAGTGAGCATGAAGCTCTCTTCCCTTGGCCTGGTCACAAAGCCGTATCATGGGGGATTGAAAGCATCGGAGAGAAAAGAGAATCAAGATGCATGGACCAAAGGCACTGTGCCAGTAATTGCTGCTACCATCAGCTTTGGAATGGGTGTAGATCGTGCCATGGTGAGGTTTGTGGCCCACTGGTCTGTGCCGCAGTCTGTTCCGGCATATTACCAGGAGTCTGGCAGAGCTGGACGTGATGGAAGGCCATCATACTGCCGGATTTATTACTCGAGGCAGGACCGCAGGTCCATTGCCTACTTACTCAAAAGAGATGCAAATGGGGCAAAGACTCAGAGGGCAAAGATTGTCGCAGAGATGGCCATGAAATCATTTGAGAAAATGGCTGACTACTGTGAAGGAATGACGTGTCGTCACACGGTGCTCTGCAGGGAATTTGGAGATGATCTCAAAAGCTGTGGGAGAAACTGTGATGCTTGCACAAAGCCAAAGCAGCTAGAGGCCAGGCTGTCATCCTTCAAGGCTACTCTCTACACAGGGACAATTAGGAAGGAAAGCAAAAATGGTTTTGACACCGAGCTTTATGGGGGTGGAAGGTTTGGCCAGAAAATGGAGGCAGAAAGCTATCGTGCTGATAGTGAAAGTGATGGCGAGGGTAACGATAGAGAGGCAGCTGCCGCACTTTCCAAACTTATTCAGGACGAGTTTGGGAAGCGCCGAGGGACGAAATCTGAACAGCCAAAGAAAAGGACAATCCCCAAGAACTGTTCTGTTCTGGAGCCCAAGTGCTCTGCAATCAAAGAAGTTTCTGTGGAAATGCGACAGGATTATGTGACAAAGCTGAAAGCAGAGATGGAACTGAATTATGCGGCTTACGAATCCTTCAATGATGAGCCGCAGCTGACTCCTAAGGAAATTAGCAACTGTGCTGCCGAGCACGAACTCATGGTATTTAAAACAAAGAAGAATGTGCACATGTACAGGAAGGAACTGGTGCACGTGTTTGTGGCACTGAGGGAAGCCACGCGGGCAGTAAAGCTTCATGACCTGCTTTTGAAGTATCACGAACCTAAAGCTTCGACCAAAGAGCCAGAGACCAAGCCTGAGAGGTTACAAACCATCTTGAATTTCTTTTCGTCTGCCAACAACGATGCGTCATCAGCATCTGAAGAGAGCAGACCAAGCAGTGCCACTGACTTTTCAAACAAGCCTGCTCACAGTACTGAGAAAGTGGCCACTGACATTTTAAAGCCCACAGAAGCAGAATACTCAGATAATTCTTTACTCAGCGAAAGCAGTGGCCCCTGTTCTTCCAAAACTTCTGTGCTTAAGCGACCAGACTTGCCGACCAGTAAAGGCCACGTGATGTCGCCAGAAGCAACCCCTTCTAGCACAAGTTGCAGTCCAAAGGATGACATAGAGAAAACTGCTGAAAAAATAAATGAAAAGATAAAATATTTCTTTGAGCGCTCCCCTGTGAAGGGCAAGAGGAAAGCTAGCCCCGGGAAACCAGACGCGGAAGCATCTCCTTCCAGCAAGAGGACAAGGGTGGACTTTGCTGATGAGAAGCTTGATTCACGAGAACGGTCTCGGCATTCTGCTGACCGAACAGAATCTAGCACATCTAAGCATCACGACAAGAAGCATCATTATAGGGACAAGGAGCACAAGTCAGTCAAAGCAGGTGACTCGAGTCCCAAGAAGCACGCCACCAAGGAAGAGCTGAACCGGGCTGCAAGAAATATCAACCGGTGTCTCTACCCAAAGTACAAAGACAACAGACTCTCAAAAGAGCTCTTCAAGAAAGTATGCAAGCTGCTTTCACACAAATTGGTCTCTGAGCAGACGCTGAATAAGAAGGCGGCTGCAAAGGCGGTTGACCAGCTCTTTGAAGGCCGTGACGTTGTAACGGAAAGTGATGTGGACAAGTTGTTCTCCTAAAGAGAGACCAGGTGTGCGTAACGACGCTCGTGTCAACAGGACTACTTGTTGAAATGGGTGTCACTGGCAGCATTGTTTCCGTTGATACTCCAAAATCTTATGCAGCATCTCCTTTTGATATGGTTTATCACTGTTTCGATGAATTTTTGCTGTGGAGTGAACTCTGTTTTGTTCTTTCTTCTTTACACGAAGGAAACTGCATTGACCACTCTGCAATACGATGCAAGCGAGTTGTATGGTTATATATTAGAATTTCTATAAGGAGAGACCCTTCGTTATGTGGCATTAAAGGGCGTTAATGCAAAGGTTGTTGTTCTACATTATGCAATTCAAACCAAGTGTGTTGTGGTTGCAGATGACCAAATCTAAAGCTCTGTGGTGCTGTTGTGCTTACGGTTCAGTGTTTTACTTGCTTATCATACTTGGGTGGTTCTGCCATTTACATTCACGGCCTTTCAGATGTTTCTGTGCCTGTTTGAGAAGATTCACTTCTTTTCAGATAACTTACTGTTGCATCAGATGTACGAAAGAAATTTAAATGCTGCAGCTTTCTCAGTTTATGTGAAAGGTTGCCTGAATTTGTGAAGGTTGTGCACGTTTGCTCCGATGTATCTAGCGTGTACTGCATCCAGGTGGAGTGCAGCGACTTGAATGCATCCTTGTAATGCTACATGGGCTTAAAGCCAGTCAGCCACGTTGGCTTGCCAATTACTATGCACCGAATCTCTGCAGTACTCTTCGTTGCTGTTCTTGCAACTTGCATTTGCTAAGATTTTTGTAGATAACTGGTACTAGTAAATGGTGATCCAGGAGAGTAGGACAATGCATATGCTAGGGAAAAAAAATCTTTATTCATAGGCACACTTTCAGGTAAGTAAGGTATAGAGGTGACATGCACTATTGCTGCCTATTGCTGCTAGTCTAAAAGTAGTGAAGGCTGGTGGTAGTTATAGCTTTTAACGAAATTCATACTGTTGCTGTTTTGCAGTGTTTGATGGTTCCAGCACGGTTACCTCTTTGCATCACCTCAGTGTAAAGAAAACTGGGAGCAACTACACCTTAATGGCCACTGGGATGATTGTCCCAATGGGGCATGCTGGAATTTTAGTATGACGTGCTTCAAAAAAATTTTTGCCAGTGTTTTTGGCACCTACAGGAAATGGAAGTGTGAGAAAAATATGGGCACACAACTCTGTTGGTTCTGTTTGAAGGGTTACCTCTTACATTAGTGTTGAGGCTGCCTTATGGTTGCCATAAACTTGTAAGATAATTTGACCACAGCAGTCGGAAAAGCTGGTAGCTGGTACACAACTCGCTTTGCTAAGGGAAGATTATGATGGGAAGTTGTGCCATTGTTAACAGCATTTAGTATGCAGAGGGTACCTTTTTGCTTTGATGTGAGCAATTAGCTGTTCATATCCAGATTGGAGAAGAAGGGATTCTAAAAGGATCCCCCAAAATGCTTGACTAACATCGCAAATTGTACTTTTATTATATGTGCATAAAGCTGGTGTGGTGGGCAAAGAAAAAACACCACTGGGGTCTTTATACTTGATGCTTGCTGCTTATTGTTTAAAACCAGTTGTATTTGCAGTTTTCACGTGCAGTCGGTGCATCCAAGAGTCCCTAAATTGCATCACACTGTGTCCTAGTTTCCCTATAAAATTCCCCATATATTATCCTGGAGTGTGGATTCCTGTGCTAAAAGAGCTGCACCTATGCATGTTCTGCAATGTTGCAAGTGTTGTGGTTTTCGATACTCTGATACCTATATCAAATGCATTCACTTTGCAAGAAGTGCTGTAGCTCTGTCTCGAAGGTAGTGGGAACTGTCGTGATGGAGGATCTTTGCATTCATAAACCTGTCCAAAGATCATGCAGTGGCCATTGCCAGGTTGTCTGTGGTGCTAACGCAGTAAAAGTGCGGAGCAGGTTGCACTTCAAGCCTTTTTAACTTTCTTATAATGCGCTCTCCTTTCCTCAGGATCACACCTGTTAATTGGTCACACTCTGCATCAATTTATTGAATAATGTGCCTATGTTAAAATACTATACATATATGAAGCTACTTGTAAAATGTGTGTAGGTGTGTGCCGTTCGAACCCTGTAAGCCGTAGAAGAGTACTGTTCACTGCCGAGTCCTTGCATCCAATCCATATAAACCCAAGGATCACTATGTGGTGCCATACTATCTACAATGATTGGCATACAACTTTTCAGCATGTAACACACAGGCACTCGAGTCGAGAAAAACCCTAAAAACCGAGTTTCGTGTTCGGCAAGCTTTCACAGGGAAGCACGGTATGACAGTAATGCGCATCACTGCAATCAGACAAAATGCAAACGTGGCTTGCACAGTTTTTACCTACTCCCAAATGTTGGGATTCCTTTGCAGTGTAAAAGATTAGGCTTTCACAGCCAAGCACAACAGGACAAGCATGATAAATTATGTATTTTCTTGTGGCCAATAAATGAAGCTTGACAAGGAGCAAAGAATAGGAACCTGCTTGGATAAGTGCCAAAGCCTGCATTTCATCTGGCAGCAGTGATCTTGTAGCAGTGAGCAAGATGTGAATAGCATACAATGTGCTATACAGCTGTACATGTCACACTGAGGCCGTTTGTAGTCATAAGGTAAATGTCCGGCGATTTGCGTTGTTCCCTTCCCAGCGGTTTCCACCGTCGGCTTCAGAGCTTTGCATGTTGAGAACAAGCCACTCATTGGAGCGCCTTTCCTCTAGCTCTGCATGGTCAAGCCACTCCTGTCAATAAAGAAGACAAGCTTGTGTCAGGCACATGTTTTTAGATACCTGAAGCTGCCAAATATGCCTGGCAATAGCCTGTAATCAAATTGGGGTGAACAGAAAAAGACGATTCAGTCACTGGGTGAGCCGTGCAGTAGCTGAACAGTAGAATGAAACTGTATAACTTGTGAATTTTTGGAACAAAGCCTATTTAGAATAACACTCTCGACCTTTGGTCAATTCAACCTTGCTTGGACATGAAAAAATTGTTACAGGACAGGCACTGTTGTTTGTGCGTCTCACTTGTCCCAGGGCCATTCTTTGCTGCCAGTATCCATAAGTCACTAACCAGCAACCCTTCACAAGGCTACTGTTTGCAGTAAACATTATCTGCAGTTCGAATTTACCATTGCATTTGAAACAAATGTTCTCGGACTTAATGTGCCGCAACCACTTCGGGAACAATCAGTCCTGGCCTGTGAACATCATCACTGCCACCATTGGTAAATTATATTATTAATGGTGTCCCAGTTATGCAGCTTTGTGTAGCCCATACCTAATGTCAGATAATCAACAAATGGTTTTACGAAGCTTTTTTCAAGTAATAATGCAGCCCGATTTCTCGGGGCCAGCGTGTTGGCCAAAGATCCAACAGGTAAAGTACCATACTGTCAGTTTAATCTTGCCATGTGAGCTGCCTTGTGAATGCAGTTGCCGATAAGATATTGTTAAGCACAGCTTCTATAGCGTGGCACAGTTAAATACCCCATTTTTAGAGCCCGTTTCTGGAACAAGCAATGTCGCACTGCACCTTTGTTTCGTCAGCATACATCTTGAGGCAAAAGGAAAACTTTGTCTTCCAACGCACTCCTCGAAACACAAGTTTCTGTGAACTGCTGTCCACATCATAGTTGAGTGGCTGTGGGTTCCTTGACACTTCGGGAGGTGCATTGCAGAATTGCAGCTCTGCCCTTGACATTGTCGTTTCCACCCTCACCAGGTTGTCTTCTGCATTGAAAGGTGCAGGGTAAAATGTGGACAACTTTTCTGGAACCGCGTGTAATGCTTCCCACATTATTAGACTCAAAGAAGCAGAGCTGTGCAAGTCTCCAAGTCATTTCGTGCACGACTGAAATGGGAAGCGAGTGATTTGATGGCAACTCTGTTCCACTTCTGGTTCTCAGGGAAGAACTCTGTGAACCCTTACTATCTAAGGCATACCGAGTGCCAGGAGCATAGCTGGAGTTTGTGCAGCAACTGTTCTCGTTGCGCATGAAGTGACCTAGGAGTGTCTGAAAAACAGTACATTGTGGCATCATCTCATCTTTTGCTGCGCCGCTGATATCCATGATTATCATACGATCACGGCTTAATGAGAGTCTTCTAAAAGATGTTTGTGAGAAAGTAATTGGAATGCTATGTTCTTCTTCCAATGTCGTCGCAACTGGTGGTGGCTACTTGTGACAGCATTTATAACAATGCTTACGATGCCTTTTGTCAACAATGGAGCAGTATATAACGGCTCATGATGGACCAGTTTTTATAATGACTGGATCCAATGCTTGCTCACCTTTGCTGCCTTTGCCTATCTTCATTTTGTACTGTATTCTGAATATGAAGGCCTCCAGCACAAAGGCCACAACAATTTGCAGGACAATCTGAGCAGTGAAAGAGAAAAAGAATGTGGTATGTTGAGCGCGTCGCTGAAAGATTTTGCACAACGAGACAACATATACCGAGACAATGCACTTGTCCTTCTGTATCGCTGTGTGTTGTCCCACTGTGCAAAACTTTTTTATTTGAATTTGTACCAACAAGCCAGCCAACAAGTCGCACATTCGTTTTTGACTCACCATAGTGATCAGATAGAAAGACATGAAGAAAAGACGACTAAATTCTGATGTAACTGCCACGTATCCATCCATGATGATGAACCAGTTGTTGACAGCCATCAGGGCGAAGAGCGTCACTGCAAGGGCCAGAAAACGCAGGACGGTTGCTTTTTATTTGGTTTTTAGTAATTTATTTGTAGATGATAACTGGCATCTGTCTTTCTTTAGTATTTTGAGTCTTTGTTCGGACCATGGGCACAGATAATTATCACCTTCCCACATCCAAATGTTGGAGGATTTTAGTTAAACATGTAAGGTTCTCATAATGCTTCAAAGAAAAAGGGACAAAGCCTGCTACAGCTGTAAAGGCCTAGAAATAACTTGAGAGCATGCTTTAGTCATGTGGTAATGGATGGCAATATAAATTTATTTCACAGGATATAGCCCGCATGAAATACCACAAATGAACTTCAAATGCTGTCCTTGCACTTGTACACATGTGCTAGGGTATGTACCACACGCTCGTGTGACTCTTGGGGAGGTGGCCACTAGCAGCATGTAGTGAGGATTAGCAGAGATGAAAAACTAAGAAGTCACTGAGCTTAAGGAGTCATTGAACAGGAGTCTGTTTTGAATTCAGGGTTGAATCAAAAGAGGCCAAAGTTGTCAGAGCAACAAGGGTGAATTTTGGGCATAGCAAGCGCATTCCTAACGTTCTTGAAGACAAGCCATCTAAATGTTAGCTATTGAGAAGATGGCACTTGCTATCATTCCAACAAGCGCAAAGCACAGGAGCCTCATCATTTTTTTTTTCTGTTCTTGTACCCTACGTACCATAGCTGTTGGCCATATTGTGAAAATTCATCAGGTAGAAGTACCCTGGTCCAGACGATGTATTTGTGGCAAAGTAAAGTTCAACAGTTGTGTTCCTAAGAACAAAAACAAAACATTCATGTTAGTAACAGGGCGTAACATCACAACTTCCTGTGAGCTCACAGTTGTACTTACTTGCAGCAGTCCTCCATGACATACTCTGAGAAGACTTCGATCCCAATGATGGCGAAGAAGTAGTACACAATAACAAGGACGAGCCCGACACTCACAAATCGAGGCATCAGGATGAACACTGTGCCTAAAACATCATGGTAGTTCTTCTTCAACTGAAATAATCTGCGAGCAATCAAATATAATGTTACACTCACACCCATACACACGCACGACATTTGACCTTTTTGCATAAAGTCGCTTAGCAATTGACACCTTTAACAGCTCATGCCTGAGGGAAAAATATAGAAACAGGCCTGTGAAGTTTCTTTTACTGTACTGTATGCATAAAAGAAAATTACGAAGGCACATGAGTACAGCACAGAATTTCACATAATCAATAGTAGTGAAAAGAAAAGGCAGAACATTAGATATTTAATGTTATCCTGAGTTTGTTGAGAATTAATCAGAAATATAACCAGTGCAACCATTTACCAGTGAATTTTACGCCGGCAGATGTAGAAGGCACATCATGCAGTAATACAATTTGCAAAAAACCAGAAATAATTACTTACTTGAGAAGGCGCAGTGAACGAAATATGAGTATTCGCAACAGGTTGGCATCCAAGAAAGCACCAATGGACCCAAATACGATAGCAGCCACGATGATTACAAAGTCAAACCTTGCACACGAAAAAAACCAAAAACAAAAGTTTGCTCTTTAGAAAAAGATCAGCTAGTAATTATTTATTTTGTGCTGAAGCATCGTAACGCTACATAGAACAGTGAAAACTTATGTGAAGCATATCCAACGAAAGTTGCAAGGAAGCTGTTCAACTACAGTCTATAGGTGGAGGGGGAGGGAGGGGGGTGGGGCTCCTGCCCCCTTTGCGAGATTCTTTTAGCAGTGCTCTTCTATGGCTTGCATTGCCCAGCAATCCCCCCCGCTTCTCAACACAAGACACTACCTTGGGGCCTCTCCCCCCAAAAAAATGTTGCGCTATGTGCCTGTGCCAAAAAAGCTAGAATACTTTTTGTCAAGCAAACAACTAGAACCAAAACAATGTTAGTTATTGTTGAAAGCAAATAAAGCACACAAAACGGGTGGACTAACCTCCAAAAAAGTAGATGCTGATTCTTGAGCATAAAGTAACAAAAGAAAATAAATTTCCATTTTTTGTGAATTCCTAAAAACTCCCCCCGTTCTTTTAAATTGCATTTCTATAAACAAATGTCTCACTCACTTGTTCCAGCCTTTGTGGAAGTAGTCTGCTACACCAAAGGCTGCTATCTTCAGAAGCATCTCGGTGAGGTAAACTGTGACAAAAATATGTTGTGAGAGCTTTGTAAGGACGCATCCTGTTGTTAAGCATGCAAGCATCAAGAGTCCATGCATCTGGACCATAAATGTTGGGCACAATGTCTAAAATAAGTACTTACATATCAGTAGTCCAACAAGAAGCCAAGCTGAAAATCCAGTTCTGCCATCTCCCAAGAAAGAGGACAATCCACCTGCACAATATGAAATATAGCCTCTAACCTAACAACGTCAACAGGCCTCAGTACATGCAATGTGCATATCTGGCTTTAGCGCAAGCCTTTCTAGCTCACAAGAGCCACAATTTTAGCAGCTGCTGGGCAAGAAGCAAGCATGAAGTGAACAGTTGAGGATGCAGTCTTACTTGACAACTGTGCGATTTCCACTATGTGCCAGAGAAAGCTGGCTGTAATGACAAGATCTGAAAACAAGAGATGAACTTTGTACTTGTGATCAAAAAGAGGCCTTATCCTTCCGAACAGGCCTGTCTGTCACAAACTGTGTCTTGTCACATGCATGCAGAATCACTAATGAGCGGACTTCGAGATAGATGAAGTTTAAGAGGCAGATACTGGGCAGCCATTCCCACCTAATAAAATATATGGTTAGTGGTTTATGGGTTGTAACGTCCCAAAGTGACTCAGGCTATGAGGGACGCTGTAGTGAAGGGCTGCGGAAATTTCTACCACACTTCGGATTCTTCAACGTGCACTGACATCGCACAATACACAGTCTCTGTGACCACAAAGCCTGACATCATATACTCCATACTGCCCCCCCCCCCCCCCCCCCCCCCTCCAAATTTTGTGCTAGTCGTTAACTGCTAAAACTGATGCATAACACAATAATATATATTCTTGAGCTACCCGGTGCCTTTTCTCAGTGCTTGAGGCATTCAGCTGCTAAGTTCAAGGACGCCAGCATCAAATTCCAGCCTCAGTAGCTGTGTTTCGGTTCAAGCGAAATGCAAGATGGCTGTGTGCTGTGCGTGTCAGTGAACATTAAGAACCCCAAGCCATCAAAATTTATCCGAAGCCCTTCCCTCTGGTGCCTATTTCTCTCTTCCTTATTTCACTTCCTCCTTCCTTTCTTTCCCCACGATGCATTTGAAGCATCCATCCAGAGTGAAACAGTGCCCCTTTACTTTTGCTCATAACCAGTTGGTTATTTACATCCCTTAGCTCTTCATTTGCATTGCTGATACCTTCAGGAGAACTCTCTAACTTCTTTTATACTGTGTAACTGCTCAAGCAGTCAAATGCGCCTGTTATCGTTTGCAAGTAGGCTAGCTATAAACAAATACAATTAAGAATATTTCTTTATTTTACAATGTTCAGCATGAAGAGCTTTCCGGCTAGGCTCACTTTACTCATAAAGCATGCTCTCTCTTATTGGCAAGAAAGAAATTGCACGGGTACTCAGCTGCTTTCAACACAAATGGTCAAATGCTGGCCTGCATCCTCTCTATGCCAAAGCCTTACTTGAAAGGCTCAGGCATACAGAGCTGTCTTGAAAGCCATAGGAAGAAAGTTCTCTAGGGTCACATTTACACGGAGTGGCCCATTATACTGAACAGTTAGCCCAAGAAATCAGCCGACTGAGCCGAAGCTCAAAGCACATACAGAACTAGTAGAGACTCACAAAGAATGACTGGGTAGTGGCAGGAAAGGTTTGAAGCGAGAACAGATGAGCAAGAACTACAGGCGCAAGCTTACAGGTCCCTGGTCAGAAGAAAGTAGGAAAGTTAGAGCAGGTGAAAAGATAGTTACATGACAGTAACCATGAGACATTTTTTGCTCACGCAAAGAACTTAGTCTCACTTACATATAATAACGTTGCTCCATTTCCAAGTGATCACTTTGTAAGCACCTGCAGTAAGAAAAAAACTAATTATTTTGAACATGTTTGAAACTTTACAAGCTTGATTCCAGGGCAAGGCAAAGTAAACAACATGACAAAGGTGGGGAGGTGCACTGTGGGGATCAAAAGTGTGGAATACCACATGAGCTTAGTCTAAGCTGCATTGTACCACTACGCCACAGCTATGGCTGATGTCAAGCTAAATGGGGCGCCATTTCTTATTTGCAGGGATACCACAGGTCAGTTCCCTGTTTTCCATGATGCTTCTGCTTATCGAAAGCATTGAAAACTTAAAACTACAATACAGTTTAGCTGAAGCTTATGCGGTGTTGCTCTTGACAGTGCTTTATAGATTAGCTACACTGACTTGCCTTAATTTGGTCCGTTTGGTGGCTTACACAATTTAAGGGGGGACATGGGTCTTAGAGCATTTTTTTTATTTACAGACCAAATGCAATGAAACTGCACAGACATTGTTTTTTCTGCTGAGTTCAAATATGCAATTTGTTTATTTCTAGGCCAATTAGTTCCTGATATATTAATATATATCATGCCATTGCCTGCTCAAACAGTAGAAAAAAAAATGGGCCACCAGAAATTTAATTTTAATATGTGGGTAGATACTACAATGTGTGAGGAATGCAACGCTGGAAGCAGTTTTCAGTTTTTGTCCGTGTGGACAAATGGGCTTAATAGTTAGTTTCATGTGTGTCCTGTGTTTTCTAGCACTGTATGTCTGGTTAACTCACTTGAAAACTAACCATAAGACCATTTGTTCACACGGACAAAAAACTGAAAACTGCTTCCAGCGTTGCATTCCTCACACAATGTAGTATCTACCCACATATTAAAATTAAATTTCTGGTGGCCCATTTTTTTTCTATTCTTTGAGCAGACAATGGCATGATATATATTAATATCTCAGGAACTAATTGTCCTAGAAATAAACAAATTGCATATTTGAACTCAGCAGAAACACCTGAATAAGTCTGTGCAGTTTCATTGCATTTGGTCTGTAAATAAAAAGAAATGCTCTAAGACCCATGTGCCCCCTTAATAGTTATAGCTCTTCCCTCTGTACCAAAGATTTTGCCACGAAAACATCACAGTGCATAATAAACAGTTTAAAAAACAGCTCTGAAACATGAGTGACAAAGGCATTTCTTTCATACCTTCAAATAGTTTTCTCTCGAACGGTCTCTTCAGTTCGTTAAACCAAGGGTAGTCTGACCATTTTCGCTAAAGAAAGAAAAGGAGAAACAAAAGAGGTCACTAGCAGACATTGTCAATCAGTTTCTTCTGAACTACAATGTTTAAAAAGAAATAATGAAGCCATGCCTGAGATTGTGGGTGGCTTATGATTGCGCAAGTGTGCCATGGAGCAGAAGTCTTGAAAATAACCAAATTTACAAAGCCTTGCACCACTCTTGACAGAAAGCATAGCTTCCAATATAAATTATTTTGGGCTCTTTCCTTAAAGTAGAGCTACATTACAGGTTCTTTTCGCTTCATGGAGTGCTTGCGTTAAGAATTTCATGCAGTGTTAGTACCTATCTGCAGATGTTACACAATTAGTAAACTGCTCATTAAAAAGTGCAGCATGGGAGACGATCATTGCTTCAATAAAAAAGTCGCAATAAAATGAATGCTGCATGAGCAAAAAGAAGGCGATAGTCGATTTGCGAAGTTAGGCGAAATGCGAATCAGGTGCGCTAGCATTTCCCTTAGGTTCCGATGTTCAGATCCAGTGTGCATGGATGGCAGCTGTTCAGATAGCGATAATGGGTTGATGTCCATATATGCAGAATTGGTCATTCTCTCGATTCATGGATCCCTGGGAGTCTTCCTACCACTCCTGGCGCAGTGGTGCAGAGGTCAGGTGATGCGCCACTGCCATTGGTGGGACTGCCACCGGTTGGGTTGCGACCCAGGTTGCTCTTCCCGAACTGCCTCTCATGATTAAATGAGCTGCCACCTGACACAGTGGGCAGCTCATTTAATCATGAAAGGCAGCTACATACACGAACGCATGAATGCACCTGGACGGGTTGCCCACCACCCTATAGGCAGGTGAGCATCCTGCCACAAAATCGGCTTCAGACAAACACACAACAGCTAAATGCAGGGAATGGCCACTACAAGTGGTAGCGCACTAAAAAGAGCCATTCTGACTATACTTGCCTCCCACGTAAGCTTGCTGGCTTCGTACACTTGAAGGAACTCCTCTTGGCTAAGAAACCCATTCTTGGCTGTGTCCATGCTCTTGAACATCAAGTAGACGTCTCTCCGCTCTGTGTACAAGCAAAGATGTGGCAGGCTGAGCTATCATTTTGGCAGTGATAGTAGCTATTAGCAGAGGCTTTAGTGTGCAAATCTAAAAACACCACAAGAATCATGTGATAAGATCAACAGATTAGACCATGCAAGGAACTGTATTTCTTCCAGTGGTAAAAATCAGCAGGCTACTCTGCTCAAGTTCACTTCTATTGATATGCAGCACGCATGTTATCCAAAGTCCTTGCATTTTAACCCCCCCCCCCCTCTCCTCTTTCCCTAGTACATACCCTCCTTCCACTGACTGGACATGTCCAAACAGGCCTTGCTTAAGTAGGGCACATTCTTTTGCTGCAAAAAGCAGCAAACACCTACGCCACAAATTCAGATCGCATTAGCTTCACTGAATCTTTACTACTTTTAAAGCAAACACGCCCCCTGTTTCTGCTATCAAAGGCTTTAGAATAAGCCTAGGGTAGTTAAGAAGAACTTCTTGTTGGGCGAGTTGGTGCATACTGTTGTAGGTACGAATTGCGCACAAAAGACACACACAGGAAAAACACGAGGGAGACTGAAAGAGCGCAATTTCAGTTACCCTCGTGTTTTTCCTGTGTGTGTCTTTTGTGCGCAATTCGTACCTACAACAAAAGCCTAGGGTACTGATATCAGAAGTTCTATATTCAGATTTACACCACAACTACTGATGTAGGCTCAGCCGAGATGACGTAACAAGAAAGATTGGTCAGCTGTCATCACACAGCCATCACCCCATTTGTGACATCAACCAATCAGTGCAGACCGAAATGGACATGCTCACTTAGTGAATGCTTCTAGAATGCAGTTAGGCCTACAACAGTGCCAGCCACAAACATATGTGCAGCCCTTTGCACCACCAAACTGGAGGATGGGTGAAGTGTGCAACTAAGAAATGGAGGAAGTCTCACTGGCACGTGGCTTGTAGTACTTCATGAGGCCCTCAAAGTGGCAGAAGTAAAGGCACGAGGGAGAGGACCGGTTGACGAGGAGGCGGAAAGCCTGATGGCAGGCCTTCCTGCGGTGCAGGAGCAGCTTGCGGAACTTTTCTTTCTCCAGAGATGAAAAGCGCTCGTAGACGACTGCCAGCACCTGCGTGGATTTCAACAAGATATACTTTAACAAGATGTTCAACTGGGCTAGTTGGTAAAGACTCATGGCGACAACACAGCCTCTCTGGTTCCTCGTCTTTTTGCACTGTGTTGTCACCAAGATATACATTTTCACCACGGTTTAACGCTGCGTAAGCGAGCCTGTCACTGTACATAGTTAACAAATCAACAAACCTCAAAGGTCTTTTCGCAATTGTTGCATGTTCCAAGGCACAGCAGATATTGCACTGTGAATGTGTATACATAGCTGCAGGTTTTCTTTTCTCATTTTCTTTCTTTATGCACAAAAGAGATGAAAAGAGCCATCATGGAAAAATTATTAATAATTTTAATAATTATTAATAAATTAAGTGTCCATGTACATTTCTGTGCCAACTGATCTCTGTTCTTTTGATAATTTCGCATCACATTTTTGAGGTAACGCATTACGATAATAATACAGTATCCCCCAGCAAGGACAGACCACTATGCCACGAGGGAAGTGGCAGTGTGCTCCACAACAAATGCATTTTATTAAAGAAATTAACAGCATGTATAGGTTAATGAACGGATGCAAGAATACTCTCCCAATGAACAAGCATTCCTGCTATATGCCTGCAGTGTAGACAGTACATCTTTCCTCAGACTTACTATGGCTGTGCATATGTGATTTGCATGTGGCATTAGCTCAACAGTCTGTCATAGCTTTCTGAATGAGCAACCTAGATACACCGCTGAAACTAAACAGCAACCCTCTTTCCACTCCACATGCAAGATTTAAAGAACATATGTCATCTGACAGTGCCCCTTTCTCTATCCTTGCTTTCAGGCCCTCTTCCTCGCAGCGCGGTTGAGGTGTCCATTGAGAAGTGAGACTATTATTGCATCCTTTCTTTCCTAAAAAAGAAAACCGTCATACAAATTAATTAGCAATTCTTCTGTGAGAATTGTTGCGATCCCCCAAAATGACCCTTTAAGACAGTTGACGTCTAGTAGAGACTACTGTGACGTGCTCCACTGTTTTGTCGAAACGAGCATTTGTGAAATTCATGGGAATATATTTCAGAGAGCAAGCTGCGCAGCGTGCTTTCACTGCTGCAGGGCTCGCCAGCGTGCTTGCTCTGTATTGATTGGCCCACTCTAGGCAAGGGACACTGCATACACCTCGAGGTTTTCCTTTCAAAACAACAGATGCTCTGAATTCAACTTTTAGCTACTGGCATCATGCAGGAGTATATCGCAACATGCAGACAGAATACATGCAGACAATAAAATTCAGTGTAGTAATCATAGTGTACAATACTGCGTTTCATAACATGCAATGGCCAACCAGATAAAGGGCATGTAATTTCAAAGTGTTGGGTACTTGATAAACACAGCATCTGCAATTTAAACTTAAAATATAACTTGATGCTTTTAAATAAATTGTATACACAGTAAACTAACCAGAGAATTGATTGAAATAGGCCATAGCGTAAGTGAAACAATACAGCATTGTGACTGCAACATTACTTAATGCCTGTTTTGATTACGATGCCACTAAAATGCAGCGCTGCAATGACAAGGAGGACCAAGGTGATGAGGGACGACCTTCCACTGCTCAACTTTGCAGCTGTCAAAGAACACTGGCTCAAGTCAAACAAGATCTTCATGCTGGACTACGATGGGACACTGAATCCAGTCCAGTCCAACCCTCACAACGCCCAGCCCAGTGCCAAGCTGATTGATCTACTGATCAGGTTCAATGCGAAAGCCAGGGCAGTGATATGCACTGGAAGGCAGAAAGAACAGGTTGACGGATGGTTTTCAGCCGAGATAGAGATCTATGCGGAGCACGGTGCCTACCACAGGAAGGACGGCGTCTGGAGCAGGGAGGGACGGCCCCTGGACCTGACGGAGTGCACTGCGATCATGGAGGAGTACAAAACGCAGTCGCCGGACATTGTTCTGGAGGTCAAGAGCACTGCCCTGGCATTCCACTACCAGAGGGTGCACAGCTTCGACCCAAAAGAGATGGTGGCTCGACTGAGGCAGCATGTGGGCGACGCAGTGATAGAGGGCAAGGGCATCATTGATGTACGCACCGTGAGCAAAGATGTGCCCTGTGCACACATAAAGCCAGCGATGTGCGCAGGTGATGACGTGACTGACGAGGACATGTTTGATGTGTGCACTGGCCTGTCCATTCGTGTGGGCAGGGCTCCTTCCAAGGCGGACTACTACGTTGAAAATGTGACCGACATCCATAAGCTTCTAGAGGAGCTAATCGAAATCAGCTAAGAATTCTCATTTAAAAACATACAGAACCTTTTCTTTTGTGATACAGGAGTTTAGATGACCACTTACAAGATACTGTGACCCATAAAAAGCATGTGTATAGCGAAAACACTGTTTTCATTAATGATCACAGCTAAACAACGATGTCCATCACTCACCAAGTTCATCAGGAAGTACAGGTGAACCAGCAGAAACACGACGAAAAATAGCGCAGCCCATTTGGAATTGGCGTAATATGGTATCATCACATCAGGAAAGCTGGAAAAAAGGAACACATGCACATAAGTGGCATTAATATAAAGTGCATGGCCAGATATTTGAAAGCAGCTACTAAGCTATGCACAAAGCTGAACTTCCTTGATGCTCAGAATCCAGCTTTCTTGACGACTGCTTCCACCTTGTGTTCGCAAGTGTGTACAAGTAGCTAGAGCGACATTCTGTAATTTTTGCCTCCCGTACCTTTTTTTTTATTAAGGAATGGAATTGAAAGACAGTGAATTTGAATTGAAATTTGGAATGTTCTCCTTCCCAGGAGCACAGTGCTCTGTGGTGTAGTCCCTACCAGCAGCAATCTATTTCCGCCACCAGCGCATATGTGATTATTAAAGAAGAATAAGAGTAACTGTTGTTTACGTCAACGATAAAAGCACCTTATAGCCTGCATCATGAGCTAAAGACAAAGAAACATTTAAAGGGTGCAAGCTTCATGAGACGGATAGGTCATCAATGCAATGCACTGCAGATGTCATCAACAGCCGCTGTCTTTCTTCTACGACAAGATGCAAAGGCTATTGCACCAGTGGTAAAAGTGCACTGCTATTGACAGGGACAGTCGAGGGGCAATGTGCTCCTGTGAAAGAGGACGCCCCAGACTATCATTTCAATGCAACATCTTTCAATTCTGTCAGTTAATCAAAAAAATTTACCATCAGAATGCAAAACCATATTGGTCATATCTCACATATGTGCACTATATAACTGGTTAGGCTGGTGGCAAGACAAGGACAAGTGCAACGACAAGAGCAAAAAAAAAAAAAATGTGCGCCACAAAATGAAGGCAGCAAGTAGCTTGATAGGCAAATTGGTACATCTGGCGAAAATCTTTCCCAGCCCAAATGGTTTATGGAACAATTTCCAGTTGGTTCCAGTTGGAACCAACTGGGTTCCAGTGGGTTCCAACTGGAACCAACTGGAAATTGTTCCATAAACCAGTTGAGCTGGGAAAGATCACCACATGCACATAGTGAAAGGAACCATTTAATTATGAAAGCAATATTTAAATTAAGTGCCACCAGCAATAAGCTCAATATATATGTTTTCGTTTCCAGAAAAAGCATTCTTCATTTCACCTCACACAGGTGCCATTGCTAAAACATCCTGTTATGCTTTAAGTCATGGGCAAAAACAGTTTCACCGAAGACAAGGCTGTGACTTTCGGAATTACATTGCCGTGGGAGTGCTTTTTAGATCTCATATCTCTCCTCTATGTAAACAGTGTTTTCTGGCCACTCTGAAACAACAGGAAGAGATAAGGGGGCACTGCTAGCTATCAGCCACACACGCCCTAAGGTGCAAACTTCCTGTTGCATGCGCACCTTGGCCACTGACCATGAATAAAAGAAAGCAAGCAAGGCTATGATGTACAGAGGGCATTAATTATGTACAAAGAAAATGAGAGTCACCCTATCTGAGAAAGCCATGTAAGTGCACAGAAAAAAGTATGAACTTTTTCAGAGCAACGAACAGTAATAATACCTCAGAGATAAAACTTGAATGAATAAACATTTGAGTTGTACCTCACGCCATCATACAAGTCATAGCTGTATTAGACCAATTATAATTAGCAAAAATAGCATTCTAAAAAGTTATGAAACTAACGCGGGTGCTTTTGCACAGCTGTGATGGTTAGCATCTCATTTATTTTTTTATTCATTGCTAGAGTAAGATCAGTTCACTGAAGTATCGGAATGCAATTCTTGGATCTTGTGAAAGATATTTGTGCATGGCTATACAACAGCAGATTGTGCACATCTTACTTGTGTTTGGTAACTCAGCCAGCTCTAGCCAGCTCATTAAATGTGCCTGAACTAAGTTTGTTTCTTTGCGGTTCGAATCTAATGGAGAAAAACTTAGCATGATGTTACATCTACATTCACCCTCTGTAATATGCAAAAACTATAAATGCTGTGCAAAAGAATGTCAGATGCTCACTTTGATGTTGTCAACAAGACAAAGAGATTCACAAGGCTATCATAGAGCGTACTGAAGTACTGCAAAAGAAAGAGAAATTGGCATTCATTAACAACTTCACCTGTAAACATGTAAGCAATATTTTATGTAAACAACTGCAGGTATACTCACAGGCTGGTCGTTGACAAATGAGAAAATGTGATATCCTGAAATATGAAAGTGATAATAAATGTGACTTTCCAAGAGTTACCTCATTGACGAATAGTGTAGTAAAGGCATCCTACCTTTAAATATACTATACTTCCTCAGCAGCATGTTTTTTCATTTTACCCTACCTACATTTGTCCATCTCCAATAATAGTAGTTTTATTTCATGTGATTTCAGTAATTGCTCAGACTTATTATAGAAAAAAAAATATGCATTGTCTTGAGAACAAGAAATGTATACATGTGTTAATAACGAAAATGCAATCAAAATAGGCTGCAATGATGCACACACTGTGCACCATTCTTTGAAAGCGATCAGTGCAAAAGAAGATACATAACAAAAGAGCCACAGTTCACATAAACGAAGACAACTATATGCAACACACATGTAGGTCAGGTCACTGAACTCATTACCTTCAAGCGCATGTGTGTTGGAGCCAGTTCAATGTTATTGCATTAGTGTAGTGTATTATTAGTGTATTAGCACCAGTTCACCAGACAAGTGCAAAATCCTTAAACTCAAAAGACCTTAAACAAAAAACAAAAGTTTTCAAAGCATAGAGTCACTAAAAACTGTACCCTTCTGCCCAACATTTTCAATAAAGCAAGCGAACAATGAGCTACTGCACATCCTTGAACTTCCGACATGTAAAATTTATTTCCTCTAATGGTCTACAATGCAACCAGTGCCCTTATTCGTGTGTAACCATAATGAGTTCTTACTCTTGTGTCTGTGCTATGGCATACAGTTCCGCCTTTCTTGTTCTTGGCGACAGGGTATGTTTGTTTACATAATTTGTTCACATAGAGAACCCAATATTTGTTAGTTCCAGAAAGTGCAAAAGCTCCACTCACCTAAGATGGCAAACACAGTCATGAAGAAAAACAAAATGACCAACATATCGAACACCGGGGGCAGGGACTGCAGGATTTGCCGAGTCAATCTGCATGAACCAAACAAACAAAAATAAACAGTGTCAAGGAATACTATCAGCAAATGGTTGCGCTATGGTTATTTATCAATAAATACCTACTCCTCTAAACTAAGATCTGCTGCTTCTCCTAAATATGCACGTGTTTATGGCAAATGGCAATGAATTCTCTCAAAGGGGCTATGAAAGGGGGTCTCAACAAAGATACGATATGCCTAGGATGCTAAAGGACGCAGCGTCACAAATATCCTCCAGCAAAAAATTTTTTCATGCGTTTTGTGGAAGGTGAGTTACTTGTAGTCAAAATTTGAATTTCAGCGTCTTCGCACCTTTCCCTCTCCTCTCGTCACTTTTTGCACGCTGAAATGTTGTTCCGCCGGCTCCACGCACTTTTGCCCTCCGCCAACTGCCGACGCATGTGGGAATTCCTCAGGGCGCGAAGCCAGCGCCTCCTGAACTGGTCTGGCGTCGAATGGCGCTAGCGCGGCAAACCAATGACGGCATTCAGCTGCTGACGTAAAGAGAGCTACATGGCGCAGTGCACGCGGATTCGGGCGAAAGCTCGCCACCGCTGGTTGCCACGAGGCGTGGAAGAGGGAGTTCTTAAAATTGTATTGTAAATTATCAGCTCGCTTTTGAGGTCTTATATGCTGAATGAACGCTCGGTGGCCTGTAATGCAAGTATTTTACCTCCAACACACTTTTCAGGGACCCTTCAACTGCTGCTTGTAATGGCCAGTGAACCTACATGTATCAGTGCTGTAAACCAAGATCAGTTTGAAACACAATTAAACTGAGCGGCTCCATTAACACAGGCATTTTACTACAATGTACAGCTCTTCCTTTTACAGCTTTTCAGGCATGTTAACAAAGCTAACAATGCAGCAATCTTCAAAAGCACTGCTTGCAACAGATTAGATTGCAACAATACATGTGCCTCTGAGGGATGTACAAATAGCAAAGTTTCATAATTTCTTTTCCCTTTTGGTAAAAGTCACATTGCATTGTGTTGCAATGTCCGTTTGCACAGAAATGATCCAGCAGTTGGGCACAGCTTAAAGGAGGCCTGTCCAGGCACCAAATTCCTGGTTGCTTATTTTCTTCGTTGCAATCATGCATAAGGCATTAGTATTCACGGGCCACCACATGTATTTACCACGGGGTAAACAATTTATACTGCTGATTCCACTTATAATGAACCTGATCGTCACGTGAACTTCATTCGTTGTATCCGAGGTTCGTAATAAGTGGACTTGCCCTATTACAGCCAAAAATTACAGCAAGACAAAAATGGCATTTATTTCTTCAAAAAGTCCATTAAGCAGGTCTGTTTCTTCAAAGAAGACTCTATCGAGCCTATTTCTAAGCTCTCCAGCATGGTCATGTGCTCCTGACCAAGGCATTTACTACGGGCAAGTCGCTTTAAGGACACATTATGTCAACAGTGACTGAGACGTTTGTGGCAACTGGTGGCAGGTCAGCATGCTCGTCTTCGATCCTAGACAAGGATCCAGCAGTGAAGCTACTGCAACGCATGTGCATGCAGGATGTACAGTATGCATAACCCTTGTGTAAAGTGCTCGTGCAGCTCATTGGCTCCAAATAAAGCAACACCTCGCCACAGCTGCTAGACTCTTGAAGCAACTGTTATGTAGAATAAGAGCTGCATAGACCTACAGATCAGATGAAAACTAGCACTTTACCCAGAAACCGTCAGCTAGTGTCTGATTTTAGTTTTCATTGATTGGTACGCTGCGCACAACTCGACCGCTTTACACAATGCTGACGCAGACTGTCTGCACGCTGCCTGCACGTGGCAGCATTGAAGAAGGCTGAGTTTCGACTAAGGAGGCGACGCACACCACGTGACCAGGTCTGCCAGCAGGAGATAACCGACACAACTGAAGGAAGCCACTGCCTATATCTCAGACAGTGAGCTGCACATGATGGCTAAACTAGGCTAGAGTACAAACCATAGCTACACCAATGTACATTTCTTGATCCAGCTGGTATCTAAAACAGAACCTTTAAAGTGCAAATAAGACAAGCAGTTATATAGGAAGCAATACTTTTCTTCTTCTAGACCAATGAAGTTTTAACCAAAACTGCACTTTTGGAGGGTGACTATGAATAGTACCTTCGAACACCGCCCAGGTAGTGGTTGTCAATCAGGAAGATGGGCCTCAGTGCACGAAGGATGCGAAAATGCGTTGCCTGTCGTGCGGCAACCACGAGGGCCTCCAGGAGCATTAGTAGCAGTATTGACAGCTGAACAACAAGGGAGGAAAAAAAATAGCACGCAGAAATCATTGGATATATATGTTCCACTTACAAAAATCACTAATGAGCTTAAACATAAAGCAAATGTTCATTTGAATGATGTTACATCCAGTAACCACTTGTCTCGCTTCCAGCTTTGATCCTCTTAAACTAAATGTCATATGCTGAACATAGCTGCATAGCGGCGGTAATCAGGCTGCTGCAGACTGACTTAATGTTACATGCATTTTTAAACCTCTAGAAGCATTACCCTTTCTTTAAAAGATCTTCTTGAATGGCTTTGGGAACAAAATTAGTATTTCAGTTTTATAGTCAAATGCACGTGCATATTGACTAAATTTGCGAGAGCACCACCACTACATTTTCCTATCATCTTAAAATGATTTCACTACAAAACAAGACTGCATATATGATAGCGGCAAACAAAGACAAGAAAAGGTTCGTGGAGGAAATATGTGCCCATTTGTACTACAGCCCAAATGACAGATGCAGTGGTGACAAAGGCTAGCAGCACTGAATTATGAACATTAGCACTAGTTAAACATATTAAAACTAAAAACAAAAATTAGGAATTGAATTTGGATAGACTTAATCTGTTTAATATTGTGACGGACTAGAAGACGACGAAGCGGGCAGTGGCATGGGCACGAGCGCTCCTGCCCATGCCACTGCCCGCTTCGTCGTCTTCTAGTCCGTCACATGACTCGGGGCCACGACGTTGACTTCCAGAAACCGGTGGCTCCTCAGTGTTCGTGGACCTGGCTTCACCCGCTCATCATCTCTTTCATCGTGACGGCAAGCCCTTCATCTTCTCTTCTCTGTTCCTATGTTCTGCCATGCCTATCGTCACGTCCTGCTTGTCATCGTCTGTGGCATTCTTCTCATTCGCGCGATCGGACGATCGCTTCGTGGCCCCGAGTCATGTGACGGACTAGAAGACGACGAAGCGGGCAGTGGCATGGGCACGAGCGCTCGTGCTACGCTCGCAGACATGAAATCATATCATCGCCATCGGTAATGCAGTCCTTTCTTCATCGCTTGCCGTCACATAACAATATCGTTCCGTTACCACAAAGCTTGAGCATTCAAACTTAGTGCCTCCACTGCACAAAATGGTTTCTCACCTTAAAAACAGTTCGTTTGTGAGTGAAGAATGGTTTGAGTCCCATCCACCGAAGCTTCATACACAGTTCAACAGCAACAACTGAGAGTGCGAGAATCTCCACTGAAACGTGGAGCTGCAGGTGGCAAAAAGGAAAAAAAAAAAGAAGGAATATGAAAACTCTTGTAGTTCGCACTTTGTTATACTGTAGCAGCTCTTGCAAGTGACGCAAACAGAATGTACTTACGCATTTTAACTGAACTGGGTAAGTGCAAAGTAAATAAATTTTTTTTAGTATTCTAGCTCTACACAAGTTTACCTTAGGCAATATATTCTAATGTGAAGGCAAATACAGAGTTATTTGTATTTGATGAATAACTTCAAATAACCCATATTATCAAGTAGATCCAAATGTAACCAAAGCCTTCCAATTGTCTTCATCAGTAAACCAAGCTGTCTATGTCTAGAAATATATCATGTAATAAAGAGTCTCATCCAAACAAGCATGTTACACCTGCAATGTGTTTAATTAGCAAAGCTGCCCATACTGTAGTGAAACTGAATTTGAGTAAGTGACTACCCGGTTAATTAAAAACAGCAGTGTTAGCTACAATACAATGTGCTTAACAAAACAAGGTTTAATTGCTATGAGTAAAATTTTCAATGAATTCAGCAAAACTTGTAAACAACTTGTATGGACATGCAATTCAGCTTGTCCCGGCAGAGAGCTAGCAAATGGAAAAATGCTACCTTCCCAGCGCCCCAGCGAGGAAAGGTGACTTCCACAACAAGTCTTGTGTAGGCTAGTTTGTCTGTGATTGAAAGAACATTGGCAGCATGACAGACAGCAAGGGTGAACAAGACACACAAAAAAAACAGTCCCGTCATTTGTGCCTCTTGCTCGTCCTGGTCCCTTTTCATGCTGCCGGTATTCTTATGGCCTCTGTAGCTCCCGCAAAAAAGTCTGCGATTCCTTGTCGTACTCTACAGATAAAGTGGGGAGGTAAAATAATGACACCGGCACTGCTTTTTACGACTTACTTCACAGAGTTCTTTTCCTTTTGCCTATTCTTACACCATCCACTTTACAGCATTGTTCTGATGCGTACAGTCCACATAATCAGGATGTGCATGGCACGCTATTTGGTTAGAGGCACATGCTGTTTAGCGTTCGAAGTGAAGGACCATGTACAGGCCACTGCTTGCATAAAGGAAGGAGCACTGACGGCAACGGGGACACTGAGGCCAGGCACGGCGGGGGCTTCCATGAGGGCCAGTGCCATGAGCACGGTGGCCGACAGCAGGTCGAGGCAGTAGAAGAGCACATTGTGCACAACCAAGTAGGCCGGCAGTGCCTCCCGACTGCATGGGTGGAAGTCGAGCTTGTCATTGTTCTCCCCTTCCTGCGGGCATACATCAAAGTGACTGTTCTTCACATTTAGACTACCTTAGTTATGTGGTGCAAACTGCATCATTTCTGTATAAAGCGTAGAGGTAACAATATTCTTCAAAATGTCAAAGTGAGTTTCATGAAGCTGAGAAGAGTACTAGAGACTTGCTATTTCTGTTCAACAACCACCCAAATCAATGCATTGACTACAAAAATTCTGGTGCATTTTTACGAGCTGAAATTATGCACCCTGGGCCGTCGCTGTAGTCAAGGCTGCGAATAAATTTATACCACCTAGGGATCTTTGATGCGCACAAAAATTTCAGTACATAAGCATCTTTTCATTTTGTCTCACCAAAGTACAGTCACCGTGGATGAGATGAAACCCATAGTCTCTGCTGAACAGCGGAACGCTATGACTGAGCCACCATGGCAGTTCAGTGGGGCAACCATTTTAAGAGGTTGGCAGTGAAAATGGTACTCAAGACCAAATGCAGCCCACTGCAGCAAACTCCTTACAGATGTTGGTGGTGGTTAACTTTCAGCTGAATGTGAGGGTGTCAAACAGTTTGTTCTGACTACAAATGAAATGTACAGAAATGGAAATCTGTCATCGGTTATCTTGTAATGTTTTACAAAATTCTATTACTTCAGAACAATCAGAGCGCAACAAGATATCAAGGCCTGGTTCCTGCACATTCAGCCACTATGCAGCATAGAAGAGGGCACAATAGACTTCTCGGTACTTGGATTTGAAGGTGACCAAGAAGGTCATCAGCAAGAACATCTTGGGGCATGCGAAGGAAGTATCTTTTGAAGCATACGTAATGCACCAACACTTTGTCACACACATACACATCTCACATTCAGCCAGTCAATAACAGTACAATAAAATATATCACCATTACTTTTGCACTACGCTATTATTTGCAGTTTGCATAATTCATTTTTTGTTTAGCAATACAAATTTTAATGTGCAATTCTGTGCAACATTTGTGAATTATTAGTTATTTTGCCTTTTTTTTTCAGTTTGAGCAGCATCAGCTATCACAAAAGCATTAAAAAAGGTTGAATACTCATGCCGAACAGCACTGCTTCAAGTTATACATAGGACCCTTCATTTTCGAGCGAAACCCAATTTTAACTAAATTATTGTACTCCGATGACATTTCGTGAATGCCGTGTTAAAGGTTATTTTTACATGAAAAGGTGTCTTTAATAGCATGTGGCTTAAAACGGCAGAAAGCTGAATGCACGTCATGGAAATAATTGCAAGCCTTGAACAACTAACAACATTGCTCTTTATATACACCAGCGTTTTTAGCTATTTGGTCATGATTTTAAATCTCTTCTAACGCCTGTTACCAATAGCATGATTTCACTTCAGGATACATTCTGAAACTACCTGTTACAAGCAGGATGTCACAACACAGGTAATAATTAGTTTGACACCTTGCAGCTACCATTCTGTTGAGCATTGCCGACATTAATGATGCCCAGCTAGAATGCTTTTACACTGATACAGATATTGAGAGATATCACTGTTAACACATATCAGATATAAAAGTAACAGATATCACAGTTAGACACAGTGATATCTGTGGGTTGACTGATGCACAGAAATGGTGCACATGGGGAAAGAGTACATGACAAAACAAATGTTGTTGTTGTTCACCTTGTAGAATAGCGCATACCCACACAGGGGGTTCGGCCAAGAAGAGGGGTGCATAGAGAGTTTTTTGATTATTTTTTTTCTTGGGAAAATAAATAAATAAATAAATTAATAGAAATAAAAAAGTCTGGGGAAGAGAAAAGTCAACAGAAAGCAGAGAGACCAAAAAGAAATGGGAAATGCATAACATTAAATTAAACAAATGTAACATTAAAAAAAAAAAAAGAAACAATACCTTCACTAAACAGCCTTCAGCCCCACCTGCAGTTTATAGATTGTTTATAAAGGTGATAAAAAAGAATACAACATCTTACTTTCACCCACAAAATGATAGCTTTTTCCTGGTAGATATGGTCCAAAAGAGTCTGAATAACAAAACGATTCACTCAA
This sequence comes from Amblyomma mixtum, assembly GCF_055824585.1. NCBI lineage: Eukaryota > Metazoa > Arthropoda > Arachnida > Ixodida > Ixodidae > Amblyomma > Amblyomma mixtum. The sequence continues at coordinate 291,434,739 of NC_143013.1, read as the reverse complement.
AAACCTGATTTGTATCCAATCTTTAACTTCGAAAACTGTACCCAATTTTTGTACCTCCAATTCCAACGAAAAAAATAGAACTTGAAAATGAAGGGCCCTAGGTATATATATACTGGTATTATAATGTCACTGGGCCTGAAAAAAACATCACAAATAGTGCATGCACACAACTTGGAATGCAGCTGTTTTACATGTACATTCGATAATATTCGTATCCGAGTGTTCACATCATTTCAAAGCATCAGTTTACAAAAGATCCACTATACCTCAAGGAATATTGCTGCCTCGTGGTAATTTGACTGCCAGCACTTGGCCAGACGCTCACCTTCTATTTCACCACTAGGGAAGCTGAGCTCAGTGAGTGCTGAGTGACTGTGTTCAACTGAGTTAGTCAGGTCAAAGGGAACATCAGCATCTGAGAAAATATGGAAAGAACGACACTTATAAGCAAGAAGTAACACTTTGGTTTGGGCTAATTGGTTCTGAAGACAGCACAAAAAGGGGACAGGGACGCACATAACACGAAAGGACTGGCACTTCTGCGTCGTCTTCAGGATATATTATAAGCATCCTGTACTCGTAATATATGCGTCTCATATCGGAAGCATAAAGACACAGGCAACAGTCTCGTTTATATTTATTATGAAAGGCAGGTCCAAAGCATGAGCATAGCTTAATTAAAAGCTTATTCCACTCATTCAGCTCCATCACCCCAAGTGACAATGCAAGGACTGCATGCACCATATAAGATTCAGTATACATTATGCACTGCCCTACTATAATTCTACAGTCCTGAAGGCTGACAGCTCATTTTAAAATGGATGCCAGTAAGGCATCAAACCAGAATGAGCAATCAAATTTCTGGGGCTGTGCTTAGTCAAAATAATTACACTACAACAGAATCTTGCAATTTAAAACTGGCTTAATTTTAACTTCCCCTTGAGTCAAACTGATGGTTTGGTTCCATCAAGTGCATTAGGGAGGCTCCCATTTTTTTAATAGGCTTTCAGTTTCGTCTGAGTTTGAATTATTAAACGTCTGCTGTATACATGGCACAATATTAAAAGGAAGACAGGTGGTTAACATTAAAGTGCCAATATACTTTAAAAATATTATGAGCTTACTATTCAACAGGAAAACTGAAACCAAGTGATCTTTTATTTCAGTATAATTGCTGGTTAGATGTTCACAGCACACTTTGCATCCACGCTTTGTTTAAGTTGGTTTTTCAAGAACATTTAAAGTGATAACCACGCTGCTTAGCATAACACTAAAATAGGGTTGTTCATTCAGAAATAACGGACTTGACACACAAAAAGCACAACAAGTGCATGCAATAATAACGATCATGAGAGGCTCTTAGAATGTCCACTTGGTGCTTTACGAGATATGAGTAAAATAGAGAAATTCTGTACAACATCTGTATAAGACAATAGAAATAGCAAACAAACAACAATATGACAAGCAGCAAAATTATTATGCATGTATTGAGGTTGAAATGACTAAATAATTATAAATTATGGCACATACCGCACCAGTATATCTCATGACAGCAATGGATCAGGAAATGTCAACAAACTATAAAGTCATCATAAACAGTTAATTTTAAGTTCAACATATACAAACAAGCAAAAATAGACATGCATATGTGCAAGTACTGTACTTCACGCTTTCCACAGGGGCAAGAAACGGGCATGAAACAACTGTTGCCCCACGCAGTTCGCGACCTGCTGAGGCGTGACGTCGGGAGAGTCTGCGAAGTGATATTGTCGTGTTCGCGATAACCGCGCACATTGCGCATACTATAGCTATTGTGCTCGGCGCTGAAAATAATTGCGTGGCGAGCGAAATTTTCTTGTTGTCGGCCAAGTCACGAACGTGAACAAATTGAGACAAGAACCTACGATTAATGCGCACCTTTGTGAACCGTTATATTGCAGGCGCATCCGCTTTCTTAATTATTACGTATATAGTGTTTACGATATCGATTATAACAGCTGCCTAAAGAAATGCAAATGCAGCTCATTTAAATGCAACGACACATAAAGCCGCGCAGCGATCGGGAAGTAGGAAAGGCGATCAAGAAGCAGTTTTCAGTTTCCCCCTCATCCTTCCTTACTTTAGACGTCACGTACGGAACAAAAGTTCGGGCCGAAATTTAGCTCTCCGTTCGACAGCCACGGCTCCTGCGATGTTTACCACGGGTCCTCGTTAGCTAGAAAAAATGTTCTCAAACCGGACGGGCCCTGAAAAGCGCGATCGCGAGTTAAACACGGAGCGCGAAAAGAAGAGAAGGAAAAGCGCGTCTGCTATTAGCGTAGCGATCGGCGCGATCACATACGGGACGCTGAGGCCCAGGACGTGGTGGCATCCACGCAGTCGGTGCTTTCGTAAGACAGGCATCGATCGGCTCTCACGAGGATGTTGCGGTCGCTTTCGTCGCTGTCACCAATTTGCAGGCAACGAATACCGAAGTTCGCCATTCCCTGGCCATCCCACTACAAGGTTACAGCTTACAGCGCAGCTGCAGGCAGCTAAAGGGACCGCCCCCGCAACGACAGTGTGATGTTGCGGCAAATCCCGCTAAAAGAAGCGAAATAAAAATCTTATGACGTCGATGACAGTGTGCGTTATCACAAAGTTTCATTGATAGTCGGATCAGGCTAATTACTGGAAATATTGCGCATATATTTACTTAAGTTATAATTACATTTTTATGCACTGAAGAATTGGCGCGAAATTAGCAATGGATCTGAACGTACTTGAAGCTTGAAGGCATTGAAGCATGCTTTACAGGGCTAACTCAATAGTAGTTTCTTTTGTTGTGGTTGGTGGTGGTGATGGTGCGCGATGGTGGCTCTTGAAAAGAAATGGCGCAGTAACGTACGCACGTGCCACTTATCGGTGGACACCTCAACCGCGCCGTGAGGGAAGGGAGGAAGGTGGGATGGGAGTGACAGGAGGAGAGAAAGAGAAAGGGGAGCCGTAGTGGAGGCAGTCAATACCTCCTAGAAAGACGCAGTGAAGGTCTGGTAATTTCGACTACCTGAGGATCTTTAGCATCTTCTCTCACTCCCTCCTTTATCCCTTCCCTTAAAGGTGCCCTGCGACGTAGATAAAGCATGGGGTCTTTATTCTTTGTATGCAGAGTAAGGGACATTGTGAGTCTTGAACGCGCAATGAGATCACCGAAATCATAATATTTGATATTTTAATCTTCGCTAGAAATGCTTGTTTCGAGCCGATGGTGTCGCAACGCGGCGGCCATTTGCGGCAGCGGAAATCAGGTGGCATTAGTGGCATCTAGATAGGGCGCTGCCTTTCTCATTGGTTGGGCGTCCAGTTTGCATATTGTTCCTTCATACTTGTGAAATGGATCCAAAATATTATGTCTCTGAGTACTGAAAGCTTTTCGAATACCACAAAAACTGGAAAAAAGCAGGAAAAGCGAACGAAAACTAACAAGAATACAGCTAGGGGCGACACTTTCCATTCCGCTTCAAACCTTCGTGGCGGCCAGCGCTGTTCAAAAAACGTTGGCTCAAACCAGAAAGCGCGCGCGTCGAGACCGGCCGTGACCTTACCAGGACGGCAGCGAAAAAAAAAGCCACTCGAAACACCTTGCCCAAAATTGTGAAGAGAAAGGCCGGACAGGAGGGAGTCGAGTTTGGGGAGGACGGGGGCTACTGCCGACAGCCTTCCAGTCCGACTAAAAAAGAAACTTCGGGGAGCTTCCTTTGTTATTAGTCACCCCTGCCCTGACTACTGCGCCGCGTACACGGGGGGAAGACGCCGCCAAAATGCGCGGCTGTCTACAGCCCCGACAAAGCAACAACTGCATGCACGCTTCCGCTGCGTGTGCGCTAGGCGGGGTTCTGATTGGTAGCGCCCAATCTCAGTACTGGGTTAGTGAAATGGGCGAGTGAAATGCGTTTTCGCCTGAGCTTTTCATTTTGAATTTTCAGAGTGGAATAACTTTCGCTTGCGTGCTCCGATTTCAATAATTCTTTTTGCTCTGGTCTCTGGAAAGCATGGCGAATCTATTTAATGATATTAACTGGTACCGAGGAAATCATCGCGGTGCCCCTTTAAGGCTCTCTTCAGGTTCATAAGACACAGATACTGCGTCATTTCCTTTCCTCAAAAACCAAATTTCAATTAGGAAGGTGGGATGGGAGTGACAGGAGGAGAGAAAGAGAAAGGGGAGCCGTAGTGGAGGTAGTCAATACCTCCTAGAAAGACGCAGTGAAGGTCTGGTAATTTCAACTGGGGATCTTTAGCATCTTCTCTCACTCCCTCCTTTATCCCTTCCCTTACGGCTCTCTTCAGGTGTACGATCATAAGACACAGATACTGCTTCATTTCCTTTCCTCAAAAACCAAAGTGACGGAGGAGAGAAAGAGAAAGGGGAGCCGTAGTGGAGGTAGTGAAGGTCTGGTAATTTCGACTACCTGGGGATCTTTAGCATCTTCTCTCAGTACTCCCTCCTTTATCCCTTCCCTTACGGTTCTCATCAGATGTACCGATCATAAGACACAGATATACTGCGTCATTTCCTTTCCTCCAAAACCAATTTTCAATTTTTGGCTTCGGCCGCTTATCTGTTTTTTTTTTCTTTCTTTTTCGGCAGCGTCCGCTTCGGCGGACGCGGTTGTTGCTGCGACGCGCGTCTTTTCTGTTTCTCTTTCCTCTATCTGCACGAGGCAGCGGTGGTGGCTCGGCTCGAGCCAGTAGGCACAACAACAACAACGATCACCGTCAATTTTCAGAGTGAGGACAGGCACATTGGATGTGCTGCGTGCATTGGACGTTCCAGTCGATCTTCTAAACGCCGACCGGACTGTTGATTCGGAAAAAAATTCTTGCAGATCTGCGATCTACAATGCGTACATGCGGCAGTGTTCGCATATGATCACGCGTCCGCAGTTCCTTTTAAGAGCGTTAGCTCTTATTCATCACGTTTCTCGATTTCTCGGGGTCTGCTACCACCTCCTTTCGGCGTGAAATTTTCTGTCCGAGGAATTCAAGATGGCGGTCCCAATTGTAAATCGATATAGCAATTGGTGACGTCACTGATTTTGTGACTATAGTACGATACAACTTAAAAAAACGGCAGTTGTTAACACTGGGCCGCGGTACGCGGCGTCCTGTATTACTCCGCTGGGCAATCGTAACTCGAAACGAAATCAACTTTTTAATGTTTGACTATATCAAACAATTCGTGTATCAAAATTCTAGAGCTCATAATTCTTTCTCTTGTGATAAGCTTTTTGTTTACCTAGCAAGAAACGTTACACCAGCGGACTACTTCTTCGTCGTGGAGGAATTCTGTGCGCGGAGGCTGAATGTGGGCGGAGCTTCACTGCAGACTTAAGTTGTATACGACTATAGTCACATGTCTGTTTAATCGCCTTTAACTCAGTAATTATTGAGAGATCATAAAACGAATTAGACATTTGGAATCCTCTATATGAGTAGTTAATATTTAGTTATGGTTATGCTTATATTTAATTGCTTGTAATTAACTAACCGATAACGTCATGATCTAACAAACGGATATTCGTAACGGGCTCGGTGAGTAGGACATGTTAGACACCAATATTGTCTAATTAGGTTAATATTTACTTATGGTTAGGCTTAATATGGCGGCCATGTCGTCAGCACTCAGCAGCTCACAGTTTCATACCTCATGGCGACCATGCACCTTTGAGGCAAGGAAAAATGGCCTTCCAAAGAGTCGAAAAACTTTTTCGGCCCAAATTGGTCAAAAATATCCGACCTCAAAGCGGTAGCCACACGCTCGCCCTAAGGTATGGAAAAGTAGCCCAATCACGTGGCAATACATCACATGGACGATAAATGGCGCTACCCATTTTTTTTTTCCTTCAACCTTTGGTCTAGTAACATTGCCTTTGGCGACGCGATTCAAAGGCACGTGAAAAATTTTACAGCGTAAATTCATTTACATTTAAAATAGATTCCAATTTACCAAAAGCGCAAGATCGCTTATTCCACCAATGAACAAGCCTTACGATGATCATTTTTGGTCCACCGACAATCTTCGATAAAACTGTGTGCTCGCTCGGTTTTGAAGCGAAAGCTTCACTACGCGAGATAAAGCCAGTTTTGCGGTGGACCCAAGTTTCACCTTCAAATGACCTTGAGCTTCAAAAGCAAAGGCGCGTAACTGGCCTCCTGGGACAGTGGACACCTTATTCGCGCTTTAAACTACGGAACCGATGAAAAGTGGGAGCTTCGAAAGCAAAGGCGCATAACTGGTCCCCTGGGACATATGTTAAAAAGAAAGAAAAATAAAAGTGTCCGGCCCCCACAAGGTCCCCTTGGACAGTGGACACCTCCCTGAAAAGGGTGGATGAGGTTGTATTATGTAGAGTACATGCCACCGAGTGTTCATGCCACGTTAGGACCTCAAAAGAGAAGCGATCATTTAGAATATATTTTAAAAAATTCGCGTTTCCTTTCCTTGCGGCGACCTGCGGTGCCGAGCTTTCGCCCGAATCCGCAACGCGTCATGCAGCGCTCGTTACGTCAGCAGCGAAGGGCTGTCATTGGTTCGCCGTGGATGGTTCGCCGTGACGCCTCTCTCTGACGTCACGCAGCTTTCATGGCCGCGGCCGGAAGCTCCGCCCCCTCCCCCCCCCCCCCTCCTGTCGCGCGGACCTGGAGGGTGGTGGTGGTGAAAAACATTTATGGAAAATTAAGTTTTTTACAGAAAGATGATTGGGGTAGGACCCTATTGGCCCTTTCCCCTTACAATACTGGGTGGAGCCCCTATTCCGGTGCCCCATTGGCAAGCAACGCCGCCCGCGTCCGTTGAACCAAAGCCTGTTGGCTTTTTAGGTCTTGACAGCCGAGCAGGGCCGCCTCCCAGTCCTCTCTGGTGGGGTTGAGGTTGGGGGGGATAGATGGGTTTGACTGACACGCCCAAACCATGTGGAAGGTGTCAGCCACCTCCCCACAGAACTGGCACGCGCCATCAAAGGATGTATTGAAATGTTTAAGCACCGCCGGGCACAGCACAGTGTTAGTAAGAATTTTGATGAGGAGGCGCTCGTCAGCGCGATCCAGACCCTTACAAGGGGCCGGGTAGCGCCGGTGCTCCTCCTTGTAGTAATCGGTGATTTGTTTGAATGTAAGGCGCGTCTCCAGTGTTCTGTCACTCTCTCCCTTTCCTCAAGTAGGGCTCGCGCCGTGAGGAATCTGTCGCTCTACTTCGTATGTACGCTACAATATGGTAGCCATGTTTGATGTGTAGCCGGTCCAAGATGCGGCGACCGGACGTGGTCCGGTCATAGCTATGGTTATAAGATCATAGCGGTCGTCGCCAGGCGCGCGCGGAATCGTTGGCGCGATACTATGGTAACCAACAACATGTGTATTACGTGGACGTTACCGGCCCACACCACGGGGGGTGGTGCACGGCCGCAGTCGTGCACAACACAAACACAGTTAACGGGCTCACTTTCAAAGCCTACAGCGCAACACACGCGGAGGAGATCGCCATTGCTCTGGCTCTTACTAATCCCAAGTCGAAACACATCATCATGCACGACTCGCGAGGGGCCTGTCGGAACTATGAGTTGGGCTGGGCTCCCCCTCTTGCCTGGTGCATACTGGAATATAGCTGCCGATGCGAAGATCCAACTCCACGTAACCTGATATGGGCCCCCGGTCACCAGGGACTCCAACGAAACGATCAGGCCGATCAGGCTGCCCGCGCACTTTCTCCCCGGGCTATATACACCTGTCCTTGGAAGCCTACTCCGAATCAGACAATCTGGCCCTTACATTAAAACACACCATCGATTACTACAAGGAGGAGCACCGGCGCTACCCGGCCCCTTCTAAGGGACTGGATAGCGCTGACGATCGCCTCCTCATCAAAATTCTCACTAACACTGTACTGTGCCCGGCGGTGCTAAAACATTTCAGCACATCCTTTGATGACGCGTGCCAGTTCTGTGGGGAGGTGGCTGACACCTTCCACATGGTTTGGGCGTGTCAATCAAACCCATCTATCCCCGCGCCAACCCCAACCTCACCAGAGAGGACTGGGAGGCGGCCCTGCTCGGCTGTCAGGACCTAAAGACCCAAAAGACCTTGGTTCACCGGACGCGGGCGGCGTTGCTTGCCAACGGGGCCCCGGAATAGGGGCTCCACCTAGTATTGTGAGGGGAAAGGGCCAATAGGGCCTAGTGCTCTAGTGGGTGGGGCCGGCGGTGGTGGTGGTGAAAACTTTTAATTGATGAAACAGAGTTTGGAAGCCACAGAGTGGCCCCGCTACATGGTCGGCGTCCCTAGTCCGGGACACCGCATGACAAGGCCCCGTCTGTCGCCCGTTTCACCAGAGCCCTTTGGGACTCAAGAGAGGAGCAGTTGAGGAGGGCAGTCTCCCATTCCTCTCTGGAAGGGGTAGGTGAAGGGGGGAGGTGGGATTTTGAGTACATGCCCACACCATGTGGAAGATATCACAGGTCTCCCCACAGTGCGGGCATCGCCCATCCGTGTTTGGATCGTAATGTTTCATAATTGCTGGACAGAGTAGAGTACTTGTCTGCAGGCGCCTTAAAGTTCGCTCCTCCGTCTTACTCAGCCCCTTTGCAGGGGCCGGGAAAAGGCGGTGGTTGTTGCTATATTGCGTTATTATTTCCCTGAATCGCAGCAGCGGCTGGTTAGTCTCCGAGCCAGAAGAGCTGGGATGAGGAGCCCGGTGAATAAGCGCTCGGGCAGCTGCGTCAGCGGCCTCATTACGCGACCCAGGCTATGAGACGCCGCAGTGAAGGGCTCCGGAAATTTCGACCACCTGGGGTTCTTTAACGTGCACTGACATCGCATAGTACACGGCCCTCTACAATTTCGCCTTCATCGAAATTCAACCTGAAACTCTCGCGATCAACCATTAGCTGACACGTACAGCCTTTGTCAAAAGTTTGGAGCCCAGGGGGTTTGCTTCTGAGCCACACTGTCTGGTTCGTAATGCATCTCCAACGCTCCAAATTTGCTGAAGGTCCGATGACTTCTGGTTCTGCCTCCTCCAATGGGTAGGGCTGCCACGAATGTTACAGGAGTCCCACTGAGAGGCTTAGAAGCAAACCCCCTGGGCTCTAAACTTTTGACAAAGACTGTACCTGGCGCTGGGCAGGGTCTGCGCGCTGCCTATCCAGTGTCCGGAACGCACTCAATGTTACAGACGCCAAGCCGCGTATAGTTGCCCGATACGCCACAGCTTTCTCTCTCTACCCAGGTTCAAGAGTAATTGAACCGCAGCTAAATTTTTTTTTCTGTGGTCCACTGAAGCTTTCCCACACGAGCGGCCATTGAAAAAGACTGAGTTTCGCGCACGGGCCGCTTTCAGAAGCCCCATATCACTTTCTGTCCTTGAGTTTATCCCCCCTCCCCCCTTCCTTTTCACTTTTAATCAAAATGCTAGCATCGTCACAGTGATCACGCCTCGAGCTGCTGAGGAAAGGGAGAGAGTGCCAGAACCCTAGAGACGCGCCCTCCGGGTCCGACCCCTTCCCCGCAACATGTCCAGAGAAGACCATAGCGGTCGTCGCCAGGCGCGCGCGGAAGCGTTGGCGCGATACTATGGTAACCAACAACATGTGTATTACGTGGACGTTGCCGGCCCACACCACGGGGTGTGGTACACGGCCGCAGTCGTACACAACACAAACACAGTCAATGGGCTCACTTTGAAAGCCTACAGCGCAACACACGCGGAGGAGATTGCCATTGCTCTTGCTCTCACTACTCCCAAGTCGAAACACATCATCACCGACTCGCGAGGGGCCTGTCGGAACTATGAGTTGGGCTGGGCTCCCCCGCTTGCCTGGCGCATATTGGAATATAGCTGCCGATGCGAAGATCCAACTCCACGCAACCTGATTTGGGCCCCCGGTCACCAGGGCCTCCAGGGAAACGAACAGGCAGATCAGGCCGCCCGCGCACTCTCTCCCCGGGCTATCTCCCTGTCCTTGGGCGCCTACTCCCAATCAGACAATCTGGCCCTTACATTCAAACACATCACCGATTACTACAAGGAGGAGCACCGGCGCTACCCGGCCCCTTGTAAGGGACTGGATCGCGCTGACGAGCGCCTCCTCATCAAAATTCTTACTAACACTGTACTGTGCCCGGCGGTACTTAAACATTTCAACGCATCCTTTGATGGCACGTGCCAGTTCTGTGGGGAGGTGGCTGACACCTTCCACATGGTTTGGGCGTGTCAATCAAACCCATCTATCCCCCCCAACCCCAACCCCACCAGAGAGGACTGGGAAGCGGCCCTGCTCGGCTGTCAGGACCTAAAGACCCAAAAGGCCTTGGTTCACCGGACGCGGGCGGCGTTGCTTGCCAATGGGGCCCCGGAATAGGGGCTCCACCTAGTATTGTTAGGGGAAAGGGCCAATAGGGCCCCCAATCACCTCTCTGTAAATATTTATTGCATTATAAATATTTTTCACCACCACCAGCATTCGGATCGAAACGCGACCGCCACGCGCGCTGCCGGGTTCGAACCAGCTAGGGTACTCGGCCGGGTTTTGTAGCAATACACATTTATCCCTCCAAGCCTGCTATCGCCAAGGAGCCAATTTATCGATTGTTTTTGTAAAGGAAAGCACAAAGAATATGGGTGGCGAAAATTAAACGACGCCATATCGTTCGTCTCGGCCGTGTAATTCTCTCCGCTGCTTTTGCGCTCTTTAATCTCTGCCAGCTGAGAGAATCGTTAGTATAAAGCATGCACTGTATTGAAAAGTAAACAGAGCTGCATGACTTTCCGAAGGAAGTCACTAAGCTTATCCCAGGGGACGTTGTCAACTGCCACACTTACTCCCAAGGGCGTCCGCAGATATTTTTCCGGAGGGGGGGGGGGGGGGGGGGGCACCCGATGTCGGGATGGGGGCGGTGGTAGGTTAGCACCGAAAAGGAACTAGTGCATAAATAATATCCATAATTCCAGGGGGGGGGGGGGGGGGAGGCAACCGCCCCCCCGTTGCCCCCCCTTCCGGACGCCCATGCTTACTCCCACTGACTCGACCATTTGTTGAAAAGCAACATTTACGCTTTCTTGCGGTTTCGGCAATAAATTTAAGACAAAACTCGTGCCACGCGGTTGTACTGAACCAGGTCGAAGAAGACGAAGAAAAAAACCACTTGTGCTGTTGTCACCCAAGGGCACAATTAAGGCCTAGAGAAGAACCTGCAGTTGCCCCAGACCACCGCCTCGCGTCGTCACCAATGCAGCAGCCAGAGCAACCGTCAGCCGTGCCAGAACGGGGTGCGAAACAAGCTGCCTCACAAAAACCATGCGAGCAGCTACAAGCTCGGCAAAAGCCAGCCGCTCAGCAGACAGCATCGGCAGAAGTGTCTCAGCCGTCTCGACAATCTCGCTCGCTGTCTGGTCGAACCAGCAAGGCGCCGCCCGAAAAGCCAGCCGCTCAGCAGACAGCATCGGCAGAAGTGTCTCAGCCGTCTCGACGATCTCGCTCGCATCACACGTCGCTGTCTGGTCGAACCAGCAAGACGCCGCCCGAACAGACGGACACGTCGCGAACCTTCCGGAAGCCGCGACGCAAGGGCAGACTGCTCGGCGTGGAACCTGCCGCGGTGTCCCTTGCACCTTCGCCCACTCATTCGGCGCTGATCGAGAGTTCGTCTCTTCAGAGCGCCTCCGTAATAATCCAGCAGATCATGCGGAAGGAAGCGCGAAGCAGCCGACAACTGCTCGCCTGCGGTCTACTCATTGGCGTCGCTGTACTTTTGGTGATCGGCGTTTTACTGTGGGTGATATACAACGAGTTCGAGAAGAGGCGAAACGATGCTAGGATAATGACCACTGTTTCGGAGGCACTGTCGGGACGGCGAAGGGCTGACGTACAGAGAACCTCGAGTATGAACTGAGCGGGGACAATGACTCGCGAGAAATGTTAGATCGTATAACGCCCTCTTATTATTCGTCGTATTGTGATCAGCGTGCGTTTTTACCCCTCTTTCACAAAGAGGGTCACCTGATAAAAATATCATGAAATGAAGAGAATTAGTTCTTTTTTTATGTTCCAGAGCTGCGCTTGAGCACGTGCTGGCGAAGCGTGCCGTTAACACAGGCACCTCAACAATCCACTTTCTAGAATATTATGTTGACGTCGTAGAGTAATGTAGGTGTTTCAGGGAAGCTGAACACCAATTTTTAAAAGTACGGTTTCTATAGAAGCTTCGAAAACGCGATTACTCTCGCCGCTGAGTTTTTCTGCTTACATCACGTTTGCACTCACAATCCCGATGTGTTCGCGAGTTGGTCGCAGTCATAGTGATAAGTACGCTTATTTGACGTCGCATCTGAATCCCTCAAGCTACTGAAAAAAAAAAAACAATATGAGCGCGAAAGCTACAGAAATGAAGCCTTCGAACCTTCAACCTCTGACTCGACGGACTCGACCTTTGCAGCGCGCGCGCCGCCTACGTTGGGCAGCAAACGATAGCAGTCCGGCAACTGTGGGACGAAAAACACTCTCCCTCTCTCTTTTTCCGCAGCGCTGCTGAGGTATGGGCAAGTTTGATGTTTCTTGCTGATCAAATCCGTCAAATTTTCCCTGCACTTTTGCCATCTGAGCCTTCAAATAGCCTGTAATGACTACTTTATACTTCTTGATTAAGCATGCAATGTTAGTTCCTCGCTCAGTTTCTTCGCAAACGCGCTCTAACGTAACAAAGTCACGTTAGCGGCATCGGTGTCGGCAGACCCTTCTATCTGGGTTGCAGTTTCCTTCGCTATGATTTTGCCATTGTTTGATACACATACTGTATCTAGCATTGAACCACGTATATTTTATGCCACATTGCTTTCCAAGGTAATGTCGTGTTCGTATTCTTCATAGTAAAGTGCTGCAGCCGCATATCCATGCTCGCCGAGTAGCGAGCCGCGTCAGACGTGTCGCGTTTTGGGTCGTATTATGCCTGTGCTATGGGAATAAAAGCGGTAGCGGTCAGACTTACAGTTGATTTCGTCAAAAGTCGAGTAGTGTGCTTGTGCGCTTCCTGACATCGGGTTGGCAGGGAGCACATCCGCAGAACCGACGCGTTGAAGGGCTTTCAACGGACTGCCTCTCGATCCGCGTGGTAACCGACTTTATTTGGAACCGTTCTTAGGATCGGAGGTAGTTTGCTTGTGCAATGCGAGGTATATTTAGCTAACTGCGGTCGCGTCGAGAGAGCTCGGAGGTTTCTGCTGCGAGGTGACGTTTTTCTGACCATACTTGAAGTACGGCAGTCATCTGTTTCGTAGCTGCAGTCCGAAGCCTTGTAGTACTTTATGGCCATGTGTTGTTCGTAAGGCTTGGTTGTTAGTGAACTGGCTTGTGTGCACGGTGTTGTTTTGCACCACGTTTGTATCCCGCTGAGATTGCACTTCACTAATTAGTGTTTGGTTGGGATGCGTTGCATCTTCTCTGATCCGCTGTTGCTAAGCGCGCATCGCAGTGACACTGCTTTCCCGTAAGCAAAATGACTCCCAGACAGGACCAAGCCTCATGCTGTCATGCTGTTCTGCCGAAAATTCGTGAGCTTTCTTCTTAACGCTGAAATAAAGAACATTGTGCAGCGCCGAACGCGAATGTCGTTTGCTTGATGGCTAGGTAGGAGCTGGTACTTGCCAACTTGATGAGGAAGATAGGACATGTTTAGTGGCACTTTGTTTCGGGGACCTGTGAACAAGAGCGTGTAATATTTTTATGCTGCATTAATGTGCTGTTTGTTTGCTAGTCGAGCATAGGCAGCTACATCGTGCTAGCATTGAGTCCTCCAGTGGAGCAAACCACACGTTAAAGAAGCCCAGGTGGTCGAAATTTCCGGAGCCCTCCACTACGGCGTCTCTCATAGCCTTAGTCGCTTTGGGACGTTAAACCCCATAAACCAACCAACCAACCATATGTAGGTCGGGGTCAGACCAGCCAGTGTGAATGGTGTGTATGCTTCTTGTCTTTGGATTGGATGAAAAAGCGCATTTCTTCTTTTGCAGCTCAAGGCAGCGGTAAACAAGCATGCCAGCTAAGCCGGATAGCGCGAAAAAGGCGCCTGCGGCGGCAAAGCCTGCTGCCAAGGGTGCCGTCGCAAAAGATGACGCCACGGCCGCCAAGAAGAAGACGCATGCCCCACGGAACCACAAGTTGCCCGGTGGCGTGTGGCTCTTCTCTCGCTCCAAGATGTTCCATAAGCGGGGCCTCTTCAAGGTCAAGCATGCCCCTGTGCCCAAGGAGAAGCGCAAGCGCAAGAAGCGTGTTGAGGTCAAGAAGATCAATGGTGAAAACAACGGTGGCAAGCGTGTTGTGCGCATCAAGAAGGAGGTATGTTCACGTGATGCTGGTCCATTGCATCCCATGTTGACTTGAGGACTAAATAGTCATTTTGTGTTGGTTTATGTCCATTAGCTCAGGCTTGAATAGCTGTGTTTACATTGAACACTATGGGTAGCTTTGGTTACTGTTAATTTAGTTGCTTGTACAGTCATGTTGCGCGATTGTTGGTTGTCTCTGATGGTACATAACTAGTTACGGCCACAACCAACGATCTGTCGGGACTTGTTTGCATTGAAATGAGTTATGGGGGTATGATAATTTTAAATAATCTGAAAACATCAGCAACTTTCTGTAAAGTCATATTTTTTTTTATGATGAAGTGGGAGCTTACTACGCAATTTTTGTTGATGTTGCTTCTTCGTCAAAGAATTTATTGACCAGCTGTCTGGTGCCTTGATGTGGGAATGGTTTTAGTCCAGTGTATTTAAATTAATCCCCGATGGCAAGTAGATTTGGAGTAAGAAAAATGGCAAACGGGCAATTAGTGACTGTTCAAGCTTTAAGATTGACAGAATTGTAGTACCATTTATTGTTGGTATGTACGAAAGGGGTTGGGAACAAAAGCATGCAGGTTTACGAAAGCATTTTCATCATGCCGACCCTATAGTTCGGGTGCAGCGGCTGCAGCCTGAACCTTTTGGAAGAAAGAAATTTATGATACTCTGTGACATGTAGACCAGAAAATGTGGTAGGCTGGGGTCACGCTGCAGTTCCCACTGTTGTGGCTCCTCTTGGAAATGGTAGTATGTTGGCCAGTAGAGGCCCGTGTGGCCATTAGATCCATTGTCTTCATGTGATGTTATTTAAAAGCCCTGGTGCAACGATATGTGCAGACTGTGGTTTTGAAGTATAGTAGTGATCAAGATCTGCTGAAAGTTTGTGGCTGCACGGTTGTGTGTGTAATGCTGCTGCTCTTGTGGCTTCAGCGTCGTGCCTACCCGACAGAAGATAGCCCGCGACACAAGCGGACCACCCACATGAAGCCCTCATCTCTGCGGGTCACAAAGCTCCGCAAGAGGATCACACCTGGCACCGTCCTCATCCTTCTCGCTGGACCGCATCGCGGCAAGGTGAGCTGGGAGATGGAGTTTGTTTCCTTTTAAATTGTTCTGAAACATTCCTTTTGGATTGAGGTGGATAGTTCAGGCGCGGAGGCCCAAAGAGATGTTTTGGGTCTGTTTTTTAGCAGGAGGGGAGCATGGAGGGGCTTTGGCTTGAATTTTCGTAGGTTATAGCTGCCCGTTATGCACTCTGCACATGATTGAAACATGCAAACCTTGTCTGGGACCTTTGAGTAGAGATAAAGCTGGTGCTGGAGGAACGTCGTTTATAGTTTCATCCCCACTTAATTGCTGCTCAGTGTATTGCAGTTAAATGAGCTGTAGAAAGTATCGTACAACTCCGTCATTTTCGAAATGAACATTACTCGTAATCCTTTTCTGTGCACTATTTGGATGCTTGAAAATGGTGTGATACAATGAGGAATGTAGGTGCCGCACTTTTACTGTGTGGGACTCGTTGGAGTGTTAGTGGTCATTATTTATGCAAGGACCACTATGACCTTGTTATGAAGGGCTTCTTAGGTCGCAGTAATAATAGAAATAATAATAATAATAATAGAAATTGTATACAATAAAACCTCAATATTAGAACGCAGCTCATTGTCGCCCGTTCCTGCATTTCGCGGCGTCGCCGTTGTTCCTCGTAACCAGCTCCGCAGCCCACGGCAGCGCACTTCTCTAGCTGCGCACGCTGCTGGCTCCATTTCTCCCGCACGCCCAAGCCGAAACGCATAGCCGTCACTGTTCACCAGTGTGTGTACTCGCCCTCTTCCTCTGTGGCGGCGACAGCATCAGTTGCTGAAGTGCTGGCTCAGCGTCAGCGGATCATGGTGCATGCATCCCAAGCCGAAACACAGAGCCACGTCAGAGCAGCGTCAGCGCCATCAGTCGCTGCTATCTCTTCGCCGCCCAACGTTCTTATGCACCCACGCTCTGCCTCCCGCAACCTCCCGATAACTTAATTGCTCTCTTCGCTCCTCCTCCAATGCCACCTGTGTGCGGCGGCAGTCAGAGCGCCAGACTGGTGGTGGCGGATCTCAATATGTGCACCGCCTGAGCCGAAACGCCTAGCCCAAAAAACTAAAACAGCTGATGAGCTGCGCTCAAATTTCACGTTAGGAAGTAACGTAATTGTCGGCAATTTTTTCACTATTGGTTCGTTTGAAATCCCTGGATTATGCATAGAATTTCTAAAAATCAAGTTCAGTTGCTCTGCATCCGAAATTTTAGGAACTCTTTTTCATTGGCTGTGTGGGCCACTTCATGGTGCTGCGCAAAAGTCCCAGTAATCAAGCATGTCCAAAAAATCTGATCCGAATATTCGGTTGTCAACTATTTTAGAATTCCAACTTAGCATAATTCTAACAAGTTTTCAATCACCTTTGAGTTCAGATTACAGAGAGTCGGTTGTTCATTTCAAATACTTGTGATGTTTTGCGGCTCAAACAATAATGCATTGCACATAGGTGCAGAACTTAGCAATCCCACCCTTGATCACGTGGTGCTAGTGCATACTAGTCGTCCTGTGTGCAAGTATGCTGAATTAGTTTTTAACCAGACCGCTGCATTTGGTGTCTGGTGCTTCATATCACATTCAGCTGCACAAAGCACTGATGTGGCCTGGCAGGTCTGTAAGGGGGCGTGCCTTTGTCACTGAGGATGCCCAGTCAGGGATTGCCAGACATAAACAGGGTGCATATATCCTTCTGGCCAGGCGCATCTGATCTCTGGACAGACTGGAAAGTGCTCCAACATGGTAGCAATCATTATGCTGCAAAAACGGAAGGAGTGTGAGCTCACATCTATTTGGATTCATGATTGATGTTTTGAACAGGGAACCCATCCATTAAAGTTATTTGAAAAAGAACTGCAGGGGTGTTTGTGAATGTACAAATGCCTGCATTTCTGTATGAGGAGGGCTGTGTGTAACATATTTGTAACATAACGGCTCTCAAGTGCTGCATGCGATTGAACGATGCTTTGTGGTGGCCTTTTTCAGTTTGCTTCATTTTTGGCTATTTCATAAACTCACTCAATTAAAATATTTTAAGCAGTTTGGCAAGCTTTGAATTAGTAAGGCTCTACTTTATTTACATTGTGTTTCTTGGCAAGGGTCAGCGTAGCTGGTATTTTTTGTGATTTCAAAAATTTAATGTGTCTTATACTAGGACTTATATGTTTACAAAATGCTGGATTTCTTGTCTGGTCATGTTGTATTTCGTTTTGTAGAGGTGTAAAATTAGTGAAGCTTGATATTTGCCACGTACAAGCCTTAATGGCAAGTAGAGGTAGGGAGTACAGCACCCCTGCTTACAGTTACTGCTGTTCTAGTCCTGCCCTCATGTAATGTTGCACCTGATTGATACTTTCCCAATTTATATGGTCAAAATCATGAACAATCAAGCAGTCCCATAGAGTTGCAAGGTTCGCATACGTACGAGCGAGCAGAGCAGAGTGGCTTCTCTGCAGTGCGCAAGTGCAGTGCAGCAAAGCATTCTAAAATACAAATGCTGACAATGGAAAGGTGCTGGCTGCTTCTTTCCTTGCCTTTACCAACCTAGATAGGTTCCAAAGTTTCATTTGTATATAGGGCAGCACTAATGTGGATGTAAGTCTTCAACCAATAGACAAGCGCAACAGAACATGCGCAAACCAGTGCATTGACCAGACATTTTAGAGGGTGTGTCATTGCTTTCATGCTTTATCCTCGATTCACATTTTCCAAATTTTATTTGTTCTGGATGATGCGCTTTCCTGGATTAGTGAAGAGCTTTGGCTGTAAGTGCCAATTCATGGTGGAATGGGGCACTGTGAATGCAACTGCTCCATGTTAAAATGGCCTGTGTTGTTTCTCCACAGAGGGCAGTGTTCCTGAAGCAGCTGAAGACTGGCCTTCTCATGGTGACTGGCCCATATGGCATCAACGGCTGCCCGCTGCGGCGCATCAACCAGATTTATGTGATTGCCACCAGCACCAAGATTGACCTTTCGTCTGTCAAGCTGCCCGAGGGCCTGGACGACCGCTACTTCAACCGACCAAAGTCGGTCAAGAGGCGAGGCCGCAAGGACGAGGGCGAGATCTTCGACACCAAGCCCCAGGTGTGCCTTGCTCCTGTTTTTTTTTGTGTGTGTGGGGGTGTGCCCTTAGTGCGCCTTTTGCAGCAAAAACACCAACCTTGCTAATGAACTGATCTTACCACAGTTTTAGCTTGGCACTGCCGCTGCTCATATGTAAAGGCTTCCACTGGTGTCATTTGGTGCAGAATTATTGGTAACTCTGCTTGGAAAGTTTTGTTTTGCAAAGTGCTGAGTGGATGCTTCATATCCACATATGGACAAAAATTGGGCCTTTCTAAGCATGCCTGAAAACCAGGTGCAGTAATCATGGCTAATCTTAGTACTTGTCTCCACGTTACCTGTCCCTATTTGTAGTGGTGAGGACTGTTGGCATTACGGCAGCACTGCACTGCGTAAACTGGGTACGTGTTCAGGGGAAGTAAAGGGAGTGCTTAGTTGACGAGAAATAAAGACTCCCGTTGGCTGTTTTGAGATGCTGTGTCTTAGATTAGTGTAGTATGTCAGCTTGTGCTAGGACTGTGCTGTCTTAGCTTTCAGGCAAGGAAAGCACAAGTGTTGAAATGGGTAATGGGGTCAGGACAGAGCTTAGATATTGGAATTCTTGTCTTCTAAGATGGCACTGTTGCTGTTGTAGCATCTGCGTGCAAATCTTACAAAGCCTCTCAACATAGCAGTGATGGTGCATTGGACTGCAATGCTCAGGATATTATCCTCAGAGGAGTGAGAGCTTGCTAGTCGCAACTTTGCCTCTATTTCGCTCACTTTGCTGTCCAGATGGATTAGCGTAGGTGGACTTTGACGTTGCCATGAGTGTGCAGTGCCAGCTCAGGAACACAGCTTGGCACTAGCATTCCTGCGGCTGCTTCAAAAACACATGAGCATGATCAAGCCTGGCTGGCTGCTTGCCACAGTGTTGTTGCCGAATTGCCGCCGTGCATTGCCTACACCAGTGGCTGCCGGTAGCCTGAACTGTGTGGAGAAGTTTCACACAGTAAATCATGACAAAGAGCTTCCATCAACAGCCCCTGGAAATTTTCTTTGTGAACAAAATGTTTGCACTGGTGTCCTTTTTTGAAAAAGAACTGTTACTACCATTTAATTAGGCTGTGACCTATCTGTGGCCATTGCCGCCTGTGTTGTACTGGGCTTCTTTTTTTTCCTCAAAATATGGAAGTGAGGCAGTTGCACACAGCACTGGAAAAACGAAGGCTCATTTGGTGTCTGGAGTTTCGTGTCACATTCAGCTGCACAAAGCACTGATGTGGCCTGGCAGGTCTGT
Organism: Amblyomma mixtum; assembly: GCF_055824585.1. Taxonomy (NCBI): domain Eukaryota; kingdom Metazoa; phylum Arthropoda; class Arachnida; order Ixodida; family Ixodidae; genus Amblyomma; species Amblyomma mixtum. Next base: position 291,414,943 of record NC_143013.1, on the reverse strand, counting down.
AAGGGGGCGTTCCTTTGTCACTGAGGATGCCCGGGCAGGGATTGCCAGACATGAACAGGGTGCATATATCCTTCTGGCCAGGCGCATCTAATCTCTGGACAGACTGGAAAGTGCTCCAACAGAGTAGCAATTATTATGCTGCAAAAATGGAAGGGTTGTGGGGCAGGTCCCATGCTTGCATCGGCTATTTGTATTCATGCTGCTACCATGCTGCTACAGCTACAGCTGCGGCAGTAGGGCTTGTTTAGAACCGTTTAAGCTGTTGGAACCCTTCAGACACATACCGTAAAAACCCGTGTATAATAACCCGTGTATCGCCGACGCTTCGCGCGTCCGCGGCGCCACCTTCCTCCAGCTTGCGCAAGTACCTACGCCTCCGAGACAGCGCACGCAATCTTGGAGGCAACGGTGCGGCTCCCGCCTCTAGTTTCATCCTTTTCATGCACTCCAAAACGCAGGCAGCGCGCGATAGACGCCCCCAGAATTTTGCATGTTGCACTTCCACCTCATGTTATATGGGATCCAAACAACTTTCAGCCAAAATCTGCAGTTCTAGTTTTGTTATTGTCGAGCGCCATCGTCGTCACGCCTCCAGTGAGAGGAGATGCTATCTAGCCGTGGCGTAGGTCGGTAGTTTTGATTTCAACGCCATTTCACTGCACTGACCTGACTTCACGACGCCCATGCTGTAGGAGGCAGGACGATCACACTTCACATGGTATCAGGACAGAGAAAGCACTAATTGTTTGCTTTAAAAAGAAAAGTAATCGTAGTTGCCGAAAGCATCAGCTGCTGCATGGTCTGGATGAGGTAGGGAGAGCCTGCAGTTACTGCCGCAAGACATGTACCTCTCGAGCTACGCTGTACAGCTGGATCGTGGACACTTCGGCCAGCATTCCCAAGTAGCGTGCCGGTTGTAATTTCAAGAAATGCGGGGTAGTGAACACTCTCAACGGTACCAAGGACATGGTTCGAAGATATTTCTGACAAGGGCCTCTTGGAAGACAGTACACCTGACAACGATCACTAATGCTCCCGGCTACGGACATTTGCGAAGCATGCATGCCCCCAGGTATGCTGAAACTGGTCTGTGCATGCTTGTGGCGCGGTATGCGAGTAGGCGCGAGCACGGCGCCTAGATCTGTATCTACCAGATATTTGGCGCCCACGCTACACGCACTGACACACACAGATAATCTGGGGACATTCGGCTTCTGTGACTTCTGGAAGAAGTCTTCGAGCTGACTGCCTTTCTTTAGAAACTTCGTTTTCGCAATCCCCAAATTACATCTCTTATTATATGTGTGTCCGTTCTATTTATGTGGGTTTTTATGGTATGTATGGAGCATTTGCAGCAAAACCTTTGTTTTGTGCGTGTGTGTACAAATGCTCTAATTTTTCCTTAAGGAACGCTGTGTAGAACATATTTAGTTGGAAGTGATAAAAATGTGTTAGATTTTTTTGATCCCTTCTGTCTCTCAGAATTGTGCACCAACCTCTCACTGCAGGGTACTGACCTTGCCTGTTTCACATGCAAGCGAAAATGCTAGCGAATCCTGCCGCCGCGACGGAAAATGTTTTTGAGTCGTCGCGGTGATGAGCAGCGAGGTTTCAACAAGTTGGAAATGTTCGCTGCGACACGTTGCTCAATCGCTTGCATGTGAACTAGCCTTTATGTGGCATATGTTGGCGCCACATGAACTGAAAGGCCTTTTGTTTTTTCTTTGTGTGTGCACAGGAGCGAACGGTAAGCGAGGAGCACCGCAAGACCCAGAAGGAGGTGGACAAGCAGGTGCTTGCCGCCATCAAGAAGCACCCAGAGAAGAGGGCACTGGTGCACTACCTGGCGGCCAGCTTCTCCTTGCGCCACCGCATGTACCCACACAGGATGAAGTTCTGAGCACATTCGTGTGTGTGTGCAATAAAGACACCTCTGGACTCTGGCAGTAACTGTGCTTCTTTTGCCACTAGCCTGCTTTCGGAGTGACCCGCTTTGGTTTTCGCACTTCCTGCGAGTGCTCATAAACTGAGGTCACTGTGAAAGAAGTGTGGGATGTGTTTTGTGAACATCCTCTGTAGCACCTCAGTGCATTGAGGGACATGCATAAATCATGGATGCATTCTCTTGGGACAAGATGTGCATGCACATGTTGCCCTCACTAGTGGAACATCATTTTTTCACTTATGTACCTGTGTTGATGGTTCAGGCAGTTGCTGTGCTGAACCCTAATACAGCCTTTCCTTCTTTTTTTTTTCACTTCGTTTAATTCTATGACAGTGTATGAATGTTGACAGAAAGTGCGTCTGCTTGCAGATTTTCCTTTCTGTATCTGTTCAGCTAGCCTGCAATGTTTTGGCATTAAATGCAGCAATGAGAGGTTCCACGTGCTTATTCTGGATTGTTCAGACTTCTCCTGGTACCTTTTGTCAATGCATGCGATTAGAAATCTGGATTTATTTTTTGCTGAATTTTGCACATTTACACACAGTTATGCCACTTTTTGTCTAGTTTGAGCAACTCAAAAAGCGTATGTCTGTATAGGAAGAATTGACAGTTGGCTCACCGGAGCCATTACAGTGGTAGCCATACCAGCCATACTGTAGCAATTGTTTGTATAAAAATAACAGGCTTTTCCTGAATACTTGTTGCATAATAATGTTAACCCTGTAATTAGACCATTTAGTCCTGCTTTGTTGAAACAGTTGAAATTTGTTCCAGGTTATGCTGCGTCTACTGCATAATCGAGTACCTAAACGGGCAAAGCAGGACGGTGGGTCTAAAAGGTATGATCTGATGTCGAGCAATCTCTGAAGGGAACAACAGTTTACACTGGGCAGCGAACCGCTGGAAGTAGTAAGGGAATACATCTGCTTGGGACAAGTAGTACCACAGATCAGGAGCACAAGAGTGAAATGCTCTGGATATGAATGGGGTGCAGTGCAATTTCGCAGGCATACTTAGGTTGTGAATGTACCAATTTTTGATTAACCCACCCCTTATGTAATACCCCGAAAAGGGCCTTTAAGGTAAATAAATGAAATGAAATGAAAGTATCCCTGCAGAGGAAAGTGCACAGACACCAGATATTTCAAATTGGCAATATCGAACACAGATTATCCCTAAGAAAATCATGCTAAGTATAGGAAAGTCGCATAGTGTAACGAACGCCAATTTCGCCGGTCGCCCAACATATTGAACTGCCGCTACGCCCCTGCAAGTGGCGCTTCTCCTAAGCGCTCTCTTCGATCACTTTTCGCGCACGGAAACCACATGGGGTGTGCTTGGGTGTGGCTTCGGTCTCTTGTATTCATTTTCCATGCCACATTGGTGTCATGCGGTGAAGCCAACCTAAATAATGTTGAGCTGCGTCCCTCGCTTCTCTGTTGAAGGCATTACGGAAACATAATATGCCTTAATTCTGATGAGGTTATTCTATTTATAGTGTACTGGCAACAGGATCAGACATCTTGCAATTGGATAGGCAGCGGCTAGTTTCAAATCGCTGCCCGCTGCGACTTCGATCCCAGCAAACCAAAAACCTCTCGGAGACGTCTAACTAGACGTCTCCGAAAGGTTTTTGGTTTGCTGGGATGCAAAGCAGGCTAGGCCTAGCAACCAAGCGCGGGTTGAGCGACCAGCGTAGGCCGGCGGGCGGCATATTTCCATTTCAGCGTAGGTAGACGCATCCGACGCCTGACTGGCTGGGATGTCAGCCGGTGGGCTGCACATCATTCCAAGAATCGCGTCATGCACTAACACGGGCGCACTGTATTCTTGCTTCTATGTTACAAATAAGCTTATCCATTACCATTTTTTTATATTTTGAACTATTTCGCGGTCTCCTTCGAGTTCGATATATACGGGTTCGACGTACATGTAACGCATTCTTTTACTGGTACTCGCCAATGGGGCAGAAATGTGCAGGCCAATGAAAAGGGTTCAGCTTAAATGGAGAAAAACATAGCGAGCTATGGAACAGAAAATTATAGGCACAACATTAATAGATGGGAGGAAATCAGAATAGAACAAGAAACAAACAAGTTAATTAATGATATACTGATTGAAATCTTAAAAAGTGGTCATGAGCAGGTCAAGATAACGAGCGGGCCCTTAGCATAATGAAATAAGTTCCCAGAGAAAGCTAGTATAGCTGAGATGGCAGATCAGATTAGGAAGCTTGTGGGGATAACTAAGGTGATCATAGATGGCTGGCACAGGGCAGGGTTAATTGGAGGGATATGGAAGAAGCCTTTGTCCTGCAGTGGACATAATTAGGCTGACGAAGCTTTTTGAGTGGTGGTTTGTTGAGGGAGTTTCAAAGTAGCTCTGGAAATGTGGTTTCATTGACTGCTTTCACTGAACTGCACATTAGAGGTCATTGGTGGTATGCAAACCAGATGGAGGAATATGCAACCATAGAGAATAATAGAATGGGCTAATAAAATGAACTAATAAGAAAACTCCCGGGTGATCTGGCGGATCATTGGAATGTATTATTTATTTATTAGTTACCTGCATCGCCCCGAACCAAACGTTTGTTATGCACCAAGTTCGTTACATCTAAGGTCCAGACACGAAAGTTTATATCTGCACTTAACACACTAAAGTCCAATGTAATACTAAGTTCGTTTGTAAGCCCAGTGAGCAGGCAGGTCACCTGCCACTGACAGACGGAGGTCACCATTGCCACTTGCACGGACCCCTCTAATGGTAACATAGGGAGTTCTAGAAAAGAGGGACCCCATTGATAATGGGGATAGGGAAATAGTGGGGTACCAGTGCTCGTGTGCAGAGCACTGGTACTGATGCTGAGGTTACTGATGCTCCGCTATTCCCTTATCAACCTAATCGATAGGGTCCCCGTTCTAAAGCTCCCTAATAACACTGCCTGGCCTGCACTGCCAGAGACAACAAAGAGTAGGTTGGGGCGACCTAAAAGGAAATAAAAATAATAAGCCCCTGCACCAGAGACAACAGGAGGAATGGCTGAGGGAAAGCTATGCCTTTCCCTACTGCCGCTAGGAAGAATAGGAGACAGAGAACTTGAATGTGCAACCACTGCCATTTTGAAATGCACGTTGACTGGACTCCGGTGGCCAAGAGTACAACGAAGACACCAAAAACCTTACTCGGCACATCCAACAACCTGGTCAGTGCATGGCATCTTGTGTAGTATTAGTCTGCCATATTTACAATGCATGTTCTGCATGCTCAGTTAAGACTAGGGATACTTACCACCTAGCCCAGCTGGCACAAATGGGAACGCCACAGGTTGATGAGAGAGATGTGTAAAAATTTGTCAGCTCAACAATACTAGCACTGTCAATTTTGCAAGTTTACATGCGCTTTATTCACATAGATGGTGCATGACACTTGAAGAAATCGTTTGCTATCATGTAAGAGCTGATACAGCTGCATGTTAAAAATCATGTAAAGCAAATAGTGATACACAAACTGGACTAATTATTACAGAAGCGATGTAAACGAAATGTCACACCTACGCATTTGCAAGTGTGGGTGTAAACATGAATTGCTTTTGCACAGTTCAATTTCACACATTCCTTGACAGTGCCACTGACGATCCTGCATTATACTCCGTTTCATACATAGCTGTCAACGCAGCCAAGGCTATGGCGCCTGTTCGCGCTCCTCGTCCGCATCGTAATGTAGTGCGTCGAAAGTGAAAAGAGTAATGAACTCAATATTAAAGTTATTGTTGGTTAATATTGCAGTATAATGATAATGGTGTTTTATTTTGCAAAAAGATTTTTTTCTTTAATGTTCTTCAAAACAGAGTGCCTTAGTTTTCTGGGTTTTTTTTCGGCTCCTCCTGTATCAGGTTTTCGCAGCTAGGCCGGCCGGCGATGTCGTCTGCTTTCGTCTTTCGGTTTCCAAGTATGCGAAAATGGCACCGCTATCTCCTACTCGCTTGTTTTCTTCGCCCACTGCGGCTTTAAAAACATCTCCTGCTCGCATATTCTCCAAGCTGAAGCCTCCGAAAATTTCCAGAGACTGCATGCAGGTGATTGTCAACGTTTACTGTAGCGTAAGGAAGCGCTTCCCGGAGAAGACTGCGCGTGAAGTTCTCGAAACTGTGGGCGAGGTGACCGGGGTGAGCCCTCGGACAGTTGCGAGGTTCAAGAAAGAAGGTATCTCTACTGGAATAAGATCACCTTGTGTGCCGCATGCTAAAAAGTCGCTCATTGCCCGAGAAAAGCACTTCGCAATCACGTCCGTCGCCAATAGACTACACTGCCTTTTCCCTTCGAAGCAAGTAAAGAGCGCTGTGTTTTTCAAGGTAGGCATTAGAGTTTGACAGTTTCGACTTTCTACCTAATGATGATTTTAATAAAAATAAAAAAATAAAAAAAAAAAAAAAAACAGCCAAGCCGGGAGTCGAACCTTGGCATCTTGTAAAATGAACTCATAGGCGCGCGCTTCGTACCACTCAGCCACGACGCGAGGCGGACGGATACATTTTGCTTGTTTTTTGCAGCGGACTACTTTTGTACCTTTGGCAGCGTTGACAGCTATGTATGAAACGGAGTATACTCATCACAGGGATACTGCCTAATATAAGAGGATTAAAACCAAGATGCTGAACTAGAGCTGGAACTCAAGCTTTCTAAGATATGACAGTATGCACTGCAAAATCTCAGAGACCACGCGTTCTACAACATTGTCAGGAGCCTTAGGCCCCAAGCCTTTTTTTGCCCTTTAATGGTTTGACTTACAGGAATGTGTTTCTGAGCATGTTCACTTATATGTGCCGTGTAATTTACAACAAAATTGAGAGAAAGCGATCAGCTGCACAAACTTCATTTTTTGGCTACATTGTTCATGATGATGACGCCCACGATAGCCTTGCCATGTCTGGCCAAAATAAGGGGAGTGAATGAATTAAATGGGGCTACTTTCAATATTACTCCACAGTTCATGGAGAATGCAGCAGCACAGGAAACATGCCATGCTTAAAAAGATGTTGCATAGAGAACAAAAAGTACCCAAAGCCGGCCTCTCTCTTTCTATATATTTCCACAGGTATACATGCTAAGGCAGAGGCAAGGGTACAATCGTGATGCATGATGGGGCATGGCTGGGAGTTGCGCCTAGAGTTGTGAACCTTCAGATGACCCGTTGGGATCCATTGGGAAGTGTTGGGTTGCCGGGGTTGGCTGGTGTAGCTTCAGGACTGTGCTTCTGCAAGGCGATTAAAATGCCACAAAGAATGTTAAAGTCGGTATTGTGGTAAAACACAAATTGTGGATGTATATTACACACCATCCTTACATAACAAGCACACTGCTACAGAGTAACGTGTTACTCATTGCCCTCTTTCTATGACAAGACATTCAGCATTAATTTCCATTCACTGCACGGCAAGACAGCATTAGCCAAGACAGCTCTCAGAATTCTAAGAAATGTTGTTTTCCTTGCCTGTTTTACACAACAAGAAATGAAGGACATGGCACATGCTGGGCACTTCCGATATGCTTTTTGTACTTAGTGGAATGAACTGCCACTGCACTTTGGATCACCCGATTTTTATGATGATAGGATGAAATCAGGACCAGAACAAACCCTACAATGACTTCATTACAACAAAGATTTACTGTGAACACAGGCATCACTGAACAAATCTCACACAGCACTGAACTATTAATGGCGCTGGCTACTATTCTCGCGATGGCTCTGTGGTTATGGAGCTCGGCTGCTGACCCGAAAGACGCAGATTCGGCGGTCGAATTTCCGTGGAGGCAAAATGCCAGAGGCTAATGTGCTGTGCGATGTCAGTGCAGGTTAAAGAACCCCAGGTGGTCGAAATTTCCTCAGCCCTTCACTACGGCGTCCTTTATAGCTAGCCCGAGTTGCTTTGGGACGTCAAATCCCCATAAACCATTAACCAAGTAAATGAGACATCCTTCTGGCAATGTATTTGACTGAACCCGAGATTTATTGGTATTTATACATTTTTGTGCAGGCACAACCAGGTAACCGTGGAAGGGTGAAAGCACTGCAAAAGCTTGATTTCGGCTAGTTGGTTCATACTGACTTCTAAAACAAACATGAACTAACATGGATGTAAACACCAGAGTGGACAGTTCCTGCATGGCGCTAGTCTTCACTTTGTGCCTTGTCTGCAGTGCGCCTGCTCGCCTGCTAATGTGTAGTCCCCTCGGTGCTATCAGCTGACTCTTTTCAATCTTTACAGCTTTATAAAAAAAAAATGATGCGGGTGCCCTACCTTCACCGAGTGTGTGTAGGGCTCAGTGGACACAAGATAACGAGACAGTGGCCAAGTGGCCACAGTTATGTGATTAATTAGCCAAAAGTTAATTAACTCTTAGTTATTCACTTTATGCAGAATCTTGAAATTGCAATCTCGATGAGTGTTTTGATTCAAGACTAATCCAATTCACAGAACTTACCAAACTGCAATAGGTATTCAGATATTTATCAATAAATTTCCCGCTTTTCCGCACTTCGTTCCAAAACTGTGTGCACGATGTGCGCCAGAACTAGGCACAGGCTGAGAAGAATGCAGGGAATTGATTGATGAATAGCTGAAGACCTATAGTAGTTTGGCAAGTTCTGTAAATTAAATTAGTCTTGAATCACTAGTCTTCAAGATCATGATTACAACACGCAGCATAAGGTGAATTAAAGAAAGTTAATAAACAAATGTCGGCTAATTAGTCACAGAACTGCAGCGACCGTATCTCATTACCTTGAGTCCACCGAGCCCAACACACAGTCAGTGAGGGCAGCACCCATGTAACCATCAGTGTCATTTTTTTTTTATAAAGCTGTAAAGATTAAAAAGAATCACCTGGAATATACACCGCAATGGCTAGTTCCGAAATTTACTCGGTTTGTGGGGTTTAATGTCCCAAAGTCATTCAGGCTATGAGGGACACCGTAGTGGAGGGTTCCACAAATTTCGACCACCTGGAGTTCCTTAACGCGCAGTGACATCACACAGTACACGGACGTCTAGCATTTTGCCTTCATCGAAATGCGGCCGGGACTGGACCTGCATCTTTCGGGTCAGCAGTCGAGCGCCATAACCACTAAGCCACCGTAGCAGCTCCTAAATAAAATTGAAAGACATAAAAGGACTGCTTCCTACAGTGCCTCACAAAACCTGGCACAAGAGTTGTCAAGTGTTCAGGCAGAATTACGGAGATCCTTTGGGTTGAATGACAGGATAACTAAATTTACAACACATCTGGTGTCAATGACTACACGCGAAAAAAAAAAAAAAAATTAGAAAGACAAGAAGGCTGGTGCGTTGTATATATGACACGTAGATTCACTTGGAGGGAAATGCCAGGGTCAATAAGTCGCCAAGCTTGCATCAAAACTCCTTTTGCTTGTCCGATGCAGAGAGCCTGCCAGTTGTCAGCAAATTTCAGCTGTTCTCCTGCCCTCTTTGGAACTTGGCAAAAACAGTAAACAAGTCAACACTGTCTTAAGACGAAGCTCGAGCCCTCGGCAAAAAAGGAACAAGCACCCAAGCTCCACACACAGTATAATGAATCAGACGGGATAAGTGCGGCCGCATGCACCAGAGATGAGACACAGCAGCAAAATGCTTGCCTTTTTCTTTTTCTTCTCCTTCTTCTTTTTCTTCCGTTCCTTCTCTTCGTCATGACGCTTCTGCTTCTTGTGCTTCTTCTCGTGGGAGGCGTCTGAAGCATTTTCTGTGGAAGGAAGCAGGCCAGCAGCACAGAGGCTATAGTTAGTTAGCATAACACTATATTACCCCAGTTGCAGCAGACCACTACCAGCGATAAAACATTTCTACCTACTCTGTGTCCCAGAGCAGCAAAGCCAGACCAGCCAGCTGCCGTATGTTCACAAAGTACGGTTTCAGGAAATGGTATTTATTTATTTATTTATTTAAATACCCTAAGCTTCACTTCATGCATAATACAGATAGAGAACAAAAGAACTAGGTGTTAATTATCAAATTCGGTAGTTTTTTTTTTTATATATACATCGTGGGCATGGTGCACTGGGCAATAAACAAAAATAATATGTACACGCATACGGCAAAGCAGGGGTACAAGGCGACAAGTTCAAACAGACGACAATGCTGCGCCTGATTCAAGAAATGTTAGTAGCGCTGAACGGAAGGATGATGGTTCAGTGATAGCTACAATGTTAGCAGATAAACCATTCCACTCCCTTATAGCCAAGACTAACGGGGAATTGTGATATTTCTTTGTGCGGGCGAAAATTCTTTGAATTTTATGCGCATGGTCGGTTCGAGATGATATGTGATGTGCTGCTGTGATGTGCCTCCGTGCAAAAGATGAATGGTTGTAGTAGAGGGTGTGGAACAACGATAGGCGAAAGAATTTGCGTCGTATGTTGAGGTCCAGAAGATTTAGAGACTGTTTTATTGCAGTAACGCTCTGAAATGGAGAGTACGACCGTAAAATAAAGCGTGCTGCCTTATTTTGCACTGATTCTATGATGGTTCAGAGATGGTTTTGAAAGGAGCTCTGAAACACCTTCCGCGAAAGCTTTTTTTCTCTTTTTAAGAGCAGAGAGAGGAGCCATTCACTTCCTCTTAGCATTTCTAACATCCCGAATGTATGCAGAGTAAGTCAGGAGCAACACACGCAATGTTCACAATGCTTGGCCAGTCGTGCAGCAATATTCTACATACAGTCAAGTCCACTTATAACAATACTGGTTATAACAATATATCGGATATAACAATGGTCGGTCGTGGCACCATCAGCTTTGCCACGTGTTCTATGGTAAAATAAACTGCTTGTAGCAATGCTGTCAAGGCACATTATTGGTTATAACAATTAAATCTGGTAATTGAGTGTCAACCATTACAGAAAAAAAAAAGGGAATGCTACAACCACACCAGCAAAACCATGCTTACAACACAAAAGCGTGCATGTGTGGGGCCGACCAATGGACTAAGCTGGCGCAGCAACGCCACGAAAGCAAAAGAGACAGGCGTCATTGCGTCAGGAGAGCTGCTGCATTGTTTCCCATAAGAATAGCTTCCAGAAAGCCGGCTTGATTCCTGTGACGTGGAGGTGCGCAAAGCTCCCGGTGGCGCAGTGATGGCGGTGCTTTGGTCATCGGTGAACATTGTTCCGGTTCCCTGAAGTTCGATTTAACGAGCTTTTACAGGCATTAGAACAATCAAACCCCTCTGGGTATTTACTGTCAATAAATGCTCTGAAGTTTGTCATCCTTTCTTTTTTTTCGGCACAACCCTGTTATAACAATTATTGGTTATAACAATGGTATTTCCATGGCACTTGAATATTGTTATAAGTGGGCTTGACTGTAGTTCTACTTGTTATCATTTTCTTTGATGTGCTAGTATATAAAATACTTTCCTCTCCTTTTACTGCACCCAAGCTACATGGCCACAACACAATGACATTAAGTGCACAATGCGTCCAAGCTAACTTTTAAAACATTATTTGCATGACGATGCATGTATGCATTTAATGCAATTTTATTGTTTGCCACAGCTCATTTTTAGCCTTGAAATGCATACTCTTGTTCCTGCTGCTCCATATAAAAACACATTTAATTCTCCTGAAATAAGAATTTCCAAGCAATAAATCACCTGTCCATAACTTCCAGCCACATGATGCATTTCAATAGCATCTTTTAACATAACTCATGCCATTTTTGCCATTTTTCAAACTGATCAGGCAAAAATGCATTCTCAGCAAAGTGATTTCAACGTAAAAGAACGCTAACTCCACACAAAAATTTTGGAAGACCGTCTTATCACCATCATTGGAATAGCACATAATGACATTCTAAACAACTTGGATACCATTGATGACTGAAAAAGAGTATAGACAGCTAATTTTGGTGGCATTTTACCTATACACAGATCAGCACGTGGCATTCACCTATGACAACTAAATAATTTATAATTGAGTCTTTCTCTCATATTGTTTCAGTTTCGATTTCAACAGCTCTGTGACGTCGAAGTTTCGTATAGGTCACATAAGAAATAAAAAAATTACAATACAATTGCTACTTCTTCATTTGTTGTCATTCTGGCTCTTGAGGTAGGCTGGCTTTAGCATTGTAGTGAATTATAACGACAAAGCAGTGATTATATCGCAGTTTTCTTTCAAGCCTTGCATGACCTATACGCAACCTCACAGCCATTGTTCTGCTGCTGAAACCAAAACCGAAACAGCATGAGAGAGAAATTGAATTATAAATTATTTAGCAATCATAGATGAACACCACGTGGTTCCATGTATTGTAATGCCTCAAGGATCATTACTAGAGACCGGATTTTAGGCAAATGGCTATTTTTTTCAACGCTTCGTAGGCGCACCATTTTTACACATGAGCACGAATTAGGTGTTGATAATATGTTTAATACTTTTTTTATAGTGCGTATAAATGACTATTTTGGGTGTCAGTGCCTATAAATGCCTATTTCCCACGTCGGTGCCTAAAAATGCCCTATTTTACAGAAAAGGGGCCTGAAATACACTGAAATACGCCAGGCATAAATTTGAGTCAATTAACCTGGAGATGGTGCTTGTCTGCTACTGCTTCCATAGCTTTAACAATGATTTCTAGATGGATGATGTTTATTTTACCATGGATCCTCGTGTATGTACGTAGGTCCGTGCAGAACTATGATTCTTTTCGGCATATTCCGCATCAAGCAGCACTGTGTGTAACATTTTCTAGCATCTCGTATTTATGGTTTCGAGACCCTTCTAATGGCAAGCACCATTTGATAGTCGTGTGGCTCCAGACACGTGAAGCCACAAACTATAAAACACTGTTTACACAAATGACAACATATTTGTCAATGTTGAAGCATCGTGTATGCCTGCAAAAAATAAGTTCAATTCCTGTGTGAGCGAAGACTGAACTCATTTGTGAGATGCTTTGAATCGGCAATGTTTCTATCAATTTCCAAATACATCGCCTCCTGTTAAAGTGTTCACTGTTTCTACTTTTGTACACGACAAGCGAATTGCTTGTTTCGAGGTATACCAAAGTGTTTTAAAAGGGTTGGTAACCGTCCCTTTTGCTCTGCTGAAGCATGTGTATTGTACGAAAAGTTGCGCGACAGCCTTAAAAAAAAAAAACGGCTTCTAATGTTCGCATCTTGCTTAAGGTCCCAAATCATTCCTGCTGTGTTTTTGTTTTATTTTACGGCAGAGATTGCGCGCTGAAGTTCTGAACTGTGTGCACTTTTGATAAAGTTTATAGTGCCTATTTTTCTCCGTTAGGTGCCTAAAATGCAATTTTAGCCGCCTATTTATGGCGCCTAAAACATGCTTTTTAGTGCCTAAAAATCCGGCCTCTAATCATTACAAAGAAGAAAACACACACGCAAAAATTAGGTATCAATACTCCTTTAAAACATTGTGCCACAGTGCAACACAAGCTACAAAAACAGCGTTTTTGAAAATCACCACTATGTGTTGATATCATCAGTCCAAGACAGGCATTGGAGCAAAGTGTTCCCATACCTTTTGCTCTACAAACAGAGGACTGAACCTACATGTTCACCTTTGCCACACAGAGCCCCTTAATAGTGCATAGGAAACTCTTGGAAAATGCTGAAGCCACTGCTCTACTGACCACAGCAGCTACAGCTGTCTGTGTGAGTGGCATTATGTGTACACTTCACCACAGTGTTTGTAGCACTAAATTGAAGAGTGAGAAGAACAGAGGCAGAACAGCACCATGGCTTGACCTTCCGTCATTCATTTCACAACAGACAAAGGTCTATTCATGCAAGTAACCAACTAGCCCAGCTGTCTTCATATCAATCGCTACTTCACAGAAAACAACAGAGACCAAACCATACTGGCAGATCAGGAAAGGTAGTCTAACTTTCATGTGGTATCAGAAAATTGTTTAAGCACAACTACTCTCCCCCTTTTCCCCTAAGAATCATGCAGGAAGGTGCAGGGTAGTTGGAGCCAGTGGAATGAAAGAATCATTTCGTTTCTGGGCTGTATCACAGTGAATGGAACTGCACCGCTATGCATGAAAAACGTAACGCCAATATGCACCGTGATGCCTGTGTTTTTCGACGCCACTTTGCTGGGCAGGTGACAGATTACTTAGAATTTTACTTTTGCTCCTTACAATGCAAATTTCATCTGTAGTACATGAATCACCAAAGAACATCAATAGGCATGGAATGTAACTGCACTCATAAAAATAGCCATCTGATGATGTGAGGATTCTGGCAGATATGAAAACATGGAGGTTGAGAAAAAGTGAATAGCAGTGCAATGGCTGGCAATGGACTGCGGTGAGTTTTCAAGGTCCTGAATGCTGCATTCAGAGAGAATTTACAAAACAACAAAATGCATATGCTTACCCTGCTGCTGAGATTCGTGATTTGGTGTGTCGCCCATCTTGTGCTTGTGTTTTTTATGCTTGTGCTTCTTTCGTTGTGGCTGCTGACTCATCATGCGATATTGCTCAGGCAGCTGAAAGAACAGTGATGAGACAAGGACAGGTAAGCCCGCACTATAAACATACGTCTCACATCACAGTGGCAGTTCCTTACAGCATATACCCATTCCATGATGTAAAGGTTAATACAGATTATCAGCTTTGCACAGCTAATGCAGGAATTGCAAAACTAGTAAAGCTCTTGCAATGCCAAGCCAACTCTTACATGGGCTGATACTACTGTTTGCAGACTGGCTATGAATGCTGTACACTTTAGCAGTACAATGAAAGCTGCTCAACAACAGCTGTTCCCAACAGTACAGAGGTTTCTAGTCTGCTTATGGGCTCCTGCATTAAAACAATGGTGCCCAAAAACTTTGCGAATGTTTGTTGGCAGAGAATAGCTCCCAGACTTATTATTCATTTCTGAGCTTTGCATCAACATGAATATAACTGCACGCACACACACACACTGCAGACACACAGCACACTGCATCTTAACGTCAACGCTCACTGCAAAATACTGACAGCCAACTAACTTTGGTGCCTCATAGGAAGGACAGACTGCATGCCTAGTGATGAGCAATAGTGCTCTTGCAACTCTTTGCTAACTTGACTGTCAAGGTGAGCTTCAACAAATGGTCCTAATAACAATAAATAAATAATAATAAAATAATAATAACAAATAGTCCTAACAAGGTGTAAAACATGAAACTAGACTGAACGCAATGTAATGCCAACAGTTCCGAAATAAACGGTGTTTCATGTAAGCAACTGAACGTCAAGAGTGACAGCTCGCTGCTGTAGATCACAAGAAGCGAGAAAAGCTGCAGGTAGCAGCGAATGACGAGAGCAAGTACTCTCACTAACCGGTCCGGGGTGAAGCCTGAAACCGACCAATTGGGCACCGGTTAGAGGCAGAAGCTCCTTTCCACCAACCGGTGGCTTTTCGATGAGGGAACGGAGTGAACTGCAAGTAACCAACATGCGTCATCGGCGATCAAGGGCATCACAATGAACTCCGGTTGAAGTAATTATGTTCACATGCCGGGCACTCAAACAGAACAAACGCTGGCACCTGTTGTCTTGATCGCCGGGAGCGTCGATGTTTCCTGGCAGGTTGGGCAGGAACGCGCTGAGCTGGTCTTTGACCTTACGGCCGCTGAATTTGTTGTAGGAGTGCTCCAAGCCATATGATACCATTAAGTTTGTGGCGCCGGTAAGCTCACTCTCTGGCAAAGAAAGCGAAACGCCTTATTAATAACTTGTTAACGGCAAGTCAAACCTTATCCTAAACGAACTGGCAAGTAAACACTTTTGCATAGCCGCCAAGACAGACATTTGACACCAGTTCAACATCTGTCAAAATACGGCTCTCTGGTACTTGCAAGTTAAATTCTGAAAAGTGAACCGACGTTTACGCACGACTGTGCAACACCGAATGTCAACGCGCATCCTAAAATTAGCGCAGTGAGATCAGAACGAAGTCGCACTTTGATGCGACAAACAAGAGATGCTGGCTGCTAGTCACTTACTTGGAGGCTCTTTCATGAGATAAAACGGTCCGCTGTGAACAATGGCCGGAGTTTTTCCGAGAGAAATAGTCGTCTTGAGTGTTCCGGTTGTGTCCTGGCGAGACACAACCGGGGAGCGGGAGCCGCGAGGGCTCGATTTTGGGGAATATTGGTCGGTCCGCCGCACCACTTCAGCCATTGTCGTCTGCCATGTTGCTTCCTGAACATTTTGCTCCCATCATGCACTTCGCTAATAATAAGCGGAAGTGACGTTTATAAGCTGCCGGAAGCTGTAAAGGTCAAGTTGGTAAAGCAGCTAAGGGTCAAATCTGTCGTTTTGCTGGTTTTGCAGTCAGCGAAATAAGTTTGTTGCTAGAGCTGTTTGATCCAATGTATAAAGCTGTTCTTACCCCATGGTACCAACCTTCATGCATGTAATCATGTAAACAACATAAACAGCGCGAGAGCGAAACAATGCAGTACCCACAATGCCAAGCAGTTTCTGAGCACATGCTTTGCTCAGGCGCTGGACGCGCGGGATTTGCTGCTCTAGGCGCGTTTGAACATGATTTCTACTCAAGATATCCTGTCACTGAGTTCGTGCAAATCGCTGAGTGATGTGAGAGAACTAGAGTAAGTGCTGAAAGAGCAACTAAACATGCCGTCTTTAATAGTCAACTTAAGGAAAAAATACTGAGTGCCTTCATTGTGGTTGTTTGGTGCAGCGATACGAAACATTCAATTAATGCACAGCTTTGTTACTTCGTTTCCTTCTTACTCCGCGGATAATTTTTGCGAAAGTAGCTTTAGTAAGTTGGGCTTACTGCTGCTTCCGCATCATGACAGTTGTCGCCGGCGTCAAAAAATCGTTTGGGATGCTTTACGGGACATTTGTCGATCGCTCATCTCGCACGCATCTTTTTTCTTTTCTGAGCTGGCCTCTGTTTTCGTTTTTAATGAATTCTTAAGCCTTGCTCACATCTAGTTTTCTACGTAGCTCGTCACCCGAGTTTATTTCATGCGTTGCATGACGCGCATTGCTTTACCCGGTAATGGGTAGAGTACTGCCACATGCGCGTTACATGAGTCGCATGTTGTATGAAAGAGGTAGTCACCTTGCCGAAAATGTCATTTTGTATTTTTTTTTTACCTTCAGTGTAGGCAACAATGCAGGATGAATACATTATCACATGCATGCATACAGAAGTAAAGAAGAAAGTGCATTAACTTCATATCACAAAATTCGCGTGTAGTTGGCAAGTGTAAATTATACGTGTAAAGAAACAGCCTTCAAAATGCCATTTATGTTTCTTTTTATTTGTGAATCCAGTTTGAGCAACCGGGATCTCAAGGTGTTGGACCCTTGCAGCTTTAAAGGGTTGAAAAACCTAGAAAGCCTCGATGTGTCAAGAAATTCACTGAGAGATTTTCCAAATCTTAATCTTCCCAAGCTTCGGCGCTTGAACATAGAGGAGAATTTGGTGAATGACTTGGCTTTCCTCAAGGACTACAGTGAACTGACAGAGTTTATGGTTGCTGGTAACCCCATTCTTGTAAGTGCTGGAATTTTGGTATTACATTCTCCACATGCCTTCTGCCTGCTGTTATAGGATGTTTTAGAAACTATTACTGCTTCTCCCTTTGAAAGTTCCGTTTTAAGTTGCTACATTTCAGTTGAACAAACAAAAAACAAAGACGCACTAAAAGCTTTCATGTTCCAGAGATAGAGGTCTGTGAACTCCGCATGTGCGCTCGAGGCACTAGTATGCGGAATTTTCTTGTTTGACCTTTATTTACTTGTCTTCTGCGTGACAGTCGGCAGACAAGAACATAGCTGTCTCCCTCCTCCCCAAGCTTGTTCTGCTGGATGGAGCTGATTGCCAGCCTCTGAGGAAACTTGAAGCACTCGGGGACAAAAAGTTGTTGCCTCAGGTATGCATTTCGTAAGCTTGAGACATGCCTCTATAGCTTCTAGTTTGCAGCGGTGAATGCTAACAATTCTCCGAGTTCATTTTTTTATGCATGCGGGCATGCATGCATGTGTGTGTGTGTGTGTGGAAAGGGGGGCAAGTTCTATTTCATGAGGATCCATAGTGCACAGTATTCAAGAAACACAACACGAGTGCTAACGTTAGCGCTTGTGTTGTGTCCCTTGAATATTGTGCGCTATGGATCCTCATGTTGGCTACCCACTAGCCCGAACCCTGAACCTTCTATTTTATATCCATAGCTTGGTTTAGGACTGAGATGCACAACTAGTTTGAGTTACGTGGGTCAGAATGCAAAAAACAGATTGTGATTTGGTGTCTCTTTTTCTCTGTCTCGCCAACTTTGGCAAACAACCAGCCAAATATCCACTCATTTAAGTAAAAGAGGAAGAAAACTTTTTGGCGTGTGGGGTTCAACATCCCAAAGTGACTAGGGCTATGAGGGATGCTATAGTGGAGGGCTCTGGATCAGTTTAGACAACCTGAAGTTCCTTAACGTGGGCTGACATCGCACAGCATGCTGGCGTTCTTGCATTTTGCCTCCATAGAAAAAAAAGAACAAAGAAGCCAGACTCTGCTAGTATCGTCGTGGCTTTTGACTCTATTGCAGGAAAAATATTTTTGTGAGCACAAATGCAGGTGTGTACATGTGCAGGTGCACGATATGTCAGGCCTGCCTAAAGGTATGGGTATGTTTAGGGAAAAAAATACACAGAAGAAAATTTCCGGTTATTCACTTTGCACAATGAAAGTAATGTTTGCTTTAATTTCTGGCCCCTTTTTCTTCAACTAAGTTCTGTCTACATGAGGTTCCTGGGAGGTTTTCAGTTTATTAAAAATTCTGTATATATTTGTTGCGTGTGCCCTGTTGTCTTCTTGCAGCCAACATCTGCAATTTTAATTTATGTGCTTGTTTTTGTATTGAGATCAGGTTTAAAAACTGTCATTGTGCTATATGTTTAGGTTCTTTCCAACTTTTCTTTATAGTGCTAGGCATCAGCTGTGTACTGATATGAGTAGTTTCAATTTTTTGCTGTGCCTTCTTGTTTACTAGATGCTGTGCTATATGTTCCACCTTGTTTTGTTCAGATTACTCGCGTTTGGGAATCAACATTCAAGGACAACCTTGCTCCTGGAGCCAGTGAAGATGAAATAGCTGTTGTCAAGAAGGATTTTCTGAGATACCTGAGGAGAACATCATTTGAATGCAATGAGTTTTCTGTAAAGTTCAGGAAGTTTAAGGTATGTAGCTGAGTTTATTTGGTATATATAAACATCTGTGCTTAAGCAGCAGTCGCACAGTTGACTTTTAGTTGTGTTTGCAGTAATGTGTAACTTTACCACCTTGTGCCCCTACACTTTTGTCATTTCATAACCGTTTATTAGCTATTCATGATTTACCTGACTAACCTATATCTGAGTGTTTGTAGCAAAACTGAAATAAACAGAGCTGACCACTACATCATTCACAGATGTTATGCAGCTTCAATGAGGCTGAAGCTGTTCATGATCTGATGGAAGCTACAAATCATTGAAAATCCCATCTGCATTATAATTGCAGTATCTCTTCATTTTTGTGTTTAACGTTCTTCAAAAATTGCTTTCTGGATGTGTATGTGAGTGTAATGGGGCAGCTTATCAGTTAAATTTGTGAAAATGTTGTTCCATATATTTTGATGCACTGGCATTTCATAGACTATACTGTAATGTTGCTCATGGCATTGTATTTTCATTGCTACTTCAGGTTGAAGCTCTTGGGGATGATTTGTTTGAAGAGGAAGTGCGACGCCTCCGCAGCAAGGCACCAAACACCCCCAAAAGAAAGCTAGACAAGAAAGATTCCATCCCAGAGTCTGGCTCTCCTTGCAAGCGCGTTGCGTCTCCAGTAAAGCACCGGCCTGCAGCAAATCGAGAGTCCACAGTTAGCAAACCCAGCCTAGGTGGGCGGGATGATATTGCAAGCTCTCCTCGTCGAGCCAGTGTGCGTGCAGTGAACGGATCATTGAAGATTGATTCACCAGACAGCACAGGGCAGCCACGAACACCAAGGAAGAAGCTGAAATACGAAGTGACCGCAAATTTAAAAAAGGTGTGTTCTTCTGGAAATATGATCCAGATGAGTAGTGCTTACATGTTCCTAGGTTTCCCAGCAATCACCAGCAGTTGTCTGGCATAATTCAGGATTGAAATTTTACTTTGTCCTGCATGGTGGTCAGTCTTTACTTGCAACTCTGTTTAACTTGCAGTGTTGCTATGCAGCTGTTCTCCTATTAGTTTTTTATGTTCACCTGGTGACATGCATGGTGTGTTTTCAATGGTGCTGTCCTGTAGGGGAGTGTGAAAGGAGCGGAAGTGTGCACATTTCTTCGCTGCCACTCGAAAGATCCTGATGACTCAGTAACTCAAGTGTGGCAAGCTGCCTTTCAACCAAAAGGCGATGAAAATGGTGAGCAGGTGTCTTATTTTTACATTTTTTGCTGGTTCTTCAATTGTGCTGGCATTTTGCTGTTATGCTGGTTGTGGTGCTTGCTGCCCACAAGCATGGCTTGCTACCTGTGGTGCTGCAGCTATATTGCGCACAATTTTTGTTGCCAGCTTTGTTTTGCATAAGCATGGAAAGAAGCTCGATTGATTTACATGATCGAGCAGAGTGAATTTGTGAATGTATGCTCCTTGACTAAAACTGGCCTTGAAGGCACCTTCTCTTGAAGGCTGTGTTTGCTGCATTTAAAACATTTAAAAAGATTACAGTTAAAACAAAAAGAAAATCAGGATGTAAATGAGTTTTGGCTTATGTGTCTTTTCTGGTGTGTATGTGCGTGTGTGTGCACATGTGTGTGTTTTCATGCTGCTGTTGGTAGAATGGGGGATGCCAGCTATTCAGTTATCTGTCCTCCTTAATGGCAGCACCTCATCTTTGCTGGCATAAAAAACGCCATTTTGATGCTACAGAGGTCATGAAGGATAGCGACACGCAACGAGAGAAAAAAAGGAGTCTTCCAGAGCCTTTTTAAATTAGTTGACTACTGACTTTCAGAGACCCTGCTCCTCCTTTTTTTATGCGAAGCTTAAGAGTGGCTTGTTTGGCAGTGTCCGGTGTCACACCTGGGTTGATGCCGAGTGTCAGATCAAGTGATCACATAGTCGGTGTGTATGATGAGGTGTATGACTCAGCATGTCATGTAATGTTTATGCAACTTTCTGTCTGTTTCTTAAACTATTTTCCTGGTTTACAGCAATGCTGTCCCTGGTTTACAGCAGTGCTGTCAAATTTAGTAGCTTAGCTTTTCATTGTGGGTGTGCAGTAGGACCTCTGTGATATGCATTTTCTTAAATGTGGGAAGAAAGTGTATTATCCAGAAAAACATATCCAAACTACTAAGAGTTTGAAAAATGTGGCTCAAGAATGAAATGCAAAGACCGCTTACTAAAAAGGCCCTTTAGTGCTTGTGAGTGCAAAGTCTGAAGAGCTTTTCTAGTAAACTGTGCACTTCTGTTCGCATTGCAGTGTCGTTAGCATGAAAGAAATTTTACAACATATCTAGTCCAGCGACTGGCTAGGGTGAAAGTAGCTGGAACCTTTCCACTGGCACCATTGTTGTGTTTGTGCTTTGTACCTTTGCATTTATCCACTGCGAATAAGCTGCTTTGGCAGCTGTCCACATGTTCGGGCAATCGATGCAATCTTTAGTATGCTTCACCCCACTGCAGTTATGTGCTGCAGAGAAGCTGCCCTGTCAGCTGACCGGCCAAGCACTGCGCTTGTGCTGATGTCGTGTGTCCTTAGGCTCTGTCCACTTTCATGTTTGAGCATCCTCTCTTAGTCGTGAAACTTGTACGATCGGAATGTGGCAAAATTGTGAACATATTTTTCAGGAAATCGTATTGTGCAGGTACTATGTATTAACCGGGAGAAAAAGAGTAACTCTAAGGGGCATTTTTATTGCTCATGGTTTTGAGCGCATGAACCAGGAAACTGTATGAACCAAGATATCGTATGAACCGGGTAATTTTATGAATCAGCAGGTCGTGGGAAAGAATTGACGAGGTACTACTGTATTAGCTTGCGTAAAATGGCATTCATGATTCTTTTTTTTTGTTCTTTCATAATTTGGACAGTATAAGGTTAAAGAATGTGGGTTGCACTTGTTACCTATTGCTTTGGAGTGTAATGAACAAAACATAGGTTTCTTATATGGTACAGTTTCTGTTAGCAGCAAGACTTCTGTTTGAGCTAGTTAATAGTATCGAGACATATTGTGCATAAAAGCAAACTGGCGCAAGAAAACAAGGACAACGCATATAAGACAAGAGTGGTGTGAATGTTAGCTTGTTAGTGGGTAGATATTATGCACATCGCTCTATGTGCTACAAATTTGGCTTTCAGAGACATCACCCAGCATTGTGGCAACCTGTGGCGGACGAGTAGTGAATTTCATAGACTGCAGCACAGGGACTGTTGTGAAACGCTACAGGCATGCTAACCCCAAGGAGGTGAGAGTATAGACACTTTGTTTATTTGTTTATCTTAGGTTGTTCATTATAGTAGGTACGGTGCGTTATGCAAGCACATGAGACAGATATTTTGACGGCATTGATACAACAGTAAAAAGTGAGGTGCATGTGGAATGGCCTGTCTGGAATTATATTTGTAAGCTGAAGCCGCCGTTTCTAGTGTGATCGTTAACTCTCGCACAGCCAGACAACACACAAACCTTGGAACTATTAGGGATAGCTGTCGCATGCATGAGCAGTTGAACAGGGTAAAAGATTTCAAGACTTGACTGACTGGCAAATGTGTAGCATGGTTACACCACTAACTTGTACAATAAGTACATTTTGCTGCTCATAACACAGCTAACGCTTTGCAAGCACATGCTTATTTATTGCAAGGAAGAAAGGGCACTGATAATGGTAAAAATTTGATAACGAAATGTAAGGTATGAAAGGGGACTGAGATTTCATGTGTCTTTGTGATAATACTTCATTGCTTCATTTATTTACATGTGCTTTTTTTTTTGCACTATGCCACACTTCATAGAAAGGGTCTTGGGCCTCTCATTCAATTAACCAAAGATAAGAGACATTCTGCTTTCCGCAATGAGGTCAGCTCGAAGCTTACTTTGCAGTACATTGCAGTCCATAATGATAATGGCTGGAACATTACAAGAATGACTTGTCGTTAACTTTGCAGGTATTGCTGAAGTAGCAAATGCCACTTGCTCTTGACATGTTTGCATGGAAAAGGGAAATGTCTGGTAACAGCCTGAAATATTGCACAGAATATATGGGGCGATAAAATGCTCCAGGAAAATGTAAAAAGTTCTGCAGTAAATTTGTGTTGTAAATTTGCTGTCATCCCCTGCCTTTTGTCAAAGAATGAATGCGAATTCATGACATGTCAGTTTGGCTCCAAAGTTGCGCAATGACAACGTGTGTAATTAAGGATTGGATGGAAATGGTGTAGCCACTCGGATCTCGCTTTTTGAGTGGCTGATAAAAAAAAGAAAAAATGCTGGGCTGTCTACTGCACCGAAATGTGCTTTCGTCGTAGGAGTTCTTCTGCTTGGCATGGACGCTGCTGCCCATTGGTGGTCGTCCCAGCGCTGTGCTTGCTGCGGCCGGCAAAGCATGCGAGGTCAGCCTGATCCACCCCGAGCAGCTTGTGTGCTACCGGTCATTCCAGGCACACAGCAAGTACATCAACTGCCTGCTCTTCTGCCCGAGCCAGCCAACTTGGTTGCTTAGTAAGTGGCCTTTGTGGCCTTTAACGGGGTGTGATGTGTACATTTCCCCCACTTATCCGCAGCTGACGGTGCAAACCGCTGACCCCACCTCGTGATCGCGAGCGCTACCGAGTGCAAGCCAACCACGATGAGCCGTGCTGTTAGGAACAAAGGGATGGAACACGTGCTGACAAGGACATTTATTGCTGCTACAACAGTAACACCAGCTAGCAACAAAATATGCTGAGGAATCGAGGACGTCCGACTCGCCAACAGGGCTACGAGCAAACGATCACTCCTGGTAGGGTAGAGAAGACATTCCGAGGCCGGGCGGGACGAGCTTGCGGGATAAGTTCACATGTGTCTGCGTCCTGCTGGCAGAGTGGAGCTGGGACAAAACAATCTGCATGCTATCATTTCTTGAGGTTGAAGACTCAGAAACATTTACGCCCTTCGGGCGTAAATATTTTTCGTTATCCACACGTGCAAATTAGAGTCACTGTCTGCCAACAATGACTCTAATTTGCACGTGTGGCTAACGAAAAACATTTACGCCCGAAGCTTATGTGACTTTTTACACGCAACCGGGCTTCATGCGTTTTTGTAACATATTCTGCCGTTAGTCACTAACACCACGTTTTATGCCGCGCGGCACACTCAGCGTCATAAATAAATAAATAAATAAGACTCAGAAACCCATTCCCCCTAGCGCCCGTGCACACTGATCGTGTAGCATCGACACAGATGCCCTCTGTTGCTAGAGTAAATAGAGAGAATGTGTCCTCTTGGGAAAGCTGAACCTAAGGGGATGAAGCGTTGGGCAAGTTTCCACATCGTGCAGGCTCTTGTATTAGTTTCCTACCTTGCACTCTCTTGTTTTATTGTGCTTATCCACCACGATCGATCAGCATTATGGTGTCCCACTCCTGAGGATAATGTAGTATCAGGCCTGAATGACAAGATCGTCTAAGTGTTGACATTTTGGTGCTCATAATACAGTCAGAAATTATTTTAAATTTGACTACCATTCAGCCTACTTAACAAGGCAGTGGACAGATATTGTACTTACTCTCTTGCTCTTTGTATGTTTGTCCCATTGCAGTGGTGTCACTGGCCTGAATGTCTTTTTTTTTTTTTTTTTTGCAAACAGTTTTTAAACAACCAAATTGAGTGCAGCCTGAGTCATCCTGTGATGCTTCCTTTTTGTTGCCTTCAGGTGGCGGCATTGATGATAACATTCACATTTGGGACATCGGAATTCCCAAAGCGCCTGAATACCAAACAAAAATTGAGTATGTTCTTTTATTATTTTCAGCTGTTCGGTTTGTTATTGCCTGAATGTTCGTTTTACTGCCATCAGTTTCACTTCCTTTGCTTCCTGCAAAAATGTTGAGTGGCTGCGTCAAATGTAGGATGGAAGGATTTTCTTTTTTTTTATTCATAAAGAGCATAACTGTGTAGTATCGATCTTTTTATTTTAAGTTTTACTTTTAAGGCTTTCCTCAAAATCAGTGGAGTCTAAACCTTCCACTGGTTTTGAGAAAAGGAAAGGTGTATAACTGCCTCAGTTTGTACACCACTACCTACTCACAGCTTGATAGACATGTCCACTGACTGTATTTACGTGCTGCTGAGAGGCTTCACACACGTACAGACATGCACTCTGAAACCCGGGTACCATGCCTAGAGGTGCTTTCACACTAAAAATTGTTTTGTGAACCACGGCGACTTGGAAGGATGGGTGTTTTTCTCCATTGCCATTTGCTGCCTAGACACTCGCCTTGCAGAGCACATTTCTTCACAACTGTTTTATCTATTTTGACCCTTGTTTTGTTGCACTTCTAGGACCATAATGCAGGTTCTGGGAGTGCAACAGAACACTATTTTTCATATTTGTGAATTTTAAGTTTATTGTATGAAATTTTCTTTTCACTCTAGATATGTCAGCAGACACTGCATTGCAAAAGTTCAAAACCAAAATTTGTTCTTTGCGAAAAAAATTGTAAGAATATCTTGACCTGTAACATGCCAGTAGGAACACAGTGAATGTTGAACCACCCTCCTGCTGGATTTTCTTAATTCTGCAGCCTTTTCACAAGATTCAGGCGGAAAATATTGCTAGGAGACAGTTTTCTGAAGACATAACAGTGAAATTTTGTGAGAGCAGTCATAAAATTATTTATAATACGCGCCAAAATTTCATGTAAACACATAAAAAAAAAAAGTTTTCGCTGAAACCTCCTTAGTTCTTTTGCGACAACAGCTTGGTGAAAAATATCTTAGACTGCAGCTCTTAAGCGCCCGTTCCCGGCATAGCGGCGTGCCTTGCTTTTGGTGTAACCAAGCGCGGAGCGTAGCGTAGCGGAGGATGAAAAACGGCGATAGCGAAGATAGCGTGAAGAGGAAAGCGGAAGAGTAGGATATGGCGGTAGCGTGAAGGCAGGCTGCGACTTGCAGCCCCATAGTAGCATGCGCCATCTTCTGCTTGCCAATGGAATTATCGGTGACGTATGTGTCGCTTTGTAAATGTGGCACCAAAGTAGCATGTGCTTTAACGCACTGACCGTTTGCCCGCGGCAAGGTTCATCAGTAGTGGAATGGTGTGCACGCTGCCCAAGCCAAAATCCAGAGCTGCTTCAGTTTGGCACTGCGTGCTGCTTATGCGGTTGCCTCTGGTTTAAGTACCACACCAGCTGTGCTCAAAAATCACATTATAAAGAAGCGCAGTCGTCAGCAAATTTTTCATTCCTTTCACAGTAGCCTTTCACTGTGCTCGAGCAGTTTCATTGTTATGGAGTGCGTTAGTCATATAATCATTTAATCATGTAATCAGTTCCTGCGCCGGCGAAAAGCTATAGGTAAAACATCTTTGGTAACTTCTGCTGCAACTGTACCCATCAAGCTGACTTTTGGGGGAGACCATTGTTTTTTGTTAATTTTATGCCTCGTGTTTTTCACTGGAACCACTCAGCAAAAGTCAGATGTGAATTCAGCTGACATTTTTGTTTGCATGCTGAATTGTTGTATACAATGTGCTGAAGCTGTAATTTGACTTTAATTTCACACTTGATTGAGCTTGTCGGCTCAGCATATTCTTCATACTGGGGTGCCTAGGTTGAACGAGACAAAATGAAGGAGGCATACACACTTAGGTGCCAGTGTGTATCCGTGCTCCTGTTGCACTTCTGCTTCTTCGTTTAGTCCTGTCAGGATTTTGGCACTGTTGTATGAAGCACACTTGTGTTATGCACGTTCACGTGTGACTACTGAGTTGCAAACAAAGCTCCTGCACAGCGCACTACTCTAGCCAGAAACTGACGAAACAGATCCAGCAGAAGTTTTCATACTGAGTTGAGTACTTGCTGGTGTGATCTCTTTAATTGGTTCATTGTTTTTTTCCAGTAAGCTGCTCACCTTGAAGCCAAAGTTTGAAATTCTGCAATTGTGCATCAGCAATAAAAACGAACTGCTCCTGGCAGCCTGCCATGGTGGCCTGTTTGCCTGGAAGTTTGATCAGAAGTCGGTCATGAAAGTTGACAGGTTGGTGTGCTTAAGTCTATAATCTTTACGTGGCGTACCCCTGAAAACGAGAGTAAAAATGAGCTCGTGCTACTGCAGTGCTGTAGTTTGTTGCGTTTTCTCCGCAGCTAACCTTTGCCCTCATGTGAATGGTCCAGTGTTACTACATTCCTCACATAACTAGCATATCCATAGCCACAGCTATTTTGTTTATTTTGCATGGCACACTTTTGCAGGTCTCCAAATATCGAATTTTGCTTGCCAGCAAAGGACGGAACGTCTACTGTAAAGCTGCCTGTGGTTGATGGTTTGGTTTTAATACAAGACGACACTATTGGTATGACTTTTCATTATGCTGAAGCAGGCAGGACTATTCTTGATGCTACATCATTGCATGTCAATTTAAAAAATCAAATGCCTTCTTGGTTTGGTTTAGGTTTGGTTTATAGGGTTTAACGTCCCAAAGCAACTAAGGCTATGAGAGACGCTGTAGTGAAGGGCTCCGCTTGGGATACATGCTTTGATAGTATGTATCAGCAACTTGACTTAGCATTGCATTCGGTGGAAGTGAACTTGTAAAGTTCATTTTTATCTTGTTCATTCTGACGGATTTTATTTGTGGCATATGAAGAGTAACTGATCAAATAGCTCCTTCTCTTTCTGATTGATGGAGGGATTACAAGTGTGCGCTGCTAACACGTTATGCTTGCAGATATTGGCACTTCGCACCTTGTATAGAAGAGTGCTGAAATGCAGCCAGTATATTTGCCAGCTTATGCAAAAAAAAAGATCATGTGTGCTTGCCTCTAAATACACCCCCCCCCCCCCCCCCCCCCCCCCCCCTTCTGAAAAGTGACAGCTTCACAAGTATTGCGATTAAGTAGCAGTATCAGATCTAGTCTTTCTGCACTCTACAATGCATTATGGTCAAATCGTTCTTGAAGACAAGCCAAGCATCCTGGTGAACAATAACACCACCTTCTAGCTGTGTCTAGCCTCGTCCCACATGTTCCACCTAATCGTGCGGCCTATGGAGTAGTTTTTTTGCTTGTTCAACATGCAGTTAAAAGAAAATAATCCAAGAGTGTTAGTTTTTCTAATGCTTGCTTTACCAAAGTAATGTGAGGTGGCCATGTAAGTTGCCAAGGCTGACCGCCACCTGTTAAGGTCATTTTCTTTTACTGCACTGCCTGCTGTTGGTGCTTCACAGCTGCTTCTTTTCTTGTACCCATTTGTTTTTTCCCCTGCAGTTAGCAAATGTTCCAACACTGGCATGATCGGCATGTGGAGGCTATCTAGTCATGTGACTGCTCTCAGGAAGCACTCACAGAAGCTGCAGAAAGTGAAAGTGAAGTATGGGAGCACATTCTTGTGGAGCGACACGGAGGTTGACTACTTTTACCCTTCAGCAACACCCGGTGAGGCACTGGCATTTTTCCTCCTTTGAAGTCGCGCTTGCCTTGTGTAGCTTCTCTCGGTTACTGCAAAGATGCGTGCTGTGGTGCTCATTGTGGCCGAAAGTTGCGGCTACCATGTACGCATTCTGATGCCACCGGATTTCAAGTAGAGTTCCTCTCCAGTCAGTCACGATAGCCTCGTGTTGGCGTAATGGAGTACAGTTGCACGCAATGCTTGTGTGCATGGCATGTTTACTCTAATGCAGTTCAGAGCATTTGCCATTTTGCCTCAAATGCTGCCCACTACAGTCTTTTGGCACAAGCCAATGCATGGTGCCACGTCCAATGGTTTGCCACAGTCATGGCTGGCCAAGTGGAGTTGGAATGTCGAGTTCAGTGGACCTTGCTTAGTGTTAAAAAGTTTGATACGCCTAGAATATAGTTACACTATTAATATTCCACGAATTACTGTAAAAAAGGAGGAAACATTCCCCTATGCTACTTGGTTTCAATGACACAATGTACTGGCCACGCAGCAGTACTGCATGCATGTCTTAAAAGCAGGTTCTATTCTCACTGCACTGTGGTGTGTCTTTTTCATTGCGAAGACATTATAGCCTGTGGTGACGACACTGGAACTGTCTGGCTGTATAACAGCGGAAAAGAAGGGGCAACTTTGGCTGAACCAGTGAAAAAGTTGACATGGCCAGTCATCCTTTCATGCAGTGAAGAATTCTCCGTGGAGAAAAAAGACGGAAAGGTATTAAAGCCTCTGTTAGTAGCTTCCTCGAGTAGAAGCTAAATGCTTGTAGTTGAAATACCTTTGAAATTGGCGACAAGGTTGTTCTATGTCACCTGTGGTTTGTAGTGGGCGTTAGCTTAGAGCAGCTAGTTAGCAAAGTCATTTCAGCGGTCCTGTTGTACTTTGAGCTGCAAAGACGGATATCATGTGCAGCATAACAGAAGGCCGCTAAATGGAGGCAATACAGTTACGCACCCGACCATATTGCCTGCTACCATATCCACTGCTTCCTAAGCAGATTTGATGACATCGTCTCAGTTGATCTCCTTGCACTCATGTCAAAGCTATGTTAACAGTAAAATGCTATGCATAGCTACCTTTCAACGCTTTTCTTTTATTTAAGCAACTTCACGTTCTCACACCAGTGGCAAGTCTTCTGTTCTCTTTGTTTTTGCTCTGTGGTTTTAGTAATGAGAGGGAGGCTCCTACTCACGCACTTAAAAGCAATGCAACTGCATTTGGAAACACTTTCAGGTTAATGCCAATGCTGTGGCATTGAGTCCCGATGGAAACTACATGGTGGTGTGCACGGACATCAACATTGTGTGCATTTGGCGGATTACACGATAGGCTGTCACGGTAAAGTCAAGTTTTATGGCTGAATGAAATGGGAGCATATCTTACACTGTGCTTTCATTTCAGATTTTAACAAGAGACAGAGTGGCACCATCATGTCATGCATCAGCTACTGAAGTTCATTGTCACAAGATTTTAGCCAGCAACAAGTCCATCATAAGTGTGTCATTGTGGATATTTCTATCACAGCCATTTTCATAAAATTAGGCAACTGAAAAACGTGTTTGCTTTGCTTTATTTTGTGAACAGGAAAAAACAGCATTTCGTAAAAGAGGTATATTGCACGTGCGTTGCACAAAGTATAATAGCCATTTGTACCGTAGTAATACATACATTTGCTCCAAAACACCACCTTGGAATGGATAAATGCGGAAAGAGATCAACGCAGTAATTAACAGGTTTCAAACAGGTGTAAATGCTACACATGTTCAGTACTTCTGGCCGCAAAAACCTGATAATAACGTGGCTCACAAGCCCATAATGTGTGCACAGTAAATCGCACTCAAGACACAGCAAGGCAAGTAGGGAAAGCTTTACCATTATCACAAAAATTGTCAAGTCGGGACAAAGTACTGCACTGCCCACCATACTACGAAACGAAAGAATAAAAATTCGCTTTAGTACGACAATGGTATCATACTTTGTTGCTTGAATCTAGCACTCATGGGAGGGATAGGCCAACACAAATACCACTCCACACAAGGCCTCCAATCTAACGCCACGTCTCATGTCATAAACTTGTACTAGCTTTTAGAGCAGTAGACAGTTGTAGCGTAAAAAAATATAAGCTCTCTTTCTGAAGCTGCGTGGTTCATGTAAAATAAAGAAACATTAAAATAAGTGGGGATGGGGAGGGAGTGATACATCTCTACATCACACTGATGAGCAGTTTTATAAACACAGTGTTGCATATGTGACACACCTGTGCACTGCATATAATGATACGCTACAGTTTGATCGAAAAGCATGTGGCTAGTACACACAGTCCCATTGCGCGTGCACAGGTCGCCATGAGATGCACAGGTTGGAGCATTCCATGAATGGGTCCCCCCGTAATGATAATATTTTCCCCACATTATATTTGACAATTATCAACATTAACATACACGAATCCTACCGCAATCAATCCTATTGCTAATGCTATTTACATAACAGCAGCCGAGCCATGTGCCAAGTCTTCAGCTGACAGCTGCCTTAATCTGTGGGGAAAAAAAAAAAGGCAAAGGCAGCAAATCAGAATTGACTCAAAAACTTGGAGAAAGCATTCAGATACTGTTCACCCATACCATACGGATATGCATTTTTCTCTGCAAAAGCTGCTGAATTTTCAAGAGTTTTAACTGTTTGAAGCAATGGCTTTGCACTGCTACATAAAACGCATTCAAATTTTCACATGCACTAACTTTGTTTGATTTTTCATTCGTATGTTCTATGGAGGAACTG
Source organism: Amblyomma mixtum (assembly GCF_055824585.1). NCBI lineage: Eukaryota > Metazoa > Arthropoda > Arachnida > Ixodida > Ixodidae > Amblyomma > Amblyomma mixtum. Next base: position 291,383,532 of record NC_143013.1, on the reverse strand, counting down.
CTGCACAACGAAAGCTCTACGAACAATTTTACTGATGAGTAGTGTTTTAGCACAGCCGGTACTACAGTAGTAGCAGGAAAGTATTACACAAGCAGGTGGTCTATGATTGTGACACCATGCTAGGACAAGTAACCACTGTACTCACGCCTTTGCACATTGTCGACTTCAACATTATTAATGAACTGTGCAGCCAATGCAGCATAAAATGAAAGGAGAAAAAAATCGCAAGCGTGAGCATCTGACAGGAGCTGTCAAACTGCTGGTTTGGTCATTCTGACAAAAGGTGCAGGGTAAGGACATGTCACATTCAAACAATTGACAGCATGCACGTGTGGGAATATGAGGTAGTGATGCAAAACTATTGATAGTTGAGTCACTATCGATGGTAAAAAAGACTCGATTGTACTATCGATAGTAGTATCGAAAGTACTATCAGCAGAAGTATCGATAGCTATATCTGGTACCATCGACTCTATAAAATCAACCACGCGTACCCACTGCATCCTAAACTTGGTTTCCCGAGCATGTGGTGTGGAGGTGATGGTATGAGTGACTAACACGACTCGCCCGTTTACGCGGCCTATGCGTCAACGAGCTCTGCAGATGTTCCCTACGTAAAGTTGCTGGATAAAATGTTAGCGTGCGAATGTCCTAGTTGAGCAAGACGACGTCTACAGTGCACGTGCAGTGCAGTGCATGCGTAAGCCAGCACAACTTGTGCTATTTGTTCTTTCATCGGATGCAACTACAGCTATTCTTCCGAACTGTCCCAGTGCACGTTAAAGAACCACAGCTGGTCGAAATTTACCCAGAGACCTCCACTACGGCATCCCTCATAGCTTGAGTCTTTTTGGGACTTTAAGCCTCATGAGACCGTGAAACCAATCAGGTATCGCAAATGTTTTGGTTATATCGCTGGCCAGCAAATGCATAATATCAATATTGCTACTATCCATAGTCTTACCATCAACAGTTTCATTATCAATAGTCTTGCTATCTTGCTATCGATAGCAGTACTATCGCTAGTAGTACCACCGATAGTTTTTTTTACACTATCGATAGTTTTAAATAAACTATCGATACTATCGGTAGTCAATTTTCTGATAGTTTTGCATCACTAATATGAGGACCCTGAATGGTTTACAACCATGCTGCCAGGTGCTCTTTAGTCGCCAGTAATAGCTGCTACGCTGCAGGCAGAAACGGAGTGGAGAGACTCGTTATACAAGCAGCAGCAGTCAAACCGCTCACATTGTCTTCCAGCTTACTGCTGAGCACTGCTAATGCGACTAAATATACAGCTGTGCTTTGAACAGAATAGTGGCACACAAGTGTTGCACGCAATGGCATAATCATCTTTGACTGGCTGCCCTCTTCTGTATCGTATGTTGAGAGTAATATTCTTACTCCTCCTTTATTTTTGGCTTCTGATAAATGAGAATTTTCACAACTGTTAATCGTGTGCCGGAATAGTCCACATTAATGGCACTACAAACTCTGCAGCAAACAAACTCCCAAATATACTCACTCACCTTAAAGGGCTCACTCATGCCGAGCACATCAGACTGGCCGCGCAGGTAGACCAGTCGGTACCTGCCAGACACCAGTAGTGTCTGGTCACCGAAAAGCACCCGGTAGAAGACGCGATCAGACGACGGCACCCTAGGCTGGTGCGTGGTGGCCTCCTGCTGAGAGGTGCCTTCCTGCTGAGCGGCGCCTTCTGGCTGAGTGGCGCCTTCTTGCTGAGTGGCGCCTTCCTGCTGAGCAGTGCCCTCCTGTTGAGGGGCAGCCTCCGGTTCCGCGGGGCCATCCATGCGGCCAGCTAGGTTTGGTGCTTGCGCTGATGAACGCCGTCCAGTGTTCTCCGCGTTATCGTCACCCAGCTCCGAGCAGCTCTTCCCTTCCAACGGCGACGCGTTGCCTGTGTCTGGAGGCGTTTCCGCGCGCGCCATGGCACCTTCCTCGAGGCTGTCGTTTGGTGTGCCATGCTGTGGAGACTGCTGCCGGCTCGACGCAGGCTTCCAACTGACCGAGGCATCCCCGCGCTTCTTGGTGCTACCAGAGGCAGCATTTGCTTGCCTCGCTTGTTCCATGACACTGCTGTCGCTGGGTGGGGTCGCGGAGGGCGCAACGGAGGCAGACTGCTGCGGTCGGTTCTGCTCGTCGTCCAGGCCAGCTTCGGGATCGCTCGGTTCATCTGTTGGCTTGCGTGGCCGCGAGACGGAGCGTGCGGCATTTTCCAATTCGGGTGGCGGTGACCTGGTCGCTCGGCGCGAGGGCGCACCCGAAGTGCCACTGGCCGTGGCACCACCAGCAGAATTGGCTCGCGACTGGCTGCCCCGGGAAGAGCGCGATCGGCTGCGCCGGATTCGCAGGTGAGGGGGGTAGACATCCGTGGGGCGTGTTGAGGCCCACACATAGCCCAGGTGATCCTCCAGGCTGCTGAAGTTTTCCTGCAATGGTGAGCATTACTGCTAAAACCGTCTCCCCAGAGTACCCACTGCGGTAGCTCAGCTGGCTTTGGCATTTGGCTGCTGAGCCAAGTTTGCGGGATCAAATCATGGTCATGTAGGGTAGATTTCAGTGGAGGTGAAATGCAAGAACACCCGGATGCTTTGTGATGTCACTGCACATTCGAGAACCTCAAGAGGAAAATATTAATCCGGAGCCCTCCACTAAGGCATCCCCATAGTCCACTTGCAGCTTCAGGACGTCAAAACCCCACATCTTGCCACCACATCGAAGAATGTAGTCATTTCTTACAATGGTTAATAAATCAAAGCCATAGGTGCAGCATATAAGCTACAAGCAGCTACAAGCAGTACAAGCAGTTGCAAGCTGCTGACTTGGGTAGCGCAGCATTTTTAAGTTCTTGTGTTACGTATATGAAACAACGAGCATAATAAACGTCTTCACTAACTATTTAGTACTGCAGCATAACATGGCTGTGGTACAACACTACAACCTGTACCTGAGTATCTAGCACTTTTGGACCTACAAATGTCACTCTTATACCCGTGTTACATGGGCAGGGTAATGTGCTTATGCCTGACCACGGTTTGCCCGTGTAAGAAAAATTGCCATGGTTTTAACTTGGTTAAACCCATTATAGCGTGAAAGCATTCCCAAGTCGCCAAGGTCAAATTACGGGGGTGGCCCGGGCCAAATTTGGAGGTCGCCATCGTGTTGGGTGTGCTCAATTATAGTTGGAAATTGGTTTTGGTCCAATTGACAAGGCCCTATTTGGAGGCCACCATCATGTTGGGCGTGGACAGTTATGACTAGACATTGATTTTGGTGCAAATCTGCCAAGGTCAAATTTTGGGATTGGGTGGGCTAAATTTTTTAGCGTGGCCTGGGCCAAATTTGTTGGTTACCATCATGTTGGGTGCAATAAATTATGGTTAGACATCGATTTGTCTTGCGCAAGCAGGCCTCTGTTTCTATGCACTGCCATCATACGATGGCAAAGGTCGAATTTTTGGGGTGGCTTGGGCCGAATTTGGAGGTCACCCATGTTGGGTAAGGTCATTTATGGCTAGACATCGAATTCGGTCCAAATCTGGGGTTGGTGGACTAAAGTTTTGGGGTAGCCCGACGTCAAGGTCAAGGACCATACCACCATGATGGACTAGGGTAGTCATGGTGAACTTTGTAGACATGGTACACCTTATGTAGCTTGCCATAACGCTGCTACTATGGTAGGCATCAGAAGGTTATTTCAAGGTCATCTGGGGACACGGAATCGGAGATCAAGTTTTGCATCGAGTAGAGCTTTCACTCTAAAAGACATTAAAGGTACCGACAACCGACCAAAACATGCCACAAGATTGTGGTGGGGTGATATGAAAAATCATGCCTCAAATTGTAAGAATTGAGAACTGCAATATTGAACAAACGAGGATTTGTCAATTTACTTTGGCATTAAAAATCACATAAAACAAACAAGTGCCATCTTGTGGTGAAACCCTGCTATTATTGGTGTATCCCATCACGTGACCGCATCTCAGTAAAATATCACTGTTTTTTAGCGCGGTTTTTTTCTTTCAGGAGTGTTCCCCATGTTATGTTGTACTTTACATTCTCTCCAATGCGCCCTTTGATGAAAAGCAACGTTTCCTTCACAATGCAGACAATGTGCTTTTAGCTTTTGGCACTAGAGGGCACCACAGTATTTTGCATTTCTTGAACAAGGCAGCAATCACAGTCCACTAAAGCTTTTGTCGACAAGGCGTATGTCACTATGCTGTAACAGCTTTGGGTGTATAAACTAAAATGGACGCTACTCCACACTAAAAATGTCTAAATATCGCCTGGCAAGTGAGATTTATATTTGTTTTTGGCACATCATTTTTGCAGACGTGCTATCGCCACCGCACTTGCTGGTCATGGTTTCCAGCATTGGGATACATATAAATGGGTGCATGACCTAATCGAAAAATTCTCTGAAAATCCTCTGCAGCGTTTCTAACAAAAAAAAAACAGCGGAGTTGAGTACTGTAAACAGCAAACATTCTGTTGCACTGAAAAAAATTGGGTACTTAAAATTCAGTGGCTGGTCCTTTTAACTGAATTAGTTATACGATTATCATTGCACATAAGCAACTAAGTCTATCATGTGCCAAACACAGGGTTAAAATGTCTGTTTATTGTGTTATATGGACAGGTTGCATTACTATGGTTAGCATGTTAACTACTGTTCAGTCTGCCAAGCAACTATGGACAACCACGATTAGCAATAGCCACAGTTGCCTTAACTGTTTCCATGTAACAAGGTTTGGTTTGGTTTGGTTTTGTCCCAAAGCGACTCAGGCTATGAGACGCCGTAGTGAAGGGCTCTGGAAATTTCGACCACCTGGGGTTCTTTAAAGGGATACTGAAGCAAAATCTGAAAATTGAACAAAAAGGCTGAATAAAGATTCTCGGAATGTGATTACACCGAAATCTAGTCGTCACTGCGCATATTTTTCAGCGGATGGTTTTATTTTCGATGTTTCATGAGCGCGCGCCAAGCCCTCCCGGTCGGCGCGAGGTGGAAAGCGTGACGTCATGGCACCCTCCCGCGGCGACAAATATGGCGGCGCCCTTCGATACATGAAACCTCGCTTCGGACTGGTTGCGTCGTTGTTACTGGCTTCTTCAGCGCGTTCACTGGCCATAAATCGGCCACCAGTCTTTCGCTTCATCTCCTGTTGCACATAAGAGAACTTACGAGTAATAAATTTGCTTTATTTTTTATTTAGAGTAACGATTCTGCCCCCTTTAGGCTAAGAGGGGTGTCGGTTTGTTGACAACAATGCTTCCCCTCCTAACCACCAGATGGCGCCACTAGTCTGAACATCGTCGCGCTTCTGTTTTAAAAGCGAGAATGCTAGAAATGGCACAAGGTCCGGAAAAAGTAGCTGCATTTAGCGGACGTAACGTGCATACAGTTATGGTATGTAGACAGCATCGATTAACGTCTTGACATATCTGTGTACGCCGTGAGCAGACGACAGACATGGAAAAGCCGCAAGTAACGATGGCAATCGTGCTTCTGCGGGAACGGTGGGCGCGCGGGTGTTATGACGTCTAGCCGCAGCTTCCACAGGCGGCCACCAGGCGCAACGATACGGCAATAAATCGCGAAAAAAAGCGTCTTATCCGCCTTTTTCGCTAAAGTGCTTGTCATATTTATCAATTTTAGCAGTCAAGCTCTTGTTTACATGCAAAAGAGCAGCTCCAAAAGTTTGGTTCAGTATCCCTTTAATGTGCACTGACATCGCACAGTACACAGGCCTCTAGAATTTCTCCTCCAAAGAAATTTAACTGCCGCGGCCGGGATTGAACCCGTGGTACTGAAGACCAAGACTGAAGACACACCATGAGCACATATTACCAACTGCTCTTTTTACTGACATTCAGGTATATTACATATTCCTTCCTTCATGTCTTCAACTGAAATGCTGACAAATGGTGGCCTCGCATAGAAGTATGGCTTTTTTACAAGTCAGTGCAGCAGGCAACAGCACAGAAGTGTGAATGAGTAAAAGGACAAACGTGAATGTTGTATGGCAAATGGAGTTCTTAGCATTCGTGCTTTTTTTTCACTCAAGGCACAGCTGAAGGGTCCATCGACAAAGTGAGCCAGTCACTGCACCTTTCCTTTCCTTTTCTTATAACAGATGGAGAGTTTAGAGTGTGAATTAGACTAGACTGGGAGCTAGACTAAGTCTAATTTTAGACTAGACTGGGAACTAGACTAAGTCTAATTTGCTTTGCGCAAGCAGGCCTGTGTTTCCATGCGCAGCCATCATATGATGGTCTTTCAGTCGACAGAGTTTAATGTAAGGGGCATACATATGCATGTGTTCGCTACTACATTTTCAAGAGGGCGACAACAATTAGACCAGGGGTGAGGGCTCAACGCAGCCACTGAAAGAAACGAATAAAGGGCAGAAGTGGCTCGGCTATTCTCACCCTGTAAAGGCCAATCCAATCCCACGACTTGAGTTCAGTATCCGCAGTTGTGTAGTACCAGGCAAAACTGTCCTGATTGATGATCCAGGTGCCCACAGGAAGGAAGTAGATGATCGGCTGCTCAGGCTTGGCAAACACCTTGCGCACACAGAGGGAACATCTAGTGTTTACAGGGTGTGCCTGACCTAAGCATAACTAATGCTGGCTACCAACAGCCGGTCAAGCTCAAGAGTGCAACATACCTTCAGAGTGAAGAAAGCAGACACGGGCTTGTGGTCACTCTGAATGTACAGGTCATGACTGACATACTGGTGCTGCTTTAGATCGAGGGTCACATTCTCGTAGGCATTCTTGGTGAAGCGGTAAAGAATCCTGTCAGTCCACGCTGGCTTGCGCTGGCTGCATGTGAGGGAACGACAGTGAAAAAACTCACCACATGCAGCACATGAGAACACTGCAATACATGGAGGATAATTGACACCCTGTACTAGACTTTTAATGACGGCTCCCCACCACTATGTTCTCAGAATTTCTTCAGCATACCTGAAATTGTAGCCCATGCGGTCAATCTGGAACTTGTAGGTTGGTGCGAACGTGATATCCTGTTCGCAGAACTCGTGGAAGGCTTCACCTTTGCTCCGCACACGATTCAGCTGCGAATTTACGCAGCAAGGCAGAATCATTTATTGGTTCTCAAGGGCAGAAATCTCGGCCTGTTACCCAGCAATGATAAGCAATACGGCAATGCATCAAGTATGCGTAAATTAGGGAAAAAAGTTTGCACCTGGTACTTGCACAGACACTGCCTGCCTCACCTGGTCTTTCTGCAGCATCTGGTCGTAGGTGTTGTTCTCAATGGAAGCCTTCATGTCATCCATGGTGCAGTCATCCACACGGAAGTTCAGGTCCCCAAACCAGAATGAGTAGCTGTTTGCAGAAAGCACAGGCAAGGTGTCATAAGATGGAGGCCAAATCTCGCCACTGAACAGACTAGGGAGGCGAGGACTTACTCATGTGTCAAAATGTTTGTAGCCTGAGTGTCGAAAAACCTTTGCTTCTCAATTATTGTGTTATACTCCTGCAAAATGAACAAGTTCGGCTTAAAGCTCGTGGATAAGCATCGCATTTTCGTGAGCCAATTTTCACAATTTACTCTCAATGCCTTGAACGAACCGTGATTGAAACAACACTCACGCTTATCCGTTGGAATGTTTCACTCTCGTGAGCGGCCAGGTGGCTGTTGACAAAACAGATGGAGCAACCGTAGACGCACAACCGTATGGTCACACCACCTTTGTTGCCCTTGAAAGAAGAGAGAGGATACATTGCCTAGCTACTCGCCATGCTGCCATCCCACCCATAATGTAATACATGTGAACACTGCCACAGTCTCCGAATGCTGACAGCTCATTTAAATCGGCATAAGGCGCGCCACATTGTTTCTGTCCTGGCGAAGGACAGCTGTTTGATGAGGAGTGAGAAAGGAAAGCGTCCTCCTCCTCACCCAGACACCGCCAAGGCCAGTCCTGGTGTAGGTGGACTGGATGCCCCGCAGCTGGATCAGGTGTTCACGTTTGGTAAAGATGGTCAAGATGAGGCCCTGTAGACGCACATGCTTCACCTGCCAACCAGAGAAGGCCAGTGGGGAGGGGGGGTCTATTTTAAGGCACAAAACAGCTGGCAACACTGATCGAGCTGTGTGTGAACAATAACAATTCTTTTAATGGGCACCACAGGAAGACTAGGCACTATGATGGTACATTGCAGTTTTCCATATTTCATGGAAGAAAAATCTACAGTACAGTAGACGAATATTGATATAACAACAGACACAGATATTACGAATTATTGGCTATATCGAACTGTTCTTAAATATTTTTAGCAAACATATGCAATTTGTAGTTCATGCATCGAATGCGGATGGCTACAAAACAAATATATCGAACTCTGCAATGCTAAGCATTGTCTGATCGGACGGCAGACAGTCAGCTTCCCCTCACTGCATAAGTTACTGGTGGCAGTGCAGAAAGCATTCATGCAACAGCGCCACTAAAGATGCAGCGGAGTGGAGGGCTGGTAGCCAGACTGTAAACACAAGCTCATGCCTCTTGTACCCATCGACAGCACCCCAAAAGCAGCACTGTGGATGGCTGTAACCTTGCAGTAACCGTGCATCCTGCGCTGGCTGTGCATGCTGGCTGTCACGAAGGTGGTGAAGATGGCAATGGATTTTGGTCTGAGGTACCTTTTTTTTTCATGCGACATGGCTGTAATCTGGGGAAGCCAGACTGGCTGGCTCTTAATCTGCCGCTGTGGCGTGCTGGCAGTGCTATGTGAGGAAATCAACCTAACTGGGTTAGGTTTCTTGCGGCCATCGCCGCAAGCGCCTTCGAAACCGCACTAAAACTTCTGAAGGGTCTTCCCGTTTCTTTGGTAAAGATAGCTTGAGTTGCCATTGCTTCACTGACTAAATCACACTGCTCATGCGTGCATTTCTGGTGAGTCACCGCGGTGGCTCAGTGATTAGGGTGCTTGGCTGCTGACCCGAAAGACACGGGTTCGATCCCGGCCACGGCGGTTACATTTCGATAGAGGCGAAATGCTAGAGGCCCATGTACTCAAGAACCCCAAGTGGTCGAAATTATCCGGAGCCCTCCACTACAGTGTCCCTCATAGCCTGAGTCTCTTTGGCAAGTTAAACCCCCATAAAACAAAGTGATTTCTGATGAAATTTTATACTACGAATTTTGGCTATATCCAATTATTTTAAGATTTTTTACCTGTTCGCTATAGTAAGGTTCAACTGCATAACTCAACGTTTCTTTGAACTGCAATGCCTTTGTTAAGGCACACTGCACATAAGTAAAGTCACAACTGACTACAGTACCCTACAATCCCAGGAACATACCCAAGAGAGGCTCCAAAGCCGCTCCCTGCCTCTGGCTTGATGCAAGACATTACCTCAGGCCCCTTCCATCAAAAAAATCCTGGCTGTGTGCCTGCTACATATTATTAGCTCGTCTCATTAACCGTGTAACGCCCAGGCATTGAATACACCAGATAAAAGTTATGAATTTCCAATATAAGGTCCCTTCATTGCAGTAAAGAACTGGGAGATTTATCGGGGAAGGGTGGTCACAGCACATAATTAATTTTAGGTAATCTTAATCATTTCCAAATGCTGAAGGTTGATAAAACTGCGTGCAAATACCTAGGTGCACACAGTAAATCGGGAGCAAAATTAAAAACTTCTCCATCCCCTGCCAAAGCAGCATTATGACCATAAATTAGGTGCTGCTCTGCCAATAATGGTTAGCTTTTGCACGAATTTAGCCTCCTGTATATCTGGCAGCTCACACATTAGCCTTGCGTTGATAAATATGTTGGAGAAGACTGTTACTTCAAATATGCTAGCAATTTACATACTGATGTGTGCAGAAATGTAAAATTATTTGCATTTCTTTAATGCTGTGCGTTTCGGGTAAAAGAATTCTTGTTTTGACTGCCCTCTGTAGTATTTGCATATCTCATTGCTGACACTTCTACTGATACCCATGATTCTCACTGCACACCAGAGCATGTCAGGAGTCTACACTTCTTACATATTTCTTCTGTCATATTTATAACGAGCCCCTCATTCCCCTTCCCTTGTTTGCTTAATTGCTTAGCGAGGGCCTCGGTTCTGGCAGCCTTGATGCCATAGGAAGCATAAGAGGGTTCTCACGCAGCTTCCACCCTCTCCGTTCGATGATGTTCTACGTCACACCTGCGGTTACTCAGGACGTCCTACGTCCGCCGCTTATGAACGTGGGTGGCGCTGATGAACACTCTCAAGGTTAGGTTACTTGTAAACATAAATACCCCCGAAAGCAGAAGGTTTGACAGCCGTCGCCGTAGCTCAGAGGTAGAGCACCGGACGCGTAATGCGGAGGTCGTGGGTTCGGATCCCACCGGCGGCATGTGGTTGTTTTTTCTTCTGCTTTTCTAATCAATTAGCTTTAAGCGATAACATATTCAGTAATATTCTAAATTGATCAACACCACAAAATAAATAAATTAGTTAAAAAAAAAATCCCCTGTGCCCCTTGGTTTCTGTGGTTGTTGGCTTCTGTCATGCTATATAGAAGTTTGTTGTAAGTACACACAAAGTTTTACACAAAATAGATGTGTTGTCAGTTGTGTGGAGCCACAGCACTGGAAACAAAATTTAGCACATTCACTTAATCATCCGAAACCCTCTGCGTTCAATTTCTAGCTCAGAAAAAGACTTTAGTTGCTATTTTGGCACGCATGATCAGGATCCAACCTTCCCAATTAAATCTGCCCGCATTGCATTTTTAATGCAATAGATCTTGCGTAATGAAATGCGAAAATTGAAGGGAAACTCCGGAGGCATTCTGATCATGCAGTTTACCGAAAGTTACATTACAGATTTTACTACCATTCATGCCACATTTGGCAGCCGTATGGTGTTTCATATTAGCATTTATAGATTTTAAAATTTCCCAATTCTCGGCCTTAATTGTAGTCATTTCTACAGGCGCTCTTGTATTTGTGACGACAAAACACTACCTGCCTGTTCATATTCTCTCAGTGCTGGCTGAACAAGAAAATGTCAAACCTAGTGATTTCAGACACATCATGAGAGTTGGTCATCGTTCACAATCGGCAGTTCTGGCATTTAATTAATACTGTTTGTGACATCATGTGTTGGTGAAAACCCAGTTCTGGTTTCAGTTTTTCATTTTAAAATTGTTTTTCCCATTACACTGAAGACTGATTTACTGCACCTAGCAAAGGGCAGTCCAAGAAATATAATACACTTGTAAACTCACAGTATCCACAAATCCTCAGAAGTTGCCTTTTAAAGAAAAAAAAAAACGTAAAGCCGCACAAGAACGCACCTTGACATAACTGTACTTGTGTAGGGCATTCCTGATGGCTTGAATCCAGGGCTCTTCAAAAAAGGCTTGGGACAGGAGGTGCTGGGGTCTTGCGCTCACCTCCTGGAACCTGGAAAACAGTTCCAACCAATTGTACTTCTTTCTCTTCCAAAGGAGCCGGTCCATTGCACAAGCAAAAGTAAAATTTTACAGCTGAAAGTGACAAACATAATAAAGCTATGCTCTTAGTACGATGCTGTCATTCATGTAAGTGCATGTGTGCTTACGCACACGCGAAATAAAGCACACATGGAACAATAACTACATTGGCTGCACATCCGAAAACAGAAGGCATGCCTAGAGGATCCACATTCCAGCACCAATACTCTACATGGTGGAGATAAAATAGAGGTGCCAGAGAAACTTTTTTTTTACTTTTTTCCTGGCTGAGCAGAAATGACTAGCCTACTTTCAATGATGTTTTTCTCTTTCTCTTGTTTGACATCCTTTGACCTTTGCAGCACTTTGTATTGCACATATTATGTTTTTTTTTTAAATAGTACAGTCCCTGATGTTGTTAACCTTTCCCAAGTGCTTGCCTAGTGTGCTGACTACTTGTTTGTGTCTTGTCTTGTACCATGGTAAAACATATTATGTGTAGTTATTAGTACATCTCACACTAATGTTTCAAACATAGCCTCACCACTGGTACTGTCCAGAATGTGCCTTTCATGAATTAAGATGGGTTGATTAGGTTGCAAAGGTGGACACTGTTCTAGTTCACAGTAATTCTGTGCTGCTTACATGATCGAAATAAAAAGCCTGGACCTCCGAGAAGTACCAGTAATGTTTCTCATGCACCTACCCAATGGCGTACATGTCTGGCAGCGCCTCTGGTATGATGGGGGGCTCTAGGCCCAAGGCACAGCGGAGGTCTTCAATCGGTGCTCGGCACACCACATTCCACGTCAGGATATACACCCTGTAGACAGCATAGATGGCAGCTAAGGTGTTTTTGCATTTCTGATTTTCACCTAATGTTATTCAAGCTTTCTGGAATGAATTTTTTTTTTTCAGTTTTTGGGCTCGAGAAGTTTCTTGCAAACTTGCAACCAAATATATCACAGGAGTTATCTATCCATGCTGCATGTATATCTTGCCTCGTTGTGTCCGGTATTGTACTTCACTATTCGCAAGAAGCCACTTCGGTTTCATAAAACTTGACAGATGCCAATTCTCACTGGGCCAGTGAGTGTTCTAAGGAGCTCCCTTGCAAAGGCCAGATTTGTCTGCTGAGCAGAAAACTGCCAATAAAGAGTGACAGCGTTGTGACTGTTTGTTTCAGTCAAATTTTTGCACAGGTCACAGACACTGAAAGTTCCATCCACCATTTTTCTTTCATTCAATATTTCTGGAAATCTCGTTAAAAGTAGCAGTATGGGGCAAAGCAAGTCAAAAATGTGTTAAAGGTCCTAAATCAATTTTATCACGCGAGTATGATAGAAGAACTTTCACAGATGAAGTGCTGTCTTTTTTTTTCTTGTTTTGCAAGGATACATGATGAACAACTTGAACAGTCCAAGGATGACTGATATATGTCTACAACTACTATTTTGTTCAATGTCAATGTTGGTAACAGTTATATTAGGGATGTAGTCCTTAATTTTTACTCGCTGGCTAATGTTAATGTTCAGGAGTTAAGACATCTACACATTTAAAGTTATGCAAGAAACCTTGTGCTGTTTTTTCTACACATATAGTTTAGCAATGGTACAATATTATATATATTTACACCTAGTACATTACGATCAGTATACATACTGCTTACATACAAAAATCCCTTCGGCAACATACTTGTTGGACTATGCAGGGCAATGTAAATAATGCAAGCTCACTTACTGAAAATCTCTGAGCATTTTGTTGGCTGGGGTGCTTTCTGGAGGCATGGCTGGCGTTGAATCCGAGTATTAATCGCTCTTGATATGCAAGGGGCACTGAAGGCAAGAAAAACAAATAAACACTCTTCAGCATGCTTTTCTTTTGACATATCCATTCCACACCATGCAGGAAATTGTGGCATAAGCCATATGGTATGAAGGGCTCAAGTTACAGGTCAGAAAACAATTGTTTAGTGCAATAATATATGCAAGTGCTAATTGAACCATACATCATGCATAAAGTGCACTACAGCAACAGGAAATCGGGAGCGGGTTTGTCGTCTTAATTGTCTCGTAAGTTCCGTGGCGCGTCTGATCAGTGGATGCTCTACCCTGCGTGTCGCTTGAAATGACCGCTTTGGCCAGTATATAAGCGTGCACTCTAGTTTCTTCGCTCAAAGCTAGTATGGACCAAATATAGACCTTTCAACCGTCCGGCGAAACTGGTCGCATCACGACGGTCGCATCACGTCCGATTCTGTTTTTCCTCGTCCTATCACCCGGCCGTCTCGTTCTTCCCCCACCACACCGAAGACGGCACCGGAGCATACGACCCTCACTCACCCAATTCCGCAATCTTCGTCCAACCACTAGAGAGGATTAGCGTCCCGCCAGTAGACTATACAGTTTCGATTGGTGCGGGCTACGGGACGGTCGCCAGAAAGGTCCCTCCGTCACGTCCGGGAAAGTTCCTCATGTTCTACAGCCCGTCCGAAACCTGCTGTCTGCCAACGGCAACACAGCGCGCACTGCGCAGCCTGACCGAAGGCAGAGGCGACTGCTGCGACCGCGTACAATGCAGTTGTCCAGCATGACACACGCGCAATAATTTGAACGGTAGGGCAGCAGCTGTGCACTAAGCGGCAGCCTTTGGCAGCCGCGATCACGGGTGCTTTTTTTCCTACTTTTGCTGCATCCACCGATAACGAAAGCAAAATCAAAACAACCCATTTGTGACGTCACGAGGGTCACGAGATCGATTTTGTACTGGAGGCACGAGACCACCTAGTCTCAGAAGCAAAGTGGCGGCGATTCTGACGGAGCAAAGAATGTGCCAAAATGTGCCGTCATCATTAAAGCTCATCGTTTACTGCACACCAATATCAGTCATCCTGTCAGTTTTTCCAAGATTTGCGCTGTCAATAAATGTTACTGTCAAGAACACCCGTTCATGCTTAGGCACATAGCACACAATGGCGCTGCGAGCGCTACGTATGCTATTTGGTGCGCTTATGACGTAGCTTTCAACTTCGGTAGACCCCGCTTTGTACTTTTAGCGACTGAAGCGCCCTTAATTTCGCTGAAAGCCGTAGGTAAAGCGCATCTAACAACGTGTTCACTTTTGTATGACTATCGTCGCACCAACTACTCAATTTAAGATTCCGAGCGCTCCGTCATCGCAAGCGTGTAGCCGATAGGGAGGCGGTGTTCGGCGTTCGCTGGCCACCCGTGATTTCTCCGAGGGGAAAAAAACGCCCTGAACGTGAGCTCGTCGATCGCTCCCGTGTCCCGACGGACTCAGAAATCATGCTAGTCCTCGTGCTGGGTGATCTGCACGTCCCACACCGCTGCCACAGCTTGCCGGGCAAGTTCAAGAAGCTGCTGGTGCCCGGTCGCATCCAACACATTCTGTGCACGGGCAACCTATGCACCAAGGAGTCGTACGACTACCTCAAGACGCTGGCCAGCGACGTGCACGTCGTGCGCGGAGACTTCGATGAGAACCTGAACTACCCGGAGCAAAAGGTGGTCACAGTGGGCCAGTTCCGCATCGGCCTGTGCCACGGCCACCAAGTGGTGCCGTGGGGCAACCCTGACAGCCTGGCGCTGCTTCAGCGACAGCTGGACGTGGACGTGCTCATCTCGGGCCACACGCACCGCTTCGAGGCGTACGAGCACGAGAACAAGTTCTACATCAACCCCGGATCGGCTACGGGCGCGTACAACGCGCTCGAGAGCAACGTCATTCCGTCGTTCGTACTCATGGACATTCAGTCGTCCACGGTGGTCACCTACGTCTATCAGCTGATCGGCGACGAAGTCAAAGTGGAGCGGATTGAGTACAAGAAGTCCTAAGAACCACCCTCGTTTATCGCTGGCCGATCGAACGTCGCGCTGTTACGTTCGACATTCCTATGGACCAGAGGGGCTTGTTTCTGGAACGGGCGCGTTCGTGTTGGTTCCCCATAGCGTCACTGTACCAAATCGCGAAGTGGGAAATGAGTGCGCGAGTGCGTCCTTTTAGAGTGGCCTCAAAATAGCGCTTTTGAAGCATCTGGCTGCCTTGTTTCTTGCTGGTTCTGAACCAGCAAAGCTATGGCCAGAATTAGTGATGGCAGCATTACTGTGTGTTCTGTCCGACAATTCGCATTGTAATTTTCGTAATAGTTCGCGCATTGAAGCACTATGTTATGCCACATCTTTGTGAATATGCATTGTTGTGCTTGGTAAAATGCTGGCGTGAAGGATTATTCTTTAACGTGATATAAGTTGCCACAAAAGGCTGCAGTTCTGAATTTCTGGCTTTGTCATGTTTATGTGTGTATATATGTGTGTGTTTCCGAATTTCTTACCCATACTTTCTGTACAATCACCACGACTTAGTTGTATGTGTACACCAAAAATTTCTCTGAATAAAATAAAATGCTGGTTTATTAGCTACTCAATTGTACTCACCCAAGCTGTACTAAACAGTCTTGTTAAGGATCAGGACATAGGTGGCAGCAAAAAGCAGGTCCCTGAAGCGCAGTTTGCTGCTGGAAACGTGACATTTTGAAAGTGATTTTGACAGCTTCAGGGTGGTCTTTCAGAATGTTCACAGTGTGGTTAATGCCCATAGCGGCCTTTCAAAATTTGGTGTTATGGCCTCAGTTTTCAAGAGAGCAGGTGTGCCCACTGGTACGGTATGAAGTTACTGTAGTTACAGTAGTTTGCTTCTAGTGTCTGGATGCAGTTTGCGGCACAGGGCGAAATGAACTGGCTTCATCGATGCAAGCAGACCTCTGAATGCTACCAGATGTTAATGAGCAGAATTGCACAGCATCCGTCATAGCCTGAGTCACTTTGGGACGCTACATTTTCATGCTGGAGGAAACCAACGACACTCCCAGAGATAGGAACCATAAATGGATAATTAATAACCAATGATGCCAGATGCTTCTGTAAATACCCAGAAACTTCATATTGCCAGGTACTTCGCTCAATCTTCAGCGTGCATAATTTTTAAACACCCATAAACCAAACCACACATTATTGGCTTTTTCAAGTGAAGAAATGCTCATGCTTCTTCAAATTTTATTTTACACAACCTCTATGTACATCACAGTCAAGCTCCACATGTTTGAGTGATCAGGGGTGGTATTCTGTGGGTGTCGCCTTTTCAGAGAGATCTACTTAGGTACGTACCAATGCGTTTGGGCCCGCGGCTTCTGGGGCTTAAGACAATCGGTGTGGACTGAAGAAAACGTCTATAATGGCGACACCTGCAGAATACCACCTCCAGTATAACCATAACACACTAACCACTGGGAAGATTCATATAGTCAAACAAATTTACTTTGGTTTGGGCTACTTGATTGGTTTATTTATTCGAAAGTATCAAAGTGAATGAATGAACTTTGGTTTTGCCCTCATGCAATTCAAGGGACCCTGAAATGATTTTGATGGTCGCGTTCCAATGCAACAAATTTGTACAGGTTCTCTTTGTGAGTATCTGAGTCAAATTTAGAATTCTGTGCAGACTGTAATTCGCTACTCCCAACCAATCGGGGCGACATCTCATTGCATGTTCTTGGCTGCCCTTACCCCAATAATGTGAATGGGCAATGTGGGTGAGCCTTCTCATTAGGTGTGCTCAATTGACGTGGGTGGGATAGGGTGCGGTGAGGTGCAGCCGCAACGTTTTCTTTTTTCCTTCTGGTGAGTCGGTGTGTATGAGTTGAGGGGAGAGAGGAGGCGCATCATTTTAAAAGCCAATATCTTTGGTGTTAATGAAGCTATAGTCAGACGCAACTCAAGAACAAAGTGGCAAATGCCCTTCAAAGAAGCCCTCTGCCAGCGTCATCGGCAGATTCTCCCCCTTGACCAATCCCCTTGGACCTGCTAGCATGAAATCGCTGCGGGTGGCAGGTGAATGGGGAACAACCACGGCTTAATCAGATTAACCTCGGCGTCGTGAAAATCGGTCGACACCATTAGTTGGAGGGCCTCCTTTGAGGGGCATCTGCCACTTCGTTCTTGAGGTGTATCTGACTATAGCTTAAAACTTTTTGCAGTGCAGTGATGAGTGATGGAATACTGATCACTCGTGTACTTTTCATAACCAGTAAACACCATTTCATGCTCCCTTTAACATGTTTACTGCAGCAGCAATTTTTGGAGCCCTTATCTCTGTGCTTTGTTGGCCATCGATAGGCCCTTAGATTTTCTTGGGTGCGGCATGACCTCCCAGTGAACCTGTGGCAAAGTGAACTTATTGGGACCAACAATAGATTGCAATAGCAACCTGGCCTGTGTATCTTTCGCAACCTGATCTGTTCCATGGCTTTATCGTGCCACTCAGTATTTGTGCGCACGGCATGAATACACAGCGTGACCCACTGGTGACCCATGACGAAATTAGAAGGCGCCGACCAAAAGAAAGGATGAGGTGACCCATGACGCAATGTTGCCTTGAATGCATCTTGACTCTAGCATAAAATTGATAATTTAGTCGCAGCAGTTATTTAGCATTCATTTCACAGCTTGCGCATTTCCTCTTCTGTTGGGCATACTGTAAACATGTAGAGTACTGTCCTTAATGCAAAATTGCTAGCTCATCATCAATTTTCACCTAATCATTGGATTCCACAGATCAAAAATTTCAGCAGTGCTCCAGAACTATATTCAAAGTACAAAGCTGGCCATCTCGGGGGCATATGGCCACTCTATATTCTGGACTAAGCTGACCAGCTCAGGGGCATGACGACTCTCTATTGTGGACTCCACGTAATAGAGAAGGCAAACTTGGCCAACAGTATTCAAACTAGAGGTCCTAACGCAGACTGTAGTGCAGCATTCACTTCGCCTCAGCCACAAATTCTCTTAGTCGTTTATAGGCTACTGCAGCTATTTGTTCAGTGCCAGCTCAGTTGCAGTGGCAGTCATTGTGCAAGTTTTTATGTTGTGCCAATGCAGGGATCATCCAGAGGAAATGCTTGAGGACAAGCGTGAAGACTACTGATGAGAATAGTTAACTTCATTAGAAAAAAAAAAAAGGGCGGAAGGCGACGTTTTAAACAATTTCTTTTTGGCCTGTTTAATATAACGAACTTTCGCTACAGCGAACAGCGTCGCACCTTCCTCGTGTATCTGACTCATGCGCACTGTCGAGTCGGAACGGGATTCTGAATAACCGATGTTACGATAGTAAAATATACGGCCGAGCTAACGCACGACAAACACATTTTCGGTAAACGACAAGGCGCGCTGCGTGCTCACTTGCCAGAAGACGTGCTCAATCCTGACGTCGGGACCGCGTAGCGCCGAGGGCTCGATGAATGAGGCGCATTCCAGCGAATTGCTTCGTCTCAGCTGGGCCTGCGCGCTCATGCGAGAACGTGCACGGATTGAACGTGCCGGCTGTCGCTATCTTCGTCTTTCTGTGGTGTAAACTTGCTATCACATGGCTGAACATCAAATTTTTTTCTGGCGTGAGGGTCACACCCATGACGGTGCATGCAGAAGAGGAATCCTTCGGCTAGCTAAGCTCATGTGTTCTTTGTAGCCCCTTATTGCGAAGTTTAATAGGAGTATGTTAAGCCTAAAATGATCGCCGCCAAATCGCGTGAGATATACACCACTTCGCTGAACGTTAAATTACTGTTGATTTCATCATCCATTACACTCGATCGTGAAGCTGTCGCTCTATTGTCCACCGGCTGTTCCAGCCACATACGTTACATGTGTTTATGAGGATATCTTTAAATATGGGACCATCCCAGCTCGCGACTCGACCAATTAACGCGCCAACAAAGGTCGCATTAGTAAACTGTAAATACAACCATATCCCCATGAAGAAGTCGCCAGCACGTGCCGGCGTTGTCACGTGATCTGGCCGGCATAGCTCGTTCTTGCAGCTTAGGACCCTTCCTTCCCTTTGGCTCTTCGTGCGTTCCAGCCCTGCTGGGACCACCCTAGCTGCCCCTCGAAGCGCATTTTCAGCCTGTTCCTGCTTTAGCACAATCAACGGTGCCGTCATGCACGAACTGGACGCATCCCTCGGTGACAGCATACCGGACGTGATGACCATTCAGGACAGGCGACCGCCGCCTATCATCCCCGACTTCGTTGTCAACATTTTCACTGTGGTGATGGTTCTGCTCGTCTCTGTCGTGCTGGTCGTCATAGGCGTCTACTTCGGCCAA
This sequence comes from Amblyomma mixtum, assembly GCF_055824585.1. Taxonomy (NCBI): domain Eukaryota; kingdom Metazoa; phylum Arthropoda; class Arachnida; order Ixodida; family Ixodidae; genus Amblyomma; species Amblyomma mixtum. The sequence continues at coordinate 291,363,849 of NC_143013.1, read as the reverse complement.
GACGTCGAGCGTGCCATCAAAGGTGTTGCCAAAGGGACTTATGACCCAAACCTCCGGCCCAAGGGCAATCACGTCATGTCAGTCACTGTGATGAACGGCTGACAGCATCGGTGTGGATAGTTTTACCTCCACAATACTGCTTCTTATTGATGCCATAGTTTCACCACGAATCCACTGTGCCAACCACGCTTGCATAGTATTGGTTGTGGTTCTCCTTAACTCGCTTGTGTGGAATTCTGTCCATATCGGAGCCGTAATCGGCCAGACATCATGGTTACAACAGTCAGCACCGCGTTCGCTCATAAAAAAAAGGCCGGTGCTCTCAGGTATCTGGCAACTGACAGTATGCAAGAAAAATTCACTGTTTATGCTCGTTTTTGTTCTAATTAAATTTGTGCCGATGTCTGCACATGTAGTGCCTCCTGTAAGCTTTGCACAAACGCATGGCACAAATACCAGCTCCGAAGCATTTGCGTTGCTCATAAACGCTGGGTGTATCCTGGCACTTTTGTCTGCTTTTGTCTTCAGACTCATTGTGCTCGTAGTGTCCACGCTCACAACAGCGGTGCCGAACACTAAAGCAGCATAAAATATAACTCCAGAGTTGTCTCGAAAATGCCTCAGTAGTAAATGCTCCTTTTCGTGAAATTCGATGAAGTCTTTTCTTCGAAACTGCTTGTGCTGTTTCCCTGTCAAGTGCTTCGGCGCTGTGGTCGCCTTGTCAACATATCTGCAGTTGTGCCACAGTTGTGCTAGCAACATTGGAGGAGAAATTTTCTTTTTTGTCTTTAGTTTCTGACGCTTGCACTTGCAGTCGTGCTTCCAGTCTTGCTAGGCCTGCCTCCGAGTTTTTGGATTTTTCCTGCGAGCTAGCAAGTAAGTATAGTTTACGTATACAAGTGCCCTGTAAAATTTTTTTGCCGTCGCAATTAGCGTCTGAGGTTTGAAAGGCCCCACACCACTGGCTTGCTCATGTCGAAGCGGCGGCATGGAACCGGCGTGATCAACTTGGGATCTGCTCCCATTCATGAAATGGTTACGTGTGGATTCTGGTAGCGGCATATCACACATGCACGCTGTCCTTATTATTTTCCTATGCTTTGGCAGTTTGAGATTTATTCAGCGCCGCTGACAGGGCTCTCGGGCAATTAGCTGTCTGCCATAAGAGGTTACAATCCGGCGATTGTTGAGGTGTCTGTCACGTTGCTAGCCGTATGTCAGCAACCGTCAGGAAAGGTATTGCGGTATAGATCATTAACCTGTTAATAGGGAGATTGTTTCAACGTCATTGAGCGTTGAGGTCTTGTACGCACATCGAACGCCATATGACCGAATGCCGGGTGCTGACGCAATATGATACAGATAATCCGTAAATATCAGCCGTTGCGTCATGATCTAACTGAAAGTAATAATTGGGACAACCAGCTCATTTTTGTATCCTAAGTGTCGACGAGAATGCATGCTTTAATTCCTTGGACAACCACTCTGGTCTTACCGAAGGGGATGACATTTGCGTTGTTTGCTTCCAACCCAGGTAAGCGCCTGACATGAGCAGATTTTTCGCCACCGGATCGGACTCCGAGTCCGAGTCCGAGTCATCTGAGGAGGAGCAGATCCCCCAGAAGGCAGCGGCCATCACATCGTGAGTTGATATTTCATACTAAATGTAGAACTTGTTTCTCTCACTTGTACTTCACGGATTATTATACCAACGGCACCGTCACGTCCAGCTAACTTTTGCAGTTCCAACTGCTAATGCCGTTAGCCACGAAATTACTCATGTGCTCGCAGTGCGCGATGACCTAATATGTTGCTGTATTACATTGGTGAGTAAAGCACTACCGACGTTGCTTCACAACATCAATATCGCTTGAGAGTTTAACTGTTCTTGTATTCGATGCCTTCATGATGAATTCAGTAAGAGTTGGCAGGAAGTAATCTTTTCTCAATGTCAGAAGGTAACCACGTTACAGTTAACTGCTGTCAGCTTCTAACTTGTTATTACAAGCCTAGGAGAATAAGCAGTTATGGTCTGATGTGACCTAGATTGGGGGTTGATGTAAGAAGTTAGTCATTATTGAGATGGTGTAATGGGCTGTAAGCACAAACCGACGCTCCATCTTCCATGGCGAGCCAGTGATACGACAAGTGCTTTTGGAGTGACGTAAAGGTGGTGTTCTTGAAGAAAAGAGGCTACATTTCCTTTTTGACGTGCGTCTTTTAATTTTGCAAAGCATGAGGGGTATGTCTTGCTTCTTCTTTCAGCATTGAAAACATTGTACGTAGTCAGTACGCTAAAACGCTATTTATATGCCTTCCCACACAGGGCCTATGCCTTTAGCGATGACGAAGAAGAAGCGAAGCGTGTTGTCCGGAGCACGCGAGAAAAGAGGTGAGGAACGTCATGCATGAGTTGTAATGTTGCTGTAGCCCGCAGTAAGGGCAGCACCTGTGTATGAGCACGTACTCGCATGTATTCTCACAGGTGATGTGAAATGTGATTACTTTTTAGGTTTGAGGAGCTCACGGACATCATCAAACAGATAAAGAATCATAAAAAGATTAAGGACATGAGCAAACTTTTAACAGGTGAGTGTCTTTGTTTGTTGGAGGCCATTTTATGTTTTAACCATTGCTTTTAATTGTGTGTTCTGTATGCATTAGCGTAGCAGTTGGATGATATGGTCAGTGTGCAAAGGGTAGAATTTGCAAGGGGTTTTCTGCAGCACAGAAATAGCCTGCATTAAACTGTGCAGAGGAACGTGTCGCATGGCTGACAGGTGAACTAGCAATTTTTGCTTCTATTCCTGCATATAAATTAATACACACTATTTTTGCACTTTATGTGGAGGCATTGCATTCTCTGTGTGCGTGCGTTGGGAAAGATTACACCATTTGTCAAGTGTACACCGACTGTGAAAATTTTATGGAACATAAGTTTGGCAAAGAAATCTATTTCCATCCAGGGTGTGGACATTGAGGCTTAATGCTGCACTCTGCAATTCATGGCATTCAGAATTAGGCTACATTTAACTATTCCTGGCAGCGTGTAGTGATGGCAATGAAACATTTTTTTTTTTTCTGATATTGCGTTCCATAAAGTTTTTACTGTGGGTTTTGTACATGTACCCTTGGGTAACACATTAAAGAATAATGAATCTGAAAATACCCAGAATACAGACATTCCTCTGTCTGAATGGTGAGACAGGTGTCTAGCATGACTCTTGCCCCGCTGAAATTTGATCTCTAAAGGGAGCGCACATCATGTAGTTGTTTTTTAAACATCGTTTGAGGTGAGGGCATGAAAGCGCTGCTGCCATAGTTTCTGAGGCACCTCTGTAGTGCTTTTTGTACAGCACCTGCTGGTTTTATCTTATGCAAACAGCATTTGGGTTCGGGTCAGAAACTATGTGTTTGTACAAGTTGTTGAGATTCATGATGAATAATGCTGCACTTTGCTGCTATAGTTAATATATTCTATTCATGTCTACATATAACTTTTGAGAAAGATTGTTCACTTTCTCTTTTCTTGCTTTGCAGGCTTTGAAAATTTGACGAAAGCCTTTCAGAAGGCCAAGCCGGTGATTGAAAAGGAAGAAGGTGGCAACATTCCAAAGTTCTTCATCCGCAGCCTTGTTGAGCTGGAGGATTTTGTGACTGAGGTGTGGATCTGCTCTCTTGTTATTGCACTGTGCTGAATCTGCTGGGTGGGGTTCTGGTGGGGGAGAACCTGGCCTCAAAGCTTTCTTACTGCTTGTATTTGAAGGTATTGAGCATATAAGGGCAGCTCATAAATAATTGGTATCATCTATTGAGGTTTCATTAAAGGAAAAACAGTGATTCTGGATATGATTCTGGATAACTGCTTGCTACTATTAAAGAAGAAAAAGTGAAGCGGTACTGTATGAGGTTCAGTCTAACATCTGGGCTGGAAATCAATTGTGCCATGGCACTGGCTGGTAAACCTTGCTCTGGGAAACTGAAGCGCCGCTGTTGGTGGCACTGTAGATGGGTGCTGTACTGGGCATGTATGAGCATGTATACTGTGCAGCTTTTTAAAAAAAATTGTTGTGTTTTCTGTAGGTAGCAACAGAGTCGGACGTAGAACCGGGCACTTTTTGTGCTCTAAAATTTCAGCTGTTTTCTTTTAGGAGTGCGTTTCGTTTCAAGGTTGTTTGTCTTGAAGCACCATTGTTAAAAATATCATTCTTCATGGCCTGTGTTGTTCACTGCTCATGGGCTTGAATTCATTTTTTATTGTTTCTCAAATTTATCGCGCATATCTTCTGCAGTAACCTTGTGCTATTGTTTGACGTTCAAAGCTATCAGTTCTATTTGTTCTTTGGTGTTGTCCTGTGTCCTACTGTTAAAAGTAGATTTTCATGTTTCCACTGTGACTATCTTCAGCTGATGCCTGCATCAGTGCATCAATATTTTGGTCGTTTGAACTTGAAGGGAACCGAAAAATTGTTTGAGTTATGTGGTGCTCAAATTGAGGGAGTCTAATACACTTGATGTTGATGGGACTGAATCATGTGTGCGAATAAGCATGGTATTCAAGTTAAGCAGGTTGACGTTAATGAAAACTCACTGCATTATTGGTTAAAAAAGAAAAAGGAGATGCAGCGTTGTATTATAGCTTCTTCCCTGCCTCTGTGCCCATGCTAGTGCTGGGAGGACCGCGAAGGACGCAAGAACATGTCCAAGAACAACTCCAAGTCGCTGGCCACGCTGCGGCAGAAGCTGCGAAAGTACAACAAGGAGCACGAGGCTGACATCGCCAAGTACCGGGAGAATCCCGAGGAAGAGGATGAGGAACGCGAGGAGGATGAAGAGAAAGGTCAGCACTTCAACCTGTTTTTATTCTGGTTGAAAGACTGCCACAAAATTTCATTGCTGTAATTAGTTGTGTGGTTTAATTCTTTCGAAATGTGCCGCCGCGGTGGCTCAGTGGCTATGGTGCTCGGCTGCTGACCCGAAAGACGCGGGTTCGATCCCGGCCGCGGCGGCTGAATTTCGATGGAGGCGAAATACTAGAGGCCCGTGTACTGTGCGATGTCAGTGCACGTTAAAGAACCCCAGGTGGTCGAAATTTCCGGAGCCCTCCACTACGGCATCTCTCATAGCCTTAGTCGCTTTGGGACGTTAAACCCCATAAACCAACCAAACCAACCAACCTTTCGAAATGTCTTAGGCGGCTTTCATGCCATTTTAATGATGAACACAGCTGAGAGCATGCTTTTATTGCAAAAGTTTTATTAGTGCAACATCATGAACTTTGACATCGGTTAATTTCAATTCTTTTAGAGGGTAGTAGGCCGGACTAAAAGCAGGGATCAGTGTGAATAAATGACTGTCTGCTTGCAGTTCGGCATCTATGATCTTTGGTGGCATGGAGTGCTGGTGTCATAGACTCGCCTGTGCTTTTTAGCTTGTCTGTAGTGCTGGCCTCTTTGTGTCGCATCAAAGTTTGTAGGCCCATGCGATTACCAGTTGAGCTTGCAGTACGGGGTGCTTTTTGCTTCTTGAATGCAAATTGGTTTTAGTAAGTAACAAGATAACGAATAATTTGTTGCTTGCTGTGTCTTTTGAGGTCAGATACATATTATGATTGCTTGGTCACCAGAAAATCTATGCAGACAACTCAGACTTCATAATTTCTGTCTTAATCTTTTATCGTAGCAGGGTGTGGATCATTGACGAGGGAGAAAAAACATCTGTATGCGTCTGTTTTGTTCTTTTGGCACATGGCTTGTGTAGTGGAGTTGCATCAGAAAGTGAAAAAGGTACACATTATTGAAATTCATTGCTACATGTAGGTCTGTGGTGGGACAGAACCCCAGTGGGGAGAACTCCATAGCAAGATAGGGTTTGACTGCAGGAGTTGTTTGCATTGAGGTCACGTCGAGGCAGTGAGAAGCACTGCTAGCAAAGTGCCCTAAAACCAATTGTTACGCTATGTCAGCTTAGGTAGTAACTTGCTCTGTACTTCGGAATGATCTGGCGTGTGTATTCCTAAGCATTTATGTCAAGTGCTTTTATAAAATGGGGTACCATATTTTTATTCTGTATGCTTCATTTTAAGAGTTATGCTCGAAGTGCAAGTTGTGCATACGACATGATTTTAAATATGACAGAAGCCAACAGCCACAGAAACCAAGGGGCACAGGGGATTTTTTTTAAAAATTAATTTATTTATTTTGTGGTGTTGATCAATTTAGAACATTACTGAATATGTTATCGCTTAAAGCTAATTGATTAGAAAAGCAGAAGAAAAAACAACCACATGCCGCCGGTGGGATTCGAACCCACGACCTCCGAAGTCATTTATGTTGGAAACAAAAAGTCATCCTGAAATGATTTGAACGCATCAAAAATTCCACATGCATTTGTCTTTGTGTCTGTTGCTTTGAAAGTTTGCGGTTGATGTGCGCTGATGAGTTTTCACTGGCTTAGCAACTCCGAGTTGCTTTTGGGTAAAAAAAATTGAAGCCTATGTAGAGGTCTGCAAGTGTGTTGTGTGTTGAAAACTTGTGATAGCCTTTTGCCATTGCTGTTTGCTAGTTGGTCTTACTTGTGTTGCTTCACTGTGGTGATACATTATGAATCTTAAGTCTTGAGCTTATGGTGCCGCTAGGATTGACTCCTGGATTTTTTCAATTGACTGCGTCATGCTGGCACTGTTTTTACAGTGAAAAGAAATGTCTCTCGGTTGTCTCAAAAGTGGGCTCCTCTTTCTGTTCAGATTCTGATATTGATGATGACATGGCCTTCAAGAAGAAGCCAGCTTCGAAGGTTGAGAAGGAGGACGCCAAGTCCAAGTTCATGAAGGGCGGCTCTGATGACGAGGTGAGGCAGTACACTTGTGGTTACCTTGCGTTTGATGCCAAGCAGAATGCTGTGGAAGTGTTTGCTTTTTTATTGCTTTTTCTGAGGGTATGCTTTTGTTAGTCGTTGAGTACTATGCCTTGAGTACTATGTCTTGCATGGGTACCTGCTTGAGTGCTAGCCATTCATTGAGAGCGAGCATGCTTTTGCAAGGCCTAGCGAAAATGTTGACGAGTGCAACATTATGTTTGCTGTAATGTTTGTTCACATTGCTGTCCTCTTCTTTGCCTTGTTTGGCTTCGGAAACTCTTAGTTAAAAATTCTTAGCTTTGAGTCATTGCAGTCATAAATAAAGTAAACCTGATAATTTTATTTTTATTTATTTATTTACAGAAGACTGCTGGCTTTATTGCAAAGCCTTAAGCAGGAGTGGGTGTAAAATACACTTTGACAAAAAGAAAAACCTCCTTGAGGCACACGCAACTCAGCACACAATACCGAAAAAAAAGAACGATGAAAAGAAACAACATTACACAATATTAGACGAATCTCGCGTCAAAATGAGCCCTGGGGGAAAGAAAAAAAAAAGGAAATGTTGAATGCTGCAAAATTGTTACAAATTCCTAAGCGACGCCGTAAACGACTCCACAGTAGAAGCCTCTACAATATTCGCTTTGAGGACATTCCATTCCCGCACAGTACGGGGGAAGAAAGAATTCTTGTATGTTTCAGTGTGGCATGAGTATTCCTTCACTTTTAAAGAATGGTAGGATCGTGTCGAACGACCCGGGACGAGCTCAATGTACTTGCTGCTGTTAATTCCTAATTTGTTGTGAACAATCATGAACATATATTTAAGCCTCTCGCGGTATCTCCTGAGCTGCAAAGACTCCAAATTTGCTTTCTCAAGTAGCATGGTAGGGGACGTCTGCCAGCTGTATGACTTACAAATAAATCGCACTGACTTTCTTTGAATACTTTCGAGTGTTTTAATGTTTTCTTTTGTATAAGGGTCCCACACAACAGAGGCGTATTCTAAAACAGGTCGGATAAAAGTTTTGTAAGCTAGTAACCTAATTTCCGGCGTGGAAATTAGGTTACTAGTGGGATGCAGGTGGGATGTCATGGTGAAGGTCCATGTTAGTTGAGCTTTTCTATTGAGCGAGCTGGGTAAAAAGGCAAGCTCATGTGCTTCACAATGGAAGACCAATTAGATGAATACAAATGATTACATGTCAGATGAATGCATGACAGCTCTTCATGCTGTGTGCAGTGGATAGTTCATATCTGAGAGTTTATTGAGAATCTGGAGAACCTGTGATCTAATTGCATTGTTGATCATCCTTTTTTCTTCTTTATCAGTCTGATGATGATTCCATGGACTGGGGCTCATCTGATGAAAGCGAAAGCTCGTCGTCAAGTGATGACGAGAAGTATGGCGGAAATCTGGCCAACAAATTCTTGAAAAAGTAAGTGCACATAAGACTGTGTTTGCTCACTGTGTTGCATGATTTGCTAAATGCCATGCAGGCTGGGAAAAAAACACGAACAGGACTTGCGCAAGCCTCTCACGTTTGAAAGGTTAACTTTTTGCGGAACAGCCCTTTTTTTTTTTTGTCGGTCACAGCAGAATTGTGGAAGCACAGTAACTAGTCCAAGCTGAAGTTCTGACTGTATGCTCTGCTTGGCCTTTGAAACTTGAGGTTTAAAGCCTGTGAAGCTTCATTAATTAAAACTCTGTTGTATTAGAAGGCATCTGGCATAACGGCATTTTTGTGGACTAGTAACTCTCGTACATTTGCTTATTTCCTATGAGCAGTAGAACCTAGTTTCGCTTTAATTTCATTGTCTAAGTTTTGTTCTTGTATGTGCTTCTTTACCAACCTTCGTTTGCCTATTGCACTAGCAGCCCTCTGGGTGGGATACATATGGCCTAGATGGCAATGTACATAATGAAACAGTAGCTGTAACAAAGGAATTTAGCTACGCTTTTAACTTTGTTACACAATGAGATTAACCATGAAGGCAAATTAAGTTAGTATGCAGCCGGACCTCGATATAACAAACATGGATACAGTTGAACCTCGTGATAACGAATTTGGAGGGGCCTGGCGATTGGTTCGTTATAGCCGTAGCTTTGCTATAGCCGGTGTTGACCGCGCTACCAAGGGGAATCGTCATTCTTTCGTTATATCCATTATTTCGTTATAAACCGGTTCGTTATAATGAGGTTCGACTGTATTACGTAATATTGGCTATATCGAAGTGTTGCTAAATAAACACATGCACTTCTTACTTTATGTACCGAACGCAGTGTGCCATGAAATGGATATATCGAACGGCAGAGTGCCAAGCTGTGCCTGTGCAGATGGCAGGTGGTAGGCTTTGCCTCATGGCTGACTGGTCTTGGTGTGGCAGATGTTCAAGCCACGGTTCATGCTTTTTCTTGTATTTGCCGTCATAGGAGATATAGTGGTGAGAACAGCTGGTAGCCAGGCGGTCAGCACCCGTTCGTACCTCTCTGGGGCGCTGTCGACAGGTGCAAGAGGTGCACCCGTCAGTAGTGCCTGAACTAGCGACACAGTCGTTTCCAGCAGCTTTCCTTTGTTTACGTTGACTGTAATGGAGTGGAGGTGGCAAAAAAAGTGACAGTGCTGTAATGTGAGGAAGCCACCCTAGTCGGCAGTTGACCTGCTGACGCCGCGTACTGTGGTTCTGTGCAACAAAGCCTACCTGTCGTTTGCCGTTCAGTTTCTTGCGGTCTCCGCCGCCAGCTTTGAAATGGTGCTAAAACTGGAAAACGTCTCTCCCAGTTGCCGTTCTTTCTTTGACTAAATTCGGCTTCTACAGTGTCAGTGTTTGACGAAATTTTATATCACGAATTTCGGCTATATCGAACTATTTTTAAATTTTTTAACAGTTCGTTGAAATGAGGTGTCGCTGTGTATATGTGTGAAATCAAAGTGTAACGTGGTTCTAAATTGAGAATCCCAAGTCATTCTGGTGATTCTTTTTCTTTTCTGTGTTTCACGTGTTTGTAATTTCGAAGTTTTACTGTTACGAAAGGTAAAGCACGAGTGCTTTTGCACTGCTGCCAGTCTAAGTGTCTTGGAAGCCTTTGCAAAGCTGAGAGTGGACTTTTTCTTCGGCTTTTTATTGCACGTGACAGAGTAACGGAACCGGATTTTTGACTGTGCGTTGCAGCCGAGCTGGTGGCGAGAAGGATGAGCAGAAGGAGCAGCGGCGCCGTGAAAAGAAGCGTGAGCAGAAAGACAAACGGCGGGAGGAAGATGAAGAAGGCTGGGAGGAAGTCAAGGGCGGCGTGCCCCTCATCATGGTCAGTGCTGTGTCACTCGCTGGTGACTTCAGATCTCGTGTCCACATTGCTTGGCGTGGGAAGCATTGGCTGTTGAATTTCTCAGAGAGAACCGATTACAACCTAGGGTACAGTGCCACATGTTCCTTGTTTTACAGTGTAAACTCATTCTTAAGGGGGTACCCTGGTCTTGAAAAGAAAATTTTATTAATTTAGTCATAGTTATGAAATTTTCAGGGCACATGCATTTTTGTGCACTGATTCTAGATATGTCATTTAATTTCATGTAAAACAATTCCTTGAGCACTTATGCACTTTTTATGCAAGTATTTTGCGGAGAGTTGTGAAGAAAATTTGCTGCAGGAAACTCGCTGAAATGTATGCCACTGGGTTCTCTTGACACCAAGGAATGCAATAAGGGTAAAATTATCATCCTGGCTCTCATAGAAATTGAGTAATAGGGTACTGAAGCTGCAACTTCAGACACAGGAATACACATTTTACTTCTCATTTCTGAAGCGACAACTTCAAAACACTATAACTGAAGTTCTATGATAGGCAGGAAGACAATTTCACCCTTATTGTATTCCTTGATCTCAAGAGAACCCAACGGCATACATTTCAGCGAGTTTCCTGCAGCAAATTTTCTCCAAAACTCTCCGCAAAATACTAGCATAAAAAGTGCATAAGTGCTCAAGGAATTGTTTTACATGAAATTAAATGACATATTTAGAATCAGCACACAAAAATACATATGCCCTGAAGATTTCGTAACTGTGACTTCATTAATAAAAAATTTTTTTTCAAGACCAGTGTCCCCCCTTAACTGGGTAACTTGCAACAGTTCCTGTATAGGGTTATAGGGTTTTGAAGTTGTTGCTTCTGAAATGAGAAGAAAAATGTGTATTCCTGTTTCTGAAGTGTCAGCTTCAGTACCCCATAACTCAAGTTCTAAGATAGCCAGGATGATAATTTTACCCTTATTGCATTCCTGGGTGTCAGGAGAACCCAGTGGCATACATTTCAGCAAGTTTCGTGCAATAAATTTTTTTCAAAGCTCTTCTCAAAATACACACATAAAAATTACATAAGTGCTCAAAGAATTGTTTTACATGAAATTAAATGGCATATTTAGAATCGGTACACAAATATACATTATCCCTGAAGATTTCTTAACTGTGACTCCATTAATAAAATTTTCTTTTCAAGACCAGGCTCCCCCCTTAATGACGTGATGTGCACAGCCTTCGTAGCGGCAACTGTGTGCATCAAAACTTTCTGAAGGGCTGATCGTGGAAGAGTGCAAGAAATGCAGACAGCATTTACTCGGAACGGAATGTGCAAAAGAAGTCATTAGATGGTGTGGGAGAGCGAAGCTACATAGTCTGTTCACCTCACTCGCAGGATATGGCAAACCCTCTCTTAGTTTCAAGTTTTTAAAATTTTATTTTAAGCATTTTTTTTCCCCACGGACCATTTTTTGCTGGCAGTCGTTTAGTCATCTGCAGTGCCTTTGAAAAATCTGACCACTTGCTAATCTGTGCGTGCAGGAGAAACCCAAGATGTTTGCCAAGGATGCTGAGATCAACCACCAGGTCGTGCTGAAGAAGCTGAATGAAATCATGGCTGCCCGTGGCAAGAAGGGCACTGACCGGTCAGAGCAGATTGAGCTGCTCTGTGAGTTGCTAACCATCTCGCAAAGCCACAACTTGGGGCCAGGCTTTGAGCTGAAGATTGCCTTTGCTGTTGTGTCAGCCATCTTCGACTACAACCCAAACATCGCAACTTGCATGAAGCTTGAGATGTGGCACAAGTGAGTATGACAACACGCGTGGTGCTGCGAATACATTGTCCATGCTTCCTTTTACCCTATTCGGACAGGCTAGTTTATCACTCTCTGCGAATGCATTTCACCTTGCGAGGTGTAGCACACATGGAGCGGTGAAGCATCATTCTGCGTTTGTTAACCTGGCACTGCTTTTTATATGAAATATGAAGGACTGTCTGCTTCTCATTATTCGCAGCGATCACATAGGATAGCTACTTTTTTCATGAGCATTATGAGAGCGCTTAATGTGAAGCAAATGACAGAAATGTTGAGGCCGGCGCCAGCTCGTTCATGTCAGGCTTATTTGTCATTCCCAGATGCCTAGAGTTCATCAACAAGTGTCTCGACATCCTGATTGAGAACAGCAACATATCGGTGGGCGAGCATGTCGCCGAGGAATCCGAGTCTCTGGTGACGCCCCCGTACCGAGTCAAAGGGTGCATCCTCACCGTCATTGAACGCATGGATGAGGAGTTCACCAAGATCCTCCAGGTGAGCCAAACCTTGTGTCAGGCACTGCATTTATCCGCGTTTGTGAGCACCAAGACTGTGATGGAGGTTGAGGTGTTACGCTCGGTAAAATTCAAGTTACTATTTGAGTGATGACACTCGCAAAAGAATGTTTGAGCACTTGTGCACTTTTTATGCAAGTATTTTGCGGAGAGTTTTGAAGAAAATTTGCTGCAGGAAACTTGCTGAAATGTATGCCATTGGGTTCCCTTGACACCAAGGAATACAATAAGGGTAAAATTATCATCCTGGCTCTCATAGAACTTGAGTAATAGGGTACTGAAGCTGCCACTTCATAAACAGGAATACACACTTTCCTTCTCATTTCTGAAGTGACAACTTCAAAACTCTATAACTTAAGTTCTATGATAGGCAGGAAGACAATTTCACCCTTATTGTATTCCTTGGTGTCAAGAGAACCCAATGGCATGCATTTCAGCCAGTTTCCCGCAGCAAATTTTCTCCAAAACTCTCCGCAAAATACTAGCATAAAAAGTGCATAAGTGCGCAAGGAATTGTTTTACATGAAATTAAATGACATTTTAGAATCGGCACACAAAAATACATATTCCCTGAAGATTTCGTAACTGTGACTTTGTGATCTCCAAGGATAGTTTGACCGCTTAGTTCGTGACAGCCTGCGATGATGCCGGCTATGGGCTGCGCATCAGCCAGCCAAGTGAGCCTACCTGTGTGTTGTTTAGGGCGCTGATTGGCACCGCCGTTGTGCTAATCGCTCTCTTCCAGCTTCCATTCGCTTTGATCTTCTATTATTTTATTGCGCCAAAACTGCACGCTCATCACATGTCGTTACCTCTTTGCACGGTGAAGTTTCCTCACACACGATGGAGCCACTTGCTAAAGGGCTCCACTGCTACCGCGACGCACTTTAGTGCGACGCTTTAGGGCCATGGGTTTCTAATACCCCTGTCACACGGGCAAGTTTAGTGACACTTTAACGAAGTGCACTTCTCCAGAACAAGTGAAGTGACACTTTCGGGGCGTGCTGCTACACGGAAAAATAAAGTGTCATTCGGAATTGATGGTGGTGACGATAGCTTTTCAAGTAAGGCACAAAAAATATTACTTTTCGCGCTTCAAAGCTTTAATGTACAGTTAATGTACAGTAGATTGCAAACTGCAATCACTTTTTTATGATTATCAAGGAGCTTTGTGCAATATTGTGACTGTTGCACCGTCACACCGAAACGGTTGCGGATGGTTGCTACCATGGTTGCTACGGTCGCCATGCTAGCCGCCATAGCCATACCGCTGCAGCTGCCTAAAAAATTATTGCAGCTGAAAACAAGAATGTCGGAATATGTGCAGTATATTATTTAATGGCAATGCAAATAAGTTTACATGAACAAGAGGGCAAAAAAAAAATTAGCTGCGTTCAATAAAACGCCATTTTTATTACCGACGTTGTATTCTAATTTCGAAACGCTGCTACCGAGGCTATACACTTCGCCCCTCGGGAAAAGTGAAGTGAGTTCCCCAAACTCACTTCTTGCCGAGTGCGTTCAGCAGCGAGTGTCATTAAAGTTCATCGTGTGACACGATGCGAATGACACTACAGGCGAGTGTCACTCGTTGAAAATGACACTAAACTTGCTCGTCTGACAGGGGTATAAGACCCGTGTCCCCCTTAACATTTTAGAGCTACTTTGAAACCTAGCCCTCGGGCAGTGGTAAGCATGCAAATGTGTCTTGGTGTTCAACTTGCTGTGGCGTTGTCTTGTGCTGTAGCTTTTCTTGTACTGATTTTTGCATTTCTGTATGCCTGTCAGGGTTGCGATGCTCATTCACCGGAGTATGTGGAGCGCCTGAAGGATGAGAAGAACGTGTGCAACATCATAGAGCGGCTTCAGGGCTACTTGGAGGCCCGTGGTTCCGCATCAGAAATTTGCCACGTCTACCTGCGCCGCATTGAACACCTCTATTACAAGGTGGGAAGAGAATGCTGGGTTTTGGAGTTTTTTTTTTTATATACGTAAAATACGTCTGGTACATTATTGCCAGTTCTCCCCAGGGAGTTATTCTTTTGAATGTATGCAGTGTAGGAATGTGCTACATCATTGTACAAATGCATCCATAAAGTTTATTTTTTGTTAAACGTCTAGAAGGAACCTGAACCTGACTGGAATTGCTGCCAAGTAGCTTTTCCTTCAGGTCCTGAAGTAAAATCTACTTGGCAGTAATTCCATTTTTTTCTTCACATTACTGAGGCAATGCAGCTATTGCAAAAATGGGGCATAATATGTTGAACTGGACAGATCAGGACCGTATTTATACCATTCCTTAAAGAGGAGGGAAAATTGCAGATTTTTAAATATCTTGTTTCTTGTTCATTGTGAGTACTTTCGTTCCATAGTGTCAGTTTTCCAAACTTCGAAGAAGACCACGTGTTGCCCACTGCTTTGCATAGAGTGCCATTCTCATTTCTGTCTGTGGCATAACTGATACGTTCACGCGTGAAATGCACTGAGGCAGCACCCCTGTCTGATCTCGCTCGCAGTTCGACCCAACAGTTCTGGCTCTGCGCAACAAGGCCAAAGGTGGTGACACAGCTGTTGAAAAGGAGGACGCGGGGACTGAGAAGGCGGCCCCTGAGGCTGACAAGTCTCCCGTCGCACCAGCTGGTGAAGGGGCACCGGCCTCCAGTGAGGCACCAGCCTCCAGTGAGGCACCAGCCTCCACTGAGGCCTCGGGCGACCAGCCGGCCGCTGTGCCCGAGGGCGAGGAGAAGCCGCAGCCTGCCCAGAAGCCCATAAACAGCCTTGAGCAGATGGAGCTGCTGTGCAAGTACATCTACGCCAAGGACAGCACGGACCGCATCCGGACGCAGGCCATCCTCTGCCACATCTACCACCACGCACTGCACGACAACTGGTACCAGGCGCGCGACCTCATGCTCATGTCACACCTCCAGGAGAGCATCCAGCATGCTGATGTGCCCACGCAGGTATGGTGTGCCTTGTGCTCTGGCGTCTCTGCAGAGTGATGCTGAGGTGTGGCTCAACCTGCAGCTTTTATTCAAACCTTGGGCCACGTTTGCCTTTCCCCTCTCTCTGTATCTGTCTATCTTTTGACCATGTTTGTAACTTCTTTTTGCAATTAATTCTGCCTGGCCGTTAGTCAGCCCCAGCTTCGATTGCTTGTTTAGCTGTCAGTCAAGCTGTCACATGCTGCAACTACCAATCGGAGAAGGGCAAAAGAGTGAGTTGGGCAAAGAGTCTTCACTGAATACAGTCCCTCAGACCATTGGGGGATTCCGTTATCAGTGAAGACTGGATCAGAAGGCTGGTGTAATCTTTTATGAAAGTACATAAAGAAAACCAGGGACTGCTGGTATTTTTGTCTCCAACTTCCCTCCTCAATCAAGCAAAGATGTGGCAGCAATAGCTGTCTTTTTCTTTGCAGTCTATTTCAATTCGTTGCATTGCTTTTACACTAAGTTTGTCGTTCTTGCATGCATGAGGCTGTGGAATGTGTGCCTAGTGCGAATGGTTTGTATCCTAGAATGTTTCAGAATAATTAAATTCCACTTTGTGTAGGCTTTCACAAAATAGCCATATCTACATATGCCTGAAGTTGTCCCAACTTTGCACCCCACAGGATCTGATCAAACTGAAATTCGGAGTTTTCTCAACAGCCATAAGTTCACCTGTGCTGTGGTTTAGCATCTTTTCTGCGCTGTGTGCCTGAAGCTTTGAGCAGACCCTTCACATGCCCCTGTTCCAGAGGCTGCTTGGCTCGTGCTTGGCTGTGTGTTAAAAGACTGCTCACACTGGCATTCTGTTCTCTCCTTCTTTGTCCCAGATCATGTACAATCGAGCGCTGGTTCAGCTTGGTCTGTGTGCCTTCCGTCACGGCAACATCCGTGATGCTCACAATGCCTTGCTGGACATCCAAAGTGGCGGGCGTGCCAAGGAGATGCTGGCCCAGGCAAGTTTTGCACTTGCATTTCTTCCTTTTTATTTTTGTAACTTCGATTTTAGAAAGTCAATTGACCAATATATTTATTTGCCAGATGGCTATGTAATGATGACAGTAAGTGCACCCGGACTTAAATTTATAAAGGAATGATTGCTCATCAGCATCCACCCAAACACAGCCTTGCGGCTACGAAGGGAAGCTACACAGCTGTATAGATTTCCTTTGTACCTGTATGGCTGCGCTTGGGCTCATGCTAATGAGTAATCACACCCTTATTACAAGTTTACTGAATGCTGGTAGATTCCCCTAAAGCTCATTGATACAGCTTAAGTCTGCTGTGAAGCTCAGCCCTCATTCAGGACCGCCGTGCAGAATTTCTTCTCGTCGAAGTAGTAGTCCTAAACGAGAAGCTACTGTAAAAACCGGAATATAAGTCGAACTTTTTTCAAAAAACCATGGCAAAAAGTCAACCTCCGTCTTATATACCGGTCATTGCCGAAAAAACTGCGGAAGTCTTGCAACAATGGGTGGCTGAAGTCAACAGTCTCCATCACCATCGCCTCACGTGTTTGTCAGCACCTTATCATGGAGAGTCGAAAGGAGCAAGAGTAAGTGCATGTGTACACATGTACGTATCTCGTTTGTTTCGCCGCTGAGTGCTGTTAAGGTGCTGACAAGCATTCGGGTCGATGGTCGCGAGATAGTGTTAAAAAAATTGGCCTGGTGTATATGAGCAGCATCTAGATAATGCTTCCACCATTGCTAGGAGATTGTTTATTTGCTGTTATGTGTGCTTTAGTTAAGTTAGGCACCTGTAACACTATGGTTTATTGCATTACAAAAGTAGGTGCTTTATACAGCACATGGTTGGGAAGATTGAGAAAACTGCTGAAAAGAAAATAGAATAAAGATGTTGGGTGAAGAGCTAGTTCGCTGCCATCTTGATGAGAAGAGTAGTGAGATATGCGCAAGTCTTGAATTTTGTTGCGATTCCATTGGCTTGCTTGAATATGCCTTCCTTATCTGACATTTGGTGTTCACATGAATTGGTGTTACCATAGACGCTGTCTTTAGCTGTTGTTGAATTGCCATGATTTAGTCCGTTGTGGCATCTGGCCTGCGCATCTTGTATTGTTCTGCTAGGTGTGAATGCTTCCATCAAGCAAACTGCAACTTTAGTGATATCAGCGATATATGCTGGCAGCCATTGTTTGCATGAGAAGTCCTGTGGCTTGGTGTTGGTAGTTTACTGAGGGTAATCTGTAACGATTTTTGTTCGTGGTTTGGTCGACTTTCTCACTAACGGGTTGGCACAGGTAGTGCCATATAATAGTCTCGAATGTTTTTGTTGAGGCATTCAAATGCACTGGTCTGTAAGGCTGCCTGTTAGTACAACCTGTATAACTTGGCATTGCCAGCTCTAGTAGAATGTTAATACAGTGGAACCTCGATTATACGACGTTCAGGGGACCGCGCGAAACCGTCGGATTGCGAAACCGTCGTATAATCCGGGTGTCGTTAATCGAAAATCAAGTGTGGTATTTTTTAACGTCTGAACTTCATCATCATCTTTTTTTTTTTTTTTCCGGAACACAAATGCAGCACATTTTTGCCGGCAGAGGGCTAGTCTTCAACAAACAAGATAAAATGGCCGTTGAGGCTGCCGTGAGCAGCGGTCATGGAGGTCCATGGAAGCGGGGCAGCGGCTCGCGTGGTTTTCTGGATAGGTGGAAAGATTAAGGCGCACCGGTTATCGACTGGCTAAAGTGTGCCTACCGTATTTACTCGATTCTAAGCACCCCCTTTTTTTCACGATCGCGATGCCCAAAGTGAGAGGGGGTGCTTAGATTCGAAAAATCTAAACTGACCCCCCCCCCCCCCCCCGGGGGCCCTCTTTTCGCGACGAAATCTTGATGAAACGGGTGCGAGAAAAAACATTTTATTTAGGAAACATTCAAAAGAAAAATAGCTGCAGACAGTTCTGTGCCGCCATCTGCCTTGTAGTGTCGAACGGGAACGGAACGCAGCAACACAAAAAGCGCCGTGGACGCCGCTGTCCTCGCGTGGGCGAGCGCTGCCTGGCCCGCTTATCTGTTTTTTCAGCAGCAGTTGTTGCTATGCGCGTCTTATCTTTTCTCTTTATCTTTCCTCTGATCTTTTAACTCTCCTCTATCTGCACTTGGCAGCGGTGGTGGCTTGGCTCGAGCCAGTAGGCAGGCCTGTGCAATTTCCTTTTCGTCCTTCTCTCAGTCACAACAACAACGCGCAGGCCGCGCCTCCTCGGGACTCCGACTGCACAGGCTCGACGAAAAAGAGAGCAAGTGCACTTGGCGGCCTTGGCAACGCTCTCTTCCGCGCAAAAAAGGGGGTGCTTAGATTCGCATGCAAAGTTTTTTTCAGAATTTTTTTTCCGAAAATGGGGGGTGCTTAGATTCGGGGGGGTGCTTAGAATCACGAAAATACGGTACATCCCGGCCTGCGTTTGCTGACGACCTTTTTTGACGGACGGTACGAGCCAGACGTCGTACAAAGCGGGGTCCTTCTAAAATTTGCGTCGTATAACCGAGGTTTTTAATGCATTGTCTCTAGGGGGGTTTTGCCGGGACTGCACAAATTCGTCGTAAAATGCGGGTCGTCGCATGACCGGGGGATGTATAATCGAGGTTCCACTGTATAACTTATAATTGTTTTGTTAACCACAGGTCTCAATTTAAAGAATTTACGTAAACCTGTAATTTATGGTACAAGTAGTAAGGGACAGTATAAGACCCTCAGTAAACGAACAGCGCATGAACATGGTTGAACCATACTCCAGTTCTCTGGGCTTTGGCCTGATGAGCTGCCCCTTGTGTGGCACTGTGATGGTGCGTCTTTCATCTGAGGTAACGCTGTTGCTGTTGTGGTTGCAGGGTCTCTTGCCGCAGCGCAAGGAGGAGCGCACCAATGAGCAGGAGAAGATTGAGAAGCGGCGCCAGATGCCCTTCCACAAGCACATCAACCTGGAGCTGCTGGAGTGCGTCTACCTGGTGTCTGCCATGCTGCTCGAGATCCCCCAGATGGCAGGTGGGTCCACTTAGACGTGTACTAGTTGGGCCAGCCGTGTAGGTACTATAAGAACGCGGTGACAAAACAGCCCGTTGGCACGGTACATACCACAGGGCGCTGACTAGTACCTAATAAGTTGTTATTTAGTGGCTGTATAGCTAATACTAGTTGTTGATTAGTTGCCTGTGTTGTGTCTTCTTTTTGTGTCCACTGTCAACATGTTGCTGTCCCATCTTTGTTGTCGACCGTGCGAATCCTTCATGCTTTTGTTTGCACGATGCTTGGGTGACAGCTTTGAATTGATAGTTCAGTATGCCCTTGTCGATTTCTGTTCTGAAGCAAATGGCACTGTAATGAAGATACCTCTCTTGTCTGAGGTGTGTTGTTATTGTATTAGTGGATACTTATGTATTTTTCCTTGTTCTGTAGGGTTGTACAAAGCCATTCGACACCTTATTTTTGATTCTTTACTGTTCACTTTGAAAGTTTGTGAGAAATTTGATCTGTAAGTTTATTTGCAACTTTTTGGGCACCGTGCAAAGTCGTAAAACCAGGTTGTCATGGAAGGAAGAAATTGTTCTCTAGTTTGCTTTTGAAGGGCACTGACTGTATTGCTTTCTTTTCGTGGCAGCACATGAGCTGGATGGCCGGAAAAGGATGATCAGCAAGTCCTTCCACTACCAACTGCGCAACACTGAACGTCAGCCTCTTGTTGGTGAGTTGCCGCACTGATGGAATATGTACTGCATGTGCCTTGCACAGTGGCATAAGGAAAAAAAAAACAGACCTCGGAAGCTGACCTAATCTTAGTGCTTTTGTGAGTGCTCATCTGTTCTTTGTAAATGTAACATTTATTGTACTTGAATGGCTAATACAGTGAAACCTCATTATAACGAACAGTTAAAAAATCTGAAAATAGTTCGCTATATCAATAATTTGTAATATAAAATTTCGTACAAAATACATGCAAGAGCAGCAAAATTCAATCAGAGAAGACACAGCAACTCTGAGGGTGCTTACTTGGGTCACGTCCATTTATTTAGGCGCAAAGAACTGCGTTATCGCGGCCTGCTTTTTTGTGTTGATCGCGTTTCATATCATGCCCTGTTCCACAGTTTGCAAACACTCAACAAGGGCAAACCCACTGCCCTCAATAGCACTGCAGTGGCGGCGCAGTAAGTCCAAGGCACCAAGCGCTTCTTGTGAACTCGGAATGTTCTCATCGTCTGTGGGGTCAGCCTGAGCTTCGTCTGCGGGATGTTCAGAGACTTCCGCAGCGATTTCGACATCCATCAGTACAGCCATGGTCGCTGCGATATCGTCGCCACTTACAAAGTCTTCAATAGTCATTGTTGCGGGCATGTCACCAACAAGACGCGAAAAATCGTTCCAGGCCTCGTCGAGCTCGCGGAGCTCTGCTTCTGCTTCGTCGGGATCGTCACCCTCGTCACTTGATGCACGGGCCTCCGCCGGAACACAACCTGCGTGCCGAAAGCAGTTGGCAATCGTTTCGCCTTTCACGTTGTCCCATGCCGCTTTGAGCATCTGGATTGCTCCCAGCAAGTCGATCTTTAAGTCCTGCTTCATATGAAGCCTCACGAGAAGAGTGCCAATCAGTCTCCTCTTGTAAACTGCCTTGAAGGCCCTGGTGACGTCTTGATCTAAAGGCCGCAGCTTGGCCGTAGAGTTAGGCGGAAGAAAGCGGACTTCAATATTATTGAGTGCGAGATCTGTGTTGTGTGCGGTACAGTTATCAACGAGGACGCACACTTTGCGACCCTCGCGCTCAAGCTCGCAGTCCCAAGCTTGCAGCCACTTCGCGAAAAGTTCACGCGTCATCCAACATTTCTTGTTGGAAGCATACTCTACGGGGAGTGTGTGGCACCCTTTCATGCATCGCGGGGTTTTAAATCTCCCGATGACGAAGGGTCGCAGCTTCACAGTGCCGTCCATGTTGGCGGCAAGCAAAACAATGATCCGGGCCTTTCCTTGCTTCCCGCCATGGCACGGCTCTCCACGCGCGTCAAGGGTATGCCTGGGTAGCATTTGCCAAAATAGGCCCGTTTCGTCCGCATTAAAGATGTCCTTGGGCTGATATTTTGCAAGGATTTGTGGCCAATCCTCTTCCAACCACTTTTGGATGCTCTCGCAGTTAACCGTCTCACTTTCGCCAGAGATCGTTTTGCCTACGATGTCATAGCGTGCATTGAACCTTTGCAGCCATCCGGAGCTGGCGACGAAGTTTTCGGCATTAAGGATACAGGCAAAGTCTTTTGCTTTTTGTTGAAGCATCGGTCCCGAAACCGGTATGTTTCGAGCTCTGATATCCAAAAACCATTTGTAGAGCGCCTTCTCTGCGTCGCTGAACGCAGGGGGCCGAAGACGCTGTGCACTTGTCCGTGTGGTCTTTTGTGCTTGTGCCTTGATGGCATCTTTCTTCTTCAAAATTGTACTCAAAGTGCTCCTTGGGATGCCAAATAAGTCCGCAAGAACGCACTTCTTTTCGCCGTTCTCCACACGCTGAATAATCTCGAGCTTGGTCTTTAACGTCAGCGCTGCTCTTTTTTTCGCGTTCACCGCCATCACAGCACTACGCACGCCCGCGCACCACACTCGACACGACCACCGACACAGCCTCCACAAAACGCCATGACGACCGCGCACGGCTAACACTAGAATGCAAAAGATGCAAAAGGACAAAAGCAACATTCCATCACGCCGCTGCTGAAGTGGCGCTGTCAGCGATTGTGAGATGCGAACGATTTCTTTGGCTGTCAACTCTCACTGCCGACGTGGCATCTGTGGTGCTGTCGGCGTCTGCGAGGTAGTCCGGAACGGTTGCTGCGCCGCATAACACACTTGTAGTGCAACGAAGCCTGCCTCCTGAGGTAGTGCTTGGCGTCGCGAAGTTCGTTATATCCGTTTTATGCCGAACCGCGTTCGCTATAGGAAGTTAAAAATACATGTGTTTGATAAAAATATTTCGGAAGAGTTCGATATATTCAATAATTCGTTATATTCGTGTTCGTTATGTCGAGGTTTGACTGTAAAACAAAGTTTAGTGTGTTGACACCAGATGCCTTGCTAGCGAAAAAGCTGTCCTGTCTGCGGTTGAGGCTTCCTCCTGCCAGCTGCCACCTGCCACAGTTGGTAGGTGGTGAAGTGGAGAGAGGGAAGATGAGGGTGACAGGCAACGCGATGCAGATGGCAAAGTGGAATAGAGGGTATCCCTCCTGCAGCAGCCTAGTGGAAAGGAGGCAAACCACTATTAAGTGGTTTGTTAAGTGTAAGACAGTTAAAGTGTAAGACGGCAAAAAAAAAAGTAGTAATTGATTGTGGAGAAACACCTGTATTTATATCCATGTGGTTTTGTGTCTGGTGACATTGTATGGTCTCATCACGCTACGCCTAAGGTGACGATAGAGGTAGTGATAACTGGGTTTTATTATAGTCTTGCTATGCAATCAAAGAATACGTTTGTGTGTGAGCTAAGTGTCAATCTGTTGTTATGCCAACACAAAAATAAAGTCGCCACTTGTGCACACGTTGCATCAGGGCATTGGGACCCCTAGCACTGTTTGGAGAGGGAAGGACTGAGCTGGTAAAAGAGAACAAGGCGATGGTTCAATGAGATGGTTCAGTGCAACAGGCGCATTGCGTTCAGTCTTGAAATGAAAAAGGCGCTGATGTCTACACTGTGCCGACTGCTCGTTGCCCAGGACCCCCCGAGAGCATGCGAGAGCACGTTGTGGCAGCCTCCAAGGCGATGCGGGTGGGCAACTGGCGTGCCTGCTTCAACTTCAT
The DNA here is from genome assembly GCF_055824585.1 of Amblyomma mixtum. Lineage (NCBI taxonomy): Eukaryota > Metazoa > Arthropoda > Arachnida > Ixodida > Ixodidae > Amblyomma > Amblyomma mixtum. Next base: position 291,340,579 of record NC_143013.1, on the reverse strand, counting down.
CATCAACACCAAGATGAATGCCAAAGTGTGGGACCTGTTCCACCAGGCGGACACGGTGCGCGCCATGATCGCCCAGAAGATCAAGGAGGAGTCCCTGCGCACATACCTGTTCACCTACAGCAGCGTCTACGACTCGCTCTCCATCGAGACCCTGGCTGACATGTTCGAGCTCAACAAGTCTGTCGTCCACTCCATCATCAGCAAGATGATCATTGGCGAAGAGCTCATGGTGGGTGGTGAACCTCAGCTTTAATGTTGTGGACTTGCATGCTGTAGTGCTGTACAATAGCTGAGGACAAGTGTAGACCGGTTGGGATGGAGCGAGAGTGATCGAGTTGAAGCACGAGGCTTGAAATCTGCGTGGGTTTCAGCATTTGTTGTGCACTACCTAGCTACTGATCACCTTTCGTGGCCTAGTGATGATTAATCTCAATGGTATACTAACTTTCTGGCGAGCTGCAAAATGTTTGTGTCATCGTAATGCATTACACCTTGGTTTGCACCTCTGTTGTGAAGATCTTTGCGATGTCACCTCTGCTTGTGGCTATATACAGAGTGGCCAGCTCGCTCTTCCCAATGAATTCCAGTAATTGTCTCTCGCCCATATGATTGGTGAATGCGGTAGGAATGATAAGATCTCATTTCTTTGCAGGGCACTAACCATCTTGAGCTGTAAACATAGCCGTTGTAGGTTACCTCATCACAATCACCACCATCAGCCTAGTAACATCCACTACAGGACAAAAACCTCTCCCAACAATCGACATTCATACTGCTTCCCAGGAGTCATTTGCAGTGCTGTGAAGGCTACGATGATAGCAATCAAAACAGTGTGTATTACAAAACGATGTTCCGTGCCTTGTCTGGGGGCTTATGAATGGCGGTGCACCACTTTGCATCAAGCCTTTGCAGTGCTGATGCAGACTCTCTCATCTTTTTACCAGTGAATGAAACATTCACTGTACTTTCAAAACACCATCCTGAACCATCTTTTCAACAGCTGTGATGCTTGTTTCAAAAATAGTTGTCCCAGCACTGCTGAAATATTTCAGGGACTATTTGTCACCTTTCTTGACCCTGATTGGATGAAAGAGCCCTCCCTATCACAGTGCTGCAAACAACTTTACTGTGTGCTAGAGAATCTTCCAATATCTTAACTTAACTGTAACACTGTGGTTTCTATTTTTTACATTACCTGCTCCCCAAGCCCTGAGTTGGCGCAGTCCCACTTCAGGGGGGGAGCCTGGTCTTAAAAAAAAAGAAATTTTATTAATGGAGTCACAGTTAAGAAATCTTCAGGGATTATGTATTTTTGTGTGCCGATTCTAAATATGTCATTTAATTTCATGTAAAACAATTCCTTGAGCACGTATATAATTTTTATGCATGTATTTTGGGAAGAGCTTTGAAAAAAATTTATTGCACGAAACTGGCTGAAATGTATGCCATTGGGTTCTCTTGACACCAATGCAATAAGGGTAAAATTGTCTTCCTACCTATCATAGAACTTAAGTTACAGGGTTTTGAAGTTGTCGCTTCTGAAATGAGAAGAAAAATGTGTATTCCTGTTTCTGAAGTGGCAGCTTCAGTGAAGCTGCCACTTCAGAAACAGGAATCTGCCACTTCAGAAACAGGAATACACATTTTTCTTCTCATTTCAGAAGCGACAACTTCAAAACCCTATAACTTAAGTTCTATGATAGGTAGGAAGACAATTTAAACAGGAATCTGCCACTTCAGAAACAGGAATACACATTTTTCTTCTCATTTCAGAAGCGACAACTTCAAAACCCTATAACTTAAGTTCTATGATAGATAGGAAGACAATTTAAACAGGAATCTGCCACTTCAGAAACAGGAATACACATTTTTCTTCTCATTTCAGAAGCAACAACTTCAAAACCCTATAACTTAAGTTCTATGATAGGCAGGAAGACAATTTTACCCTTATTGCATTCCTTGGTGTCAAGAGAACCCAATGGCATACCTTTCAGCAAGTTTCGTGCAATAAATTTTTTTCAAAGCTCTTCCCAAAATACATGCATAAAAATTACACAAGTGCTCAAGGAATTGTTTTACATGAAATTAAATGACATATTTAGAATCTGCACACAAAAATACATATTCCCTGAAGATTTCTTAACTGTGACTCCATTAATAAAATTTTCTTTCCCAAGACCAGGCTCCCCCCTTCATCTGCCTCATGATGCACTCACCAAATTGCACAGAAGCTTCTTGCTGTGATGTTGCAGACACACCTGGGTTTGATGTCTTGTAACAGAAGACCTACCGGTACCTACCTACCGGTATCCTACCGGTACTCACCTATGGGGCAGAAACGTGGAGGCTAACAAAAAGGGTTCAGCTTAAGTTAAGAACAACGCAGCGAGCTATGGAAAGGAAAATGATAGGTGTAACGTTAAGGGATCGGAAGAGGGCGGAGTGGGTGAGGGAACAAACGCGGGTTGAAATCAAGAGGAAGAAATGGGCTTGGGCAGGGCATGTAATGCGAAGGCAAGATAACCGCTGGTCCTTAAGGGTAACGGAGTGGCTTCCAGGAGAAAGCAAACGTAGCAGGGGACGGCAGAAAGTTAGGTGGGCGGATGAGATTAAGAAGTTTGCGGGGATACAGTGGCGGCAACTGGCGAAGGACAGGGTTAGTTGGAGAGAGACAGGGGAGAGGCCTTTGCCCTGCAGTGGGTGTAGTCAGGCTGATGATGATGATGATGAACAGAAGACGGCACTTATGCCGCCACTCACTGGTGTGCTGACCCCATCTCTGCACGTGCAGGCGTCCCTGGACGAGCCCAACCTGATGGTGGTGCTGCACAAGACGGAGCCGTCGCGCATCCAAGCCCTGGCCCTGCAGCTCTGCGACAAGGTGACCAACCTGGTCGACTACAACGACCGCCTGCTCGAGATCAAGCTGGGGTCCTTCTTCGGCCGGGGCGCAGGTACGGGATGCTCCCGTTTGGTTCAGCGGGGGCTGCAGTGTGGGCGCGATGAGCCTTCTGGTTGCCACTTGCACAGCTTTCTTTCACGTGTTGCCACTGAGTGAGGCTGCACTTGGCGTTTAGCGTAGTCATGGATTGTACAGCCTAGGATTGATTTAGGGTCAAAGGAACTAATTGTAGTGGCCTGAGTCACGTGTGTCATAAAGCAGCTGCTGCTTTTTGGCTGGAAACTTTGGCTTTGCACTATGTCGCTTTATGTTGGCTCGCAGAGGCAGCGGGAACAGGAAGCTTGAAAGATTAATTCTTGTTAATTGTTGTTAGTTGTTAAAGCTTGTTAATTCTTGTTAATTGTGGTTAGTTAAAACTTGTTAATTGTTGATAATTTGAACTGCCGGTGCTTGTTAATTGTTGGTTGTTAATTCTTGTTAATTGTTGTTAGTTATTAAAACTCGTTAATTGTTAGTTGTTAAAGCTTGTTAATTGTTGATAATTTCAACTGCCGGTGCTTTCCTGACCAATCCCCCATGCATGTCTGTGGTGTCGTACGCTTGCTAACTATGATGTTATGGGCCCTGCACCGGTTAATTCGAACAGGCTGCCTAAGGGAGGCCGTGTCCAGGTATGACAGGCGTGGCAAGAAATCCTTCAGCTAGCCCTACTCGGACCTGAATTCCATGCTGCAGAGTTGCTCGCACACCTCTTGACGTGTTTAACGGCAGGTGTGATGAATGGACGGCTCAGTCTCCAAGAACAGTCAGTCTAGTAGTTTCGGAACTTTGCAGCAGCTTGCATCAGCCAGGCAACCGAGCTCAGCTAGGCGCTGTTTTTGGGCACTGACTGGTGTGTCACCAGTCTTTTATCCCCATTTTTTTTCACTCCGTTTTGACTCTGCCGAGTGTTTCCTTCTGTGCGGTCCTTCCGTTGTACCAGTGTGCCGAAACTGTGCGCTTGTAACATGCCGTTTTGCTGTTTGTGCGGTGCAGCCTTCTCACATGCAGCGCTGCTGCTTGTGAGGGGTGTGACATATTGGCGGCGGAGCTCCATTGCTACCGTGTCGCACGGTGAAGGTTGCCGGAATCTCTTACCACTTTGGAGCAGTTCTGCTTTGATCCTCCCAACAGTAGTATGCACTGAATAAAGCATTAATAGGAATGTGAAAAATAGTCATTGTCGCGCCGTTTTCATTTCAAAAGCCAGCACACACTTTTTCACCAAATATGCAAGTGGTTCTTGTTGGTTTTTTTTGCGGTCACTCAGTAATGCGAATTTTCAGATAATTCCAACATTTTGAAGCGGCGGCTTCAGTGCGCCAGGTTTCAAGCCGCTGCGTGGCTGCGCCTCAGCCGTGTTGGTGCTGGAGAGCGTAGCCATTGTAATGGCAACTGCCGCAGCTGGGATGGGGCCTCGCCTTGCCTGGCACTTGGTGGGGTTAGCGTGGCTGCGGCGGCCGTGTCGGTACCGGCGCTCCACCAGCTGCGCACGCGCAATAGAGCGGAGGGGAGGCGAGGCGGTTGTATAAAAGAGGCGTTTGGCAGTGCTGCCCCGGCTAGAGATGGGCGAATCAGCTCGGCTGAAGGAAGCCAGAGACTGCCGTTCAAATGAAACCATGCGGCGGCGACCAGGGACGAAGATGAAGGAACGCCCAACGATACGCAGCGGCGAAAGACTGACTTTCCAAATCGACTCAGCGAGTTCCACTCGGCCAGCTTTAGCTATCCAGTAGCTATCCTTAACCAGCTGTAGCCATCCTTAACCAGAGCTAAACTGCAGTCAATTTTTTTTCTGACCCTTGAAGTTCGAATTAACGAGCTTTTACTGTACAGACGTTTGTCTTGAATGGATTTAGTTTTTGTGTTCCTGGGTTTCGTGTATGCATTCTGTGCACTTCAACTAAAAAGCCTGTTTGTATGATGGCCTTTAAAAAGTTTTCGTAATGAATGCTGTGTGCTTCGATGTGTTCTAGGGTAACAATCTGTTCTAGGTAACAATCTGTGGTTTTTGGGTGCCTGCCTAGGGACAGGTTCGGATTATAGAGTTTCCAAGTCCTGTGCTCAACACAACTCCATTAGGCACCTGCGAGCGTCTATCACTGTGTTACTAGTGCCACATGAATTACAGGGAGGTGGAATAAAAGTAAACTTTTGTGGAATGTGGCTTGTGTTGAGAGGCCTGAAGCGTGGTCAAGAGGCCTGGCCTAAAGCCTTGGTATTTTTTTTCTTTGAGTTAGGAAAAGCTGTTTTGCCATCCTTTTCCTCATTGATAGTATCCGACATTAGAATTGTCAAACCGTATTAAGGAGGTTGTGGTTGTAGTGGTGGTTAAGATGTTGTAGCTAAAGTGTTTGCTTTGCTGTTGCAGGCCTTCAAGGATTCCGGGATTCAGGATATCAGAAGGACGGCTATGGCCAGCGTGAGCGCAATTGGGGTGAGTGTCCGTGTTCATTTCTTATCCTCAGGCCTATTTTTTACATCATTCTTTTGCATGAAAGGCTTTGCACAATGCTTTGCACAATGCTCACCTTTATCGAATTCGGTTGCCTTGTGGCATTTGTTCTTTGTATCTGGGACGCAGCTTTAGGAGGTGAAATTTTTTATTTTTTGTCTTAGAGCAATGAAATTTGGCTCACATATTGGGAAGTGCACTAAATGAATAAATACAAATTTTCAGTGCTGTATGTTCAGTAGTTATAAACATTATAAATTTTTATCTGCTTTATTGCTGTACCAAACTCGCTGAAAGCCTTGAGTCACACTTAAATTTTAGCCAAGGAATGGTTCATGCAGTGTTCTCCAAATATTTTTTACCAACCTAATATTTTTCTCCATAGAACATTATATTCATGCTTGCATAACGTGCCCATTACTGTCATGTCAAATTAGTGGCTGAGTGAAAAATTCAGGAAGTAATTCAGAAATATAGCAACAGCACTGCATTGAGAATTTATCAAGGAACACAATGAAGCAAACTGCTTGAAAATCCATGAAGCCATTGTCATGCTACGCTTTCTGCAAGCAGGGCAGTCAGGTCAAAAAACGCTTCTGGGAAAGCTGGCATTTTCACGGAGATCTGAGCCAGCTTTTTGCCACCTACGGTCGCAAAAAAATTTTTTAAAGTCACTTCTGTGCTGTTTTCTGGGAAAATTTTGCGGTATATAATGGGAAAGACCCTATAGATGATAGATGCAAAATCTGGTGTTTTCTGAAATTTTTTTTGTGAGATTTTCGCAATTTGATAGCCACGTCCCCTCTTAAGGCTGACCTGCATGGTGTGCTTTTATGCGATATGCATACACTGCTTTCAGCCTGGCAGAGCTTTAGTCCTGGCTGGCACATTCTCCGTGTTGCAGCTTGTTTCTTGTTTGACTAGGAGATAACGGGATGCACTTGGCTTTAGTACTAAAGGGCAGATTTTCTTCTGTTAAGTCTGCCCAAAGTTCGTGTAGTAGCCCCAGTGAAAACACCGCTCAAACTGAAGTAAAAATCTCGTGCAGGCCCTTGCACTGTTCTTCCTAAACCTGTGAAGTCACAATTTTTTTGTGGTATGTAGGGTCTGGTTGAGAATGGTGTGAGGATTTCATCTGCTGGGGTTTTTAAAATTTCTGAGCTGCTTTGCTGCCTCTCTGGTGAATGTGGTTGCGATACAGTGTCATAGATGTGATAAAGTTTCCCTTATTTTAATAATGCAAAAGATGTGTGCTCCTATAGGCGTTCTTTAAAGAGCCTGGCACTTTGCTTTTCCATGTTGTCATGCTGCTCTTGCTTTATTCAACTGTGCATAATTGTGTCATGAAAGCTTCAAAACAAGTTTGAATCTTAGACAGCACATTTTTCTTTCTTTTGCAGGCCGGAGACAGAATCAGAGGAACTATTGATCAACCGGTGCATGTGGATAATTGTTTTTTGCTAAATATATACAAACTAGGAGGCTCGGCCACGTTATAGCTGTGTCATTCTTCAACTTTGCATGTTCGGAAGCTCTTGTAACTCTCATAATTGCTCTCTGAACATGCAAGGTGCCTTTTTCTCTGACTGTGTTAACACTTTTGTGGCACCACTCCAAATGGCAGCGCGTGCCAACGTTCGAGCAGAGCAAAATGATGCTATGCTGACTGATTGATCACACCACTTCTGGAAGCTTCAATTGACTTCTTGATTGACTTCCTGGTTGTTGGGTAGAGTGGTCGACCGCCTGTGTCCAGCAGAATGCTGAAAGGTGCCAGGCTGCATGGTGTTTCACCGCTGTGTATGCAGCGGTTTGTTGCACGTTAAGGTTGGAGGGATGTCAGGCTACGCATGCCTGCGGTATGTTTGTTGTGCCAGCTTAGTGCATGCAGTCAAGCGTGTGGGTTTTGCGATTATAATGGTAGCATGGGTGCAGTTAACTCTTTCGCTACCGCGGAAAAATGCACGATTTGGAGCGTACTGAAAGAAAATTTTTTTTCTCAGGAACTAGTACACCCAGGACATTATGCAATGCATGAAATTGTAGCTTATTAGTTACACTTCTGAATGAAACAAACACCAGAGTTGTGTGTGCAAAAGTAAATGAACATTTATTTGTGAAAATTGCTAAAAAAACAAAAAAAGTAAATGGCAAAAACAAAAATTACCGGCTGCACTAAGCCCGAACTTGATTAGAGGAAAACTGGAATATACAAACTGTTGCACATGTTTATAGCTGTCATTATTCACAGTTTCAGCTATGAGAAAAATTTACTGCACTTTCCATGGCTTCTCAAGTCAGGGGTCATGACTGTGGTGCCACTGTGAAGAGCAGTCAGAGGTGAAGATGTGAAGTAGAGGTAGACTGACAAGTGCTTCACATAAGGTTTTATCTTTGTTCCTCCCTTGTTCTCTGATAGCCGAGCTTGTAGTTTCTTCTTTTTTTCATTCTTTTCGGTTGGTGTTGAATGGATTCTATGAGAGGATTGGGGGCATGGACTTCTTTTCCCTCATCATACCCAAAGATTTCTTGAATGAGCTGCTCCCTGAAAGCCAGCTGATAAAATTTGGCATTTTAGGCAAGCTCTAAAACATCAGTATCGATGAAATAAGTTTTATCGATGTGGTTCAAAAGCCGGGACACTTTTCAAGTGTTGCCGATAGAAGCTGCCGCCACTGAATCATCCGGGTCCGTTACGTGCAAAAAAACAAAAACAAAAAAAAAGCGAAAAACCAATTTTGACAAATGATTTTTGATGGCAGAGGGCAAGAATAGATTATTCTGGTATTTCAGTAGAGATACAGTCGTGGCAGGTCAGCAATTGCAATGTATATGATGATTCCAATGAACATCAGAATCTCCAACAGATTCACGTCTTCCCATGAGCCGTCACGCCGAATTTGCTGAAAATCTTCATCCATGCATACTTATTAGTGTTTCCGCACACGATCTTCATCATTTCCGCCGTGAAGAGCATAAAAAAAAAAGCCGAGAACTCGAGCGAATCTCCGAGCGCCGCTCCGCAGCGATGTGCCGATATGGACACCTAGCCGTCGTCTTGGTTGAAAAACGCGACGCGACCTTGAGCATTTGGCAAACTGTCTTCGCCATACGTTGTCAAGACCCTGAAGCACAAAAATAAACCACTGTCATCAATTACAAACCGTATGCACCGCAGAAAACACACAGCGAACGAAAACAGAACTTACATGCAAGTACGCGCTGACGTTCCAGGCTCCCGAGGCGAAGTCTCGCTGCCGAAACCGAAATCCAACGTTTGTACATTGTTGCCCGACTAATAACCGCTGCTTTCGTCGCAAAAAAAGAAACCGAAACCGGCCGACGTGCTCGGTGTCAGCTTTCGCTTCCGAGGAGCGCGCGGCGACGCGGACGCCATTTTCTCCGGCTGACGGTGCTGCGGCCGTTCAAATTTTTATTTTTCACGGCGCCCCCTCATGTCAAAACACTGAAACCAAGGCTGCAATCGAAAGAGCAGTTGTTGAGCTCGCTAACTAGATGGCGGAGCACGTCCACAACGCTCCAAAATTAGCTTTTTTGCGCGGGCGATTTGAATCGATCATATGCGAACGATCGCCTATGGCGCGGTAGCGAAAGAGTTAAAGGGACGTTGAAGGCAAATTGAAGTTGGCATGTATCATTAATTATCACGTTATAGTGGCAGATATGCTACTTTTGTTAAGAGCTTTTAGAAGCTAGGAGTGAAAATAAAAATGAAATAAAGGTGGCACCAGCACCGGCCCGTTTGCACAAGCAGACTTCGATGACATCGATGTTTTTTCGTGTGAGGCTAGGTGCCCCATTTTTTAGCCCTTTGACAGTCGAATTTTTTTTCTCGGAAAACATGCCCCTGTGGTCAACTTTTTGTTTATTTGATGCTTCAGAATGAAAGAATGAAGTTCTATTACGCTTATGGGGACGTTCGGAATGAACCCCTCCTTAAGGGGCTACTTTCAGTGTGGCACTTGATACCCTGCCCTTCTTAGTGTCCACATAGTAACGGTGCGTAGAGAGCTGCTGCCTGGCCATCTTAGATGAAGGGTTTGGCAAAGATTGTCAGAGGTCTTCATTTTTTATTTTGAAAACATAAGCTGAGGCCGAGCTACAAGTGCTTGAAGCTGTAGATTCCTTGTGGATGCCATCTTGAGGTCTTGGAATCACAAGCTATTACGAAGTATATTTTGGTATCACTAGCGGTGAACTTGCTTGCTGACGTCATCAGCTTGCCTGTGATGTGAGTGGCTGTGTGCAAGAAGCCAGTGGTGTACCTGAGGGTGTAGCCAGTCTTGTGTTCAAATCTGTGCTCCCAACCTCTTGTCCCCATTGCATAGAGCAGTGCTCTTTGGTGAATATGATCATGACCACCTTACATGCTGCACCAGTTTCAAATATAATGCTTATTGTTTATTTTTAAAGGGGGGAATGAGGGGATCGAAAGCAACTTTTCTATTTTTCGTCTTAGAATGTTGAAATTTGGCAGACTGGCTTAAAACAGCATCAAACAATCAGATATAAATTTTCACAATGACAGCTTCAGCAGGCTTCCTTTTATCATTGTTTATATGTTGACCCCCCCCATGTTGCTTGCTTGTGTAAATCCTAGCATGACAAAAAAACAGGCTACAGGTCTGTAAATGCTTTTATTATGTACTAAGAAGTGTGGTGTAAAACAAGACTCTCTTAATTTAAAAAAAAAATTTCTCTGCTCTTATTTTTGAAGGACACAATATGCACCTTCTTTTATGTTTAGAATGTATCATGCTCTAATTACCGTGTAGTAAAAACATGCGAGCCTAAATGGTAAATATGAGGCTGTCTCGAAGCAGGCCACATTTCAGTGATCACAACAAAACAAACGGGGTAAAAGTCTATGCACCCATTGCTGTGCTAAGCTTTCCACGAGTAAAGTATTAAGCTCGAAACAAACTTTAGAGAAAACAAGCCTGAAAGTTCTAAGCTAGCACACCCTGTCTGTGTAGATGCCGACAAATATATTTATTTGGAGGGCTTAAAGTTTACTTTCCGGTGAAATATTTCAGTACAACATAGAAACAGTGTTGAAGATGCCAAAAAGTGTACTTTTCAAGAATCTACCTTTTTGCGATTTTTTTTGCGATCTGATCCCCACATCCCGCCTTAAAGGTGCACTGAAGAGGATTCTGAACTTGTCTTTTTGCCGCGGGAACTCGATATACACGTTCCTAGCATTCTTAGAAACTGCGACTTATTGCCCTCTGTGGCCGATTTCCCTAATTAAATCGAATTAACGTCCGGCTTTAATTCTCTGCGTACGGTGGGCGGAGTCGACCAACGCATGAAGTACCTTTCAGCCAGCTCCGTGGAGGCTTTGCTTTCGCTTTATTTAGTTTTTTAGGTTTCCATGAATAAATAGTTTCATTCGCAGATAATATAGCCGCAAAATAAGCCCGCAGAAATAAAAATACGCACGGACTATTTGCTACTACGTATTACTCCGCCGATGGCAGAGCGGCAAGCCGCCACGGGACTGGGTGAAAGGCGCTCCACGTGTTGGTCGACTTCGCCCACCGTACGCGGGAGAATTAAAAAAAAAAGGCGGGAGCCGGACGTTAATTCGATTTAATTACGGAAGGCGGCCACACAGGGCAATAAATCGAAGTTTCTAAGAAAGCTCCGAACGTGTAGATCGAGTTCCCGCGGCAAAAAGACAAGTTCAGATTCCTCTTCAGTGGACCTTTAAATTTTTGTGACTGTGAGGCCTAATGTATTGGCGAAGACAAGAACTTGACTGCATCCTCTATTTTTAATAAATTTTTTTTCTTGAATATGTTAATTAGGAATGTCATTGGATCGCACTTTGTAACTAGAAGTTTGGATTTTCGGCTTGAATTAAAAAATACCAATGCAGGTACGTTGCTCATTATAACCAAAAAAAGGTGATTATCCTTGACATGCACTCCACAGCCAGATGCCTGTTTAGTTTGAGTTGCACTCGGCGACAAAGGAAAATTATGGAGCTGAATCCAGGAGCACAGTGAGGGCATCTTGGCATCTCCATGACATCAGGCCTACTTCATGACCTACTTCATGACTTCAGGCACGCACTGGTGCAGACCAGGCAGGAGCTGCACCTCTTCGTCAAACATTTACCATTTGAGCATTATATGCTCAAAGATGTGTCATTATCCATTTAGTGCCATTGATTATGTTTATAGTCATAAGCCATACTTAAAGCCCCTATTTTCTTCCGATTTCACAAAAAGTTGCAGCGGGGTAGTTCGAGACCTCAGGAGAATTTCAAAGAAATATTGTTACTATTATAACATACTTTTTAAAGATTCGGCTGACTTTTTTTTCGGTGTTTATTTCAGAACACAGCTTTCGGTTCTTAATTACCAGATTTTTTCTGCAATATGATGTGGTCCTCTTGTGCGGTCAAAAGTCACCGAGAATTTCTCTTAACCGTCTTTTTGTCAGCCCGGTCATTCGTTTAACCAGTAATTAACACAAGAATGGCTGTACTTACAGTTGTGCTTGTAGGAAGAAATGCCATCACCATTAAAAAGGAACGGAAGGAACCATAAGACAAAAATGTGGGTTGTAGTTTGCTTCTAAAAGTTAGGTTGTCGTGTTAGTTGGGTTTCTGCACTGGCTGGAGCAAGTGGTCTGGCCTCACGTGGTCTGCATGTTGACGTCGAGGTAGCCAGAACATGGCACTTTTTCGTGGCACTTGGGCATGGCTTTGTGTCGGTGTCCTCACATGTAGTGCAGAAGCCTATTAACTAAGCAACTACCCGAAGGGGCTGGGTGATGGCAGTTAACATGAACATTGTACAGCACTGTTTATTTACAACTTTGCAATTCGACCAAGGCGGTTGCTATTGTATAAAGCGATCAGGAACGCTAAGCCAAACCTCGCTTCTCACGAAACCCTGTCAGTCTGACTGACCTAACTAGCACAAAGCGTAGCGGTTCCTCATTTTTCGGACTGACGCCAGCACCAAACTTGATCCTGTCCGCTGTCTCAGTCACTCCACTAAGAGCAGAGTTGAATCCCATGCCCTCTTTTGGCACCAAAAAGCCGTGTGATCAGTAGCCTGCCAGTGCCCATGAGGCTGTTTACGTGCGAGCACTGCGTCCCTTGCATGAAGTCATTTATGCACAGTTGCAGCACAAACCACACTCAGGAGGACAGGGATAACCAAATGGGAGCAGTCTTGCAGCTGGGACTGCGCTCACTGCTCTGCTCACGCTTTTTTCTTTGCTGTAACTTTCTGGAACATCTGGTCCTCGTCACATGGTGTGCTGCTGAACTGCCATGTTTCGTGCCCCTCTCCAAACCCGAGAAGATCATGTGTTGGCTATGCTCTGTGGGAAGCAAGTAGCCTTCCAAGGCTTTGACTTTTTGCAGTCGGCTAACTGCTGTTCCTGCAGTTTACAGTGTTTGTTTTCAAACAAACCGATCAAATGGTGCCGAGGGTGCTAGTGGGGCCTGCATGACCAGTCCTAGCAAAATGGCAAAAGAATGCAATGAATGAAAATGGGCTCGTCTGTACAGCCAGAAAGTGATACAGACTTGAAAGCAACGAGATAGGCATAGTCATAATTCCAGTTGTTTAAGTGCGGGAAGTATAGCTGTTCATAGCTCACCTGTTGCTTTCACGTGTTTAGTTTTGTTTAGACTAACTCTGTTTATTTTTTTTTAACAGCTTGGTCACTTAACTCGGACATAATTTTTCTTGTGGTCATAGCATTTCATCATACAAGCAGAGCTCGAAATACGACCAGAGAGACATTAATTACTGACACATGAACTGCTTGTGCTGAAAAAATGGAAACAAACTGTCATTTTTAATTGTAGCATATATAGAGGCCCCAAAAGCATAGATAATTATTGCATTGCAACTTATATTCGATAAAAAAAAATTGCATCCTGAAAAAAAGTTTGCCAAATTTTGTATAATAAAAACCAAAATGCACACATGTAAAAAATGTCATACACTTCTAGTCCCCTCGATAGTAAAAAATGTGCCACACTTCTAGTCCCCTCGATATCTCGTGATGCATTGCTATCATAAGAGAATATGGTAACGTCGACAAAGGGGCACATATCACATTGCTGCATAGTACAGGGTAGTAAAAATCTGGAACGCAAATTAGGGAAGGGGAATCTAATGATTTGATTTTAGCGGTCTTTGTATTTAATCCAAATCTATATCTTAGTGTGGAAATATAATTTCCACATTTAAAACTGTGTGTGACGTGAGCTGATGCACAGACTTGTTTTGAGGTTGTGTGCCTTTTGTGCAAAAAGTGACCTTGAGCAAGTTTGGTAGTGCAATCATGAGGGCATCCACTCTTTAGCGGGGATGCGGATACTTGTGTCGTGAAATCCCGTGCTGGCTATTCCATGTGATGTTGAAACATGAAAATTACACGTCTGCGCGCAGATACACAATGGTGGCCACACTGCGGGTAAAACTTGTGCACTGAAGAAAAAGCACAGGGTTGTCGCTTCCGAAAGGTCAAGAATGTTAATCAGGTTGAGGCACGAGTCGTGACACAATGGTGGGTGGCAGGCGCGTAGGGAAAAGAATTTATTGATTCTTGCTTTGCGATTCAGTAATCTGGATCTGAAAAAAAAAATAGAAAAGTACATTTTAGCAGTGCTTTAGGACGCCATCACAAGCACATGGTCAAAGACATTCAATACGTACATTTGACAACAGTGAGGGCGCCACTAGAGGCTACAGCAAATGTATAGTGAAAGAATGGAAAGAGCTAAACGGTTGACCCCTTTTCTTTAGTTGTGCGTGCTATGAAAACTAGGGTGCCCCACAGGGTGCTAACATAGTGCACTATAGCTGTGGATCACGTTACGCGCTGCTGGCAGTGGCAGCCGTCCGACATGTTGATGGATGATGGAAGAGCTCTTTCTTGGGGAGCTGCTATAACCAGTCTCCCTAAATGATCAATGGGATATTGGCTAAAAGGGCGTGAAATGCGCCTTTATGCTATTACCACGTCGACTTAAAGGCGAACTCCTGGGGATATTTTTGAACATTTTTATTTGCTAATCGCATCACATTCCTTGGAGTCCCCTCACTTTGGTACAGAAAACCGTTTTTAAAGATACCAAGTAGAAGTATTTAAAAAGAGGGGGGGGGGGGGGGGGTTCGGTGTCGAAACACCCCCCGAAATTTTCTGGGAGCTGCATCTTCCCCCTCCCCCCATGCTTTTACACGCCGCATCGATGTATTAAAACGTAAAAACGAAAATAAGTGTCATTTTGTTAACAAATGGTTTCTGTGCTGCACCGGCGACCCCTACTTAGGTGGCACAAGCGTCTCCAACAAGATTAAGGAAACCTTCAGATCGGGCAAGATAGTTTGGCCACAGTTTTTTTTTTTTTTTTTTACCAGCGGCGTATAGCGCCCCCTGAAATATATTTCTGGCTACACCACTGGTGCTATATATAATCCATATATCACTCTGTTCTCCGATGTGCACAGTGGAAGCATATGACCGGTCCACCATTCTGGCGTGGGTGTCGTCACGGGAAAACCATCGCTCGCCGATACCATTTATGATGAGGAGTAACGCTGAGACATATCTAGCTCTAGAGCAACTCACCACCACTCGTCACGGCGGAGAACAGCAGCGCCGCGGCGGCGACGAACGCCACCAGCGCGAAAGACAATGCCAGCACGGGAGCAGCCTCGTCCATGGTGCACCCCGACTCAGATTGGCGCCTCGACCTGCGCGCACGCAAGAACGGTGATAACCATTACATATGATTCAGTCTACAGGCAGTTTGGCTGTAGGGAGGGGGAAGCCTCATGGTAGACAGATGACACGTTTTAATGCGAAAGCGTAATATGGTTCATCGCGGCAATGAAATTCGGCGTTGTTGTCCAGGCGAAACTGTCCTAAAACTCCATTGACGTCGTCAGCACAGCTCTTGTAGCAACAGTATGCATAGACACCTGGTGGCCTTTAGGTCAAAGGCGTATATAAGATGAAGGCCTTTGTCATAAAGGTCTTCACCCTGAAGGCCTTTGCATTGAAGGTCTTCAACCTAAAGGCTTTCTTCCTAAACATCTTTGACCTAGAACTTTGGGACATTAGTTACGAACTAGTACTAACTAGTGAACAAATATAGTGAACTAGTAGTCCACGATGAGAGATATGCTTTCGCATTCACTAAGTATAGTTTTACCCCGCCGCGGTGGCTGAGTGGTTACGGCGCTCGGCTGCTGGCCCGAAATACGCGGGTTCGATCCCGGCCGCGGCGGCTGAATTTCTTTGGAGGAGAAATTCTAAGAGGCCCGTGTTCTGTGCGATGTCAGTGCACGTTAAAGAACCCCAGGTGGACGAAATTTCCGGAGCCCTCCACTACGGCGTCTCTTAGTACCTTAGTCGCTTTGGGACGTTAAACCCCATAAACCAACCAACCAAGTATAGATTTAAAGGGAATCTGCACCACTTTTTCGAGTATTCAACGATATTCTACGATCCAAATCGTTATAGGCTGTAGGTAAAGCATGCCAAGTGTTTTTGCGCTAGCATTTAAAATAGTGACGTAATCACCGATTGAATTTTAGGCTTCTCTTCAAAGCACCGGAGTGCGGGCAAGATCGGTGTGACGTCACGGAAGGCAATATTTCAAATTACCGCTGCTGTCAACTACACCCTGCCATACCTCGTTGGATGCTGCCAAACAACGATCGGCGGGCTTTGCCTTCGGTGGCGTTGTCTTTTTCCCTTCAAAGCAAGCGTTTATGCGTTGGAAATGTACCGGTACCTTCGATGACGTTATCATGCGAAATTGAAGAAAATCAAGAGATTGAAACTTAAAAAAATCCGCGCGGCCGCATTCGTTCAAACCCTTTATATACACTGCGCCATATTGAATACTCTAAAAACCCGAGAAAGGACGGAAAAACTTCTCACTTTAGCGAATCATATCACCAGCTTTATTAATATCGGCTATTTCTGTGGAGTATCGAAGTATGGACGGTACAGTATCGAATATCTGTATCGGAAGTCAATTTAAAATTTTGGAGGGTATCGGTATCGGAGATACTTTCTTCAAGTATCTTGCCCAGCTCTGCAGCGAAAAAGTACTGTACGAAGAAAAACAAAACGAGGTCTCACCTCTCTGTTTTCTTCTCTCGGCGACTCCTGCCCGGCTCCTCTCCCATAGAGCTCTCCACCCTGGCCGGCACGCCAATCTGCGAAATCTCCACAGGGGCTGTCGACGGGCCCGGAAATACTTCGACAACGGACAGGTCGACGCGGGGCATCTCGGCAGAGTCTGACGGCTGCTTGGGCGACTCCGGAGGCCGCGCTTCTGCTATGGTGCTCGGTCCGAACTCCATGGGCAATGCGGGCACTACGTTTTCCTGCGGCAGGTCGGAGACTAGCATGTAGAGCTCCTCGTCGATCGTGGCCATCGGAGTCAGGAAATCAATGTCGCCGTACTGGGCGAACAGGTCGACGCGATCGTCGTCGCCCGTTAGCGCCGTGTACTTGACACCTTCCTGTACCGCCACCGTCACTGGGCCTACCTCGTACGGCGCCGGAGACAGGGAGGTCTGTTCCGGAGTCGAAACGGGCTGCTCGACGGAAGGCGCAAACACCGGCGTCACTACGCTTCGGTAGGTGGCTTCGATTTTGGGCGCGTGCTGAAACGTGCGTAGCTCGGACTGTTCTATGGTGATCTCGTCCTCGGCTTTGGGCGCACCGGCGCTGGCCAAATGCGACTCGGAAAAGTTTATGTACGGTAACGCATCCAACTCGCTTTCCCGCCTTTCTGGCTCGGCTTTAGGCGCACCGGGGCTGGCCAACTGCGATTCGGAAAAGTTTATGTACGGTAGCGCGCCCAACTCGCTTTCCCGCCTTTCGTGCTCGGCTTTAGGCGCACCGGGGCTGGCCAATCGCGACTCGGAAAAGTTTATGTGCGGTAACGCATCCAACTCGCTTTCCCGCCTTTCTGGCTCGGCTTTTGGCGCACCGGGGCTGGCCAACTGCGATTCGGAAAAGTTTATGTACGGTAGCGCGCCCAACTCGCTTTCCCGCCTTTCGGGCTCGATGTGCCTTTCATATGCATCCCTGCTCTTGGCATCATCACCCTCCTGCGCTTCCTCAGCTGGCACATCAACGGGTAGCTTCACTAGAGTTTCCGACCCTTGAGTTATTTCCTGCTGCACGCCAGCTGCGGATAACTTGGAATCAGCTGTGCCTTCCTGTAGTGGACCGGAAGTTGTTGGCTGCGAGACTTCTTCGAAGGTTGCCTCGGGCCGCTTTGCAGCAGGCACTTCAGTGACAGCTTTCAGCTCTTTCTGCGTTTGCGCTAATGGCAGTGGAGTTACTTTCGTGGAGAGCAGGGTAGCCTTCCCAGTCTTTTGTGATGTCTTTGCGACTCGCGTTTCGGCGTCATCTACTGCGTACTCCTCCATTGGGCTTTGCGAGTATACGTCCGATGTCGTGTCTGTGGCCTCTTCCCGGTTTTCTTCGTTTATGTCTTCCAGGCTCTGTTCCGTTGCCACGAGAGGTTCGTATACTGATCCTGTAGTAAAAACTTGAGATTCAACCTTGCTTTCCGGCTTTCTCATTAGCGCCTCGCCGTCTGCACCCGTGATAGATAAAAGCGAATCTTCAGAGGGTGCGTCAGTCGGTTTCGCAAACGGCGCGTTTTTAAATGCTTCCCACTCGATTCGAGTGCCTGTAGGCGGTTGGTATGATGATTGTGCGGTTGATTGCATGGCTGCGCGGATGGCCACTGGTTCGGCCTCTGGTTTCTCAAGAAACCGGTTCGTTGTTTTCGAAGCTGGTAAAAATGGCGCCTCGAAAGAGTGGGGCTCCAAATGTGATTCGGTAGTACGGCTATGATCTTCTGTTGAGGTGACAACGGAAGTTTGTGTAGTTGAAGGTTCACTTGACCCACTCGGTTGTGGCTCGATAGTCTCGGCTTCAGGAAGTTCTTTCCCTCTACGTTTGTGAGCTTCTTCCGCTGTAGGCAGTGAAAATTCTTGCGTCTCTGCTGACGGCTCTGCAGGAGGTTGATATAACAGACTAGCAGTGCGGTCATATTCCTCTCTAGCGATAGGGCTGATGTTTTCTTCGGATATTTTTTCTACTGGCTCTTCTGTTGATTGTTTCATCGTGACCTCGGGCTCGGCTTCTGCGCTCCCAGCCACCTGGTAGGCTGGTTCTGAAGGTAGTATCGAGGGCTCTATGCTGTCTGCTAATGGCTCAGTCAAGGTCTCGTACTGCGGGCGAATTTGGATATCGCTCTCATATGCTTGTTTGGATTTAGGAAGAAGCATTTCCTCAGACGTAATTTCAGTGGTCTCTTCAGCTGAAGACTTCGTGACGGCTTCCATCTCGGGTATCAGTTCGCGTGTTTGGTAAGCTGGCTCCGAACTCAATACCGAACTTTCATTGCTTTCCACCGAATGCTCTGCAAGTGCTTCGTATCGCGTAATCGATTGAGGACCGCGATCAGGTTCTTCTGTCGAGGTAAAGCCGGTGAATGCTTCATTTGTCTCTTCAGCATGTTCTCCAGCTGATGCTATCGCTTTGGTGTCGGACTCGGGTTCCGTTTTCATGGACAGTTGGTAGGCTGGTTCTACAGGCAGCGAAGAATCTTGTTCGTGCTTTCTTGACTGCTCAGACTGAAGAACCGCTTCTGCAGACCGACCATATCCTTCTATGGTTGTTGTTAGGGCTTCCTGTGACGTCACTTCCGCTGAGTCGCTAGGTGTACGTTTTGTGACGTCTTCTGTTTCGTGCAACTTTACGCTGTCAGACTGGCACGCTTGCTCCGATGAGGGTAGGGAAAATTCTTCAGTTTCTACTGACGGCTCCGTGACCCCCTGGTAGATCATATTTGAGGCAGATACACGGCCATGTTCACCTTTTTCGCCTGGACCAGATTCTTCGTCAGATGTCACGTCCATCGACTCTGCTGCAGATAATCTTGTTTCTGGCGCAGGCTGCAGTTTGCCGCAAGTTTGGTACACTGACTCTGAAGTAGGTATGGAAACCTGTCGTGTCCTCGTTGACGACTCCACAGCAGCTTCGTATTGCAGGCTTACCTCGGTACCGCGTTCGTTTTCTTTTGTCGCAGACAGAAATACGTCTTCTGATGTAACTTCAGTTGTTTCTGCGGCTATTGGTTGCTCGAATGATCTCATGCCAGACTTTACTCCTTCGTGTGGTTGTAACCCAGGCTCTTCGGTTGCTCCACGAACGTGTCTGAAGTCTGTTACCGCTGAAGTAAAGATTTCGTCCGATGATGCTTCGCTCGATCCTTCTACGAGTTGTTTTTTTGCGACTTCGAAGTCAGGCTTTCTTTCCAGATGTGTATCTGCTTCCGTAGTGGATAGCTCTTCTGAAGATTTCTGTTGTGGCTCCAAGTTATCCCTTTGCTCAGTAAGCGACTGAACACTTGCATGTTCCATATCTTGGGCTGGTGGAAAGCCCTCTTCGCGCTTAACTTCTGTCATTTCGTTAACCTGCACCACTGTCGTTTCGGAGTTAGGCTCTGCGTCCACAGGTGCGGTGTACTCCGATTCCACCGAGGTCACTAAAGACTCTCCAGGCATTTTTAGTGATCCCACAGCGGGTTGGTATTCTGATGCTAAGGTAGCTAAGCTATGAGCGGCTGTGGCAAAGTCTTCTGTATAGGTGACTTCTGGTAATTCTCCACCTGGTGGTTTCTCGGTTTCACTCATACCAGGCTGCGTTCCTGCGCTAATTGCTGCCGTGTCTGAAGCCTCGTGTGGGTGCTCTTTGGCGGACGTCCTGAACGCAGGACGGTAATCAGTGCTACTTTCAGGCCCGTAGGACAAGTCTGGAAAACTAAACGACGACTCTGTTGCGAATGCATCTTGAAGATGAAGCGACTTGAGGTTTTCGTTCTCAGACTCGTATTCTCGCGGCTGCTGGCGCTCTTTTCCTTCTCCTTGAGGCTCCTCAGTTAGTGCCTCAGCTTTCCTGGAACCGGCTGCCTGCAGGTGTTCATATTCAACGACAGTAGACTCCGCCGTAGCTTCATCGTTCGTATTGCGTTCATTCAATGGAATGTGCATATATTGTCGGTCACGAGCCGTGCTGTACAGCTGCACAGACACTGATGCAGGTTCAGTCTTCATGAAGTCTGGCACATAAAGGTATTCCAGTTCGTATTCTGGTGCCTGCATGTAGTTCATTGGAGTAGTTGCTGTTTCTTCCTTGAATGACGCTTCTTTTTCTTCAAACGGTGCCCCGACTATAGAAGATACTTCCATAAAGTCAGGCACGTACAGATACTCCTGCTCATATCCGGGTGGACGGTCGCAAGGCAACTCAGTTACAGGAATGTACGGTTCTTCAACTGATGTTTCTTTCTGTACGGAGCTCGGTTCGTAAGATCGTTCCGATTCTCTTCCCGGTGGCTTTTCGCAAGTTACAGTCGCAGGTAGTGCTTGCGTTTGGTCTGCAGCCGCTGCGTCTTCATTTGCATATGGCATTGCGACCACTGGCCCTGTGGATTGTTCGGCTGGAGCTGTCATTTTCATAAAGTCTGGCACGTGCAGATATTCCAGTTCGTACACAGGAGATAGCCCTCGGGATGGTTTCACGGCGTCGGTCCGCATTTCGTCCTTTGGTGCTTGCTCTCTTTGCTCGCTCGGTAAATCGGAGTCTGGGGCCAGATTTTCGTCAAGAGTGTACGGCACAGGCTGTTCGGAGGCTAACGGGCCATCTTGTGGAAGCATTTCTGCATATGATTCCTGGACTCGTTTTTCGTATGGCAGTTCGTCACTTGGTCTTGGCATTTGATCTGGCGCATTCGCGTTCGTCAAATTTGCTTCCGAGCGATAATTGTCCTGGTATTGCTCAGGTTGCTCATGTTCTGTTCGTTGAATCTCGGCTGACGATTCGCCATCAGTGACGGAAGCGCCGTCTTTTTGTATTTCCTCGCTTGGTACTACGTGGAGGCCGCCTTCTGGTTTTTCATGACCTGATTTTGCATGGTCTTTCCATTCTTGTCCGATGTATTCGTAGCCTTTACTTTTCGCGTCCTCGGTGCCTAACGTGTCGTCTGGAAACCGATGCTCTTTGTAGCTGTCTGCACTTTCTTTTGGAATCGAGCTTCTGTGGTATGCGTAGAGATCTTCCGAGGAAGCTGTCACTAAAGGTTCAGGAGACGAGACCCCAAACTCCATTGTGTACTCCTGGTGGCTTTCATACGTTTCCTGCACGACTACGTCGGTGGGGTGATGTGCCTTGGTCGACTCAACATGCGTCACAAGCTCGGGCTTAGTATTTAGCTCGAGCTTAGGCTCGTAAGCAGTGCCCTCGCTGCTTTCTACCGGCTCGAAAGAGGCTCGATACGCTGCTGAGCTGTGCTCTCCAAGCAGCGGCTCCTTGGTTTCAAGAGATGTATTATGGGGCACTGCCACATCAGATACAACATTCTCTGCAGTCACATCGCTACTTGAGTCGTCTGGTGCATAGAGGTTGACTTGTTTGTACTGTAACGATTCATCGGCTTCCGTAAAGGTCTGTGCTGGTGCAGCTTCACTTTCTTCGTTTCCTAACTTGGAACTCTGTCCCAGACTTTCATAAGGGAGCATATCTGTCTTCATGAACTGTGGTACGTAAATATATTCCAGCGGATATTCTAGAATTCTTTCATACCCCGTATCTGAGACTTCCCCTGAAGCTTCTGCGGCTGCCGCTTGTTTCATGAAATCAGGTATGTACAAGTATTCTTGCTCATACTGGAGAGGTTCTTTTTGACGTGCATCAGTGGGTTGCTGCTCAGAAACTAACATTGAGGACACGCCTTCTGGTTGGCTGAGAATTCTGAAGCCTTTCAGTTTCGTGTCTGAGGAAACCGATGTGAGTTCAGGCGGCATGAACTCTTCTTCTTGCGTCTGTTCCGCCCCAACATCCTTGTCATATGTTTTGAAAGTCGGCGACTTCAAGGCCTCGTGTGGTGAGAAACTTTGTTCAAACACCAAGTTTTCGCGTTCTTCTTCTGGCTCCTCTGCAACTGTGGCATCAATTATCTTGTAACTTGGGTGTACTTCAACTGGTACGGCTGGCAAAGGAGGGGCCGGTTCGGGCTCAGCAACTTCAGGAATTGCAGCGGCTTCAATAACCCGGTACGTCGGCGAGCTGGGACGTGAAATCAAAGCTGCATCGTCGAACCTTGTTTCTGGTGGCTGGTTATCCATGGGAACGGCAGTGTCCTCTTCAGCACGCTCTATTGGCAGACTTTCGTCGGCAGGATATGTCTGTGCTTTACTCGGGGGCTTCGCTTCAACCAGTTCCTCTTCGTGCGCCGTTAGCGGCTGCTGTTCTGAGTCCTGGCGTACGTATGTGCGGAATCGGCTGCCTTCGCGGGACGGGGGGCTGAATACGAGCGGGATTTCCTCGTACTGCACTGCAGGCTCTTCGACCACGGTTGTGTCTATAATCTTGTAAGTGCTGCGTGCCTCGGGCGATTTGACTTGCGGGTAAAGCTCAGGCATGGGTTCGAGCTGCGGCTCGGGCGTCGCAGTTTCTTGCGCTGCGGCGTCCCCAAGAATGCGGTACGTCGGTGAGCTGGGCCTTGCAACCAGCGGTGGTTCGGGAACGTATGGCTCTGGAGGCTGGCTCTCTTCCATAGCGGTGATCTCTTTGTACGTCGGCCTTCCTGCTGGCTTTTCGACGGGAAGGGTCTCTCCGCCGAGAGTCTTGTTCTCAAGCTGTGACACTGCCTTTTCTTGTTCGGCTGTCGGCTGCTGCGTCGATCCTTGGCGCTCGTGTTCACGAAATTCTTTCGTCTGCTCCTCATGTGGAGGCCGTGAAGATGGAAGGCTGCTGTCGTTTCGATTAACCCGAGAGCTAGAGTCTGTCGGCGGGCTCAGGAAGTCAGGGCTTTTAAGCGAAAGCGGGGTGTCTATGATATCCGGAGCCGACTTTCGCGTTCCGGCCGCTGCTCTCAGCGACAGCCTTTGTTTTAACGACGATTGCCTGCGCAGCCCGAAGTCGGGTCGGCTCAACAACGGCGTTTGTCCGCTTACTGGCGAAATGGGAAAATCAGCTTCCTCGATTGACGGTGCATCCGAGCCTGACAACAGCGACATCTCAACGACTTTAGAGTGATGTGTAGGAAGGCTCTTTGCGCCGAATGAGTAGAGGGTTGTTGTCACCTCTCCCTCCTCAGCGGATGGAATGTCCTCCATGTCTGCCGCTTGTATCACTGTGTCCGCATCTATCCTCGGCAGGGGCGATCTGATTCCCATCGGCGGATGCAGGCCCAACTCGAGTTCGTCGACCGAAGGCAGATCTACTTCGAAGTCTCTCTCCGGTGGCGCTGAGCCCGGACTACGCAGCCTCTTTGTGCGTTTCAACTGGGGCCGCTCCTCTACCGCCATTGGGACGGGCTTCCCGACTTCCTCCTCTTCGACCTGCAGCGCCGGGCGCAACGAGGCGACCATTTCGGCTTCCACGACCTGTCTTTTGCGTCCTTCTGCCGTCTGGAGGAACTGTTTGACGGTGACCTCGTTGCAAAGAGCCCTTCTGACAACTTTTTTTGTGGGGTGCGCTTTGTGCTCGGCACTTCGTCGCCTTACCAGTGTCTTGGGTTTCACAATCTGGAACGTTTCCTTCACGCGCGTTTCTTTCTTTACATTGGTTGTGACGAACCTTTCCTCCTCTCCTGTGGGCTTACTGTCCTCAACACCTGCTGTGCCTCCACCAGGATCGTCTCTTGAGCAGGCAGCCAGCATAGATTGAACGTACTGCATCTCTTCCTCCTTCTCGCTTTTTAAGACTATACTTTTTGTTATGAACTCCGCAGACATACTTCCTTCTTCGAGCTTCTCACCCAGATTACCTGAGGAAGAAGAGGCTTTGGCTGTGATCGGCTCAATGAATTCCAGCTTCTCTTTCATGCGAGTCACTGTCTCCGTTGTTAGGATTTCTGCACTGTCTCTATGACAAGCGGCCTGTTGTTTGAAGGGCAACGCTTGCGCTGGCGTCTCTTCGTCGGGTTTATTCTGGCTTTCAGATGGTAAAAGTTTCTGCAAACGCTCCGTTGTGGTGACGTCGCGAACCATTCGTCTCGTGATAGCGTCGGCAGGGGCTGAGAAAGAACTGAGATCCGAAGACGACGAGCCGTGTCGTAGTCTTCCGTTCTCATTGCGCTTTACTCCTCCGACCTCATGCTCTGGAGGAAAAGCGAGACGGTCGAACTCCTGCTTTATCCTGTCCAGGTCAGCGTCTTCGAGTACCTCGGTTGTTCCGAAAATGTCTGCTCGTCTTGAGTAGTGAAAAAGCCCCTTTGCAGCATCCTCTTCCAACGTGCGCGAGACGTCGGTTCGCACATCAAGAGTGAGGGGTATGCACAAGCCGGAAATGCTTCTAGTAGGCTGCGCACGCGTTTGGTCTTCGGCAGCTGGGGTAACTCTTTCCTTCTCGTCTAACTGGCTTGCTTCAAGAGAAGAGGCCGATGGCTCGCCGGGAACACTAGCAGCACTAGACTTTGGCTTCAGCGTTTCTTTGAGGGTAGATTCAGCGCTCTCAAACGCTGTCGTCATTTCATCGCTGGAAAATACCGGATGAACGACCGCTGTTGGAGGATAAGCCTGTTCTGCCGAAACTGCTTCCTTGTAGCTTGTGCTCTCTGCCCCTGACGATGCCTCCGCGCTTGACCTCTTCGTTAACTCGGTCAGTGGACCGTACTGCGCAGTTGCAGATTCTACTGTCGAAAGTACTCCTTGAAGTTCGCTCGTAAGCTCTATTTTAGGTAATAGAAGTCCTCCTGGAGGAGACGCCAACAGTGCCCGAGAAGTTGGGCTTTCCTGCTTTACTTCTGCTACCTGCGAAGCGAAGCCAACTTCTTCCTCAAAGAGCTTCTTGTCGGCGGCGAGTACCATTGCGGGTGGTTGTCTGGTTGCCTCGACCTCCTCGTCAGAAACGAAAACGCCACCTTCTGTATCTGGCACTAACGCTCCCGCTGTGGTTGAGTCTGCAAACAAAGGCGTCGCTTCACGAGTGGTCGATTCTTCGGCTGACATGACCATCTCATCGTTTTCTCCTTTTTCCTCTTGAATTGATCCTGGTGTTTCCGAGAAGACTTCTGGCTCATGCGCAGCGAAAACTGGTGTGGGCAGGTCAGGCTCTTTTCGCGTTTCGCCCAAAATTTCGGCAGGCGGTGCTTGTTCCCAAACGGCTTCGTCCTGGAACGGTCGCCCACTTAAAGGTTCAGGAAATACTTCTTTTGCGTCCACGAGATCCTGTCTTCGCCGAGGCTCTTTCGAAGATGGCAGTCGTTCCTGCGTTAATACTGCATCCTCTCCTTCAGAAACGATTTCTCCGGAATCTTGTCGGGGAGAAGTCGCTTCTAGTGACTTTTTTTCCCGCAGCAGGTCCTCCCAACTGGGGTATTCCGTGCCAGCTTCAGAGTCACTGAGGGAAAACAGCTCACCTTCCGGAAGTCGGGGTTCAGTACGCTCAACGACGCCACTTCCGAAAACGAGGTCGCCAGGTGCGGGTGCCGCTGTGACAACTGCCGCTTCCACTTCTCCCTGAGCTTTAGTCTCCATATCTGCTGGTTCCATGGTCATGAAGTCGGGAATGTATAGGTACTCGAGTTGAAACGCTGGTGGCTCGATATGCATTTCTTCAGCTAGTCTGGCAGTGGCGACATCAGGAAGTGGCCCTCCCCTTTCTTTCCGGAGTACTTCAATGTTTGCTGGTTCCTTGTACATAAACTCTGGGACATACAGATATTCCAGTTCATAGCCAGGAGGCTGCACATAAAATGGTTCAGCGAGTTTTTTGTCGCTAACTTCACCAGGTGGCGATTGGTACATTAAAGACTCGGGCACATAATGCAACTCAATTTCGTAACCTGGCTGGTGCGCGGGAATCTCGGCAGGTATTTTCTCTTTGCGGACTTTGTCAGGTGCCCCTGTTTCTTTGCAGGGCAATTCTGCAGCAGCTGGTTCTTTGGTCATGGACTCTGGCACATACAGGTATTCCAGTTCATAGTCCGGTGGCTGTACTTGAATCTCTTGTTCCAGTTTGACCGTGGGAACTCCAACAACTGTACCCTCTTCTTTCCACGGCAGTTCAGGAGCTGCTAGTTCTCTCGTCATGAATTCTGGAACGTGCAGATATTCTAGTTCATAACCAGGAGGCTGCACATAGAAGGGTTCAGTCAGTTTTCTGTCGTGAACTTCGCCTGCTGGTGCTTGGCGCTTTAGGACCTCGGGCACGTAATGGAACTCAATTTCGTAACCGAGTGGGCGCGCAGAAATATCTACCGGTACCTTCTCTTTGACGACTTCAGCAGGAACCGCAGTTACTTTACAGGGCACTTCTGCAGCAGCTGGTTCTTTCGTCATGAATTCTGGCACATAAAGGTATTCTAGTTCGTAGTCCGGTGGCTGTACTTGAATCTCTTGTTCCACTTCGGCCGTGGGAATTCCAACAGTTGTCCCCTCTTCTTTCCACAGCATTTCAGGAGTTGCTGGCTCCCTCGTCATGAATTCTGGCACATGAAGGTATTCCAGTTCGTAGTCTGGTGGCTGTACTTGTATCTCCTCTTCCAGTTTGGCCGTGGGAACTCCAACAATTGCCCCTTCTTTCCACAGCAGTTCAGGAGCTGCTGGTTCTCTCGTCATGAATTCTGGCACGTGAAGGTATTCCAGTTCGTAGTCTGGTGGCTGTACTTGTATCTGTTCTTCAAGTTTGGCCGTGGGAATTCCAACAATTGTCCCCTCTTCTTTCCACGGCAGTTCAGGAGCTGCTGGTTCTCTCGTCATGAACTCTGGAACGTGCAGATATTCTAGTTCATAACCAGGAGGCTGCACATAGAAGGGTTCAGTCAGTTTTCTGTCGTGAACTTCGCCTGCTGGTGCTTGGCGCTTTAGGACCTCGGGCACGTAATGGAACTCAATTTCGTAACCGAGTGGGCGCGCAGAAATATCTACCGGTACCTTCTCTTTGACGACTTCAGCAGGAACCGCAGTTACTTTACAGGGCACTTCTGCAGCAGCTGGTTCTTTCGTCATGAATTCTGGCACATAAAGGTATTCTAGTTCGTAGTCCGGAGGCTGTACTTGAATCTCTTGTTCCCCTTCGGCCGTGGGAATTCCAACAGTTGTCCCCTCTTCTTTCCACAGCATTTCAGGAGTTGCTGGCTCCCTCGTCATGAATTCTGGCACATGAAGGTATTCCAGTTCGTAGTCTGGTGGCTGTACTTGTATCTCCTCTTCCAGTTTGGCCGTGGGAACTCCAACAATTGCCCCTTCTTTCCACAGCAGTTCAGGAGCTGCTGGTTCTCTCGTCATGTATTCTGGCACGTGAAGGTATTCCAGTTCGT
This sequence comes from Amblyomma mixtum, assembly GCF_055824585.1. Lineage (NCBI taxonomy): Eukaryota > Metazoa > Arthropoda > Arachnida > Ixodida > Ixodidae > Amblyomma > Amblyomma mixtum. The sequence continues at coordinate 291,312,814 of NC_143013.1, read as the reverse complement.
AGTCTGGTGGCTGTACTTGTATCTGTTCTTCAAGTTTGGCCGTGGGAACTCCAACAATTGTCCCCTCTTCTTTCCACGGCAGTTCAGGAGCTGCTGGTTCTCTCGTCATGAACTCTGGAACGTGCAGATATTCTAGTTCATAACCAGGAGGCTGCACATAGAAGGGTTCAGTCAGTTTTCTGTCGTGAACTTCGCCTGCTGGTGCTTGGCGCTTTAGGACCTCGGGCACGTAATGGAACTCAATTTCGTAACCGAGTGGGCGCGCAGAAATATCTACCGGTACCTTCTCTTTGACGACTTCAGCAGGAACCGCAGTTACTTTACAGGGCACTTCTGCAGCAGCTGGTTCTTTCGTCATGAATTCTGGCACATAAAGGTATTCTAGTTCGTAGTCCGGTGGCTGTACTTGAATCTCTTGTTCCACTTTGGCCGTGGGAATTCCAACAGTTGTCCCCTCTTCTTTCCACAGCATTTCAGGAGTTCCTGGCGCCCTCGTCATGAATTCTGGCACATGAAGATATTCCAGTTCGTAGTCTGGTGGCTGTACTTGTATCTCTTCTTCTAGTTTGGCCGTGGGAACTCCAAACATTGTCCCTTCTTCTTTCCACGGCAGTTCAGGAGCTGCTGGTTCTCTCGTCATGAATTCTGGAACGTACAGATATTCTAGTTCATAGCCAGGAGGCTGGACGAAGATGGGTTCTGTCAGTTTTCTGTCGTGAACTTCGCCTACTGGTGCTTGGTGCTTTGGAAACTCGGGAACGTAATGGAACTCAATTTCATAACCAAGCGGGTGCGCGGAAATATCTGCCGGTACATTCTCCTTGCGTACTTCGGCGGGTGCCCCTATTGCTTTATAGGGCACTTCTGCAGCAGCTGGTTCCCTGGTCATGAAGTCTGGCACATACAGGTACTCCATTTCGTAGTCCGGAGGCTGTACTCGAATCTCTTGTTCCAGTTTGGCCGTGGGAATTCCAATAACTGGCCCCTCTTCTTTCCACGACACTTCAGGAGCTGCTGGTTCTCTCATCATGAATTCTGGAACATATAGGTATTCCAGCTCGTAGTCTGGTGGCTGTACTTGTATTTCTTGGTTCAGTTTGGCCATGGGAACTCCTACAGTTGTCCCCTCTTCTTTACATGGCAGGTCAGGAGGGGCTGGTTCCCTCGTTAAGAACTCTGGGACGTGCAGATATTCCAGTTCGTAATCCGGTGGCTGTACTTGAAACTCTTGTTCCAGTTTGGCCGCAGGAACTTCATGAATTGTCCCCTGTTCTTTCCATGGCAGGTCATGAGCTGCTGGTTCCCTCGTCATGAACTCTGGTATGTACAGATATTCTAGTTCATAGCCTGGAGGCCTGACGTAGAATTGTTCAGTCAGTTTCTGGTCGCGAACTTCGTCTGCTCGTGCTTGATGCTTTAGGAACTCGGGCAAATAATGGAACTCAATTTCATAGCCGGGCAGGCGTGCGGACTTATCTGCCGGTATTTTCTCTTTTCGGACTTCGGCAGGCGCCCCTATTTCTTTACAGGGCACTTCTGCAGCCTCTGGTACTCTCCTCATGAACTCTGGGACGTGCATATATTCTAGTTCGTACTCCGGTGGCTGTACTCGAATCTCTTGTTCCAGTTCGGTCGTGGGAACTCCAACAGTTATTCCCTCTTCTTTCCACGGCAGTTCAGGTGCTGCTGGTTCTCTCGTCATATATTCTGGCACATGAAGGTATTCCATTTCGTAGAGTGGTGGCTGTGCTTGTATTTCTTCTTCCAGTTTGGTCATGGGAGCTCCAACAGTTGTCCCCTCTTCTTTCCATGGCAGTTCAGGTGCTGCTGGTTCTCTCGTCATGAATTCTGGCACATGAAGGTATTCCAGTTCGTAGACTGGTGGCTGTACTGGTATCTCTTCTTTCAGTTTGGCAAAGGGAACTCCAACAATTGTCCCCTCTTCTTTCCACGGCAGTTCAGGAGCTGCTGGTTCTCTCGTCATGAACTCTGGGACGTGCAGATATTCTAGTTCATAGGCCGGAGGCTGCACGTAGAAGGGTTCAGTCAGTTTTTTGTCGCGAATTTCGTCTGCTGGTGCTTGGTGCTTTGGAAACTCGGGAACGTAGTGGAACTCAATTTCGTAACCGAGCTGGCGCGCGGAAATATCTGCCGGTACTTTCTCTTTGTGGACTTCGGTAGGTGCCCCTGTTTCTTTACAGGGCACTTCTGCAGCAGCTGGTTCCGTGGTCATGAAGTCTGGCACATAAAGGTACTCCATTTCGTAGTCCGGTGGCAGTACCTGAAACTCTTGTTCCAGTTTGGCCGTGGGTACTCCAACAGTTGTTCCCTCTTCTTTCCACGGCAGTTCAGGAGCTGCTGGTTCTCTCATGAATTCTGGCACATAAAGGTATTCCAGTTCGTAGTCTGGTGGCTTTACTTGAAACTCTTGTTCCAGTTTGGCTATGGGAACTATAACAATTGTCCCCTCTTCTTTCCACGGCAGTTCAGGAGCTGCTGGTTCTCTCGTCTTGAACTCTGGGACGTGCAGATATTCTAGTTCATAGGCCGGAGGCTGCACGTAGAAGGGTTCAGTCAGTTTTTTGTCGCGAATTTCGTCTGCTGGTGCTTGGTGCTTTGGAAACTCGGGAACGTAGTGGAACTCAATTTCGTAACCGAGCTGGCGCACGGAAATATCTGCCGGTACTTTCTCTTTGTGGACTTCGGTAGGTGCCCCTGTTTCTTTACAGGGCACTTCTGCAGCAGCTGGTTCCGTGGTCATGAAGTCTGGCACATAAAGGTACTCCATTTCGTAGTCCGGTGGCAGTACCTGAAACTCTTGTTCCAGTTTGGCCGTGGGTACTCCAACAGTTGTTCCCTCTTCTTTCCACGACAGTTCAGGAGCTGCTGGTTCTCTCATGAATTCTGGCACATAAAGGTATTCCAGTTCGTAGTCTGGTGGCTGTACTTGAAAATCTTGTTCCAGTTTGGCTGTGGGAACTCCAACAATTGTCTCCTGTTCTTTCCATGGCAGTTCAGGAGCTGCTGGTTCTTTGGTCATGAACTCTGGGACGTACATATATTCTGGTTCATAGCCAGGAGGCTGGACGTAGAATTGTTCATTCAGTTGCCGGTCGCGAACTTCGTCTGCTGGTGCTTGGTGCTTTAGGAACTCGGGTACATAATGGAACTCAATTTTGTAACCAAGCGGGTGCGCGGAAATATCTGCGGGTACTCGCTCTCTGCGGACTTCGGCAGGGGCCCCTATTGCTTTATAAGGCACTTCTGCAGCAGCTGGTTCCCTAGTCATGAAGTCTGGTACATACAGGTACTCCATTTCGTAGTCCGGAGGCTGTACTCGAATCTCTTGTTCCAGTTTGGCCGTGGGAATTCCAATAACTGGCCCCTCTTCTTTCCACGGCAATTCAGGAGCTGCTGGTTCTCTCATCATGAATTCTGGCACATACAGGTATTCCAGCTCGTAGTCCGATGGCTGTACTCGAATCTCGTGTTCCAGTTTGGCCGAGGGAATTCCAACAATTGACCCCTCTTCTTTCCACGACAATTCAGGAGCTTCTAGTTCCCTCGCCATGAATTCTGGAACATAAAGGTATTCTAGTTCATAGTCTGGTGGCTGTACTTGAAACTCTTCTTCAAGTTTGGTCGTGGGTAATCCAACAGTTGTCCCTTCTTCTTTCCACGGTAGTTCAGGAGCTGCTGGTTCCCTCGTCATGAATTCTGGCACATGAAGGTATTCCAGTTCGTAGTCTGGTGGCTGTACTTGTATCTCTTCTTCCAGTTTGGCCGTGGAAACTCCAACAATTGTCCCCTCTTCTTTCCATGGCAGTTCAGGAGCTGCTGGTTCCCTTGTCATGAACTCTGGGGCGTACAGATATTCTAGTTCATAGCCAGGAGGCTGCACATAGAAGGGTTTAGTCAGTTTCCGGTCGCGAACTTCGTCTGCTGGTGCTTGGTGCCTTGGAAACTCGGGCACGTAATGGAACTCAATTTCGTAACCGAGCGGGCCCGCGGAAGTATCTGCCGGTATTTTCTCTTTGCGGACTTCGGCGGGTGCCTCTATTTCTTTACAGGGCACTTCTGCAGCAGCTGGTTCCCTGGTCATGAAGTCTGGTACATACCGATACTCCATTTCGTAGTCCGGAGGCTGTACTCGAATCTCTTGTTCCAGTTTGGCCGTGGCAACTCCAACTGTTGTCCCCTCTTCTTTCCATGGCAGTTCAGGAGGTGCTGGTTCTCTCATCATGAATTGTGGCACATACAGGTATTCCAGCTCGTAGTCCGGTGGCTGTACTTGAAACTCTTGTTCAAGTTTGGTCGTGGGAACTCCAACAGTTGTCCCCTCTTCTTTCCACGGCAGTTCAGGAGGCGCTGGTTCCCTCGTCAAGAACTCTGGGACGTACAGATATTCTAGTTCGTAGTCCGGTGGCTGTACTCGAATCTCTTGTTCCAGTTTGGCCGTTGGAACTCCAACGATTGTCCCTTCTTTTTTCCATGGCAGTTCAGGAGCTTCTGGTTCTCTCGTCATGAATTCTGGCACATGAAGGTATTCCAGTTCGTAGTCTGGTGGCTGTACTTGTATCTCTTCTTCCAGTTTGGCCGTGGAAACTCCAATTGTCCCCTCTTTACATGGCAGTTCAGGAGCTGCTGGTTCCCTTGTCATGAACTCTGGGACGTACAGATATTCTAGTTCATAGCCAGGAGGCTGCACATAGAAGGGTTCAGTCAGTTTCCGGCCGCGAACTTCGTCTGCTAGTGCTTGGTGTTTTGGAAACTCGGGCACGTAAGGGAACTCAATTTCGTAACCGAGCGGGCGCGCGGAAGTATCTGCCGGGGTTTTCTCTTTGCGGACTTCGGCGGGTGCCCCTATTTCTTTACAGGGCACTTCTGCAGCAGCTGGTTCCCTGGTCATGAAGTCTGGTACATACCGATACTCCATTTCGTAGTCCGGAGGCTGTACTCGAATCTCTTGTTCCAGTTTGGCCGTGGCAACTCCAACTGTTGTCCCCTCTTCTTTCCATGGCAGTTCAGGAGGTGCTGGTTCTCTCATCATGAATTGTGGCACATACAGGTATTCCAGCTCGTAGTCCGGAGGCTGTACTCGAATCTCTTGTTCCAGTGTGGCCGTGGGAACTGTAGCAACTGTCCGCCCTTCTTGCCACGGCAGTTCAGTAGGCGCTGGTTCCCTCGTCAAGAACTCTGGGACGTACAGATACTCGATTTCGTAGTGCGGAGGCTGTACTCGAATCTCTTGTTCCAGTTTGGCCATGGGAATTCCAACAGTTGTCCCATCTTCTTTCCACGGCATTTCAGAAGCTGCTGGTTCCCTCGTCATGAATTCTGGCACATAAAGATATTCTAGTTCGTAGTCCGGTGGCTGTACTTGAAACTCTTGTTCCAGTTTGGTCGTGGGAACTCCAAAAGTTGTCCCCTCTTCTTTCCACGGCAGTTCAGGAGGCGCTGGTTGCCTGGTCAAGAACTCTGGGACATACAGATACTCAATTTCGTAGTCCGGAGGCTGTACTCGATCCTCTTGTTCCAGCTTGGCCGTGGGAATTCCAACAATTGTCCCCTCTTTCCACGGCAGTTCAGGAGCTGCTGGTTCCGTCGTCATGAATTCTGGCACATAAAGGTATTCCAGTTCGTAGTCCGGTGGCTGTACTTGAAACTCTTGTTCCAGTTTGGCAGTGGGAATTCCAACAATTGTCCCCTCTTCTTTCCACGGCAGTTCAGGAGCTGCTGGTTCCCTCGTCATGAATTCAGGCACATGAAGGTATTCCAGTTCGTAGTCTGGTGGCTGTACTTGTATCTCTTCTTCCAGTTTGGCCGTGGAAACCCCAACAATTGTTCCCTCTTCCTTCCACGGCAGTTCAGGAGCTGCTGGTTCCCTCGTCATGAACTCTGGGACGTACAGATATTCTAGTTCATAGCCAGGAGGGTGCAAATAAAAGGGTTCAGTCAGTTTCCGGTCGCGAACTTCGTCTGCTGGCGCTTGGTGCTTTGGAAACTCGGGCACGTAATGGAACTCAAATTCGTAACCGAGCGGGCGTGCGGAAGCATCTGCCGGTATTTTCTCTTTGCGGACTTCGGCAGGTGCTCCTATTTCTTTACAGGGCACTTCTACAGCAGCTGGTGCCCTGGTCATGAAGTCTGGTACATACAGATACTCCATTTCGTAGTCCGGAGGCTGTACTCGAATCTCTTGTTCCTGTATGGCTGTGGGAACTCCAGCAACTGTCCCCTCTTGCCACGGCAGTTCAGGAGGCGCTGGTTCCCTCGTCAGGAATTCTGGGACGTACAGATACTCCATTTCGTAGTCCGGAGGCTGTACTCGAATCTCTTGTTCCATTTTGGCCATGGGAACTGCAACAGTTATCCCTTCTTCTTTCCACGGCAGTTCAGGAGCTGCTGGTTCTCTCATCATGAAATCTGGCACATACAGGTATTCCAGCTCGTAGTCCGCAGGCTGTACTCGAATCTCTTGTTCCACTGTGGCCGTGGAAACTCCAGCAACTGTCCCTTCTTGCCACGGCAGTTCAGGAGGTGCTGGTTCTCTCATCATGAATTCTGGCACATACAGGTATTCGAGCTCGTAGTGCGGTGACTGCACTCGAATCTCTTGTTCCAGTTTGGCTGTGGGAAGTCCAAAAATTGTCCCCTGTTCTTTCCACGAAAGTTCAAGAGCTGCTGGTTCCCTCGTCATGAAATCTGGGACGTACAGATATTCTAGTTCATATCCAGGAGGCTGGACGTAGAAGGGTTCAGTCAGTTTCCTCTCGCGAACTTCGTCTGCTGATGCTTGGTGCTTTGGAAACTCGGCCATGTAATGGAACTCAATTTCGTAACCGAGCGGGCGTGCGGAAATATCTGCCGGTATTTTTTCTTTGTGGGCTTCGGCGGGTGCCCCTATTTCTTCACAGGGAACTTCTGCAGCAGCTGGTTCCTTGGTCATGAAGTCTGGTACATACACGTACTCCATTTCGTAGCCCGGAGGCTGCACATAGATCTTTTCAGCAGGTACTGCTGCAGGAACTTCGGATGAGGGGCCTTTTTTTGTCCGCGGTATCTCTGGGGCTTCTAGTTCCGTGGTCATGAAATCTGGAATGTACAGGTACTCCAATTCGTAGACCGGGGGCTCTACCAGAATGCTTTCTGCTGCTTTTCCTGCACTGACATAGGAAAGTGGCTCTTCCGTTCCTTCCCAAGGTACTTCTACAGTGGCTAATTCTCTTGTCATGAAGTCTGGTACATGTAGATACTCTAGCTCATACCCCGGGGGCTCTATGGGAATCTGTTCAGAAGTTACTGCAGCAAATAGGTCTTTTGTTTCTTTCAACGGCTCTTCTGGAGCTTCTGGCTCTTTGGTCATGAAGTCTGGTACATACAGGTATTCTACTTGGTAGTCTGGCGGCTGCTCGAGAATGCCTTCGGCCAGTTTTCTTGCAGGAACTGCTGTAAATGGCGCTTTCTTTTCTTTCCAAGGCAGTTCTGAAACCGCTGGTTCTTTGGTCATGAATTCTGGCACGTGCAGGTATTCCAGAGTGTAGCCAGGATGCTGCGCATAACTTTGTTCTTCTTCTCTTGTGGGAACTTCTGCTGGTGGCTGCTCCTGTTTTTTCTGCAAGACTTCCGTATCTGGTATTCCGTACTGATATTCTTGATCGTAACCGGTATGCTGCGCGGGAATTTCATCAGCAAGTTTGTCCGCAGAGTCTCTAGGTGCGGAGTCTTCAGCCTCTTTATCTGGTGGAAGCTCGAATAGCAAAGCTTCTTCTATGCTCTCTACGTCGCTCGGTGTTTGCTCCTGTGGAGGTACGATAGAAAATGGCAGGCGTTTCTCGCCCTCGTCAATTATTTGGAATTCTTCCAGGGCCTCAGGTTCTCTAGGTGCGATCTCCGTTGGGGAAACCAGCATCCAAGGTTCGATATTGGAGCGTTCTTCAGCTTTACTCGATGACGGGATTTCTTTCTCATCCTTATGACCACATGTTGACTCATAGAGCCACGCCTCTACAGAGGGCTCCATCCTTTCGTGGGATTCTTGTACTGGCGCCCTTTGCTGTTCAGGAATTTCACCGGATGGTACTGTAGTTTTTGGCACGCTTTCTCCGCCTTTCACGGATGCGGTTTGCCTGTAAGCTGCGGATTCGATATCACGCGTTACCACGGACTCTTGATCGGCACCCATGGATTTACTCACTACCATGTCCTCGACAGCGTCAAGGAGTGCCGTGTCTTGAACCACTTCTTTCTGATAGCTTACGCTCATGTCAAACACAGACATGACAGGACGTCCGCCTTCTTCAATAATAGCTGAGGCGGCTTCCATTATATCCTCTGTTTCCATAATAAGCGCAGCATTATACAGCTTTTTTTTGCGACGAGCGGTGACCTCGACCGGTTTTGTAATATCATGTCGTTCACCCTCAGCACTGGGAGGTTCCTTGGACCAACCAGGAAAGGTTTCTTTGTGGTCAACAGTTCTTTTGAACGGAGGAGTATTTTGCGCATCGCTTTCCCCAGGAAGTTCTTCGCCGCGGATTTCAGGCAGACTACCAGCTGCCATTTCTATGAAGGGTGCCATCCTAATGGTGGACACTTCCTCTTCCCTCTCTGCTGCAACGAGTGCTTCCTGTTCTTGTACTTCTGGAAGAGTAAGTTCCTCAACCGAGGACACCTCCTTTCCTCTCTCCGCCACTAGAGGGAAAGCCATTTCGGCGCCTTCCGGTTCAGCTTCAAGCGCTGGAAGCATCTTTTCCACTTGTGGTTCGTACGGGGCTTCCTTTTCTTGCACCTCGGGCAGGGGGAGTTCTACGATTGGTTCTTCCTTTTTCGGAGCGAACTCAATTGCTGCTTCCGAGACTTCTGGTGCAGTTTTAATTGCGGAAACTTCCATTGGTGTCCAAGCTGCGTGTGCAGACTGATCCTCGTAAACTTCAGGTAGAAGTAAATCTTCAAGTCGTTCTTGTTCTCTCCCAGGCACATATGGTTGAACGCCTTCGCCACAAACGACCTCCCCAAAAGGTTCTGTATCTTTCCTTTCTTCTGTGAATGGAGGCTTTGCGACGAAATCTGGTTGGGTTACTCCTGATACGTAGCCTTCCACGCGCGAAAAGGGTGGCACGGGTGGTAGTGTATAAGCACTAGGTATAGTTACGGATGGTGCTTTAAGCGCCTCCTCTTCTTGAAGTTCCCGTGCTTGCAGCTCTGGTTCTTTTTCTTTCCAAGGCGGCAGCAGTACTGGTGACTCCACGGTGACCGGCGTCATCGTAATGGTGGACACTTCCACTTCCCTCTCTGCCGCACCAAGTGCTTCCTGTTCTTGTACTTCTGGAAGTGTAAGTTCCTCAACCGAGGAAACCTCCTTTCCTCTCTCAGCCAGCAGAGGGAAAGCCATTTCTGCGCCTTCAGGTTCAGCTTCAAGCGCTGGAAGCTTCTTTTCCACTTCTGGTTCGTATATGGCTTCCTTTTCTTGCACCTCGGCCAGGGAGAGTTCTACGATTGGTTCTTCCGTTTTCGGGGTGAACTCAAATGCGGCTGCCGAGACTTCTGGTGCAGTTTTAATTGCGGAAACTTCCATTGGTGTCCGAGCTGCGTGTGAAGATTGATCTTCGTAAACTTCAGGTAGAAGCAAATCTTCAAGTCGTTCTTGTTCTCTTCCAGGCACGTATGGTTGAACGCCTTCGCCACGAACGACCTCCCCAAAAGGTTCTGTATCTTTCCTTTCTGCTGTGACTGGAGGCTTTGCGACGAAATCTGGTTGGGTTACTCCTGATACGTAGCCTTCCACGCGCGGAAAGGGTGGCACGGGAGGTAGTGTATAAGCACTAGGTATAGTTACGGATGGTGCTTTAAGCGCCTCCTCTTCTTGAAGTTCCCGTGCTTGCGGCTCTGGTTCTTTTTCTTTCCAAGGCGGCAGCAGTACTGGTGACTCCACGGTGACCGGCGTCATCGTAATGGTGGACACTTCCACTTCCCTCTCTGCCACACCAAGTGCTTCCTGTTCTTGTACTTCTGGAAGAGTAAGTTCCTCAACCGAGGAAACCTCCTTTCCTCTCTCAGCCAGCAGAGGGAAAGCCATTTCTGTGCCTTCAGGTTCAGCTTCAAGCGCTGGAAGCTTCTTTTCCACTTCTGGTTCGTATAGGGCTTCTTTTTCTTGCACCTCGGGCAGGGGGAGTTCTACGATTGGTTCTTCCGTTTTCGGGGTGAACTCAAATGCTGGCTCCGAGACTTCTGGTGCAGTTTTAATTGCGGAAACTTCCATTGGTGTCCAAGCTGCGTGTGCTGATTGATCCTCGTAAACTTCAGGTAGAAGTAAATCTTCAAGTCGTTCTTGTTCCCTTTCGGGCACATATGTTTGAACGCCTTCGCCAGGAACGACCTCCCCAAAAGGTTCTGTATCTTTCCTTTCTTCTGTGAATGGGGGCTTTGCGACGAAATCTGGTTGGGTTACTCGTGATACGTAGCCTTCCACGCGCGAAAAGGGTGGCACGGGTGGTAGTGTATAAGCACTGGGTATAGTTACGGATGGTGCTTTAAGCGCCTCCTCTTCTTGAAGTTCCCGTGCTTGCAGCTCTGGTTCTTTTTCTTTCCAAGGCGGCAGCAGTACTGGCGACTCCACGGTGACCGGCGTCATCGTAATGGTGGACACTTCCACTTCCCTCTCTGCCGCACCAAGTGCTTCCTGTTCTTGTACTTCTGGAAGAGTAAGTTCCTCAACGGAGGACATCTCCTTTCCTCTCTCCGCCAGCAGAGGGAAAGCCATTTCTGCGCCTTCAGGTTCAGCTTCAAGCACTGGAAGCTTCTTTTCCACTTCTGGTTCGTATATGGCTTCCTTTTCTTGCACCTCGGGCAGGATGAGTTCTACGATTGGTTCTTCCGTTTTCGGGGTGAACTCAAATGCGGCTTCCGAGACTTCTGGTGCAGTCTTAATTGCGGACACTTCCATTGATGTCCAAGCTGCGTGTGCAGATTGATCCTCGTAAACTTCAGGTAGAAGTAAATCTTCAAGTCGTTCTTGTTCTCTTCCAGGCACGTATGGTTGAACGCCTTCGCCACGAACGACCTCCCCAAAAGGTTCTGTATCTTTCCTTTCTTCTGTGAAAGGAGGCTTTGCGACGAATTCTGGTTGGGTTACTCCTGATACGTAGCCTTCCACGCGCGGAAAGGGTGGCACGGGTGGTAGTGTATAAGCACTAGGTATAGTTACGGATGGTGCTTTAAGCGCCTCCTCTTCTTGAAGTTCCCGTGCTTGCAGCTCTGGTTCTTTTTCTTTCCAAGGCGGCAGCAGTACTGGCGACTCCACGGTGACCGGCGTCATCGTAATGGTGGACACTTCCACTTCCCTCTCTGCCGCACCAAGTGCTTCCTGTTCTTGTACTTCTGGTAGAGTAAGTTCCTCAACCGAGGACATCTCCTTTCCTCTCTCCGCCAGCAGAGGGAAAGCCATTTCTGCGCTTTCAGGTTCAGCTTCAAGCGCTGGAAGCTTCTTTTCCACTTCTGGTTCGTATATGGCTTCCTTTTCTTGCACCTCGGGCAGGATGAGTTCTACGATTGGTTCTTCCGTTTTGGGGACGAACTCAAATGCTGCTTCCGAGATTTCTGGTGCAGTTTTAATTGTGGAAGCTTCCATTGGTGTCCAAGCTGCGTGTGCAGACTGATCCTCGTAAACTTCAGGTAGAAGCAAATCTTCAAGTCGTTCTTGTTCCCTTTCGGGCACATATGTTTGAACGCCTTCTCCAGGAACTACCTCCCCAAAAGGTTCTGTATCTTTCCTTTCTTCTGTGAATGGAGGCTTTGCGACGAAATCTGGTTGGGTTACTCCTGATACGTAGCCTTCCACGCGCGAAAAGGGTGGCACGGGTGGTAGTGTATAAGCACTAGGTATAGTTACGGATGGTGCTTTAAGCGCCTCCTCTTCTTGAAGTTCCCGTGCTTGCAGCTCTGGTTCTTTTTCTTTCCAAGGCGGCAGCAGTACTGGCGACTCCACGGTGACCGGCGTCATCGTAATGGTGGACACTTCCACTTCCCTCTCTGCCGCACCAAGTGCTTCTTGTTCTTGTACTTCTGGAAGAGTAAGTTCCTCAACCGAGGACATCTCCTTTCCTCTCTCCGCCAGCAGAGGGAAAGCCATTTCTGCGCCTTCAGGTTCAGCTTCAAGCGCTGGAAGCTTCTTTCCCACTTCTGGTTCGTATATGGCTTCCTTTTCTTGCACCTCGGGCAGGATGAGTTCTACGATTGGTTCTTCCGTTTTCGGGGTGAACTCAAATGCGGCTTCCGAGACTTCTGGTGCAGTCTTAATTGCGGACACTTCCATTGATGTCCAAGCTGCGTGTGCAGATTGATCCTCGTAAACTTCAGGTAGAAGTAAATCTTCAAGTCGTTCTTGTTCTCTTCCAGGCACGTATGGTTGAACGCCTTCGCCACGAACGACCTCCCCAAAAGGTTCTGTATCTTTCCTTTCTTCTGTGAAAGGAGGCTTTGCGACGAATTCTGGTTGGGTTACTCCTGATACGTAGCCTTCCACGCGCGGAAAGGGTGGCACGGGTGGTAGTGTATAAGCACTAGGTATAGTTACGGATGGTGCTTTAAGCGCCTCCTCTTCTTGAAGTTCCCGTGCTTGCAGCTCTGGTTCTTTTTCTTTCCAAGGCGGCAGCAGTACTGGCGACTCCACGGTGACCGGCGTCATCGTAATGGTGGACACTTCCACTTCCCTCTCTGCCGCACCAAGTGCTTCCTGTTCTTGTACTTCTGGAAGAGTAAGTTCCTCAACCGAGGACATCTCCTTTCCTCTCTCCGCCAGCAGAGGGAAAGCCATTTCTGCGCCTTCAGGTTTAGCTTCAAGCACTGGAAGCTTCTTTTCCACTTCTGGTTCGTATATGGCTTCCTTTTCTTGCACCTCGGGCAGGATGAGTTCTACGATTGGTTCTTCCGTTTTCGGGGTGAACTCAAATGCGGCTTCCGAGACTTCTGGTGCAGTCTTAATTGCGGACACTTCCATTGGTGTCCAAGCTGCATGTGCAGATTGATCCTCGTAAACTTCAGGTAGAAGTAAATCTTCAAGTCGTGCTTGTTCTCTTCCAGGCGCATATGGTTGAACGCCTTCGCCACGAACGACCTCCCCAAAAGGTTCTGTATCTTTCCTTTCTTCTGTCAATAGAGGCTTTGCGACGAAATCTGGTTGGGTTACTCCTGATACGTAGCCTTCCACGCGCGGAAAGGGTGGCACGGGTGGTAGTGTATAAGCACTAGGTATAGTTACGGATGGTGCTTTAAGCGCCTCCTCTTCTTGAAGTTCCCGTGCTTGCAGCTCTGGTTCTTTTTCTTTCCAAGGCGGCAGCAGTACTGGTGACTCCACGGTGACCGGCGTCATCGTAATGATGGGCACTTCCACTTCCCTTTCTGCCGCACCAAGTGCTTCCTGTTCTTGTACTTCTGGAAGTGTAAGTTCCTCAACCGAGGACATCTCTTTTCCTCTCTCCGCCAGCAGAGGGAAAGCCATTTCTGTGCCTTCAGGTTCAGCTTCAAGCGCTGGAAGCTTCTTTTCCACTTCTGGTTCGTATAGGGCTTCTTTTTCTTGCACCTCGGGCAGGGGGAGTTCTACGATTGGTTCTTCCGTTTTCGGGGTGAACTCAAATGCTGGTTCCGAGACTTCTGGTGCAGTTTTAATTGCGGAAACTTCCATTGGTGTCCAAGCTGCGTGTGCAGACTGATCCTCGTAAACTTCAGGTAGAAGTAAATCTTCAAGTCGTTCTTGTTCTCTTCCAGGCACATATGGTTGAACGCCTTCGCCACGAACGACCTCCCCAAAAGGTTCTGTATCTTTCCTTTCTTCTCTGAATGGAGGCTTTGCGACGAAATCTGGTTGGGTTACTCCTGACACGTAGTCTTCCACGCGCGGCAAAAGCAGCACGGGTGGTAGTGTATAAGCACTAGGTATAGTTACGGATGGTGCTTTAAGCGCCTCCTCTTCTTGAAGTTCCCGTGCTTGCAGCTCTGGTTCTTTTTCTTTCCAAGGCGGCAGCAGTACTGGTGACTCCACGGTGACCGGCGTCATCGTAATGATGGGCACTTCTACTTCCCTTTCTGCCGCACCAAGTGCTTCCTGTTCTTGTACTTCTGGAAGTGTAAGTTCCTCAACCGAGGACATCTCCTTTCCTCTCTCCGCCAGCAGAGGGAAAGCCATTTCTGTGCCTTCAGGTTCAGCTTCAAGCGCTGGAAGCTTCTTTTCCACTTCTGGTTCGTATAGGGCTTCTTTTTCTTGCACCTCGGGCAGGGGGAGTTCTACGATTGGTTCTTCCGTTTTCGGGGTGAACTCAAATGCTGGTTCCGAGACTTCTGGTGCAGTTTTAATTGCGGAAACTTCCATTGGTGTCCAAGCTGCGTGTGCTGATTGATCCTCGTAAACTTCAGGTAGAAGTAAATCTTCAAGTCGTTCTTGTTCCCTTTCGGGCACATATGGTTGAACGCCTTCGCCACGAACGACCTCCCCAAAAGGTTCTGTATCTTTCCTTTCTTCTGTCACTAGAGGCTTTGCGACGAAATCTGGTTGGGTTACTCCTGACACGTAGCCCTCCACGCGCGGCAAGAACGGCATGGGTGGCAGTGCGTAAACACTGGGAATAGCTACGGAAGGTGCCTTAAGCGCCTCCTCTCCTTGAAGTTCCCGTGCTTGCAGCTCTGGCTCTCTTTCTTTCCAGGGCGACAGCAGTACTGACGGCTCCATGGCGACCGGCGCCATAGTAGTAGTGAACGCTTCCACTTTCCTCTCTGCTGCACCAAGTGCTTCCTCTTCTTGTACTTCAGGAAGAATAAGTTCCGCAATCGGGTGCATTTCCAATGTCCCTTGCACCAGTGCGGTTGCTGCCTCTTCGCCTTCGCGTACCATTTCAATTGCTGCAGCTTTCTGTTCCGCCTCCAGCTCGTGCAAGGCTTCCTCTTCATATACGGCGGGTAGAGCAGGTTCCATGGTTAATTCTTCCTTCGTTTGAGCAAACTCAGGCGCTGCTTCTGAGACTTCAGGTGCAGTTTCGATCCCGGCAACCTTCTCCGTTGCCTTAGAGTGTGGAATAGCAAACAAAGCTTCGCTTGGTTCTTTTCTTATAGGAATAGGCTCTGGTAGATCCACCGAAAACATATCAACGGATGCCTTTTTCTCAGCTTCGACTATGAGAAGTGCAGTGTCGTTCAAAGGCTTTGATTCAGTCCACGCGACTTCGGATATTGGAGCCATTTCAATTTGATCAACAAGTTCTACTTCTGCCTTTTGCGGCATTGACCCTGTAAAAGCGGCAGAGGTCAAAAACGTTTCATCTGTTTTTCTTCTGTAGTCCACAGTTTCAACAAGTGCTTCGGGAAAAACCTCGGAAAGCACGGTTTCCTCCCCACCTTCAATTTCTAAACGAACCGCCTCTCCTGCACGGATCGACGAAGTCGGTTGTACTCCAGTGACATCAGTTATGTCTGGAACGGGAGTGAGCTCCAGCTGCTCATATGTGTGCAAACGTTCAGCTGCCGCTGGAAGAAGCAATTCATCGCTTGTCGGTTTTTTTTCCTGAGTGAAGTCGAATTCAACCGGCGTAGCTTCAGCCACTTCCACAACAAAAGGTGCTGTTGCTTCTAAGGTTGGCGATGCTTTTTCGTCCACTTCGGGGATGACAGCCATTTCCGCGGACGTCACAAGTTTTAGTTCCATTATTGGTTCATGCTTCCTAGCATACTCGTGAACGGCTGCGTGTGCGACTTGTTCTTTATTTACTAGGACAACTTCCGGTCCTTCTCCTAGAACATCTTTGACAGGCATCTCTGTCGCCCCTTCGGGTGCTTCTGGTTCCTGTGAGTCCTCGAGGAGGAGTTGGAACTCTTGAAGTGGCTCTGCTTCATCGAGCTTCGCTGCCGCAGTTTCTTGCAGTTCCGCCGGCGAAACTTCTCCGGGGGATTCTTCAGATAGAAGTTGATATTTCTGGAGTTCCTTTTTCTTAGGTCGTCCAGCTTCACTTAGCTTTGTATCAGAATCCGTTGGTGACAATCCCGCATCTTTTGCTTCAATTTCGGCCTCTCGTTCTAACATCAGCTGAAGTTCTTGAAGGGCTTCTTTTTTAGAGACTTCACTTGGAACTGACTGTTCAACGGCATCTGCATCAAGTGGTACTCCTAGTTGAGCCTCTGCAGCGTCCAGCCCAATTTCTTCCCCACTTAACGCACCTAGCCCGTGCGAAGTTCGCTTTTCAAGAGCCTCAGATGAAGGAACAGGAGGAGTCGGTTTTAGCATTTCATCCGTTAACCTCGTTTCAGTGCTGGGCAACACATTCTCCATTATGTCGAACTCTTCAAACGGCTTCGTTTCTTTCAGACCATCTGATTGTGGCTCTTGGGTTGGAAGTAAACCCCTTCCAGGCGCGCTCACTCGGGCATCTTCTGATGGCTTTAGTTCAGGAGCGGGTTTCCCAACATCCGATGTGCCCGCACTCTTCCCAAGAACAGTTTTGCTTGGAAGTTGAGGTGTTATCATTTGGAACGGCAGCCGAAACATGCTGGCTGTTCTGACATGAGTAACTTCCACTCCTTCTCTCTGAGTAGGAAAGTCTTCTTGAAAGCCAGGGGGAGTAAAACCTTCACTTGGTTCTTCGTTTTCATCGGGAAAAATTGGAGGCTGTGGAAGAAACTCTGGCGGCAGCGACTCCTCCGAAACAGTCTGCTTGTCTTCATCCGGGGCTAAATGGATCACTTCGTTTTCGGAAGCAGATATCACAGTGAAAGAAGACCTCGTGAGCTCATCGGCTTGAGCAACAGGGAGCTGGAGGTGAGGCTCGAGAAGTGTAAAGCCTTCAGCCCTCTCTTCCTTTGTTGCTTCAGTACTGAGAGGAGGCTGTAGTTTGATTACTGGCTCTGCAACTTCAAGCGCGATTTCTCTCTCAACAACTTTGTCTTCCGCGCCTGCTTCAGGCACAGCTTCTTCCTCTTGCACTTCGGGGAGAGAAAGTTCTACTATTGGCTCCTCTTCAGTTGATGCAATCTTGATTCCTCGTTCCGCGACTTCTGGCTCACTTTCGAATGCGAAACTTTTCGTTACTACGTCAGCCTCAGGAAGAATTATCTCCTCGTGTACTTCGAGGGAAATTAGTTCCTCGTGCCGTTGTTCTTCTGCGGGTACGTGGGTTCCTAGAACATCGTCTAGCATGCCCGCTCCAAACGGTTCCTCCTTTATTCTTTCTACTGGTAAAGGAGACGACGCCACGAACTCCGGTAGAGTTATCTCTGGCAATTGAGTTTTCCCATATCGTGGTACCGTAGTAGCAGGAAGTGGAAGCGCACGTGGCATAGCGATGAAAGGCGCCTTGAGCTTTTCAGCTTCTCCAGGGGCTCGCGCTTGTGGCTTCGGTACCTCGCCCTTCTCTGGAAGCAATAAAGTTGGCTGCTCTTCAACAATCACTGCCGCCGTAATTGCTATAGTTTTATCCTCCTCTGATTCAGCAAGTGGTTCTTGTTCAACTACTTCTGGCAAAATGAGTTCTTCAGTTGGCAACGCTTCCTTTTCTTTTTCTTGCACGAATGCGGTAACTGGCACTGCGACTTCTGCCGCTTTTTCAGTCACTGGAACTTTTTCTTCCTGCCGTTCCCCAAAGAGAGCTTCTTCTTCTTCTTGTACTTCGGGAAGAGCAAGTTCGACAGCTGGCTCTTTTGCTGTTGCAAATTCAGTCGCTCGTTCGATTTCTGCTGCAAACTCAATTGCGGAAACTTTTTCTACAGCATCAGTCTGTGGAAGAGCCTCCTCCTCGTAGACATCAGGGAGAACCAAGTCATCAAGTCGCTCTTTTGTCTCTCCTGGAAGTTGTGGTTCTCGCACTACCCCACGAATATCCAGCTCACCAACCTCTTCCTTTCTTCCTTCTGGTAAAATTGGGGGCTTAAACACGAACTCAGGGGGAGGTAATTCGGGCGAGGGCTTTTCAACACGTGGAAAGAGCGTCGTGGCGGGAACCGCGAAGTAGTGTGGCAGAGTGATGAAGGGCAGCCTGAGCTCTTCAGCTGCTGGTGAAAATCGTGATAGTGGCTCTAGTCCCTTTTCTTTGCCTGCTGTGGACAAGACCGCCGGCTCGGCAACGACCGGTGTCATTGTAATGGTTGCCAATTCCTCTTTTACCTGGATTTCAGTAAGCGCTTCCTTTTCCTGTACTTCAGAAAAAGTAAGTTCTTCGTCTGAAAGCACGTCCGCTTCTCTCTCCGGAACCAATGGCAATGCTGTCTCCGTATCTTGAGGTGCCCATTCGAACGCTTTTAATTCCTTTTCCTGTTTTATTTCGTACAGGGCTTCCTCTTCTTGCACATCAGGCAGAGCAGGTTCTACGACTGGCTGTTCTGTTTTTGGAGCTAACTCTATCTCTGCTTGTACTACATCTGCAGCCTCTGTCTCAACAAGAGCCTCCTCCTCGCGTACTTGAGGTAGAGCTAGGTCCTCGTGTCGGTCTTCTTTCTTTGCGGGCATAGCCTCCCATGCTGGTTCCATTCGTTCTGCCGGAAAAGGAGCTGATGCCGCAAACGCCTCTCGGGTTACTTCTGGTATATGCGCTGCGAAATCTGGTACTGTCGGAATAAAGGGAAGTGCGAAAGCGCTTGACCTATCAATAGAAGGTGCTTTCAGCTCTCCGCCAGCTGCAGAAATTCGTGCTTTATGCTCTGGTAATTTGTCCTTTCTTGGCGGCCACGAAGTCGGCAGCTCCGCAACGACTGATGACGTTATGGTGGTAAGAAGTTGCTCCTTTTCCTCGGCTTCAGGAAGCGCTTCTTGTTCATCAACTTTGGGCAGAAGAAGCTCTTCAGCTGCAAAAACTTCCTTTTCTTTCTCTGCCACAAACGCGATAGCTGATTCGCCGACCTCGCCTGTGGTTTCAATCGCTGAAACTTTCTCTTCCGCCCATGCCTCAGCAAGAGCTTCCTCTTCTCGTACTACAGGGAAAGCAAATTCAGCGACGCGCTCCTCTTGCGTTGGAGGAAACTGCATCTCCGCTTCTGCCATTTCTGGCGCAATTTCTGTCAAGGAAACTTTCTTTGCAGCCGCAGCCTCAGAAAGAGCCTCTTCCTCGCAGACATCAGGTAAAACCAAATCTCCTAGCCACTCTTCTGTTTTTTCGGGCACTAGTGGTCCTTCGATACGCATAACCACCTCTCCAGCAAACTCTTCTTTTTTTCCTTCCGGGGAAATTTCTGGTTCCCACAGAAACTCTCTTGGAGTTACTTCTGGCGCGTACTGTTCCACATGGGGCAAGAGTGGCATGACAGGTGCAGCGAAAGCGCGCAGCGTTGTGACGGAAGGCGCCTTAAGTTCTCCAGGTGCCGCAAGAAGGTTTGCTTGTGGCTCTAGTTTTATTTCTTTCCCTGACGGCAACAGGGCCACCGGCTCTGCAACAACCGGCGCCATCGCAATGGCCTCCGATTCTTCTTCTCTCTCCGCCTGAGGAAGCGCTTCCTGCTCGTATACTTCGGGAAGAACAAGTTCTTCAACTGGGAACCATTCCTTTTCTGTTTCTGCCGCCGGATAAACTGCCGGTTCCACAGCTTGCGACAGGATTTCACTCGTTGAAAGTATCTTTTCGGCTGCTTGTTCGCGCAGTGCTTCCTCTGCGTGTAACTTGGGCAGAGCAAGATCCGAGACTGACAGCAGCTTTGATGGTGGAAACTCAATCGGGAGTTCCCCAGAGTATGGTGCTACTTCGAACACAGTTATTTCCGTTACGCCTTCAGTTTCAGGGAGAGCCTCTTCCTCACGTACTTCAGGCAGAACTAGATCCTCAAGCTGCTGTTCCTCTGCGGGAACAAGAGGTTTTCCTAGTTCGCTAGACATAGCGACCCCAAGAGGTTCCTCATACGTTACTTTTTCCGGCAGGGCAAGCTGTGGCTCTGCCACCAATGGAGTTACTTCTGGTAAATACCTTCTCGCCTCTGGTGTTATCGGAACAGCGGAAATTTCAAAAGCGCTTGGCTTGGCAAGGAGAGGTACCTTGATACCTTCGGCTGCTGCAGGAATTCGTGCTCGTGACTCTGGTACCTTGTCCTTTCCCGACGGCCACAAGGTCGGCAACTCCGAAGCGACTGCCGCCGACGTAATGGTTGTAGGCTCCTCCACTTTCTCTGGTTCTGGGAGCGCTTCCTGTTCCTCAACTTCTGGGAGAATTAATCCAGCAGTTGGCGAAGCTTCTGCTTCTTTCAGCGGCACTAATGGGATAGCTGTTTCCAATACTTCCATGCCTTTTTCAGTATCGGGAGCCCTCTCTTCCACTTGTACTTCACGAAGAGCTCCCTCTTCTCGTACTTCGGGGAAAGCAAGCACCTCAACTGTCTCTTCCTTTGTTGATGGAATCTCCATCGTCAATCCCGCGATTTCTGGTGCAGTTTCAGGTGCGCAAACTTTCTCTGCAGTTTCAGCCTCAAAAAGGGCCTCCTCTTCATAGACATCAGGCAGAACTAAGTCTTCCATTCGCCCCTCTTTCTTTCCGGTCACCTGCGGTTCTCTTTCTTCGTCGCGTGTATCTTCCTTTCTACCTTCAGAGAGATATGAAGCCTGCGCCACGAACTTTGGCGGTGTTTCCGTTGGCAAATTCTTTTTCGCACTTGAGAAGAGGGGCGTGGAGGGCACCCCGAACGCGCGTGGCATAGCGGTGTAAGGAGCCACCAGCTCTTCACGTGACGCTAGGAGTTGTGCTCTTGGTTCTGGTCCCCGTTCTTCTTCGAGCGAAGAAGACAGCGGCAATTGCGCAGCGACCGGTGCCATCGTAACGGCCAAAGATTCCTCTATTTTTGTTTCAGGAAGCGATTCCTGTTCTTGTACTTCAGGAAGAATAAGTTCTTCGACTGGAAACATTTCCTTTCCTTTCTCCGTCTCCAGCTCAAGTGCATCTTCGGCGCGTTCAGACACCCTCGCCATCGCCGGAAGTTTCTCTTCCGTTTCTGCTTCCTGTAGGGCTTTCTCTTCTTGTACCTCGGGGAGGGCAAGGTCTGCGATCGAATCCATTTTTTCTGGCGAGAACTCGGTCGGTGGTTCGGCAGCTCCTGGTGTAATTTCAAACGCAGGAACTTTCTTACCGACTTCGGTTTCAGGAAGAGCCTCCGCTTCGCTTACTTCAGGCAGAACTAAATCCTGCAGTCGCTCTTCTTCCTTTTCTGGCTCCTGCGGTTCTTGCATGTCGGAAACAATAATCTTGTGAAATGGTTCGTCCTTCCTTTCTTTTTCCGGAAGAGGAAGTGCGAAATCGCTTGGCTTGGTGATAAGAGGTACCTCGAGATCTTCACCTGCAGCTGGTATTTCTGCTTGTGGCTCTGGGACCTTGTCCTTTCCAGGTGACCACAAGGTCGGCAGCTCCTCCAGAACCGATGGAGTTATTGAACTTGAAGGCTTCTCCTTTTCTTCTGATTCAGGAAGCGCGTCCTGTTCCTCCACTTCCGGAAGCAGAAGTTCGCGAGTTGGTAAAACTTCCTTGTCTTTCTCTGGCACGAATGAGAAAGGTGGTTCGGCGACTTCCGCAACTGTTTCAGTCTTCGGAACTGTCTGGTCCGCTTGCCCTTCGGAAAGAGCTTCTTGTTCTTGCACTTCCGGAAGAAAAAGCTCTACGATTGACTCTTCCTTTGTGGGAGCAAACTCGAACGCTCGTTCCGTCACTTCTGGTGCAGTTTCAATAGCGGAAAGTGTCATCGATGCCTCAGTCTGAGGAAGAGCCTCCTCTTCGTAGACGTCAGGAAGAACTAAGTCTTCTAGTCGCTGCTCCATCTTCACGGGCCCCTGTGGTTCTCGTACTTCAGCACGTATATCCTTCTGAGGATGTTCTTTTTCTTCCAGGGAAAAGGGAGGCTTTACTTCCAACCTGGACGGTGTTGCTTCTGGGAAGCCCTTTTCCGGATGCGACAAGAGTGGCATAGGAGGCACCCCATAAGTGCGCGGCGTAGTGACGGAAGGTGCATTGAGCTTTTCAGGTCGGCTTGGGAATTGTGTTGGTTCTGGCTTTCCTTTGCTTGGCAACAGAACTGGCAACTCAGCAACGACTGGTGCCATCGTAAAGGTTTTTGATTCTTCTTCTACCTCGGTTTCAGGAAGCGCTTCCTGTTCTTGCACTTCAGGGAGTATAAGTTCTTTAGAAAACACTTCCCTTTCCTTCTCCAGCACCATAAGAATTGCTGGTTCCGCTTCCTGTGGCACCGTTTCAACCTGTGCAACTTCCGTTTCCGTCTTAGGCTCGTGTATGGCCTCCTCTTCGTGCACTTCAGGGAGAGCAAGTTCTGACATTGGCTCTTCCTTTGTTGGTTCAAACTCGATCGCCGGTACCCAAACTCCAGGTGCAGTTTCAACTGCGTGAACTTTTTCTGCAGCGCCCGTTTCCAGAAAAGCTTCCTCCTCACGTACTTCAGGCAGAACTAGATCCTCAAGACGCTCTTCTTTCAGCGTTTCGACTATTCGAGACTGCGTTTCGTATTCTCCAGGGGTTACGGATGGTTTTTCATACGTGTCAGCTGTGGCAAGTTCTTCAATCTGCGTTTCCTTCAGCACCTCTGACGGAATCGATGGTTGTTTTTCTTGTTCTGCTGTAGGCAGTCTTTCTGGCACAAGCTTTTCTTCTGGTGGCATTAGCTCTATGGCGGGTAGTTGCCCAATGGATTCCGTGGTGATGGCGGGAACTAGCGATATTTCGAGCGCCTTAGACTCTTCATCTGCTCGAGGTGCATCATATCGCTGGTCCGCAGCTTCGCCCGCAATAAGTTGTTTATCTCGCTGTTCTATTTGCGCCTCCTGCACATGTGAAGGTTGCGCTAAAATATCTTGCGACACGAATTCTGGCACGTGCACTCCTGCATCTGGCATGAGCGTAATGGCGGGCACTTCAGAACTGGCTAGAGAAGGGATGACAGGGAGCGTAGCTGTCTCCGTACTTTGGGGCCTTTCACTGGTCTCCCCTGGAGCAGTATCTTCATATGCTCCTGTCCTTTGCACTTCCGCAGGGAATGAGATCTGGGGTGATGACAAGGTCGTGTCCTCGGATGCGCCTTTTTCATCTGGTGGCAACAATTCTAAAGCGGGAAGTTCGGAATCCGCAGCCCGTGTGATGTAAAAATCTTCGAACTTCTGTCCAGGTCTTGAAACGTCTTCAGGTAAGTGCAATTCACCTGAGGCCGCCCTAGCGTGTTGTGTCAGCATAAATGTAGCTTTCGAATCAGGTAAGAGTATGGCAGGCGCCGTGCGTTGGGATAGTTCTCCCAGTCTTAAATGCGGCTCAGTTGAAGATGACTTCTCTGATTCGGTTGTTTCGTGTGAAGTACTTTTGACTGGGTACTTTACGCCATCTGTCACAGGAGCAAGTTGTGTTTGTTCCTCTGAGCTCGGCTTCCACTCGAGTGGTGGCAGTTTCTTGGATTCGATCAGTTCACGTTGCGCCTCTTGCTTGATGGCAGTTTCTTCGTGGGCAGGAAATAAGTATTCTGGCTGTTCCTTGGCACTTGGCTCCAATTGCATGGGCGTCTCTTGGTGTTCTTCTTCCTCGGTTGATAGCGCTGCCTTTGCTGCAACCTTTTCAGGAGCGGGTTCTGTCTGCGGTGGTAACTCTTGGAGCACCAAAGTTGTGCTCGAAGGTTCCTGTAGTACCTCCTCCCGGTGTGCTTTCCATTCAATTGACGGCATTTCCTCGGACACGCTTACTTCATATGCCGAAGGCTCCGCCCGTCGCGTTGTCCATTCTATCGATTGTGTTTCTTCAGATCCGACCAATTCTCTTGAGCCTGCCTGGCGTGTTGGGCCAATTTCGGTTCCTGGTCTTAACTGATCAGGCCTCTGTGGAAGCATTAAAAACGGAGCAGCGGCCCGTGACTGTTCTTCCACACTGATCTTCCATTCGATGGATGGTGTTTTCTCAGAACCAAAAAGCTCACTGGATGCTTTTCGCTTTAGTGGATGTTTTCTGTACACCGTTGCGATATCAGGACGTTGCCCTGGCAGCAGCCACTGTTGCGCCAGCATCTCCGACGGCTGTTCGAAGCTAGCTTTCCATTCGATTGATGGTGTTTCCTCAGATCCGGTGAATGGTCCCGATGTCCTCCGTACAGCGGTAGCCCTTTCTATGGTTTTAAGTACTGGCTCGAGGGGCTTCGCGCTAATAGGAAAATATTCAATTGACGGAGTTCCCTCAGATGTAATGAATTCAGGTGATGGTGCTTCTCGAGCCGTTGTTTTCTCTTGAGTAAGCAACAAGTCCGTCACAGGGTACCCAGGCAACCGCTCCGATATTTCGCCACTGCTAGACATTGCTTCAAGTTGCGGAGTTTGTTCCAATGACGTGTATTGTGCTATTGGTATTTGCTGAGCCCGAGCCTCTTTCATAGAAGCTGGAGACTCGTGCGCTGCTTCATGTACAAATTTCGGAGAAAATGTCTCATAAATTTGCTCTTCGCTGGCCGGCTTCCACTCAATTTTCGGTGCTTCTTCTGATGATACGAGTTCAATTGAGGAAAAGAGCTCAGTGGACGGTTTTTCTAATGGCGCAATTTCGTCGACAAAGGGCTGTACGGGTGCCGCTTCCTGCGAACTTTTTGGGGCAATGGTCTTCCATTCGATTGGTAGTGCTTCTTCAGGCGGCAGAAGATCAATCGTCTGTTGATGGTCCGTTAGTACTTGCGTTTTGGCGGGCACTTCTCCTTCTTGAAGGGGCTGTGCTGACACCAGTTTTGGAGGAGCGCTCTCCTGATCGCCTTCTTCAGCCCTTGGCTCTTTGCCGACCGGTGGCCATTCATCTGCTGGCACAAGTTCTCGTGATGTTGCCTTTCTGGCTCCCGCAAGGTCAGGCTCTTCTAGTCTCCGCCTGAGTACTCCTTCCGAGAGCTGTTCCTGGACCCCCTCCTCTTGTGGAGCTCCCGTGCCAGGCTGCATCTCGTCTATGTTGTCAGTAAACGGCCCTCCGGGAGCTTTATATTCTTGAACCTCTGTAGAATCAGGCTTTGGAACACTTTCAGGTGCTGAGTCAATTATCTCTTGCTCAGGAGCACGCTCTGCGCCAGAGCGTGTGCTTTTTTGTCGCCTTACTTCCGCCTTTGTGGTTTCACGTGACTCGTACGTGATTGCCGGATATTCGTGCTGAACAAGCGGTCGCGCCTCCGTTCGATCACGTGAAATTTCTTCGATTGCTACTCGTTCGGCGCCGTGCCGAAGTTCTTCGACTAACGCGAGCTCTGCTTCCGCAATGGCCTGACGTTCCTCTTGACCTTTTGCTGAACTTAAGGATGGCATTGGACCGGCTGCCTCTTCAGGCGTGTGTGGGGAAAGTGCCACCAATGCCATGCATTTGGACAAGCTTTTTCGCTTTTTGACAGTCATCTTGTCGTCCTCGGTTCCGGCGCTCTCCTCCTCGCTAATCGTTTCGTCGTGCGTCTCACCAGAGTCCGCCGTCCACACCCTCGCTTCAACATGAGGCCCCTCATCTTGGCCCGACTTCTGGGACGCCTGACTCGGGGTCTCCGCTTCCTTCTTGGCAGCTTCAGCCATCCAAGCTTCCGCAAGATGCCCTTCTCCAAGTTCTTTTCCCGCCAGCTCTTTTTTGATCGCTTCCTCGAAACCAGTTGATTCTCTAAATGGACCGCCCTGCAGTTCTGGTGCCGCCTGGGACTCAACCGGTGGACTCCACTCCACAAGATCGGCATTATCTGTTATTCTCGTGACTTCCACTAGGGCCTTATCTGTCTCCTCTGGCTGGCGTGATTTGGCTGTGGCCGCTTGAGACGTTTCTGACTCCTCAATGATAGCAGCTGATGAGCCTTGCACATCGAGCGAGTGACCTGCTTTTGCGGACAGCGCGCCGTCCCGTCTGGCGAAGAACTCTTGCAGCCAGCTGGGTATCTCGGCTCGGGCTCTGCTGTCCTCCGCTATACTTTTGCTTCCCCTGCCGCGGTCGGAGCTTACTCGCCGCAGAGGGACGTCCATGTGAGGAAAGCGTATGATGACATTATCGCTGCCAAATGCTTGCCTAACCTCCTGCTCGCTCAGTAGGTAGAGCCTCTGAGTGGGACCTCCGGCGTCCTGCGTGGTTGGTAACGAAAATGGAGGCAGGCCCGGCATAAGATCGTCCGTTTGAGATCCCGTGGCACGCACAGGCTTTGGCGGCTCCTCCACTTGGACGCTCTCCTCCTGCGTGTTAGGCTTAGGTATCCTTGGTCGAGCACTGGGCTCATCTTTGTCAAACTTGATGGTTCCTAGGCCACCGGGAATGGAAGAGAGCAAGTCCATAGGTGACGGCATTGTTGTCGAGTCAGTTCTCTGCGCCGCGAACGCGGCGTTCAGAAAGCGCACTAGCTCGACGACATCTTCCTCTCTGATGTGCTCGAGGTTGACGGAACGCGACTTCTTGGCATTTTCACTGACCGCAGCATTCTTGCTTTTCTCCGCCGATACTATGTCGAATGATGATTTTGCGCGTGGCATGGGAATTTCGAGTTTCCTGGGGTTCTTTAAAGAGGTTCCGGCCTTTTTCTTTCCGCCGACACTGGTCGGGCTGAGCATGACGACGATGTTGACGTGCTGCGGTTGCGGGCCAGAAGATGTAGCGACAGCGTCCGCGCCCGTGAGCCTGTCAGGTACGTCTGATTCCGCCGTCCGCAGGTCCCCGGGCTCAACCTGCGACGGCACCGACCGAGACATGCTGTATCGGACGCCGGCCACCGTGCCCACTCCCAGGCTGGCCGACCCCAGCGGTCGGCGGCCCTGTTCGCGCACATCCTCGCGCGTCAAGTGCTGCTCCAACCGGTAGTCGTCGAATCGTGCGGTGAACTGGGCATCGGGCTGCTCCCGCTCTGGCGCTGGCCCCGTGTCCACATCGTGGTCGGCGGCTCCGTCAGCTGCGGGAGACGGTCTCTGCCGTTCACGTGACGGCTCGCCGTCGTCGGGCTGTGCCGGCACGGGCGCGCGGGAGGCTGCTCCCGCGTCCGAGGCCTCCTCGTCTTTGGAGACCGGGTCGCTCATGGCCTACGCCTCCGCATTCTCCGCGCCGCGGCAGTGGGCGCAAGGCTTTTGGCGCAGGAAGACGAGCCCTGTCTCCCGTGTCGGTGTGACGCAAGGCCCCGCCCTCCCTAGCCGTGGGCGTGGTGGACACGTACCATTCGCCTCCGGCCGACCACGTCCAGACGGGGCGTCTGCGCCGCCGCATCACCGACCGTGTTTCTTCGAGGCAGCATCCACGTGACGCCTGGAAACCGGGCTTTGACGGGGCAGCGGACGGGGCTCAGACGGGGCACTCGCCTGCGAGACGTCATTCGCATGCGTTACTTGCGGCCGTGACAGAGAAAAGTCGTATCCGATATCCAGGAGAGGGGAATGGAGCCTAACAAGGGTGAATTCTTAGGGATTCTGCACCTTCACCCACATACCAGCTCCATTTGGTGCAGCCAACTAGCAGCGCCTGTGTTTATCTATGGTTCTGAATACTTTTAGTCTCGGGGAATCCTAGTGGCTTTTGAAACGTTCCGAGGAGCCCTGCGTGTCTTTGATTTAATGCCATTTACCCCGGCATGCATGCAAAAAGTAAGCATGCAGACACGTGGCAGCTCAACAAATGCGAAAATTGATTTAACAATAGCTGGATGTACGGTGAAACAGTCTGAAAATGAACAATCACAGTTCAAGGAATCCCAAAACGTAGTGGATGAAGGAAAGGTGGGAGTTGAAGCATGGATGGATTAAAATTAAAGGGCAACTGACCACCCTCGGGTCGCAAATACTCTCTACCTCTCTTTGAGCGAGCCTCCTCTCCTTCCGTTCCCTCCTCGAAATTTTTCTCTCCCGCTCCTCGTCGAGTAGGCTCGGCAAGGCAAAATCACCCCTTCTTTCTCCGATGTAAGCCGGAGGCGTGGTGTCTGTGGAGTGCGTCACAGGGCTTCGTCATGGCCCCGCCTTCAATAGAATTCTTTTCTTGGTTTTTGCTGCTGGGTCTGTTCGAGGGGAGGGGGGGGGGGGCGCTGCGGGCTTCCTAACACCCTCTCTGTTTTGCTCTTTGGGTCTCCTCGCGGTGTTTCGCCGCGTTTTTTTTTATTTCTCCTTCCTCTCCCCAGTTGCTGTTTTTTTTCTAGACTTGTTAGCGAGCGCATCCTTTCATACATCTGTTTGTCATTCCCAGTTAGCGAGCCACCTTTTCATTTTTTTTAGGCCTCCCCACCGCTTTACGAGCGGAGGGGCGGAAGTCGGTTGTGTTCGAAACACACGGCGAAGTGCGGACCCGACAACCGCCCGTTTGCTTTTCTTCATGTGTGTTTGTGTTGTGTGTGTTTGTGTCTTTTCTCCGCTCCGAAGCCGATGTCGTTCATTGGAGTCAAGGCGTACGCAAGATGCGCGAAGGATAAGCGGTGTGTGTGCGGAGCGGTCAAGTGGGCGAGCGAGGGTAAGGCTCTGCTGCACTATTAATTAAAACCTTGTTTTGGGGGGCTTGCATAGAAGAAAAAAATTGAGAAGGGAGCGCGCACGCAGAGCGTCTCGTGACGTGATCACGGCGGGGTATTTTGCAGTGGTTATCTTCGATGCCTCATCTATGCAGTGGGCTTGTTTTTCAAAAATGTCCGGACCCTGGTCAGTGGTCCTTTAAGGTGCTATGGGAACCCCAAAAAGCCCTATAAAGAATCCCCGCTGTTCCGCGAAACCCAGTTTTAGAACCTCGGGGCTAGAGGAACCCATCTAGGGTGGCAAATTTTGCAAAAAGCAGTCAAACTTCTTGAGCTACCAAGTTACGGCGATAGTTGTATCGCATTCGCCTCCACCCCTTAAATTGTGCCCACTTCTAGTCCTATCACGCGACGTCCCCACATGTGACACATTAGAGGGAACCAGCACCTGGTTCACGTGCCTCTTCCGGCTTAAAGACGCCTCGACAGCATTCTCTTCGGAATACAGGCGAACGCCGGTATCTTCGGTCACAAATGACGGCATTGACGCCGGGGAGGTCTAACCTGAACTCTACCCCCCCCCCCCCCCCCTAGATACACCTATTGTTGGTTTTGCTTGGTTTTATGATGTTTAACGTCCCATAGCGACTCAGCGACGATCAGTACCGATATTTTAACTTGACTAAGCACGCTATCATTACTAGAACCCAATCACTGTCACCTGTCACCGGAGAGTCCTTACCAAACTGCTATCGCCTCTGTTCCTGTATAGCCGGTGTTTTGTTCTTGCCGGTGTAATACAAAAAGGTAGGTGCGGGAGCTCTCCCTAAACGTCCCCTGCCATCATCGCCACAAATATTTGCGTCATTATGCCGCTAGACACAGGGGTAAAAGGGCGTAGAGGTATGTTTCCTACTATGGTCACTGGAATCTACGCCCTGCGTGCATCGCATATGGGAGAAAGCAGCGTTCCTGTCCACTGTGATTGCCAGCATGGGGTCATCTTATACATTACAGCACCATGAAGGCGAGTAGTCGACTTTCAACTAGGGGCTGTGTCCTGTAAGCTGTCCATTATCCTTTGTACATTTCGCGTCCATTCAGCCCTCTTTGATTGGTCACTCAGATATACCAGCGGCTTTCAAGCGTCTGGAGCAAGCGACCCTGTAATTGGGTGGTTGGCGACCGGATCTTACCATTGGCTGAAATTGGATGCAATATGCGGCCAATGCATCGCAGCGCTCTGTCAAGAGCAGGCGACCGGACTTGCTCCCTGGCTGTCATTGGCTGTGACGTGGGTATATCTCCGCGGGTATATCTGAGTGACCAATGAGAGAGGACCAAATGGACGCGAAATGGACAACGGAAAATGGACAGCTTACAGAATACGGCCCCAGAACGCCTTTATTTGAGAACGCTAAAAATGGACAAGGTAAAGCTGCAAAAAACAAAAGCGGAAACGTGCTTGAATCTCGGGGCTTGCCAGTGGTTATTACTGAATGAACGTCATGAACGCAGAAAAACCACATGTGGTCTTCTACGATAAAGCGGCGAGGCTATCTTGAAAAATACTTCAGTAAAGCATGTTTCCGGGCTAGTTGGTGCTGCATGCATAACGGAAAAAAAGGGCAACACTGAGGAGACAAAGAAAGAGTTGCATATGCACTGCCTCGGTAAACTTAATTGTACGCAGCTAAGTTGGATTTCTTGAAAGCGCATGACCGTGCGGCGTGGTGACAAGGGCTAGATAAAGCAGCAGAAAAGAGAACAAAACAAATAAGTTGCCGCCGCGGTGGCTCAGCGGTTATGGTGCTCAGCTGCTGACCCAAAAGACGCGGGTTCGATCCCGGCCGCGGCGGCTGGAATTTCTTTGGAGGAGAAATTCTAGACGCCCGTGTACTGTGCGATGTCAGTGCACGTTAAAGAACCCCAGGTGGTCGAAATTTCCGGAGCCCTCCACTACGGCGTCTCTCATAGCCTTAGTCGCTTTGGGACGTTAAACCCCATAAACTAAACCAACCAACCAAATAAGTTGTGCAAGTGCCTTCTTGGGATTGGCTTTATGGTATAAATACGTGGTCATAGCGGCAGCCATGTTTGGGGCAAGGAAGTGCAGCGGTAATCTTGACGTTCTGCTAATCCGCTTATCCCCATCCGGTTCCCGCGTACACCGTGACGTCACGTGAAAAAGTCTATAAACAGTTGGAAGTGGCGCCTGTGTCTGCGATCTCATTCTTCGTGTCGTCGATGCTGAGCCTTTTTTCCTATATAGAGCCAGACGGCGCTGTAATTATTACTCAGCGAGCGTAAAAACTACTGAAGCCAGCAGCTTGGGCCGCTGCAAACGCGAGACCAATCCTGGGCAGTTAGAGGCGCGCCGTTTGGCTGACAACAATCCTTGCTTAGGTGCTCGTAGCCCAGTTAGATAATACATGACACGTGTGGCTTCGACGCACGGAAGCTAATACCTGTAGGCGCAAGCAGGAAGCGTAAAAAACACTGTGAGTGCGGTAAAAAATGTTTGCTTCGCTTGCTAGGCTGCGCGTTACGACGCTGCGATCGGTAGGGAAAACTTCAGCACAGGTTGCCTACTAAGCTGTATTGAAAGACATGATGTAACCGTATTCAGAAGACAAACATAGAGGAATGTGAGGGCGTGTCAGGATGTGCATTGCAAATGCTTCCTTCGCATATGAAATAAATCTCGTAGTTGTGATACTGCGTCTCGCATCAATCGTTGCACCAGTTGGCAGGCAGTGCTCAAGCTAGTCTATAAGGCGGGAACAGTTGGTTCAGATTAGAACTGCAATGAAATCGTAAATACCTCTTTGTAGGGCCTTGCCTCGACAAAGATTTGCGGAGCTGCGGAAGCCACAGGTGGGCAACAACGGTCGTCATCATCACCATCATTCGCAAAGATGTTCGCGCGTCACAGAAATCCGTAATTGAATTGGCCGAGGCTTGCAGTGGCTAGTCACGGCAGCCGCCGACGCGACAGCCGAAGCCCCTGCCAATCACTGGCGGTTTTCGACGTGCGAACAGCTTTTTAGATCCGGCGTCGCTTTAGACGACTTGCCAGGGTCTTCCACAATGCATGAAATTTTATTTAGACAGGACATACTAGGTTTTGTGCACTCGGCGAGGGCCTGCAGTCGCCAATGGGTTCTCTTTTTAGCGCGATGCCATTAAGCAGCCCGTGTCGCACAGAAGCCGGCGCCGTCGTCGGTGGTGTTGACCGTGAGATAAAAATCCACAAAAAAATCCGCAAAGTAGCAACCTAGGTGGCCCATCTAGAGCATGTGACCTTGTGACGTCATCGTAACCTGCCCACCGGATTGTGAGCTATCTACCCACCGTGGCAGGTGGAATTTAAGTTAATGATTGGCCGCGAGAGGTTGCTGCAGGGACTAGCAAGTTGGGTCTCGCAAGCCCCACCGGTGGCAGCACCTGCCATTCCAGGGCAGGGGCGCATCGCTTAACCGCATAAAGTTGAGAATGACCAATACTGCATATATGGGGCATATATATTACCGCAATCGCGTCAATTTACTCATGTACCGACCACGGAGTCCCGCATAGTATTGTTGCGTGAACCAGGCCGATCACTGCATTTTACGTTTACAAGAGGACGAAAATTTTCTAACAGCTCTTTGGAAAAGATCTCGGCAATTTAGTGGCCTTTCTGAATATCGAATTTACATGGTTTTTTGCGTGCGATTGTGCTTTCACTGCGCGCTGATCTCTTCTGAGGCGTCCCCCGTCCTTCTGTGGACATTGCAGGTTAAAAGTCACCGCTTCATCTGCTAATTCAGTGACCCTTGTTACATTTTATTCTTACTTTTATAAAGCTCTCACCACCACGCTGCCACATTAGGTGATCTTATGCGGTGACAGAGGATGAACAGCTTCTGACGGTCCCACACTATGGACGTCTACTGACCACAAGACATTGGCGACTGAAGTAATGGAGTAAGTAATCAAGTTTGAAGGTGTCCAGTAATCTTTCTCCAGCCTCGGCCAGGTGCTCATTCAGGTGCACATTTAGGTGCACCGAGTCACCTACCGCAAAAGGTTGTCTGGCAACGGCAGCCAAGAGACATACCCGGCACGGTTCGTTGCATTCAAGTAAAGCACGTTCGTCTTCACAGCTGGACCTTTCGGTTGTCACACTTCTTGGACAATGGAGAGTTAGCGGACAACAGGCACGCCTGTGGTTTTTACAAGCTTCACCGCAGGTTGTCCGGGGCGTGACTAGGAAGCGACTAGGCAGGACGGGCGTGCACGATCGCTTACCGAGGTCGCGGCGACGGCGCTGTCTCGTCTGGCGGCCCCAGACAGCGGCCTGGGCCGCTGGACGGCTACGGCGCGCTGGTGGCCCCCCTACGCGCCGACCTTCTAGGCCTCGCTCAGCGCACTTCCTCCTCTTCCGCTACGGGAGCATGGGGCTCATGAAATTCTGTAAACAACAAGCTGGACGCGTTTTGTGCTTCAATAGTTTCGAATACTGACGAGCTCTGACAATTAGGAAGAAATCAAGGGTCATTGAAAGGTTAACTGTGAAAGAAGCATTAAGGCAATTAAGCATTACGACAAGTAAGGCAATTTTTTTCGTAAAGCGACGCATGCGCACCACAAAGCATAACAATCACATGTCAAGGTTTATTTATTTGTGCAATTTTTTTATCTGTGTGCGCGACACGAGGGGTCACTAACACACGAACGTTCTTGCCAGGAGTGAACATGCACCAACCAGTCCTACTGAGCCCTCTAAAATGGGGAATATAAAGGGCTTACATAATAATCTGGCAGTGCACTGCGCGAGATGTAAGTACGCATAAAAATATGATAAAAACAATCATTATCGCCATGTTATGTAACAACTTAAAAAGAGGCATACAACATCGGTTGGTTGGTTGGTTTATAGGGTTTAACGTCCCAATGCGACTAAGGCTATGAGAGACGCCGTAGTGGAGGGCTCCGGAAATTGCCAGGTGGTCGCAATTTCCGGAGCCCTCCACTACGGCGTCTCTCATAGCCTTAGTCGCATTGGGACGTTAAACCCTATAAACCAACCAACCAACCGATGTTGTATGCCTCTTTTTAAGTTGTTACATAACATGGCGATAATGATTGTTTTTATCATATTTTTATGCGTACTTACATCTCGCGCAGTGCACTGCCAGATTATTATGTAAGCCCTTTATATTCCCCATTTTAGAGGGCTCAGTAGGACTGGTTGGTGCATGTTAATAGAAACCGATTGAACGGAGTTAACAGATAGGACGGAAGTGTCCTGTCCTGGACGGAAGTGTCCTTGTTCTTCTCTTTCGCCCCGTCTGTTAGCGCTGTTTAGAGAAGAAGGTGACCGTTTTCATCCAGAGGCATCTCACTTCGCTGTTTTCGGTGCATGGCGCTCCAGCTTAGCCGACACGCCGGAATGTGTTACTAAGGCAGCGAGTCATACAACTTCGCATGTTATATACCACTCTTGCAACCGGCAGTGCACTACATTTGAGTTCAGGATTCACCTGATTGGCTTTTTCTAAGCGGAGAAAAAAATTAACGAAATGAGGCTTGGTCAACTGGAAAGCAGTCGAAAAGGCATGACAATCTGCAGGCCACATTTTCCAAAACTGTGCTGGATCTGGCGTTGTAATTGTTTGGTAAATATAATCGGCGATGAGTCCTATTTTGTGCGATGTTCAAGATTTTAGAACATTGCTAACAGATTAAGAGATAATTGCTGTCTTGCTAACGTCAGCGCCGCAGTCTTTACGACGGGCAAAAATAGCGACTTGTACAACACACAAGGGAGCACGCTCTTTTCTGACTGACCTCTACAGTCACATTCAAAACCTCGTGTCCGCGCCTTAAGAATTTCAAATAGCATGCCCATCAACATGGCTGAATGAAAGAGCAATAGCTGTGACACTAAAACAGGAAAAAAAAGTGGCTAAACTAGCTAGGGAACAGCCCAGTTAAACTATCGGCGTGAACCGGTGGCTGGGCGTCTTTGATGAGCTCCC
This sequence comes from Amblyomma mixtum, assembly GCF_055824585.1. Taxonomy (NCBI): domain Eukaryota; kingdom Metazoa; phylum Arthropoda; class Arachnida; order Ixodida; family Ixodidae; genus Amblyomma; species Amblyomma mixtum. The sequence goes on along the minus strand of NC_143013.1, from coordinate 291,278,399 downwards.
TCTCACCGAACATTTGAGCTGCAGTAGCACGGTGGGAGAGATACGCAGAACCGATCAGAGTGGCTCATGGGGCCGTTGGATTTCGCGGCTCCGATAGCTATCGGCGGGCGCTATCGCTGCGTTTATATCTTCTGATAATCTCTCTCTGTCGGAAACAGCGTCACTCCATCCCATCCCCCCTCCACCCCCTACTTCCTCCTTTTTTTTCTCTCTTGTCACCACCCCTCGATTCGTTATCTCATCTTTCTCTCTAGGGCCGCTTCGATCGATGGCCTTGGACGGGCTTCATCCACGCGATGGCTCGAAGTGGGCTCCGTACAACGGCAAAATCCAACATTTTGAAATCTTAAATTACATTAAATTTTGCTGTTCCTCTTAAGCTGGCTTTTTCACATTTGGTAAGCGTGATGCCAGGATGGTATGAAATAATTCAGCAGTTTTAGGCGCAGTAAGAATTTTAGTGTTCTAAGTTTTTTTGGTCCCCTATAGTTAATGCTGGATGCAGATGAGATGAGCAGCACCGAGAGAGGTTTATGGGTGTGAGACCGAACCATTAAAGGCAACCGTTAACAAAGTATAATTGTAGGCTTGATGTTAAGTCTAAAATAATGATCCCACGTGTGCCGAAGGGGCAGTCGATTAAAATATTAAGTGAGGTACAGAAGGTAGTAAGGGTCTGCGTCTATCTGAAGATATGTAGCTGGGCCATATCCGAATCATGGGAGACGAATTAGCCGCAAGTGTAAATTTTCTACTGCGCGTCTAGCTGCCACTGCGAAGTTAGGGTGGCCAGCTTGTCCATATCGCTCAACAGGGATATTTTGGACCCACTGGAATGTTTCACTTCTCATCTGTGGGTCCGAAACTTGGAAACTTAAGTAGAAAGCTTGAAATGAGAGTGAGTACTGCGCAACGAGAAATTAAAAAAAAAAGAGTTCGAACTATTTGTCCATTTTTTCGCTGCGCTGCGGTCATTCCTTGTAGCCATGAACCAGCTACCTCGAATCACCACTCTGCATCAGTTGGGTGTGACATTAGAAGACAGAGAGCAATGTGGATTACAGATCAAACGTGAATCGATGACGTTGCAGCTAAAATTAGCATGATAGTTTTTTGAGGGACATGTGATACGAAGGGCATGCATAACCTGTGATCTTTTAGTAGATTCAAATGAATGGAAAACATTACGGAGGTCAGCATAAAATGACGTCATGTAACGCAGTTCGGAGATTTTTGGGGTAGTGATAAGGGGATAGGAGCAGGATGAAGTACTGGACGAAGCTTTTGTATGAGTTGTCTGCTCAGCCCTCTGTAATGACCCTTCATAGTTTGACTGTTTCAGTTCGCCTGGTGCTTTCCGATTGTGTGCATGGCCGCATATGTGCTATGAGCTCAAGAATTATAGGCTTAATCATAGCCGCGTCTTCCTGTTTAGTTCCTACTTGGAACTAGAATGACTTAGTCTAGCCAAGCCATAAGACGAACAGTAATGGAGACCACGGGCATATCGCTTGCACAATGACTGCACCAAATCTTAAAAACCATCCATCCGTCCATCCATGCAACCGTCCATCGGTTGCATTTTTCAAGACGCTGCATCTTTTGTTTCAGCATGCTGAAATGAAGTTTACACCTTTGAGGAACTAGATGTTACCATTTGCTAGCAAGGAAATTCCGTGCTTGGCTTCGAACGGTAACAGCGAGCACACAGGATGCTCAACTAAACCACGCTCAATTAAAAGCACTCCTGGGAGTAGTGCTGAAGTGCTCGTATGAGCAATCCTCCTTGACTGAAGCCTGAAGTCATTTACGCTTTTGAATTGTGATGCGAGCCGTGCAGAGCTTCAACTAGTTTTCAAGAGCTTGGCGACCTCATCAGTGAGACATGTCAAACTCACGTTCGTGTCTTGGCGATGACAGCGCACGCGTTCCAAACAAAAACACCAGATGCGACCAGAGCCTGTGGCAATGCTTCACTTTAATGCGATCCTTGGGATGCAAAGAACACTGGCCATCAAGCTCAACGAGCTTACAGGTGGTGCAGCCAGCTAGTACCGCGCAAGAAACGACTTCACCGTCGTCTTGGCTGCCTCAGTGGCCGATGAGGCCGCGGCAGGGGTCGGTGAGGTTGCGCCCTTCACCGTCGGCAGAGCCTGCGTTGCAGGGTGAAGGAATCCTGCGGGCAACAAAATTAACGTTTTCTCAGAGTGAATGGCAAGGCTGTGCTTTATGCAGCTTGCACATGGAGGAGGCAGCTTGGAGCGGCAAACAAAAAGCACAGGGACACCTAATTACATAAAGGGTGACGTCACCACTTCCCTCCACACCACGGGCATTATCCGGTCTCGTGACGTCACTTCCGTCCAGCCAATCGGTGAATTTTATGTGCGACGACACATTTTTGTCCCGATGAGGCGTCCAGTGTTTTCGCAGTAAAACTGTCATCGATCGTAGACATTAAATTCAGTAGTTAAATTCTAAATCATTCGACTGACTTCTATATCTGCATATTTTAGTTACTGCATCTATTCTATTGATTTTGTTGCCAGGCAACAGCGCAGTTATCGACAATCTCGCAGTCTGAAAACTTGCACGCAGTTTATAACACTGCTGACAGGCGTCGCGACAGTCAGCTGACCTAAGAGTCACGTCGCCAGGTTTCAGTACATCAGTGTATGGTGAATGACGTCACTACGCCAGGTTTCAGTACATCAGTGTATGGTGAATGACGTCACTACGCCGGGGTCACGTGACCAAATGGTGACTGATCAAAATGCTTTCTTCGCACCGCCGAAAGCCGAAGAGAGAATTTTTCCTGCAGCCTTTTTTCGTGCTACTCATTATCATCATCATCAGCCTGACTACGTCCACTGCAGGACAAAGCATCTCTCATATCTCTCCAATTAACCTTGTCTTACCACCTGGAACATATGGCTCGCGGAGGGAGCATTAGTTCGAATTCTGCTCCTCTTTCTCCACTCAAATACGTAGAGAGCCAGACAGACACCAAGTGGTCCGCTATGAACAAGCAGTGTTGTTTTAAAAGTAAGTGCTGCAGCGTACTGACTGCTGAAGCAATTTTGTTTGAGCCCTTAGTAGAGCAGGAAAAGTGCCGAAAATCCTGAAGCAACTTCCTTGGCTTGCCTAAAAACAAGAATTCCTGTGTCCTGTGTTTTGTGTGCCTTCTGTGTCCCCGTTTCTTGCGCCATACCAGTTTTTATTTCATCATGAACCAACTCGCCCAAACTAGAGTTTTACTTAAGAATTCTGTCACGGCCGCTCGATATCGAGCGGACGTGATTCTGGAAACTGCACCCGTTACAGCACTTAAAGCGGACAAAATAAGCAAATTACTTTTCGGAGACGGAAAGTGCGTATTACTTTACTAATGTTTCAGTAAAGTAGTAAAGATATAGCAGAGAAATTTACTTCAGAGTCGAGTTTGTGTACGTCCCGGGTATTGTAGTTTTCGGAACTACCTATTTCACTAATATAATTCGCAAAACCTGAAACTACGCGAATAGCGACAGTTTACACAAGAAATCTGGACCAAAATACCTAATGCGTTTGTAACGCTCAATCTCGTTTTACTTGATTTTTCAGGCGTGGTACGTTTCGCGGAAAACAGGCTGATAAACTGCAGGGATTTGAATATCATCCATTTAGACAGGCGCTACAATGGCAGTTTTTATTTGAACCTAGCTCTACTGAATTTAGCCTGTACACTTGTTGGACGTGTGTTGTCTGGAAGTTTGACAAACGGCACCACAGGCACTATGTGGGAAGCTGCGAAGCATATATTGAGCGCAAAAAAAAGGTGGAATGAGCGAACAATATGTGTGTTCACCTAGGGAAGTTATACAGGGTGTTTCACCTATGGCTGTAAACAATTTTTAAAATTAGGCTTCTTGAATTTGAAGAACGCTCTTTTCGGCATTGCACTGCCAGCGGTGAAGTATATCAGAATACATATAAGACGTGCTAACTAGCAGGATGGTTAACTAATATTGAATAGTTAACTTTTTACTATTACTATAAGGCTCCTTAATTACTGAGAGGAGTGAAGTACATCAGAATACAGGTAAGAGGTGCTAACTAGCAGTATGGTTAACTAATATTGAATAGCCAACTTTTCTTGCTATTACTATTTTGCTCCTTGATTACCGAGAGGCCTGTAGCTCATCGTAAGGAGTATTCATATCAGCTTTTAGAATGTTGAAAACGCGATTACCCTTGGGCCTTGGCGCTGTGGCACGACAAATTGACTGTTTCGACGAGTTATGTGCACTGGACAGGTTGCTTTGCCTGCAAGCTTCTCGAAAGAGCATGCATTTTGCCGCTATGTAGCCAAAATTTGTTGGGCCACAGCGCCGACGGTAACCTCGTTTTCGGAATTCTAAAAAAACTGATATGGATGTTACTTACGGTGGGCTACACACCTCTCAATAATTAAGGAGCCTAAAAGTAATAGTTAAGAAATTATTCAGTGTTAGTTAACCAGCCGGCTAGTTAGCACGGCTTAGCTGTATTTTAATGTACTTCACTGCTGACAATGCTATGCGCAGAAAAGCACTCTTGTAACTCAAAAAGCCTATTTTTAAAAATTGTGTAGTCTTAGATGAAATACCCTGTATACGAACAGAGTCTCCCTATCCCGCTCTTCTTGCAGAAAGATTGTCAAGGCTTCGCTCTCCACCGAGGTTGACAGTACTCTGCCTCAAAGAGCGTATGTCCTAACTGCAAAACTCACCAGGGCGTGAGGAACCCATGACGGCAATCACGACGACCACGATGACGAAGATGAAGATAAGAGCCAGGATAATGATGAGTGAACGTTCTGGAAACAGAGACTGCCTCTCGTTCTCACTGCAGGAAGAAAGGCAGTGTTTTCATTCTGGTGCCAGCAGAAACCGGTACCTACGTTAACTCACATTCATCGTCAGGCTTAAAATGAATGTTTCAAAGAGCTGAACGCGTGCCTTTAAGCTCGCACTAGTCCAGGCTTGCGCGGCTGTTGGCCCTGCCGGGTGCTTTTTCTGCGCAAAATCAAACGCGAATAATCTGACTGATCCGAGAACCTCGAAATCGCTCTCGGCAATAGGGACTGAACTAACTAAACTCGAGGCTACCGTTAAATTGAATCAGTAAGCAAATGTAGAATCACTCCTTTTCTTTGATAACAAAGTAATATATAACTGTACGAGGAAGGGTAAAGCATGTATAAAATCATGCTGCCCCGCCATGAAAACTGCTTGCTGCTCTTGCGGCGCACGAGTTATAGGCGCCGTGCCTCAGACTACGACGTTTTATCCACCATCTTTTCGTATGATTTAAGTTTTGTGTTCCCACTGCCTACTAAAACTATTACTGATGGTACTTCACTGGCGCTAAGCACTTGCTTTGCTTTCATGTGAATGGCTTGCAAAGAAGCCCATTCGTTGCAGCGTCATGCTTCATTCCGACCCCCACGTGTGCGCGACAAGTGCGTTCATGTTGGCTCATGCTCATGCGTCATACTACATTCTCGTTATGCCCGCTTACCTCGGGTACCGCTCTATGTACATCTTCTTCATGGCCTTTTCAATGGCGTCAAGATCACGGTGGTCGTTGGAGATGTCGGTGATGTAGGGCGGTTGCGGAGGAGCCGCCAGGCCCGCGGCTGGAGCCGCGCGCTGCGGCATGCCCCCCGGCTGTTGCTGCATCTGGTAGACCTGCTGCTGCTGTGGCTGCAAGGGCCCGTGCAGTCCCAAGATGGCCGGGGCAGAGGGCACACTGTAAAGCGACGCGTTGTGTGCTGCGCTTGAGTCGCTGGGCGAATACGAGCTGCGCCGCCCGCGCCTGCGCCGACTTCGGCTACGTCTCCGGCCTCTGCGGCGGTAACCATCACCGCGGTCGTCGTCATCGTCGCTGTCGGACCGCGAGTCGCCATAGCGCTCGATCTTGCAGAATACCTTCTCAGAGTTTGACATGGACGGCCGTCCGTAAGGCATCATAGAGCCCATCATGTCGGCTCCCATCATGGGCCCCATCATCTGCGGCCCCATCATCTGTGGTCCCATCATCGGCCCCATCATCTGTGGCCCCATCATTGACGGCCCCATCATTTGCTGACCCATCATGGGCCCCATCATCATGTTAGGCGACATCATGTTAGGCGACATCATGGAAGGTGACATCATGGGAGGTGGCATCATTGGAGGCGGCATCATAGGAGGCATCATGGGCGGTTGCGGTGACATCGGGTATGGCGCCATCGGAGGCGACTGTGCGCTGGGTGACGGCATGACAGTGTGCATTACGACGACAGGAGGCGACGGCGCGGGCGGAGGAGGCATGCTGTTTATAATAATCGAAGGCGATGGGGATGGCATCACTTGGTTAGGTATTGGGTACGGAATGACAGAAGGGGACGGCGATGGTGGCGCAGGGGCCTGCATCATGATCACGGATGGTGAGGGGGACGGCGCTTGCATGGTAGGCATCATGGAAGGTGAAGGCAAGGGAGGAAGCATGGAAGGCATCATCATGGACGGTGACGGAGACACTACTGGAGAGTGCATTGGCGATGACATGGGCGAAGACATATGCGAGACAGGGGGCATCACACACACGCTGGGCGATCCCATCATGGAGCCGCTGGGGGACATCGGTTGTGACGGCATGGAATGAGCGCGACGCGGTCGGAAACGACGACGGACAGAGTGCACTGAAATAGTCGGCTGCACGTCGTTACCGCAGGCTGGGGTTACGGGAGGAGCGGGTGGCGGGGACCTCCGTCGACGCATCATGGGTGGCAAGTACGATTCGTATGGGTCGGATGGCGACCTGTGGACCGGGTGGTAGTGCTGAGGAGGGAGCGACGATTGGGTTGAAAACGAAGGTGACGGGGAGGCAACCGGCGATGAATGTTGCTGCGGGTATTGCTGCGAGTACTGCTGCGTGAACTGCTGAGAGTATTGCTGCGAGTACTGTTGCGGCGATTGCTGAGAGTATTGCTGTAAGTACTGCTGCGAGGACTGTGGTGAGTACTGCTGGGAGTACTGCTGCGGGGACTGCGGCTGGTACTGCTGCTGGTACGGCTGCGCGGACTGCTGCGAGGGCTGTTGCGGGTACTGCTGTTGCGGGTACTGCTGCTGGTATTGCTGTGGATACTGCTGCTGGTATTGCTGCGGTGGAGGCACCCTGCGGCGTAAGATCGGTCGCCTCGGAGGGGGAGTTCCGTACCCAGCCATCGGAGGTCGTGGTGAAGGACTACTGTAGCTTCTAGGTGGCGGTGGTGGCGTCCCGTACCCTGCCATGGTAACTCTTGGTGGGCTCGGTTGGCCACCCCTTCGTAGCCTTCTAATTCTTCCGTGCACTATTCCGAGACCTCCAGAGTCTGCAGAACCTGACGCGCTGTTAGATACTGACACCTGCATGCGTGACGCACCCGGCGGCAGCTGTTGAGGGGACATCACGGGGCTGCTGTGCATCGGCGAAAGAGGGTAGTGCTGCATGTTCATTTGCGGGTACTGCTGGCTCTGAAGCTGCTGAGCTTGAAGTTGTTGGAACTGCTGAGCTTGTTGGAGCTGCTGCAGCTGTGCAGATCTTTGCGCCTCCATCTGTTGCATTTGCTGCTGCAGCAGCAACTGAGACTGCGACTGCGCTAGTTGTTGCTCGAGAAGGCCGGACGATTGAAATTGACCAATCTGCTGAGATGACTGCGATTCAGGTTGCAGTAAATACGATGGCGGTTGTTGTATCTGGATCATTTGCTCTATAGGTACTTGAGGATGGATTGTCACCGGAGCCCCCAGATTTTGCACGTCGATACGAGTTACGTCTGTAGGAGACGCCCCTGTCTGGTGTACTATCTGTTGAAAAACTGGCTTGGAGAAGTCTTGAGGTTTGCTCTGCAGATCTAAGTACTGCTGTTGCGTCGCTAGGTGCATCTGCTGAATATTAGCAGCCTGAGGTATTTGTTGCAGCCCTGGACTGCGCAGACGTTCTTTGGACGTTGTTATCTGCACAGATATCGGCTCCGCCGGCGGCTGCATGTGCACTTGTATGGTGGGTGGCACCGTCGGAAATCCGGGGACTTCGCCGGGAGCTTGCATGTGCGTTTGCTGCGGAAACGTGAAGCCGCCCATGACTCCTTCGCCTTGAGAATAAAACATGTCAGGCGGGTAGCTCGAGTAGCCGTCAGCGAAATAGCTGTCATCGAATGAACGGCTGGACAGCTCGTCCGTGAAGCTGTCACTTGTGTCGCCGTAGAACATAGCACCCGGCATGTAGCGCATGTCGTCGTAGAAGACAGAGTCAGGAGCCAGGGCCAGCTGCGACGAAGAGTACGAGTCACTGCCCGTCGGATAGGAGCCGTACGGTCGCCGTTTTCTCCGGTACTTGACGCCCACGACAACACCGCCTCCTCCTTCGGACGGTATCGAGATGGTAGAGGCGCCGGGTCGCAAGCGGTACCTCTGGCGAAAGGCCGGGGAGCGCCCGCCGTACGACTCGACGCTGAGGTCACTGATCTGCGTCCGGGCTCCGCCGTAAGGTCCGGCCGCGCCGCCAGGGTACGCTCCAGGGTACGCGCCAGGGTACGCCCCAGGCGCGCTGCCAGGAAAGGCGCCAGGTGCACTACCATATTGCGCTCCATACGCTCCGTACGCACCGCGAGTCGCGGTACCTGTGGCGACTCCGGCAGCTCCGGCGGCCCCGGCAGCCGCGGGTCTCGCCCCAGCGCCTGCGGCGGCCCCAGCAGCTGTCGCCGCTCCCGTGGCTGCCGCGCCGCTTGGCGCCGGGCTCGCTGCGGTGCGTGCGTCTGTCTTAGTCTCTCCGCCTGTGTCGTCTGTGGCGCCACCCTTTCCTTTCTTGGATTTTTTACCTTTCTTCCCCTTGCCACCTTTCTTCGATTTGCTGCCCTTCTTGGACTTGCCTTTTTTCTTCTTGGACTTGCTGCCTTTCTTCTTCTTGGACTTGCTTCCTTTTTTCTTCTTGCTTTTGCTGCCTTTCTTCTTCTTGGACTTGCTGCTTTTCTTTTTCTTGGACTTGCTTTTCTTTTTCTTGGACTTGCTCTTCTTTTTCTTGGACTTGCTCTTCTTTTTCTTGGACTTGCCCTTCTTCTTTTTCTTCTTCTTCTTCTTCTTGGCATCGTCCTCCTCCTCCTCCTCTTCCTCAGCGCTCTCCTCGGTCATGTTTGCTTCTCACCTGGGAGAGGGAAGGCGGGGACACAGCGGCCGATATACGGTTAGCGTCCGCCAATTGAAGCCACGATGCCCCCCGCCGCCGCGCCGTGGTGCGCAGTGACATCAGGTGGCCCGTGGGACTGGCGTGTAAGAGCATTATGGGACGCCACACTAACTGCGTTCTCTAAACTACGGTTTCAAGAACCGCAGGAACGGTACTTGGTTAGCTGGCAAGGGTAGCAGACAACTGCGCTTTGATAGTTCGCTGGCACTGGTGTCGGCGCAGCTCGTTTCAATTTCAAATGCGAGTTCTATCTAGAACAACTCACTACATTTAATATACCGGCCCTGAGGTGTCCATCTTACGTCTTTTATCCCGTTGCTAATGGGGCGAGTGATTTAAAGCTTTTGTCAAAAGTAATGAGTACAAAGGGTTGTTTCAGGGTTATGCTGTGTGCCTCATTTTGCAAGGTCAGCTTTCCGAATCTATCGAAGGTGAGAGAATTCTCGTCCTTAACCCGTTGGAGCTTAGAACACTCAGGGGCGCTGCAATAACTCTACTACGCGGCTTTGAAGGGAGCCAATTGGTCTGTACAGACGTTTCTGTTTTCAGAAGCGTGTGTGTGCGCGTGATGAGCGCGATGAGCGTTCATTTCAAACAGACAGAGAAAAGGAGTCCGTGGGTGGACACTCAGTCCATCCTGCAAGGAAGCCTACCCCTAGCCAACCAGTCTTAGCCACCAATGAGGATTGGAGCCAGACCAATGCACAGGTTAACCAGTCTAAGGAGTGAGGGCAAAGACCGGGAGTAGTGGCATTCGGTTGCACTTCTAGGCCGTGCGATTCAGGGTAGGCGCCCATATCCTGTCCTGACTCAGTGTGTAGTCTAGTTCCGCCTGTTCTCTTTCGCAACTTGATTTGTAGTTGGCTCCATACGAATGCCTTTCAGCGAGTGAGGAAAGGAAAAAGGAAACTGGCACGCGAGGCGGTCATTTGAGCGTCGCTAGCTTCCCGGAGAGGGAGAATTCTTGCGTCACCGCAGGAGTGTTCACCTGGGACTCAAGTATAACAAGGCACCGACCATAATCACTTCGTGATCTAAAGCCATGAAGGCAAGGTCGAACACGGCAAAAGGAGTAAGAATGCTGATAGTGGCGACAACCGGTCGCAGAATAATTAAGGAAGTAGATCGGCTGGTTACAGGGAGAAGGACAAGTATGACAGCGATGACATCCTATTCCTAGTACGGGCGGTTCTGATGAGGCCTTTCCCACGTGAAACTGTCAGTTCGAGGCCTGCCGGGACAAGAGAAGAGTAGGCGCAGTGAACCTATCTTTGTAATCAGCTAGCGTCTGTTCGCGGCACCCATGATTGTGCGGGTGATCTGGGAGCGCTCTACTGAGATGCGGCTTTCGAGTTACTTTCCAGAGCGAGCAAAAACCCAGAGCAGACTGATAATCGGAGCGGAGGAGCGATGCAGAGCGACAGGTGGTGTACCAGTGGGGAGACGTGAACGGAAAGTTAGCGGATTTGGTGGGAAGGCCACAGCGTTTGATCTCTAGGTACGCGGCGATGACGTTTGCTATTCGCTAGGACATAGACTCCAGGTGATCGGCTGGACAGTGGAGACTGCAACCGACATGTCATCTGCGTGGAGGACGTAGCAGACGCCATCCACCGCTGCGAGAAATGGGAGAAGTTGCCCAGGCGCTGTTAAAGAGGAAGGGGGAAGTAGGAAGCCATGATGAATGCGAATAGCCAGGGCCGGGAAAGGGGGCAAGGTGGACAAACGGAAGCATAGTGGCGGCGCGGACATGAACGAAAACTGGATATGGTTCTAAATACCGGACCCAGCCACACCAGGGCACGTATCCCAATTTGCATCGCTTTCGATAACAGCTCTTTCAGCGACACCTGACTGACCGAAAGGTAAGTTATAGGAAGAGACGAAAGTGCGGATACGGGCCCAGAATAGTCAGGCGTTCCTAGTGGCAAACATGGCGAAGGCCTCCGATAATATCCGCTGCTTTCATTCCTGCGCTGCTTTCTACTCTGTTCTGTTAAGTGGAATATTTTAGCGGTCTCGTGTGGGCACGTGACAGTAAAGTCGTGAAAAAGTGGTTTGGTTTTGTTTATTGTGGTTTAACATCCCAAAACAACTCAGTCTATGAGGGACGCCGTAGTGAAGAGCTCCGGAAATTTCGACCACCTGAAGTTCTTTAAAGTGCACTGACATCGCACAGTACACGGGCCTCTAGAATTGTGGAGCATTCTAAAAAAAAGATGCTTCTTCTAATATAATTACTTAGGCGACATGCGGTAACCTATTACGCTGCATTACGCGAACTGGTGAGGCCAATGGAAGTGCCGAGTAGCTATTGTCTCCAGCAACCGAGATAGCTTTTATTGACAGGAGAAGGCCTTAACGCACTACCACATGCCAAAATGTCTGGGGTTTGAAGCTTGTCAGTGATGCCATCCCCACTACTCTTCCCTAGGGTATCCACCTTTCTATGGCCCAAGGCAGGACCAGCAGAAATTTTGTGCAGCTGCTAGTAATGCTGCAAAAACGCTTTCTTGGCCGTGCCTTTATAGATACTGCCATGCCATTGCAAAGCGGAGCTTCTTAGTGGCGAATTGAGTTAAATGGAATGAGGACAGCTCATAAGCCTAAAGAAAGAGTTATTTTTAATGTCCACGAATACGAGAACCTACAGCCACGGCTTCTCAAGGTCCTCCAAACTTACCTGGCGAAAACGTCCGATTGCGAAGAAGCTCCACGCTAGACTTTCGTCGAGCGCTTAAGCGCAGATGCAAGAAATATGGGAGGTAACACGCTAGCGCACGCCATTAAGGACAGATTAAGCTGCTGTGGCTGTTATAAAATTGTAAGAAATGCCCCATCATGCTTGCATCCAGTTTGTTCAGAGAACAAGACAAGGGTGTTCTATTCGGAGAATTTTTCCTTTTTCTGATGAATTTTTGGTCGCCCCGGAATTGGGCCTAAAGGGAATTTAATCTTCGAGAATTTTCAGGTAATTCTAAGAACTGATAAGTAAATAGAAGAGTTCTGGCAGCTAAAGACAATTTTGGCTAAATATAAAGATTACTGCCTGGGCAGTGGAGAAAACATGGCTACAAACACAGAAAACAGAACGAAACAATTGATGCCAATGCGGAAATTTACGGCCGCCTTCGAGCCATCTCAAAATAAGACAGCTGTTATACCACTGCTACTGCATAAAGGTTTCCCGCGCCTGCTGTTTTTTAAAGCTGTGAATAAAATTCCGAGACAAGATCAATGTGGTTATCAGTGGTGAGCTCCACCGTGGCGTCATCTCGTCGATAGCAACGTTCCTACTATCGTTGCTTGGCTGCTCGATAAATTACTGCTGTAAATTTACGACATCGATGAGGGCACGCATGTTTAAGTAAACTGAACCTGCAGGACTACCGCCTGTCTGGGGAAGTCTCCCTGCCAACTAAGCTTACCACGACTGAATCATTCCTTTATTTAAGATAGCTACTTCATTTTGGGCGACTCTTCAAACTGCACAGGACTAACACCATGCTCACTTCGAGCAATTGATGAATTCGAAATTGCGCAGTTCCAGTGAACGCTGTATAAGCTTTTTTGTGCAGCTGTATACCTTTGCTTAGGTGGATGATCATGAGTAATTGCTCTCTTATCTCTCCTATTATTGAGTCTTCACGCTCGCCTTTGCTCAGGGCTTTCGAGCAGCGCTGTCTCCTGTGGTGCGTTCTGAATGTGCCGTTTCATCAGCAGTATGCGAAACGCTGTGCTGGCAGTCACCTTAATCGTAGTTTGGCTGCTCAAGAGCTGTCGTTTGGCTACACAAACGACATTCAAAAGCTCATATTTATTCCTTTCCAGTTCCCAAAGCTAGGGTGTTGACTTGTGCAACTGACCGACCGAGTTGGGAGCAAATACAGTAACCAACATATTAGTCGGTGCTGTAAGAGATACGGGTTCATGCATGCTTCATACGGGTTGTTTGCTTCTTTTTCTGCCACTTAGCCTTGGTTATCCTGGCCAACTTTCCGCACGAGTCACTCCTGTTTCAAATACATGGTGGAGCTTGGAAAAAAAAAAAAAACACTAACACGCTAACTCTGGTCTTTGTTAATCACAATGAACAGCAAGGATTGAAGAAAAAGTATTATAAAGTAACGCAGCGCAAAATGCAGGGATTTTCTGAACTGCTGCTGGGAAAACGTGACCGAAACGGATTTTTATGTCTAAGTAAGGGAGTTTTCCGTCACGGCATGGAATTTCGCTGCAAATTGCGGTTATTTATAAACTTAAGGCCCTCCCCGTGGCACTTGCAAAGGGGCACGACTCTGGCATTTGTCACAGGCACGCTGTCGACACGCATCAGCATGAAATCGCGTTATCCCTTTCATATTCCTCACACCTGTATATGCAGGCCGGAATCTAACACGAACACTTATTGACCGAACATAGTCTTTCAGCTTCTAACGTTCAGCTAAAGACGCGTTATGCGAGACGCCACGGACGATGCTGTGAGGGTAACTCGCGCGCACCTTGCACACTGCACGTCAGACAAGGCAACGCCTCCTGTATGAGCAGTGCCGTCAGATCATTATCTTTACAATGGGAGCAGCGCGGACTCCTCGTTCACCTGCATGTGGCGCGCTCTAGTGGAAGCCCGCGTTACGTCACTCCGATAGCCAATCGGCAGGCTTTATTCAACTGCGGCGCCGCGCTGCAGTTTCTACACCTTCTGCGACGCGGCGCAGTGTGGTGGACCGGTGGACCCGTCTCACTGTTCATAAGGAGGAAAGCTAGTGGGCGGTGAAGAGCTGGAGACGGCGTGATTCGCCATTTTCGGCTGAGCTGACAGGCATTGATATAACAGGAGGTGTTCGACCAGGTTGCGATAAGTGGATAAGGCAAACGCCTAGCCTACCGCAGTGGTTCTTTGTCTCCATACTAAGTTAGTGCGACCGGTTCTTGTTCGCACGTAAGCTGTTTTGTGAAGCGCGCATAGAACCAACTACTGCACGTCGACAACAAGGCATACAGTGGTGCTTGTGTTTGAATTTACGTCGTTCGGCACCTCTCCCATTGACCTCTTATCTCGCAATAGACAAAGTAGTATTCCCAGCTACTACTACGGTTCCTGTATTGCCTGCTACATGCGAATGCAGCACTTAACACTGCATTTGATGCGATGCCGTTTTTAAATTCCCCTTATATGACCCATACTACTCATTTTAGCGATATTCCACAGCGGTGCTGCATAATACTATGCGCGACAGTCGAGGCGCGAGTTTGTCGGCTTGTCTCGTCCACAGTAGACGGTGATAATTACCGCGGTACACCGGTATAGATGGCGAAGCATATGCACTAAACGTTGAAAACATTCTAGGGATGTAAACGCATCCGGAAACCGAAGCGTATGTTTCACTAGGGTGACATAGCATCCCTTGCGAACATCGATTCTGGCTGGTGGGACGCGATGGATGGACGACAGCCCATCCTGCCTCGGGTGCGGCGATGGTAGGTTAGAGCGGCAGCTAAGCACTGCCTCCGGGGCCACCGGCCGCCGATGCGGACCACGAGAGACGACCGCGCGGAGCTGCTTCGAGAGGAACGGGGTTCCACTCACCGACTGCCGACGTCTTGAGGAAGGGTAGGGGAGCGGCGCGGCTCGGAGGCGGGCCCGGAAGAGGAGCTCCTCCTGCGGCGGCGCCCTGCTGCCCTGGGGTCGAGAAACGTGCCGCACGTGCACGTGCGCGCCCCCGCACGTGCGTCACAAGCGCCGGGCGAAGACGACGAGGCATCGCGGTGAACTTGTAAAAATACTCGCACCTACACTATAGAGGATTGGTCGAAAATTGAGGCAGTGAGAGAATGCTGCACAAGAATACACCAGGATACTAAGCACCAAATTAAATTTTGAAAGAAAGATAAGCGACTGAACACAGCCAACGAGCTTCAAAGAGGATAGAATAAGAAAAGGAGGACGGTCCTGTTGGTTGCTTGTCTTCTTTTTCTGGCTTACGATTGCCGTCGAGGGCGCATTGGTTGCCAGGATGAAAAAAGCCTCGATACTTGTCCACCCTGCAAACTTTCTCCATGTACCATTGCTATATAATTATTGCTATAATTAATAGCAAAACCAACTACCCCGCTCCAGCACTTGCACACTTTGCTCATGAGCAAATCTCTGGGTGCTGCAGTGCGTACTGCAACATCTGTACTGACGGCTCTGTAACGTCTATATAATCTGCAATCGGCCGGATGTCATCCACGCGCACCACGATGGTGGTGGTGTAGTGGTTAAATGTGCAGGTGGGATTAGCCTTACAGTGGCCTGCCGGCAGTTGCTTCGCCTGTCGCACCACAATCTCGGCGGCACTCAGCCACAGAACATCGGCTACCTCTGCAGAGCTGGCCGCTGGGCGAGCAGCTTTCGCTTATATACTGAAGTAACCTCCCGCAGCATGGGTTGTCTTCACTGACTTTCGCGCTGCGCGGTAATCTCTGACGTCACCGCGCATGCAAGAAAACCTTATCGTTGATATAAACAGACTGCACACTGAAGCCTGTGAACTGCATCACAGAGTTGTGGTGCAGTGGGTACCTGCTCAATGCGGCATCGCAATGGCCACGCTAACATCGTAGCGACAGCGGCGCAAAATGACGATTCTTCCATTGTGATACCCTTTCTTTCTTTCGAAGTGATGGAGGTAGACATATTAGCTAGGGCACATCCGGACTAGAGGACAGCGTATGACGTGGCGTGCCTGAGATGCCCCCCGGTGGCCAAACACGAGTCTCACTGCTTAAGTGGTGGCGAAGATCAACCGTCTCGTTACGTGGATGAGAGTATATTATCTTTTGGTCACATGTCACTCCACAACTAATAAGAACCTATCCGCAAGAGAAAAGACAAGACAATTCAAGAAACTGAAACTAAAACCTACATTACAACACGGACTGGTGGTGGGTTAAGGTAGCTATGCCGTCACCTACCCTAAAATCCTGTCGCCTTACGCCTTCCTTTGCTCCAAATTCTCCTTTTCCGATACATCACTGAAGTCTGAAGACTAGCAAGGCAGAGACACGTTTCTTCGGCCAACTTTCCCTCTTTCCTGAAAGAAAGCTTTATTGCGAAAGCAATACTACCCCCAAGAACGGCCTTTCGCATAGCAGCGGCCACTTGGTACGTTTGACCTTTAGAATGACCCCTGACGTCATACCATGCCTAGTGGCTACCAACTCGGCTCGTCGGGTAACGGCGGCCGCTTGGCACGGCGCGCCGCGCTCCTCCCGCTAGAGGCGCTAGTGACGTTATGGCGTGACGTCATACCAGTAGCGAGAGACCTGCTTTCGCAACCTACCAGGCTTAACCGAAGCTAAGCCCCTGCCAATTTTTTTTTCTCTCTCCATTGGTCAATCAGTAAGTCAACGTATGTTCAAATGCGGCTCTCTCCAGTGGAAGCCAGCTTAAGCGCCTTAGCTACAATGTCACCCACCGCGCCCGGTCAAAATTAAGTCTGGTGACCGACCCAGCCGTTCCGGTAAAGTGAACGACTCAGCTTTTAATCCTCCCTCCCCACGCCTTCCCCATGCGCGCTTCTCGAATTAAATGGCAGACTAAAGACTCATTCCTCCTTTCCTCTCACCATTGCTCACAGAAGCCTCGCAAAAGTTACTAACTGAATGAAAATTTGCGAAAAACAACAATTGTTCTGTTGTGTTCCGAGCTGGTACCAACATTCCCGGTGGGCGTTTATTCTGCGCCCTTCGCGGAGAAAAAGACGTCGAGGAAGGAGAATCTCTCACGTGCCTCGCTCGCGCAGCGCAGCGTTCCACGTCCGGTGCCGTTGCAGCCTGTCGTCCTCAAGGAGCTATACTTACACTTTCCGGCCGCGTTCACCCGACTGCTCGAGTTTCATGGCCGCCTGGAGCAGGGAAGGTAGCCACACGTCCCTCAGCGGTGAGTCACTGAACATCGCGGGCTAAGAAGATGGCACAGTGGTCTTGCAGCGGCAGCGCACGCTCAGCTTCTAAGTACGAGGCTCCGCTTTTAAGTGCATCACGGGATCGGTGCTCTGCAGCGGCGACTGTATTAAGGACAATGACCTCTCCCACTGGCTTCCTGCCTTGTCCTGCAGAATTCGCGGCGACCCTACTGAGGATTTCTCAGTTTAGTAAGCCTAGTAATATACGCTGAGGGGAGGGGGGGGGGGGGGGTGCTAGTAGGCGCATGGTTTCGTAAAAATACGAAGCGCAAATAGGCAGCACACGCACCCTCTTCCTCCAGTGCTGTTTTTCTTACGTTTCGTGCTTCTACGAAATCATCTCAGCTTCTCACTTGACATGCCACCGTCAGCTTCGTTTCCCTGCCTGAATACCTACTACATTATCCTAACATACCATAGGTTCTCTCACCCAAAAATATTTTTCCTTTGTGATTTTCCCGCGATAATCAGACTTCGGTGCCACCTAAAGACTTTCAGTCTCCAATTAGCCCAAGCCCCTCCATTACCGCATTTTTCGCAGTAGATCTTCGGGACGCAAAAATACGCTAAGCGGCGTTCTCGCAACAACTGATTGAAATGCTCTCGATGCGCCAGATTTACCGCGTCGAACATGACATGAGGTACTGCGTGCCTTACAAACGGATGCAGTTCTGAGCGAAGACAACATGACTGGCATCGAAAGGCTATGTTTAGGATTAAGAGCGGAGCTAAGGTATAACGATTACTGAACCAAAATCGACATGTGTGCTAGTCGGTAGTAGTTAATGGTAAAATCGACATTTTTATAATACTGTCGGACATCCTGATGGGCTCAGGTCGTCGTAGCACCTACAGTGCAGCAAACTACTTGAGATGAAGTAGAGTTAACATTACGCCATTCTAGTGACCGCCACGGTCACGCAGTTTTTAGGTTTTGTTCACAACTTTTCAGAAATGGCGTAAGGCATTTGAAATGCCGCACGGTGACAGTGCTTTTGCAGCCCCTCCTGGACGGTCTGTAATTTTGAAGAATTAAAAGCGGAATAGCAACTTTTTTTTTTTCGGAGTGGAATACCGGACGCGAAATTTGGAGGTCGTGGGTTCGGGTCCCACCAACGGCGTGTGATTGTTTTTTCTTCTGCTTTTTAATCAATTATCTTTAAATAATTACACTATTAATCTCCAATTAATTGTGTATTAATAGTAACAGTTAACAAAAAATTCCCTGTGCTTTTTGGTTTCGCTGACTTTTGGCCTCCGTCATGTATGTTAGAACGAGCCCCTTCTTTCCCTTCCCTTATCACTTCTCTGAGGCAGTAACAAAATTGATGGCGTTAAGAAAGCGAAAGCAGGGCCGTAGG
Source organism: Amblyomma mixtum (assembly GCF_055824585.1). Classification (NCBI taxonomy): domain Eukaryota; kingdom Metazoa; phylum Arthropoda; class Arachnida; order Ixodida; family Ixodidae; genus Amblyomma; species Amblyomma mixtum. The sequence goes on along the minus strand of NC_143013.1, from coordinate 291,259,855 downwards.
CATATTAAAAAAGCCAAGAGTCACCGAAACCAACGAGAGCATAGAGGAATGTTTACACGTTGCTTAAAATTTGTGGTGTCAACGGAATTCAGAGGTGCAATCATTTTATGGCTTAAAGATAGATACCAGTCGATTCGGCGAAGCCGCGCGTCGGCTGCCATGAGAAAGACTAAGAATGCGCTTTAAACCGCGGTTGCGCAGAGCTCAGCCGTCGTTGGAGCACGGCGAAGCCGGAAGTGCAGAGTCGCCACACAGCAGGCCTGCTCGGCTACTTGATGCCGTTCTACCTGTGCCCCGTGCTCTACCCCGGCACAAAGGTAAGGTGCCGCTTGCTTACGATAGATGTAATGCCCGTAGAGCAAAACCAGCGGTCGCACTCCAATCGTGGTGGCGGACATTAAGGCAACTGAATTAATGAGTTAACTAAGCGAAAGGGTTAGGGCAGCAGGGAGACATATTCACGACAGTTAGAAGCGCAGAAGCTGCCTAGAAGCTGCGCTTCTAAGTGTCGTGAATGTGTCTACCTGCTGTCCTAACCCTTTCCGCAGTTAACTCTTTAATTCAGAAATGAACCAACTAGCCCGGCAAATCCTTTTGCAACATATTAAGGCAACGGCTCTTCACAGCATATACCTCTCTTTCTCGGACTAGATCCATGGCTTACCAATTTGGTAGCGTGAATCTTTTCACTATAGTCGCTTTTGCCTTGAAACTGAAAGTTCGAGGCATCTGCACCGCATTTAAATCGAGGGTGCTCAGAAAGAAAAAAGGACTTGCAATAGTGGATTCAAAGCTTGTGCAGTGAGTCTTCAGTTTTGCACCTCTTCTGTGGAAGCATTCTTTCAAGAAATACTGAGCTGGCTAAACTCGCACGGACAGCTATGACAGTGCCATGATGTTGCCGCAGACGGTTAGCTCAGGCCCACCTTTCAATGCCTCACGCACCAGTAAAAAAAGCCTCTCAAAACTGAAAAGACGCAGTGCAGACAGCAAGGTCGAGACGTTGTCCGGAGACGAACTGTCTTGGTGATGGCTGCATTTGTGGCTAGGCAAAAGGTGGTAAAAAAGTCTACCCAACGTCATGTCACTTTCTTAAAGGGACACTCAGGTCGAATTGAAGGTGACCTGTATTGAGAAACTACGGACTTGCAACAATAAACAGACCACCCTCACCGAACACGCAGCTTTTAAAAGCTACAGACGATCAATAAAATTGGCTGAGGCTTAGCTTCGTTAAGCCCGGTAATTGCGAAAGCAATTTCCCCTGGCTGCGCCTAGGTTGGCTGGTGGTGTGTCTTGATGGTGCTCTTAGTAAGGGTTATGTTATCAAAGTTGGTTAATGACGCTTAAGCTTCGCATTTAGGAGTGGAACGCGACAGCGTGTTTAGCGCTGCCAGGCAGTCCACGGAACGCCACCACCCGTTCGGCGCGATGCCTTGCCCTTTGAACGCGACGCTTTTTGAGGAAAGGAAATTACGCAGTAATTCTCTGTCATCTCGGTGGACACCCGAACCGCACCGTTCATGAAGGGAAGAACGCCACCACCCGTTCAGCGATAGATAGATAGATATGTGTATTTGAGTGTGCCTCAACAGCCAAGTGGCCTAAACGAGCGCACACTAGGTCAGGTTTGGTTTGGTTTGGTTGGTTTATTGCGGTTTAACGTCCCGAAGCAACTTAGGCTATGAGAGACGCCGTAGTGAAGGGCTCCGGAAATTTCGACCACCTGGGGTTCTTTAACGTGCACTGACATCGCACAGCACACGGGCATCTAGAATTTCGCCTTCATCGAAATTCAGCCGCCGCGGCCGGGGCACACTAGGTCAGATACATCAGAATGACCACTTCAAAACATTTAAAAGCAGGCATGAAAACAACAATTAGGCAAATATGTCCATGTCAATAAAAGTTTTGTTATACAAGATTTGTAAACGAGTCATTGGACAGATGGCGTGCAAATCGGGATAAAATGTGTCGAAACATTTTGCGGCTTTTGCATGCGGCACAGGAAAATTCAGCGACATTAGTAGGGTCCCACAGTTAATGAAACCGCGCACGACTTTTTGCAGAAACTGCATGTCACGTATGCGTCGCCTGTCGCCAAGGGTACACATACTGAGGTCTGCCAAGAGAGAATCATAGTCGTAGAAACGACGGTGACCAATATATCTATCATAATAGATGCGTATGAACTTACGCTGGACATTTTCAATTTTCGTGCAATAGGCGACAGATACGCTATTCCAGGCTATTGACGCGAACTCAAGACGCGGTCTCACAAGGGCACAGTATAGAGTACGTAGACATTCGTGCCGTCGAAATTTTTTTTGTTAGTCTAGAGATAAGACCAATATGCCTCAATGCGCGTAACACAATTGAATTTACATGCAGTCTAAAATCAAGCTTTGAATCAACAACACCAAGGTTTCGTACATGGGGCACACGAGAAATTTGACCCGCCAAAAGTGTGTAATCAAACGTAACTGTGTCGCGTTTCCTAGTTAGAGACAGGACGGAAGTCATTTTATTATTCAGTTTTAAGCGATTCATCAAACAACAATTCTCAACGTTGTTAATGTCAGCTTGCAATTGGCGGCACTCCTCAATATCTCTAATATTACGGAGTAATTTGAAATCATCTGCGAAGAGCAAAATTCTCGAGTTCTTGACATGTAACGGCAAATCATTAATAAACACTAAAAACAACAGCGGTCCTAAGTTGGAGCCTTGAGGCACTCCCGAAGATGATAGAAATTCGTTGGACACACAGCCGGAAAATCGTACCATGTTACGGCGGCTGCCAAGGTAGCTTTTGAGCCACCTGCAGTACATGGGGCAAAGTCCGTATCTTTCCACCTTCATCAGAAGTACCTCATGGGAAACCATATCGAAAGCTTTAGTCATGTCAAAGTAGACTGCACCTACCTGACCCCGATTAAATACATGTGGCCCAGTATAATCAAGAAAGCTGCATAAATTCGTTTCCACGGAGCGACCTTTCGAAAAACCGTGCTGCAGAATTGAGATCTTCTGTTTGAAGTATGAGCCCATGCGTTCGTACATAATCATTTCAAAAACTTTCGCAAAAAAAAAAAGAAATTAGTGACACAGGTCGAAAGTTGTTTACATCACAAGCATCGCCAGTCTTGAATACAGGAACAACTACTGACAACTTCCAATGACGAGGAAAAACACCAGTTGCAAAGATAAGTTGAACAAATGCGCCAAAACAGGGCCAAAAATGTCAGCGCATCCTTTGATTATGAAGCTGGGAATTTCATCAATTCCTGTTGAAAGTTTTGGCTTAAGTTTCTGAATCGCCGAAAGAACCTCATGCTCAGTGACAATATCAGAAGCTAAACAGTCAGCGCTGTCTTCAAGGGTGATAACAGCAGTTGTGTTATCATGGCGCACAAAACAAGAGTTGAAGTGATCAGCAAAAGCTTGGCACACATCTTGATGTTTAAAACAGATGCCATCGCGCGTCTTTATCACAGCAGCACTAACCTTATCATTTCTTTGCTTGCGCACAAAATCCCCAAAACTGCTTGGTTCCTTTTTAAAGTTCTGCTCAAGAAGTTTGTGGTACTTGGCTTCATCACGTGCAATCAGTTTTTTCACAATTTTTCTGCACAATGAATATCTTTGGTACCGATATTCACTTTCTGATTTCACGTAGAGTTTGTGATACTTCTGTTTTTCCTTCAAGTAATGTCTCAAATCGTGCGAAAACCAGCAAGGAAATCTACACTTCTTCGGTTTACGGCGAGGTATACATTTTTTCATTATACCTTGTACAATTGATGTAAGTAGCTGAACGCCTGTGTTTACGTCCTCAATCTCAAGCAATTCTGACCAGTCGTAGGCTAGAAGATCATTGGCCTAAGGTAATTGCGATACGCGTATCTAAATTTTTCTGGCACCATCGCACGCACTGCACGAAACGACAAGAAGAACGACAAGGTAAACGGGCAATGACATTGTCTACCAAAACAAGAGGATCGCGCACCGCTTGCACGCCAAAAAGAGGCACATTAGATAGAATTAGGTCTAAAATGTTTCCAGTACAGTTCTTCATTGTATGCCTTGCCCTTTGAACGCAAGGCTATAGCCCTGGCTGCGCCTGGTTTGGCTGGTCACGTAGAGCGAGCGCCTCCCCCACGGCAGCGGCGCGTGGAGGATTCGCTGGGACGATCGCGACGAGCAGAGTTGGGGGGCGGGGGGGGGGGGGGGGAGGGGGGCGCTTTTCCACAGCTGGCATGACGTCACGTACAGCGACCGCCCCTCGCGACAGCGCCGCGCGGCTGCGGCATGGAAGATTCGCTGGGACGATCGCGACGAACCGAGTTGGGGCCCCGCTTTTCCAGCTGGTATGATGTCACACATAGGTCACGCTAAAGGTCAGTGGTGGATTCTTCGGGACGACGGCCAAGAACGGAAACCTCGAGCAGTATTGCTTTCGCAATAAAAAATAAATACAGGCGGGTTGCAGAATCTGCAGAGCTTTGTGAACTCAGCAGTACACGTGGGACCCACTGAATTCGAATGCTTTGCGGGATTTCCTCTCAGTTTTTCTTTCGTTGTGTGTCGTGTTTGAGGTAGCCACCTTCTAAGCTGTGATGGACCACTTAACGAACCCAACAACGGAGTCTCTTAACAACCTGTGGCCAATGCAAAGTTCTCGTCGGTCCAGGAGAGCAAGTGCTTCTACTGCGTCCTGCTGATGATGTCCTGGTGGATGCTGCGCGCCATGCCCAAGGCTGTCGTGGCCTTCCTGCCGGCCATCGTGCTGCCCATGCTGGGCATCATGGGCCCCGAGCAGGTGGCCTCCAGCTATTTATCGGTATGTTGTATACCACCCTGCACGCGCGATGCTGAAAGGTTTGTTTCTAGACCTAATAGAGGACTTCCTGCGCTCAAAATGGTGTCGTCGTCGTACGTGTAGACTGAAAACTCCCGCCTTTGCTTGTTGGTTGAAGGTGCTGCAAAAAAGGGCTATCCGAGCTGTATTCAACCTTACACTCAGCCAAGACACAGGGGAGGTTTTTAGAAAGCACAAGTTACTTAAAATACAAACAATGTATGACAAAAAACTGGCTATATACATAAAGAACCAAATAAAATACAGTAAAGAAATGTTTCAGAACACATATCTGCACATGCCTGGACTATATAACTTCCGAACAGCTAGTTTCCATGTTTCAAAGTCCCGTACAAATTATGGCCACCAAATGTTGACATTTATGATACCGCGAGTTCTAAATGCTTACGCCCCGCTACTTTCTATGGCAATGGAAAAACGAAGTGACCAAAGCTATAAAAGAGCCTGTGCATGATATGCTACTTTCGTGACAGTGCTGTATAAGTAAACACCGTTGTATCTTTTTTTGGTATCAAATCTGTATACTACTGCCAATTTAATTTTAACCTGCGTTTTTTTTTTATGTTCGAAGTCGGTTGCTGTAATGCTTTGAATGTTTGTTTTAATTTGTTGTTTGTTTTTTGTATAGGAGGGCAGGCCTTAGTCAGGTGTTGTTTAACGCCTTTTGCCTGCTCGTCCTTGGTTTACGTCTGCATTGTAAACCAAAAATAAACCAATAAAAAAAAATAAGAAAGCACCTTGTCGGGTGACATGTGGTCCGGGTACCTATGTGACACTTCACTCAGCACCAGTGTTAGTCAAATGTTTAGGGGAATCCCCAAGGTGCAGTAGATTTGTAATAAGGGAGTAATTACTCATCGACGTCCACCCAAGCGCAGCCGAGTAATTATTCCCTTTCACTCAGTACCATGTGAGCCCCCATGGCCCCATAGGACACAGTGTCTCCATATGGCTTCACCGTTACCATATGGCCCGCCCGGGTCACAAGTATCATACGACCTTACACTCGGCGCTTCGATGGATGTTTTTAGGGCGTCGCAACGGTGACTACAAGGCCAGCTGAGCGAGCTCGCCTAGCAGGGAACTGGGAAGACTGGGATCACTTTTTTTTTTGTCCGAGCTTATTCCTACTTATTCTGAAAGATGTAAAATGAGGTGTCCCTACGCAGCGCAGGCAAGCAGGCAAGGTTTTTCGCTGCATAAGTGCGGTATAGACGGTACCTCTTCAAAAGAAGGAAGGCAGGAGAGAGCCTCCTGTTAACCTGGAGGGTTTAGAAGAATCGGAGACCACATCGCACATGACAAACGCTGCCGTCTAAACGTCTGTAAGGCTATTGAAGCTGCTACGAAAATTCGCGGCGCGATGAGGAAGTTCTACGCCCTTTCGGACTGTCACAAGCTCGAAAGGAGCTGTGCCGAGGACTCCGGCGTCCTAATCAGGGGTGGGGTCAAGCAGTTTTTGTGCCCGTCTATTCAACACAATGCATGGCATTGTCAGGGGCTCTACTTTTGCTAGCTACACGCATTTGACGGCCCTTCGCGTGCCAGGTCGACGTCCTGACGGCGGCGTTGCTGCTCTGGCTGGTGCTGGTGGGCGACGAGACGGTGGCCATCCGGCGGCTCAGCTACGCGCTAGTCGGCCGTTTCGGGGGCCGCGCCAGGCCCGTGCTGGCGCTGCTGACGGCCGCCACCTTCGTGGCGTCGTTGGTGCTCCCCCAGAGCCTGGTCGCCGTCGCGGTCACGTGCCTCGTCGAGCGGGTCTGCAACTTCGTGCACGACGAGGGCCTGCAGGACCCTCAGCGCTGCCTCGAGAGCGCCGTCGCCAACGACGAGTGGGCTGGCCGCCCTTCCTGTGAGGTGCGCCCGCCGCCGCCGCATGAACTGGCTTAGCAGAGCACGTTTTATGGCAGACCGTATGCTAGTGAGTTTGCGGGGATACGGTGGCCACAGCTGGTGAAGGACAGGGTTAATTGGAGAGACATGGGAAAGGCCTTTGCCCTGCAGTGGGCGTAATCAGGCTGATGTTGATGATGACGACGACAGGCTAATGAGAAATAGTGCTCGAAACAATGACACTAATGTGTGATAGACATTGTCGCCTTCGTGATGTCCTTGAAGCGTCACCGCCCAATCACGGCCAGTTCTATGACTTGAACAGCTTTTATAATCTGGCCGTTTATTCACTGCTGCGAGCTCTAACTCCCAAAACCTTACCATATTTCGAAGATTCAGTGTGTGTGGGTGGTCGCAGTGACAACGTGGTCGCAGTGACGCGGTTAAGCATTGTGTCATCCTGTACCCTTCCAACAAAGTAGCTCTCTGGGGCCATAAGCCGTATTGCGAAACCTGTTTTCTTTAGTATCGCTTCATGTTTTCGCGCTTCACATACGCGAATCCTTTCGTTGGCATGCTACGTATGAAGCTTATCTGCAGTCTTAACCCCGGCCCTCACTATCGCAATCTCTCCCAATCGATCAGGAACATGGATAAACAGGTTTATGAAACTCGATTTTGTGCTTTGTGTACGTTTAAGTCAGCCGCAAGTGGAAGGTCGGACTTTCACCTGTTCTGCATCTAATGCGAAAAAGTTTGGATGAAACACGCTCCGACTCTTGTATCGTGCTTTTCTTGTCACGGGTCCTGGAATGGCAGGGACCCCCTGACTGCTGTGGCTGTAAGACCTGAGCTGTGTTGTGCCTGAAGTTGCTGATCTATGAACTTCTTGTCGCAACCTGTAGCTGTTACCACAACCTCATGTTTGAAGGTTGACACGCTGCTACTTTACGAGGAACTGGCCGTGGCACTGTGGAAGCGTCATCGAGCTGGCCTCCGAGATCCTGACCCAGAGGAAGGCTGCGGTGTTCCGGACAAGCCCGCCAATGGAGCTGATTCCAGGGTCGGTGCTCCAGTAAAAAGCAGCCGCTAGGGTAGAAGAGAAACAAACATATGCAGCCGTTATACTTTCTTATCAATTAATTTTCAGCCATAAAATGAGTACACTACTAACTTTTCCATTAGTGAACAGCCCAAATTCAAATTAAAAAAAAATTCCCTGTACTTGGTTTCGATGGCCGTTGGCTTTCTTATATGGATCACAGTGAAACAGTTGTACCCCTTACTATAGCATAGAAATCGGTCGCTTGCCGTCGCATGACTGCGCTGAGGGGCAAGACCAAGCGTGTCCAGCTAGTGAAAATCAGCATCATCGTCCCGCTAACACGAAAGTTAAAAATGGCAGGGCTCTGAAAAAAAAAAAAAAAACGCGAGCATTTTGGAAACTGCATTTTCTGTTTTTTTCCCCGAGGGGTGAAAAACAACAACAACAACAACAGCAAAAGAAACGGACATCGTCTCTAGAGGACAGGTAAATCAGGTATTGGGCCGCTATTACAGTGAATATTAAAGCTGTGGTGGATAGCTGTGTGAAAATATAAGCTAAACGAAAAAGTGCGCTTCACTTAGTTTGTTTAAGTTCTAAAGTAATTCATGTTTGAGCCATTACATTAGAAGCATGTTTGTAGTTTGTAAGGAAGGACTAAGCGACCAACCTTGTGCGGTTCTGTGTTACATGAGAATGCGACTATTGTGAATATTTTAAAGCTCCTTTTGTGCGATATCGCATGCCTATACCTAAAGAAATAGCTTCCTCAAGAAAAATAAAGAGCTTGTAGTGCTTTTTTGGTGTTCAGCGCTTTTTATTTTTCATTTCTCAAAAAAAATTCTCAGCCGCTAAGTGCCAAGCGTAGTAATGGAAGTCAAACGAAGTGTGAAAAGATTTTTTCTACTGCTTGCAACATCACCCTGTCATATCCAACCGCCCATAGTCGCCCGCTTAGTGAGTGCAATTGACGGCAGCTCGAATTCGAGCTCAATTTTGAAGCGGCTTGGAGCCAGTATCGGTTCTTAGCAACAAAGCTGTTCCACAAGTGTATGTCGTGCGCATCAGCTACTCATCAAGCATCTTCTAGAACTCTGGTGCAATTTCAACAGACATTTCGAAAAGGGTGCACTGATCGGCTTGTCTCTCAGGCTCCCCTTGGCGCTGTAAGATTTCGAGAGCATTCTACGGGATCTCAGGACTTCGTTAGATTGACTTCCCGAGCGACTGTAACGAGGCAGGATCCTTGAAACGCCGTCGTGCAGACTCTGAACGAGAGGCCCTACGATGGCCACTTCTTGAACCTTTCAGTATAGCTCCACGTGCGCCTTCTGTGCCTTAGTGCAGACATGTGCATCCACCATCATTATGCACTCGCTTGGAATTGGCAGCCTTTCCGATTAAACCAGAACACCAGGCGCAAGAGCATATGCACGAACAAGAATTCATCAAAAAGCTTCCAGTTTATTTGGGTTTAATGTCCCAAAGCGACTCAGGCTATGTGGGACGCTGTAGTGAAGGGCTCCGGAATTTTCGACCACCTGGGGTTCTTTAACGTGCACTGACATCCTACAGTACACGGGGCTCTAGAATTTCGCCTCCGTCGAAAATCGACCGCCGCGGCCGGGATCGAACCCGGGTCTTTAGGGCCAGCAGCCGAGTGCAGTAACCACTGAGCCACCACGGCGGGGCTTCATCAAGAAGTATTTTAACTGTCGAACTTTGGGCGTATCTGAGTATGAATAATCTGCATATTCTTGCTTTGAGTATCTTTCCAATGCTTTCAATATTGCAAAAAGAATCTAAGTTTTTTCAGGATTTATAATTTCCTGAAATTTTACGTCTCTAACTACAGTACACCCATTATCCCTCTCCTGGGTCAGCTGTACCCTTTTCTGAATATCATTTCCACCTGACCCTCTAACGTATCCATCTAGGCTTTTCATTAAATGGAATCCATTACAATATCCTATTTTTCGTATTATGTGTGCCGCTCATGCCTGTTCTTGAATCGAGCTCGGATGGCATTAACTCATGCTTGTTTCCTGACCCATACTGCTGTCTTCTTGTCTCATGCCGCTGCCCCAATCATTTTCCGTTCGATGGCTCGCAGCGCGGTCCTCAATATCAGTTCAAACGTTTTCGTTAGTCTTTATGTTTCGACCCCATAGGTGAACAAAGCAAAATACAACTATTACGTAGTTTTCTCTGGATACACAGGCTATGTAGGAAGTAGCGATAGCCCTAGCCGCAACGCACTCCGCATCTAAATACATAGTTACAGATTCCCAGGCGGCTTATAGAAACTATATGCGTGGCAGAATCACCCCGCTAGCCTGAAAAATTCTTAGTCAATGTAGGACTTCAGCTGAACGGAAGGAATTAATATGGGTACCAGGTTGCCAGGGAGTTGAAGGAAACGAGCGCGCACACGCTTCGGCCCGAGCTTTTCGTCCTCGGATTCCTTCTACATCCTACCTTCCTGATTCAGGCTCCCCCTCTCCGTTAAAAACATATTGAGAAATATTGCAACATTTGCGCCTTGAAAGGCAGGCACTCCCGAGGCCCTTTAAGGGTTTCAGTAAATTAGAGGAATGTCACCTTCGCAGGCTACAAACTATGTCTTAATAATCCAGCTACGCTCCACGCCATTGAGCCCGAGTCCTTTTCGGCACAGTGCAAATTTTGTGGCCAGAAGGCAAACTTGTACCATATGGTATGGGCTTGTCAGAAAAATGGCAGCATTGCCATCATAAATCAGCCAACGCGGGAGGGCTGGGAGGCGGCCCTGTCCAGCTCGGACCTCGAGGAACAACGAGCCCTCGTCGCCAGAGCACGGGCAGCGGCTTTTACGAACGGCGTCCCGGACTAGGGACCCGATCAGCCTTCCCTTCTACTAAGGCATTGTGGCTTTAATAAATGCTTTCATCACCATCATCTTCCTTCCGGAGCCCTCCACTACGGCGTCCCTCATAGCTTGAGTCACTTTAAGACGTTAAACCCCCATAATTTATAAACCATAAACCATCGTCAGGTATATTGTAAGCTGCTATTAATTTTATGAGAGTGCCTCTGAGTACACGTGCTTATTTATTTTATTAATTGTTTCTGCGACATTTTACGAGACCTCGGCAGGGTGAGCGCGCAGTATACATGAGAACAAATGCTGGAAACAACACACAAAGAAAATGAGCAAAACTCATGAAAATGATTGCAAAATGCGCAGCTTTTGAATGCGGCGGCTCTGAGGCGCAAGGCATCCATCCTGAAGCATCCCAGGAGGATCATCGGTGCCGCTTCGCCTGGCCGCATCTCCACGCTGCCAAACAACAATGGCAGTACGCCAAGGTATCTGACACTCTAGTACTACATCGATGCTAAACTGCTTGACCGTTCGCTTTTCTGTTCCAATCCCGAAGCGGCTGCTACCCTGAACATTTTGGAAAGCGATGTGGCATCTCTGTGCAGCTAGTTCGTACACAACCGGATCCAGAAATGCCGCTGTGTGTGTAATTCGGTCAGAAGGGGCATTGCTTGCTAGATTTCTGCCCATAGCAAAATTACCTTTGCAATGCTTTCGATGACACGGAACTGCGCATTATAGAAGCGTCGGCAGTGGATTAGTTGGTACTAAACTGCAGAACTAACAGCCGCAGAAATCTTGTGTACAGGTTAAACGCCACACAATGAATTCTATATATACGAGTGCTATACCCAGAGCTTTCGGTGCATTGTCTAGAGAAGCAGAGCAAGCATGACGGCAGCTATTCTCGGCGCTCGTGGTTAACCGTAATGGTTGCCAATCGACGCCGACCTGTGGTACCCTACTCACAGAACGGCGCCTTCTGGTCGCACCAGCGGCCCGAAGTTTGCGAAGCTGCCGGCCGACGACCAGCAGCAGCCCGACGCCAAGCAGTCGCGGAGCCACAAGCCGAGCGGCAAGCTCATCCGCGCCAAGCGGCGACGCCAATCGTTCGCCGACAAGCCGCACGTGTTCCGGGACAGCGAGCGTCGCCACGTGCCCCAGGACCAGCAGCCGCTGCCGGAGGAGAACAGCAGCCAAACCTCGTTCGTCAGGTGAACGAGATCCCTGCTCCGCTTCTGCTACTATATCGGATACAACTCAAGAACGCAGCGGATTTTCCCCTTCAAAGAACCCCCTTCCAGCCAATGGCATCGGCCGATTCTCGCGACCCTGCTAGCGTGACAATGCAGGGAAGGGACAATCCCCAACTATGGAGGGAAATGACTATCCCCTTTCATCAGCCACTCACTGCATTGTCGCGATAGCAGGCTCATGGCTATCGGCCCACGCCTTTGGCTGGAAGAGGGCCCTTTGATGCGGAAAAGAATCTCTGCCTCTCCCGTAACCGAGAGTAGAGTAAGCATGAAATCTTTACGGGCATAACACATTGGTTGTAGATGGTACTAGTCAAAATCTTGAAATGGGTCTAGTGTTCACCACACCACACCACACCACACCACACCACACCACACCACACCACACCACCACACCGCACCGCACCGCACCGCACCGCACCGCACCGCACCGCACCGCACCGCACCGCACCGCACCGCACCGCACCACACCACACCACACCACACCACACCACGCCACGCCACGCCACGCCACGCCACACCACACCACACCACACCACACCACACCACACTCTTCTTGTTGCGTCGAAGCGATCGCCTGCAATAGTGCGGGCATGCTTAAAAACGTTTTTTTTCTTGACTTGTATACGACTATAGCACCGCGTGCAGACGGCAATGGAAGCACTCTTCCGGGGGTTCCTTGCCTGTAATTCTTCAGGTGGCTCGGGAGGTAATTGTCAGAAGTCCGCTGTCTTTAGCAGAATGGGTTGTCTTTGTCATGAGCATTGTTGACGATGGTGGCTTTACCGTTTTTGCCAAAATTAACCAGGATGACGGGACAGCGGGAAAAGTGGGCTGGCGGTGGAGAGGTGGCTCTGCGGTCGCCAGTCCTTGTAGGCTGTAAAGTTAACCTGCATGACGTCAACGTGCGCCATCGCTATACCCCTCTGGATAATAATAAGTCTCCTGACAGCATGCGAAACGCTGAAATGCTAAAAGCAGTCTGGGTAATATCTTCAAAAATGATATTACATGCAGCCCAGGAGATATGTTCTGGCCGGCTGCGTCAATGTTTTCTTTTCTCCTCAGCGCATCACTCGCACGCTAAAAGACAAGTGTGATAACCTATACGTCAAATCTTCCCCCTCCCTCAACTCTCCTCGTCAGTATAACACACTTTCGGTACTGCTACGTCGCGGTGCTCCGAGCTGTTCACCCGAGCCAACCGTGGGGGAATGGAAAATCATGAACGCACCTAATAACTGTTTACTGAGGCGATTTGATGCACCCTTCGAGTTGGTCACGCATATATTACACACAGCTTCATACTAACGGAATAAGCCAAGAACCCCAGGTGGTCGAAATTTCCGGAGCCCTTCACTACGGCGTCCCTCATAGCCTTAGTTGCTTTGGGACGTTAAACCCCAATAAACCAAACCAGCATGATAGCCATAGCCGCTTAGACGTCGTAAAATCCAACACAACACAATTCAGCGCGTTCGCATATCTCAACCTAGCCCGTTGCACGTGGACTGCCTTGCATCGACTCCCGTATTTTTTTTCCTTTCCGGGCAGCCCGTGGGCGCCACAACCACCGCGGACGGCTTTCTCGCATCAGCCGCGGCGCATAGCGCTCGACGCGCACCGTGCGTCGGCCGATCCAGCTGTCGCTGGCGGTGCGGGGCCTCCTCATCCACTGCCGAGAGGTGGGGCCAAAACATTCAGTCCGATGAGCCCGCTTTCGCCGATCACAAGACCGTCGCTGACTGGCAGTAGAGCTAGCATCGGCTCGGCAGCCTCATCCTACGACTCGGTTGGCCAGGTACGGTCTGGCGGCAGATGTAAGTGTGCAATGGTGGGCTGAAGTGGGCGATGAAGTGGGCGAGTTGGAATGGCTTCGTAGTTAGAACTCAACAAGAACAGTAAGGACACAACGCTCGTTTGAGCTCCCCTTTATTTTCATCCTTGTCTGTTCGGGCTGATTTTTAACTGTAAACAAGGGAGGGAAAATCTCAGGGTGCTTGCCAACGTTCCGACAAGAGGACTTGTCTTCGTCTGGGCAAAGCGTTCACCATTGGCGGGGTTTAAATAGGGTCATCCCTCCGAAAGGTCATCCCTATTTAAAAAGTTTTTTTTTCTTTTTGTGCCTTCGTCTGTAAGCGCTGTGGATTCCATGATGACTCATGGTGACATTCACCGCCGACGTCTTTTCTCGAGACAATGTTCGTACCTTCGCATTCCTCCCCCCCCCCTCTTTTCAGGCGGCTCAAGCAACCTCGAGGAAGCGGGCACAGCTGGAGGCCTCGATTCGCCCCGTGGCCCTTTCGGGCGGTGGGGTCCGCGCTGGCGTCGCAGGCCCTGTGCTGCCGGCTCCGCAACCCGAGGAGGGAGGTGGTCGTCGTCCGCTGGGGGCGCGACAGCCTCGCATCCTGATCCGCCACCAGAACCAGGTGGTGCTGCCCGGGCGCGAGTCTCCCAAGCGGGCTGGCGAGTTCCAGCGCTTCCGCGGTCAGGACCGCTCCTTCGTGACCGCCGTGCGTAAGTGCCCACAGAAGAAACGTGGTGCTACGAGCGCTCCTGAAAGCCACACACATACCCAGTATGCCTTACATTACATACATACCATATACCATATATGATAAACCACACCACACCACACCGCAGCGACCGCGCACCGCACACCGCACCGCACACTACACACCACACCGCACACCACACACCACACCGCTCCACACACCACACCACACTGCACCGCCCACCGCACACTACACACCACACCGCACCACACACCACACCACACACCACGCCCCACCGCACACCCCACCCCACCCCACCGCACCACACACCACACCACACCACACCACACCACACCACACCACACCACACCACACCACACCACACCACACCATACCATACCATACCATACCATACCATACCATACCATACCATACCATACCATACCGTACCGTACCGTACCGTACCATACCATACCATACCATACCATACCATACCATACCATACCACACCATTCGTGCTTCAGTTTCAGAACATCAGTATTGTGCTGGTACATGCAAAAAACTAAATGGTTAGTGATATTTTGTCTCTGTTTCAGTGTCGTCGTTACATTCCAAGCCTCCAGACAATGAAGACGAGGACCCCGAAGAACTGCGGTAAGGTACAAGACTACCAGCGTGAATTACCCACGCGAGTTCTTGGATATGAACATCTGTCGAATCAGTGCGCTAAGCTCGATGCCGTTTTCACTGCAAAAGGGCCTACACTTTGTAATACCGACCGACTAATCCCTGTAGGGGGCACAGCGATACGGAGACGGAGAACCGCTTAGAAAGCTACATGCTTAGATGGTTGGAGTACTTCCTAATTTCACAAGAAAAAAACACGAGGAAGCGATGTATATTACTAACTCTTCTTGTAGAAGTGCTGTACAAACCGCAAGCTCCTCTTGTTTTCATCTCTTATGATTCAGCAGGAATGTTAAGCACGCGCCTACGCCGTGGTCGGGAGGTCTTTGCTATGGGATTTATTGGCGCAAACATAAAAAACGCAGCGACACATGTTGTAACAACTTTGCTGGAACACTGCATGAAATCGGATTTGCAGACTGGAACATTAATCTGATCCTACATTCCACATAGATAATACGTGTCCTGCAGTTGTTTTCCCTCCTAAGGTCATCCCTGACAACGTCGTCTTTCCATACTCTAGAGCTCAGCTGGCACGTCAAGTCGCGCATGTTCCCAAAACCCATACTGCTTCCTTCCTCATTGCAAGCGAGCTATGACGATACGCGAAATATCTTTTCCAGCATGGAATTACAGACTCAGCTGGAGCCAAATATTAATTCGTCAGATTTGGAGCACCACACGGTTGATGCCGTTACCAGGAATTCGGGACAAGTGCTTTTCTAGTTTCCTTGGCTGTCACAACGTGGTGCATGGATTGGAATATTAAAAAAAATAACGTGTTGACGTCACCCGTGAGTTAAAGAGTGAGTATGACCAAGTGGCTGCAGAACCAAATGTAATAGGCCACTAGGCTTACCGGCACTGGCTGGGAGCTGTCCCGAATTCCCGGTAATGATCCACTAAGATGCCACTTAGAAAAAGGCTTGCTTTCTCATTTGCGTAGTAATGATTACTTGCATGTGAGTAGAGGTGTTCCCTTTTACAATGGACCGGACTGTAGGTTCGTTTTTCTAATGCCATCGCCTCTCTCTTGGCATTAATCTGGTGCGCCCTGGTGTATGGTGCAGGCTGCAGCGCCACCAGAAAGTTCTGGCAGCGCTGTGCATGTGTGGCAACATGACCAGCGTGGCGGGCAGCATCGCCAGCTACTGGTTCATGCCGGCCGCCGAAGCCATCGCCGCCGTCATGGACAGGTATGCCTTAACACGAGGACGCCTATTTACCAAAACCAAAACGCCGATCACCCGCCGCGGTGACTCAGCGGTTAAGGCGCTCTTCTACCGAGCCGGAGTACCCGGGTTCGATCCCGACCACGGCGGCCGCGTTTCGACGGAGGCGAAACGCAAGAGGCGCCCGTGTGCTGTGCGATGTCAGTGCACGTTAAAGATCCCCAGGTGGTCGAAATTATTCAGGAGACCTCCACTACGGCACCTCTTTCTCTCTTTCTTCTTTCACTCCTACCTTCCTCTCTTCCCTTACGGCGCGGTTCAGGCAACACCCTCTCTAGAGGGTGTTGGTTCAGGTGTCCGCCGATATATGAGGGGCAGGTACTGCTCCATTTCCTTTCCTCAAAAACCAATTTACCAATTTGCCGACTGTTCTGCAGCACTTCGTATGTTTTAAGGCGAAAGCCTTTAATGGCTCATGCAGTCGTGACCAAGACGTGTTAGCAAATTTGTCCGCGTTTCAGATTGGTCGAAATGGTCGTGACGTCACTGCGCGCAAACTTTGACGGGTGCACCCGTCAAAGTTTGCGCGCAGTGACGTCAGTAATTGCGCAGTAACTGTCACATATTTCGGTGGACATGTCCACCGAAATATGTGACAGTTACTGCGCAATTTCCTTTCCTCAAATACAATATTTGACTGGTGTCCACCGAGATATGTGACACAGTTACTGCGCAATTTCCTTTCCACAAATACAATTTTCATTTTCTTCATTATGGCCCCTCTTTTTTTCTTTCACTCTACTTCCTCCCTTCCTCTACGGTGCAGCTCAGGTATCTACCGAGATGACAGAGAATTACAGCTCCATTTCCTTTCCTCGAAAAGCGATGCGTTCAAATGGCAACGCATCGACTCCCTGCCAGCGCTACAACACGCTGTCGCATTCCACTCCTAAAGGCAAAGATTAAGCGTCATTAATTGGCAGTTAATTAATGCACCAACAGAATGTGAAGTGAACAATCGCGTAGCAGAATGCAGCACTCAGGCTTTCGCCTTTCACCACTTTAGCCGCTAAAGGTCATCGTCACTTTAATTAATTTTAAGCAATTAGCCATTAATTACTAATTAATGGCTAATTACTGATTAATGCCTAAATGCTAATTATCTATTAATTAATTGTTGTTGTGACGCTTAAACTTCGCCTATAGGAGTGGAACGCGACAGCGCGTTGTAGCGCTTCCAGGGAGTGCACGGGAACGCCACCACCTGTTCGGCGCGATGCCTTGCCCTTTGAACGCAACGCTTTTTGAGGAAAGGAAATGGCGCAGCAATTCTTCATCTCGGTGAACATCTGAACCGCACCGTACAGGAAGGGAGGAAGTGGGAGTGAAAGAAGAAAGAGAAAGAGGGGCCGTAATGAAGAAAATGAAAATTGTATTTGAGGAAAAGAAATTACGCAGTAACTGTCTCACATATCTCGCTGGACACCCGTCAAAAGCGTGACACCTCTGCTGACAAGCTTCTGCTGACAGCCTTCTGTAGACAGTGATAAGGCATTAAAGGCTTTCGCCTTAATATCGGCGAATGGTGTATATGACCGCTACTTTTCCATAGGCGCTGGGTATATTGGTGCACCCCGCTTGAGAACCTCTCAGCCTCAGGAACGCGTACGACTGTCCTATGAAAACGCGGTGTCGTTCCCATCCGTAGTGGCCTCGTATTTGGAACATTACTACGTACGCCTGGAGTATGTGGCTTTCTGCCCTGCATGCTTTGCGTTACAACACCTCTCCCTCGAACTTTTTCATGCACAGCTCGTCGCTCTCGTTCTGGAGCTGGACGCTGATCACGCTGCCGGTGTCGCTGGCTGCCTCGGCGCTCTCCTCCGTCTGCGTCTACTACGGAAGCCTGCACGCCAGGTGCGTTTATTGAGCGTGGTATGATGATGATGATCGTGGTAAATGTGCTAGACGGAGCGCATACCGTTTATTAAGCGTGGTATGATGATGATGATGACGGTAGTAATAAATGTGCTAGACTGATCGCTGACCTCACTGAATTAATGGCCCGGCCTGAGCAACGCGCTACGTCAGACATAGGTGCGTAGCCTCCCAATGGTCGCACAGAAGAGTTAAAATGCGTGTCTTTGTGAACGTTGAGAGTGCGTGCAGCACACTACCGCAACCATCACGTGCTTGCCAACCCGTGACGACATGTACTTATTTATTTACAGATAGTATTAGCCCTTGAGGGGTCTATGGCAAGATTGGGGAACAATGGTTGACAATAAAATCCATGTTCGAAAGAATCAGGAAACAGTGCACTCTGACACAACTGAGACATAAACGGGAGACATAAATATTTACACTGGAGATATATATGTCCGCACGTATTAAAGAACCCTGCTGCACACAACCGGAAAAAGATGCATTGAGCTGTGCACAGTACTCATAAGCACTTCTTGGGATAGTTCAAGGTTCTTCTTGAAATACGAACATAGAACGATTGCTGAAGAATGTGGTGATAGATAGGGAATCCACAAGGTCTTGGGGTAAAGAGTTCCATTCCCGAATTGCATATGGAAAAAATGAATAGCGAAATGTTAGTATGCAGAACCTGTATTCCTCTGTGTTCCCTGTCTTAGATTCTTGCTACTGTCAATTTTGAGTAAATTGTTGTAGAGCTGATAAGACACACAGTGATAAGAAAGACAGACATCACAAGACAGACAGCGTCTAGGCGTCAAGGCAGTTTTTCCCGTACGCTCAAGTGTCCAGCGAACAATGTGGCTTCGTGCAGGGTGCGCTACTTACAAAGTAAAGCGCTAGCTACGTGTAAGGCGAAGACTGTCCACGATGTCGTAAAGTCCGCGCACGCTTGTGTTCGCCAGAAGCTCTAGTCTTGCTACTTTTACGGCGTACGGAACGTGCCTTCTACATTTACAGAACCTAATTTTATGCGTAGCATATTGCAATCACTCAGTTCAGCCCTTGGGCGCGGCCGGGCAGCCACCAAACCACGTGACGTGACGTCACGACAGCCGGAGGAAAAACCGTAGGTAAAGATGATGGCGATTCTTGGTGAGAAGTGCAAACACAGTAGAAAGGGGAAAAAAAAGGAGAAAAAGAAACAAAAAAAATAAAAAAAGAACGGCTGAGCATGGTGGCGGTTGCCACCGCCCCGTTTCAAAGGGGGCGCTCCTATCCATCCATCCATCCATCCATCCATCCATCCATCCATCCATACGTCACGGAGGAAAAGCTGCTGAGAAAATCGAGTGCCGCCAAGCAATACCTCGCGCAAAAAGACCGCGCAGTATGCAACGCATTCTTGGCTTAACCAAGCTAAGCCTGGGAATCTTTTTTATCCACGCGAGCACAACACTAAAACTACTATTTTAATTTACTGTATGAATGGTGATAGTCGGTGAGTTAGAGACATTTATTAGGGGAAGATCTCCTCAGGTATAAACTACAATCATTCCTATACTTGGAGTATTGAGTGAACGCGAATGATACTGTGCGCGTTGAATGTGTATTCAGAATGCGATAAAACTAAGCCATGGAAGATAAAAAGATACGTTGGCACGCGTTGAAGTTGGCCTGTATCAATAGATGACTGTGCGCTAATAAGAAAAGTGGCTATCTTCACTACAGAATTGACTTTTATAAGCTGAAAGGTAGAAAAAGGAATGTAATACAGGCATCGCTACACTGCAATGATGTCCTGAATTTGAATACATGGCGGGAAAAATAGCGTTACATTTTTTACCAAATTCGATCAGCAAATGAATGAGTCTTTTCATCATTAACATAGCCAGATAGAGTCATACAATCAATTTTTACTAAGGACAAAAATTGTACGATATCCTCATTTAAGCATGCGCGAAGTTTGACAGGCGATTATTATGTACACTGCTTTCCGGTTTTCGCTTTCAGTGATAACCAGCTCAACGCACAAGCAGAACGGATCATCTGCTGCTACGCGAAGCTGAGGCTGAACAGACTGGAAAAATATAAGCAAGTTCCAGTTTTCTATTGTTCTCATTTCGATTTAAAAGCAGAACATTTTTCTCGCAGGTGTTCGGCGAGAGCTACAGCGTATCCTGCTTGTGAGATTCAATCCGTTCATATTAGAATTCAGGTCTTTTTAACAACCATGAAATGTTCATGTGGCATCATTACTGGAAACTGGATGCTCGAAACGGCGGACATGAGAAAAATCAGTCTAACTAAAATATCCACTGATAATTAAAAGGAATAAAGAATTTATAATAAAGGAATAAAGGAAGGAAGAAAGGAATGAAGAAAGGAATAAAGGAATAAAGAAGGAATAAAGAAAGAAAGAAGGAATAAAGAAGAATAAAGAACTTTAAGAGGGTTAACTGCTGAGCTCGTTGGTTTTCAGACATAATAAAGGATTTTTAGCGCAACAAGGAAACACAACACAAGAAAGACGGCAACACGGGCGCTTGTGTTGCCGTCTTTCTTGTGTTGTGTTTCCTTGTTGCGCTAAAAATCATTTATTATGTAAGAATAAAGAACCTTACAATATTTTTTATAGTTGAATCCTGCCTTCCCAAAACCGTCAGAATTTGCAATCTGTACGATAGGTTGGTCTGAAGCATTCCACTTCGATCGACTTTCATGCGACAAAGTGTACCCAGACATATGCTTTTATTTTTCATACAAAAACTGACCTTCTTTTGTAAACACAACCTTATCAAACAGAGATGAGGTTTGTTTACGTAAATATGCTCGTCAGCAATTCAAAGGCGTTTTTATTGCACTCAGTAAACATATCCAGGTAATTTCTGTATTCTAGTTGTATTCAAACGTATTCTCTACCTATAACCTTATACGAGCTATAGTTTGTGAACTATAAGAAACGCGCCAACATGGCAGTGAGCATTTCAGAACGAACTCCTTCCACGTGTGAATGTCATTCGTCTTACTACATTTCAATAAATGCTAGCAGGAGGCTTAACGACCTTTGGCACGTTCCCGCCTTTCTGCAAGTTTGCTCTGACTTATACAAACTTTTTTGTGCTCCAGGATCTTCGAACTAATAATTCTGCTGTTTTGGATTGGATACTCTGGAATTACTCTCGGCTGCAGGTTCATACAGAGGCAGTAAGTGTGCGCTTTTTCTTGCTTATATTTTTTAGCACACTGATTATTATAGTCGGATAAAACTCAAGAATAAAGCATCGGATGCCTCTCAAAAGAGACCCTTCAGCCACCCCATTCTCACGACGCCGCGGATAATCTGATAAACCCGTGGTTAGTTTCTTTCATCTGCCACCTCCTGCAATGTCACGCTAGCAGGTCGAGGGGAATTAACCATTACGTCTTGAGAATCGGTGGACGCCAGCGACTGGAGGGCCTGCTTTGAGAACATTTTAAGGCGAAAGCCTTTAATGGCTCATGCTGTTGTCCGTTAACAAAATGTCACGCGCGTTTAACCAATGGTTGCTTCAGATAGAGGAGGAAAAAATGAACCTAGAAGCCAATTTTGATGACTGTAGATTTATTAGTTAATTATAGGCAAAAATGTCGAAATTGCGTCGAAATAGCGCGGACGTCGATATAACGACGAGAACAATGACGTCACATCCACCGGAAGTCGTCACGGCATAGTGAAAATTGTCACAGAATGGTCGGAAAAACGTCGGATTTGTGTCAAATTAGATGGGAAAATGTGTAATTAAGCGTAAGTAACACTGAAGATCCCCGAAAGATGTATAATTTGGGTATCGATATAGCCACGGCAACGGTGTGACGTCACATTCACCGGAAGTCGTCACGGCATAGTGTCCTCGGCTTTCGCCTCTCAACACTTTTCCATTTCGTTCTTGAGTCGCATGTGACTATAGATCTTGAACCTCTGCTACTTCCTGTCTCGCGAGGCTGAGCAGCAGTGCCGGCGTGTGCAGGGACCTGAGTACATGCTTCCTCGGCGGCATCCTACTGCTGGCGTCGGCGCTGCCCAGAGCCGTAAACAAACCGCCGAGGATGCCGAGCCCTGGCCAGTTCCGGGACAACGTGGACGTGGACGGCGACGATACGCCGGACTTCCGGCCCGCCGAGCCGGGCTTCGCCTCCCGCGCAAACAGGCTTCCCTGGGGAACCATCGTCATCTACGGTGCCACCTCGGTCCTCACCAGGGTCGCCGAGGTCCGTCCGTTCGAGCTCACCCGATAAAAGTCTCGAGATTTAGGGAAATTTTATAAGGAGTGCGCGCCTTTGATCCCTGCATGGGCGCATTTAAGGGAAGATTACAAAAACTCAATGAGAAAAAAAGAATCAAGGTTCTAGAAAAGTATTCAGTCAAGTTAATGATATCTTAGTTGAAATCAAGAGGAAGAAGTTGGCTTGGGCAGGGCATGTAATGCGAAGGCAAGAAAACCGCTGATCCTTAAGGGTAACGGAGTGGATTCCAAGAGAAGGCAATCGTATCAGGGGGCGGGAGAAATTTAGGTGGACGGATGAGATAAAGAAATTTGCGGGAATATGGTGGCCGCGGCTGGCGCAGGACTGGGTTAATTCGAGAGACATGGGAGAGGCCTTTGCCCTGCAGTGGGTGTAGTCAGGCTGATGATGATGATGATGAAGTGTAATCATGTTTTCACAGTGAAATGGCGTAGGAGTATATTCCTTCTCCTAGCTGAAGTCAAGCATCTTGAACACCAGAAATGTTCCTTTGCGTAATTACAGTCAGGCTCACATTGCACATACATTTTATAGCTTTATTCTGGAAGGCCTCTGAATGGCCCTTTATTTTTTCTTTTGCCTGCGCAATGCTGTGCATGGTTTTTTGTCCGCGATGGGTGCATTCTCGGGGGGAGGAGGGTGGGTGGCACGGTCGAAACTATTGCACAAATCGGGCCGTTAAAGGCATATACCTGCAGCATTTTTCATCCAGTGCTGCAGAGTACAGTCTTGATCACAACTCTTCCCACCAAAGGCTTTTCGCTTCAGCCGCATAATGGAGCCATCACGGCACTATTAAATACCGAAGGACCTTGAAACGCTAGAACAAGGTTTTTTTAGGGTAGAGAAGCTTCCTGCTAGACATGTGTTTTGAATGATCCGCTACACGGAGCATTCTAGGAACATTCATTTTGGTACAGGGGAACGCTATGGCCTGAGGACCTGTGGCAGGGGGTGTACACTCTGCAGAGCCCTTGGCCAATCGTACCCGCCGTGAAACTGCCCTCAGAATCAAGGTTGTCAAAATTAGCGCTATAAATAGCCCGAAATTCCGAGATCTGTTACAGATTCCGTGCGGTGCGCTCTTCGCATTTGTGTGGCCCGACTGATCACAAGTTCGCGCTTGAAAACACTTCCAGGTTTTGCTATATTATTTTTGAAACCCCAGCGAGCAAGACAAACCGGAAACTTGCGTAGAATCCTATCGTGGCTGTGGCTGCCTTGATGGTGCCTGTCTTGGCGTTCTGCTTGCGTTGCTTGCGCGGAGGTGCAGCCGTCAAGGCTAGCCCGTGCTGTAAAAAGTTCCCTTGGAAAACAAGAGAGACACTTAGATGGCACAATCGCTGTTTTCTTACGAGGTTTATTTTGTGGTCTTCCCGCTCGTGGTCCGCAGAACACGGGTCTGGCCCAGGTGGCGTTCGACAACCAGTTCTGGAGCCAGCAGTCTGACCTGGTCAAGCAGGTCCTGCTCACCATCGCCTCGTCGCTCATGGCCGAGTTCATGACCGCGGCCGCGCTGTGCAACGCCATTCTGCCCATCGTCACCAACCTCGTCAGTACCAACTCTTTTCAGAACTTAGTTGTTCGCGTCACTGTAGGTGTCCCCAGTCGACATCAGCACTAGTGAAAACCAGATATGGACCGCACTCCATATGAAGGCTAAAGTTTGAAAGTTATTTGGACGAACTATCTGACAGTTACGTAGTCCACATTTGGTAGTCACAGCGTGAAGAGGCCCTCCTTCTCTTCCTTCGAAGAATTGGCAGGAGACGAACAAGAGAGGGAGGAGGAGAAAAAGGAGAGGGCGTGTCTACGAACCCCTTCTCCTTTCAGCCCTGCCGCTGATTTGTGCGCACCGGCGCTTAAGACAAGGCAACACGCGGCTGCGAGCATAATCGTTGGCGGGCTAGATCACTCGTATCTCGCTTAAGGGCACTGTTAAACGACAAGGCATGCAGGCTAAGTCATCTTGAAGCGTCTTAGACAAATGGCGGACCAGAATACAAGCCTACGCTTGTTGATTGTAAGGGGCTCACCACCGGTACCGTATCCCTGTCTAATATGCTTCTGATTTTTATTTTAATTGCCAGTCCATATTGTCTTTCAGGCTACAGAATTCCTATACTGGAGGAAATATGAAAGATGAGGAGAAAGATGAGAGGGTGTTATGAAGAAATGAAAAGCACTTTAATGACCTCACTCTCGACATCCCGTCTGTGTGCCGCCCACTCAATCACCCATCCCAACCTTCTGGGAGACCGCCCTTCCGGCTGCACGAGCCGGTGAATAGCGCAAGTTGATTGACCGAGCTAGTCTGGCGGGGAATGCCAAAGGGCTCCTGGACTGAGGAGCCCTGCCGCGAAGGTTTTTATCTGTTATTAAAGTTCATCCTCCACCTCCTCACGGCGAAGTTCTTAACCGCACCGTGAGGGTAAGGACGAAGGATTCCTTGGGAGATCCAGTGGGCAGGACCAGCATTTTAATTCGGTGTCTCATAATTCATGTTGTTGCCACCCACCGTGTACATATAATACTTTGCAAAAGCTTGTCCTGTGCCAGACCCCTGGTAACACTTGTGCCGGGTGGCGCCCTTGCAGTCCACGGGCACGGAGCACGACGCCCTGTACTTCGGTCTGCCCGTGGCGGTGGGCGCTTCGGTGAACACCATCCTGCCGGTCTCGCTGCCTCTGGTCATGCTGCACGACATGGCGCCGGTCACGCGTAAGCAGTTGGTGAGGGAACCCTTTTACCTACGCGTGAAGCGAGACTGTTTGACCGGCTGTCCTGCTTCTTGCTCGGAAATACTTCGTCGAAAGCTGTTTCATTTCTCTTTAAGCAGGATTTTGCCCAATGTTTAGAACAGCGTCGTAAATATCAGGAGCTATGTGGCAAACTCAGAAGCGCTAAGCAGCCTACCTAACAATAGTGGGACTCAGATATTGTTTTTAATAACTCATCTGAACTTCGCTGACAGAACTCTGTTGCGTTGCAGCAGTATTCACAGAAAAGGAGAAATTCTCAAGACAGGAATATAACTCTATGTAGCATACCTTTCGTTGGCCATTGTTTTCATTTTCCTGTAGGTTATTTTCTATTAATCATCGACATATTTGAAGCATTATTTAAAAGAGGACGAACAACGTTAATGACACCAAAGAGGGGCGTGTCGCGCAATTCATCTCCGAAGCTGCGACAGCGCATTGGAGGGATGGCGCAGCGGCCGCTGCGATAAGCCACTGTTTACATGGCTGCGCATCGAAACTTTCGCGATAGTGCTGCCGCATTGCGTCTCAGCTGGAAATTAGGGCGAGGCGGCCATATCCGGCTCGACCCCATCCGCTTTCGGCTATCGCGATTTCTGGCATCTTGACAGCTTCGCCAGCTTGCACTTTGAGAAAACTTCCCTACCGACTCGCCCGGCCTGCCGCAAATGCTTTTTTTTTACCGCTAACTCAGGGCTCCCAATTCCCCCTCCCCTCGCTGCGACGCGCTTTCCAGTTTACATGCATTTTTTTTTGTGGGCGCAGTCGCGTCTCGATCTAACCCCCTGCTGGCGCAGGCACTGCGCTGCGACTCTCTACAGCGAAGTGAACCGTCTACATGGCATCGACGCGAGAAGAAAAAAGAAAATTGGCAGTGGTTTAGCTCTGGTTAAACCTAGAGGATTGCGAAAGCAACGAGGAGAGAGAGAGAGAGAGAGAGAGAGGCGATGGAGAGCGCGCGGCAGAGGCGGCGGCCTCGGCACGCTAGCTATGCGCCGCTACTGCGCATGCGCTACTGGCGAGCGCGGCGGCGGCACCTGTGAGTCACCCGCGCAGCGACGGCGGCGGCGCGCCAGCTTTGCGCCGTGTGACGTCAGCGCTCCTCGCGCATGCGCAGTGTGGACTTTCATCAGCTCCGCGAAATGGCTCGGCAACTCGCGTAGTGTTGCTTCCGCAACAAAACGGTCTCGCTGCTACTCAGTCGCAGCCATGTAAATCCCGCTGTCGTCTGTGCCTGGGCGAAATGTGCGGTATAACTTGATATCGGGTTGTTGAGGTGGACCCGCATTTACTGGAGGCGGCGCGACACTTGAAGGCGAGGGAGCAGCTGACAAAGACGTCAGCTTTGCCTATCAGCCGTGAGCATGGTGTGGCTCGCGCTGTCTGCTTTGTCGTCCTCAAGGCGTTTTTGCCTGTGAGGGCGCTTCGGGGCTATCCACTTTATACCTTCAAAGGACTATAAACGCCAAATTTTTGCTTCCGTGTTTTCTTCTCTCGAAAAATGCGTTAGACATTTGTATACATGGAACACCCTGTGGTATTCGTGTACGACTGCTAAATAATTTATAACTGAATTTCTTCTTGACGCTGTTTCGGTGTCGGTTCGGTTTTGGTTTCATCAGTCGAATGGTGACTGGTGCGTAGTTGGTGTTTAGGTCACATGAGGCATTAAAATTCAGCTATACAATTGCTTACAGGTAATTTTTTGTCATTACCAGGTCTTGTAAGAGGCTGGATTAAATGTAGTAGTAAATTAAAACTACATATCAGCGATTATATTAGTTTTTTCTAGTGGATTACGTGACCAAAACATCAACTTGACGTCACAGTCGTCGTTCGGTCGACGAAACCGAAACCAAAACAGCATAAGAGGAGAAATTTAATTATAAATTATTTAGCGGTTGTAGGCAAATACTACCCCGCAACCCATGTATTCTAATTGCCTAACGCATCGTTTGACAGAAGAAAACGCGCAATAAAATTAGGTGTATGTAGTCTTTTAAAAGGGTAATGAGCTTGAATGATTAATGTCTGTGCATTAAGGGTACTAGATGTTCACCATTAACGACTTTCAGTGTTAGGACTGAATGTCGGATTCAACTACATCTTCTTGGAGTGGCGTCTAGTACACATGGTCATACTACAGTGTGTTTATACTTTCAGACTTGTTTCGAAATGTTTTTGCAGAGAGAGAGAGTGAAAGGAATTTTAATGAGAGGAGAGGAGGAGAGGAGAGGTCGGTTGGTGGTAACATCTATAGCACTTACCTGTTCTCCACTGAGATAAAACTTGACCGAATTGAAAGACAAGTGGCTCTCCACTGCGATTTCTATCGCACATGCGTACATTCATCCCTCTCGTACCCCTTTCTCCCTTGCAGATTCTGACCGGCGCCTTCGTGAAGACTGTGGTGGTGGCCAGCATTCTCCTGTCCATGAACACCACGGGCGAATACGTTTTACACAGCATCAGACAATTTAACAACACCGAGACACTGGACACTCTAACACTTCGGTGAACCATTTCAGTAAAAGCAGGAGCGCACATCTTCCGGCCAGCAGAAGCAAGAACTTGGCATAGGTGTGCTATCGACACTGTTTTAACGTTTCCATCTAGGCGTGGAAATCAATCAACTAAAGAAAGTAAAAAGAAAACGAATGATCTGCGACGTTTCAACAGTTGTGATAAGCGTTATTATAGAAGCAACAGTGGCGTGAGACACGACTAATTTAAGCGTCAACCATCGGTGCGTCGGACATCGGATGGTCACTGTACCGAACAAGTATAGCTTTCGAAGCAATTAAAGATGTATGCTTTTGACACCAGGGGCACTTGTGTGCGCCGAAGGTGATCCTTCTCGAGCTGTTCACCTTCGTGCGTGGGGAAACCGATAGCGCCGTAGATGAGCGCAGAAATTTCCAGCCCGGGAGTGCTGGAAAGCGGGAATTTCGAATTTGTATTGGCTAATAGATCTAACACGTGGTTGATGTGGTCGTAACAAATAACCTTCTCGAGGTAAACACCCTGAATATGATTTGCTAATTTCCATACGCGCCTAATTCGAAACATGTACTTGCAATAAACCGCGCAGTGTGAACGGCGAAATTACGCAGACTTTGAAAACTGGACTCTCGTTCTCGGCACTTTTTTTTTTCCTTTTGTGATCATAATGTACAAAGTGTAGTAAATTTTTCCTACCTGGCATCTTATGTGGGCAACGACGAGTGCCTTTTGTTTCAACGCCGCCAGAAGTACCTGTCTACTCCTCCATTCCGTTGAGGTCAACGGCGCACCTGTAAAAGCAATTTCACCTTCCAGCCAGAAGCAATAACTTGTGATATTGAGTCTGCTTTAACATTTACAATTAGGCGTGAAGTAAGAGCGGCGCGCATGGTCTTTGATGTTTCCATAGTCGTGGCAAGCGTTAGCACAGAATTAACAGCCGCATCCGAGAAGGAAATTTAACCAACCGTCGGCCCGTCGGTCGTAGAAACCACGGCTAATCTGATGATGAACGTGAAACAAAACTATCGGAAACATTCCGAAATTTTTCGCCGTAGGGGTGTTCAGCAGAAAAAAAAAATACCGAGTGGGATTCGAACAAGCGTCGGCACAAATGAACAGTTTCGTTTCTGGATAGACTCGATCGGCAATCGCCGCTATGTCTCACCTGCTCTACGGTGCTTTCCAGTTCTGCGGTCGTGTCTACAATGACACAAGAGTACCAAATAACTTATTTCATGCTAATACGTACAAAAGAGAGTTTAGGAGCTCTACGTCGCTGAGCTTTACTTGAGCTCCGCCCAAGTTACCGTCATCCCAGCTGGCTAGGGGTAAGCAAATACTCGAAAATTTCAAATACCGAATGGAATATCGTCCTCACCGGTTATTCCAACGAAACGAATAGTGTATTGTCAAAATTAGTTTGGTTTAGTTTATAGGGCTTTAGCGTCCCAAAGCGACTCAGGATGTTTGGTTTAGGTTTATGGGGTTTAACGTCCCAAAGCGACTAAGGCTATGAGAGACGCCGTAGTGAAGGGCTCCGGAAATTTCGACCACCTGGTGTTCTTTAACGTGCACTGACATCGCACAGTACACGGGCCTCTAGAATTTCTTCTCCAAAGAAATTCTAGCCGCCGCGGCCGGGATCGAATCCGCTTCTTTCGGGTCAGCAGCCGAGTGCCATAACCACTGAGCCACCGTGGCGGCTATTTTCAAGATTAATCGAAATGAATATGTTCTCAACTTCTCGAATAGTTCTCGAATGAAGGCAGGAAGTTCGAAGAAGGCCGGCCGTATTTTTCCTCGACGAATGTTTCATAAAAATCCCACACCGATGCCACGCACCATCCTTCCGCAAAGGTATATGACGAAGGTGAAGGATAAAGCGCCACGACGCGGTCCATTTGTGTGGGGACGTTCATAATGCTTGTGCGTGGCCTCTAAGCCTGGACTACACGGCAGAACTCAAATTCAGGAAAACCCTGCCTTGATGCTGGATCTTGGAGGCCATAGCACATACGTGTAGATGCCACCAGCCTCATTTCCTTCGTTGTGATTCTAGTGCCGTCGGGTACCCACCGTTTTTCTAATGTATACAAAACTTCCTCTGGCCGGATGCTGGGTTTTTCTGGGGTGAAATGCTTGGGAAAGTGTTTTTGACAAAACCAAGCAAATGGTAATTTTTCTATGCCTATAACTTGGCCTTAATAGTCAGTGTTGCAACTCGTTATTGGAGATGTTTTTTTGCAGCTATAGCTAGTTGCACAGCTCAAACTTCTTAACCTTTTAACATAAAGCAGTGCCACAACCATCGTTTCAATGTTTCGCTCTAGTTCTCTACTACTAATATTCAATTTCTACTCTATTTGGTGCTATCACAATTATATTGTAGCGAAAGCTACACTAGGCTATTCAGCGGCGTGTTTCGGGCGGTCGTCTCAGGCCAGTACTGCGCATGCGCCGTAACCATGGCAACCATGCCAACCGGTTGCCATGCGCCGAGCATAACATGCTCGGCGCCTAACGTACCCTTCGCTATGAATGTCCTGACCTAGCTGAGCTAAGCCACAGCAAATTTCGGTCTTCAGGTTTACTATTGGTATTACTGTTCGGAAGTGGAGCTACACTATTCGTATTATATTCGGCTTGAGAAAAGTACTATTCGTACAGCCATACAGCTGGCTCGTCTACGGCTGCTGCTGTTGCCGAGAACATAGCATAGACAGTCCGTAGTGCCGGCGCTGATAGCGCAGCCCTTTATCGACCCACCAACAGTGCACGCACATCACTGGTGTAAAGATGACAAAAGACAATGACACTTTATTCGTGGGGCGCAAGGGGGTTCCCTGTCTCGCGGCCAAGGGCCGTGTGCACAAGGAGGCAAGGCTGCACAGCTGGTGTGTCCGCGGCTCCACACAATGGTTTCCTCCTCTCTGCTCGCTCTGTGATGGTGGAAGGGGGAGGAGCTTCTCTTGCCCTGCTCAGTCATGGCTTCCATCAGCTCTGCACACTGTGGTACTCGACCGGCGATGGCTAGCCGCCCCAGGCGTTGCACTTCTGCTGGGGGTTCATGGCGCTGCCCGCGGGGCACTCGAAGACCCGCGAGAACTCGCGAGAGTTCTGCAACGCCATCGTCACCCTGCGCCAGAGATCGAGGCGAACAAGATGGCGACGATTAAAGGAGCTCTGAAAGGGGCTGCAATAAAGTTGAGGTATGCCTGGTATGTTAAAGGACTCCGCTTCACGAATATCCTTCAGCGAGAGTGTTTGATGGGCGTTGTAAAAGCTGAGTTATGCGTAGTCAAAACATGCATTTCAACGCTTTCGCGCCTTTCCCTCTTCTCTCGTCACTTTTTGCACGCTGAAAGGTCGGCGCTCCTCAGCCGGCCTTCCGGCCGGAGGCGTTGCTTCCTGACCTGTCTGAGCTATCATGGCCGCGGTCATGGTGGCCACTTGGTGTCTGAAAGAATCTAACCAATAGCCTTCTCTGAACCGGTATACGCAGGAGCGTGCGACGGAGGAGGGTGCGAGCATGAAAAAGTCACCGGGTAGGGCTCGCTAACTTTCGCGCGTGATTGTGGGTTCTTTGCTGCGTGCCTAAGTGTATTATTAAGCTTGGGTGTTCATAACAACCAAATGCAGTGAATGAACAGGTTGATGTGCTCCCCTAGGAAGGTGTTTCAGAGACCCTTTAAGGCAAAGGTTAGTCGACCTTCTTATAAGAGAATCTCCGAAAAAGACATGGATTTCTGATTGCGATAAACGTGGTGAAGCTTTCGTCCATGCGAAGACATTATACATCTGAGGGTATTTAATTTAGAGCCGCCATAATTGCTCTCTCGCACTGATCGTCTCGTCAGAAAATTCAAGGAGCACCTGATTTATTACTTGGTTCCTCTAGCACTGGTGGTAATTACACAACCTTTGACGTCAAGGCTGAAACATATCAAATGACTGTCTTTATCAAAGGCGAGGCTGACCAGTAACGAACAGGTCGGAAAAAAAGAACGAGTTGTCACTACAAAAATTTAGCCCAGATTTCGAAGCTCTCTAAATGCCCCAATATTTTGTGCAAATGAAGCTCGCTGAGTTTTAAGACCGTCTAGAGATACTGCCAGTAGCCGTGGACGAACTGCTCATTCGTGAACGTTTGCTTCAGAATATGTTTAGTGACTTCCTGCTCGTGAAGCTTGCTTCCTTGTGAAAGACAGTCACAAAATGGCCTGAATTTCGAAGTGCGGTTTAAAGAATTGTGTACCTCAAACAGCTCTGAACTGAAAGCGCAGCCCTGTATGTTAGGAATCAAATTCATCGGTGTCGGGTCTGCTGACGCGCCTGTAGTTACTGAGACTTCATTTGACAACGTTACTAGGATTTAGCTATAAGCGTTCTTTCATCTCGGTTTGAAACTGTGTGCGACGCGGCCACAGCACTGACAAAACGCTGTATGCGCCTCCGTATGTAACACGCATCGCTGCAACACGACAGGCTTTGAAAAAGCACGAAAGCACCCCGCTACACCAAAGTCAACAATCTTCACCTCTCTTTTACAAGGGCTTCGTTGGTGCTGTACATCTGGTACGTCATGTAGTCCTGGTTGGCCTTGACGCAGTTGTCCTAGAATGAATATAGCACGAATTAAGCAAGAGAGGAGGAGGTACACTAGAGGCTCGAAAAGTCGATAAAAGACGCCTCAAAACAACAGGAGTTAAAAGGGTACAGACGCAGTTTTTGGGTGTCTGTTTTTATGCTTTGAAAGAAACCCATCGTGATCATGAAAATGAGCTAAAAATAACACGTTGCAGCGTTAACTACCAACGATTTTGTACCGGCAGTTACGGTCTCGGTCGGCGCCAGCGCTGAAGTGCATCATGACGTCACGGTCGACCGGCTAACCTGGACTACCCCAATCCTGATTATGTCGGCGTCGCCGGAAAGCAGTAGTTGTTCCAGTGATCAACCAGTGGATTTCATGACGACAAAATAATTAGCGCAAGTTCACCTTGACGTCACTCCATGAGGGTGGAGTTGCGAGTGGCTCCTCGGACAACGTTCAAAATCGTATGTTCCAATCAACGCATGAGACTGAAATTTGCCAGAAGGCATCACCTTACGCCCACGAAACATTACATTTGAACCTCGTTACAACAAAGTATAAGGGGCCTGGTGTTAACTTCGTTATAGCCGTAGCTTCGTTATAGACCATGTTGACCGAGGTTCCAAGGGAAACGTCATGCATTCCTTCATTATATCCATTATTTCGTTATAACCAGGTTAAACATATCGTTTGCTTCAAAATTTTGTGTCTGTACCCATTTAAGAAAGAGGCAGCAGCAGGCTGGCTTAATAACTTTTAATAAACTTTTTTTAAGCGCACCAAAGATCTGTCTTTCTGTCACGCAAAAGAAAAAAGTAGACTGAAAGACACTCTCCACGCCATGCGTTTCCATTGGCGCCCTTCTCGCTTTCACCACTCCCACTTTCTTTTGTGCTGCGTCAGTGAAGTCTTACGAAATCGTCCTGCGCCACAAAACGAAACCCGTCGGTAAAGCGAGGCTCACCAGAACGTAGTATATGAAGAAGAGCTTATCCGACGAAAGGTGCTCGGCGTTCATCATGCGGAAGTCTCTCTGCCATATTCTGAAGACGTTCAGCAGCTGATGGAAGGCCTGGAAAGAGGCGTCACAAAGCCGATGAACTGGGCGTGAAAAAAAAAAAAAGAAAACGCAGTGCCACCTAATTCCATTACGAGTTGGCAATGCGACGGCATTTGAAGCCGTTGATGCCTTTGCCGGAAGTGACAGGTGGTGCTTGAGACAGCCAGGTTGCTCTTTCCGAGTAATATTGTCTCTCCATATACCACCTCCCACGGTTGGCAGGCGGAGGGTTCACACGAAGAACTTCACTTCCGGTCTGGTGGGGTCAGATCCCTCCAGCCAATAGGATTTCTGCACTCTGATGCCGTCGCTGATGACGTCACTGCCCGCCAGCCAATCAGAATTTTTTGGGGGAACACCGGTTGCCACCGGCTTTTTGCTGCAATGAGGCTTCAAAGCTACCACTTAAAATAGCGACTCGCTGCAACTCGCAATTTTTGTTTGGTTGTTTCCATTACAGGGATATTGGAAGCAGTAGGCCCACAGGTGCGGAAATAGGGTTGTGCCCTCGTTATCAATTAAGGAATCAACGCCTCTCGGCGTTGATTCCTTAATTCCTTGATTCCTTGATTCCTTAATCGCGAGCCCAGTCACGTACAAACCCTGTCCTACGACATCTATGCGCACTCTATCCCAGCAGATACCTTCCTACTGCACTCGGCCGCCCCCGACTACGCTTTTCGTCTTGTGCCATCCACGCCACTGTGTCTCAAAGTTAACCCAGTAATTTTCAAGCCTTTTCGTTAGCCTGCCAGGTTTTGCCCAAAGCCCGAGTACTGACAACAATCAGCTACTGCATAATATCCCTTCCAGCGATGTTAGTAAGCTGCTTTTGATCACCTGAGAGTTCCCACAAAATGCGTCCCACCTAGGTTCTTTCCACTCCGTACTGATTAATGGAGCTCTTAGTCGTTCTCTGGAACTCTTCCACGCGTTTATTTCAATCCCTCGCGATCATTTCATGCACTGAGATGGCGTTCGAGGCGTCATAGAAAAAGAAAAGGTCTCCCATTTTGGTTGGTTCCTCCTTACTCCGAGAAAGAAGAGATGATGACAGGCGTGTATCCGCCCCCCCCCCCCTCAAAAAAAAAAAAAACAAAGAAAAATGAGGCGTGCATTTAGATGCATGAACGAAACGGTGCACGACGCGCTGCAGCCGACCTACTGCAAGGCATTGCCGGGCGCAACCAAGACGAAGATGAGTGGCAAAGATGTGGGAGTTTAAGAAACAGCTGTGCTGATGAGAGTACACGAAGCCCAAAGTACACACGATGTCTCTGAGTGCATGAAACCGCAGCTTGACCAGGTTGCAAGGCGCCTACGAAATGACGAATTCTACTCTAAGCTTAGCGACAGAAGTTTCGCACCTTGAAGGCAGGCGTGATGGCGGCGCTTTCTTCGAACAGCGACTCCTGCACGTCCGATCCGTTCAGCTGCGCCGGTGAGGAGAACAGAGGAGGATACATAAAGAATGCGTTGTACAGTGTAAAGAGAGAGAAAAAAAAGTGCGCTGAGGACACAAAGTCATAAAGGATTCAAATCGGCTCTGGAGTTAAGGCGAGAGCCTTTAATGGCTCATACTGTTGTCCGTTAACAAAGCGTGTCACACGCGTTTAACTCGGGAACTAAGAAAGAAGAAAACCAATGGTTGCTCCAGATAGAGGAAGAAAAAATGAATCTAGAAGCCAAGTTTGATGACTGTAGATGAATTAATTAATTATAGGCAAGATTGTCGAAATTGCGTCGAAATAGCGCGGACGTCGATATAGCCACGGGAACGGTGTGACGTCACATCCACCGAAAGTCGTCACGGCATAGTGAAAATTGTCACAGAGTGGTCGAATTTGCGTTAGATTAGATGGAGAAATGTGTAATTAAGCGTAATTAACACTTAAGATCCCCGAAAGATGTATAATTTGGGTATCGATATAGCCACAGGAACGATGTGACGTCACATCCTCCGGAAGTCGTCACGGCATAGTGTCCTCGGCTTTCGCCTCTCAACACTTCAATTGCCAAAGGGTTCTCGCATTTTTTTCCTATGGGAGTAACTGCGTTGCCACGACCATCATCCGTATCCCCCTCCTCCACTATTATTCCTTCTCGTCTTTCCAAAGGGAGTCTCTCCTCACGGACAAACCGCTTGTCCCTCACTCGATTCGCAACGGGGTATTACTCACCGGCAGCTCCAACCCGGCTCTGCACTCCAAACAGAAAGCAGTAAAAAGGGAGTAAGTCCCATATATGCGTATTCATGTTTAGAGTGTATGCACAACAGGCCGAACGATAGGAGGTTCAGTGTGTGTGCAAAATGGCTGACGCAGGAACTCTACCGCGGTTCGTGTTCGGCCACCGGCCACCGCCATGTTTTGATACGGCACTCAACTTGCAGGTGGCATGGCGGCTACCAACTTCGTAGCGGTAAGCACGTTCTTTGCGCACTCGATATAAAAAATTCGTGGAGTAGTAATGGAAACCACAGGCTGAAGATCAAAAAACTATATGTGGTTTGAAAAGTTTGATACATCGATAAGTAGATTCACAACACCTTTCACGTGTGGTTAAAATGCCGGACCAAGAGGTGCCGAAGGAAGCCGAAGCCAGGAGGTAATTTTGTTCTTTCTAAAAAGGACGATGCCCGCCAAAGTGGAAAACGAAAAGAACGAAGAGTAGAAAGAAGTCACCTTGCGCCCCGGATTCGCGGGGTCATCGAGTTTGCTGTACTGATTTGCGAAACACATGAGCTGTTTCTCGAAATTCTGCGCCGAAGTCTCGCTCCACACCATCTCGGGGAACACTTTGCCCGTGTCGTAGTAGTAGCCTGCGCAGAGAAGGCGAGGGGATATTTCGTCGATCAGATAACCGAACTGCTTTGACGTAGGTAGTTTAAATGCAGTGGTATGCATGGCACTGCGATTTTTTTTACCGCCACCTGTCTACCAAACTGATTGGCAACACTTACTCGCTCACTTACAACAGTTCTGGTCAAGCCATCGCTTCACGTTCCCTTTACCTGGAGCCCCATGCCACATCACGAGAAACGACGAGTGTCTAACGCGAATAAACTGGTTTGCATGCTCTTCCTAATCAGAGATCGGGCCCCGAAGGGGCTTTCACTACCCTGCGCTAGGGGGCGGTACTGTTTTAAGAGAACAAACTAGCCGTGAGCGAGGACATAAACGAGATAGTAGAAATACGGTTAAGCCAGTTCTTACGCCTCCTTTCCGCAAGGTTTGCCCTGAGACACCACAGATATTTTCTTTACGATAATGGGATAAGGATGAGCTTGATTCGGTAAACGCCTAGGTGGTGGTTGTGGAGGGAACACAGTAAGTTATCTGCTGAAGCGCGCCATCAGGATTAGGTCAGTCGTGTCAGGAAGCAGCCGCTGTGGACTTGCGCACATTCAGTTATCTTTCGCATTCAGTGGTCTCTATTTGCGAAGTGACGAAGGGTATCGAGGTGGTGGGCTTGCTTGCCCACGCTGCAGTTTAAAACCATGGAGAAATTGAGTACAAGTACGCGATAGTGTACCGTGCTGCTCGCAAAAGAATTGGCGCACTGAACTGGAGACTTGATCGTAATGAAACAAAGGTCATTAATGGGCTTCTGAATAGCGGCAACCAAGATCACAAGATTTTGTGCTGAAAATGTTGACAAGACCGAATGGGCTTTTTGTTGCTGCCGTTCGATAACTCTAATTTATTCCTTCGGCGACGGCAGCTGGGACTCAAACTTCTCTACGTAGCCAAGAGCAGTAAACACTTCATGGAGCGATGCATTTAATGAATAATTCCGGTGCAGTCGCTGTTCGCACTTACTCTTCTCGTAAATCATCCTCGTCATAGCTTTTGCCTGTCTGACGCCATAGCGCGCAGAGTGGACAACGCTGCAAGGAAAAAAAAAAGACAACATGAGTTCTGCCCTTGCGCTGTGAAAATGCGAAGGCTGTCGTTACGATCACGTGGACATCTCGCTGCAGTGTTAACTTTTCCGCGCCGTATCTCACGGCACTCCTTCGTTTTCTCCCAATTACGAATGAAAATATTGCCACTGAGTCACGCGATGTTCGCTACTGCAGGCCGACAGATTGCGCCAGTTGGCGATGTCCGGGAAAGCTGGGCATGGCCGAGTTACCGCGTCAGCTCTCTAAAAATATCGGTATCAACAGGGTATACGCTATCGAGAAAAGCAGCGCCAAGCCGACAGCACCCCCAACTTACAAGACCGAGCTGTTGGTGGGAACTGATGTGTTGAAGAGACCCATCGGGATGACTGCGGATAAAGAGAAAGTAAGCGACGGTAAGTGGTCGACGAGGCGACGGCGCTCGCCAGTCTAAAATCACAAGCTGCTCAAAGGGAGGGTTGCTAATTTACGCTCAACCTTAAGATAAGCGTGCTTCGCGATTCGGACAGCGAGCAGCAGGAAACATCACTGAGTTTATCTCTTCTTTCAATCTCTGTCAGCAAAAGTGTTCCTCGGTTTTATCCCCCTACTTCCCTTCTTTCTCTCATCGCCGCCCCTCAATTCGTTATCTCATCTTTCTCTCCTAGTCGCTACGATCGGTGACCTTGGACGGGCTTCATCCACGCGATGGCTCGAAGGGAGCTCCGTATAACGGCTCATGCCGTAAAAATAAGTAATAAACGTTGTCTGTTCATATAGAGACGAGAAAAAGGTCATCGATGTTAATCGTGGTGTAAACATGACAGCGCTCGTCTTACAAGCTATGTGACATGGTCAGCCGAACCTGATGCCATGAAGTTTTACAGAGAAAGGAGCTGATTGTCGACACTGAGGAGTGCAGGGAAACGCAACCCGTTACTTTAATTGGGTCACAACGATTTAAGTATACGTACTGGCATCTTCGTCGTGGATGGCCTACAGAGAGTTTTTGCACGCCTCTAAGTAGGAGTAAAAAGGCTTCAATTCAAAAGAAGCCCATGGGCACCCCAGGCGTTAACTCACACTCGTCACGAACCGCTTGTTATGCTTCATGCTTAAAAAAAAAACGGCACGCTGTATAATACAAGGCAATTGCATTTCTAAGTTTTCCCGTCCCCTGCGGCAGCATAGTGTCATAGCATAGCGAGATCCGCGATCAGTTACTACCGTGAAGCGCTTCCGCGGGGTGACACCGCGAATGCGCAGATCGCCAAGATGGCTCCAGACGCTTCTGCTTGCCGCGTCGGGACCAATCACAGCGTGCGCAATGGCGC
This sequence comes from Amblyomma mixtum, assembly GCF_055824585.1. Lineage (NCBI taxonomy): Eukaryota > Metazoa > Arthropoda > Arachnida > Ixodida > Ixodidae > Amblyomma > Amblyomma mixtum. The sequence continues at coordinate 291,221,271 of NC_143013.1, read as the reverse complement.
CGCGCGGAAGCAGCCCAGGGTAGGTGGTCGCGGGGTACCTAACTTCACAGCCGATAAGAGGCCGAACGCAGAAGACGCCGGAATTCGAACGGAATGTAGCGAATGGTCCGTTTCGGAAACTGACAGCAAAATGCAACGGTATCTACTTACAGACAGCCTGTCTCTGCATGTCGTAGACAACATTCGTGTCAAAAACGCTGCCAGGCCACCTGGTGACAAAATGTGAAGGAGCTCAGAGCTGGGTCGCGTGAAGCAAGGCATCTTTACAATACAAAGCCCTTGCCGTAATGCAAATGTCACCTACACTGTGACTGTGATAAAAGGACAAGACCATCCTCTTTGAAGAGTAAATTATGCTACTGATAGCAACGTCCTCTGGATAGTGTCCAGGTGATGCGCTACCGCCTATCACCAACACCACCTAGACAGTATCCTGGCGGTGTTGGTGGTCACAAGCGATCGGGTACTGAGAGGACGTCGTACACGAAATAAGACTATATTCGTATGTAGGCACCTTCTCGACCTATCCACAATAGAGGTGAGACTATGGACCACACGTTTTGCCCCCTAAGCCTGAAGAATGTGTTGCATTTCCAGTGCAGCATCAATATTTCGGTACGAAAACTGTTTAAAAAGTTAGGGCCACGAGCAACGACAACCCAGATAAATCAGCGGGAGTGAGCGGCTGTAAGGTCTCTTCATCCGTCACGTGATCATCATCAGCAGCAGCACTCTGACTGCGCCCACTGCAGGTTGATGATGATGCGTACTGGCGTATGAAAGAATAGTCGGAAAAACCTTCCCGTTATTGTCTAATGCTCCCACTGATTGAAAAAAAAAATACTAAAAGTATTTTAAGGATCCAAAGCGCTACGACTAAGATTCCGGGTGAACAAAAGCAAATGGGTCTTTAAGGTAAGTTCGGTCCGTCTGACGTAATGAACAGTTAGAGCAAAGCTTTTTTCAACGATCCCAATGACAGTGAATAACGCTCCCTCTTTCCGCTTACTGCTTCATCCTGGCTTTCTGCGTCGTGTAGGCCTTGAAGACATCCTCTCGGAAGTGTTGCATGTACATGAAGTACTGCTTGATGGCCTCCTGGCCCATCCCTGTGGGAAGCTGGAGAAACCGCAAGGTTTTTTCTTGTTATAATTATGGACACAGAACTGGCCCTATAACATGCTTGAGCATTGCGCTTGACAGGTCAGGTCGCATCAGAGGACTTAATTAACCTCTTTCGGTTGTTGAACTTCTTGCTGCTGATAACGCTTCTTTTAGACGCACCAGTAATATCAGACAACTCTCCCCTCCGTGTCCCTATCAGGTATACACACTCAAATACATAAAGGAAGAGAATGGGTTCGCGCATTATTAGGGACGGATTTATAGACAGCTCTATAAAGGGGCGATACTACGTACACCGTGCATTTATTTTTTTTTTCGGAAGTGCATGTGTGAGTGTGTGGGGGAGGGAGATGCAGCAGCCGTCCCGCAACTCCCCTGAAATATTCCTCTTCGCGAGATAGATTAGTATGTGCACTATACATATTTCAATAGACATAGGACAAAGGTTATTAATGTCGAAAAAAATAGCCTATACAAATCTTAACGAGGGCCATCGTTTCATTACATGATAAAAGATGCTGTAACAAAATAAGCTCAAAAAGAACATGCCTGTGCGATGTGTTCAAGGAATCTGTCCTTGATGGCCACCCAGACGGGGTAAAAACTCAGGATCTTCTGGGACATGATCTGCGAGATAAATACCCATACACTTCGTGAGCCACAAGCAGTTTGGCACAGAACAGTTAGCACGAGTAGTCACCCCAGATATCTCACGACATCTGCTAGAATCAACGTTAGGAGGAGAGCAAAGTACCCCACCTTGGAATGCATATGTTGAAATTGGTGGCCTATAAAGGAATTTAGCGCATCGCTAGTAAAACAGTTCGCTGCACTATCAAGGCAAGCTTGGAGCACTGGTAATGATAAAAGAAACCCAAGAACATAGAACCAGGCAAAAATCTAAAGCCCATGAAGCAGTTGTCAAGTAAGCCAAGCGATGCAATATTGAAACTTCGTTTCACTTCCTGGCGGTGTCTTTATTTGGTAAGGCAACAGCGCGCAGCGTTCTTTTGTAGAGCACACCTCACCTTTTTTTCTGCGATGTACTTGGTGAAACTGTCCATCCATTTGGTCCTGTTGATGTTCTCCGTGAACACTCGACCGATCTTGTCAGTGGTCATCCTAGCCTAGCACCACGTAGAGAGAGTAGAGGGCGATTAGTCAGAGTTTGTCACTTTCCTCGGTCAACTGACGTGAAAAATTATATGCCGCGTAAGAACTCAAGGTCGACGATTTTCCTGGCATTATTACTATATAAGGGGACAATGGGGACAACCTGAAGTTGGCCTGTATCGTTAGGATATAGATTTATAATCACACAGACCGCCCTCACCGAAAACGGAGCTTTTTTAAGATAGAAAATACGAAAACGAAAAAAAAAATACAGGTGGGTGCTGCCATCACTTGAAAGATTTGTGAATTACAATGCGTGTGTCTACACCGATTTTTTGTCGCGGATACCAGAGGTTACGCTGCACCGCCATCAATTTCAAAACGGCGGAATCCCGTCCTGACCAATAAGGACGTCACGAGCTTGAGTCGACTGGCTGGAAGACTTAAATCCAAGTTTCTAGATTGAATCCTCGGTTGGAATATTTTAAAATCCAATAAACACGTCCTGTGCTGGTAGGCAAACGTTAACATAGCCAAAAAGACCCAGAAAATAATTTTTTTTTTTGCTGAGAAAAATAATCGCATCGACTTTTCCTCAGCGTTCCTTTAATGTGAAAAACCTACACGAGGACTGAGGGGCTTGCTAGAACGGAGCGTTCAGGACCTACCTTTCTTGGCACACCGAAATTCAGGAACATGCACTTTTACATTCCACCGGAAGCGAGCGCCCCACGGTGTAAACTACGGCACATGAAAAAACTGGCATTGGCTTAGCTCGGCTATGCCAGGATATACGTAGCGAAAGCAGGCATGGCACACAGCTGGCGAAGGGAGCGGAGGCGAGCGCAACGACGAGGCAAGCGGTGTGACGTCATGCCAGATGGCGCGGTGAGCGCGTGGCGTCCGCCAGCTGCGGTGGTTGCTAGGCAACGGCTCAAGGTCGGTCTCTGTGCCTCCTCGGAGGACCGCCACAGCGCAATCGCAAGTTCGTAGAAATGTACATTTCGATGCAAAAATAACGTTACACTACCACGACGTGCAAGGAAGCGCCAGTCCATTCCTGTACCGTGGTCCTCCGCGGGACGAAGGCTTTTTGCCTGACTGGACCAGCGGACAACAGCAATGCCTCCACTGAGGCAGCCTCGCGTGCTCACCACGACCTCCTTGAAAGTTGATTTCTTCTTTGTGTTGAGGTAGTCCGAGTACAGGTAGAGCAGGTACAGCGGCACGGCGCGGTCAATGCTGTGCATGCAGGCGCGCCAGCGCTCGACGCTCGGAGTGTACATGCCGGTGAACTGCGTGTACCACACGTCTCGCAGCTGCTGCACCGCGTCCGAGAGGTACGGCGACAGCTCCGTCATCAGCCGGAAGCCCAGGTAGTTTATCACCACGTAGCTGTCGTGGAAAGGACAGTTAATGCACGAACTGTTGACATATACGCTACCTTCATATACGCTACATATACGCTACCTTTAACAAGCCAAGACGCGGTGCCTTTGCAGATTGCATGTAAGAAAACAAAGCTGCTAATCAGCTCTCGCACTGCGCAAGAACATGAAGTATTATATTTTTTTAGAGCGAAAGCTCTACTACGCTAGTCCGAACCAATGATTTGCGGCGTGTTGCCGGTGGTTAGCAACGGCGTCCCTAGCAACCGGATCTGCGTCTAGAAACAGGGAGTCGCTGTGCCGAGCTCCGCGCTTCGCCGCGGCGTAGCTCCGCTGGATCGCTAGACTAAGATAGTATGGATAAATGGATCCGTTGGTGGATAAAGTGCCCTAGTTCCTCTAGAACCCACGAAATGGCTGTTCGAGAAGCTGTCATTTTCGCGCGTTTTCGAACCTGCTACAAGGGTAAGAGCCGGCTCCTTGATGACAAAGCAGCAACTCTCGCCTAGTGTT